>NC_064645.1:270817377-272067377 GCF_023864345.2 Schistocerca serialis cubense | reverse complement strand
AGGGCCCTGCATTGATTGATTGAGGGTCCTGCATTGATTGATTGAGTTGTTGGTGTGCTCCTGAGGGCTATCGTGCCAAATTCTGCCCAATCGTCAAAATCCCGAGCTGGTTGGAGGGTCCTGCCCATAACGCTCCAAACACTATCAATTGCGGAGAGATCCGGCGACCTTGCTGGCCAAGGTAGTGTTTGACAAGCACGAAGACAGGCGGCAGAAGCTCTCGGCGTACACAGGCGGGCATTATCTTGCTGCAATGTAAGCTCAGGGTGGCTGTTCATGAAGGGCAACAGAACTGGGAGCAGAATAGCGTCAACATACTGCTGTGTTGCAAGGGTGCCGCGGATGATAACCAAAGGGAAAAGAAATGACACCCCAGACCATCACTCCTGGCTCTTGGGCCGTATGACGGGCGACAAGCAGGTTGGTATCACACCGCTGTCTGAGGTGCCTTCAGTCACGTCTTCACTGGTCATCGGTGCTCGCTTCGAAGCAGGACGCATCAGTAACAGCAATTCAACTCCTGTCAATGAGATTCCAGGCCGAACACGTGTCCGTAGACGCCCCGGACAGTGTTGGGGTACCAGTATGACTGCTGCCCTTCATACAGCCTGACAACGATAGTGTGGTCAGGTGTGCCATTTCATTTCATATCAGGATCCCTTTGGTTGTCATCCGCAGCACCCTTATAGCGTAGCGGTATGTTGACATTCTATGCCCTTCATGACAAGCCGTCCCAGGCTTACAAATCATCAAGACGATGCCTGTCCGTTTGGCTTCATGCTTGAGAAACCCTGGCGTGGCCAGCAAGGTCACCTGGTCTATCCCCAATTCTGAACGTTTGAAGCATTATGGACAAGACCCTGCGACCAGCTTGGGATTTTGACAATCTACCGCGCCAATTGGACAGAATTTGGCTCGATATCTCTCAGGAGGACACCTAGCAATTCTGCCAGGGGTTCAACGCATTACTGATTCACTCAATTTGCGAAATTCTTTCTCTTGAATAAATCATCCAGGTTTTTGAAACTGTAATCATTTGTTTGTCTATACACTGCTTCATATTACCGATTTCCTCCCATTCGGCTATTTCCTTCGCGGTGCGATTTTTTTGTCTTAGAATGTATTTCGCCCAACAAGTAAAGTTGCTTAAAAAACCAAAAAAACGCAAACATATTTTTCGAAGCTAAGCCGGCGAATTTACATGCTTTACCTAAGGAGTGTTATCCTCACAAAACAAAGTCTGCAGATCGTGGTCTAGTGGCTAGCATTGCTACCTCTGGGTCGCGGGATCTTGGGTTCGATTCCCGGCCGGGTTGAGAATTTTCTCTGCTCGGGGACTGGATGTTTGTGTTGTCCTCATCATTTCATCATCATCCTCATCAGTCGAGACAGTGGCTACGTTGGACTGTGTAAAAAATTGGGACTTGGTACGGGCACTGATGACCGCACAGTTGAACGCCCCACAAACTAAACATCACCTCATAAAGCAAATGCAAATTTCATTCTATTTGAGAGCGTTTATTTGTATCTACATATTACGAATTCAAACGTAAGTGTCATTATACACTCTCCAATCACATTAAAGTGACCACCACCTATGTTCGACGTCAACGTCCAGTAACCACTCATGGGCGGCAGGCGGCAGCATTAGCAGTGAGAGGTATGTATAGCGTGTCGTAGTACGGAGATTGAGCGATTTATCTGGCGCCCAAACGGGCAGTATGATCATCAGCATGATCATTGGCTTTCAGGCCAAGGGTGCAAGCATTTCCGAAATGGGTAAGCCTGTCTCCTGCTCGCGTGCCACTGTGGGTGAAGAAAACCGTGCCTAGTAAAAGGGCGCTAGCCAAAACTGGCACCAAGTAATCTGTGGTGCACCGCGGGCCTTAGATGATGACAGATGTGAAAAACGGTTGTGGAGATGTGTACAGGCGAACAGAAATGCAACTGTTCATCATACGACTGTCCAGATGAACCAATTGGTCTCCTCAACGACCATTCAGCGAACGTTGCTGTGTATGGGACTCCGCAACAGGCGCCTGTTTCATATGCCCATGCCAATTGCCGTTAATCGGCTACGAAGACTGAAATTTACACGCCAGTATCGCAACAGAATGCTCACTGAGTGGCGACAAGTGGCCCTTTCAGATGAATCACATTTTATGCTCCATTGGACAGATGGCCTTTCTCGTGGATGGCGGGAACATCTGACAGCAAACACCCTCCAAAAACAGCAGGAAGGATCCAGGCTGCAGGATGGAGCATTATGTTGGGTTGAGTTGTTTAGGGAAGGAGACCAGACAGCGAGGTCATCGGTCTCATCGGATTAGGGAAGGACGGGGAAGGAAGTCGGCCGTGCCCTTTGAAAGGAACCATCCCGGCATTTGCCTGGAGCGATTTAGGGAAATCACGGAAAACCTAAATCAGTATGGCCGGACGCAGGATTGAACCGTCGTCCTCCCGAATGCGGGTCCAGTGTCTAACCACTGCGCCACTGGGGAATGTTTTTGTGGTATTTCCTGACTGATCTAGTCATTCTGGAATGTACAATGGACCAACACAAGTATGTATCTATCCTCGGGGACCATGTCCACCCCTACATGCAGTTGGTTTTTCCTCAGCACAATGGCACCTACCAACAAGACTATCCAACGTGCCACACAGCTCGCAGTGTTCGTGTTTCGAAGAGCAGCAGGACGGGTTTACCGTGTTCCCTGGCCTCCAGATTTAAACCCAATCGAGAATCTGTGGAGAACCACGATCGGGCTGTTCGGGCCATATATTCTCAACCGAGAAACATAGCACAGCTAGCCATGGCACTGGACTCAACAAGGCTCCAAATCTCTGTCAGTGCCTCCGGGAACTTCACTGAGTCTATTGCTGTACGTCTCGCAGCGGTTGGAGCTGCAAAAAGTGCTTATTCAGACTTTTGACAACTGGTCTAATTAACGTGACTGGAAGTGTACATCCATCATGTAAGAATAAGTGCGAGAATTTACGAAATGTTAACTAAAAGGTATTTCTTTTTTATGTTTAACTTTATCACATCTTTTTACGTAGCCTCAAAACTGGGCAGAGCTACAGAAGTATGATCGAATGTTTTGATCCTTGCTTTGAAAGTGGCGAGTTTTAAGCAAAACGAATATACAAAGTTATATAGCAGACATACGTCGAAATCCATAAAGGGAGCTGAAATTTAAGATGTTTGTTGATCATCAGATTTAAACCTCGATGAATTACGAGGATTTTAAGACTACAGAATTTTAGTATGTAACTCACTACGAGATTTCTCTATAACAAACGTTTTCAGTATGTCATGCTTGGGTATCTTTATATTGTTTCGGTATCTGTACTGCATTAAGCAACTGCCAAACAACGTAAACGGTTATTTTTAATTATCTGTTTCTCGTTTTTTTGGTTACGTGGAATGAGCTGATTTCTGTTTTATTAGGGTTCGAACAAAGTCTCCACTTTTTGTAATAATGGTCGAGCTTTTCTAGGTCGTTAGCAAGTGTTTGTTCACCTTTTTCGTCTGTGATCCTTTGAGATGTTACAGCCAGGTCGTCGGGGTAGCTAAACTTTAAAAAAATCAGTAGTGACGGTGTCGCAAGTGAACAAATTAAATAAAAGTGGGACAACAACAGAGCCCAATGGGACACCGTTCTTTACTAATATAATCTGCGCAACAAAAGATTACGACATAGTCGGCACCCCAAATAGTTGTGTGTGACTCTCGACACATCCATGACGTTTAGGAAACACCTAGAACTTACAGGGCAAAAGCTAAAATCGAGGCCGGCCGTTGTGGCTGGGCGGTTCTAGGCGCTTCAGTCTGGAACCGAGGTGCTGCTACGGCCGCAGGTTCGAATCCTGCCTCAGCCATGGATGTGTGTGGTGTCCTTAGATTAGTTAGGTTTAAGTAATTCTAAGTCTAGGGGACTGATGACCTCAGATGTTAAGTCCCATAGTGCTTAGAGCATTTGAATCATATATATATATATATATATATATATATCCTATAGACACTCGTTCCACATCATTTTGATAAAAGAATCATTCAAATTATGTATAAATATGCAACTAATTACCTAACTTCACTACAGTGAGACACATCTGTTCTAATGAAAGCTGTTTGCTTTCCGTATTTTGAGAGGTAGCAGTACGGACTAAAAAAAGCATCCTGTAGACACGGGCTTTGAGGTGCGTACCTTAACAGCTACAAGCACTTGGCCATCTTCGCTGCTGTGAAACAATCTCTTCTGCCGAACAAGTGCGCATTGCTCTTAGAGTATGCATCTTAGAGCCCATATTAACTGGATATGCTTTTCTTGTTCTGTTTTGTCCCATGCTACCACCTCTGAAAGTCAGTCAGTGGAATTCTCGTTCACCATAAATGTATTAGATCATTCTAAGGCATAAATACCTCCGCAACCAGCTCAGAGATCTTTCTTCGATTCTCGGGCTTATTTCACTTAGTTTAGCAAACATACATAGGCCTGTAGCTATTGGTAAAAAATGGTAACAGTAAATATTACGTCAGAATGAAAAAGACAGGAGACACGTTCCTTTGGTGACAGCTCAGTATTTCCTGGATCAATAACGAAAATACCTTAGTATTTCGAGATGTTCCGTTACGTAGGATCGTAAAAATCAAATCATACGCAGTTGAAACTATGCTTTGCAACTGGCGGGACACGCACAGTCCTCAAAGGCGGAACAAATGAAAAAGAAAAATATCATCCTTTTTGTAACAGAATAGACTGTAAAAAGGAATTTTTATGAGAAAATTGTATTATGAAACTGTAGTGAACTACCTGTGCATGCCGTAGATCTTACACTATAATAAAGGTAAAGCTCTCATCAACCCAGAGGTTGGTTTAAACAACACAGTGCTTTACTGGGCGTGGTCCTGTTAGAGGTGGTATGCCATTGCCTTCCTCTGACCTTTCAACTGACTTACCTAAGTAGTTAAATGGGACCTAAAATTTAACGTGGATCGGAACCACAGTGCAACTCACCATTTTCCACATTTACGAAAATACTAAGCTGAAAGGGGAACACAGTGCTGATTTTCTTGCACAAAAGTGCACACTAAGAAATTTAGCCATTACTGTTATCATCATCTAAGTTGACTCCTCGCTTAAAAAAATGTATGCTCTGCTATTTGTCATCAGCTGCTCTAACCTAGGATCTGCTGCAGGACGTATGGCAGTAGGTTAGGTATTTTGTTGTTATCCTAGGGTGAATGAAAGTCTGACACAAGCTGAAACACCAGAAGTCTTAAGTTTACTAATCTATTTGCTAAATATGCCCATGTAGTTGTTGTACCAATCTTGTTAGATACCATGTTTCACTGTACCTATCACTCGTGCCAATAAGATCCTCATTTCGATTACTTTCAGCTCTTTTAAGAAGATTATACAGTTCGTAATTTATTCACTTTAATAATAGATTTAATTAACTGTGTGCAATATTTTTAGCGATATAGTTTATTTACGCAATATTTTTTTCAATTATGCTTCTTTTTAATCAGACTGACTAACAAAATTTGCTCATTCTGCGTAGAAAAAATTGCAGAAGTATAGTTCAAATGGCTCTGAGCACAGCGCGACTTAACTTCTGAGGTCATCAGTCGCCTAGAACTTAGAAGTAATTAAACCTAACTAACCTAAGGACATCACACACATCCATGCCCGAGGCAGGATTCGAACCTGCGACCGTAGCGGTCACGCAGTTCCAGACTGAATCGCCTTTAACCGCACGGCCACAACGGCCGGCGCAGAAATATAGTTTTACGGGGTGGAGAGAGAGGGGTGCAACATTGGCAGTTGTGTCAGAGGTGCAAGATAGCCTTGGCAGGGCTGTGTTCGTAAGTGTGGTATCACATCGCTAACTCACAATGTACAAGACACCAAGCAATTTGAAATGCAGATTTCTCCCTAATATCTCAATTATCCTTACATCACAAAATACAACTTACAGAATTATCACACACATAGTTAGAATGCGTTTCCACAGGGAATTTCTATGACATAATCTGTGTTAAGTAGTTACAGAATTTTTTATGCAATCATGTAAAATGTTGCTGGTTGCGTCATATGTATATCTACCACCACTAAGAAAGCTTAAAAAGTAGCTGCAGTTACCACAGACAAACATACACTATCCGACCAAGGTATCTGGACACCCCTAAGTAATGCGAGATTGACCACCAGATGTCACGACATGGGGATCCGCCTGTATAAAAGAAGGCGGGAGCGGGGGACACCGACGAGCTCGCCCACTGACGCACAAACAAACCTCCAACGTCACCTTACACCGTGCATCCGATATATGACCTATCGGACACAAAAACGATGATAAACCTAACTGTTGCAGGTTGCTGGCGCTGAAGGAGAGCTCTACACCGGAACCCAGCGGCAGCCTCAGAGCAACACCACCGCAAAACGTCAAAGGTATCGACATGCAAGATACCCACTACTAACAAAGCCTATCCTTGCATGACCTATCGCAGGCAGCAAGACATCCGCTACTGCTCTTACCACCCGACCTAACTATCGCAGAGGTTTTTTTTCCCTTGGTCCTTGCCTTGGCACTTTTTTTCCTCTGCCCTTCAAACCGCTACCCTTCGTTCGACTTCGACCCAATCTGTCTCCAGATGAGCGCGTATTAATGGTTAACCTTAACCAGACGTACGCAAACATCGCAGTACCCACATCCTGCGACACCTCACATTAGTGAAAACTAACCCTTACGCAGAGATGGCAGTAGACCTACTGAGTTGGCCATCATGCCGGTGTGGGCGTGGAGGGGCTCCACCTCTATTAAAAAACTTAAAAAAAAAGAGAGTATTGTGCTGTCGGTAGAGAGGCAGTAACAGCAGAATGGATCGATAAGGAGAGCTCAGTGACTTCGAACGCGGACTAGTCATTCGGTGTCACCTGAGAAACAGATCCATCAGGAACATTTCAGCCTTTCAGACGCTGTCCAAGTCCACTGTTGGTAAGTGATTGTGAAGCGGAAACGCCAAGAAACAACGGCAGTTAAAGCGAGACCAAGTAGACCTTATGCACTGATGGACAGAGACCGTCGAGTATTGTGGCGAGTGTTTGTAAAAAGTTGCTTGAAATCAGCAGAAGGAATCAGTCGTGAATTCCAAAGTGCTGCCTGCAGTCCAGCAAGCACAGTGACTGAGCGTAGGAAGTTAAAAAGAATGGGGGACTGTGGTCGAACAGTTCCTCATAAGCCACGTATTTCTGCTGTCAATGCTATGCGATACTTAAGGTCGTGTAAAGAGAGACGCCATTGGACAGTGGATGACTGGAAACGAGTGATTTGGAATGACTTATCACACTATACCGTGTCGCATCTCGGGGTTCTCTCTGTGCTTTTATACACCACTGGCCATTAAAATTGTTACACCAAGAAGAAATGCAGACGATAAACGGGTATTCATTGGACAAATATATTATACTAGAACTGACATGTGATTACATTTTCACGCAATTTGCGTGCATAGATCCTGAGAAATCAGTGCCCAGAACAACCACCTCTCGCCGTGATAACGCCCTTGATACGCCTGGGCATTGAGTCAAACAGCTTGGATGGCGTGTACAGGTACAGCTGCCCATGCAGCTTCAACACAATACCACTGTTTATCGAGAGTAGTGACTGGCGTATTATGACGAGCCAGTTGCTCGGCCACCATTGACCAGACGTTTTCAATTGGTGAGATATGTGGAGAATGTGCCGGCCACGGCAGCAGTCGAACGTTTTCTGTATCCAGAAAGGCCCGTACAGGACCTGCAACATACGGTCGTGCATTATCCTGCTGAAATGTAGGGTTTCGCAGGGATCGAATGAAGGGTAAAGCCACGGGTCGTAACACATCTGAAATGTAACGTCCACTGTTCACACAAAGTGCCGTCAATGCGAACAATATGTGACTGAGACGGGTAACCAATGGCACCCCATACCATCACGCCGGGTGATACGCCAGTATGGCGACGACGAATACACGCTTCCAATGTGAGTTCACCGCGATGTCGCCAAACATGGATGCGACCATCATGGTGCTGTAAACAGAACCTGGATTCATCCGAAAAAATGACGTTTTGCCATTCGTGCACCCAGGTTCGTCGTTGAGTACATCATCGCAGGAGCTCCTGTCTGTGATGCAGCGTCAAGGGTAACCGCAGCCGTGGTCTCCGAGCTGATAGTCCATGTTGCTGCAAACGTCGTCGAACTGTTCGTGCAGATGGTTGTTGTCTTGCAAACGTCCCCATCTGCTGACTCAGGGATCGAGACGTGGTTGCACGATCCGTTACAGCCATGCGGATAAGATGCCTGTCATCTCGACTGCTAGTGATTTGAGGCCGTTGAGATCCAGCACGGCGTTCCGTATTCCCCTCCTGAACCCACCGATTCCATATTCTGCTAACAGTCATTGTATCTCGACCAACGTGAGCAGCAGTGTCGCGATACGATAAACCGCAATCGCGATAGGCTACAATCCGACCTTTCTCAAAGTCGGAAACGTGATGGTACGCATTTCTCCTCCTTACACAAGGCATCACAACAACGTTTCACCAGGCAACGCCGGTCAACTGCTGTTTGTGTATGAGAAATCGGTTGGAAACTTTCCTCATGTCAGCACGTTGTAGCTATCGCCACGGCCGCCAACCTTATGTGAATGCTCTGAGAAGCTAATCATTTGCATATCATAGCATTTTCGTCCTGCGGTTAAATTTCGCGTCTGTAGCACGTCATCTTCGTGGTGTAGTATTTTTAATAGCTAGTAGTGTAGTTTACTTCTTAAGTCAGTCGTACTGGGATCGATACGATGTGTGCGAGCTGTGTGCGGACGAGGAGAAGCTGACCGCCGTTCACGAACAGCTTAAGGCACTTTTGACTACAATCTGCCGTCTTCAGGATGCTGCTTCAGAGCGCATCAGTGGCACAGAACCTGACGTGACGCGTGGGGCACCTCAGGTGCCGTTTGTTTCTCTCAAGGGCTTTGCTGCCGAGACACCTTCCAGTGTACCCAGTGCAGGATAACACGTCGCTCGAAGTGGAGGGTCAATGTGGAAGCCGGCCATCTGGTCTTTTGCCTTCACCCTATGAATGGACAAGTGGCTGCTCCTTCAGAAGGGTCCGAGCAGACACACGAGGGGAGGGGTTTGCTAGTTATCGGGAGTTCCATTATTATACGGGATTTGGGGGGGCCCTTAGAGAAATAGCGTCCAGGGCTGAAAACAAATCCACTGTGCACTCGGTACGTCGTCGTCATCTGGGATGTGGAAGAGGCACTGCCTGTGGCTATCGAGCGTGCAGGATTCAGTCACCTGCAAATTGCAGCTCACATCGGCACCAATGACATTATGAGGCCATTCTCTCTTCAGACAGGTGGCTGGCGGAGGTGGTGAAGAATGCTGGCTTTGCATGTGGGATGCAAGCAGAGCTCAAAATTCGCAGCACTGTTCCTGGAATTGATCAGGGTTCTTTGGTTTGGAACCGAGTGGAGGGTCCCAGCCAGAGGCTTAATTGATTCTGTAATAGTCTTATCTGCAGATGCCTGGACTTACATTATTTGGTGCAGAACTGTAGAACTCCCATTGATAGGTCGGGGGTGCACTACACATAAGAAGGAGCTTCTTGGGTAACAGAGCATTTGTGGAGTGCACCTGAGGTATTTTTTAGCCTAGGCGGTAGTTTGAGGTACTCTGATGAGCTCCCACTAGTCGACATGCTGGTAGAGAAATCAGACCGCGTTCAGAGTAAAGACACCTCGACTGTCAAACTTTTATCAGTAAGTTGTCGACGTATTCGTAACAAAGTTCCCAAATTTACTGTCCTTCGGGAACTTGGTTGTGCTAAAATTATTGTCGGGACCCAGAGCTGGCTGAAACCCTACATAGATAGCCCTGAGATATTCAGCGAATCATGGAACGTCTGTCGAAAAGACTCATTAGGCTCCATAGGAGGGGGAGTGTTCACTGCAGTCGACAAAAATATTGCCTTTATTGCGGTCGAATTTTCGTGTGACTGTGAAGTTATTTGGATGTGTATAACAGAACTAGGAGAAATCAAGTTCATTGTTGGATATTTTTACCGACCATCCGATTCCGCTTGACGGTTTTACAGCGCTGAATTACCCAGATCATTCAGTATTAGTTGGAGGCGACTTTAACATACCGAATATGGCGAGTCTATGGATTAATTGCAAGGAGTACGGACAGGTAGTCTTGTGGGGCACTTCTAAACACTTTTTCCGAAAACTGTACTGAGCAGCTTGTCTTTATTGCAGTCGAATTTTCGTGTGACTGTGAAGTTATCTGGATACGTATAACAAAATGGTTCAAATGGCTCTGAGCACTATGGAACTTAACTTCTGAGGTCATCAGTCCCCTAGAACTTAGAACTACTTAAACCTAACTAACCTAAGGATATCACACACTTCCATGCCCGAGGCAGGATTCGAACCTGCGGCCATAGCGGTCGCGCGGTTCCAGTCTGGAGCGCCTAGAACCGCTCGGCCACTCCGGCCGGCTACGTATAACAGGTCTAGGCAAAATCAAGTTCATTGTTGGATATTTTTACCGGCCATCCGATTCCGCCGTGACAGTTTTACAGCGCTGAAATACCCAGATCATTCAATATTAGTTGGAGGCGACTTTAACCTACCGAGTGTGGCGCGTCTATGGATTCACTGCAAGGAGTACGGACAGGTAGTCTTGTGGGGCATTTTGAACACTTTTTCCGAAAACTAAATTCAGCAGCTTGTTCCGGAGCCCATACGAAATGTGAGATATTTAAGACTTTTTAGTTACAAACAAGCTTGACCTTATCAACAGTATCAATATAGAGACAGGAGTTAGTGATCATGATGTCATCACAGAGATGATGCTTATTGAAAAAATGTTCAAATGGCTCTGAGCTCTACGGGACGTAACATCTGAGGTCATCAGTCCCCTTCAACTCATAACTATTTGAACCTAACTCACCTAAGGACATCACACACATCCATGCCCGAGGCAGGATTCGAACCTGCGACTGTAGCGGTTGCACGGTTCCAGACTGAAGCGCCTAGAACCGCTCGGCCACACTGGCCAGCCGATGCTTACTGAAGTTGATAAATTCAGTCAAGAAGCCCGGGAGAGTTATCTTCTAGAAAGGGCAGGCAAGTAGTTGTTAGCAACATACTTAGCCAATGAATGGACATCATTTAGTTCCTGTATGATGGACGTAGAGGAATTATGGGCGAAGTTTAAGCGACTGTAAATCGCGCTCTGGAGAAGTATGCGCCAAGAAAGTGGATTAAGGACGAAAAGATCCAATGTGGATTAATAACAAAATTCGGAAAATGCTGAGGAAGGAAATGCTGTTGCGCCATGGTTCAAAAGAGAACGCCCAAATGACGACAGGCCAAAGTCATCACGTGACCAACAGCGAAGTGCGGAGGATGTAGTAAAAAAATGGCTCTGAGCACTATGGGACTTAACGTCTGAGGTCATCAGTCCCCTAGAACTTAGAACTACTTAAACCTAACTAACCTAAGGACATCACACACATCCATGCCCGAGGCAGGATTCGAACCTGCGACCGTAGCGGTCACGCGATTCCAGACTGAAGCGCCCAGAAACGCACGGCCACACCGGCCGGCCGAGGATGTAGTGATAGGGTCTGGAGGTATTTATCGTTCGTGGGGTATGGTCCCCTTATTTCGCTTAAGAAAGCGCTAAATGCAAAAGGATATGAATACTTTATACAGCATTGCGTATTGGGCACAATAGAGGAAGGAACAGTTGTTTGTATCATTATGATAGTGCACCCTATCATAAAGCAGCGTGTGTGAGGCAATGTCGCAGATCGAACTTGCGTTCTGCCCCACCAAACAGTGATATCAGTGTGAAGGAAGACAGGACATGTAATGGATTTTGATATCAAAAAAAGTGTACCCGTAGTCATTTCTCGTGAAATTGCGAAACTATTTCGCAATTCGCCGCTAAACTGAGATGCCGCCGTGGTGTAAGACACATTGAAGATCTTTTCTACGAAAAACTACCCAAAAGTTTGAAGTTGAAAAGAGAAGGATATAGCACAAACGTAAAAACGTTAATTCAGAAGAACTGCTTCTGTACAGTAGATGAATTCATGAATGGCAGCATAGAATAATCAAGTTAAATATTTTGTTGTATGCCGGTACCATAAGTTCATTCTTCAAATGTAATTTTTGTTTTTTGTTGTTATGCGTAAATTATGAAAAAAATGGTTCAAATGGCCCTGAGCACTATGGGACTTAACATCTGAGGTCATCAGTTCCCTAGAACTTAGAACTACTTAAACCTAACCAACCTAAGGACATCACACACATCCATGCCCAAGGCAGGATTCGAACCTGCGATCGTAGCAGCAGCGCGTTTCCGGATTGACGCGCCTAGAGCCGCTATTTTTTTTTTCTTTTTTCTTTTCATTTTGTTCGTTGTGTTTGGTCGTTGCGGACGTCACACGGCATCCGTTCAAGTACGTTTGTTGATCCTTCCATTCAGTTTTTTTATTACAGAGGCCAACCAGCTCTCTGACCGAACACGCTGAGCTACCGTGCCGGCAACCGCTCGGCCACAACGGCTGGCCGTAAATTATAACATTAATATAAACTGTAATTGTGGCTTGTCTCGTATCCATGTGTTAACAACACGCAACAAGATTTCTGGAATCAATAAAAATCAAATAAAAAAATCGGAAAACAAGAACCCTTACAGTACTAAACTAGAATTTTAACGTAGGTTTTCTATTCTATGTGAACTGAAGATTATATGTGATGTCTTTCAGAGCGTCTGAAATGCATTAGCTTTTCCTTAGGTTCCGGTTGCAGGATTGCACCATTTAGGACGCCTTAGCACCAGTTGGCATAGCAACTGACATGCGCTGGTTTTTCCAACACGTGACTCGTGACCTCCATACCACCAACGGAGGCTGCCTATTCGCTGTAGCGCGCTGGCGCGTCACCTTCCGCTTCAGATGGCATGAAAACTGGTATACGCTGGTTTTCTCCAGCACGTGACTCGCGTCCTCCATACCATCAACGTGACGATGACTCAGCCCTGTTGCGCCACACTGTGCAACGTCGCACTGCCGCCCACGTTTTATAAAAGACTGTTGTAGCGGTCGCCGAGCAACAGTTGTCGTCGCTTCGAGAGGCCAGCAACGTGCACTTTACGGAAGGTAAGCGCTGCTTAATGTAAGCTGTATGTTATGTCAAAATTGTTCTGTCACCGTCATGTATTCACGATTTAAAGTAATGGTTCGGTGAATAACACTTTCGAAACAACTACTTTTTTTTCATGGTAATCAATATTAATTTACAGAACGGTTGAGTGCTCCGTAATCGTATAATCATAAAATCGTAGTACGAACAAGTAGGCCAGGCAACCTACGTTATTTTTTTTTTAACTTTTTGTAACTTTATCTGTTAGAACGGAATCCAAAATGTCAAAACATAAGCAGGAGCCTGCAATAATGACTCGTATTTATAAATGTACACTTATACAAATTCTTAAGCCAGGAAGGGATTTGGTACATTTCAGCAGAACTGCGGATTCATTTTTGTGACTGATTTATGTGGGGCTTTTTATGAAGAAAACCGCCTAGATCGCTAAATAAAATGTCATTTGTTACGACGTTTCGGCATCTGCAGTCATCAGATATGAAAATACTTTGAACATGCGAAGCAAGGTTCATGTTATCATTAAAAATTTTAATGCTGTACAGACAGTGCTCCGCAAGTTCAGCACATTTTGATATATGATGATGGTATATGCCGGACCGTCGTAATTTAAAAAAAAAAATAGCTTTCTAGAAGGTTTTAGTCGTAAAATATGCATGATGATCGCCGAAACGTGTTAATTATAAAATTATTTAACGACTAGACGATTGTATTCATAGAATATTCTTGATGATTACTGACTCATACCACAAATATGTTTCGTTAGTTAATGATTTCCATGAGAATATAACTTAGAGATTTTCTGCATCATCTTTTATCGCATTCAGCTGAGGTATAACGGTGTAAGCACGCTTTAAGCTGCAGTTTGTCCCTGCTGCGGGCAAACCATTCATTAACGTACCTTATATTGTATCGTTAAGCAAAAATTTACAGAACTTGCCTATTGATTAAATGTTTTATTACCACCCGATATTGTTGGCAGATGCTGTGATTCAACTACGAGACAATGTCTATGGCGTATCTGTTAGCTATGTTGTAACTAGGAATTATTCTGGCAGTTCATTTTCAGACCATAAATTCCTGGTCACACCAACTGCCTTTACATGTACGTGAAGTCAATACAGCGCGGTGGTAGAAAATACTGATAATAAAGCTGCGCAATCCTGTTTTATAAAAAAATTCTCTGAATTGTACCCAAAATATTTGGATGTACATTGTGTCCTCCATCAAACTACACATTACTCATTTGTATTACTTACTGAAGTAACATGAATGGGACCCACTTCGTTTCATTTCCAGTGCACGATTCTTTTTCTTGTCAATTGCAACTTTATTGTACAACAGTTGCCTGTCAATTCAATATGCAGAATGTTGGAAACGTCGTTGTTGGAGAGTTGTCACACAGTATCCAATTTGAGACTCAATTATCTTCATTGGAAACAGGAATTATTGCTCATTTATCACTTTGATTTAAGAACCAGAAGGTGCACTACGGTGTCCGCAGCATTTCGGTAGCTTGCCGCTGTTAGTTCACGTGATGAGTAATTGAGAGTGAACGCGACAAATCACACGCTCCGTATTTCACGGGAACTTATTCGCAGCACTCGCCATAAAGGCGTGTCGATGTGTGGTTGCCACTAACCAATGGGAGTACAGATGGGATGCAAGGTATTTTGTAGACGTGAATTGAAGCTAGAATTTTTTATCGTAACTTACCAAAAAAATAGCGGCGTCAATTCTATTCGAGAAAATGGTGATTCGAAAGCTAACTGTTTTATGAAGCAACTATTGTGGAACCCAATTCTAGTTGCGGGTACCTGCCCAACGGCTTCCAGGGGCAAAATCAAATCAAACAATAATTTGATTTTAGTATTTCACGGAATTATTAGCTGTTTTTAAGTTTTTGAAATGTTATCATAATCCAAACGCGCATAATCTTATTTTAAAAGTGTAACACAATAAGACAAGTATTACAGAACTGTCAGTCTTGAGGGAGCGTAACTGTCGGCTCGCAAGTACCCGAGCTTATACATCTACTATTTAAGAATAAGAGCACTGAGCGACTTCCAACAGACTTTACATATAATTTCAAAACTTTATGAAACTTTTTCCCGCACACACACACACAATGAAGGCAAGAACAACGCTTTCCGCATACCGTACTACATTTTCGCTTGTCATGAAGCAAGACCTCAGCATCATACATGAAGTTTTAATTTATCACATCTTTACTACCTACTATATTTGCAACACAGTTTGCAGCTGATATCCACTTGTACCATTGATTATACATGCAAAATTATTTCATTTTACGACAGACATTTCAGGAGATACGGCATTCACACATTCAGGTGCATGAAAAACTAGCTTTTGCGTAAAGTGATGCCCGGTAAAGCTCCTGTCGTGCATGTCGTATTACTTTATTACTTCTTTACTACTCGCTCTATTTGTAACTAACTTTGCAGACAATATCTAAATAGTTTAGAAGATATGATGTCATAAACACCGATATGCGGGAGAAACTCACTTCTGTTTAAAATGAAGTGCGAATTACCCACGCTATATTCATCTGGTGTTTCACAGTGAGAGCAGTTAGCAACTTCCAACAAACTTTAAGTATAATTTCAAAACTTTTTCTCGTTCACATACTTAAAGTCAAACATTTAACACACTAACTCATTTGTAAAGTTATCGGACGCTTGAAGCTGTTTCGTACACGGGAGTTCGATTCTTTAAAGGATCAGGGGTTTGCTGGTAAAAAATGGTGCTGCAGAGTGGAACATGGTGGCTATGTCGGCAGTAATTAAGTTAACTTGTCATGTCACAAAGTAAACTTAACTTCACAATACCGATATTCCTGTTATCCGAGAATACGGCACTAAGGAACGTGCAGCAACTCGTGTAGGAATGTGACAAGATAGAAAGGGCTACCCTTAAGACGTTCGTAAGCTTTTAATACTATAACTGCCCTCATAACTGCATCAATGTTTGATAATTGTGACAAAATTTTTTCTCAGATGACAGTCATTGACTTCAACAATGTGCAAACAATCGCATTTGAGCTGACCTAGGCCTCTGGCCACGACACAGTTCAGCCTGTCGCTATCATGAGTAACTGTAGTCAAGCTGCTTCACATATATATGTGAGCTGTGCTAACTAGCAACCAAAACTACCATCTAACAAGATAGCCTAAGAATGTCACCACAGCCCCAACACATGCATCAAGTAAACTCTGAAGGAGACCCTCCACTGGTTACTTAAAATTAATCTACTATTGACTAAGCCAACTGATGCATTGCCAAAGTACTAACAATGTTGACCAAAGCCTCTGAGTGGCATTGTGTCAGTCAAAGTGTTTGAAAGAGAGAGAGCGTTGATCTTACTACACAGTTAATATCCATTTTTACTTTCAGTTAGCTTCATGTTTCCCTCTTCTAACACAGACAGGTGAACAAACTAGTGAGGGTTTTATGAACAGAATATCTTCTAGGCATAATTCCATTGCAGAATACTGGTATCACAACCACACACACATTGCTTATGACACTTCCCAAGATGCCTTAGTTTAGTATTGCTGTTCAATAGTATTATCCATGCAAACCAGGTTGACACTTGGCACAGTGGCTGACGGTAGCGATCATAAATGAGAAATTTCTCTGCAGTTGCTCCTGTCAGCCACTGCACTGGGTATCATCTTAGTTCACATTTTTAATACAAATATGATACATGAAATTATGTATAATGAGGAAGCTTTGATTGCCAATGTTGAAAGTGCTGTCCAGAAGAAGTGAACCTATTGCATGAAAAGAGTGTTTTCCAGTGTAACATAGTTGTTATTTTACAGCTATGCATTATGCTTTAGTAACTACACAGCATGGTTTCTCCTGCTTTGGGAAATGACATTGTTACTCAGATGCTGGTTAGCTAGTAAGAAAAACTGAGGGTGGACAACACTCACTTCCAGCTGATCAGTAAGTGATTGATATAAGAATTTACCCACTCACAAAGTTTCACTAACTTTCAGAATACAGTTTTTTGTCTACTCATGTGTACACGCACGCATGCCCACACACACACACACACACACACACACACACACACACACACACACACACACACACATAGTGCCACACTTGCAGCCTGAAAGCGTTTCTGTATGGTTACGTGAGTGTACAATGCATGCAGTCAGTCTGTTGCCACTGATTTGTTGCCACTTCTCATTTTTGTTTATTGTCTTCATCCTTGAACTTCCATTACTGTGACCCATGAGATACTCTATGGTGAAGACAACCCATTACTGTCTCAGAATAAGTAATTCATTTTATTTAAAATGATGTTTTGCAGCCTTAGTGGTAAGCATTGCGTTCATTTGTGCCAATCATTTTGATGAGATCTCCCTTCAAATTATTATATAGCCTATGTGTCTTCTTCAGATTAACTCTATTTGAAAACAGCAAATATGCGCCAGAAAGTATTTCAGTATAGGTTGTCAAATGTGAATCCAGTGAGATGGTGAGATTCACAGCAGTTTGCTGCTGTACTCTCCCCCCCCCCCCCTTCCCTCAAATAGAAGTTATTGCCACCTCCACTCTTAAGGTGCCACAAATGCCAAGGATTTTCATAATGATAAGAGATACAAATATTTTAATATCATCATCATCATCATCTTGGACAGTTTCCAAATTTGTCCTGTAAATTACCTTTTTATATCTATGTGCTTGTTACATAGGACATGCCGTTGTGTTTACAAACTAGACGATATGTACATATAATAGCTTACACAGTAAAAATGTATAATAGCTTGCACAGTGTAGGATAGTTTACAACACATTCACCCGAGTTGAAAAATGCAGTTTTATGGGCAATATTATGTTATAATGTACATGAGTTGTTCTGATTCTAGTTTACTTCCTAGCAATTATCACTAATGCTAGTTTCTCTTCATGTGGTATATCAAATTTATCAGTCCAGGATGAACTTTTACTCACTCTCTGCTCATCTACTCAGCATAACAACAGAATTCTTCTTCTTAGAAACTTTTTTAGGGTTGCATGGATATCTTCTCAGTTTTTAGGTTTTGTAGGTCTGTTGGCAATGCCTGTATTAACCTGATATCGGAGTATTTATGCCCTTTTTCAAAAAATGTGAAGTCTGTTTCAAATGCACCACAATTGCTTTCTAATGCAGTCACAATGGTTATGAAAACATGCTATGATGGAAACATCAAAATATTGAGATCTTTGAAACAATTTCTTCAAAATTCTTTTTGTTTCTTTTTCAGTATAATTTGAATGGCATTGTTCTGTAGCTCAAATATTCGTTTCATTCCTTTGAAGGTTAGGTTCCCCAACACTGTGATTCCTCACTGTATATACGGTCAAAAAGTCAATGACAGACAATGCAGAAGAAGGCTTGATGTGCACACTGAGCTGGTTGTTTCCTTACAAAGAACATGGACCTTAGCATATTGGAAGATAATTCCATGAAATGACACAGGGAGAAAATAAAAATAAACCAACAATCTTGTCTTTAGGTTAACACACTGAGAGATGCTTCTAAAGCCATAACTGTGCTGAAATGACCTTCTTGATTAGTTTATCCATGTGTTGACTCACCATTTTAACTTGTTATCCTGCTGGACCCTAAGGAATTTTACGCCTTATGCTTCATTCAATGTATGACCATTAAGTGGTTTTGATTTGATTTATTTATTCATCCAGGTATAATCTCACAGCACTATAGCATTTCCAATCATACTACAATGAAAATAAACAGCTCAAATTATACACATATAGAGAATATATAAGTACACTTTTGTGAGGGTAGGACAGGTGGTCAGATGTGGCCTCAAAGAAGTAACCATCCCAGCATTTGCCTGAAATGATATGGGAAAACCTGAATTGGGATGGCGAGACTGAGCAAACTCCATCCTTATAAATATAAGGATACAGTCTTAATAACCACACTGTCTCATTTAGTTGGTCCCCATTGTACAGTGTCCTTTGATGTACAGATAATTTGCACCACTGAACTTATAGTATAAAATGAGGTTTTGCATTGCTTCACTGCACACACTAATGACATCCACTGGTGCTCCTGGACCAACATATTGTGATGCCACTTATTAACCCCATACTGTGCAAAAAACTGACTGGGCCTGTAAACAGGCCCGTATTTGTGTCCTCCCCTCAACCCACCTGAAAAAATAAGGCAACATCCAGAAGAACTCAGAAGAATGACAAGACAATAATAACATGCACCATAAATCTTGCCACATAATTTTTGCTGTAAAGTATTACATTGTTATCATATATTGTAATGTGACAGGGTGTTGTAGTTATCCCCATTCATTATTAACCACTGCCTGAGTCCTCTAAGTAATCTTTATCTGTGTACTATGCATTACAAATAAACAATTTTTAGCTGCTTTTTAAACAAATGTATGTTGGTAACCTTTTTCATCTCATTGGGCAGTTTAACATACTGATAACATTCTTTTTGTCAGTATCTTTGTGTGTTTATTCCATGTAAACTGATTCCATGTAAACTGACGGTCAATATTTATCATCAAAAACTTGTGTTTGTTACACAATCTGTAGATGTATCATCTATGCTCAGAGTGACAGAGCTGTTTTCTCTCTTTGTGGTGAAGTGCATAATGTCTGTTTTCTAGATTTTCAATATTGACATATTACATACTGCCCAATCGTGAACATCCTTGAGGGCTTCATTTGCTTCCTCCGATAGGAGTTCTGGTGTTTTGTCAGCGACTGTCATGTTTCTGCCACTAACAAAGAGAACTTTCTCTCCATGTCTTACACTCAAGGGCACCCATACCTGGGAGGCAAGGGTTAAGAGGGTGGTGCCCCCCTCCCCAGCTCTAGGGAAGGAATAAAATATAGTGTAGTCTAGTGTTTTTCCTTCTAGAAAATGGTTTAAAAGTCAGTATTAAGCAGTCTTTTAACAGAGTCGGAACAAGATCTATTTATGACTACTTACAACTCTCCATTCATCTTCCAAAATATTAAAAATACTCCATACGCCATGTCTAGTCCTCCCCCCTTCCTTCCATAAACTGTTACATGGGCATCATTGTTTACACTCGAACAACATGAATATACATTAAGAACAGAACTGGTCCCAATAAACTACACTGAGGGACACCTATTTTTATGTCTTTCTTGTCTGGCAATTATTATTTTATTAAATTTATCATCAGTGGACATATGAACTATCTCTACCTTTTCCATCCTGTTTTCCAGGTAAGACTGGAACCATTCATTTGTATTCCTCTTACACCTAATGCTTCTAGTTTGTTTAGTTGTATTTCTTGGCAAGCAGCGTAAAAGCCTGAACAAGTCTATGAATCTGCCTGTAACACAGTCATCCTTGTCAAGAGCTTCAAATATCATGTTAGTGAACTCGATAATGGCTGATATTGTATTCTCCCACATTGGAAACCAAACTGTGCTTTGTTAAAAAGGCTGTATTTATTCATATTAATCATTAGTCTATCATTCATGATTGATTCAATTATTTTTGAGAATGCACACAGTAGTGAAACTGGCCTACAGTTTTCCGTGCTCTCTGCATTACCCCTCTTTAGTACTGGCACAATTAATGTGAGTTTAGGTGTTCAGAAAAAGGCCTGAAATAAAGGGCTCATTTATCATGTTTGTTAATGGGGTGTGTATGCTGTCTATGCATTCCTTCAGATCAGAAGCTGTAACCTCATCAATGGCTGCTGACTTTTTATGTTTTTAAGTGTGTTTATTATCTTCCTGCCTTTCAGCTCTGTTGTAGGAAACAACATTGTTGTGCTTGGTGTGAAACTCGTGGATACTGCATGTGTTTTAGGAAGATTTTGTTTTGCAGCTTCTTAGCAATACTATAGAAATAACCTTTTGCAAAATTTCCCAATTCTTGAGTATTTTCTATTATTCTACCCTCATCTTTTATTTGTATGAGATTATAAGTGTTATGTGTTCCTGCTTTTCCAGTTTCATATTTTATGACGACAGATATTATTTTGCTTTTATTTAGTAATTGAAGGATTTTATTTCATCAAGCAGTGCCCTCATGTATATTTTTTATACCTGTGACAGTACTGTAGGGACTGTGGATTAGTGTCACATTTTTTAAGAGAATTGTCTTTTTAATACCCACAGTTATCAATCTATTTTCCTTAGCTGCTGCTGTTGAAGTGTCTACTTTTGGAAATCTCTCCTCAAAAATTAATTTAAACAACCTTTAGAATTTGCATAACTTAGCATCTACATTCTTTTCCTTATGCACTTCATCCCAGGTTTGACTTTCCATTGCCCTAGAAAAAGTGTCATTTTACATTCCACAAAGATTCTTTTGTAATCCTGCAGTTTTGTGGATTTTACCAAGCCTGTCTTTAGTTTTATTATCTGCCCGTGATGACCAGAGAAGCTTCAGTCTTTTGTAAATACTTTACAATTTTCCTTGTCGAAGTTTTTGAGACCCTTGTAGCAGCATTTGCCATTTGTGACACACCAAAAGTGTTCAAAATGCTTATCAATTAATTACTGATTTCACCTTCAGTATCTATGATAACATTCAGGTCTCCACATGTTATTATGTAGTTTTACGGGGTTGAGGTCCTTTCCAGGATTTCAGTTAATTTGTTGAAGAAAGTGACCACATTGCCATTAGGTGGGCAGTATATGCACAGAGCTGTTAACTCCTTATGAATGTTTGTATCAACCATTGCCAATTCAAAATAAAATCTACACGAATTGTGATGAGATCTTCTATAAATTTCAGCTGTGTTCCACATCTGATGTAAATACATGTATGATTGCCCACCCTTTAAGTACCGACATGCACATACGTATTATGACAACATAAATATGCTGTATTTCAGTGTATTTACACCAGTGCTCCATAATGCAATACCATTCTGCAGTTCAAAGTCTATAATTAAGTTTCAAGCTGCTGTACTTTATTTTTAATAGATTGCACACTTTGATGGTAGATAATTCTGAGCAAATTTCTATGGCATTTGTACATTCTAGCGTGGTACATTCAACCTTTCAAGCACATATTCAAGAACTCTCTAAACTGACTGAGTTACTTTTAAGGGAAGGAAGCCTGTTATCGTGGTTTGTCCTAAAAAAGTGCCTAGTGTTCCAACCTATGACCCTACTTCTGGTGTTAATGTTCATTGGTGGTTGTTTGAACTTCAGTTAATTTGAATTGTGCGGCATAAGGCACGAGAAGAAAGAAGGAAAGATTGGGGTTCAATGTTTTTTTTTTACAAATCAGACCAGCTACAGTATTCATATTGCAGTGTAGCACAAATGAGAGTTCTTTAATACTATAATACCATGCCCATCTTCAGAAGCACATGTAAAAAGACTCAAAGACTGAAAATGTATCAGCATCAGGTTGCTGTAATTCTTATCGTCACAGCAATTCAAAAGTGGTTATAGGAACTTCATACTTCAACAGAATGTGAACTTTTGCACAGCCATGACAAATGATATGTTGACGATAACTTGAGGAAATAGGTTGTAGTGTATACACATGTCAAAAGATGACAGATATACAATTTGTAGTGTTGGAATTAACATTTGTGTGGTTTCCATTTTTATCTTGCAGAATAATGCCCAGAAATACAAAATGTATAGGAGCTTCAGACTGAAGCATTGTTGGATGTATTGCAAGTGTTAAGTAAACTCTGCTGCAATGTATTTCTCTGAGGCTATGCTGATTTTGTGTTTTCTCATTACCCTGCACATATAAGTATACTTTTCAATATGTGGCAGTTGGTATGCATTATTAACATTATCTTGGTCCGTCCAGTGTTTTATTGCTATGGGAATCTATTTCATATCATAAAAAGATTTTTTTATTCTAAGAATTAATAATGTTACCCAGTTTACATAGAATCAAATGATAATCATAAACCAAAGGCTATCGTAACACTTTCTATTCTGTTCACCAAATGTTCACATGACAGAAAATAAGAAGTGTGGTGGAAGTTCATTTAAATTCTTGGGCAGCAAGAAGAACTACATTGTGAATACAGTTACCTGTACTCATGCTGATATGATGCCTCAGTTATCAATACAAAGTAGAGGACTCAAAAACTTCATGGGTTGCCTTTACGCACATACAAAATTGAGCAGGAAGCTTTCAAGTCACACGTAAAAGGAAGTGGGACACGTAAAAGGAAGTGCAATAGTTATGAAATAACAATGGAAATACCTGACCAAAATAGTTTCATCCCACACACAATTTGTTAATTGTCATTTCTGATCCGTATGCAGCAACCACATGCTGACCTCTCTGACTTGCTACTGGAGGAATGTGACTACAAGAAAGTAGCATGCACTCTTATCAAAGTTTAACAAAATTCTAGGTTACTGTCATAGTAGCGTTGAAACTCAGACTGTCAGTGAGTGACAGTGAATCAACAATAATATTAAAAGCATGTTGGTTCACTCACTGGATTGTGAAATTCTTTCATAGTCTTGTTATAGCTGTTTCAATGGAATAATCACTATTACATAGTATATTACATAGTATCGGTCTACCACTTTGTGTCTGTAAGATACAAACAAATGATTCATTTATTCTAGAGCCCTACCTTAGCAGAGGTATTTATGTTTCCTATCCTCCTTCAAACAAGGTTGTAAAATGATTGAGCCCATTAGAGTTTACAGCTATGTAGAGTTACTCATTGTGTTAAATATATAAATAAATTCTAAAAACTAAATCTATAGAAACCTTCAGATCATTAGAATCAGTATTTGCCATTCTGGATTTTTCGTATGAGTGGCTTTGTCAAAGTATGCAGTGGATTCAAGTCCCATACAATATCAGTTACACATGGTACATATTGAAGACTTTCATTCCAAAGGACTTATAGCTATTATGGACAACAGTGACTCTTGAAGAAGGCAAATCCAATAGGTGACACATGTTAAACAGCTAGGTGCTGTCATTATGCAGAGACATTTGACATGGTACCTGCAGGACCGTCAATCTGCTAATTTTAATATGCATCTTATTGCTTTCTTCTGGCATTTGAATAAACATTTAGCCCCCGTGGAATTACTCCATATCAGTATTCCACAATACAGATGGGAATGGAAGAAATCAAACTACAACTGGAGTAACAACTGTTTGCTGACACTGTTCCTTAATCTACACAATAGAAAACATAGTTTGCTGAACAGATAATTCATATACCCTTCTCAAGAGATAGAAACTGAATGTTTTGAGAAACGCATATTAACTATTATTATTCAGTAGTAAAATACTATTAACATGTTCCTCTTTTTTGTTTCAGAGGAAAATGAAGATACACTGTCCTCCACGAGCGCTGGTTCATCATGGACATAAGTCCATCTTAGGACTCCACAAATGCAAGCATGAGAAGCATGGTCACCACGGAATACACAAGCACGGACATAAACATCATGGTCACAAGCACGGACATAAGCATCACGGTCACAAGCATGCCAAGCATCTAGTATGTGATGAAGATGGATTTTGGGGTCATAGATTTCATGGTCATGGACCACATGGCCATGGACCACATGGTCATGGGCCACTTGGTCATGGACCACATGGTCATGGGCCACTTGGTCATGGACCACACGGTCATGGACCACATTGTCATGGACCACACGGTCATGGACCACACGGTCATGGACCACACGGTCATGGACCACACGGTCATGGACCACATGGTCATGGGCCACTTGGCTGTGGACCACATGGTCATGGACCATTTGGCTGTGGACCACATGGCCATGGCCCACACGGCCATGGACCACACGGTCATGGAAAGCATGGTCATGGTCCGCATGGACATGGAAAGCATGGTCATGGTCCACATGGACATGGAAAGCATGGTCATGGTCCCCATGGTCATGGCCCACATGGTCATGGACCTCATGGACCTGGACATCATGGCCCAGGTTCCTCTGATCAAGGATTACATGGCCGTGGACACCATGGTCGCAAACAAAGAGGCCATGAAACATCTGAGGATGTTATGTGGCTTGTTGACTGCTGTGGTTGTTGTGAAAGTGAGGAGGAGACATCGCCTGTGCGTGCTATGCCAAAGCGCCCTGCCACAGTCTGAAACAGTGCAAATGCATTTTTTTAATCAAGAAGTATGTTTACTGAAAGCAACATAAGTGCCGCATAAGCATGTATGTATGAGCTGCATAATTGAAGTACATCCATCTCATCATTATTCAAACAAATTGTAGGTGTAGTATGAAATTATGTGAACCAGATGTTATAAAAACTGCAGCAAAGAGAAGCCTAAAGAAACTTAGCAGCAGAAATCAATTTCTTCCATGTTTAGACATTAACAGACAAAATAAATGAAGAGTTAAGAATGCATGCTATCTCTCACTGTGTGATAGACATTTACATGTTGGAGTAAACAATGGATTGTTGGGGATGTTGTTCTATCTTGAATCTGCATAAATATTGATGATGTGGTTTTGTTTGAGTGGAATGGATTAAGGTAAGTATTGTGGGGTGGATCTGTATTTATATGACAACAGTTTGATTCTATTTCATGATAATTAATTTTGTGGGAGAATGGATGGCAGAGAGAGTGTAGATTTTGCAACATGGTCTTTTATGACTTTTGTTTAATTTATAATGACTGCTGTACAGTCAGGTTTTCTCATTTTTGTAACTTCCATAATGATTTACTTTCATCAGTTGAGAATAATTTAAATACAGTTGCTTGCCTTTCTATTTATAAAAATTTGTTCTCATATTATTTATATTCATATGTAATCAGTGGCAAAACAAATATATGCCTCATAAAATTTTTGTAACAGTTTAGATATGTATTGAAAATAAAATAACTAAACAAAAATTGTGTGTTTATATCATTCACCCCTCTGCCTGTTTATAAGATAGATGCAGTTGATAAGGCGATGGAAAGTTTCTAGTACAACAAAAGAGATACAAAATCTTCAGTTGGAGGCAAAGGCAATAAAAAACAGAAGAAAGTGAACACAAAGAAACCATAATGTATAGGCATTCAACGTTAACACAATAAGGATATAGAGTTGTGTGATTACTGCTGCCTTGCCTTCATCATTTTAAAGCATTAGTTCAATTTCTGTTGTCATTTAAGAACCACAATGTTTCAGACTGTCTTCCATACGTGTTTTCATTTTCCCTTATATGATTTGTTTGAAATGTTTGGTGTTGTCAATAATTTTGTTAAACTATTGCAAAACTCATAAAAGAAGATAAGAATCACAGTCACCGTGAAATGCACAATACATCCATCAAATGAAACAGGAATTAAGGGAAAGAAAGGTGTTTTAATGTCAGGCACATACCTCCTAAGACAAAGATCAATGATGGACAATGTCAGCAAGATGTGAGAAAAAAAAATTATCTGTTGACACACTATGAGTGAGCAAATGACTTGTCATTATAAAAAAATGAATAGGCATCAAAGTAAAAAGTATCATATCATTAATACTTGAGAATTTACAAAAGGTGTTTAGTTGTTGTTACACAAAATCTTTGTTTTGCATCTGATCATAAATATCCAACTGTTGGGATAGCTTTTAAGAACCTTCCCTTTCATTATATTGAATTTTGTGTGAGTCAAAAGTATACAAAAATGAATTACCATCTACCAGAATAAATTGTGAGGCTTAAACTTTGCAGCTAGAGTTGGTGTCAACATATTTTTTGATTGGAGCAAAAGAATAGCTTTTAGTCATGTGAAGTCATTGAAGCACAAGGAAATATTTAATTGTCAAATGATCACAGTAAGTCATTCATCTTCAGTTAGTGCTAACCAAATTAAGAAGCTCAATGTAAATAATTGGCTATAACATAATGTAATTACTTATAAAAATATTTCTCTTTGTTGTTCAAGATTAGTTTTCAATTTTAATAAATAAGAATAAATTACAAGCACCAGTCATGCAGAATATCATGTGTTATGAAATCAGATAAATGATAATGGAATGATACTAGCCATAAATGGAGGAACTTGATATTTTCAGCACGGGGCAGGAGCATGTAGAGGAACTACAGCTCAAGTTTAAAAGAGTAGTTGACCATGCATTGGATAGATATGTACCCTGTGGAATAGTTCATAATGGGAGCGAATCTCCATGGTACATAGTCACTGTGAAGAAACTTCTCAAGAAACAGTGATTACTGCACAATAGGCGTAAAACAAAGTGTAGGACTATAGATAGACAGATGCGGAATGAAACGCATTTAACTGTCAAGAGAGCAATACATGATGCTTTCAAAGACATCCGTAGCAGAGTATTGTCAAGTAACCTTTCACAGAATCAAAGAAATTTTAATCATATGTAAAGGCTGTTACTGTGCAGTCCCTAGCAAATGAGACAGGAGCTGAAATTGAGGGTAGCAAAGCGAAAGGTGAAGTGCTTAACTCTATTTTCAAATGTTCCTTTGCAGAGGAAAACCCAGGAGAATTGCCCCGGTTTAGTCCTCATACCACTGAAAAGATTAATGAAATAAGTATTATTGTCAGTGGTGTTGAGAAATAGCTGAAATCATTAAACTGAACAAAGTTCCAGGGCCAAATGGAATCTCTCTCAGATTCTATACTGAATTTGTGGCTCAGTTAGCCCCTCTTTGAAACACAACAAGTAACATCAATATACAAGAAGGATAGTGGAAGCAATTCACAAAACTATCATCTAATATCCTTGATTTTGGTTTTGTTGTAGAACCTTAGATCATATCCTGAGTTCAAACATAATGAGGTATCTTGATCAGAATTACCTCTTCAGTGCCAACCAACATGGATTCTGACAACATTGATCATGTGAACCCCAACTCTCACTTTTCTGATATGGCATACTGAAAGCTTTGGATCAAGGCAGTCAGGTAGATGCAGTATTTCTTGATTTCTCAAAAGCATTTGACCCAGTACCACACCTATGCTTATTGTCAAAAATATAACCATATGGCATATCAAGTGAAATTTGTGACTGGATTGAGGACTTCTTGGTAGGGAGTGTGCAGCATGTTATCTTGGATAGAGAGCCGTCATCAGATGTAGAAGTAACTTCAGATGAGCTCCAGACTCTTGAAGGTAGACTTAAACTACCCCGTGAAAGTTTCCAGAACTGGCATTAAATGATGATTCTAGATGTATGTAGCAATCTCCTACATATCACTCACATAGGGATCGTGCAGATAAGATATTCTTTACTTCATCCACAGAGGCATTCAAAAAAAAATTCTTCCCACGCTCCATATGTGAATGGAACGGGAAGATATCCTAATACCTGGTACAGTGGGACGTACCCGCTGCTATGCACCTCACAGTGGTTTGCAGACTATAGATATAGATATAGATACTTAACAGATAGTACGCCAAAATTTTAAAATCTTCTCACAACAAGAAATTCTCTTCAAACAAAAACAGGACTCATTGGAATAATGAGCAATCTCTTTTCTCTAAATGTTGTGCAATAACTTGATTTGATTTTTATTTGGTCCTGTTAAATTTCATTCTGTACAAAGGGCGTACTGTAATTTTTGACAAGTCAAAGAATACAATCTTACATGGAGAGAAAGAAAAAGGGAGGAAAAGAAAAGAAAATTATATTTGACACATTTTCCATATGAGTATTACTTACTACTTACTAAAATGTAGACTGGCAATGGCAAGGAAAGCATTTCTGAAGAAGAGAAATTTGTTAACATAGAGTATAGATTTAAGCGTCAGGAAGTCATTTCTGAAAGTATTTATATGGAGCATAGCCATGTATGGAAGTGATACATGGACAATAAATAGTTGGCACAAGAAGAGAATAGAAGCTTTCGAAATGTGGTGCTACAGAAGAATGCTGAAGATTAGATGGGTAGATCACATAACTAATGAGGAGGTATTGAATAGAATTGGGGAGAAGAGGAGCTTGTGGCACAACTTGACAAGAAGAAGGGACCGGTTGGTAGGAGATGTTCTAAGGCATCAGGGGATCACAAATTTAGCATTGGAGAGCAGCTTGGAGGGTAAAAATCGTAGAGGGAGACCAAGAGATGAATACACTAAGCAGATTCAGAAGGATGTAGGTTGCAGTAAGTACTGGGAGATTAAGAAGCTTGCTCAGGATAGAGTAGCATGGAGAGCTGCATCAAACGAGTCTCAGGACTGAAGATCACAACAACAACATTACTTACCATTGCCCGCGAAAGGCAAAGATCCCAAGTTCGAGTCTCGGTCCGGCACACAGTTTTAATCTGCCAGGAAGTTTCATTACTTACCATTATTTACACTGCAAGTGGAAACTGGGAATTTGTGAGAAGGTCATATTGAACCAAACTGCTGAGGTCATTGGTCCCTAGGCCTACACACTACTTAATATAACTTAAACTAACTTATGCTAAGGACAACACACACACCCATTCCCGAGGGAGGACTCGAACCTGCGACGGGGGAGCCGCGCAGACCGTGATGAGGTGCAGACCGTGATGAGGCGCCCTACACTGCGCGGCTACACTGCAATTGCTTGAATGGATGAATAGAGAGTCTAACGTACTTACTGGCACATAGAGTACTGCAAACAATGTATATGAAAGGCGTACGATATTACATTCATATGTGGCATTTTTACACATACTCCCTCGTTTGTTAGAAATCTACAACTCATCTTAATTAACTAGTGTCTTCCCAAAGCCATTAAAAACAGTGAGAGTAGTACCCTACATAAAAAAGGTGAGCATTCTATTGGGAACATCTCTGTCACTACTGTCAGAGTTTTCAAAAATTATTGAAAAAGTGTTTGTTTCACAACTGCATATATTCTTTGACAGAAATATTATTATTTTTAGGTGTCAACATGTCTTTATACAACAGTACTCGACTGAAACAGCTGCTTTCAACTCGATAAAACATGTCTTAAATGCAGTGGACAATCGAACAAAAATATCACGGTTATTCTTAGACTTAACGAAATCATGTGATTGTGCTTCAGAGCAGGAAACAGAAATAAACTATATGGAATGAAATGAGCTGCCGGTTCATCTTTAAGACCCTTGTGTACGAAATCATAGTGTTCCACAAGGCTCCGTTTAGAGTCCATTTTTTCTTTCTTTCTTTCTTCCTCTCTCTCTTTCCCTTCCTTTTTTTCATATTATTTTTGGTTAAACATTGGAGGTTCACAGCCAGTACTATTTGCAGCTGGCACCAGTCAACAGATCAAAGAGCATGACGAAGAAGATCTTACTGCATCTGTAAAAGATATTACAAAATAAATGTCTGAAAACAGTGTCCATGATTTCGATACAGATCAATATAATAGTGCAGCACAATGAATAATATGTATGGATAACCAAAACATTAGTGCTGTTACTAAAATTACTTTTCTTGCAATACTTATTCAATAAAGTCTTAAGTGGTATTCTCATATGGCTCCATTAATTCAAAACCAACTAAAATGAGCTATGTGGTAAGAATTCTTTGCAACATCACTAGTGCTTAAACAGTGCCATACATTTTGCTCATGTACATCATTACTGAGGTATGGTATCATTTTCTGATAAAATGTACATCACACCAAAACAGTTTTGAGGAAACAAAAGACAGTTATGAGAGTACTCTAACAAGCAAGCAGCAGAAAACCTTTATGATATGAAGATGGTATCTCTTCTTTCAGACATGTCTGAAAGAACAGATACCATCGTAATATAGTTAAAGTTAACCAGCCATTTACCTTCTTCTTCTGTGCTAGTTGCACATGCATTGCCCGAACTCTTATGGGACTTCGTAAGATAGTCTGCCACGAGTAATGAGTGTAGTGGGCAGGGGCACTACGAATGTATTGTGTGGATATTAAGTTGGGAATGTGAGTCTCACAGGTAGGGTACAAGGGATAAATCCCTGCAGTCACATTATCCTCTGTGCCTTCAGTGGCTCAGACGGATAGAGCATCTGCCATGTAAGCAGGAGATCCCGGGTTCGGGTCCCGGTCAGGGCACACATTTCCAACTGTCCCCGTTGATGTATATCAACGCCTGTCAACAGCTTAGGGTCTTGATTTAATTATCATTTTCATGGTAACCTTTGTTTAAACGTGTAAAAATCTTACCCCTTCTCTGCATTTATATATTGGAAGCAGTTATGCATGTTGAAAATGTATACTCAGGAAAGAAAACTTTTTTACTCGAAACAAAATTTACATGTACACCTTTACTCTGCAAACCACCACAAAATGCATAGCAGAAGGTACGTCCCATTGTACCAGTAATTAGAGTGTCTTCCTGATGCATTCACATATGGAGCATGGGAAGAGCAATTGTTTGAATCCCCCTGTGCACGCACTAATTATTCTAATTTTATCCTCATGATCCCTATGTGAGTATTACATAGGGAGTTGTAGGTTGTAGTATATTTATAGAGTCATCATTTAAAGCTGGTTCTTGAAACTTTGGGCTTTGCCATAGGTTCGTGAGTAGTGGATTGCGATGTGAGACTTGTTCGAAGTATTTTCACTGGGGGGAATGCAGTGGGGAAGCCAGTGGGCATTCTGGTGAGATCCTCTCCTGGAACTGCAGGTTATGTAGCAAGAGTAAGTTGATAGAGGAGCAGGAGCGTAAGATCTGTGCCCTTCAGGTGCAGTTGAAAAATGCACAGGAGGAGCTAGATAGGATGAGGAGGGAGAAGGGGGTTGGGGAATGGGAGCTGGCTGTTGGCAAGAGATCTGCTAGGAGAAGAAGATTTTCAGATAGTTTTACTATTGGTGTTGACAATAGATATGACCAACTGTCAGAGTCTAGTGGAAAGGAATCTCTAGTAGCTGTAGATGTAGGAAGTATGCAGCAGACCTCAGTTGTTACGGTGGCTAGAACAGTTGCAAAGTCGAAGAGGAAGAAGAAGGTTCTGCTGTTAGGTAGTTCTCATGGCAGAGGTGTAGACCAGCAGTTGCAGGAAGTGCAGCATTGTGAAACCTAATGCAGGGTTGGCTCAGGTGACAGTTAACATAGGGGGGTTATGTAGGGATTTTACTAAAGAGGATCAGGTAGTGATTGTGGGTGGGGCTGCTAATAGTATTGGTAGGGATGGGGAGTATAACATAGACGGTGACCTGGAAAAGATAGCCACTCAGACTGGCAACACGAATGTGCATTTCGCGGAACTGTTTCAGCGTCACGATCTGCCTCATCTTAATACAGCCGTCAGGCGTAATAACATGAGACTTGGGGGTGCGCTGATGACAGAAAGCATGGGTCACATTTCAGTGGTGTCGGTGGAGTCTATCAGCAGGACGGATTTCATTAAACATGGCCTGCACCTCAACAGGTATGGGAAGGGGAGGTTGGCAAAGCTTATAGGTGACAGCATAGGTGGGGTTGGTGGGATCACTCATGGGAAAATTCCTGCAGTAGTGGGTGTTAGAGCTGCACCCTTTTTAGATTGAAGTCAGCTGATAGGTATTCCTGCTTAAGGGAAGTCTCTCTAACAAAGAAACCACTTTCGACAAAGCTTAGGTATCCGAGTAATGAGGGAATTAGTATATTTCATCAAAATATACAAGGTATTAGACATAAAGTTAGTGAACTGCTTGCAGATGTTGACTCTGAAATTATTGGTATATCTGAACACATCTTAAATAAGGAGATAATTCAGAGGCTTCCTTAACCAGGATACAGGTTGGCTGGCAGCTTTTCGAGGAGCTCTTTGCGGTGTGGGGGAGTAGCCATGTATGTGAAAAATGGCATCCCATTTGAGTCAATTGATGTTTCAAAGTACTGCACTGAAAAGGTGTTTGAATGTTGTGCAGGTGTGGTTAAATTTAACGGAGCTAAACTTCTAACTGTTGTTATTTATAGATCTCCAGACTCCGATTTCACAACATTTTTGTTAAAGCTAGAGGAGGTTCTTGGTTCACTTTATAGGAAATACAAAAAGGTAGTTATATGTGGTGACTTCAATATTAATTGTATAAGTGATTGTGCAAGGAAGAGGATGCTGGTAGACCTCTTTAATTCATATAATCTTATGCAAACTGTATGCTTTCCAATGAGAGTGCAAGGGAACAGTAGAACAACCATAGACAACATTTTTGTTCATTCCTCATTACTAGAAGGGCATTCTGTTAGCAAAAAGGTGAATGGCCTTTCAGATCATGATGCACAAATTTTAACTTTAAAAGATTTTTGTGCTGCAACACGTGTTAAATATAGTCATCAGCTGTTCAGGAAAGCTGATCCAGTGGCTGTAGAGACCTTTGTAAACCTTATAAAGGAACAAGAGTGGCAAGATGTTTATAGCGCTGATACAGTAGACGATAAATATAATGCTTTTCTCAAGACTTTTCTCACGCTCTTTGAAAGTTGCTTTCCGTTACAACGTTTAAAACAGGGTACTAGCACAAACAGGCAGCCTGGGTGGCTGACTAGAGGGATAAGAATATCTTGTAGAACAAAGTGGCAATTATATCAAAACGTTAGAAACAGTCAAAATCTAAATGCAGCAGCCCATTACAAACAGTATTGTAAGGTGCTTAAAAATGTTATTAGGAAGGCAAAAAGTATGTGGTATGCAGATAGAATAGCTAAGTTTCAGGATAAAATTAAAACCATATGGTCAGTCGTAAAGGAAGTTGCTGGTCTGCAGAGACAGGTCGAGGATATAGAATCAGTGTGTAGTGGGAATGTCCATGTTACTGATAAGTCGCATATATGTACAGTATTTAATAATCATTTTCTGAATATAGCAGGTGAACTAAATAGAAACCTAGTCCCAACAGGGAATCATATAGCGCTCTTAGAAAAAAGTGTTCCGAGACTGTTACCTGAAATGCTCCTCCATGATACTGACAAGAGGGAGATTGAGTTAATAATTAAATCACTAAAGACCAAGAACTCTCATGGATATGATGGGGTATCTAGCAGAATACTGAAGTATTGTTCTATGTATGTTAGCCCAGTTCTCAGCCATATCTGTAACTTTTCCTTTAGGAGTGGTCGGTTTCCTGACCGATTAAAGTACTCGGTAGTGAAGCCACTTTATAAAAAGGGAGACACTGATAATGTTGACAATTTTAGACCTATTTCTATGCCATCGGTGTTTGCTAAAGTTATCGAGAGGATTGTATATACAAGGTTACTAGAGCATTTAAATTCACATAATTTGCTGTCAAATGTTCAGTTTGGTTTTAGAAATGGTTTAACAACTTAAAATGCTATATTCTCTTTTCTCTGTGAGGTTTTGGACGGATTAAATAAAAGGTTGTGAACGCTAGGTGTTTTCTTTGATTTAACGAAGGCTTTTGACTGTGTTGACCACAAAATATTACTGCAGAAGTTGGACCATTATGGAGTAAGGGGAGTAGCTTACAATTGGTTCGCCTCTTACTTTAAGAACAGAAATCAGAGGGTAATTCTCCGCAATATTGAGAGTGGTAGTGATGTTCAGTCCCAATGGGGCACTGTTAAGTGGGACGTTCCCCAAGGGTCAGTGCTGGGGCCACTGCTGTTTCTTATTTATATAAATGATATGCCTTCTAGTATCACAGGTGATTCAAAAATATTTCTGTTTGCTGATGACACCAGCTTGATAGTGAAGGATCTTGGGTGTAATATTGAAACAGTAACAAATAATTTAGTTCATGAAATAAGTTCGTGGCTTGTGGAAAATAATTTGATGCTAAATCACAGTAAGACTCAGTTTTTACAGTTTCTAACTCACAATTCAACAAGATCCGATATTTTGATCAGACAGAATAGGCATATTATAAGCGAGACGGAACAGTTCATGTTCCTAGGCGTTCGGATAGATAGTAAGCTGTTGTGGAAAGCCCATGTCCAGGATCTTGTTCAGAAGCTAAATGCTGCTTTATTTACCATTAGAACAGTATCTGAAATAAGTGACACTTCAACACGAAAAGTAGTCTACTTCACATATTTTCATACGCTTATGTCGTATGGTATTATTTTTTGGGGTAATTCTTCTGATTCAAAAAGGGTATTTTTGGCTCAAAAACGGGCTGTTCGAGCTATATGTGGTGTAAGTTCGAGAATGTCTTGTCGACCCCATTCAAAAATCTGGGAATTCTGACATTGCCCTCACAGTATATATTTTCTTTAATGTCATTTGTTGTTAGCAATATTAGCCTTTTCCCAAGAGTTAGCAGCTTTCACTCATTTAATACTAGGCAGAAATCAAATCTGCATGTAGAATGCACTTCCTTGACTCTTGTGCAGAAAGGAGCGCAGTATTCTGCTGCATCCATTTTCAATAAGCTACCACAAGAACTCAAAAATCTTAGCAGTAGCCCAAACTCTTTTTTAAGTCTAAACTGAAGAGTTTTCTCATGGCTCACTCCTTCTATTCTGTCGAGGAGCTCCTGGAAGAGCTAAAATATTAAGCAAATTCCAGTGTTAGATTGTTGATTTTCTTCATTTAAACTTACGACTTGTCACCTGAATATGTTTTTTTATATTTCATTTTCTCTGTTTCTAATATCAATATCTGTACTGAAAAAGAGATTTATGTGGACAAATAAACAATACAGTATGAGTTATCATTATTTACAATGTCAAACAGTGGGAACTCCAGGTAGGAATATCAACATCAAAGTCCTCATCAGCAAAAGAGAAACATATTCCGTTCATACACACAAGCAAGTGCACCTCATGCACACATGACCACCAACTTCAGCAACTTTGCCCAGAATGCAACTATCATGTGAGATGAAAGCAACAATATGGAGGGGTGGGGAAGGGGAAGGGATAGTAGTGTGTGGGTGAGAGGGGGGGGGGGGGGGAGGAAGGTTGTCGGGAGGAGTGTGCAGGGACTAAAATGCCAACAGGTGCAGCATCAGGTGACTGTGGGACAGGGAGGTGGGGAAAAAAGGACCATAAAAGGAAAGCAGAAGGAAAGACGGGCGGTTGGATTGTCAGAGGATGGCAAAAAAAAAAAAGAGTGTTGGAGATAAGAAAGGGTGGAGATGATAGGACAGAGATGGTGAAAACTGTTGGGTGGAGGGTGTGGGGTCAGTATGTTACCAGAGCAGAGAATGTGTTGTAAGGATAACTCCCATCTGTGCAGGTCTGAAAAGCTGGTGGTGGAAGTGAGGATACAGATTGATTGGGTAGCGCAGCAACCATTGAAATCAAGCATTTTATGTTCAACTGGATATTGTGTCCCAGGGTGATCTATTTTGCTCTTGGCCACAGTTTGATGGCGGTTCATCCTGTGGACAACTGGTTGGTAGTCATACCAATATAAAAAGCTGTGCAATGATTGCAGCAGAGCTGGTAAATGACATGGCTGCTTTCACAGGTGGTCTGGTCCCTGATGAGGTAGGATAAACCTGTGGCAGGACTGGAATAGGAAGTGCTGGGTGGGTGGATTGGGCAGTACTTGCACCTGGGTCTTCCACAGGGATGTGATCCTTGTGGCAAGGGGTTGGGATTAGGAGTGGTATAGGGATGGACTAGGATGTTATGGAGGTTGGTGGGGGGACATAACACCACTTTAGGAGGGATGGGAAGGATCTCGGGTAGTATGTCCCTCATTTCAAGGCATGATGATAGGTAAACAAGCCTATGATGGCCCATAAACAGGTTGGCACGGGAGGGTGCCATGTAGGTGCCTAAGGCTGTGCCATTGATTTGCTTGTATACCTTCCCTTCAAAGGAGAACTACTCCTCCCTCGAAGGGAAGCTATACAAACAAATCTGCAGCACAGCCATGGGCAACTGCATGGAATCCTCCTATGCCTAAGTGTTTACAGGTCATCTAGAGAAGACCTTCGTAGCCTCGCAAAACGCCAAACCCCAAGTCTGGTTAAGGTTCATTGACAATACCTTCATGATATGTACTCAGGGCAAAGACACTCTATCGTCATTCCTTCACAATCTCAACACCTTCTCTCCTATCCACTTCACCTGGTCCTCCTCAACCCAGTGTGCCACCTTCCTAGACATTAACCTTCTCCTCTCTGATGGCTCTGTTCACACATCTGTCCACATTATACTTATCAACCACCAACAGTATCTGCATTTCAATAGCTGTTATCCCTTTTCCAAAAAAAAAAATAAATAAATAAATAAAAATAAAAAAATAAAAAAAAAAAAATAAAAAAAATTGCTTCCTTACAGCCTGGCCACCTGAGGATGGCATATCTGCAGTGACAAGAACTCCCTTGCTCAGTATGCTGAGGGTTTTATCAAAGCCTAAGCAGACAGGCCCTACTCCCAGACTTAGTCCACAAACAGATTTCTCACACCAGTTCCCCTCACATCCCCAATCCTCCCACCACCCCCAAAAACCAGCCACAAAGGAGTGCCCCTATGTTACTCACTACCATTCTGGACTGGAATAACTGAACCACATCCTTCGCCAGGGCTTTGATTACCCATCAGCATGGCCTGAAATGAGGGACGTCCCACCTGAGATCCTTCCCATCGTTCCTAAAGTGGTGTTATGTCTCCCACCAACCTCCACAACATCCTAGACTATCCCTCCGTCCCTGTGTCACTCCTAACCCCAACCCCTTGCCACAAGGATCATATTCCTGTGGAAGACCCAGGTGGATGTCCTGCCCAATCCACTCACCCAGCACTTACTTCATAACTTAAATGAACGTCGAACAGATTATATAAAAACAAGAATATTTCAGACAATATCAAGGAATGTCAGTACAAGCTAGACAGACTGTCATTCAACCGTTAGAACCTGCATGTACTTAACTGTGGATCCAAACTACACAAAAACTCCTTCGAACAATATTAATGTTAGCTTTATTGATCACAGCCACAGGTGACGGCAGAGAACACACAGCTTGTTCTATCGTTCTGAGCATGCAACTGAAAATAACATGCAGGGAACAACAGAATCAAAATTATCTCGTAACTGTGCATGAACAATTTCCAGTATGAAGATACAAAACAATAAAAAAGCATAATCAATTAATAACAAACACAAAACACACATTTATAAAACACAGTGCCCCTGGTGGCTGGCACGAAATGTTTGATTGTTTCTAAACATACACAGACGACTCGCACAATACAACACTAGGTAACTGCACAATGTTACCACATCGGCCCCCATGGTGGAAGTGGAGCATTATTTCACATAGCAGGCTGGTAAGTGGATGCAGAGACCAGATCTTGAGATGCAAGTTGGTAGTTCCACTGCTGTTATAATCTGCGCTGGTGGCTGTGAAGACGGTGATGAAGTCGCTGGTAGATGATGCCGTCGTCTTGGAAGTTAAAGTGTTGTTGCTTCTTGGAAGATTTAAGCCGGTTTAACCTTGTCTATAGAAACATTTGCCTTTCTGTTGATTGAAATGTCAGTTGTCTTCTCCCCCTTTGCGACTACACAGTAGGGTCCTCAGTGTGGCGGTTGCAACGGCGGTTTGATGCCAACCGTGCGTAACATGATGTGTGAACAGATTTTTCAGTCTTGATGCATGAAGGTGGTTGCTGTACCATGTCTGTGAGGCAACTGTGGGCAGATACGGGGTACGTGCTCTCATAGCTGGCGTAGGAACTCTGGTTGATCATCCCTCGGTTGTGACAGAGCATTTGCTTCCACGAATTTTCCCGGAAGCCTCAATGCCTTGCTGTATCCCAGTTCCACCAAAGAAGCATGTAGATCTGGTTTGCAAGTGTTTCTGAGTCTGAGTAGGGAAGAGCCTTGGACCACTCAATGTCGTGTCACATTAGTGCTGCCTTAAGTGAGCAATGCCAGTTCTCGATCAACCCGTTGCTGGCAAGGTGATAGCTCATCGTTTTGTGGTGAGCTGTGCCACAAAACTTCATGAGATGTCTGAACAGGTTGGATTCAACTTGCCGTCCTCTGTTTGTCCTTATGTGTAATGGACAGCCAAAGCATGACAACCAGTACAACATGAAAGCGAAAGCCAGAGTTTCTGCTGTAACATTGTCCACTGGCACATCTTCTGGCCAGCTGGTGTAATGGTCTATCATTGTAAGTATGAAACATTGGCCATCAGACGATGGCAATGGACCAACAACGTCGATGTGGATGTGGATGTGACTGAAATGGGCCACTGTGATCGGAAAGTTCCTATTCGGTGCTTGCATGTAGCAATGTATCTTGCTGTGTTGGCATTTTAAGTCAACGCCTAGCCCATTCAGAGCAGTCTTTCTATATAACTGGCCATACATAATGATTTGTCACTAGGTGGGTTGTCGATCGAATACTGGGATGACCCCTCTGAAATGGCTCTGAGCACTATGGGACTCAACTGCTGAGGTCATTAGTCCCCTAGAACTTAGAACTAGTTAAACCTAACTAACCTAAGGACATCACAAACATCCATGCCCGAGGCAGGATTCGAACCTACGACCGTAGCAGTCTTGCGGTTCCAGACTGCAGCGCCTTTAACCACACGGTCACTTCAGCCGGCGACCCCTCTGAAAGCAACTGGTAGGAGTGACTGCGGTTTCGATGTAGTCATGTCACAATACAGCTTGACATTGCTCCTTGGAATTTCGGTAAGTTGCAGATCCAACGCCAATGTTCCTGCTGACAACAGTCTGTGTAGTTCTTGATGTGATTATTGAGAAGCAGTGAGTTTGGCGTGATCAATCGTGCTAGTAATGCTTCCGACACAAGACAATCAATTGACCACCACATTGTCAGTGCTAGAGATGTGCTTGACTCCAGGCTGAATTGTGAGATGAAAATTAGCTGATTACATTGCCTAGGTGAACAGTTCATATTGTTCTGGTAAAAGGCGTAAGTTAGCGGTTTGTGATCGGTATAGATAACAAAGCCTCAGCTTCCAGGTGAGGTCTAAAGTATTTGACGGGCTCATAAACAGCCAAAAGGTCTCTGTCGTAGGTGCTCCACAGCTTTTGTGAGGGTGATAGTTTGAGCAAGAAAAGGCAATTGATTGCCATGTGTCACTATATCGTTGTTGCGACACTATGCCGATAGTTATCTGGATAGCGTCAAGCACTACTACCAAAGGTGAAGCAGGCTCAGGATGCACCAGAAGTGCGGCTTCTGCAATGCTGTTTTTGGCCACTTCCAATGCTACACACATGCTATCAGTCGTGTCATATGCGAGTTATCCGTTTTCTTTGCATCGGTGAGCGCTGCAATTTACTGTTCTTGTAACAAGGCAAAGTGTGGCAAGTGACGGCGATAAAAATTTAATATACTGAGGAACTGACACAATTCCTTGGCCGTATTTGGGTGTGAAATTCGTAAGATGGCTTCCACCTTCTCTGGCAGTGGTAGCGATCCTGCTGTGTTATGCTATATCCTAGGAAATCCACTTGGGGCTGGCCAAAGACACATTTGACGGTGTTAATGACGACGCCATAGTGTTCCAACCGCTTAAACACTTCTGTTAAATGCTGCTGATGTTGCTCTGCTGATGACAAAAAAACTAAAATATTGTCCGGGTAAACGAAAGCAAAAGTTAGGCCCTGTAGTACAGAGTTAATGAAGCATTGCCATGTTTGAACAGCATCCCCGAGTCCAAAAGCCAAAAATTGCTCTCAAACAGGCCAGAAGAAGTGATGAGGGAATGTCTCGTTCAGCTACAGGGATCCGTGTGTATGCTTTTGCACAGTCCACAACGCTAAAAATAACTGCACCACTCAACGCATAGTTATAGTCATGCAACACTGGCACTGGGTATCTGCCCGCATTGTTCTGTCATTCAGAGCCCTATAGTCACTACAAGGCCACCACGCACCATCCTTTTTCAGGACCAAATGTAGCACTGAAGGTCAGGGGCTGTTGGAAGGCCGCATTAAACATTCACAAATCATACTGTCGATCTCTGCTTTCGCAATTTTAAGATGTGGAGCCAAACGTCCTGGTCTGCAAGATGTGGGAGGGTTGTTGTCCACTTTATGTAGTGAATAGTGTTGTGCCTTGCCTCCTTAGGCACTCCAGGAGGCCATGTCAGAGCCGGAAATCCATTCAGCAGCTCCATGTACTCGCCGTCCGTCACCTGTATTACTTTGTCAGTATGAACGGTTGCATTCCGCCAAAATTTCGATGCTGTTGAGCCTGTGGTGTTGTCAACTGGGCATGAGTACTTCAAGTCCAGCAGTTGAATATAATGGGCAAGGAATTCCACTCCAACGGTTGGTTTGACAACGTATGCAACAGTAACATCCTACACAAAAGCTCATCGTAAACCCAGGTCTAGTTCCAAGCGCAGGGAGCCGTTCGTTCTTCTGACTGAGTTGTTTGCAGTAGTAAGAGTAATGCGGGTGGGCGCTTCCTGTGCGACATAGTCCGTCGGTGAATGGCCAAATTTGACACATTGTCTATTAAATATTTCCAGCCAGACCTCTGACCGCTAACAAGCAGGCATGGAGACTTGCATCAGGGACATACAAAGCATTTTCCTTTGTACAACTGTACCATTTATCGTTTTGTGTTATTTCGACACAGATTGTTCCTTAACAAAATGCATGCATCTTAGTACATCTACATCTACATCTACATCCATACTCAGCAAGCCACCTGATGGTGTGTGGCAGAGGGTACCCTGAGTACCTCTATCGGTTCTCCCTTCTATTTCAGTCTCGTATTGTTTGTGGAAAGAAGGATTGTCAGTATGCTTCTGTATGGGCTCTAATCTCTCTGATTTTATCCTCATGGTCTCTTCGCGAGATATACATAGGAGGGAGCAATATACTGCTTGACTCTTCAGTGAAGGTACGTTCTCGAAACTTTAACAAAAGCCCGTACCGAGCTACTGAGCGTCTCTCCTGCAGAGTCTTCCACTGGAGTTTATCCATCATCTCTGTAACGCTTTCACGATTACTAAATGATCCTGTAATGAAGCGTGCTGCTCTCCGTTGGATCTTCTCTATCTCCTCCATCAACCCCACCTGGTATGGATCCCACACTGCTGAGCAGTATTCAAGCAGTGGGCGAACAAGCGTACTGTAACCTTTGTTTTCAGATTGCATTTCCTTAGGATTCTTCCAATGAATCTCAGTCGGGCATCTGCTTTACCGCAGTAACTTGCATTCCTAATGAAACCACTTCAAAAACTCAAAAAAGTATTGCTTATTTGGAGTGATATGCTTCATAGCACCACTATCACAATACGTCAATACAATGTCTTCTAGATGAACCCATGGCGCATGAAATAAATAATGTTGCCACTCACTTTCCCTTCTTGTCACGTGCAATTGTAAGCAGGAGCGTTCAATGGACACTCCGCTGCCCAGTGACCTAGTTATTTTCATTTATTGCACAGAAATTTTTCATTTGCTCGCTCTTTCGACATTTTCCTCTTCCATGTTGTAGAAACAACAAATGCAGTTACGTCCATTGCATTTCCCAGAGTTCAGTGGTACAAAGTTTTTCAATAAGTAGGTTCAAACTCTGACTTAAGCTGGTATCGTCTTCTAGAGGTCTTTAAAATTATCAAATTCCTTTCCTAGCATTGAATCAATTTTTTTCCAGAAAAAACTGCACTTTGTTCTTTAGATGTGGTCTGGACCCATAACCTGTTGTAAATTATTAAATCTGAACAACAGTTTTCTTTGTGAATGCTATAGTTTCCCAGGATACAGCTTTACTTCATGACTTAAACAAACTTTAAAAAGACTAAATAAAAACAAGAATATTTTAGAAAATATCAAGGAATAACATTTTACACTGAATGCTAAAACATTTTTCCTAGACAAGGATTACATAATTTAAAAGTTTGATTTTGTGTGTAGATATTTTTATTAGGTAGTAAAATATAATAGTACCTAACCAAAATATCTAAACACAAAATCAAACTTTTAAAATTATGTAAACCCCATCTTTTGCTTAAACATTAAATATTTAGGACATTTACAGAACTTAAATAATATTTAGAACCTTCTCATCATCAGGTTCCATTGAACAAATATATCCAGTTCACTAGTACAGATGATATTGATGTTGTAAAAATGCATAAATTTGAAGTCTTGCACAGAATTACAAGAAAATAAAATCATTGCTCTAAATGCCAGAGTTATTTCTTACTATATGCTGTTACTAGCACTAAACAATTATGGAAAAGGAAAAGCCACTATGTATGGATTTGGTGTTTTATATAGCAACATGTCACAGTAACTACAGCAGCAGGGTCAAACTTTGGTGGAAATGGGTGCAAGTCCCCACCTGACAATTTTAATCATTCTGGTATAGGTCTCGCATGAGTTCCCTAAAAATGAGACAAATACCTGGATGGTTCTTTAAATAAGGCCATGGCTAATTCTTATCTTTGTGTTCAATCTCCAATGACTTCACTATAAAAAGAGTGTTAAATTCTAACTTCGCTTACCCCATGTCATTTTGAATATACAAAATTAGCACAACTGTGACCTGCAATTTGCTGCAGTAATTTTAGAGCTATGAAAGATATGGATTAAGGGAAATTTTCAAATCAGTGAAAATATGTAGAAGATGCTAGAAATCTAAGCACTTCCTACAGTTTCAGTGCCATGCAGAATGTATACTCACTACAATACAAGGGCAATTTTATAAGTCAGAATAATTTCTGCAGGAACAAAGCAGCAAACCATTATTTGTTGGCAATCACCTAAAGCAATCACTTTGTGTACAGTATAGCAGATGGATAAAAATGATTTGCGTGCTGCTGTTAAACATTTCAATATGAAGGATTGAACAATCAAGCTGAGAAAAACTGAAATGACTGAGGTGCACACTGAGTGTACACCAGCACTGGAGATTATTTATGGACTCTGGACCAATAATGTGATTACAAATGCAAAGAATGTAAAGGACACTCAGACTGATTAGTTGAGTTCGTTACATAGAAAACCACAGAGAACATGATTTGGCAACAGGAGTAAGCAAGGTGCATGGGGTAGCTGATATTGTATGTATCTCAGTAAATTAGTGCAATGTGTTCCACATGAAAAACTAAATATGAACATGCAGTGGGCGCTGAGGCAGCTGATTTATTATTATAAACCTAATCAAAAAAAGTAATTCAGCATATAAGGTGACAAGGTCTCGACACAATCCACACACTTTTTAGCATAGTTTCATGGCACCTGGATTCATCATCACACCCTGGGGTTTGCTATTCAGTCATTCATTCATTGTGTTACATAATTACTGTAGAGAAGGATAACCTTCAAGGATGCAGAATGAATCAAGGTACATGTCAACAGGAGACAAGCAACTCATAGAAAATTAAGCTGTACACTACATTAACCCTTTAATGCTACATGTCCCAAATTTGCATCATATGAAAGTGATGCCAATAAATGGAAAGTTAACAGTATTTGAGCCCTAGTGACAGTAGGTGCAGATTCTATATGAAGTTACCAACACATAAACACAAGAAGTTATCATCATTGTTTGGAGAATTACAGCTAGATACAGAGGTAAGAGGTGACTATTTGTTTCTTCTCTAGTATCTGTGACGTGGCATAATCACTAGTTGCACTTGCAAGTGAGTTCAAAAATTCTGCTTGTGTAAAATATGGGTCATTAGGCACTTGTGTACCTCTATAGGTGCATGCTTGAAATGAAATCAACTGAAGCAAAAGCAAATATTTCTGTTGATTTGTAGCACCAGACTACCTCAGAGACCAAAAATGTGGAAATTTTGATGAACAGCTAATACACTGAAGCTTTTATTTTATTAGCAATCCCTGAGCTGTTAATCCTCCATGAAATGCAAATGACATTTCAATGCTCTTGCGCTGTGTGTGGAAAGGCACTGTAATGTTTTCAAAATACACTGTAGTATAGAAAATGATATAATAAAATTCAAATCCAGAGGAGCAGAGGCATTGTGAAAGCAAGGAAAAGACATGACAAAATAAGTCAGGTGGGCCCTCAGTCGGTATAGAGGCAAAATTATTATACAAGAAGCATCAGGTTCCACCAAAGCCAATTCCAGATGAGTTTACCTGAATGGATGTGGTAGGTCATTGGTCTCAGTTTACAGACACAAAGCAAAGATGTAAAAGACCAAATTGTAAAGGACATACAGTATTCATGTGTAATAAGTGTAACAGTCATCTTTTTCTGAGAATTTCGAGAATAAGGCTTCATTATCATTAAAAAGTATGTTACCATGCATATTTAATTTTTAACCATGTAAATCCTACCAATGCATCATCAAAAAGTTAAATAAAAACCTTTTACTAGATTTACTTACTTATTTTATTTTGCGTATGGCAATACAGCGACAATATTTTATATAAGTACAATATGTAAACAAAATGTATAAAACAAAACAATGTGTAAATAGTACTTGTGAAAAAATGAGCAATAGCACAAAAGGATAAATTACAAACACTCAAGACAAAATAACTACACGTTAAAAGCTTGGCAAGCCTGACTAGAAACTCATTCATATATTTAAAGCTCAATATCTAGATTGCACAGCCAATCCAAAGCAGAGGGTTTCACATATATGACCTCAGAGACAGGTCCGGCGTATCTTCTTAAGGGGCATTCATCAATAATATGGCGGACGTTCTGTTCTGGTGCTCCACAGTCACAGGCTGGTGAGTCGCATAGACCCCACTTGTACTTGTATGCATTGCATCTTGCATGGCCTGTTCTGATACAGTTTAATTTAGTCCAGGTACATCTCTTCAGGTCAAAGCCCGGTAATTCCAGAGTAAGATCTTGGATAACTTGTTTATTAATTCCAGAATCATTCCAAAAGTGCCGCCATTGCTCCTTGATGTCAGGTTGATGTTCTTGTGTATTAACCCATATAGGCTTCCGTGATTTCAAGCGGGTCGATGGTATTTCATTCAAAACATCATGGATTGGTAGATTCTCTGGGTAATCTGAGTCATGAATTTTTGAGCACTCTCTTGCTGCTGCTTCTTGCCTTCTCAACTGTGGAGGTGGGATATTACTTAGACTATGCAGCCAATGGACTGGGGTGGATTTAATAGTACCCGTTATTATCCTCATGCACTCGTTCAACTGGAAGTCGATTTTCTTAGTATGAGTGCTTGAATGCCAGACAGCAGAGCAATATTCGGCAACAGGATATACCAGGGCTATTGCGGCAGTCAGTAAGGTCGATGTTTGAGCTCCACAAGTTGAGCCAGCTAATTTTCTCAGGATGTTGTTGCGACTCTTTAGTTTTTGGCTTACGTTTTCTAGAAGTTTTTTGTAAGTCAGGGAGCGGTCTAATGTTATGCCGAGGTATTTGGGGTTGAAGTTGTGTTTGACTCTTTGTTCACAGAAGTTCACATTCAGTGGGCCATTTTATTGTTCAAGTGGAAAGCACACACCTCAGTCTTGGTTGGATTAGGGCAGAGTCGCCATTTTTTATAATAGGAATTCAAGGATTTCAGATCTTCTGTGAGTAAGTTCGCTCCTTCCCCAAGTGTTTTAGTTTGTACAAATAGTGCCAAATTATTGGCATAACAAAATTTCCAGCTGACTGTATTTGGCAAGTCACTAATATACAAATTAAAAAGGGTTGGAGCCAACACAGATCCTAGAGGAAGGCCATTTTTTATTTTATACGATCTGCTGGTGTTGCGGCCGATGCTCATTTTGAAAGACCTGTTCGTCAGCATGTTGTTCATTATGGTTGCCGGTTTTAAACTAGGTATGTTTCTCTTGAACTTAAGCATAAGACCCTGGAGCCACACAGTGTCGTATGCCGATGACAGATCAACAAAAGCTACACTTGACTTCATCCTGTTCTGGAATCGACTTTCTATATATGATGTTAGGGCTAAAACTTGTTCGCAACAGCTGCGCTTGTTTCTGAAACCTGCCTGATATGGAGGGGTTATTCCATCCACGATGTCCTCAATTCTATTAAGTACTAGGCGTTCCAACAACTTAAAGCATACACTCAAGAGGGCAATGGGGCGGTAGCTAGTCAGATCTTCTGCTAGCTTTCCAGGTTTAAGGACTGCTAGCATGTGGGCTATTTCAAATTGTGGTGGGGCTATTCCAGTGTTTAAAATGTGGGCGTAGAAGTTTCTTAGCCACGCTTTTCCATTAGGTCTGAGGTGTTATATAAATTCTGGGAATATACCGTCCAATCCTGCCGCTTTACGTATTTTTAAGGTCTTTATCACACCCTTGATTTCCTCTTCGCTAAATGATGATGAAAGTGATGTATCGTCATTCAGAGTTTTATCAAGTTCTTGTAGTTCTTCTTTAGTTTCTGCTTCAGTTGTTGGATCAAGAGGGATTTTCTCAGCACGCGCCTTTATGTGCAATGCCATGTCCGACGGTTTTATTTTAGGTTCCTGGTGGCGTGCTGAAGAGAAGTTACTAAGTTTCCTCCATAATGACCAGGCTTTTCTGCTGGAATGTGTAAAATTTAGCTGGAATGTGAGTTCCTGCCACTTGTGTTTTCTGTGTATGTTCAGTCCCTCTAATATTTGTCCACCAATTTCAGGGTTTCCTGTTTCTTGGTATTTATCAAAAAGTTATTAATATTATTGTCCCAGCAAGGAATATACTGTTGTCTAACTCCACGTAGTATATTCCTTTTGGCTGCAGTGATGACGACTCCAGTGAATCGTTTATAGTTTTCTTGCTTTGGGGTAATCCAGCGCAAATTTTGATCATTTTCTTGAGCATATTTTGTCCAATTAGCTTTCTTAAAGTTCCATCACAGTTTACTGATAGATTTTACTACTGGGATTTGGAGGCCTATGTTAAGCATGGTGGGACGATGCTGGCTCCTTGGAAAGTGTTTCAGGACTCTTTTTGTATGGTATAGTGGGACTCTATTCTGATCAGTGGACACAATGCAGAGATCAGCATTGGTATATGTTTGCCATCTGGCCAATTGGAATATCTTAGGGTCCTTGGCATCATATATCACGTACATGTCTCGGATAGAGTTTCTCCGTTTTCGTCGACGTTGCCATACCCTCAGAGAGTGTGACGGCTATTAAAATCCCCCACATACACGCAGGGGTCAGGTAGTACTGGTAAAGCTGATGTTGCCCATTTACTTTGTGGGGGCTTGTAAACAGCTGCTGTGGTCATTCCATTAAGTTCAATAGCAATTTTTTCTATGTCATTAATTTATTGGCATATCACTTCTTTGTACCCAGCAATATTGTTACCAAGATACAGAGCGGATCCATGAATGTGCAATGGCAGTGCTGCGACCATCCTGTAGCCTGGAATGGTGAATGCTGTTATGCGCTCCTGCATTTTATGAGTTTCTTGGAGTGCTATGATGTCGATTTTACGATCGCTAGCCAGTTTTCTTATGTAGTCACATTTATCCCTTGTCAGGCCTTCTATATTAATTTGCAGGACATGGACGATGGGTCCAATATCTTTAGTCTGTTGGCTCTCAGAAGAGCCTTTCTCAATTGTAGCATTCTTCTTTCTCTTGTTTTGTCGCTGTGTGTGGCCGTGAGAGATCAATGATCTAGTTCGGCCGCCATTTGTGTAGACTTTCTGCTGTCCTGCTATCGCAGTCCATTGCCCACGGTGCACCATCTTGGAGGTTGTCTACACGTTGCACCCCTTTTACTAAATGAAGTGCTGTAAGTGTGTAATTTCTCAAATGCCTGTTGTCATAGATATGCAACGTACCATGTTATATCTGACAAGTAAAACATATCTTACACTTGACCTTACGTACTCCATGTTGCTTCATTATTATTTAAAAAATATCATGTTTTATTTTTCTCTCATGTAGAAATTTATTTAGGTATTAAGCAGTTAACAATAGCATATCATTATGTACTACGCGGGTTGGGTTGTTTGGGGGAGGAGACCAGACAGCGAGATCATCGGTCTGATCGGATTAGAGAAGGATGGGGAAGCAAGTCGGCCGTGCCCTTTCAAAGGAACCATGCCGGCATTTGCCTGGAGCAATTTTAGGGAAATCATGGAAAACCTAAATCAGGATGGCTGGATGCGGGATTGAACCGTTGTCCTCCCGAATGCGAGTCCAGTGTCTAACCACTGCGCCACCTTGTTCAGTTATCATTATATAGCTTCATAATATTTTTGTACTAGATACTGACTGTGTAATGAGTCCTTTGGGAGAATATAAAGTTGACTTGAATCAATGAGTTTCATGTACACTGTATTGACAGGTACACAGATTATAAAAATATGTATTCAGCAATATATGGAAAAACAACAAATTACTATACAAGGTGTAAGCAAATGGAAAGCATAATTGTTACCAACATAGTGTTTTTATAATATTGGCTGCTTTATCGCACATACCATAACGTTCAAGTTTTTGTAATAATATCCTGTGGCATACACAATGAAAGCCCTCTGAAAGATCAAGAAACATATCACAAACTTTCTTCTGTTCATCTAGTGCCTTAGTTACAAATACTAAAAACTCAGCTATTGCTGAATACCCAATCTCTGAATGTAACTTGATACATGACTGATATGGTTAGTGAGCGAATTTTCATCTTTGAATGTTAATTCTTTTATATGTGTTTTTGTGAAAAACCCATTTTCATATCCAAACATTTATGTTTTCTTTTTTTTTATTATTTAATTATAGGCTCAGTCCTAATACCATAGTGGAACTAGATGTGAATGTTTAATAGTAACCACTATACAAGTAGTAGCATACAACATTTTATTTTTGCACTTTGAACACAGTATAACATAGCATGTACATATTATCAAACCAAAACATCACAATGCAATGGACGTCAAAGCAGTTCAGTCCAAAGAGGCAACTATTGTGTATCGATAGTTGCCACACCAAAATCTGTGATACTAAATTAACACCTGCCCAAATCATCTCAGCTGACAGTGGTGCCAAATTGAAAACTGTGCAACTATTGTCTGTGCTCAAAGAGATGAATGGGGGCTTCCCAGTTCTGGAGCAGCAGAAGCCAATCAACTTCAGCCTGTGATCTAATACAGATCCTGGCTTACGTAGACATTGGGAAGTGCTTCTTGCTCCATGTTCTTTTTATTACCACATTGTAAGTTTTACTACTGTCTCTTTTTAATTTTGAATTTTCTGGGAGAACTGATATGGAATTAGGAGTAACAAGCACCAGCATTCAACATGAAATTATCAATTTCAGTTTCACGAATCCTGTAAGTTATTCTCATGCCCCTGTCTCAGTTTTTACTTTTGTTGATGCGCAATACATAGCAGCTGACAGCAGGTATGTGAGAACAAATATAGTGACAGTAACTTGTGACATAACTGTGGCTTGTCTCTCCTGCAGAGCCCTCACAACCTGGCAGTCTATGTTCTGGGAGTTGGTGAGTGGAGCTTGCTTCCTCATCACTCCGTGCCCCCTCAGAATTTGTTCATCTTCTTGTGAACAAATCATGTGTAGAATTTGTGGTGTCTTGTGTGAACATTAGCTCAGTGTGCAACTACTGAAGCCCATGAGCTGTGGAATCACTTTTGTTGTGTGTGTGAACCTGGCTTGACAATTGGTAGGGTGACTATATTTGTGGTGGATGTCATTGTCAGGGAAATGGAGTTGCTTGCAGATCAGCTCTCTACTCCTGAAACATTAGAATCTGGCTGAACCATTTACTATGGAATTAATAAGTGTCTTTCTGCTGGTGTATTTGCAGACTTTCTGAAACTTGCAAGAACAGCATCAGTTTATAAAAAGGGTGACCTAGGCATAGTAGCAAAATTTAGACCAATCTTGATAATTCCAGTCCTAGCTAAAGTCATTGAGACTGCAATGAAAGGCCAAATCTCAAATTACTTTGAAATTAATGAACCTTTATCAGATGCACAGCATGGTTTCCAGAAAGGCAAATCTACAACAGTAGCAGCCCTAGATCTGGTTATTAGGATAAAGCACAATTTTGAACAAAAAGAATCTTTAGCAGTGAGACTTTGTGAACTTAGTAAGGCATTAGACTGCATTCCTCATAATGTCCTTCTAAACAACTCCTGTCAGTATGGATTTGGAGGTATTGTTCTGGGAACACTCATATCTTATTTGGAAAATAGAAGGGAAATCTTATCAGTTCAAGGAGCTTTATCCTGTGAATGGAATTTGGATTACAACATGCCACAGAGTTCAGTAAGGTACCCCCTCTCGTTCCTAGTTTTTGTAAATGACATAAGCTCCATGGACAGTTCTTGCAATTTGCTGATGACACAGCTTTGTACTCAAAAGACATCAGTACTAGCAAGGCTCAAAAAGAAGCAGATGCCTTTTTTGATATGACAAAAAGAATGGTTTGTTATAAGCAAAATGAAAATCAGAGGACAAAAATGCAAAAATTGATATGTAGCCTTAGTGGCAAAGGATATCTAAAGTATGTTGTGGTTATGACACTTTTTGGGGTTCATGGTGGACAGCAAAATCATTTGGCAGGACCACACTGCACATGTGTGTGACAAACTGACATGAGTCACAAACCTCCTGAGAAAACTGAAGCATGTTATAACGATTAGTATCTCCAAATAGTGTGTTATTCATTGTTTCACAATCATATTGACTATGGCTGTTACCATGGGGTCACTCTTCAGGCTGCAAGAAAGTATTACTATTTATTTATTTATTTATTTTATCCATCTTTCAGCACCTACATGCAATCGATGTCGTCAGAAGAGTTACAGCTATTTGTACATTATGTTTTACATACCAAAATATTACATAGTAAAAATATAGCAATGTTGTAAACTATTAGCTTACAACAGCCTCTACACCTAGATCCATACATAACAGTAATCCATAATTTATCAGCATTAACATGCAATCAATGTTGTCAGAAGTATTATAGCTGTTTGTACATTATGTTTCATATAGCAAAAATATTACATGGAAAAAAAAAGATAGTGTTGTACCCTATTAGCTTATAGCTAGCTGCCTCTACATCCATAACTATACATAATAGTAAGCCTTAGTTTATCAATAAATTAGATCATCTTTACAACTATTCTGAAATTCTTCTACACTGTAGAAAGTATTTTTCTTCATCCACACTTTGGTTTTAGTTTTGAAAATATCCATTGAAACCAATTGAGCCTGTACGAGTAAAGTGTTGAATAATTTTATGCCTATGTATTCATAGCTAGATTGGGTTTTCTTAAGCCTGGTTGTGGGTATATCAATCATATTTGTCTGTCGAGTATTGTGTTGATGAACTGATTTCCTTATAGTGTAGTGGTTTAAGTTTTCTTTTATGTTTAATAGGCAACAATATATGTAAAGAGATGGGACTGAGAGAATTTTTAAGTCTCTAAAATAAGGTCTACATGAGGTCTTCTTGTCAGTGATTCCATACAAACGTCTAATTGCTTTCTTCTGCCAAGTGAAAATTTTTTTGGCTCCTGGAGAGTTACCCCATAAAAGAATGCCATATTGTAGATGGCAATGAAAGAAGGCATAGTATGACTGAAGCAATAAATCTTGTGTAACACATGTGTGTAGTTTGGATAGTAGGTAGATAACTCGTGATAGCTTTCGACATACATAATCTGTATGTGTGTCCCAAGTTAATTTTGAGTCAATGTGTATTCCTAGTAGTTTAACAGATGATAACTCCATGTTACTGTTTGATAAACTGAAGATTATCTTGACAGTCTTTTCATGGTTCATAGATAAGTCATTAGCTTTAAACCAGATATTAGATATTTTGAGACACTCTTCACTTTCCTCCTTCAATATGTTTATATCCTTTCCAGAATTAGCTAATGTTGTGTCATCAGCATAGAGGATAGATTTACAGGGTAAGTTGTTCGGAAAGTCATTTACAAACAATATAAATAGTAGAGGGCCAAGCACTGAGCCCTGAGGAACACCTCGTTTTATACTTAAAGTCTGTGACTGTTGGTCATTATGCTTTACTATTTGTTTTCTATTGCTGAGGTATGATTCAATTAGTGAGAGTTCCAGGTGTTTGATTCCATAGCAACACAGTTTTCTAATAATAATTTGTGGTTAACTGAGTCAAAAGCCTTACTCAAGTCAATTGGAATGGCTTCAGCAGATAATTCTGACTCAAATGCACTTAGTACAAAAGAGATAAGGTTTTCAACTGCTTTGACTGTTGATAAGTTTGACCTGAATCCTTACTGAGAATCATTTAATATATTATTGTCTGATAGGTGTATGCATATTTGCTGCATTATGCAATGTTCTATTATTTTTGAAAGAATAGGCCCAAGTGAAATTGGTCTATAATTATTGATACAGGACTTGTCACCCTTTTTGTATAATGGTATGACAACTGTTTTTTTGAGACATTCTGGAAAGTGTCCACTCGAGAGCATCCAGTTTATCAGTATGCAAACGGGGTATGTTATGAGATCTACAACTTTTTTAATTACATAGTTTGACAGGCCATACACATCTTCAGATCTAGAGTATCCTAATTTAGAGGTTGCTTTAATTATATCATTTACTTGTACTTCTCTCCATTTACAAGCTGACACTATGTTTGAAATGTTTTGTTGAAAATTTCTGCCAGATATGGGGTGAGAAATAGGTGTATGTGTTGAATTGGAATTCTGGTTGCTATGGGTTGGAAGGCTAAGATTGACAGAGTTGACAAAAAAGTGATTGAAATCATCAGCAGTGACGTTAGCAGCATTTGTGCTGTAAAAAAAGCCATAAATAATCACAACATTGAGTAAGAGCAGGAGCACTGCAGGCCATTATTCACAAAACCGAGTATAATGGCTGTTTATAATCACTATGTAGTTTTGAGCCTGCTTGACATTAAGGAAAATCTAGATTTCTTTAGCAAGAGGTATGATATACATGACCACAACACCCACAGCAAAGACAGCATAAACATACCAACCTGTTGATTATCTAAAACAAGAGATATCTTTCTGAACATTGCCCTCAGAATGATTGAATCACTACCCATGAGACAGCAGTTCCTGGTACTGGAGAGGTTCAAGAAAAAAATATCGAGAGACTTAAAACTGCATCCACACTACTGCACCCAGGAATTCTTTACTGTCAAGAAAATGAATGGATTTACTGAACTTTCTCCAAAACTAATGAATCTCTCGGAGAAATCAAATATAAATAGCAGATTAAATTACAATGCTAAATCTACACTCCTGGAAATGGAAAAAAGAACACATTGACACCGGTGTGTCAGACCCACCGTACTTGCTCCGGACACTGAGAGAGGGCTGTACAAGCAATGATCACACGCACGGCACAGCGGACACACCAGGAACCGCGGTGTTGGCCGTCGAATGGCGCTAGCTGCGCAGCATTTGTGCACCTCCGCCGTCAGTGTCAGCCAGTTTGCCGTGGCATACGGAGCTCCATCGCAGTCTTTAACACTGGTACCATGCCGCGACAGCATGGACGTGAACCGTATGTGCAGTTGACGGACTTTGAGCGAGGGCGTATAGTGGGCATGCGGGAGGCCGGGTGGACGTACCGCCGAATTGCTCAACACGTGGGGCGTGAGGTCTCCACAGTACATCGATGTTATCGCCAGTGGTCGGCGGAAGGTGCACGTGCCCGTCGACCTGGGACCGGACCGCAGCGACGCACGGATGCACGCCAAGACCGTAGGATCCTACGCAGTGCCGTAGGGGACCGCACCGCCACTTCCCAGCAAATTAGGGACACTGTTGCTCCTGGGGTATCGGCGAGGACCATTCGCAACCGTCTCCATGAAGCTGGGCTACGGTCCCGCACACCGTTAGGCCGTCTTCCGCTCACGCCCCAACATCGTGCAGCCCGCCTCCAGTGGTGTCGCGACAGGCGTGAATGGAGGGACGAATGGAGACGTGTTGTCTTCAGCGATGAGAGTCGCTTCTGCCTTGGTGCCAATGATGGTCGTATGCGTGTTTGGCACGGTGGAGGTGAGCGCCACTATCAGGACTGCATACGACCGAGGCACATAGGGCCAACACCCGGCATCATGGTGTGGGGAGCGATCTCCTACACTGGCCGTACACCACTGGTGATCGTCGAGGGGACACTGAATAGTGCACGGTACATCCAAACCGTCATCGAACCCATCGTTCTACCATTCCTAGACCGGCAAGGGAACTTGCTGTTCCAACAGGACAATGCACGTCCGCATGTATCCTGTGCCACCCAACGTGCTCTAGAAGGTGTAAGTCAACTACCCTGGCCAGCAAGATCTCCGGATCTGTCCCCCATTGAGCATGTTTGGGACTGGATGAAGCGTCGTCTCACGCGGTCTGCACGTCCAGCACGAACGCTGGTCCAACTGAGGCGCCAGGTGGAAATGGCATGGCAAGCCGTTCCACAGGACTACATCCAGCATCTCTACGATCGTCTCCATGGGAGAATAGCAGCCTGCATTGCTGCAAAAGGTGGATATACACTGTACTAGTGCCGACATTGTGCATGCTCTGTTGCCTGTGTCTATGTGCCTGTGGTTCTGTCAGTGTGATCATGTGATGTATCTGACCCCAGGAATGTGTCAATAAAGTTTCCCCTTCCTGGGACAATGAATTCACGGTGTTCTTATTTCAATTTCCAGGAGTGTATTTTAAAAAATTGTGTTGTTACCTATTATTTGTATGTATCAGTTCTGTAATTTACAACACAGTCTATCCAAACATGGCTGATGACTGACATGAACTTGGTAATAAAGGTGTCAGAAGGTTTCAGCCAGTAGTCATTTGTTTTTGGTTGCAGCCAATGTTAGCTACCTGATAGTACGGTGTGAAGTATCTGTCGTTGTCCTCTGTGTTATTGTGTTGTATTTTACTCTATTTCGTACTTTTCACTTTCCTAGTTATATGTATAAGCAGTTGTTGCAGTTACAGTTTTTATTGACCATGTCAATACATAAGAGAATTTCAGCTTTGATTAAAAACAACATTTACTTGTCAAATTCGCTCCTATTCGTCCACAGATTTGTCAGACAAGTCTGTATAACATCCAACAAACTTGTCAGTTTAACCTCACTTTTGAAGGCTGTTCATGTATGTGTATTTTGACACTAGAGGGAATGGCTACAAACACATAAATCATTTGTGGCATTGACTTTGGCACTGTGTTTAAAGAAGAAGGGAAAAAAAAGATGCAGGTCCTGGGACTGGCTCAAAATGAGACATAAATATACCAATGAAAAACAGTTTAAGGAAATGTCACACTCAGAACATGATGATTACATCATTTCTCCAAAAACACACAATGAAACTTTTAAAATAGTAATTTGTTACTTTGCCCTCAAATTGGAAAACAAGACACAAGTATGCAAAAATTTATTCTGGTAGTATAGTATTAACAGTAGTAGTAGTTCCATTCATCTATAGTTTCTTCTACAAGAATATTGGACATTACAATTTAAGAACAACAAAAATAAAGTACTGTAACTCAGATATACAGACACTTACATACTTACAGCTCTATTTTGACAAGGTAGTCAGCCATGGCCTTATAGTATGAATCACTCCATAATTTGACTGAAGCAATGTAAGGAAACCACAGAAACCATAAATCAGAATCGCTGGATGAAGACTGGAGCCTCCACCCTCCTGAATCCATGGCTACTCCATTTCAAACAGTGTTGCCTCATTCAGTTTATCCCTAGTGTACAATTCTGTTTTACAAATAATTTATTTAATCATGTTTAAGGCTAATGCTACACGCACACACACACACACACACACACACACACACACACACATACACACACATGTACTATCAGCTGACATCAGGACCATCTTGTGTACTCAGTTGCCCACCTGCTAGCCTGAAAAACTGTGTAAGCATCCCTCTATTATGAGTGAGATGTTGAGCTCAGAAAGGGGATAAGATGTAGTATTATACATTTGACAATATTATGAAAAGGATAGATTCTGCTCACCATACAGCAGAGTTGCTGAGTCAGAGATAGGCACAACAAAAAGACTGTCAAACAAGTTAGTTTTAGACCAAAAATGTTTTCATTGGAATTAGACAACATACACAAACACAAACTCACACAAAAAAACCACTGTCTGGTCTTGACAGCCAGAGACTGTCTTGCTGATGACATTATGTTTGCAAGTATCTTTGTGTGTTCATACTAATTCAGTTGAGAGTTATTATTCATTCCTAAAATTCTGTCTTTGTTACATAATCTATAGAGATGCCACTTAAATTTAATTTAACAGTGTCATTTTATGTCACCAAACAAAAATTCATAACATTAGTTTTCTTTATATACAATATCACTTCATTGTTTATCGACCAATTATAAAGTTACTTCTTTGCAAGGAGTTCTGCTGTTTTCTCAATGACTATTAATTCTGCACCATAATCAAAGAGAATTTTTTCTTCATGATTGACTCTACTGGGAAAAATCATTGACAAATATCAGGAACAGTATTGGTCTTAATATGTTACTCTTAGGAACTCCTATATTAGTGTGTTCTACCAACAGTTTAGTCTTTTTGAGGTATGTGTTATCTGTCCTCTTCGTACCCTTCCTTTCAGTTTTGAGAACCAGTCATTCGCTAACCTTGTTATTTCTAATGCTTCTGTCTTATTTAGTAGAATCATGGGGTCAATAGTACCAAAAAAACTTAGAAAGATCTAAATGTATTACAGTTTTGATTAGATTAGATTTACTTTCATTCCAATTGATCCGTAGTGAGGAGGTCCTCCAGGATGTGGAACATGTCAGAAAAACAACAATACATGACAAATATTTACAACTAAAACAAATGAGCTAATGTACCATTCCACAGGTCCCAAGTGGAATGATCATCATTTTTTTAATGAACACTATATGAAAGAGTCATTTTACAAATACTAATGCACTGAATTTAAAATAAAATTTTTTTTATTTATTTATAAGGTAATAAACATGTAATACAACTACTATAATACTTATTTACAATGAACACATTACTGCACTGAAATGGTGCAGAAGTTAGATTGTACTTATATACAAATCAGTTGGTTTTACTGAGAAATTCATCCATGGAGTAGAAGGAGTTGGCCCACCAATAAATCCTTCAGGGTTCTCTTAAACTGAATTTCATTGGTAGTTAAGCTTTTTATGGCTGCTGGCAAATTATTGAACATGTGTGTTCCTGAATAATGCACACCTTTTTGTACAAGACTAAGTGACTTTAAATCCTTGTGAAGATTATTGTTATTTCTAGTATTAATTCCATGAATTGAGCTGTTGGTTTGAAAAGTGATATATTTTTAATGTCAAATTTCATTAAGGAATAAATATATTGGGAAGCAGTAGTTAGTATCCCTAGTTCCCTAAACAGGCTTCTGCAGGATGTTCTAGAGTTCACACCACATACAACTCTTACTGCACGTTTTTGTGCCTGGAAAACTTTAGCTTGGCTTGATGAATTACCCCAAAAAATAATCCCATATGACATTATGGAATGAAAGTAAGCATAGTATGCCAGCTTTTTCATTTTTATATCCCCTATGTCTGACAAAATTCGCATTGCAAACAGAGATTTGTTAAGACGCTTCAGCAGTTCTGTGGTGTGCTCCTCCCAGTTGAATTTATTATCAAGCTGTAATCCCAAGAATTTAACACTGTCCACTTCTTCTATCTTCTTGTCATCGTATGTTAGACATATACTCGTGGGACACCCCTTACAAGCCCTGAACTGCATGTAGTGTGTTCTTTCAAAGTTTAGTGACAAAGAATTGGCTAGGAACCAGTGATTAATGTCCACAAATATTTTATTGGGTGATCCTTCTAAGACTACACTTGATTTGCTATTTATTGCAATGTTTGTATCATCGGCAAACAAAACGAACTTGGCATCTGATGATGTTACTGATGAAAGGTCATTGATATACACAAGAAAAAGTAAGGGCCCCAAAATGGAACCTTGTGGGACCCCACATGTAATTAGTTCCCAGTTGGATGATGCCTGATAGCTTGATACATGTCTCTTTCCTAATAACACCCTTTGTTTCCTGCCAGAGTTATAAGATTTGAACCATTTTGCAGCATTTCCTGTTACACTATAATATTCTAATTTACTTAAAAGGATATTGTGATTTACACAGTCAAATGCCTTTGCCAGATCACAAAATATACCAGTTGCCTGCAATTTTTTGTCTAATGAATTAAGCACATTTTCACTGCAAGTGTAGATAGCCTTCTCAATATCAGAACCTCATAGAAATCCAAACTGTGACTTTGACAGTATGTTATTTGAGATAAGATGGTTATAAAGCCGACTGTACATTACTTTTTCGAACATTTTTGAGAATGATGGCGACAGTGAAATTGGACGGAAATTTGATGCTATTTATTTATCTCCCTTATTAAACAGTTGCTTAACTTCAGCATATTTCAGCCATTCAGAGACACACTCATATTTGTCAAGAGCACCAAGTACAATTGTTGTGAATTCTATTATTGTTGATCCCATACTTTGGCCACTTCAGAAACCATACTGTGATTCACTTAAGTTGTATTTATTCAAGTAATTCATTAATCTGTACCGAGCGAGGTGGCGCAGTGGTTAGCACACTGGATTCGCATTCGGGAGGACGACGGTTCAACCCCGTCTCCAGCCATCCTGATTTAGGTTTTCCGTGATTTCCCTAAATCGTTTCAGGCAAATGCCGGGATGGTTCCTTTGAAAGGGCACGGCTGATTTCCTTCCCAATCCTTCCCTAACCCGAGCTTGCGCTCCGTCTCTAATGACCTCGTTGTCGACGGGACGTTAAACACTAACCACCACCACCACCACCATTAATCTGTCTTTCATAATTGATTCTGTTATTTTTGAGAATGATTACAGCAGTGAAATGGATCAGTAATTTTCTGTGTCTTCTGCTTTACCTTTCTTTAGCTGAGGTAAAGATCTTGCATTTTTTTGGTAATATGGAACTTTTTCTGATGCGAAGGATTCATTTATGATGTTGTTAAGCAAGCTTGTATTTGTTCTATGCCTTGTTTCAGTGCACACATTGGCACTTCATCTAAGCCTATTTATGTTTCCTTTTGTGTGACATCCCAGACTATTTTGCTTTTAGTCTCTGCATTGTATATTATTTTGTTATCAAATGACTTTTTTTGCAACAATAAGCCCCTTCCTGTAAATCATTTTGTACCTGTGACAAAAATTTAAGAACCCTGGATCATTATGACTTCTTTTTCATGGAACTGAGGTACTTCAGGGTTTGGGAGGACATGTTAATATCTGCTGATATCCATTTGTTTTTGAGACACATTGATATGAATGTAGGTACTTTTGGAAATATCTCTCCAAAGCTCAATTTAAATAATGCTGAGAATTTGGAGAACTTCATATTAACATTAGTTTCTCTAAACACTTCATCCCAGTTTTGGTTTCCTAGTTCTTTAAAAAATCTGTATTTTGATTTCTGATAGTTTAGTTTATTAGAATCTTTTACACCTTTTACATAATACAGGAGTTGCCGTAATACATACAGATATGCACAGCAAAATTCTACAAATTATTATGTTGTTGTTGTTGTGGTCTTCAGTCCTGAGACTGGTTTGATGTAGCTCTCCATGCTACTCTATCCTGTGCAAGCTTCTTCATCTCCAAGTACCTACTGCAACCTACATCCTTCTGAATCTGCTTAGTGTATTCATCTCTTGGTCTCCCCCTACGATTTTTACCCTCCACGCTGCCCTCCAATACTAAATTGGTGATCCCTTGATGTCTCAGAACATGTCCTACCAACCGATCCCTTCTTCTGGTCAAGTTGTGCCACAAACTTCTCTTCTCCCCAATCCTATTCAATACTTCCTCATTAGTTATGTGATCTACCCATCTAATCTCCAGCATTCTTCTGTAGCACCACATTTCGAAAGCTTCTATTCTCTTCTTGTCCAAACTATTTACCGTCCATGTTTCACTTCCATACATGGCTATGCTCCACACAAATACTTTCAGAAATGACTTCCTGACACTTAAATCTATACTCTATGTTAACAAATTTCTCTTCTTCAGAAACGCTTTCCTTGCCATTGCCAGTCTACATTTGATATCCTCTCTACTTCGACCATCATCAGTTATTTTGCTCCCCAAATAACAAAACTCCTTTACTACTTTAAGTGTCTCATTTCCTAATCTAATACCCTCAACATCACCCGACTTAATTCGACTACATTCCATTATCCTCGTTTTCCTTTTGTTGGTGTTCATCTTATATGCTCCCTTCAAGATACCATCCATTCCGTTCAACTGCTCTTCCAAGTCCTTTGCTGTCTCTGACAGAATTACAATGTCATCTGCGAACCTCAACATTTTTATTTCTTCTCCATGGATTTTAATACCTACTCCAAATTTTTCTTTTGTTTCCTTTACTGCTTGCTCAATATACAGATTGAATAACATCGGGGAGAGGCTACAACCCTGTCTTACTCCCTTCCCAACCACTGCTTCCCTTTCTTGTCCCTCGACTCTTATAACTGCCATCTGGTTTCTGTACAAATTGTAAATAGCCTTTCGCTCCCTGTATTTTACCCCTGCCACCTTTAGAATTTGAAAGAGAGTATTCCAGTCAACACTGTCAAAAGCTTTCTCTAAGTCTACAAATGCTAGAAACGTAGGTTTGCCTTTCCTTAATCTTTCTTCTAAGATAAGTCGTAAGGTCAGTATTGCCTCACGTGTTCCTGTATTTCTACGGAATCCAAACTGATCTTCCCCAAGGTTGGCTTCTACTAGTTTTTCCATTCGTCTGTAAAGAATTCGAGTTAGTATTTTGCAGCTGTGACTTATTAAACTGATAGTTTGGTAATTTTCACATCTGTCAACACCTGCTTTCTTTGGGATTGGAATTATTATATTCTTCTTGAAGTCTGAAGGTATTTCGCCTGTTTCATACATCTTGCTCACCAGATGGTAGAGTTTTGTCAGGACTTGCTCTCCCAAGGCCGTCAGTAGTTCCAATGGAATGTTGTCTACTCCGGGGTCCTTGTTTCGGCTCAGGTCTTTCAGTGCTCTGTCAAACTCTTCACGCAGTATCGTATCTCCCATTTCATCTTCATCTACATCCTCTTCCATTTCCATAATATTGTCCTCAAGTGCATCGCCCTTGTATAGACTCTCTATATACTCCTTCCACCTTTCTGCTTTCCCTTCTTTGCTTAGAACTGGGTTTCCATCTGAGCTCTTGATGTTCATACAAGTGGTTCTCTTATCTCCAAAGGTCTCTTTAATTTTCCTGTAGGCAGTATCTATCTTACCCCTAGTGAGATAAGCCTCTACATCCTTACATTTGTCCTCTAGCCATCGGTGCTTAGCCATTTTGCACTTCCTGTCGATCTCATTTTTGAGACGTTTGTACTCCTTTTTGCCTGCTTCATTTACTGCATTTTTATATTTTCTCCTTTCATCAATTAAATTCAATATTTCTTCTGTTACCCAAGGATTTCTACTAGCCCTCGTCTTTTTACCTACTTGATCCTCTGCTGCCTTCACTACTTCATCCCTCAAAGCTACCCATTCTTCTTCTACTGTATTTCTTTCCCCCATTCCTGTCAATTGTTCCCTTATGCTCTCCTTGAAACTCTGTACAACCTCTGGTTCTTTCAGTTTATCCAGGTCTCATCTCCTTAAATTCCCACCTTTTTGCAGTTTCTTCAGTTTTAATCTACTATTCATAACCAATAGATTGTAGTCAGAGTCCACATCTGCCCCTGGAAATGTCTTACAATTTAAAACCTGGTTCCTAAATCTCTGTCTTATCATTATATAATCTATCTGATACCTTTTAGTATCTCCAGGGTTCTTCCATGTATACAACTTTCTATCATGATTCTTAAACCAAGTGTTAGCTATGATTAAGTTGTGCTCTGTGCAAAATTCTACCAGGTGGCTTCCTCTTTCATTTCTTAGCCCCAATCCATATTCACCTACTACGTTTCCTTATCTCCCTTTTCCTACACTCGAATTCCAGTCACCCATGACTATTAAATTTTCGTCTCCCTTCACTATCTGAATAATTTCTTTTATTTCATCATACATTTCTTCAATTTCTTCGTCATCTGCAGAGCTAGTTGGCATATAAACTTGTACTACTATAGTAGGCATGGGCTTCGTGTCTATCTTGGCCACAATAATGCGTTCACTATGCTGTTTGTAGTAGCTTACCCGCATTCCTATTTTCCTATTCATTATTAAACCTACTCCTGCATTACCCCTATTTGACTTTGTGTTTATAACCCCGTAGTCACCTGACCAGAAGTCTTGTTCCTCCTGCCACCGAACTTCACTAATTCCCACTATATCTAACTTTAACCTATCCATTTCCCTTTTTAAATTTTCTAACCTACCTGCCCGATTAAGGGATCTGACATTCCACACTCCGATCCGTAGAACGCCAGTTTTCTTTCGCCTGATAACGACATCCTCTTGAGTAGTCCCCGCCCGGAGATCCGAATGGGGGACTATTTTACCTCCGGAATATTTTACCCAAGAGGACACCATCATCATTTAATCATACAGTAAAGCTGCATGCCCTCGGGAAAAATTACGGCCGTAGTTTCCCCTTGCTTTCAGCCGTTCGCAGTACCAGCACAGCAAGGCCGTTTTGGTTATTGTTACAAGGCCAGATCAATTATTATTACAATTTATTACATTACAATTTATTACAATTACAATACAAATTATTATAATAAATATAAAATTAATATTTTGCAATGTATTTAAAAAATTTAACAATGAACTAATGCATCAGCCTTATACATGCCCTCTAATGATTTGACATACAATCAGTACCCTTTGAGAAGCACATATATCACATCATTTACAGTTTAAAGAGTTACAAACAAAATATAAAATTTGTAATGCAAACAGCATGACTGAATGACAATGAAGACAATACAAGTGTTTGTTGCTGATTCAGAGATTCAAATTATTCATCTATGTTACAAAAACTTTTGGTTAACAGGTACTTTTTTAGTTCTGTCTTAAATTTTCTCTTATTTTCAGTTACCTTGATGCAAATTGGAAGTGCATTATACAGCTTTATTTCATAATGGCTCACATGTTTTTGAGGCTTTGTTTTTCTACCTCTTTCACATGCAGATTCTTACTGATACAGGTATTGCAGTTATGTAAATCTGGGTTGGGTTGGGTTGTTTGGGGGAAGAGACCAAACTGTAAGGTCATCTGTCTCATCGAATTAGGGAAGGACGAGGAAGGCAGTCGGCCGTGCCCTTTCAAAGGAACCGTCCTGGCATTTGCCTGGAGTGATTTAGGGAAATCACGGGAAACCTGAATCACGATGGCTGGACGCGGGATTGAACCATTGTCCTCCCAAATGCGAATCCAGTGTGCCAACCACTGCGTGTAAATCTGAATCCATATGTAAACTACTTAAGTGTGTTTTTGTATACAGTACACTTTGGACTTTGTACAAAGATGGTGCTGCAACTATTTTTAGCTGCATGAAAAAGGGCTTGCACTGTATCTGTGGAGAGCTGTGTATAATAATTCTAATGGGTCTTTTCTATAATTTAAAAATGTCTGCCAAGCAAGATTTTGTTACACCCCACAACATTATTCCATAACATACAATAGAATGGAAATAAGCAAAATACACCAATCTTGCACATTCTGTGTTACAAATTCTAGAAATTATTCTTAGTGTAAAACTTGCAGAATGGAGTTTTTTTGGCTTTGTATATGACATAGTCTTTCCAGCTCAAGTCATGATGAATGTGCTGTGTCGTCCAAACAAGACACAGCCAGGGCAAAAGCACCACTGATGCAAAGGTGTGAGCTGGTGCTAGTTCCATGGAGACTCGCCAGTTGTGCAAGTTCCACCAACGCACGGATGGTGCTCAGGATGAAGATATTGACTTTGCCTCGACCAATTGCTGGCCGAGTACAATTCACCAATAACCACATGATAATGGACAGAAGCCTACTTGGAAGATAGAAGAGCAGCTCTCACACATTTGGTTATAGATCATCATCGAGGGTTGACTTAGACAGGGAACATCATTTAGTGAGCTCTTAGAAGTGAACTGACAGTTGTAAATTGCATTTGCAATATACTGTAAAGTTTACCTACGATTATTTGCACTTAATGATTGAGGGCCTTTTTGTGATATTATTAAATATAGTGTTACAGACTTCATTATTTGACAAGTCACAAAGATAAGTAAACCTTTGTAATTGATTTGTGTGACTTTGTTACTAATTTGTTGGAGTGTTGTAGAACCTTCTTTCTCTTCTCCAGTTACCTGACCCTGGGGCGTAGTTGTTTAATAGTGGCAGGGAGAAATTGTCTTAGCGGTATACTGCACCAGAAACCATTTCACAAACTCACAAACTTGGCCTACCATAACAACAGTGGCAGCTTGCACCTCGACAGCCATAGGGACAAGGCCTATACAAAACTGGCGACGAGGGCGTTCAAAAGAACGTGCATGCCCAAAAATTTTGTATACTGTACTTTTTCTATTTCATGGTCACTAAATAATAAGTGGAGGTCATCCTTCTCATTTGTACTGTCTGTTGTTTGTTTTATTTAAATCTTGTGTTAACTTATTACCATGAAACAACTGCTGCACATGCTTCAGAACTGTCTCAGCTTGTAGTGGATATGGATTTTCTGCTATCACTTATAATTATGGTATTATCACCTGCAAATAATTTTGAATGAACTTTTGGGGCTTTTAATGTCAGTTATATACACTCCTGGAAATTGAAATAAGAACACCGTGAATTCATTGTCCCAGGAAGGGGAAACTTTATTGACACATTCCTGGGGTCAGATACATCACATGATCACACTGACAGAACCACAGGCACATAGACACAGGCAACAGAGCATGCACAATGTCGGCACTAGTACAGTGTATATCCACCTTTTGCAGCAATGCAGGCTGCTATTCTCCCATGGAGACGATCGTAGAGATGCTGGATGTAGTCCTGTGGAACGGCTTGCCATGCCATTTCCACCTGGCGCCTCAGTTGGACCAGCGTTCGTGCTGGACGTGCAGACCGCGTGAGACGACGCTTCATCCAGTCCCAAACATGCTCAATGGGGGACAGATCCGGAGCTCTTGCTGGCCAGGGTAGTTGACTTACACCTTCTAGAGCACGTTGGGTGGCACGGGATACATGTGGACGTGCATTGTCCTGTTGGAACAGCAAGTTCCCTTGCCGGTCTAGGAATGGTAGAACGATGGGTTCGATGACGGTTTGGATGTACCGTGCACTATTCAGTGTCCCCTCGACGATCACCAGTGGTGTACGGCCAGTGTAGGAGATCGCTCCCCACACCATGATGCCGGGTGTTGGCCCTGTGTGCCTCGGTCGTATGCAGTCCTGATTGTGGCGCTCACCTGCACGGCGCCAAACACACATACGACCATCATTGACACCAAGGCAGAAGCGACTCTCATCGCTGAAGACAACACGTCTCCATTCGTCCCTCCATTCACGCCTGTCGCGACACCACTGGAGGCGGGCTGCACGATGTTGGGGTGTGAGCGGAAGATGGCCTAACGGTGTGCGGGACTGTAGCCCAGCTTCATGGAGACGGTTGCGAATGGTCCTCGCCGATACCCCAGGAGCAACAGTGTCCCTAATTTGTTGGGAAGTGGCGGTGCGGTCCCCTACGGCACTGCGTAGGATCCTACGGTCTTGGCGTGCATCCGTGCGTCGCTGCGGTCCGGTCCCAGGTCGACGGGCACGTGCACCTTCCGCCAACCACTGGCGACAACATTGATGTACTGTGGAGACCTCACGCCCCACGTGTTGAGCAATTCGGCGGTACGTCCACCCGGCCTCTCGCATGCCCACTATACGCCCTCGCTCAAAGTCCGTCAACTGCACATACGGTTCATGTCCACGCTGTCGCGGCATGCTACCAGTGTTAAAGACTGCGATGGAGCTCCGTATGCCACGGCAAACTGGCTGACACTGACGGCGGCGGTGCACAAATGCTGCGCAGCTAGCGCCATTCGACGGCCAACACCGCGGTTCCTGGTGTGTCCGCTGTGCCGTGCGTGTGATCATTGCTTGCACAGCCCTCTCGCAGTGTCCGGAGCAAGTATGGTGGGTCTGACACACCGGTGTCAATGTGTTCTTTTTTCCATTTCCAGGAGTGTAGATCAAGAATAATACCCTGTGGGACACTTGTGATATCCACTTTATTTGGTGGTTTACTGTATCAAAGGCCTTGGAAAGATGTAGGTTGATTCCTTTCTTATTGTCTAAATTCTTAACTATCTCTTCCATATAGATGATAAATAATTGAAACCCTCAGCTGCCAACAGGTGTTGTTGATATACCTCAATAGGGACAGCAGAAAATGTGTGCCCCAACTGGAACTCGAACCTGGGATCTCCTGCTTACATGGCAGACACACTATTCATCTGAGCTCTTCCATATAAGCCTGTATAACTGTTTCTGTGCTGTAACCTGTACAATAGCCATGCTATGTTTCAATTCAAGAGATTGAAGATGTTAAGGCAGCTTACAAGTCTGCTGTTCATCAGTTTTTCAATGATTTTTTAAAAAGATTGAAGGAGAGATATAGGTCTGTATCTTTCTACCTTGCATGCATCTATATTTTTGAACAGAGGTCTAACCTCTGCAATTTTCAGCCTCTGTGAGAACAAACCTTTACTGAATGATGAATTTGCAATATGTACCAGTGGTTTCAAAATTTGTGAGGCAACTTTTTTTATTGGTGACATCAGCACTTCAGCCATTCCTGCAGACATATTTGGTTTCATATTATTAATTAGTTTCAACATTTCATATTCATTTGTGGGACTTATTCTCATACTGTTGACTACTGTTAATTTTTCCTGCTTGACAAAGTTATTACTTAGTTTCTCAGGTACACTTAGAAAGTAATTATTAATTTAATTGGGCAAGGCTTTCCTCTTTATTTTAATGTTATCACTAGATTTAACTATAATGTTCTGTTTCATACTGCTCTTTCCTTATTAATCTGTCTTTTGCTAAATTAATTACTGTTCTTTGCACTTTTTTGTAGTTTCTCACATGATTATTAAAATTATGTCAGTAAAAGTTTTCATTTCAGAGTTGAGTCTTTCTGTACTCTTAGAAGAATTTTTTGTACCAGATGTGTTCCATAAATTTGTGTGTCTAGATGAGGTGATTTTGATTAATCTTTCTGGAAAGGACATTTCAAAATTTATCTTGAAAAGAGGAGAGAAAACATTGTGTGCTGCACTTGTTTTTGTTTGTGACAATACTTCTGCCCGGGACTGGTTATCCAGTGTGATACCAAACAGGTTGTATTTTTCAGGGGAGAAAATTCTTTTATACATATGATGTACTCTTTTTGTATTTACTGGAACTGTGAGCACTTTAACGATGAGAGCATTTGTGATGAGATATGACTAGGCCAACATTCATTACTTCTGTATCTGAAGTTTATGTATTTGAAATTATATTGTCTATGAGACTTTTTTGTGTTAGAATATAAGTTAAAATTGTGTAGAATATAGAGGAATTGAATTTTGACTGGACATTCTACTAACAAAAAGTCTCCACATATAATTATAACGACAAGAATTGCACTACAAGGAAAGCTAATATCTATCACAAAAGATTACAAATATCTAGGGATAACACTCCAGCCATCCTCAAAGTGCTTCACTGAACACACAACAGAGAAAGTGATACAGGCCATCAGAGCGATAAACGAAATAAGTTCCATCAAAACACTAAATCTAGACACAGCTATGGCACTATTCAAATAAAAAATAATACCAATACTGGCTTATGGGATAGAAATCATATGGATACACCTAAATGCAAAGAACTTAGAAACATTGGAAAGAGTAAAAGCAACCTATATCAAAAGAGCATTAGGGGTAGCAAAAACCACAAGATCAAGATTAGTCTACCTTCTCGCCTGAGAATCTTTCCTCATAGAGGATCTAAGGACAAGGTTCTTACTTGCCAACACGTCAGCATTGGAGAACCTACTAAGATCGCTACTCAAGAAAAGAGAGGAAGTACCAACGGAATTCGATGGATCTGGGGCCATGATCGACCGCACTTGGACAGCAGCAAATTTTGAAATGAGACACGTACTTACAAGACTCGCAGTACACGGATTCCACCATGAAATTTGTGCAAATACAACATACCACGAACTGTCAAACCTTTGCAAGTGTACACTATGTGGACAGTTTTGTGAGAGATACCATATAGAAATATGTAACAAGAGGACCATATCAACTAGAGACTATGCAGTAAATGGTTCAAATGATAATCTGTTATAATACCTGCACTGAATGTAATCTACTACTAAGAATTATGCAGACACTCAATACATCCTTGTAATTCACTCTCAAATGATTGTAATCTAATGTATAACCATAATGGCTATTTTGCTGCAATTAATTGTTTAATTATTGGTGATTTCTCATCATGAAAGATGCTCAGCACTGCCTCACTCTCATTTATAAAATTTTATGGGTCATCATATTGTGATGTATGCACTGACATTACCATTGTTGTTCTTTTTTATTTTCATTTTCACTGCTGTAGTCTTAAAATGTTTCTCCACACTCAAAACTTCAGCTTCACGCCTGTTTTTTACTTTCTGACTTTGTATAAAAGCACACACCTCCATTTTGTCTTCCTTCTGAGAAAAATGACTAATCAAGTTATATTGGGGAGTACTAATGTTTTCTAGCTCATAACTTTTGCATCATTGATCTTGAATACAAATACAGTCAACACAAGCATCATTGGCTTCAATCTCAAGTTCTGGAACTTTATTTTTGAGACACTTTTAAGCTGTTGCAACTAGGTTGAGAGGAGCACATATTTTTATTGACTGGTGTCACCGGCTTCTTCGTATTGAGGGTGGGTACCAAAAATCCTTTGGGTACACAGGTTTCCTGCACCTTAACATTCTTGCTTCTGGATATGCTGCACTTGTTGAATCAGTTGATTCAGTGGCTGCTGGCACAGCACTCAATATTTTTCTAGTTAATGATGCGGTTGTGTAGTCTGTAGCTGCTTCTGATACTGCTGTGGAAACCTCTATCCCAGACAAATCTTTTGCCTCAACTGCTTTTGTGGCAAGTGAAGATTCTGCTGCTGGACCAGGTATCAGCGATTTAGTTTCATTTTCTTGCTTAAAATTTTCAGTTGCTGTGTTTGGTGGTGGAAGCAGTATGGCCAAGTTGCTCTTGCCTTTAACTGCTTTCACTGAATTTAGGATTTCTTGACTAATGAATGCTTTTCGAAGTTTGTTTTTATGAAGATCCTGCCTGGTAAAATGACTTCTTTCTGCAGATGGTATTTCCATGTACATGGCATTTGGGTGAGTTTGATAAGTATTCTGAAATTTTCTATTGGTAACTGTGATTTTGTTGTTGACACAGGAGCTTTCTATAATATTGTGGAACCCTGCCAACAAAAAAGTTAACTTTTGTAATTTTCTCTTGTAGCAAGTGCACCCTCATTCCTATAAACGCCATTAGTGCCTTCTATTAATACACTGTTGCTTCCAGGATTCCGAAAATTTTTGTAGTTTTTAGAACTTCACATAAGAGTGCACCTGGTTTTGTTATTCCGCTAATCCCATAGTGCTCAGAGCCATTTGTTATTCCGCTAAGTGTAAGATACTTTGCATGTTACATATAATGTCAGCTAAGCCCTTTCCATGAGTGTCTGAAAGTATGTAAAGATTTTCTTTGTTTTAAATGTCTTTTGAAGGCCTACAGTGTCGGGAATTTTTCCATGCCTAATTTTATTCTTATTATTTGGCAGAAATGGTCTGATAGACGAAGATCTTTTACAACTACATCACACTTTTCCCTGTCCATATTGTGTGTACACAGTCAATTACTGATGCAGTCATTGTAGTAACCCTTACAGCCCTACTGACAAATAGGGACATCCCAAAAAGTTTGAAGGATATTTATGAATTTATGATATTTGTGTTTATGTTTATGTTGCCACACAAAGGTATGTAAACTTTTGTACTTGAGACACTACCTAGAACTTCCATTAATTTACTGGAAAGGTTGTCCGCACAATCATTGAGAAATCAATACACACACAAAATTCTTGGTGATATCAAATTTATTTATAATTTCAAGCCCTGTTAATTCAATGGATGACATTTCAAATTGTTTGCTTTTACTTCCTGTACTAAGGTCATGTCTTGATGAGACTGCATGTGTAAGGAACTTTGTGTCCCATGTCCCATGGGAGAGGAAAAGGTAGGTCACTAATCAAAAGTGTTGTTTTGTGATGAAACTGCGGAAAAAGGGTCACATTCTACTGCTAGTGTGAATGCTAAAATGTCACACACATGCTACAGGACATGGAATGAATTAAGATAATAAACTTCTGCTGCTGGAGATATCAGAGGAGACAAATTTATTATAGATATATGAAAGGGATTTTGTATTGTTAATAAGATTTTTGTTGAAATATGTGTAGAAATAAGAGTGACTTACGATTATGAAAGGAAGATTTAAACTGTAAACAACAGAGACAATATAACAAAGTTTATTTAAAGGAGAAAAGGTATGTTGGAGTTTCATTTCAGTGATCACTAAGTATGAAGTTCCTGAACTGGCATGACTTGCATAAACAAAGTGGACAGATGTGTATTGGAAAACCATGGAAAACCTGCAGTTTAGATGATCAAATTCATCTTCAGAAGTAAATTTCAAAGAATAATAATAAGAACAATAGCTTCTATCCTTATCAAAGATAAAGTTGAGATCATATGTCTATCGAAAACTGTAATGCTATCAGAATGGTTCTACATGTAATTTCTTGATCTCCAAAATTCTATGGACATTTGAGCTTCGATACTGCTCATAAAAATATGCTGTGATGTTTATGTGAAGATTAATCACAATATTTGAGTCCTAACTAAATCATCAGACAAGTCAATCAACCAACGACAAATGAGCTCAACTTGCACTGTCTGGAACAATGTAGTCAAAATGGCAACTGTGACAGAACCATGAATAGAGAGACATGTAGGCTGAAGTAATAGTGAAAACAGCATTTTAAGATACAAGAAAGAGAGAAATAAAAAAAAGAACTTACATGTAATTGAAATAAAAGTTAATGATTTTCAATGTATTCTATGAATGTAATGTGTATGTACTAATCCAGGTGTACTGTTTTTCTTGTAACCATCTGTTGGATACAAAAAACAAGTCACTGAACAGGCAAGTCTGTCACAAATGATTTTCAGTCACAGTGATCATCAGAAAGGCAGAGTCATGCACAGGAATTTTTCTTCTGGACAATTTGAATCACTTGAACACTTAAGCTTTCAGCATTGAGTAGGGATAGTACACTCTGACTCTGTAGTTTCCATATAATTATGTTATAAATTTCATACTGCTTTCTGTGGATTAGTTTAAGTATTAATGTTAGATATTCGTGTCTTATGTGTGAAAATTTTACAGGATTATCTAGATACTAGTTATAACAGTGATTGTTATCTAGAAGTGTATTTCTGGATAAGTAAACAGCTTTGTGAGGGATTCTTATGGGTCATGGGGCACTAACTAGGCTACAGTATAAAATGGAGAATGAAAGACAAGATAATGTACAACCAACAGAAGAGATAGTTGTGCTGCACAACCTCTGACAACTAGTCAAGGAAAGCACTGTGCATTGATTGTGGTTCCTTGGTTGAGAAACTCAATGAGCAGAGGGCCCATGCAGTCGAAAAAGAAAGTTATCATGACCTTACTGGACCCCTTGTGTGAACAGCTTTGCATTTATTTGGCAGTGGAGATGTAGGATGTTTCAACCGTTGGCTTTGCCATTTAACCTCGGGCTGTTGGAATGCTGTCAGACAGAATCATTCTGTTGCATAATGACGCCCTCTCTCACACTGACAATTGGATGAAGCTACACTTGGGAAACCTGCAACAATCTTTGTACAGCACAGATCTTTCATTATGTGACTTTCACATCTTTGATGACCTGAAGAAAGACATGCGTCAACATTAGTTTCAGTCAGACGAGGAAATGCCAGAGTGGTGTGGTCACGGATCCATCACCGGCCAAATGTGATCTGTTAGGCAGGAATTGAATGCCTTGTCTCCCAGTGGGATAAATGTCTTAACATGTATAGTGATTATTTTTGAATGGAACCATTCCATGGTCCCGTTGTTCTCGGTGCATAGTTTTCATTGGACTGCCCCCATAGTCCAAGAACTATAAATAAAAACTGGGTCCCACATACGGGTTTGACTGCATGATCCTCGGATTTTTTTCTTTCCACTGTGTCAACTGCTTTCTGTTAACATAGATGGATCATGCTTCATCTGGCCACACCAAAAATACTAGGCCTATTCCTTTTTAAACACTGGCTCATCTGGAGCTCCCACTCTCGTCACTTTCATTTTTGGCTAAGTCCTCCATATATCATAAATTTAGAAGAAATCGGTGATGATGGGTAGGCACAGTCCACTTGTCGGTCATAGCTAAGATGGGTGGCAGACATGATAATGTGAAAATGGAGTTAGTTTACAAAAGAGACTGCTTACAAATCACTAATGCGCCCCATCTTAAGAACATTGCTTTAATGTGTGGGACCCATACAAAACAGGATTAACAGATTTCAGTGAAGGTATACAAAGAAGGGCAGCTCAAATGGTCACAGGTTTGTAAGACTCATGGAAGAGTGTCATGGAGATGTTGCAAGACCTGAGTTGGCTAGAAGATAGAGACCAATGATCCCACCTAATTACAAAGCTTCAAGAAGTAGTATTAACTGAAGTCTAGAGACATTCTTCAGACCGCAATGGACTGTTTCCACAGGTATCACAAAGACAAAATTGGAGGCATGTAAGCAGTCATCTTCTGCTGGAACTGGAAGAAACACTAACAATGTCAAGTATCATCTCCACACTCTTAGCAGTGGTTTGCAACCTATTTATGTAGTGGTAACATGCAAACAAAGGGATCTTGCTCTAAGGTGGGACAGATCAGGGCTTAATTTCGTTTGGAACTATAATTTACTGCTACACTGGCACCAGTGAACATGACAGTGATTGACATATGATAGTGACATTCATGTTCAGATGTGTTGCTTACTTGTAGTGATGAATACGAACTTAGATCAGTTCCATTGTAAAACTACTCAATGAATAGAAATTAAACGATATTTAAAGAATTTATGAAACATCTAACTACATGTTCCATATCACATCATGTGTAAGTGTTTCCCCCCACCCCCCCCCCCCCTTCCCCCTCCAACTCCTCAGAAAGTCAGAATTGTATGTGACCACGTTGGAATAGGAATATCTCCATCATCATTTATAAGTAAATGCCTTAATAGTTAATATTAGACCATAGGCACCTGCAGAAATTTTTCCAGAGGGGGCAGGAGACAAGACTCTAAAATTGACAATTTTGATTCAAATTAGATGGTTGGTTTCTTGTCATAATAACTAAAATTTGTAGGTGATTCAAAAAAAATTAATAACTAATGGCTGTTCATGCAGTATTTGTATTTTTTATAGATAGATAACTTTGATACTTAAAAAGATAAGCATGACTATGATTACCTTCAAAGTAAAGCTTTTTGTGTTACTGACATGATTATGGACGTGACACATTTTTTTTTAAGTTGACAATCTAACATTTTATCCTTTTACATGTTTCCAACAAAATGATCAATAAGCTAGGAGATAACGCAGAAAAAGTTTTGTTGTTGTTGTGGTTTTCAGTCAAGAGACTGGTTTGATGCAGCTCTCCATGCTACTCTATCCTGTGCAAACTTCTTCATCTCTGAATAACTACTACAACCTACATCCTTCTGAATCTGCTTACTGTGTTCATCTCTTGGTCTCCCTCTATGATTTTTATCCTCCATGCTTCCCTCCAATACTAAATTGATGATCCCTTGATGCCTCAGAACATGTCCTACTAACCAATCCGTTCTTCTAGTCAAGTTGTGCCACAAACTCCTCTTCTCCCCAATTCTTTTCAATACCTCCTCATTAGTTATGTGATCTACCCATCTAATCCTCAGCATTCTTCTGTAGCACAACATCTCGAAAGCTTCTATTGTCTTCTTGTCTAAACTATTTACCATCCATGTTTCACTTCCATACACGGCTACACTCCAAACAAATACCTTCAGAAAGGGTTCGTGACACTTGAATCTATTCTCAATGTTAACAAATTTCTCTTCTTCAGAAACGCTTTCCTTGTCATAGCCAGTCTATATTTCATATCCTCACTACCTCAACCATCATCAGTTATTTTGCTCCCCCAATAGCACAACTCAGCTACTACTTTAAGTGTCTCATTTCCTAATCTAATTCCTCAGCATCACCAGATTTAATTAGACTATGTTCCATTACCCTCGTTTTGCTTTTGTTGATGTTCATCATCCTTTCAAGACACTGTCCATTCCGTTCAGCTTCTCTTCCAAGTCTTTTGCTGTCTCTGATAGAATTACAATGTCATCATTGGCAAACCTCAAAGTTTTTATTTCTTCTTCATGGATATTAATTCCTAGACCAAATTTTTCTTTTGTTTCCTTTACTGCTTGCTCAATATACAGAATAAAATTGGGGATAGGTTACAACCTGTCTCACTCCCTTCTCAATCACTGCTTCCCTTTCATGCCCCTCGACTCTTATAACTGTCATCTGGTTTCTGTACATTGTAAATGGCCTTTCGATCCCTGTATTTTTCACCTGCCATCGTTAGAATTTGAAAGAGAATATTCCAGTCAACATTGTCAAAAGCTTTCTCTATGTCTACAAATACTAGAAACGTAGGTTTGCCTTTCCTTATCCTATGTCCTAAGATAGGTCATAAGGTCAGTACTGCCTCACGTGTTCCAACATTTCCATTAATTTTTAAAGAACTTGTGTTAGTATTTTGCAGCTGTGACTTATTAAACTGATAGTTTGGTAATTTTTCACACATGTCAACACCTGTTTCCTTTGGGATTTGAATTATTATATTCTTCTTGAAGTATGGAGGCACCTCACCTGTCTCATACATCTTGTTCACCAGATGTAAGAGTTTTGTCGTGGCTGGGGCTCCCAAGGCTATCAGTAGTTCTAATGGAATGTTGTCTACTCCTGGGGCCTTGTTTTGACCTAGGTCTTTCGGTGCTCTGTCCAATTCTTCATGCACTATGATATCTCCCATATCTTCATCTACATTCTCTTCCATTTTCATAATATAGCCCTCAAGTACATCACCCTCTATATACTCCTTCCACCTTTCTGCTTTCCCTTCCTTGCTTAGGACCTGCTTTCCATCTGAGCCCTCTTTTGTCCGAAAATCTCTTTATTTTTCCTGTAGGCAGTATCTACCATACCCTTAGTGATATACGCTTCCACATCCTTACATTAGCCATTTTGCACTTTCTATTGATCTCATTTTTGAGATGATCTTCCTTTTCACCTACTTTATTTACTGCATTTTAATATTTTCTTCTCTCATCAATTAATTACCCAAGGATTTCTAGTAGCCCTAGTCTTTTTACCTACTTGCCCGGGAGAGGTTCGAATCCTCCCTCGGACATGTGTGTGTGTGTGTTTGTCTTTAGGATAATTTAGGTTAAGTAGTGTGTAAGTTTAGGGATTGATGACCTTAGCAGTTAAGTCCCATAAGATTTCACACACATATGAACATTTTTTAGCCACTTGATCCTCTGCTGCCTTCACTATTTCATCTCTCAAAGTTACCAATTCTTCTTCTACTGTATTTCTTTCCCCTGTTCTTGTTAACCATTCCCTAACACTCTCCCTGAAGACAACCTCTGGTTCTTTCAGTTTATCCAGGCCCAATCTCCTTAAATTGCAACCTTTTTGCAGTTTCTTCAGTTTTAATCCACAATTGTGATCAGAGTCCACATCTGCCCCTGGAAATGTGTTACAATTTAAAACCTGGTTCCTAAATTTCTGTCTTATCATCATTATGTAACTTACCTTCCAGTGTCTCCAGGCCTCTTCCACGTGTACAACCTTCTTTCATGATTCTTAAACCAAGTATTAGCTATGATTAAGCTACGCTCTGTGCAAAATTCTACCAAGCAGATTACGCTTTCCTTCCTTATCTCCAGTCCACATTCGCCTACTACTTTTCCTTCTCTTCCTTTTCCCCCAGTTGAATTCGAGTCCCCCATGACTCTTAAATTTTCGTCTCCCTTAACTATCTGAATAATTTGTTTTATCACATCATACATTTATTCAGTCTCTTCATAATCTGTGGAGCTAATTGGGGTATAAACTTGTACTACTGTGGTAGGCATGGGCTTCATGTATATTTTGGCTACAATAATGTGTTCACTATGCCATTCATAGTATAGCTTATGTGCGTTCCTATTTTTTTTATTAATTCTTAAACCTACTCCTGATTATCCCTATTTGATTTTGTATTTATAACCCTTGTTCCTCCTGCCACCAAACTTCACTAATTCCCATTATATCTAACTTTAACCTATCCATTTCCCTTTTTAATTTTTTTTAACCTACCTGTCCGACTAAGGGATCTGACACTCTATGCTCAAATCCGTAGAATGCCAGTTTTGTTTCTCCTGATAGCGACATTTTCCTGAGTAGTCCTCGCCTGTAGATCCAGATGGGGGACTATTTTACCTCAGGAATACTTTATCCATGAGGACGCCATCATCATTTAGCCATACAGTAAGGCTGCATGCCCTCAGAAAAAATTACAGCTGTACTTTCCCCTTGCTTTCAGCCATTCACTGTACCAGCACGGCAAGGTCGTTTTGGTTGATGTTACAAGGTCAGATGAGTCAGCCATCCAGAGTGCTGCATCTGCAACAACTGAAAAAAGGTGCTGCTCCTCTTCAGGAACCACACGTTTGTCTGGCCTCTCAACAGATACCATTCAGTTGTGGTTGCACCTACGGTACGGCTATTTGTATCGCTGAGGCACGCAAGCCTCCCCACTCTCAGCATGGTCCTTGGTTCATTGGGGGGGGGGGGGGGGGGGATACTTAGAAAACAATTTTTTTTCATATACCAATAACTGATACCGAATGTCAAAAGTCTGAAGTAGGAAATGATCAGAAGCGAGAATATTGTGGTTAAAAACAAAAATAACCAGTCATACACAGATTTTACGTGGATTTGGCAAAGGTGATTATACAGAAAACAAATTTTAATCCATAGTGGGATGCACACAGTATCGCACATGGCATTCTGCAAACTCAAATAACGCTACAGGAACCGCTGCGTTTAGCTATTGCTGATTACGTTAACCTTATCTTTCCAGTCATCATTTATCCACTCTCTGTCTCAGGCGCATTCAGAGAGACTGCTTTATTTACATACCTATAAAACTGCATTGACCAATTTAAGTGAAACAACTCAGCTTTTTTAAGTAAAAGGTTACATTAACACCAGGTAAAACTTACATTCAAATAAATTTTAATATTTAATTTTAGGAAAACAACGCATTTAAAAAGGAGACTGCACAAAATGAACATAATATTTCAAGATAATGTTCATAATATAAAAACTCCAATACCCTACATTCTAAATTTTACCTTTTTCTATATTTTCATCGTTTTTATAGATATAGTAATAAAAAACAGAAGAAATTCCTATAAAACATTTCAAAAATTAGAAATTCCGCAACTACTTGTTAGGTTCCTGGGTTCCTTCTCAAAAGTTTTTTTTGACTCGCTGAAAATATTTGTCCAGCATTCAAGGCAGACTGGCTTCTTGCTAAAAAGCAAACAAAGCGCGGCTTCATGTTCCTTTTTGGGTCACAGATGCAGCATGTTTTGTATTTTTCCAGTCGTTCTACAACGACTTCTGCTCTTCGATTTGTCACACCCAAAGCAAAGCGAATGGATGCACGAAGTTCATAGGGCATCTGAGAGTTGTTCACTCGCTTTTCCATCTGTGGTGTCACCAACGGGTCTGGGAACTTTCTAAAAGTTACAACTGCTGCTTTTGAGTACTGCCTCTGTAGGAGTTGTGAAGAACAAACTCGTAGCTGAATAAAATAGTAAATCGAAAAATCCTTTTAGTTAACATAAGTCAGCTTCTTACCAAACACTTCGAACATTTTCAGGCTTTTCTTTATTTCTTCATTAGTCCGTTTCAATATAACACTCAAAATATAGTCAGTCATAAGAAAATTTCAAATAATACGAGGATCTGGATTATTACCTACTTGAGCAGGTGGTCGCCTTGTCGGAAAACGAATGATGATGTGTTGTCGAACACGATATCGCTTTAGAAGAGGCCTCCACGACCAGCGTGATTTGTTTCGACAAACTATGTTTCTAGAAGAACCTTTAGCCAAAGATTAAGTCTTCACACTTCTGCGTTGGTCACTTTGATCACTTTTGTAGCCAAGGAATTCACAGGTATCAAAACAAATTCGTCTTTACTTTCACACTGTACGTTTCTGAACTATGTTCACTTTCAACTTCGTTGCCACTATCTACTCCAGCATCGCTTTCTAAATTGTCCTCAAACCATTTTAAAACAGTATCCTCAAAATCGGATTCTGTAACACAAACAACAGACAAAGACCCGGCCACTAAATCCATAAAGCAAAGTCCCAGGTGCCGGTCTCAGAGACCACTAGCACGTAAGTCACAGTAATAATTTTGGCCCACGTCGTGTCTAAGTGGCCACTGACGAAGAAAACCTTGGCGGGTTCGGGAAAGAACAGCCAGACAATGCTGCAATCTCTTACTCCACCTCTATGCATTAGCAACAGAGTAACAAGAGACGCTAGCGGTCTGAGAGATAGCCCTGGGACGTCAAGGGTTAAGAAGACTGAGACAGGGAATTTGATTCCACAACAGTTCGGAAACGCCTCGTAGCCAATTTGACAACAATACTTCGACAAAGGTATCAAGCAAGGCGGCACGGCACACAAGAGCGACTTTTTTTCCACCTTCATATTTTCTTCCACAGAACAGCAGCGTGCTCATTATTATGTGAAGCAGAGCGAATTACAAACAAATGAAGTCAGTGCTCCACAATCGAATGTCTGGTGTTACATTTCCTCAAGAGAACATCGAAATTCCCTTGGACCTATCTCACTGCAATTAGCGAAGTAGTGCTTCAATTGGCTAAACGACAGGTTTTGCAGAATCACTGAAATTACTCCTACAAATATATGAGAATTCTGTGATGAATGAAAACTCGTAGGCCTGCTCCAGATTCTGGTAGGATAGAATGTTTGGTGTTACATTTTCTAAAGAGAACATCGAAATTCCCAAGGAACTATCTCACAGCAATTAGAGAAGTAATGCTTCAATTGGCTAAACGACAGGTTTTGCAGAATCTCTGAAATTACTTCTACAAATATATGAGAAATCTGTGATGAATAAAAACTCGTAGGCCTGCTCCAGATTCTGGTAGGCTGGAGAGTTCAAGCGTCACTTCTAGCCCCCCCCCCCCCTCCCCCCGCCACACACACACACACACACACTTCCACACACTTCCAGACTCCTATGTTGGTCATAATTTCCCATGAACATCTACACCACGGCAGGGCAACAGGCAGTCCGCATCCGGGCAGCGATTGATTTCAGTCCGGCCTGTGGACGATATCCGCGGGAGAGGACAACGTGCTCACACTGTACTCCACAGAGGACGCATTTTCGGGTATTCCTGCGAAGGCTCGGCTAAGCTCGGTACAGGTTTGCAACTCATTGATGCAGACCGGTGAAAGACTTGCATAAAGACTTGTCCAGACAGAACGCAACCTGGTGACACGTCCCAGGCAGTGCTGGATGCCCGGTGTTTACAAGGCAAGGGACGACATACAGGCAAGCGCTGGCCCCAGCGACTGGCTGTTGCTGCGTCAGCTGTCTCTCTAGAAGCGGCCGATACCTCATTAGCACCTTGCATGCGTATCGCGGTACGGAACTGCCTCTCACAGCTGCTACAGCACAGCAGTCAAATGCGGACGCTATTTGCGGCCTGTGTATGTGCTACAGATTGACAGGTGATGTTTGGTTTATGGGGCGCTCAACTGTGTGGTCATCAGCACCCATGCAAAGTCTCAATTTTTACACAGTCCATTTTCTTTTCACAATCCAATCTAGTCTCTCTCACAAACGATGTTGATGATGAAAGGATGAGGACAACACAAACACCCAGTCCCCGGGCAGAGAAAATACCCAACCCGGCCAGGGCATTGACAAAGCACAAACGCTTGTAGCAGGCAACAATGCCGCTAAAATTACCGACAGCCTGCGAAATGTGCCGACTTTAACAACTAGTTCTCCGTTGTCAGCTCGCGGCTGACTTTCTGCGCTAGTTGTTCCTTAATTTCGTTCAAGTGTCTCTGCGCATCGAGTTTACGGACAAAACGTCTGGCGTCAAAAGGAGGAAAGTAGATGCTGAATGTCGTCAGTTCCAGAAGAAATGGACTGAAGATTACTTATTCACGATGTACAACAGTAAACCTGTTTGCTTGTAACATGAAAAGGCACTTTTCTACGAAACACAGTGTTCAACAACAGCTTACAAAGCAACTGTGGAAAGACAAAATTAAGTTATTGATTTCCAAGTTGGACAAGCAACAGCAAATGTTTGTCAAACCGAGGACACAGTGCTATAATTTGGTTAAAGCTAGTTTTACAGTGAACAGAACCATTGCTAAGTCATTAAAGCCTTTTTCCGAAGGCGAATATGCGAAGGAGTGCCTCTTGGACATTGCAAATGTACTATGTTCTGATAAAAAAGAAGTGTTTGAACAAAGAAGTTTGTCGGGACGAACAGTGGTTCGACAAGCTGAGATGATGGCTGGTAGCATTAAAAAAAAGTCTGTGTGATCTGCCATATTCGAAGCATTTTCTATTACTTCGGACGAGAGCACTGATTTGTCAGACACAGCTCAATTAGCGATTTTTGTTCGTGGTGCAGGTGCAGACTTCAAAATAACGGAAGAATTATTAGCATTACAGCCATTAAAAGGCTGGTGAAGACGTTTTTCACGAAGTTGAAAAAATCATCTAAACCTTCAACCTGCAGTGGAGTAAAGTCCCTAGAGTTTGCATGGGTGCTGATGACCACACAGTTGAGCGCCCCATAAACCAAACATCACCTGTCAATCTGTAGCACATACACAGGCCGTAAATAGCGTCTGCATTTGACTGCTGTGCTGTAGCAGCTGTGAGAGGCAGTTCCGCGGGAGAGGGCAACGTGCTCACACTGTACTTCACAAAAAGGATTTGTCCCCATATTAAATAAAAAATCTCCTGAACTATATATTGACAAATAAAGTTTAACAATTCTTCACTGCATTATCCACCAACAAAATTTGGGTTACATCAGTTAAAATGAAACATGTCATGAACGTGGTTACCATGAGCATCGTCCGCCCCGGTAGCTGAGTGGTCAGCGTGACAGACCGTCAATCCTAAGGGCGCGGGTTGGCTGGCTGCCCGCCTGTGAACACGTGTGCCGCTCGCTATTGTGCGTCTCAGGTAGCAGAGGATTTCCCGGCCGCCCCGCCGTCGCCGGCCGGCCACGAGACAGACCCCGCACCGCGCCCGCCGCCTGAGGTGGACGCCGAGCTGCAGCTACTTCGCCTTGGCGAGTATAAAACTTTGTACCTTTAACGTTTAAAAATCGGAAAATCATGGCGACGCTCAATCGTGAAGACACGATCCAGTGCACGTTTGATAGGAATTTGGAGAAGCCGACTGCTTTCGACATCCACAATTGGATAATTGATGACGTAAAAGTGCCGATAGAGGACAATCTTGGAATTCAGTTGGACTTTATTCTGTACGCTCTGTTTATAAAAATAAGAAATCCCGCAGAAATTGACAGACTGGTGAATACAAATGGGGGAACTTGGAAATTTAAACACGGAGATGGGTCACTAAGCAACGTTCAGAGGCAGCCTTCTGGCTACGGGATCCGTAACGTCAAAATCTACAATTTACCGTTTGAAGTACCGGACGAGGAAATCATTAAGAGCTGTAGGCTTTATGGGAATGTTTTTGGACTAACAAGAGAAAAATGGGGGAGCGCTTACCGAATACAGGTGGACTCGGGCGTCCGAGCGGTAAAAATGGACCTCAGAAAACATATCCCGTCTTTCATTAACGTTTGCGGGCACAGGGGTTTCGTTTCGTATACCGGACAGCCGCAGACCTGCTCTATCTGTCACGCTACAGGACATATGATAAATGAATGCCCGCGAAAAAGACCACTACAGCTGCCCCGAGAAGATACGTACGCTGGGAGAGCACAGAATCTCGCTGCCGAATTTCCCCCGATTAGGGACGCGGACGCGCCACAGCAGAGGCAGCCGCAGGAGAACGCAGACAGTGGCAGCCCAGCCGGGGCGGAGACAACGGCGGCGGCCGCGCAGCCCTCCCCCTCGGGCGAGGGTGAACCAGTCCCTGTCCCCGCTACGGGCCAGACGGCAGGAAACGCAGATAAAAGGCAGATTAGCGACGCCAGCTCGGACGAGGCGGAGCAGCAAGGTACGCCGATGACCGAGCGCGCGCCACAACAACAGGTGCAGGAGGAACTACGAGAGGAGCAGGCCACCGAAAATATGCAAATCGACGCGACGACGCCCGCGGGCGGGAGCGCCGTCCCGACCGTGGAGCAGACGCGCGAGCAGTGGATAAAGGAGAAGAGTAACCACCTGAGGAAAGTTTTAAAGCTCAACCAAAACGACGATGTCACCGCAAAGTCCTCCACCAGGGGAAGCAGTGACAAACCGAAAAAACAACAAAATACAGACGACGAACAGACACAAAAGACGAAAATGGTAAACAAACCCGCAAAGAAAAACAAGAAAAGACGCAGCTCCAACTCGTCACAGGACCGAAGAGAAAACAGCCAGAGAGATGTCCGCATGAACACAGACTACAGCACCGACTGATAAACTAAATGAGCAGGCAGGCAAATACAATCTATAAAGTTGTCACAGTTAACATAAATAAAATGAGCACATCTTTAAAAATTCGAGCCCTCGCGGACTTCCTACGCCATAGAAGACCAAACGTTGCACTATTGCAAGAAGTGGTTACGACTAAAATAAACCAGATACCAGGATATGCGGCTATCACAAATATAGACCCAGAATCCCAATGCGGTACGGCAATAATGGTACGGAACGGGATCGACTTTGGCGGGACTAAAATGTTGTCAAGCGGCCGAGGGATAGCACTAAACATAGAAAAGACGCTCTTTATCAACATATACGCACCTTCTGGCACAGACAACAAGCGAGCAAGAAGCACCTTCTATAATGAAGAAGTAGCCGAACTGCTGATGCAGAACATAACAACATCATCATTGGAGGAGATTTTAACTGTGTCGCCGCAGCTGAAGACCAAATACCTGTAGCAAACATGTGCCCAGAACTGCAAGAACTTACCCGACGACTGAAAATAGAAGATTCGTGGCGCCTTCTCCATCCAACACACACTGAATTTACATACCACCACAAAAATGGCAAAAGCAGACTGGACCGTATATATACCAGCAGAGCAGCAACTAAAAATGTTGCGCACTCGAAGTCTATCCTGTCACCTTTTCGGACCACTGCAGCTACGAATGCAGCCTGCATCTCCAAAAAGGAAAGAACGTCAGCACAAGAAGCACGTGGAAGCTAAATACGGAACACCTGCAGGACGCGGAACTGCGCAAGCAAATAGTGGAAACGTGGCAAGAATGCCTGGCACAGCGCGCACGCTACAGCAGCACGACCGAGTGGTGGCTGGCACGAGCGAAGCCGACAATGCGCAGCCTGTTGATAATACACAGCGCGGAAAAGTCATTCTGGAGGCGAACCACGGCCGAGTTCTACCAGCAGTGCCTGAAAGACGCACTCGACGCACCAGCAGACGACCAGCAATACCTGCCGCGAGTGAGGAGAATCAAGGCAAAACTCCTTCAAATAAAGAAACAGCAAATAAGAGGCGTCCTCACCAGAAGTAAAACATATGGCGAGGTAGATGAAGAGCCACTCACCACGCACCACCTAAATAGGGAAAGGGAGAGAGGCGCAGGAAAGTGCGTAAGTGAGCTTCAGGACAAGCAAGGAAAGACGCTCACGACGTAAACGGAGTTAACAAAACACATCGAGGACTATTTCCGAGACATGTTCCGTCGAGAAGCGACAGACGACGCAGCAACTGCTGAAATCCTCCAGCGGACGAGGAGCGTGCTCACAGACGCAGACAGGGCGTTGCTGACAGAAAATGTCGACGTGGATGACATCAAAGAAACGATGAGGACCAACGCAAGAGGAAGAGCACCCGGCGCCGACGGCATCCCGCTCGAGTTCTACCTCGCATATTGGGACGTGCTAGGAGGGCAATTCACGGAAATGGTGAGCGAGATACTCGATGGGGCCGAAATTCCACCTGGGCTGACCGAAGGGACCATAACACTCATCCCTAAGAAGAGAGCCGCCCGCCGCATTGAAGAGTTTCGTCCGATTACGCTCCTCAACGCCGACTATAAAATAATAGCGAAATGCATCGCAAACAACCTGAAATCGGCGATGAGGAAAGTCATCAGTCCGTGGCAAATATGTGCGGTACCAGGGAAAAATATTTTTGACGCCACATGCACCTACAGGGACATAATAGCACAGGCAGCCACCACCAGAAGCGCAGGTGCCATAATTTCGGTGGACTTCAACAAAGTCTTCGACAGGATCGACCACAAATATCTCGTAGAGACACTAAACAGACTCGGGTTTGGGCAAAAATTCATCGCAATCATCCAGAAGATACTAAGTACTGCGAGATCGACAGTAATAATCAATAGTTGGGAAACAAAACTGATAAAACTGGACAGATCCGTGAGGCAAGGCTGTCCATTGTCAATGGCTCTATTCGCTATAGCACTGGACCCGCTGCTGGGGAAACTCACAAACGACATCAGAGGCTTCTCCGTAGGAGGCAAAGCAGTAGCATGTATAGCCTACGCTGACGACCTAGGCATCTTTATTGAAGACCAGGAAGATATTGGGAGAGTAGAAACCATCATGAATACATTCCAAAAAGCGTCAGGCGCCCAAACCAACCCCAGAAAAACAGTGCTACTGCCGATAGGGAATCAACGACTCAAACCAGACAGCCAGTGGTATAAAATAGCAGAAAGCCATAAAGTTCTTGGAATATATATACAGTCTTGTCCACTTAGAATGGCCGCATACAACTGGAGGGACGTGCTACACACCATAAGAGGTCTCTCCAGACAGCACGCGAAACGGAAGCTAACAATCCACCAGAAAACAGAACTGATAAACACGACGATCCTGTCGAAAGCTTGGTACCTGACGCAAATCTTAAGCATCCCGACAGAAATTGCGCGAGCACTAACGAGCGCAGTGCACTACCTGTTGTGGCGTCGAAATATATTCAAAGTGGCGCAAGCAACGTGCTCGCTGCCAACAAAAGAAGGGGGACTAGATCTAGTTGATATAAAGACTAAATGTGCAGCCCTTCTACTGAAACGAACGCTCGCCATCCAGGACAAAAACCCTGACAGCGTCACAGCCAAGATAATTGGAAGATACAAGCCCGCATCACAAGAAGCGCCGGTCGACACGAGACACATTCCCTTCAGAATGCGACACGTAAGGGCTGCACTACGCCAACAAAAGTTACGTTCTGGACACCGTGGCGAACCCCAGCCACAGAACAGCCAAGAGAATATACTGGGCCCTCAGGGGGAAGCCGGCAAAAAACAAAATTGAACAAAAACTCCCGCAATACAATTGGAAACAAATATGGGGGGACGTCTCGGAAAACGTGTTGCCTAAACATGCGAAGGAGACATGGTACAAAATAATTAACAGAACGGTACCAACCAACCAAAGACTGGCGGAGATAAAACTCGTCGCAAGTGACATGTGTGACGTATGTGGCATGACCGACACCCTCGGGCACCGATTCACGTGCGGGAATGCCACCAGCATATGGGAAGCGTGCCAGCAGATGGTGGCCCACATCAACAGAACGGCGCCGGGAAGCATCACAGTGGAAGCAATCACCGCCCCAGACTGCAACCCATTTCCACGGCCCAAGCGACTGGCGACTCTCTGGATCCTCGCCATGATGGCACACGCCATCGTAGCGCGGAGGCAGACCGACCAGCTGGCCTTCCTGATGGACCTCTGGGAGGAGAACAAGACAGCCCAGCAGCACAGGCGATACCACGAGAACTTCAAAAACTTCCTGCAGATTCCACTGCAGACAGCAATCGCCAGAGTCCTTCCCAGCCTGTGACCCTCAGCACTGCCACCAGCCACCTCACCACACTCACCACAAGAATAACGTGTGCAGTGATAGTGAACAAGTGCAACACAAAAGATAAAGAGCTTTCTCTTCTCGCATCAAATAGTGAAGTATAGTAGTATAAAGTGTTTCTTCTTAGTGAAATCAGTGACACAAAGTGCTTCTTAGTGGAAAGTGCCAACTACTCATTATTATTATTAGATATTTTTGATTTCCTTTACTTTGTGCCTATAAAATTCTATTGATTACTCACACTATCCTTTCTGCTTCTCTTATGTAATATGACAAAATTTTCTCTCTTCTTCAATTTAGGTATATTCTGTATTATATGTAAAAAAAGTTTCTTCCACTTCTGCTCCACCTATCATGGTGACGTTTCCCTCATACTGTCCCACTTAACAGTGTAACTAGAGGAAGAGATCAAACCAGAATACACAATGTGCCTGTGGCATCACAAGTGCATCACATACAGAAACATAAACTCAAAATCAATGCATCGATGCCAAATATAAACTGTTATGCCTGTCCTGCAATGTCTACCCCCCTCAAAAAGAAAGACGACAAATGGCCATGTAAAAGGGTTTAAGGAACAAACAATAAGAGAAAAACGAAAAAGGAAAATATAAGAACGAAAACATATAAAATGACAGTAATATTAACCATCACTAGGAATATAATAGATTAATAAAATAAAATGTCTTTTTTTTTAATGTATCGTTGTTAATATATTTAAATAAATATATATGGTAACAAAAAAAAAGGTTCGATTCCCGGCTGCATCGACGCGCAGGTCGCCGAAGTGGCGTCAAATTGGAAGACCTGCACCAGGCGAACGGTCTACCCGACGGGAGGCCCTAGCCACACGACATTTCCATTTTTACCATGAGCATCAATTTCATTAAGTCCCACGCACTAAATCACCGCCAGTTCAAACAGTATTTGGACGACCTGTGCTCCTAACTTGAAGATTCAGCGAAGTGAGATGGCTGAGTAGGGGCAAAATGCTGACACATATTTATGATCTTTGACAAGAAATAGCAGATTTTATCGTTATCAAAGGGAAACCGTTGGCTGAAACTAATGACCCGCAATGGATTTGTGATTTAGCATTTCTGGCTGACATCAAAGCTCATTTAAATGACTTAAAAATTACGAACTCCAGAAACAATGGCAGTTAATTCAAGAATTATACAGCCATGTGAAAGCTTTACAGATAATAAAGATGCGCCTATGGGAAATGCAGGTGAGAGCTGGAAACTGTTACCACTATCCTACAGTTTCAACTCATGAAAATGTTGATTATGTTACTTATGCTGCTGAGCTGTAATCATTATTAGTGCTTTTTGCCACAATGTTTTATGATTTCAGGAATGCAGACAGCATGTTTGCTATATTTGCTAACCTAATAACATGTGATGTAGAAAAGACCCCAGAAAACCTTCAAATGGAACTTATTGAACTTCAGGAAGATTTGTCTTTAAAATCTAAATTTGAAGAAGTAAACCCGGTTGAATTTCTTATAAGACTTATTTGACCATAGAGAAATATCCACAGCTGATATCATCTGCAATAAGGAAAATCTGTCTTTTTGGAAGCACATACACAGTGTGATCAAAAGTACCTACTGCAAGGTACTCCATATCAGCGACCTCAGTAGTCATTAGACATTGTGAGAGAGCAGAATGGGGAGCTCCGTGGAACTCACGGACTTCGAACGTGGTCAGGTGATTGGGTGTCACTTGTGTCATACGTCTGTATACGAGATTTCCACACTCCTAAACATCCCTAGGACCATTGTTTCCGATGTGATAGTGAAGTGGAAACGTGAAGGGACACGTGCAGCACAAAAGCGTACAGGCCGACCACGTCTGTTGACTGACAGAGACTGCCGACAGTTAAAGGGGGTCGTAATGTGTAGTAATTGGCAGACATCTATCAAGACCATCACACACCAATTCCAAACTATATCAGGATCCACTGCAAGTACTATGATTGTTAAGCGGGAAATGAGAAAACTTGGATTTCATGGTCAAGCGGCTGCTTATAAGCACACATCACGCCAGGAAATGCCAAACGACGCCTGGCTTAGTGTAAGGAGCGTAAACATTGGACGATTGAACAGTGGAAAAACGTTGAGTGGAGCGACGAATCCCGGTGCACAATGTGGCGATCTGATGGCAGGGTGTGGGTATGGTGAATTTCCAGTGAACGTCGTCTGCCAGCGTATGTAGTGCCAACATAAAATTCGGAGGCGGTGGTGTTATGGTGTGCTCATGTTTTTCATGGAGGGGGCTTACACACCTTGTTGTTTTGCGTGGCACTATCACAGCACAGGCCTGCATTGATGAATTTAATACCTTCTTGCTCCCCACTGTTGAAGAGAAAGTCGGGGAAGGCGATTGCATCTTTCAACACGATCGAGCACCTGTTCATAACGCACGGCCTGTGGCGGAGTGGTTACGCGACAATAATATCCCTGTAATGGACTGGCCTGCACAGAGTCCTGACCTGAATCCAACAGAACACCTTTGGAATGTTTTGGAACGCCGACTTCGTGCCAGGCCTTACCGACCGTCATCGATACCTCTCGTCAGTGCAGCACTCCGTGAAGAATGGGCTGCCATTTCCCAGGAAAACTTCCAGCATCTGATTTAACGTATACCTGTGAGAGTGGGAGCTGTCATCAAGGCTAAGGGTGGGCCAACACCTTACTAAATTCCAGCATTACCAATGGGGGGCGCCACGAACTTGTAAGTCATTTTCAGCAATGTGTGCGGATACTTTTGATCAAATAGTGTTTTTTCTCTTATGTGAAACAAATAAATGTAACACACATACAAGATTAACAAACGACAACATCGAAAATACCTTAAGACTCAGTGTCAGTGACATAAAACCAGATATCTTGTGTTACAAATTCAAACTGTTGAATATTATTTAAAACCAATAAACCATTGTAAATACATTTATTAAATCTAACTTTTCAGCTTTCCTAATGGTTGATGGCAAAATTTGTGTGTTCGGCATACAGGATTTACACAAAGTCTCCATGTTTCACATGGGTTTCTGTGCAATCACATGATCTTGAAAAGTATTATTTTTGGGTGTGAGTTATTATGATGAATTGTAAGGAGCCGAAATGCCGGGCCAAAGTATGGCACGAAAATAAATACACACATCTGAAGATAGGGTGTCATGTATTGTCAGTCACGCGCAGCAAAATTCCACCTTATTTGCTAGGCAAGCTGCTGGCAAACCAGGTCAGTTTCCTGTTGGGTGTATGGCCAAGTTTTTGTATTTCGCTACGTATACTAATATCTATGTTCTCTTGAAAAGTTTCGGGGTGAGTCCAAACATATTACCTGCAAACTTGCATGTCACAGATGTCTTCGAATTTATGCATTACAGGCGCTGCTACCGCGTCGCATGAGTACTGTCTTCTTATTGTCTGCATAGTCTGTAAAATCTCTCCTGTCATTGGTGTGAGCAGTTTTGGCCTTTCTGTGCAGTGTAAACAACATTCGATGTGAACATACTGTTAGCAATGATACAGATTTCACACGGATGTCATGAATCTCTCTCACGTCCAATACTATTGTCAATACAATGACCGTCTGAGAGCGAATGTTATCTTACTGTTAATATCTGAAATATCGAGGAACAGTACTGATGCCATCCAAAATATTCTCAGTATTACGGACATGTACTGTGTGTATGAGGACAAGTATTATCGTCATTTTGTTCACATGTTTACAGTTCTTTCTCGTATAAACATTAGCAACTAATTCTTGTCTGTTGTGGACGTATTAGAACACTGCAGCTGTGGAAGTTGTCGGTAATATACAACGAATTAGCTGCAGCCAGTTACTTTATAAGAATTTATTTCTCCACGGTGACATTTGAAGATGCGTGGCATCCCATCTTCACGTAATTTCATTTATTTATATGTCATGAGCATAGTTTCTTAACTAACGATGTTGCAGAATATTCCAATGGATTTTTAAGCCAGCTATTGCAAAAAGTCATAGATAAGACACATTGTTTATGACGCGCAAATAAATGAAAACGTGAAGATTGGATGTAACCTACATTCAACAATGCTACTTTCATGTCATAATTTGTTGCCATAGGTTGTTGGGAAAGGGGTATCAATCGTATCGGTCTGTTACCTTGTAAACATTAACGTCACAGACTCGTTAGTTTTGACTTCATGTGTTAGGAGCACTGCTGTCACGTCATGTGACAATGGGGCCCATGAGCTGAAATAAGTATGTGAATCCGGCCCGCAGGTCACCAAAGGTTGTCCATGCCTGATCTGCACCAATACTCCGCAAGCGACCTGCCTGACGGTGTGTGGCGCAGGGTAAAACTAACTCATCCTCCGTTCCCTGTTCCGCTCGCGAATGGCGTGTGGGAAGAATGACTGTAGCTAAGCTGTCTTAGATCTAATTTCTCAAGTTTTCTCATCTCACAGAGTTACAAACAAAAAATTCAATATATATATATATATATATATATATATATATATATATATATATATATATATATATATATATGTGTAGTGATGGCTAAAGTAACAATACTTCCCGTTGGGCTAGCAGTGCTAAACCTACAGTTTAGTGGAGTCGCTGATAACCATTGCTAGGAAGTGAGATAATTTTGTAATGAGTATAAAGCGTCTTGCCAGATTCCAGGAGAGGCGCCTACATTCTAGACACAGATTCACTGAGCAGCTACAATGCTGCTATAGCGGCTGGCAGCAGTTGAAAACATGACATCATAGTCAGGAAGGTCATCCATTTGTGTCGATATGTGTCGAGTAGAACCAGAGAACAAAGTGACACTGCTACGGAGACAGACGATACAGGTCACTCAGGATACGGTGGCCGATGCGCAGTGACTATAATCCGTTCATCATAAGAATAAACCTGATTGCACGATGTATTTTTCGCATTTGATGGAACCTCATTGGATTTCCGTTTCACGTGGGATTGCAGCCAAGCTGTCTCGAGTAGTCAACTACGATAGTGGGGGTACGTTTTGTGCTGCGTGTTTCGCGCACGGCGACTGGGTGGTAATATGGGACAACATCTGTGCCGGCGCATTTAACTTGGACATCACTGGCCCAACAGCTGGTACAGCTAGCCTGCAGTGACGTGTCCAGGCAGTTCACACGTAAAAAGGACAAGCAGAGGAGCTATACAGCTTCGAATGTCATTTAATTTTTAAGCAGAATGAAATAATACACTGCAAATCTCCCACAATACGCTCCTTAGGCGACTAGACGAAAACCGCAACACGTTATCGTTTTTAGCTAACGTACTATTGTACTTAAAAACAAGAATGATGAAAATTCCTGACTTCACCACAGGGTAATTTTTCTGCATAAACTGTGGGCAACATAAGGAAGAATTTAACCGTGTAGTTACATATTGACGCCACTGAAGGTATTACTTACAGACAGACGTCTGGTAATCTCTTAGCTCCTTCCTTATCCGAATCCGAGAAATACATTTCAGTTCTGGAAGTGTCACCTGCTACGTTGATAACGAGTGTATCAACAACAGAATCCACGAAGCCAACCAGGCGCAGCATTTTCTCTTTTTCTTTTATGATGAGCCGTTCTACATCCCGCCAGCGTTCGGCAAAGACGTGTGAAAAATCTGTATACGTTACTTCCAGTACCTCTGGCAGCTTAACAGTCGTGTTACTTCTCGGGTCAAATCCCGCAGCTTGTCTCCAGATCTGTTCCGTTGGGTTCATGTTGTAATGAAACAGTAGCAAATATAAAAATGCAGCATTTGTATAATGTGCACGTTGCTGTGAAAATGATTGTTTTTCATGTTTCTACGATACTTATCTACCTCTGTGTTATAAAATGATGGACACAGTCCAAATAAAGAGGATTTGGTTTTTCATTTTCCCCTTAAAAAATAAATTGTTATGTTTTCTTAATTTAAACAACTTTTATGAACACTCCTTCAAAAAACATCGATAATTAAGAATTTGTATTTGAAATGGAAACAGGAATTTCGTGTTAAAAACGTAATTAGAAACAAGAAGACGTGCACTATTCATAAAAAAAGGATGATGAGTTTTATATTTACGAATGTAGGTATTTCACATTGAACGAGAAAAAAATAATAACGGGGAGATTTGACCTAATGCACGATTAACTACATTTGATTCAGGTTCCAGTAGAACCGTGTGTAAACTTCAAAGCCGATTAGCTCCGTAAATTTATGAAAAAACTTAAGAACAGCCTATTTATCGGCACTTTTTAACTGTGTTCAATGCGCTTGGTTCATTACAGAACAGAAAGCAGTCTCAGCCATTTTCATACTGTGCATTAACAACGCGACAATCAGAGCACAATGCTACAGAGGCTGTGACTGTACACGATTTTTGAAATAAAAACTACGTAGCTAAAGCGTGATTAAGAAAAACGTTAATACATTTGAATATCTTGAAGTATCGTTTAACATAACTTAGCAATAAGATATCTAACACATAAGTAGGACCTACTTACAAGAGCGTAACAACACCAGTGTACGTGTACTGCGGCTTCTGACCAATAATCGCGTTTGTGTTTGTTTACATCAGATTTCTTCTTACGACGAAAGGACTATAGTTTTCGTCCAAACAGCTGTGCGACTTCATTCATTGGTTCAGAAGGGGAGGCCGACTAGCATGTGCCACCTTCCGGCAGATCGGCGATGACAGAATCGACGCGCATGCCTTGCAACTTTTCTCAAATTATTTACAGAAACTATTCGGTAAAACAATTTCATTTTTGCTTAGCTTGTACCCTTATGCGTCAGGTTCATTATGATGTACTGTGTTAGTTCTGTTGGTCGATTTTGGAGTATCCGTGCCGGGAGGCAGCCCAACAACTAACACAAAGAGTGTGAATCGGGATGAAATTTACGTAATGAGAGATAATTAATGCTTGCAGTACTGGAATTAAAGCATGAATTCTTGTTGAAACTAAATTTGGTGCCATGAACAGTCTTCCTTGCAACATAAGAAAAATATGCAACATATCAACACTGAAGTCGCACTAACTGTATTTTGCAGCAACTTGGCAATTAACAAAAAGTCAATTGTTCTTATTATTACACACACACACACACACACAAACATATATATATATATATATAGAGGTCACTATTAAATTATGCTGGCTTTACCTCAAATTTTCTGTGGTTGCCGATCATACAGTCCACCCACTAAATCTTAATGATTAGCGTGTATATATATTTTAAGATGTCTTGTCAGATGAGAGAAATTACTGCTTCTTCTTATGATTGCACGTAAAAGTCATGATATTTTTTAGTACACATATCATTTATTATACATATAGTTCATGCACAAGTAAAAATTACACATCCTTTTTGTATGAGATCTAAAACATAAGTATTCTCAAGTGATACTGAAACAAAAGTTGTTAAAAAAATTGAATATTCTTCTGACATTGTTCTTTTGTTACAAAGACTATTTTAAAAACTGTCTTCTGCAGTGATGCACCAATTATTTATTACTGATGAGAAAAAAAGAAAACATTCATATAAATCAAGAAAATTACACAATTGGCCCCCACTGTATACTTACATGGTATGGAGTGTACAATGTTAGGCAGTATCATCTGATTGATCAGTTTCTATCTATCTATTACCGATGTGCGGCGGGGGCGGGGGGGGGGGGGGAAGAGGGGTCAAAGACCTTTATTTCTCGTCTCGGCCTTTTAGATAGACTTATGTCATGTTAAGTGGAGATTGTCAGCTTTACCTCTACATATATTAGTTCAAACAACCAAAAAAATGGGTACGTATAACAAATACTGAGCCTATTCAACAACACATGGTTTAGTGAAGTCTCTTTCACTGTTGTGCCCACGCCCATGGCAAGTAGTTGGCAGCCTGGCGCAGGGACTTCAACGGTTGTGTCCTCGCTGAATATAAGTACTTTTAACTTGAGCACGTCAATTTCACGTGCAGTGAAACAGCGATGTCGTCATGTGTTGCACTGTGGATTCCTCCATAAATATTTGTTCATTTCTAGGAAACGGTGTGCTTGCTTGTGGTAATTTCGATGCTGTTACGGAAGACCTCCAATTTTACAGCCTGGGACCCATTGTCAACCCGTCGTAACATGTTTATTCAGTGGAGAGGAAATTCATCGATCAGCTGCCGACAATGAGATAAGTTCCTTATAAAACACTACTCAATTTGTTCAGAGTTGAGTGTAGTTTAGTAAAAATTTTTGTAGATTTGCACACGCATACTAATCATCAACTCATTTCACTTTTGAAAAAAAAAGTCACTTATACACAGGTTCCTTTCTGAATTGCCGTCCACCTCTAATAATCGCTCATTTTGCATGAAGTGTCTGCTTTCGTATGTTGTTACTCTTAAAAGAAACTGTTATTTACATAGTTACCATTTTAATACATTCATATATTACATATTATTGCTGACATTCCACTCACACTTACTTCATAAACGGTCACTTTGATTATTTTCGTAAACAGTCATATCACTTTAGTTTGTAAATAATAGGCTCATTTACATTCATATCGTAGAATAAATATGCATAACCTCAGTTACATCGATCATCCTTATATACATACATACATCTGTATGTTTGTGTATCACAAATCTTGACATAAGAAACATTATACACACATCGAAAAAAGTTTTGCATCACCTTGGTTCCGAGAGTTCCGGAACCTGTACAGAAAACTGGTATAGAGATCAACATAAACATCATTTCTGCCCTTTTTATTGCTCATGAAAACTAAACAGTGCATGTTGTACGCCATACAGCAAAACCTTCAGAGGTGTGATCCAGATTGCTGTACACACCGGTACCTTTAGTACCTAATAGCACATCCTCTTGCATTGTTGTGTGCCTGTATTCATCATGGCATACTATCTACAAGTTCATCAAGGCACTGTTGGTCCAGATCGCCCCACTCCTCAATGGCGATTCAATGTAGATCCCTCAGAGTGGTTGGCGGGTTACGTCGGCCATAAACAGCCCTGACATAAACAGATTACAATCTGTCCCAGGCATGTTTGATAGGGTACGTGTCTGGAGAACATGCTGGCCACTGTAGTCGAGCGATGTCGTTATCCTCAAGGAAGTCATTCACAAGATGCGCACGATGGGGGCGTGAATTGTCGTCCATGAAGACGAATGCCTCGCCAATATGCTGCCGATATGGTTGCACAATTTTGTCGGAGGATGGCATTCACATATCGCACAGCCATTATGGCACCTTCCATGGCCACCAGCGACCTACGTCGGCTCCACATAATGCCACCCCAAAACAGCAGGGAACCTCCACCTTGCTGCACCCACTGAACAGTGTGTCGAAGGCGTTCACCATGACTGGGTTGCCTCCAAACATGTCTCCGACAATTGTCTGGTTGAAGACATATGCGACACTCATCTGTGAAGAGAACGTGATGCCAATACTGAGTGTTCCATTCAGCATATTTCTGGGTCCATCTGTGCCGCACTGCATGGTGTCATAGTTGCAAAGATGGACCTCGCCATGGACATCAGGAGTGAAGTTGCACATCATGCACCCTATTGTACACATTTTGAGTCGTAACACGACGTCCTGTGGCTGCACGAAAAGCATTATTCAACATGGTGGCGTTGCTGTCAGGGTTCCTCCAAGCCATAATCCGTAGGTAGTGGTCATCCACTGCAGTAGTAGCCCTTGAGCAGCCTCAGCGAGGCATGTCATCGACAGTTCGCGTGTCTCTGTGTCTCCTCCATGTCCAAACAACATTGCAGTGCCTGGACACTTCCCTTGTTGAGAGCCCTTCCCAGCACAAAGTAACAATGCGGAAGTGATCGAACCACGGTATTGACCATCTAGGCATAGTTAAACTACAGACAACATGAGCTGTGTACCTCCTTCCTGGTGGAATGACTGGAACTGATCAGCTGTCGGGCCCCCTCCGTCTAATAGGCACTGCTCATGCATGGTTGTTTACATATTTGGGCAGGTTTAGTGAAATCTCTGAACAGTCAAAGGGACTGTGTCTGTGTTACAATATCCACAGTCAACGTCTATCTTCAGGAGTTCTGGGAACTGGGTTGATGCAAAAGTTTATTTGATGTGTGTACATAATTCCTTTCACATTATTCATGGGAGCTTGTTATTTATTTATGGAGCAGGCGGAAAAGCATCGGCAATTACTTCAAATACACTATGCGCTCCTTGTCTAACTATGCTTAGCATTGCCTCTAGGAATGAAGGAAGGAATCTATTTGACTACCGGCTCATCGGATTACTAAGGAAAGGACGTAAAACTCATATATTGTGTTACAAGAAGACTCTCAATCACCATTGTTCATGGTAGATTCTTGTTATGTTCCTACTGTATGAAACATACATTGTTTACTTTAGACAATGTGTAACTTAAGTACTCATGACGTCTTTAATTGCCATAAATGATGTTGTCATTCAACATATAGAAATAGTAGTCCTGTTTATAATGATCATGTACATATACATATATAAATATTGTAAACAGAAAATGGGCGTTGGGAGTTTCTGAAGCGGTGACTGTACCCTGCGTGTAGGTCGGCCCCTTACTTGTTTGGTAGCATCAAGCCTATATCATTATGACGTCACTTACTGGACTGCTACTGTGTACCAGTATATTTTGAATCATTCATTCATATCACTCATATGTATAATATTTCTTACAATCAAATTTTTTCTGCTTGAGATGCGGCCCATTAAATGTGTATGGTACCATGCTACTCTTGAAGCTTATAATATCTTCTTTGATGCTGTGTCGATGCACTGGTCGCTGAAAAGAAAAACTTAAAACTAACTTAAAACTAAATGTGTAGTAGCTCAGTAGCCATTGATTCAGTCATTCTTTTACTATGCAGCCATTGTATTCGCGTGTTCCGACCAGTACATCAACAGCTTCACTTACCTTTACCCTGTAAAGAAATGTATCTACAAAATCCCATAAAATGTGAGATACTTGTGCTCCTCATCCCTGTATCCTGCTTTCATCTTAGCTGTCATAGTTCATATGTATGTTGTAGTTCACTTTTTGTAAACGCCTGTACATATCTGTATGTAGTAGGTTAACATTGTCATTTTATGTAAATATTACTCATAGTCTTTTGTACATTCCCTTAATTCAACATTGCATATATTTGTTAGATATAGTCCACCTTAAGTACCAGGGTACCTTTTCAGCTCAGTATTATGTAAAAATCAACACCTATTTCTTTCAGGCACTGTTTATAATGTATATGTTTTACAGATTTTTGTTGATATCAGGTAATGCAGCACACTTTCTAAACAAATTTGAAGTATTTTGAATATTTTTGAACCTGCTTAGGGTTATTAAAAAGTTATAAAGTAATTGATGCAATTTTTTTCCAAAATGCTTCCTTAAATTGAGGTACCATTTAATCCAATGTTATACATTTGAAGGAGACCATATTTTTACCAGATATGCATGACATGATAGCTGAGGTACTAGACTCATTTAATTCCAACTATTATGTATATTACAAGGATAAAAAACATCACATCTTACATTTTAATTTTTATAATTTTTTACCTAGTAAAAATATTTTTTCTATAATTTAGTTGATTCTGCAACAAAGCTTAGGTCTACTACATGACTATGAACTATTGCAAGTCACAGAAAAATTAGAGCTATTCTTTATAAATTTTAGGAAATATTTAAATCTGAATTCTGAAAAATACAATTTGCGGGAAATAGCAAATGAAGATGTGAGTCCAATTAAACTGTGCCTCAGAACATTCCTGAAGCAAAGTCTTCATCCTGCAGCATTTCTTCATCTTCAAGCTTCCTCTTGGCATCTCTTTTGGCACTTCTTGCTTCTTTGGTGACTTGAAGAGCGAATCTTTCAGCTTCATGCACCCATTGTCCGTCACACGCAAGCAATTGATCTTCCACATTAGAGCCACATTTTACGCTAAATTTCTCAGGACTTCCAACCTTCCTATCACTCTATCATTGAAACAGATCACTGCATCTAATACACCAACTTCTGATGTATTTAGTCCTATAAAATCATTCTTGGGTAATATTTCCCATATGCAAAGATTGAAACTTTCATTTGTATTCTGAGTGCCCCCATGAAGACACTTACTAAGCCAAACAGGTCTACAAAAATTGGTTTTATTTCATTCATAACAGGCTCAGGAAGAGAATGCTTACGATCATGAATTTGACTACTTTCTTTTGCTTTTTGGTAACCACACCAAGAATCTTCTCCTATAGGGCAAAGTCCATGAACAGGACGGTCATCTGTGGACAAATTATGAACGTAGATGGCAAATACAGCTTTTCCATCAGATAGCAACTTTCCTTTCATTTCTCTTCGTAGCTTCCTCAATCTAGCACTCATCCTCTTTTGCACATGTCCACAACAATCCAGTTTTGTTACCAAGGTATCACCATAAACAATGAACTCATTAATTTTATTCAAAGTTTTAAAGTCCCCATCACCTAGGTACTTCGTATATCTAACGTTATAAACAAGTACTGACCTCTGAAATATTTGTAGAACTCCATCACACTCCATTTAACCATCTTAATTCTTAGAGCACTAATGTTCAATATGTCCTTCAGTGTTACCATGGCAGGTGTGGCAGTACTTAGATAAGCACTCAACATCAACAACTTTTCCATTCTCCAGAGAAGTAGCACTTACAACACCGTTCAAGGAACGATAACCTAGACGTCGCCATGTCCCATCAAGGGCAACACCAATGTATTTGGTTCCACTAATATTTACAGTTCTTCAACAGCAAATTTCATACATGCCTCAGAAACAACAAAAAATGGTTCCAATGGCTCTGAGCACTATGGGACTTAACTTCTGAGGTCATCAGTCCCCTAGAACTTAGAACTACTTAAACCTAACTAATCTAAGGACATCACACACATCCATGCCCGAGGCAGGATTCGAACCTGCGACCGTAGCGGTCACGCGGTTCCAGACTGTAGCGCCTAGAACCGCATGGCCACCCCGGCCAGCTTTTAGACACAACAGTCAAGGCACCTAAAAGTATTTTTATGTACTTACTGAGCCTACCGGGAGGAGGAGGAAGGTCTATCAAACCGCAAAATGTTTGAGCAGCCTTTTTTCCTTTTCCTATTGCACACATTGCGTACACTAACTTCAAATTCACATCATATGAATTATGCACAATGTTCTAAGTCATTTTCGAGGTAGATTTATTGCAGGCTCTACACAGAACAACTAATTTTGACGCTAAACCCTTCCTGCAACTTTGTTGTTCAGTTAATTCCAGACAGCCTACACCATCAAATTGTTTACATTTCGCCACTTCCTTTGTCAAAGAAGATAAGATGCCCACATCAACAACAACAAATCCACTACAAACAGCGTCATTGTTAACACAAAAATTAGGGTCACCAGGAGGCGTGCCATGTGGGAGTTTCTTCCCTGAAGAACTGATACATAGGTTACTTTCAACAGTGTGGCTCGCTTTGCTTGTGAACTGGTTAACACGGAATTTACTTTTACTGAATTTCTTGATGCGTGGCATAGTTCGTATTTACTGCGCACAAAAGGATATGTACTTCCACAAACATATGTAGTACTTGTGCAACAAACATTCAGTAACACATGAACAAACTGCCTCCGCGAAACAAAAGTAAATACTAGCAAAGATAATCATTTACAGACACTAGAAACCTGCACCACTGCCAACATATACAATGTATCATTCGTATCATAGCTGTAAGCAGAACGTTCACAACCCTATAATGTATATATCAATGTAATCAGTAAAGACTACAGAATTTAATAAAGTCATAAAAAATTTCGATTTTTCCACCATTTATAAGTACCCTGTATCCTTAAGAAACTTACCTCGCTGCAGTTCTTAACGCAGCTTGATTGCAATACAATCTGCTATACAGGGAACCTACTGAAATGTCGAAGGTACGACTTTCACATTGACCACCTGCTCTACCACAAATGTTATACCTTGTAAATCTCATTAACGAATTTCAGAACTTTCTAATTCCGACCAAATCACCGTCCCAGTAGTGACACCAGATTTAGCATCTACACCATAGATGTCTGCCCTACGTAATACGTGCGATTTCATATGCATTTCGAAAGTCATATACTGACGGACAATGGTAACATACTCACCATTAGTATATCTATCTGTCCATAAATCCACTTCCAAATCAAATGCGTTGGTCACTAAACAACCTTTAGTTTCCTGTTGGATATGTAGGCCTACTCTGATTTTCTCAGCGACCATCGAAATATTATGTGAAATGGTTTACGGATTAAGGAGCCAGATTTCGCTTGCTGTGCAGCTGTGGCTAAAATCTCCTGACAGAGGTTCCTGAAACGTCTATCTGTATCATTACCTTGGGAACATAGGACTTGGCGAAAGGCCGAACGCCACTACTGCGTTTTGTTGTTGACAAAATTAATGGAATGTCTCTTGAAGGAATAAACAGAATCATACAAGTTATGCTTCTCGAAAGCTATTTAATCGTTCGAGCGCGTAGAGTTACTTCTGTTTTTTTCTTTTCCTTCTTCTTCTTGTCCCTTTCACAGAGTGAAGTATAAATCTGTTCTGGACTTAACGCCAACTTTTAGCTGTTCATCCTATGTTCCCCTTTCATTGGGGTTTGTATCAGAAGGTCGCCTTTGAATTTTTTCTTTCTTCCATTCGATCCCAAAGTTTCTTCGACTGCAGTTTGCAGCCAAAATCTACTTCCATGCTGCCAATAAATCATTCGTGTTTGAAAGTACAAAACAAGTTATTTTTTTAACTAACTCTGCCTTCATTGTCTCCTTGGTAAAAACACCCTGTGGTGATGGTAACCTTGACACAGATGACGAAAATGCGGGTAGCAGCTGCGGTTTACCTCCCACATATGAAGTTTTCGAAAGCTCTATGTAACAAAGATATGTCATCACTTACTCTCACATAAAGTTTCACTCTTCCCTAACAACATATGAAGTAGCAGAGTCAGAACTAAACAGCACGGCATTTGTGCTAGGTTAAAATACTCACCATGCTAATTTTAGATTATTGGTTAAAATTATTCCGAGTACTTCTTCTGTTACTCGCTATCAAATTATGAAGTGCAAATAAATAGTCAGCGAACTTCATCGCTTAGCTGATATCCATTTCTCTCACAAACATTAATATGCTGGTATGTTAAAAGTTATACCGGCATAAAATGTGCACTGATACAACAGAACTACTATGTTTCATATATTTCTTTATTTTACTTATTTGGTCGCACAGAGCAAAGCCAGCCCATTGCCTCAGTCCTCAGCGTCTTCGACTTCCCTCTTTCGCTGGCCATGTACATCTAGGTTGCCATGGTCTCCAGGTCATTTTTGATCATCGTCCACCTTAATCTTGTTCTACTTTTAAAGTTCCCTTCACAGTCAGCCTTCATCAACGTTTTTCTTTTCCTCAATTCATGTCCCAACCATTAAATTTTCTGCTGTTTATTACAGCAGTCACATTTGGTTCATTAAACAGCGTGTTCATTTATGTTCTCCTCTGTTCTTCTTCTTCTTCACAGAATTCCCCTTCCTCCTCCACTACAACCACAATATCATCCACCTATATTTACACCTGTGGTGTGCGTACTGTAAGACCTTCAGTACACACACCATAAGATTATTTGACTTATCACTCTAACGAAGTAGGCGAGTGTCAGCAATATGTCTCATGGTCTTAACGTGGCGTGTTTATCCTCTGCCGTTAGGTCAGACGATAGAAATGCCACTTGCACGCTTAGAGTAGCAGATTGACGGTGACCACCTTTAAACAGAACTTGATTAATTTTCACACACATCTATTACAATAATAAAAAGCATAGATAGTACGTAGCTTGATTCTGGATGCTGTTTACAATTGACAATCTGAAGTTCCTTTGGTATTGGTACGTTAATCTTATTCTCACTTATATCTCTGATACTTGGCAAAAGTATCTATACATCTATCTTCATGGTTATGTACAGGAATATGGTAATCTTATTGGGTGCAGACTGAAACTTGACTATAGACTGGTACAGACAAATGTAGAACTCGTACAGACTGGTACAGACTAATGCAGACTGGTGCAGACAAGTGCAGACAGGTGCAGACTGACTAATTGAAGGTCTGTACACTCGTTATAATATCTCGCACGTTCATGTATCACTGCGCGAGTGTGATCCGCGAGGAGAAAAGGTTCTATGTAAGCAGCAATCTGATTGGCTGCGTTACATATTAATATGCGGATCGGCGGAAGCAGAATTTGGTCCGTCTCTATGGCAGTGCCATCTCGTAGTGCGGAGACGGACGAGCACTGTGCCTGCGCTGTTGTGCTTAGTGGGGGAAAGTTGTGTATGTGCTGACTACGCGGAACTATGTACACAACAACACCTCTAACAATCTATGACGCTCTTTTTTGGAACTTAATTATTTGTTACTTTAATGAATGTTAGACTCGCTTAATCTTAAAACATGAGCATATAAAATGAACAATGGAATATAAACTTTTCATATTAATTTCCTCGGCTAGTCAGTTCACTTTAAAGCAAAAAATCTTTAGTTATTAATTACAATTGCGGCCAACACACGCGCGAGAGTATTTTTTCTTACCTCCGTTAACCATTGCATTGTAGTCGGGGTCCTGGCTCTGGGCTGTTGTACTGAAAATAAGAATCTTAAAGCTACGTATTTTCTGCAGCGTCGGGTGGCTATGGAGAAAAATTTATATTATGTTAATAGCGGGCGAGTTTTTCGCTTCTGCTAAATTTTATAAGTTAATATCACCATGTAATGGCGTCGTTGGCTGCATCGGCCGCTGCGATTGTTGTACTGTAAATTACTCGAATGCAGGTTAATTTAAGGAAGGCGGACATGAAAACGGGATCACCTCTTACAAATTAAAAGCGAACAATAATATTAAATCAATATATTATTTGCTTAATTAGTACAAATATGCTTACATTTGCCAGCACTCGCAAGATGTCCGTCTACACGCAACCAAGACATGAGAAGGAGTGAAGACGACTAAAAAATTAACAAAAGAGCGTATCTTGTCGTCTCTTTAGATCATTTTGTTATATTTCTTTGCCCTCGAAACTTACACAGAGAAATTATTATTTTACGGGTACATGAGAAAAATGTACATTATTCAGTTATTAAATGTCTCTTCTTTATAAATACTGTTTTTAAGTCTTTTCGTATTAATTCACTGGGGACGCTATACCCTGCAAATGAAGTCAGCCTACCTATCACCGAAAGAAAAGTTATCTGCAATGACAAAATTTCGTGTGCGTAAGCTCAAAGCGGCTGCTTTGAAAGCTCTGTTACAGAAAGAAGAGTCACCGGTGATCAATTTTTTTTTTTCGACTGTCAGAAGAATATGGTCTTGTCCAAGATATCAGATCAAGCGGCATATTACTCCAGGCAGTTACATCCATATAGCCTTACAATCTGCAGAGGTGGGTCAAAATCTCCTCAGAACAAAGTAAAGGTTACGATCTATAACTGGCTCGAACATGAAAGCCCCAAAGGGTGCAATGAAATTGTTTCCGCTTTGCACTAGCAGCTGAACTACTGTAATCCACGGAAGGTTACAACTGTTGAACTGTATGCAGACGGATGCCCTGGCCAAAATAAGAAATCTGCAACGGTTGGAAGTACATCTAACGTTTGCTGTTGTTGGACATTCTTTCCTGCATACAGACCATGTATTTCGAAGAATAGAGAAGAAGATGCGGAGAAGAAATGTCATTGTGGAACCTGCAGAATACGTTGAACTGTTTGAGGAAGAAGGTACTCTTCTAAAGCTTGGAAGTGATCTCCCCATACAAAACTGGAAACATGGTGTATCTCAAATAAATAAACCTCCAAGTGGATTGCATTTCCGACTTCACCTTGTGTAAAAGAATTATCTTCAAGAAAGGCAAGTCTGCAGTCTTGGTTAGAGGTGTGTCCATTTATAGATGTGAGATTGGGTTTTCCGTTCTCCCTTGAGGAAACATCAGAAAATTAACAATATTACCTTAAGTACTCTACCGAAAAGTGTGTTACTAAAACCGGAAAAACTAAAGGGTATCGATAGACTGGACCCGCAACGGTTTGGCAAAGCTTGGAAAAGTAATGAGAACCTCATCTCGTATTCCAGCCTGATGAAAGAGAAACATGCAGAGAATGAAAATTTCGCAGAACAGCTATATGAAGGGGAAAATGAATGTGGTAATGAAGAAGACACTGACTTCAGAATATGAATGATTTTCTGTTAAATCAGCACTTAAATTGTTTTCTGGATACACATTATTACACTTTTAAAAATATGTAGGATAGTAATGTGTATCGTGCCACATTTACTTGTCATTTTTGGAAAATTTTGTTACATTATGATTGATATTGAGTTTAATTATTGGCATTTAATATTTTTATGTACTATGAAATATTTTGTGATTTCAAATTACATAAATGATAAAAGAAAGTCGATAATAATTCCAATTAATGACGAAAATTACCATTATTAAGTTTTAGCTACATTTGCAAAACCCGCCCTTATCTATGATGACAGTTCCAAACTCCTTATCCAATGTTGAGGCCGGCTGTTGTAACTGAGCGGTTCTAGGTGCTACAGTCCAGAACCGCGCGACTGCTACGGTCGCAGGTTCGATTCCTGCCTCGGGCATGGATGTGTGTGATGTCCCTAAGTTAGTTAGATTTAAGTAGTTCTAAGTTCTAGGGGACTGATGACCTCGGATGTTAAGTCCTATAGCGCTCAGAGCCATTTGAACCAATGTTGAGTTCTAAAACAAGCCTTAACCAATCATAATTTGTAAATATCTTCCTTACATGTCACAAATTACATCCAGCACTCAGATATAACAACATATGTAAGTACCTCGATATAATAAACATGAATAAACACATCTGATATACTGAAGGCGAGCAAGACACATTTTTTTCGTTTCCTGAAAAATTTGCAAAAATGGATAATGAGGATTTTGGAACTGTGCTCCTCAAATGTGGTTGCAGATGACAGACCTTCATACCACATAATGGACTAATGGTATAATGGAGTTAAACACACAAACTATTACACAATCCGTACTGCAGTCAGGGAAATAGATTCAGTATGATATTGGGACTGAAGTTGTATTACAACTACACAAGTTATATGGCAGTTGCGATGTCGGTGGCATTTGTTACGTCATATGCAAAAGAAATTACATATATATTTTATATATTTTTACTTTTAATTTATCAGCATGATAATTTCTCTCAGGGATATTGTCTTTTCTTATCACTTTTACTTACGTGCATAAGTAAACGTGAAACAGGTTCTGGAAGGGCCTCAGTTATTCATGTACCAACTTTAAATTTTGAGCATGATGACTAAAATATAGTTGCCGTTAACTGAATTCATGTAATTTTGTTAATTTCTATTTATTGATTGCAAAGCAAAGATTGACAGAATTTCCATTGTTGCGGTGGAGCGCCCAAGATAAAACTTACTGAACTCATGGAATCTGTATAATTTAAAAAACATGAACTTTAACGTAAATTAATTATCTTTTGCAATTCAAAAAGATTCTTATAACGAAATCTCTCATATTTACAGTTACTGTTAACACTTTGAAAAATAAATTAATACTTCGGCGCGTAATGGCCGACCACAGGCTGCATCGGAAGATGAGCGTCTCACATCGCAAATTACTGAAAAAATGCTTATTCAAAATAATTAGCCACTGCGAGCATTTGAGGTGACAACTATTACAAAGAAATTCATTTTGTGATAATAATAACAATTTTATTTTAGCAATCAATACGAATAACTTATATAAAATATGTGTAGCTGCTCAATGGCTGCCTTCCGTACCACGAAACAAAACAGTGTGAGTACCACAAAATATGTCCTTCCTCCTCGGCCGTACATACGAGTCTCTTTCGATCCTTTTTTTTATTTTCATAGACATTAAATAAATATGCTACTCTTAAATTATGGCTGCATATCAGTTGTTTCAAGGACATTAACTATACTTTTTACCCTAATTATATTCATAAAATACTTAAACTACCGTTTACAACCGATAAAAATGTCAATATTTATGTGACGAAAAGAACGTCGATAATAATTCCAATTAATGACGAAAATGACCATTATTAAGTTTTAGCTACATTTGCAAAACCCGCCCTTATCCATGATGACAGTTCCAAACTCCTTATCCAATGTTGAGTTCCAAAACAAGCCTTATCCAATCATAATTTGTAAATATCTTCCTTACATGTCACGAATTATATCCAGCACTCAGGTATAACAATATATGTAAGTACCTCGATATAATAAACATGAATAAACACATTTGCTTTACTGACGGCGAGCAAGAAACGTTTTTTTCGTTTCCTGAAAAATTTGCAAAAATGGATAAGGAGGATTTTGGAACTGTGCGCCTCAAATGTGGTTGCAGATGACAGATCTTCACAACATATAATGGACTAATGGTATAATGGAGTTAAAGACACAAACTATTACACAATCCGTACTGCAGTCAGAGAAGTAGATTCAGCATGAGATTGGGACTGAAGTTGTATTATAACCACACTGGTTATACGGCAGTGATCTGGGTATAGTGAAATTCACACTAGTTTAAGATAGCACATGACTTTTCAGTAATCAAATAATGCAGAGGATTAGTTCACTCAACTTATGAGCGTGCAACAGTGTCACATCTTCAACAATCGCCGATATTTCGCAATTTGTGACTTTAAAATGGTTAGGTGATCACTATCGAAGTATTGGCGGTTCTCAAGAACTTTATCTGACTACAATTCTGTAATTTTTTGAACATTTTATGGGCTAGAAGAACCCCTGGCTATCTCAAGTTTCAAAGTATCAAAGCAAATGTTTCCCAAATGTTGTTCAGTTTTGTAGAGATTGCTTGAGAAATGTTTCTTCAGACCATTTACTCGAAAGAAAGATTACTTGCAAAGTACTTTCATTGTCATGCTTGTTGAAGTGTCGCTGAAGAGTTATATCTACTACACAATGATGGTTACAAGTGAATGATATAATTAATTTTTTGCAGTTTTTGTTTATAAATAACGGAAAGCTATGCAGTGAATATTATTCCTTTTCCCAACGTATGTTCTCAGGACTGTAAATGTTACGTCAGCATCTCTATCAGCTCCTGGTGATTGTTCTGCCTGGCCAGTTCCAGGGGGCTTTTCCCATCGCTATCCCTGGCACTCCTGTCAGCTCCTGCGTCCAACAGTGCAGCAGCCGCCTCTGCACGACCGTGGAGTGCCGCCCTGTGCAGCGGAGTCTTCCCAAATGTGTTCCTGGCATTCGGGTCAGCGGAAGAGGTCAGCAGGACCCCCACCACAGCCACACGGCCTTTCCATGCAGCCAGGTGTAAAGGCGTGTTCTGCAAGTTGCTCCTGGTGTCTACCTGGGCGCCACCATCCAGCAGACATCTCACCGCCTGCACATGCCCCTCCCTTGCTGCACAGTGCAGTGAAGTCAGCATCTCATCATCGCCAGCCCCAACATCCACCCCTGCTGCGAGGAGTGCCCGCAGCTTCTCCACTGCCCCATCAGTAGCAGCCTCTCTCAACCTTCTGGCTCTCTCCTCTTCCGAAAGGCTCCTGTAAAAAACAAAGATTATTACATTTTGTGATAAACGTACACACAAAATGAAGAAAACTATCATACGAGCTAAACTGTGAGCCATTCTGAATATTCATCTGCCCAGTGACAATCTAGAAATCTCTTTTCTATGATAAAGAATAATCCAAAAGTCAGCGTATAAGGTACAGATGTATAGTAGTATCCTATCATCAAAGTCTTCATACAGCTTTCATCAAAAATTCCCTTGTGTTGTGTACATAGTTCCGCGTCGTCAGCGCGTACACAACTTACCCACTAGAGCGCGCCCCGCTAAGCACAACAGCACAGGCGCAGCGCTCGTCCGTATCCGCTCTACTAGATGGCGCTGCCATAAAGACGGACCAAATTCTGCTTCCGCCGATCCGCGTATTAATATGTCACCCAGCCAATGAGATTGCCGCTAATGTAGAACCTTTTCTCCTCGCGGATCACACTCGCGCAGTGATACCTGAACGCTCGAGGAATTATAACGAGTGTACAGACCTCCGATTAGTCAGGCGATCATTGTAGGCAAAACCACCATCTATGGCCGTCCTATCGCCCTCACTCCCACCCTTAAGTACCTTGGCGTCACCCTCTACCGTCGCCTCTCCTGGACCCCCCTTCTCCGGACAATCCAAGCCAAGGCACGCTCCCGACTCTGTCTCCTCAAGCTCTTTTCCGGCCGTACGTGGGGTCTGGACCCCTCCATCATACTCCACACCTATAAATCCCTCATCCACCCTATCCTTTGTTACGCCCATCCAGCCTGGATCTCCGCCCCCCCTACCTTTTATATATCCCTTCAAATCCTTGAACGCCATGCTCTCCGCCTCGCCTATCGCATCCGTCTCCCCTCCCCCATGCAGATCCTGTACGATCTCATTCCATTCCCCCACCTTCTCCTTTTCCTTGAAAGGATACGGATCCTGTACACCTCCCGCAAACTCGATCCTCCTCACCCGCTTGTCTCGCCCATCCCCTCCCGCCCCCGCCCACTGCCGCACCTGTATTCCCACGTCCACCCGGTCTCTCCATCTCTCCACCCTCCTTACCCTCTCCCAAGGTGGCTTCTGTCAGCTCCCTCTCCCTGATGTTGGCCTCCTCCCCACCCTCTACCCCTCCTACCAACTTTGATCCTCCCTCCCTCTTCCTGTGTTTGCTCCTTTGGGCACCCTCCCTCCCTTCTCTCCCTCCCTCCTCCATTTCTCCCCACTCCTCCCCCAGGCTTCCCTTCCCCTGTTCCTCTCCTCCTCCCCCATCTCCTCAGCCACTGGCATCCTTGTTCTCCCTTCTCGCCCACCTCACCCTACTTCCCCTCTTGGCAGGTCCCCGGACTCGCACACGCTACGTGGACATTCGCGCGCCGGAGATCATTGCCATCAGTGTCTCGTGTGTGCCGTCGTGTTTAGTGTTCAGTGTTCACCATCGCACTCCATCGTTCACCTGTGCCATCGCCATCTTCAGTGTTCTTGCGTCGTGTCAACAGTTTGTAGCGTGGTTTATCGTCGAGTGTGAACGGCTCCGTGTTTGTCTTTATGTGTCTACTATTTTATCACCCACCGCTACGTCACTTATGTGTATTCTTTCTGTTGTTTATTGATCTATTCTATGGCTGAAGAGCGGCGTAACATGCTGCTGACAGCCTGCCTGTTTGTACGGGTTTGAAAATAACAATAATGAAAAAAAAAAACTCCGATTAGTCAGTCTGCATTAGTCTGTACCAGTCTGCATTAGTCTGTAGTCAAGTTTCAGTCTGCGCCTAATAAGATTATCATATTCCCGTACATAGCCATGAAGAGAAATGTATAGACACTTTGTCAAGTATCAGAGATATGTGAGAATATGATTAACGTACCAAGACCAAAGGAACTTCAGATTGTCAATTGTAAACAGCATCCAGAATCAAGTTACGTACTATCTATGCTTTTTATTATTGTAATAAATGTGTGTGAAAATTAATCAAGTTCTGTTTAAAGTTGGTCACCGTCAATCTGCTACTCTAAGCGTGCAAGTGGCATTTCTATCGTCTGACCTAACAGCAGAAGATAAACACGCCACGATAAGACCACGAGACATATTGCTGACACTCGCCTACTTCGTTAGAGCAACAAGTCAAATAATCTGATGGTGTGTGTACCGAAGGTCTTACAGTACGCACACCACACCTTGTCACATATTTCATAGTCCATTTATCACAGTGACTTACTTTGAGCTCAGGATATTACTGTTAAGTTCTCATTGCCCTCCACTGACAGGAATTCACAACAGTGATTATACTAGTCATCTGTGTGCAGCTATCCCTTCTGACACTTGCTAATGTAACACGCAAATCAAATCATGTCTTGAGATATGTCCATGTCCATCTCCATCTCCATAATGTTATGTTGTCTCCTATGGTAGAAAGAACGCCATGTCCATAATATTATGGGCACAACATCTTTGTCCAAACAGCCACACCTGTGATATTATGGGCAGCACTCTCCATTCAACTGTTAGCTCTTGTCATTAATATTAATGGTCCAGAAGACAAGAGAAGTCACGTAAATAAGTCTAGTATAGCCAGTGTGGTTAACGACAATGTAGTTTGTCAGTCGAAACAGTCGAACTCGTCAGCTTAGTATAAGACCAGTACGTCCCATTTACGGCTGCTCCCCTCAAACACTGCACCAAATGTCTGCTTGATTTTCGTGGAAATTTGCACGTTGTTTACTCTAAGCAATAAGTCTGGCAATAGTCCACTCCATGACACATATTTTTCGCATTATGAAATGGTTCAAATGGCTCTAAGCACTATGGGACTTAACATCTGAGGCCATCAGTCCCCTAGAACTTAGAACTACTTAAACCTAACTAACCTAAGGACATCACACACATCCATGCCCGAGTCAGGATTTGAACCTGCGACTGTAGCGGTCGCGCGGTTCCAGACTGAAGCGCCTAGAACCTCTCGGCCACATAGGCCGACGCATTATCAAACAATCTGATTTTAGAGATCATTTTGTTGTTGATGACATTTTTCTAAAGTGGCAGCAAAAACTTTCGGTCTAGTCATTCGTAAATTTCATGAAACACTCTTTTTGAACATAGAAAATTAGTGTTTTCAAAGAAGTTATTTGGTCCAAATATTTCTGATGTAACTATGACCTAATTTTCCTCCTGTCCCCTATACATGAAGCACTTGTTGGCGGATGTAGACTTCACCGATCAATGTATCTGCGTGATAATGAGCACACGTCTCTCCCCCCTCCCCCACCACCACACACACACACACACACACACACACACACACAGAGAGAGAGACATCCTTTTTAGCTAAGTTCTTGTGATGGCCATGTGTCTCAAGGCCAGAGGAAAACTCGTAGACTGTGATATAAATTGGATTTTCAGGCACTTGTCTAGAATATCATTCGAAAGTAAATTTTCGATTCCTGGACGCATTGTATACCTCCAACTGCTTACACATGTACTAAGGAACAACACGTCGTCACTGGTACATGACAGCATTACTACGGTCCTAGTAGGCAATACCTTCATTCTCACACCTCAAACTGCAAGTTCAATGTTGTGTTGCCTAAAGTGGAGCAAATGCTTTATAGTCGAAAGGCAGTTAAGGGGGGAAACCACATTATACAGGTTCCAAAAATCCGATTTTTTTATTACATACATCTTTGGCTTAACTATTCAAGAACACGCTGTCGAAATTTCAAAGCGAAATTTGCATTCTTTTAGATTTTATGAGCATAGAACAGAGTGCACATTATTCCAATATATGAAGATTTATCAAAGGATGAATTACTGGAGAGATCGTTAGGTGCCCACACACAAAATACTAATGGAAGTTTTAATTCCACTATTTGGCGATTAACTCCAAATCACTTGCACTCCGGAATAAAAGTCGTTGAATTGGCATCGTATTTAGCAGCGGGCTTATTGAATGAAGGAAATTAGTCCCTTCTGATTGTCATAAACGAGGCAGCAATTGTAGTTGGCACGCAAAGCTTCAATTATGCCGAATAAATGGATAACCAGCACGTGAGCCGGCAGAATCGACGTAGTTCATTGGAATCGAAAGAAACTCGGAAAGCACTGCTGCAAGCGCAAAACGAAGCCTATGAGGAAGAAGAAGGATTACTATTTAGTGCTGGAATCGCAGATTAATCAGTAAGCAGTTTACATAATTGTTAACTTCCTAGAATTTCTAATTTCCGAGAATTTATTTTTCAAACGCGTTTATCTCGAAATGACTTTTCACATTTGCATGCAGTCTAATTCAAAAAATGTAGAACCGATCATTATGAAAACTAATAGTATAATTTCTTAAAAAATTACAAATTATATGAATTAACTTGCGAGATGATACCGATTTTATTAATTTTCATTATTTTCACCTGCACTGAGGTTCATATTCTTAGATAATAAGTTATTAATGTAAAATCAATACTTTTTGATTTCAGATGAAAATTGGGATAGCAAGCAATTGGAGAACTATACTCACAACCTTCAGCGAACATCACAGCGTAATTTTGTTATTTTCGGCTGAAATTATTCAAGAAGTTTACAAAAACTGTTCGAAATACGAATGAAACGATGTCAAAATTTGATTAAATTCTAATTAATTCTTCGTAACCAAAAAAAAATCCCAAAAAAAGTGTCAAACAGCCTCCTAATGTGGTTTCCCCCCTTAAGAACAAAGTCATTTCTTATTTTGCCGAGGGAGATATTACAGTTGATAAATCCAGTGTCCAGCTACATTTTCTACAAATATTTTATGCACTTGACTCTGATTTGTACTGAAAATGATTCTGTACAAACAAACAAAATTACTAAGATCTCATACAGTTTGTGAATTAAAAATAGTTGTTACTCTTGTGACAATTATACGCGCAGCTTCATGATTTTTCCTATTGAATAGTGAGATAGAAAATTATAATTTCGAATGACTGTACAGTGGCCAACAGTCTGAAAATCATTTTCATCCCGATATTGTTTTTCTAGGTGTGCACATGGTAGAATTAGTGCACATTTGCAAGCCCCTGGTATATGCGACAGTTCACTTGGACTCACAGTTTAACATGGAATACTATCAATGGTGCTACATCCTTTTAAAGCTTAGAGCTCTGGTAGAGGTGAAAGTCAGATGTGCAAATGAGGGTCAAGTCCTGAAATACGGGATCAACCACTCTGGTATGGAGCAACCAAGGTGGTTCGTGTACATGGTGTCTACCACTGGTGCTGTTGTAATAGTAATCAGCAGTAATCTTATTTGAATCACTAATGTTGTATGCCATTTAGCCTATCACACGCTCTCATTATTATTGTGCATTTTCTTAGATCAGTAGTAATTAGGAGCTGGTTGTCCCATGATCACTTCCATTGCAAAAAACCACCTGCTCCAGTCCTACATGTACTGTAAGGCTGAGTTACATATATTTGCAATCCATTTGGTTTGTGTACGGGAGACACGTCAAAAATCTACAGTACCTTAAAAGCATTTTTTACTCTAATAAATAACAATACACACATCAAAAAATGTTTTTCATCACCTAGGTTCCTAGAACTCCGGCACCTGTACAGAAAATTGGAATAGAGATCAAAATAAACATCAGTTCCACCATTTTTATTGCTCATGAAAACCACACATTACATGTTGTACCACCATACAGCGAGACCTTCAGAACTGCTGGACCAGATTTCTGTACACACCGGTACCTCGAATACCCAGTAGCACGTCCTCTTGCATTGATGCATGCCTGTATTCGTCGTGGCACACCATCCACAAGTTCATCAAGGCACTGTTGGTCCAGATTGTCCCACTCCTCAACGGCGATTCGGAGTTGATCCTTCTGAGCGGTTGCTGGGTCACGTCGTCCATAAACAGCCCTTTTAAATCAATCCCAGGGATGTTCGATAGGGTTCATGTCTGCAGAACATGATGGCCACTCTAGTCGAGCGATGTCGTTATCCTGAAGGAAGTCATTCACAAGATGTGCACGATGGGGGTGCGAATTGTCGTACATGAAGACGAATGCCTCGCCAATGTGCTGCCGATATGGTTGCACTATCAGTCGGAGGATGGCATTCACTTATCGTACAGCCATTACGGTGCCTTCCATGACCACCAGCGGCGTACGTAGGACCCACATAATGCCACCCCAAAACAGCAGGGAATCTCCACCTCGCTGGACAATGCGTATAAGGCGTTCAGCCTGACCGGGTTGCCATCCAAAAACGTCTCCAACGATTGTCCGGCTGAAGGCATATGCGACACTCACCAGTGAAGAGAACGTGATGCCAATCCTGAGCGGTCCATTCGGCATGTTGTTGGGCCCATCTGTACCGCGCTGCATGGTGTCGTGGTTACAAAGGTGGACCTCGCCATGGACGTCGGGAATGAAGTTGCGCATCATGCAGCATATTGTGCACAGTTTGAGTCGTAACACGACGTCCTGTGGCTGCACGAAAAGCATTATTCAACATGGTGGCTTGATGTCACAGTTCTTCCGAGCCATAATCCGTAGGTAGCGGTCATCCACTGCAGTAGTAGCCCTTGAGCGGCCTGAGCGAGACGTGTCATCGACAGATCCTGTCTCTCCGTATCTCCTCCATCTCCGAACATCATCACTTTGGTTCACTCCGAGACGCCTGGATACTTCCCTTGCTGAGAGCCCTTCCTGACACAAGTAACAATGCAGACGCGATCAAATCGCGGTATTGACCGTCTAAGCATGGTTGAACCACAGACAACATTAGCCGTGTACCTCCTTCGTGGTGGAATGACTGGAACTGTCGGACCCCCTCCGTCTACCAGGCGCTGCTCGTGCATGATTGTTTACATCTTTGGGCGGGTTTAGTGACATCACTGAATAGTCAAAGGGACTGTGTCTGTGATACAATATCAGCAGTCAACGTCTATCTTCACGAGTTCTGGGAATCGGTGTGATCTAAAACTTTTTTGATGTGTGTATAACACTAAAATAATGTACAGTTGTCAGCACATTGAACTCATATTCACGAGGGCGATGGTTCAAATCTGCGTCCGGCCATCCTGATTTAACTTTTACGTGATTTCCCTTAAGCGCTTCAGGCAAATGTTGGGGTGGTTCCTCTGAAAGGGCACAACCGACTTTCTTCCACATCTTTCGCTAATCTTATGGGACGGATGACCTCACTGTTTGGTCCCCTCCCTCAAATCAACCAGCCAACCAACCAACTAAAATGATATGCTTGAGATATGGAACACATTGCACCCAGCTCAAATTTCCAGTTTGTCCTGCAGGAATTCATACGTACGTCCGAGTAATCACTGTCAGCCCCGTAACTTCCTGTTAAGTGAACCTACATTCACCAGTATTAATTTGTTCCCTTGTAATTTATTATAAATTTATTGAGGTTCTTAAGTGTACAGCTTGAAACGGTGGGTGGGAAGTGTAAAATTTGCGTTGTTTCTTTCGTCGTGCAAATGACCAAAATATTTTCCTTCGAATAATTCATGTGGCGCACAAAAAGACAATAATCTCATAAATATATAGGGATGGCAATGTCAATGTAAATAATATAAATAACTTATGACATGGTTGTTAATGATTTACAGTGACATATATTTCAAACAGTTCTTTCTGTATTTTTAGTTTTTGCACTATGTTCGCCAAATTACCGAAAAAAAGTAAACCATACCTAATAATGGATTTAAAGTAACTTATATACTCTACTTTTCGTATTTCTGTGTAAGGTATTTTCCATATCAGTGCTGTTCACCTTGCAGATTTCGGTAAGCCCTTAACACTAAGTTTTTTTCTTCTTTGTTCGTCTCAATATGGTGTTCGCGATTTGCTTTAATTCGGTAATTACCTCCAGGTACGAAGGGTTGGGTCTCTGTTGTTTGTAGTGTCAAGTGCAAGTTGTTCTTGCAACTATGTCAGCATGACGTGCCTACTTTAATGGTGATCAGTCCAGTTTGGTGGAAAGGTGTGCTGCAGTTCAATGTGCCTGTCGTTTACTATGCTGATTGATGTTATTTTCATTGTCATCCAGTTTCATATGGCATTCTGTAGACTACATGGCGTTACATGCATTGTGAACCTGCGCTTAATAGAATCCTGTATAGCTTTCCTCTGGCAGGGGAGTATCTCGTGCCTGCTGACTTTGATTAATGCAGTCTGTAAGGAAATATTAATTTTTTCGTGGAAGTAACTGGCTTCCATGTGTTGCTGATGAATAAACCTAGTTGTGGATTTATCTGTCCTCTGTTCATTGGGATATCTTTCTCAGGGGCCATGGTGTCATAAGATATTTGAATATACGGTAGTGTTTGTTTTGAATTGTTTCCTTGCTTCTTCTGATGTTCAGTGATATTGATTGAGTTCCACCCAGTAGTACATGAGCGTGCTGCAGTGTTCAGGCTGAGAAGATAGTGTTGAGGATGTTGGCACTCTCTATAGTCTAACATACCTTTGACTGTCTCTTCTTTTAACAAATGTGGTAGGTATTAGAAGAACTGCTTATAAATAATTTATTTTGATGATATATTTTGGAGTATACCGTAGTTTTCATGCCATACTCCTTTATTGGTGCACAAATTTCATTAAGTAGATGTTCTTAGTTAAACTATGCATTTCGCGCCAGGTACGATATATATCCCAGTTACATCTCTCTTCAGTTATGTGAATACAAGTTATGTTAGGTTGTTAGTAGACACATCTAGTTCTGAGAGTTAGGAACTCCTACACCTCCTTTTCACTCCTGTCATTTGGACATATGTTGTTAATCTTTGTTTGACTCCCTCCAACTCAACCACCTTGTTTATCACCAGGCTTACTGCATATTCCAGAAGCATCATCTTGCTGTTAATAACCTTGGGTCCTTGAAGCATTTCAATGAGTGGTTCCACGTCAGTTGCATATATTGTTGCTGCCTGCAAGCATTCCTGTCGAATCCCCATTTTATTGATAATGGTGCTGTAAGTCGGCCTGCTAAAATTTTATAACCTCTCTGAGTTATGTAATCGATTGGCAGGTTTCTTTAGTTATTTATGCTTGACTCCCATCAGCCCCTTAGTAGAGTGTCTAAGACACATCAGTTTGGCTAAAAGTTCATGAGACAAACACGTGACGTAGGTGTTAGTTAATGACCATAGCTTCTCATAAAATTGCAAAGGCACTCATTATCACTCAGCATTCTTGTTTAATTAAAGAGAGTACTCCGCTGTCAGCTTTCGCGGTTATTATGCCTGTAATGACAGCGTGCAACTGTTCTAGCCATCTATGGAAAATGTGGTAAACCGCCTAAAAATGTGTTGGATAATTGCTTCCTGCGTCCTTCGCTGCATTCACCCGTTAACTGTCCCATTGGTGAACGCTTTGTCCTTTTATTTTCTTGTATAGTGCGGGAAGCCGAAGTTTACTCTTCACTGTAACAATTTCATGCTCATATCGGTCTCGATTAATCCTCAAAAAGCTACATAATCTGTTCACATTTTTTGTAGAGGAGGACGATTCAGTTTAGATGAGCCAGAGATCTGTATAGAATCTAGTTCATCCGAAGTGTTGTCAGGGAGATTTCCCCTAGTGATTCTGCAGTCCTTTTGCATTATGAAATTAGAGTTATCCAATACAAATACTGTTCACCACTTTTTTCGTGTTACCCCCAGTGTCGACAGGAAATGATTTTAAATGCAGAATTTTACGTGCCCATTCGACACAGCTCTCACAGACTGGTTTTGTGCGACACTCTTTTTATCGATACTTAAGAACAGGGACAGTAAAACACGAAGCACAACCGGTACTGCAGCTGGCTGCTGCTGCCGTGCAGCGGCGCTCCTCGGTTGCTGCTGGAGTACTCGTCACTCTTCGCGCTTTACTGTCCCTGCTCACAGGTACCGATAAAACAGATATTGCAGTAGGTCTATTAGGGTCCATTCTACCGAATCGGCATATGTAATTCCGATTTAAAAATAATTTTATTTGTGACAGGAAACACACTGATTGTTTCCGTCGACATGTGCGGCCATGAATGGAGCGATGAGCCATGTTTGCGTGGTCTTATCTCAGTTACACAGCGCAAAAACTAAACTGCAGACATCTGCCGAAACACCAGATAATTTGTCTGACTCTTATATATATATATATATATATATATATATATATATATATATATATATATATATATATATATATATATATACTCCTGGAAATGGAAAAAAGAACACATTGACACCAGTGTGTCAGACCCACCATACTTGCTCCGGACACTGCGAGAGGGCTGTACAAGCAATGATCACACGCACGGCACAGCGGACACACCAGGAACCGCGGTGTTGGCCGTCGAATGGCGCTAGCTGCGCAGCATTTGTGCACCGCCGCCGTCAGTGTCAGCCAGTTTGCCGTGGCATACGGAGCTCCATCGCAGTCTTTAACACTGGTAGCATGCCGCGACAGCGTGGACGTGAACCGTATGTGCAGTTGACGGACTTTGAGCGAGGGCGTATAGTGGGCATGCGGGAGGCCGGGTGGACGTACCGCCGAATTTCTCAACTCGTGGGGCGTGAGGTCTCCACAGTACATCGATGTTGTCGCCAGTGGTCGGCGGAAGGTGCACGTTCCCGTCGACCTGGGACCGGACCGCAGCGACGCACGGATGCACGCCAAGACCGTAGGATCCTACGCAGTGCCGTAGGGGACCGCACCGCCACTTCCCAGCAAATTAGGGACACTGTTGCTCCTGGGGTATCGGCGAGGACCATTCGCAACCGTCTCCATGAAGCTGGGTTACGGTCCCGCACACCGTTAGGCCGTCTTCCGCTCACGCCCCAACATCGTGCAGCCCGCCTCCAGTGGTGTCGCGACAGGCGTGAATGGAGGGACGAATGGAGACGTGTCGTCTTCAGCGATGAGAGTCGCTTCTGCCTTGGTGCCAATGATGGTCGTATGCGTGTTTGGCGCCGTGCAGGTGAGCGCCACAATCAGGACTGCATACGACCGAGGCACACAGGGCCAACACCCGGCATCATGGTGTGGGGAGCGATCTCCTACACTGGCCGTACACCACTGGTGATCGTCGAGGGGACACTGAATAGTGCACGGTACATCCAAACCGTCATCGAACCCATCGTTCTACCATTCCTAGACCGGCAAGGGAACTTGCTGTTCCAACAGGACAATGCACGTCCGCATGTGTCCCGTGCCACCCAACGTGCTCTAGAAGGTGTAAGTCAACTACCCTGGCCAGCAAGATCTCCGGATCTGTCCCCCATTGAGCATGTTTGGGACTGGATGAAGCGTCGTCTCACGCGGTCTGCACGTCCAGCACGAACGCTGGTCCAACTGAGGCGCCAGGTGGAAATGGCATGGCAAGCCGTTCCACAGGACTACATCCAGCATCTCTACGATCGTCTCCATGGGAGAATAGCAGCCTGCATTGCTGCGAAAGGTGGATATAAACTGTACTAGTGCCGACATTGTGCATGCTCTGTTGCCTGTGTCTATGTGCCTGTGGTTCTGTCAGTGTGATCATGTGATGTATCTGACCCCAGGAATGTGTCAATAAAGTTTCCCCTTCCTGGGACAATGAACTCACGGTGTTCTTATTTCAATTTCCAGGAGTGTATATATATATATCTGTGTGTGTGTGTGTGTGCGTGTGTGTGTGTGTGTGTGTGTGTGTGTGTGTATAGAGGGTGGTCCGTTAATGGTGACCGGGCCAAATATCTCACGAAATAAGCGTCAAACGAAAAAACTACAAAGATCGAAAGTTGTCTAGCTCGATGAGGGAAACCAGATGGCGCTATGGTTGCCCCGCTATATGGCGCTGCCATAGGTCAAACGGATACCAACAGCGTTTTTTTTGAAATAGGAACCCCCATTTTTTACTACATATTCGGGTGGTACGTAAAGAAATATGAATGTTTTAGTTGGACCACTTTTTTCGCTTTGTGATAGATGCCGCTGTAATAATCACAAACGTGTAAGTACGTGGTATTACGTAACATTCCGCCAGTGTGGGCGGTATTTGTTTCGTGATACATTACCCGTGTTAAAATGGACCGTTTACCAATTACGGAAAAGGTCGATATCGTGTTGATGTATGGCTATTGTGATCAAAATTAACAACGGGCGTGTGCTATGTATGCTGCTCGGTATCCTGGACGACGTCATCCAAGTGTCCGGACCGTCCGCCGGATTGTTACGTTATTTAAGGAAACAGGAAGTGTTCAGCCACATGTGAAACGTCAACAACGACCTGCAACAAATGATGAAGCCCAAGTAGGTGTTTCAGCTGCTGTCGCGGCTAATCCGCACATCAGTAGCAGACAAACTGCGAGAGATTCGGGAATCTCAAAAACGTTGGTGTCGAGAATGCTACATCAACATCGACTGCACCCGTACCATATTTCTATGCGTAATGTAGAGTTCTGCCACTGGGCAGAAGAGAAATTACTGGACGATGACAGATTTTTTGCACGCTTTGTATTTAGCGACGAAGCGTCATTCACCAACAGCGGTAACGTAAACCGGCATAATATGCACTATTGGGCAACGAAAAATCCACAATGGCTGCGACAAGTGGAACATCAGCGAACTTGGCGGGTTAATGTATGGTGCGGCATTATGGGAGGAAGGATAATTGGCCCCCATTTTATCGATGGCATCTAAATGGTGCAATTTATGCTGATTTCCTACGTAATGTTCTGCCGATGTTACTACAAGATGTTTCACTGCACGACAGAATGGCGATGTTCTTCCAACATGATGGATGTCCGGCACATAGCTCGCGTGCGGTTGAAGCGGTATTGAATAGCATATTTCATGACAGGTGGATCGGTCGTCGACGCACCATACAATGGCCCGCACGTTCACCGGATCTGACGTCCCCGGATTTCTTTCTGTGGGGAAAGTTGAAGGATATTTGCTATCGCGATCCACCGACAACGCCTGACAACATGCGTCAGTGCATTGTCAATGCATGTGCGAACATTACGGAAGGCTGTTGAGAGGAACGTCGTTACATGTATTGCCAAATGCATTGAGGTGGACGGACATCATTTTGAGCATTTATTGCATTAATGTGGTATTTACAGGTTGTATTTCAATTTAAAAAACCTACCTGTTACCAAATGTTCGTCTAAAATTGTGAGCCATATGTTTGTGACTGTTACAGCGCCATCTATCACAAACCGAAAAAAGTGGTCCAACTAAAACATTCATATCTATTTACGTACTACACGAATACGTAATAAAAAAAGAGGGTTCCTATTTTTAAAAAAACATTTGATATTCGTTTGATCTATGGCAGCGTCATCTAGCGCTATCTGGTTTCCCCCTTCGAGCTAGATAGCTTTCGTTCTTTGTAGTTTTTTCGTTTGACGCTTATTTCGTAAGATATTTGTCCCGGTCGCGATCAATGGACCACCCTACATATATGTAAGTATAATGAGCTGCAAGTACCTTGCACGTCCAATCCATCAATTACATTTTTTATCTCTATACAAAATTTTAACTTTGGTATGTCTCCCTCTCTACCAATCACCACAACAAGAGGACTGGAGCAGACAAATTAACTACATATTGTCTAAAGAAGTGGTTCCCCCTTTGTCAGTTTTCTCTCCTGGAGGGTGCAAAAATATTCATTAATTACAGATCTTCCAAGCGTGCCATACTCCTTTTTCACATTTTGTAGCTTACATGTTTTACTGTTTACTCGATCTCTAAATAAATCTACTATTCCACCTACATTACACACTGAGTATCACTGAGTATTTAGTTTCATTTATTTGTTTTTACTTCTTCTGAGAATATTATATCCAATTCTGAGGCGAAATGACACACTTTCATGATTCGTATGTTTTATCTATGATTGTCTGCAATTCACGTCTATAGTACATATTGTAGAGTCTTCCATAGCTTCTGACATTTTACTTAAAATATCTTACTTGTCTACATTAATAACAACTGCTAAAATATTTCCTCCTGCACATCGTTATTCTTGCCTCTTACTAACAACGTGTTTAGTTATACTATCTCAACACAATGTCTGCTATCAAACTTCGTTTGTTTTTTTTCTCTTCACCAACAAACTTTTCGCTACCCTTTGTTAACAATTATCTAGGTTCGTTTTATTTTCTGATCTTACTCTTATTTCCTCCTCTGACCATGTCCATAAAGGTTTTTCCGCTTTTTGAGAACCTGTCGCGGTTTTCTTACAAGTTTTCTTTACTCCTTATTTTCATACTGTGAAGTTCTTCCATTTTTAAACCGGAATTTTTTCTCATTCCAGTCCGCTTGTTTCTTTCCCTGTCTTCTGTTATATTCTCTACTGAAGCTGTATTAATTTCGATTTTAGTATCTGCTACATAATTACAAGGCCTATGCTGGACAGTACACACCCTCCCTTTAACACTAAAGTTTGTGTTTCGGGGTGTAAATATCACTGTGTCATCTTACGTTTAAAAGTTTCTCTTTATTACATACTGATCCTTAGTGTGTTCTTGAGTTTTTCCTGATATTTTCTTCTCTTTGGTTGTTTGCTTGTACCTCTTGTTGTCTCACATGGTCCATGTTATTTGTATGCACCACATCTGGCAAATTTCTGTTGGGTTCCATTCCTGTTCTATGTCTCCTAGCGTTATTCGTCAAGGTGCTTGAGTTTCTGTTGGACACCTACGCTGCATCAGAGTTCTAAAAGTACAGTGGGTTCACAGGTCATAGACATCCGCAACATCCTAGGTAATATACGCGTCGTTCGAATGTGGTTTGAAATCTCAGCAAGGAACTTCTGAACAAGAAGCAGAAACTCGTGCTAGCTTCCGCGTGGTTCACTCGGTGGCAAAACGTGGAAAACCAATTACTGAAAATGAATTGCTGCAGTTGAACAAATGCGTACAAAAAAGCTAATGTATTTAAAAATATCAATCTGTCAGTAAACACTGTGGCTCAAAGAGTAAATGAAGTAAATGATATTGCTGAAATATAATAACTCAATTGTTTGAGAAAAATCAACACATAGAATGGTTCTGTTCGGCTCTGGATGAGTCAACAGATGTTTCAGATACTACAAAGTGGTTAATTTGTATTTGACAGATCAAGAAAAACTATGAAGTGTATGAAGAGCTTAATAGCATTCATGGTGACGCCACTGGAGAAGAAATTTTTACAGGAGTAAAAAGTGCTGTTCAGAAAAACAATCCTTAATGAAAAAACTTATGACGTATCACAGTTGATGGTGGCAAAAAACACGTGTGAAAAAATAAAGATGTCATTAGCCTCGTGTCAGAGGAGGTAGAAAACGATGGGGGATAGACACTATCATTCATACATTACATCATTCATCAACCATGTTTGTGAGGAAAATGATTGGATACGTCAGAAGTTCTAAAACCAGTCATGTCAGCTGTTAACTATTTACGATCACACACTCTCAACCGTCGTCAATTCCGCTGGTTTATGGAAGAGATTGAAGAAAATGACTTGAAATATTATATAGCAGTAGGCAGGCTTAGCTGTGGAAAAGGTGTGAAACGACGTTTTGAGCTACGTATAACAATCTAAATTTTGTTGAATGAGTTACAAACCAGTGAGTGGTCACGCAAGTTTTCATTTCATGCAGATTTAAACAAACATTTGAACAACTTTAATTTAAAATCACAAGTAGAAGACTAGTTAATGCCTGATTTGAATGCTCATATTAAGTCCTTTCGATAAAAAAAGTTTTGTTTCAGTCTCAGTTGAAGAAAACATGTTTCACGCGTTTTAATAGATGCCAAACTTCCAGTCAGCAATCAGAGACCCTATTACTGGTAGATTTCGCAACAGAAAAATTGACTACTTTTAAGAATAAAATTTGTGTAGTTTTTCAGATTTTGATGCAATTGCAAACGATATCAAGAGTTTCAAAAGTTTTCTAACGCCGGTATAGAATGTCTTACCCCAGACTCCAAATGAAAATGTTTCATTTGCAAAATAACGATTTTTATAAATAACCATATTTAATTCATCATTGCTGGAATTTTATAAGAGTCCTGATCAGCTATTCGTAGCTCGTTTGCCACTTTTGGTACTACTTATATCCGCGAAAAAAATTCTCCACAGTGTACTACACAAAAAATAATTACAGATCTAAACTAACTGATGATCATTTGCAGTCGCTGTTGATAGTTTCCACTATTAACTTGATCCCCACCTGCAAACAACTGTAAGTGGAAATTGCAGCTATATAAATCTCAATTCAAATTACAATGCTTCACTTCATTATGAAAATTGCCTCTGAATGTCTCTTAGGTATGATAAATTTTCAGGAAACATGATTTGTATCTCAATAGTCATACATTAAAAACAACTGACAATTGTATGTATTTTGTATAATTCATTTGCATTGTGAATTTTAATCTGTAGAGTCATTTCGCTCAATGAACATGATTCGTTGCTCAATGTTACTCACAATTAATACTCGTTACGTGAAACACTTTTTACCACAGGAATCCGTGAAGAATAGTCGATACGTTCCATTTCACACTCAAAGCGTGTTTGCAATGCAGTAGGCCCTATTGTAATTTTTTTATTTATAGTACAGTACATCCTGTTATACACGTAAGCTGTCTAAAGATGTTTTTTATGCCTATGCTTCAAAGTTCGTCGAAAAAGAGGGCCATAGCATTATTGTTAATGAAGTGTCACGCATAACTACTGCCTTATGGGCATTTTTCATCAGTTCGTGTTAGTTAACGACGACAGGTCACAATTCGAATCCATACACGGATACTGTAAGGAAAAGGGTTACCATGCGCCGGCGGAGAAAAGATCTTGCAGTACCGTTGCAAAGAACTTGAATCCTCGTCGCGGAGGCCCGAGCAGAAGTACAGGTGACAGAAATTACGGCGCGAGGCCCATTGCGATCAGTACGGCTGACTGAATAGATAGAGCTTTGCTTTACGGAGCGGTAGTGTATAGGAGAACGTGTGACTTAAGTGTTCACTTATAGTGGCCAAAGAGACTGATTCAGGCCAGATGATGGTTCTTGAAATGGTTATTGAGGACTGAAAAAATAACAATAAACAGACGCTTTATGAGAAACACCGTTGGTTGGTTGGTTAGTTTGTGGGTTTAAAGGGACCAGACTGCTACGGTCATCGGTCCCTTTTTCCAAATACTAAAAACACCCACAGGAAACACCGTTGGTTAGGTGAGTAAATTTCTTACATTTTTCTTCCATTCGTTATGCGAATTACTCGTAATGGGAGGAGCACGATAAGCAAGGATCGATTGTAACAGTAAAAAATTGCGGCGGACCGAATAGCACGCATGTCTGACCCGATATCGCTGGCCAGATTGATGGCGTTCGCGAGCCGGTGTTGGCCCGCGGGCCATAGTTTGGAAGCCTGATATAAACAAACGATTTAGGACATCATATGTGTAATCCTCTTTGATTGTTTGCAGATGATGCTGTCATTTAGTCTAGTAAAATCATCAGAACATCAAATCTACGCTACGATTGTCCGTTCTCTGCTAGAGTACTGCTGTGTTGTGCGGGATCCTTAGCAGGTAAGACTGATGAATGACATCGAAATATTCCTAAGGAGGGCAGCTCGTCTTTTTTATTATGAAATAGGGAAGACAGTGTCATGGATATGATATGCGAGTTGGAGTGACAATCATTAAAACACAGGCATTTTCCTTGTGGCCAGATATTTTCACGAACTCCAATCGCGAACTTCCTGCTCTGAACGCGAAAATATTTTGATGATCCGCACCTACATAGGAAAAATGATCATCGTAATAAGACAGGAGATATCAGAGCTCGGATGGGAAATTTTCCTTTTTCTTCTGAACTGGTCGGGAGTGGAAGGCGGTTCGATGAACCCTCTGACAGCCAGTTAAGTGTGAATTACAGGGTGACAATTATTGAACTATATAAAAAAACGTATATTAGTTACGAACTACGGCTTGCACACACTTTATTCAATTTGTTAACGTCACTACAGACATTCAGATTTAAGTTATGGCACGTTTGATATGCCTGCATCATCGGCGAAGATGTGGCGCAGACGAATAGTGAAACTCTGCGTTACCCGTTGAAACGTCGGAATATCGGTGGTGTCGATATCCTCCTGCATTGCTGTTTTCAGCTCAGCAATGGTTTTGGGGTTATTGCTGTACACCTTGTCTTTAATATAGCCCCACAAGAAGGAGTCGCATATATTCAGATCCGGAGAACGTAGTGGCCAATAGATGCCCATGCCAGTGGCCTCTGGGTATCTCAGAGCCAGAATGCGGTCCCCAAAGTGCTCCTCCAAAGACATCAAACACTCCCCTGCTCTGATGGGGTCGATATCCGTCTTGAATCTTGTCGAAATCAGGGTTACTCTGGATAATGGTGAGATGAAATCATCTTCCAAAACCTTCACGTACCGTTCGGTAGTCACCATGCCATCAAGGAATATCGTACCGATTATTTCGTGACACACCACACCATCACCCATAGAGGGTAAAGACATTTCTCGATCGCGAAATGCGGATTCTCAGTCTCCCAAATGCGCCAATTTTGCTTATTGACGAATCCATCCAAATGAAAGTGGGCTTCGTCGCTAAACCAAACTGTACTAATTCCCATCATGCCCCGCGGCCAACCGCGCATGTTGAACGACCTCACGCAAACCTTCAGAAGTTATGACGACTTTATTTCACGTAGTTCAATAATCGTGTCCCTGTACATAGTAACCGTGTAGATGTAGACGTACTTTACTCTGTTTAATTTCATAATGTAGACCCGAGTAAGTATTCTTCAGGTACCAACTGCATAGTAAAATTAAAATATTACAGCCGGAAATGTCACAGTTAATCAAATATTCCGAGCTATTATGACATGGTCGGATGGATTTCACGTTAAAACCCAACGTTTCGTTCCCATCTTCGAAGGAAATTTTCAAGAGGGATTGTAGTTTCTTTGAGTGTCCGATTCACAGATGGGGACAAAACGTTCGATTTTAACCTGAAATCCATCTGAACACGGCATAATGTCCCGGAATAATTTATTAACAGTGATATTTCCAGCCGTGAAAGTTCACGTTCTAAAATTAGACGCCTCTGCGGGAAGATGTCAAGAAATATGCACACATGGAAGGTCTGCGGAAGAAGAGAGTGCAGCTTTTGCGTTCCCTCGGTCTCGGCCAAGGCACACTAGATTTTCGAACGGACGGAAGAGGCCTTACTATGAGAGCGGATTCAACAGACCCGCCGGCACCTTTCAAGTTCTGACTGTAAGTGACTGTCTCCCATATTGCTATCAGCAATAAACTGTGTAGTGGTGAATGGGGTAGAATTGAGAGACAATTGCACTATATTATTAGGAAGCGTATATTGGCAACGCCTAATAGACAGAAGGAGGAATTTGACAATTTGCAACCTACTCAGACCATCCACCATTTAGACGCTTCCCACATGGTTATCAATTTTCCGAACGTTCGGTATCAGACGACGAGAGATCTGTGGTTACCAAGGGCGGACATTTTTCCAATAGTTCGTGAGTTGTGCCCACGGAGGAAATAACAGTTTAGGAGCACACATTCGTAGTGTGGACTCGGTTGCAGCTGAGCTGAAAAAATCCGTATAGAAGCTGTAAGAGTATTGTCTCGCGCAAAGCCACCAAAAAAAATCACTTAACCGTGTGTGAGGAATGCTATAAAACGCCTTAATGAGGATGAGAGCATTATCATTCTTCACGCTGACAAGAGAAATGCGACGGTAGTTTTGAACGTGACCGACTATCATAGTAAGATTAGCGACTTATTAGATCCATATGCACACAGCAAACTGAGTAAAGACCCCACTGACGAAGTTCCTAGAACTGTTACTCGGATGATAAAAATGTCCTCTGCTGAACAGAGCGTTCAAAATTCTGTTCAGTTTAGTTGCACTACCACCAAGACTTTATGAGTTGCCGAAGGTTCATAAAGAACATGTTCCTCTAAGGCCTATATTTAGCCCTAGTGGTTCGCCCACTTATTCGATAGCCAAGTTCTTGACAACATTATTACGGCCTATGAGGGCTGATCAGACTTCTATATGAATAATTCAGCATACATTATCAGTAAATTAAATGTCATAGTGGTCCATTCAGAGGACATTAGTTAGCTTTGATGTGGTACAGCTACCCGCTATGGTTCCGCTGAATGAAGTGTTGAAACAGCTGAATCAGATTTTTCCTCCTGATATTGCTGTTCACATATTGCCACACAACCATGTATTTCAAATGGAACGATGAGCTCTGTAAACAGAAGTATGGCGTGGCTATGGGGAGAAGTTATATCGAAAGTCTGTATGGAAAAATTCGAGGAGCAGGCATTGGAAACTGCCAACAAAAGACTGAATACTTGGTTCGACTACGTAGACGATACGTTTCTTTTGTGGAGACTTCTCAGAGAGGAAATAGGTCGTTCTCCCAAGCATCTCAACGAGATTAATCCGAAGACTCAAGTTTACAAAGGAGGTGGAGGCAATCAGGAGACCAAATTTTCTTGATGCGCTATGTTTCAAGAAAGAAGATGGTAGTTTAGGCCACACAGTTTATAGAAAAACAACACATACAGACCGTTTCCTACACCAGGATTCGAACCACCGTCCAGAACAAAAGCGAGGCATCATAGAAACGCAGGCGGACAGAGCAAGGAATATCTGCGAACCAGAGCCGCTTGACGTGGAATTAAAACATCTCGTCAATGCGTTGCTGAAGAATGGTTATTCGTCCGATGTGGTAGGTTCGTTGGTTGGTTGTTTGGGGGAAGAGACCAAACTACAAGGTCATCGGTCTCATCGGATTAGGGAAGGATGGGGAAGGAAGTCGGCCGTGCCCTTTCAAAGGAAGCATCCCGGCATTTGCCTGGAGCGATTTAGGGAAATCACGGAAAACCTAAATCGGGATGGCCGGACGCGGGATTGAACCGACGTCCTCCCGAATGCGAGTCCAGTACGCTAACCACTGCACCACCTCGCTCGGTCACCGATGTGGTAGAAAGAGCATTATACCAACATGTAAAAATCATAGCAATGCACATGCCTCTGTGAAATCGAAAGTTTTCGTACATTTCGTTCAGGAAGTTACTGAGCCCATAGGAAAACTGAAAAAAAGTAACATCGCGGTAATCTACAAACCCACCTGGAAGATTGCATCACCTAAAATTGGCCAAGAGTGCTCGAAACCGCTGGAAACTGCAAGAATTGGTAGGGTTCCGTGTAGGGAGGTGTACGTGGGTATTACAAAAAGAACGATAAAAAAATACTACAAGACCGCAGACTAGCTGTTGCGGAACATGCTTTGCGAATGGTTCAAATGGCTCTGAGCACTATGGGACTTAACTTCTGTGGTCATCAGTCCCCTAGAACTTAGAACTACTTAAACCTAACTAACCTAAGGACATCACACACATCCATGCCCGAGGCAGGATTCGAACCTGGGACCGTAGCAGTCGCGCAACACGCTTTGCAGCCAGGAGACCATGACACTCATTTTGATATGAGTCAGGTGGCAGCCACAAGCAGATAGAGTCTGTAAAACACGCCAGGAGTTTCAGTGGAAAGGAGGACGGCATGAAACTGAACGACATCTGCATCTTGATGATGAAGAAAATGTGTACCAGTCTTCCACCATGGGGTGACAGCAACAGCGGACGACGGCAGTCGACAACGGCCAATTGCACCCCTGTATTCAAAAAAATGGTTCAAATGGCTCTGAGCACTATGGGACTCAACTGCTGAGGTCATTAGTCCCCTAGAACTTAGAACTAGTTAAACCTAACTAACCTAAGGACATCACAAACATCCATGCCCGAGGCAGGATTCGAACCTGTGACCGTAGCGGTCTTGCGGTTCCAGACTGCAGCGCCTTTAACCGCACGGCCACTTCGGCCGGCCCTGTATTCAAAGCATGTCACGTCATGCCATTGCGTGGAAGCATGCCAACCGGAATTTTGATGCAGTCGTTAGCCATCCGACCACAGCTTAATCGTCCGGAATATTTTATTGTTTGTGACCAACTACACTGTCTCTTATTTCAACATGAACTGCATCGGAAATGAAAGCATGTTGTGAACTTATCAATCCACCGTCAGCTGACGAGATTATTCGCAAAGCCAAATATCGACGTCCACTCCAAACATTGATGTCCAAAAAACACAAATGGATTTAGGATTGATTTATGATGAATCTGAAAGCTGTAATCAGGACACCAACGAAACGCCGCGAGCTGCAACGAAGCACATGTCGTCACTCAGTCACGGCCACAACAGGACTGGCAGGGTTACCGGCTTACGGTGACCGGGTGCCTTCATCATTAGACCAGCTGAGCATGCCTATAGACCTCAAACCATAATCCATTACTGCCGGTAATTCCAGGAATTCGCGACAGAAGGAAGCGCAGCACCGGTCGTAAATTTTAATCCGTTGATTGCAGGTCGATTTCAGCTACTGTGCACCTATCTCAGTGCACTATATCCAAGTCAGTTTAACTGATATTTTTTATCTGTAATGTCAAGTGGTGTCATGTGTTATTATATTTATGATGAGTGGTCTTGACTTTGATATAAAGCACTGAAGATAGCTCCACAGTAGCGGAAATCGATCTGCAATAACCACATTAAAATTTACGGCGGACGCTGCTCTTCCTGCTATCGTAAATCTCATTAATACATTCGTGAAGACAGTGTTTCTGATGGGGAAAAACAACCTGACTGCAGGAATGTTTTCAGAACACAATCACCAAGCGTTTCTCATACAGGGTGCTACAAAAAGGTACGGCCAAACTTTCAGGAAACATTCCTCACACACAAATAAAGAAAAGATGTTATGTGGACATGTGTCCGGAAACGCTTAATTTCCATGTTAGAGATCATTTTAGTTTCGTCAGTATGTACTGTACTTCCTCGATTCACCACCATGATTTCATACGGGATACTCTACCTGTGCTGCTAGAACATGTGCCTTTACAAGTACGACATAACATGTGGTTCATGCACGATGGAGCTCCTGCACATTTTAGTCGAAGTGTTCGGACGTTTCTCAACAACAGATTCGGTGACCGATAGATTGGTAGAGGCGGACCAATTCAATAGCCTACACGCTCTCCTGAATGGTTCAAATGGCTCTGAGCACTATGGGACTCAACTGCTGTGGTCATAAGTCCCCTAGAACTTAGAACTAATTAAACCTAACTAACCTAAGGACATCACACACATCCATGCCCGAGGCAGGATTCGAACCTGCGACCGTAGCGACGCTCTCCTGACCTCAACCCTCTTGACTTTCATTTATGGGGGCATTTGAAAGCTCTTGTCTACGCAATCCCCGTACCAAATGTAGAGACTCTTCGTGCTCGTATTGTGGACGGCTGTGATACAATACGCCATTCTCCAGGGCTGCATCAGCGTATCAGGGATTCCATGCGACGGAGGGTGGATGCATGTATCCTCGCTAACGGAGGACATTTTGAACATTTCCTGTAACAAAGTGTTTGGAGTCACGCTGGTACGTTCTGTTGCTGTGTGTTTCCATTCCATGATTAATGTGATTTGAAGAGAAGTAATAAAATGAGCTCTAACATGGAAAGTAAGCGTTTCCGGACACATGTCCACATAACATATTTTCTTTCTTTGTGTGTGAGGAATGTTTCCTGAAAGTTTGGCCGTACCTTTTTGTAACACCCTGTATATGTCGCTCATAGCAGATAAGCAATATCTTACATCGACTGCTTCCGCAGTGATGTTGTTAAGACGTCTCCTGTGCCAGAACGTATGTTCCTATTGTTTAGAACGCAAAGGTGGAAATATCATCGACAATAGGAGTTTGAGATAGGCCTGGACATGTGATGCGGTAGCTTAATGTTCAGGCAACTGCATTTCATAAACAAGAAATCTGCATTCGAGTCACAGTTGGTCGCATATTTTCTATGGTTATTACACGTGGAAGTGTCCAAAAAAAGCCATTTAAAGAAAAATTTATAAAATTCGCCATATTTGCACACACACACACACACACACACACACACATAACCCAGACGTGTCATATTCTTATTCGACTGCTGAGCATTATTTAGTTAGTCTTATCCTAATTATAATTCCTTCTTTTCATCATCGTTTATTCTCACGACAAAGGTATTGTAGAGATGCAGTGCATCGCAGTAAGTTTCCACGTCCGTTCGTTCCACGATCAATTTGCAAGATATAAAACCATCACTGAAAGCAGAAATCGTACACAGCAGACCAGTACATTTACTGTGCTTAGAAAAGAATTTTGTTTTTAGCACCTTTGTGTTCTGAACAGAAAATAACATCGACTGAACGCAAGGAAGGCTGTAGAAAATCACTCTGATCCACGTCGGCTGTTACGTCAAAATTTAGCACACCAAAAATTTATGAAATTAGTTGCTTTTTTCTGGCAACTAAAACCGCTGCTTCATCACAACATATGATAGTGTGTTTCAATTTTTTGTATAAACTTTGTTAATACCAATATAAGTGGTACTATAAATGTGGGAACCGAGCACGTCTGCTGACACAACTCACCGATAGTAGGAGACGGCAACGTCAAACAGTGGAGGGATGTCGCAGGCAGCCGTGGGCGGCTGGCGGCCAGCGGCGTGGGTGGCTGGCGCGCTGCACACACAAACCCAAGGGGGCTGCTTACTGAACACTGCACTGCGGACGCATTGTCTGCGATCAGGCAACACAACACACACTGCCAACAAGGACAGTCCGTCAATTAACATGAATGACTTACCAGTGAACCTGTCAGATTCTACACTGCTTCTGCTTCATTCTTCATATGCGTGTCTTAGCGTACCACTCGACAGACAGCACAAAACAAAGTACAACAATCGTAAGCATAAGGGATAAAAGACTTAATTGGACCACATTCCATTATCCTCGTTTTGCTTTTGTTGATGTTCATCTTATATCCTCCTTTCAAGACACTGTCCATTCCCTTCAACTGCTTTTCCAAGTCCTTTGCTGTCTCCGACAGAATTACAATGTCATCGGCGAACCTAATAGACTCACTGGAGAATTATTGGACATGACAGCTTAAATACATCGCTATAGCAATAACCGGACAGAAATGAGAAGCGCACTAATCAGACTGTCTCTGACCTTCAGATATACTATTTCGATCAGATGGTTTTGAAAGTGTTTGCTGCTTGTGTCTGAGAACTTCGCTATAAGGTGCATAGCTACATCTACATCTACATCTAAATACTCGCAAGCCACCCAACGGTGTGTGGCGGAGGGCACTTTACGTGCCACTGTCATTACCTCCCTTTCCTGTTCCAGTCGCGTATGGTTCGCGGGAAGAACGACTGCCGGAAAGCCTCCGTGCGCGCTCGAATCTCTCTAATTTTACATTCGTGATCGCCTCGGGAGGTAGAAGTAGGGGGAAGCAATATATGAGATACCTCATCCAGAAACGCACCCTCTCGAAACCTGGACAGCAAGCTACACCGCGATGCAGAGCGCCTCTGTTGCAGAGTCTGCCACTTGAGTTTGCTAAACGTCTCCGTAACGCTATCACGCTTACCAAATAACCCTGTGACGAAACGCGCCGCTCTTCTTTGGATCTTCTCTATCTCCTCCGTCAACACGATCTGGTGCGGATCCCACACTGATGAGCAACACTCAAGTATAGGTCGAAAGAGTGTTTTGTAAGCAACCTCCTTTGTTGATGGACTACATTTTCTAAGGACTCTCCCAATGAATCTCAACCTGGTACCCGCCTTACCAACAATTAATTTTATATGATCATTCCACTTCAAATCGTTCCCGCCCGCATACTCCCAGATATTTTAAAGAAGTAACAGCTACCAGTGTTTGTTCCGCTATCATATAATCATACAATAAAGGATCCTTCTTTCTATGTATTCGCGATACATTACATTTTTCTATGTTAAGGGTCAGTTGCCACTCTCTGCACCAAGTGCCTATCCGCTGCAGATCTTCCTGCATTTCGCTACAATTTTCTAATGCTGCAACTTCTCTGTATACTACAGCATCATCCGCGAAAAGCCACATGGAACTTCCGACACTATCTACTAGGTCATTTATATATATTGTGAAAAGCAATGGTCCCATAACACTCCCCTGTGGCGTGCCAGAGGTTACTTTAACGTCTGTAGACGTCTCTCCATTGAGAACAACATGCTGTGTTCTGTTTGCTAAAAACTCTTCAATCCAGCCACACAGCTGGTCTGATGTTCCGTACGCTCTTACTTTGTTTATCAGGCGACGGTGCGGAACTGTATCGAACGCCTTCCGGATGTCAAGGAAAATAGCATCTACCTGGGAGCCTGTATCTAATATTTTCTGGGTCTCATGAACAAATAAAGAGAGTTGGGTCTCACACGATCGCTTTTTCCGGAATCCATGTTGATTCCTACAGAGTAGATTCTGGGTTTCCAGAAACGACATGATACGCGAGCAAAAAACATGTTCTAAAATTCTACAACAGATCGACGTCAGAGATATAGGTCTTTAGTTTTGCGCATCTGTTCGACGACCCTAATACGCGTGGTCGGAGGTTTCCAACTTAGCAGGGAAGGTAATTCAGGAAAGGTAGCAGTGCAGAAAGGCGATGATTCGTACAAGAACCGAGCTAAGACTGCGGGAAATTTAACTGTCCTTATAAATATTACTACACATATTTTAATCTTATCTACGAAGTAGCGTCGATACACATGCGCATACAACTACTCTCACTCAACAGGTGAACATTACACAACTTCTTGCTGTAACGCTGAATGAGTGTGTGCGGAAGATCAGTGTAGAGAAACACCGTAAATATATTAAAACCTGACACATGCTGAGAGGTTGACACTCCAGCAAAATTAAAAATTTCATTTTATTAGTGTATTCAGTGTAATTATAATACCAGATTCGGAAATGGAACAGCAGCTGCGGAATGGAGCAGTGGTTGTTAATTATAATAATGACAAAGAGTGCATAGGGCATTGGACAAAGAGCATTTGTGTAAACGCTCATGAAAATATCATTCCATAAAGGAAGTAATTAGAGAGAGTCAGCTGGCTGTGACTTTTGCCAGGAAAAAAAAAAAAATGGTTCAAATGGCTCTGAGCACTATGGGACTTAACTTCTGAGGTCATCAGTCCCCTAGAACTTAGAACTACTTAAACCTAACTAACCTAAGGACATCACACACATCCATGCCCGAGGCAGGATTCGAACCTGCGACCGTAGCGGTCGCGCTGTTCCAGACTGTGGCGCCTAGAACCACTCGGCCACCCCGGCCGGCGCCAGGCAAAAGATTTGGAATTTAATATTTAGCAGCCGAACGACATTCAGTGAGCTCTCTCTCTCTCTCTCTCTCTCTCTCTGTGTGTGTGTGTGTGTGTGTGTGTGTGTGTGTGTGTGTGTTTTGTAAGGGTAAAAATCCACATGGTGGTGAAAAGGTGTTGATGATATGCACCTTTACTGCTGAATTCAGATTGCGAGACAGTGTGCGTTTGTGTTTACAGAAATATACAAGGTTGACAACTGAGAACTGAACTGCAAGACTGTGTAAGTCCATCCTTACAGAGATGGTTACGGGACTCAGCTGTTCGACACAGTATGTCCTTTCAGCCGTCTAGTTTCCAAACTTATTTTATTTTGACTACCAGTTTCGGCGATATGGTATGCCATCTTCAGGCCCCTGACCGACGTGTAGGAAGATTCCACCTCGGTTCTGGTCAAACCAGCGATTAAGAGATCAATGTTGATGGTGTTAGGACAGCAACCAGCAACAAATTTACTTTCAGATCCTTTGTTCAAAGGGCACCGTTACCGGTTTCGAATCATTGTGATTCATCTCCAGACGTTTTACACGCTTTTTTTATGACATGTTGTGTGTTTTTACAGATTAATTTTCCTAAAATATAAATAATACATAATTATAAACACGCCACACACAGATGGTTGCGTTACAGATTTTCGCTACATGTGACTTACGTCAAACGTCGGTTTGGAGTGTTTGTTTCCATAAAATGCCCAAAATTCTACATTGGACAGACAGGCAGAAGTTTTGAAATTAGATACAAAGAACATATTGATGCTTTAAGACTTGGTAATTTGAACAAATCAGCATTTGCAGCCCATATTGCTGAAGAAAACCATTCAATGGGAAACATTGAGTACAACTTAAAAATTTTACATCTAGCAGAAAGGAGGCAGTATGAATATATTAGAAGAATTAGAAATACACACACACAAAAACAGCACCCCAGACTATATCCTTAACGAACAAACAGAGTTAGCTAACACCCCTTTCCTGAAAAATTTCAAAAAATTAGTTTCCAGCCTCAAAAGCAAATAACATTAGTACACCTATCTGCAGATCGAGTAGCAAATTTATATGTTACTATAATTCGCATGATGCTAGATGTAATTAAATAATATACTATTTTACATATACAGTCCTATAAAAAAACTTTATAATTAATTTAAACATCATCATCATCATCGTTTAAGACTGATTATGCCTTTCAGCGTTCAGTCTGGAGCATAGCCCCCCTTATACAGTTCCTCCATGATCCCCTATTCAGTACTAACATTGGTGCCTCTTCTGATGTTAAACCGATTACTTCAAAATCATTCTTAACCGAATCCAGGTACCTTCTCCTCGGTCTCCCCCGATTCCTCCTACCCTCTACTGCTGAATCCATGAGTCTCTTGGGTAACCTTGCTTCTCCCATGCGTGTAACATGACCCCACCATCTAAGCCTGTTCGCCCTGACTGCTACATCTGTAGAGTTCATTTAAAAATATCAAATCAAAAATTCAATGTCTCTTTACTAGTGTAAAAGGCATTACGGTTGCGTAAATGAATATATGATCCTTTCCAAACATAGGACATCATCGTCAAATGTTACGATATATCATAGCATCTGTGATACTCATATGTTTGTAAGCTCTTCGTATGTATCAAAAATGTGGTGCGTGGCAGACATCCTCTCAGTGACAAATTTGAAGTGTTTAGTGAGAACAATTTACGTGTGCAACAGTAAGAATGCAGTGGGAATGCATTTACATGTGTTGGACGCATTTTATGGAAACAAACACTCCAAACCGACGTTTCACGTAAGTCACATGCAACGAAAATCTGTAACGCAACCATCTGTGTGTGTCGTGTTTATAATTATGTATTATTTATATTTTCGGAAAATTAATCTGTAAAAACACACAACATGTCACAAAAAAGCATGTAAACCGTCTGAAGATGAATCACAACGATTCGAAACCGGTAACGGTGTCCTTTGAATAAAGGATCTGAAAGTAAATTTGTGGCTGGTTGTTGTCCTAACACCATCAACATTTGTCTTCAAACAACAGCCACGGTCTCCATCATGTCATCATATGACAAAATTGGATTAAGAGATCGCTATAGCAAGCAGAAATCTAATGATACGAGTATTTATGGCCCCTATTTTGACCAGAACCGAGGTGGAATCTTCCTACACGTCGGTCAGAGGCCTGAAGATGGCATAGTAAATCGTCGAAACTCGCAGCTAAATTAAATAAGTTTGGAAACTATACAGCTGAAAGGTGGTTAATTTGACATCCTGAATTGCAAGACACTAGGTTTAAGTAATACAAGTTATTAGTAAAAGTAGATTAGATTCTGCTCGGATTGGTGTGCTGCTCGATGGTGGAAATATTCTGGTACCGCCAGACGGCTGCTCGTGACGTCATACATAGCAGGCGGGGCGCGGAGTCTTCACAACGGTGTGGCGTGCCGCGGAGCTCCATCCACGGCGAAGTTCCGTGATGGTCGGACTTGGTAACTAGGGAGATCTAACTCACAACCGAATTTTGACACACAAGCATAATGACATGATTTGTGATTGTGAGATTACGAACCTACCAGCGCCTGTAACTACGTAATAGTAGTCATTTCACAAGAAAAGGATGGTGGAAGGCGGGCTCCCTCCGAAACGAGTGAAAGGATAGCGTCAAGAAGAAGAAACTCTCGCACGCGGCGGTCGTGGATTTGTGAACCTACGAACATTAACACAGACGAAATCTGACACAGGAAAAAAAAAAATACAAGCACGGGGGCAACGTGCGACATTTCACACAAGTAAACAAGACGAAATAATTAGTCACACGATATCCGCTGACCCGTGTATGGAAAATTCAAGGAAAAAACCTGTGCATAAATATTTGGTGCTAATCCACAAACTTCAATTAAAACTGCAGTGATAAAAACGGTCATCCATAAGAAGATACTGTGAGTTCAATTAGGATACAAGAAACAGTAAGAATCACACTAAAGTTTCAGCTGAATACGTTGTTGTTGTGGTCTTCAGTCCTGAGACTGGTTTGATGCAGCTCTCCATGCTACTCTATCCTGTGCAAGCTTCTTCATCTCCCAGTACCTACTGCAACCTACATCCTCCTGAATCTGCTTAGTGTATTCATCTCTTGGTCTCTCTCTACGATTTTTACCCTCTACGCTGCCCTCCAATACTAAATTGGTGATCCCAAGATGCCTCAGAACATGTCCTACCAACCAATCCCTTCTTCTGTTCAAGTTGTGCCACAAATTTCTCTTCAATCTGGAAATTGACATTTTTTATGGAAATGTCCTTATCGATTGGTTAAAACCATAAGATTCTATCTGATATATGTGATATTCAATGGCTGGCACATCTACCCATCTAATCTTCAGCATTCTTCTGTAGCACCACATTTCAAAAGCTTCTATTCTCTTCGTGTCCAAACTAGTTATCGTCCATGTTTCACTTCCATACATGGCTACATTCTATACAAATACTTTAAGAAACGACTTCCTGACACTTAAATCAATACTCGATGTTAACCAATTTCTCTTCTTCAGAAACGCTTTCCTTTTCTTTGCCAGTCTACATTTTATATCCTCTCTACTTCGACCATCATCAGTTATTTTGCTCCCCAAATAGCAAAACTCCTTTACTACTTTAAGTGTCTCATTTCCTAATCTAATTCCCTCAGCATCACCCGACTTAATTGGACCACATTCCATTATCCTCGTTTTGCTTTTGTTGATGTTCATCTTATATCCTCCTTTCAAGACACTGTCCATTCCGTTCAACTGCTCTTCCAAGTCCTTTGCTGTCTCTGACAGAATTACAATGTCATCGGCGAACCTCAAAGTTTTTATTTCTTCTCCAAGGATTTTAATACCTACTCCGAATTTTTCTTTTGTTTCCTTTACTGCTTGCTCAATATACAGATTGAATCACATCAAGGGACAGGCTACAACCCTGTCTCGTTCCCTTTCCAACCACTGCTTCCCTTTGATGTCCCTCGACTCTTATAACTGCCATCTGGTTTCTGTACAAATTGTATATAGCCTTTCGCTCTGTATTTTACCCCTGCCACCTTCAGAATTTGAAAGAGAGTATTCCAGCCAACATATAATAGAAATATTTAATTGTTGTTATCCACTGGTTGCTGTTAAGGAACAATATGGAACAGTCAATCTTGTGCTTAAGCAAGAACACTAAACAGGATGATAAAACCAGAAAGAGACAGACCGTTCATAACCAAAGAGCTGTTGACAGCATTTGCAGGGGTGAAGTACATTAGTACTATGGATTTAACATTGGGATGCTGGCAAATTAAACTACATGTGAGGTCACGCAAATATACAACATTTCTGTGAGAGTGTAGAGCTTATCAATTCTGGGTTCTGCCAATAGGATTGAACGTCTCAGCATTGGTCTTCATAATTGCTCTTGATAAGGTAATTGGAGATGAACTGAAATACAAGATCATGGTATACACAGACGACAAAGTAATAACATCACAAACCTGGGACTATCGCATATACACATTGGATAAACTAATATCTCAATTACATTTCCAGGGAATTACTTTGAAACTGCTTAAATCTCGGTTTAGTAGGACTGAAGTTAAATTTTTAGGACATGTGATTGGTATGGAAGGAAGAAGACGGCAGCCACATAAGTAGACACAATTAGAAATGTTTGCAACAATCAAACAAAAAAGAATGTGAAATAATTTGGGGATGGAAAGATCTTACAGAAAGTTTTTGAAAAAATCAGTCTTAAATGCATTGCATATGACAAAATTACTGAAACAACATTCAGTGTAGCGATGGACACAAGAATGCACAACCGAGATCGTAGTTATGAGCGACAGTTTAGTTTCAGCACCAGTATTGGTGCTTCCCGATTTCAGCCAACCATTTCATCTCATAACGGATGATTCAGACAGGTATTAGTAAAGAAGCATAACAGAAGCTAAAAGAGTGAAGAACTAACATCCAAGTTTCAAATCTGTATGGAGGACAATTTGTAATAACACACATACCTCATCCGAAAGCAACTGTGCTAACTGACCCAATCACAAAGAAAGAAAAAGTGATGTTTAACATCCAGAATTTAAAACCCTTTGCAGTCAATGAGTGACGAATTATGCAAGACATTATGTTCAAATATCAAGCAAAGTGGGATTCACCGAAAAATGACAATAATTTTTTAGGTTAGAGAGTGTGATGCCGAAGGTAAGGGAGTAATCAGTGATAGTCCATATGTAATCAGTGAAGAGATGCATTATGGAAATTAAATAATAGTCATGTGCTGAACTGTAATATGAGCTGAATGTGGTGGCAATTATGAAAGTCTTGGATCATATCAGTCTCTGAGGTACCTGGTAAAGGATAATTAAGTATTAACATTACAGGTACTAATAATAATACTTATTAAACGTCCAGTGGGTTGCTCTTCTAATATCTAAAATTTTTTTTTTTTTTTTTTTTTTTTTTTTTTTTTGCATGAAGAGATATATTACTTAAGATTACATTGTCTATTCAGTCAATGTTTATTGAGCAGACATGGTATTGGTATCAAATGTTACATGTGAAAGAACACTTAGTGGGTAAGAAGGCATAATCCAAGTCAGACAATCAAAAATGATATCTCGTGGTTTCTACCTGGAAGAGAATGTAGGCCTCTACGGCATGGTTAAAACTTCATGGACAGAACTTTTTTGATTAGAACAATAATGGTAATAAATGTGATTAACATAAGGGACTCAATGATTGTCGACTGAGGACTGAATTGCGAAAGAACAAGTTTAAGTAATACTAAGTAGAAGTAAATTAGGTTCTGTTTGGATTGGTGTGGTGATTTATGCTTAGATGTTCAAGGGGCGCATGATGGCTGCTCGTGTCATCAGAGCAGGCAGGGGCTCGGAGTCTGCAGAACAGCGTGGCGTGCCGTGGAGTTCCATCACTTGCAGAGTTCTGTGATGTGGTACTTGCTAACTAGGGAGACATATGGATAACTCAGAACCGAATTTTGACTCAGAACGATAGTGGGAGTCTGTTCTAGTTATTGACTGAAAGAAGTTATTGTTGATCAGAAGTTAAACTGATTTGTAATTGTGAACCTACCAGCACCTGTTACTATGTAATAGTAGTCATTTCACAGGAAAAGTTTGGTGGAAAGAGGAGTCCCTCTGAAACTAGTAAGAAGATAGCACCAAGAAGGAACCTTGCAGTGTATGTGTGCAGAGAGAGACAGCGAAAGCTTACTATACAGACAATCTAAAGCTTGTCGTGGTCATGCTGGAGACACAAACGACAAGTTTCACGATAGAATGATGCTATGATATGCTGATGGACAACTACCACACAACAGTGTGGGAAGCCTGAGGGGATGAAGAAGATGATGTCGGGAACTACAATGACAGTAGTGGCGCCATGTTTCTTCTTCAAACATTTTTCAGGTTAATTTACACCAAACAAGAGGAACTGCGATTAAGGAGCTTACAATACAGGCTAGAACGAAAAGAAAAAATGTTCTAACAAGTATAGGAAATACTCTCCTGGAAATGGAAAAAAGAACACATTGACACCGGTGTGTCAGACCCACCATACTTGCTCCGGACACTGCGAGAGGGCTGTACAAGCAATGATCACACGCACGGCACAGCGGACACACCAGGAACCGCGGTGTTGGCCGTCGAATGGCGCTAGCTGCGCAGTATTTGTGCACCGCCGCCGTCAGTGTCAGCCAGTTTGCCGTGGCATACGGAGCTCCATCGCAGTCTTTAACACTGGTAGCATGCCGCGACAGCGTGGACGTGAACCGTATGTGCAGTTGACGGACTTTGAGCGAGGGCGTATAGTGGGCATGCGGGAGGCCGGGTGGACGTACCGCCGAATTGCTCAACACGTGGGGCGTGAGGTCTCCACAGTACATCGATGTTGTCGCCAGTGGTCGGCGGATGGTGCACGTGCCCGTCGACCTGGGACCGGACCGCAGCGACGCACGGATGCACGCCAAGACCGTAGGATCCTACGCAGTGCCGTAGGGGACCGCACCGCCACTTCCCAGCAAATTAGGGACACTGTTGCTCCTGGGGTATCGGCGAGGACCATTCGCAACCGTCTCCATGAAGCTGGGCTACGGTCCCGCACACCGTTAGGCCGTCTTCCGCTCACGCCCCAACATCGTGCAGCCCGCCTCCAGTGGTGTCGCGACAGGCGTGAATGGAGGGACGAATGGAGACGTGTCGTCTCCAGCGATGAGAGTCGCTTCTGCCTTGGTGCCAATGATGGTCGTATGCGTGTTTGGCGCCGTGCAGGTGAGCGCCACAATCAGGACTGCATACGACCGAGGCACACAGGGCCAACACCCGGCATCATGGTGTGGGGAGCGATGTCCTACACTGGCCGTACACCACTGGTGATCGTCGAGGGGACACTGAATAGTGCACGGTACATCCAAACCGTCATCGAACCCATCGTTCTACCATTCCTAGACCGGCAAGGGAACTTGCTGTTCCAACAGGACAATGCACGTCCGCATGTATCCCGTGCCACCCAACGTGCTCTAGACGGTGTAAGTCAACTACCCTGGCCAGCAAGATCTCCGGATCTGTCCCCCATTGAGCATGTTTGGGACTGGATGAAGCGTCGTCTCACGCGGTCTGCACGTCCAGCACGAACGCTGGTCCAACTGAGGCGCCAGGTGGAAATGGCATGGCAAGCCGTTCCACAGGACTACATCCAGCATCTCTACGATCGTCTCCATGGGAGAATAGCAGCCTGCATTGCTGCGAAAGGTGGATATACACTGTACTAGTGCCGACATTGTGCATGCTCTGTTGCCTGTGTCTATGTGCCTGTGGTTCTGTCAGTGTGATCATGTGATGTATCTGACCCCAGGAATGTGTCAATAAAGTTTCCCCTTCCTGGGACAATGAATTCACGGTGTTCTTATTTCAATTTACAGGAGTGTATATTACATTGTTTATAATCTGTCATGTAACAGATATTGTTTTTACATGTAATAATATTCCAGAAATAGAGCAGCAGCTTCAGGAACTTTTTCATGATGCGTCACTGCCAAGCAACATATCTCGATTAAATGAGCGACTGGAAAAAAAGTGCTGGTGACTCATGTATAAAAGAATGGACCTGCAAAATTACAGAGCAAGATCCTTAACATCAGTTCGCTGCAGAATTCTTGAACGAATTCTCAGTTCGAATATGATATATTTCCTTGAGACAGTTCGAATATGATATATTTCCTTGAGATGAAAAAGCTTCTGTCCACAAATGCACAATTTTGGAAAGCACCATTCACGTGAAACTCAGCTTGGCCTTTTCTCGCATATTACCCTCCGAAATGCGGATGAAGGGCAACAAGCAGAGTGCATATTCCTATATTTCCAAAAGGCATGTGACATGGTGCCCCTCGGCTGATTGTTAATTGTACGAACATACGGAGTAGGTTCCCACGTATGTGATTCGCTCGAAGACTTCTTAAGTAACAGAACCCTGCATCTTGTCCTCCATGACGACTGTTCATCAGGGACAAGCGTATCGTCAGGAGTGCCCCAGGGATGTGAGATAGATCTGTTGTAATTCTCTACATACTTAAATCATCCGCTAGACTGGGCATGGAAGGATTGCAGTGTGTGGGCGTTTGCTCCTGATACTGTGGTGTGTTGAAAGGTGTCATCGTTAACTGACTATAGTAGGATACAAGATGACTTAGATAGAATTTCTAGCTGGTGTGGTGAATGGCAACTTGCTCTAAATGTAGAAAAATGTTAAAACATACCTGTAATGTTTCAATATGGCATTAGTAGTGTCCTGCTTTATACATTCATGTAATTTAAATATCTGTGCGTGACGTTGCAAAGCGATATGAAATGGAACGTGCATGGAAGGATTGCAGTAAGAATGGCGAATGGTCGACTTCGGATTATTGGGAGAATTTTAGGAAAGTGTGTTAAGGAGACCACAAACTGGACACTGGTGTGACCCATTGTTGAGAACTGTTGGAATGTTTTGGATCCACATCAGGTCGGCTTAAAGGAAGACATCAAAGCAATTTAGAGGTGGGCTACTAGATTTGTTATCAGCACGTTCAAACAACATGCAAGCATTATGGAGATGATTTGGGAATTTAAATGGGAATCCCTGAGGAAAGGCGACTTTCTTTCCAAGGAACACTACTGAGAAAATTTAGAGAGGCAGAATTTTAAGCTGACTGCTGAATGATCCTACTGCCGCCAACGTACAATTCGCATAAGGACCACAAAGATAAGAGAAATTAGGGTTCATACAGAGGTACATAAACAGTCGTTGTACCCCATACTCTATTCGCAAGTGGAGCAGGAAACGGAATGACTAATAGTGGTAAAGGGCACCATCCACCATGCACTGTTCGGTTGCTAGCGGATTATGCATGTAGATGCAGATCCAGAACTAGGACCATCCACAGAAGAACTTGTTACAGTGCACTAAACAAGGTAACAAAGAAAAATTCAATGAGGCGAATATAATTGATAGTTTTATTCAAAGAAAATAACTATATTGAAGTACCTGTTCGAGTTGCAGTGGCGCTCTACTCTCTCCCTATGTGCGCCTCTTCAGGGGTGCATTGGCCATGACTCAATGTTTCTGGATGGCATTGCATGACTGCATCGAATAGCACAAATCGAGGAGAACTTGTAATGTGAGGATGTTTGGCAAATGGACTCGTCTGCCTGTCTCCTTACTTAAATCCTATCGATCGTGTGCAGGAAGTATCAAGAAGACATATTGCAGCACCTCCACGTGCAGCGACGAACATCCAGTAGATGTCAACTTTTGGAGCAATGTAAAGCCTTACCACAACAAGTCTTTACAAGTTCTGAGGGCAGCATAGGAGCATGTTACATAGCATGCATTGCTGTCTGTGGTGGTCAGATAGCCCATTAACAACCATGTTCCGGCCTTTGTAATGTCCACAGGACATTAAAATCACTGTAATTTCAATGTAATTATTGTCTTTGAATAAAAGTGTCATTACTTTCATCCTTAAGTTTTGCACACTTGCGTACTTACCATATGTACGGTGAGACAGCATGTTACACGATGTGGCGTAATGAAAGGAATGCCAGTACTGGGGCACTGGGGCTTTGACGACACTTTTGATATGAAACTGACATTAAATTAATTATACAAATTGCTCAATTAATAACTCTCACCCCCTGGTAAAGTCATAAGTTTCCCCAGCGGGAATGTGGGTCCTATTACCCTCCCCTCCCCTCCACTTCCCACCTCCCTCCACATCCACACCTGGAAATGGTGATAAATTCAAGAAATGGAGGTAACTTCAAATTTATTGGCAGGAATATCAAATTTTGTGTGTTCACTTTGAGGTTTGGAGACCAACTGTCTAGTTCACAACACCACCACCAGAGGGTGTTCTTGGCCCTCCCCACTCTCCTTTTCAATCAGCTTTATTCCCCACTCCATCCATCTGGTAACGGTCGGGGAAAGAACTCAGTCTGTGCTGGGCTGTTGTACAGGACAGATGCAAGTTTGTACACTGTGTGATATATTGTTTGTTTAAACGATATGAGTTGCCATTGATCCAGCACTACAGAAGCGCTCCAGCCAGTCTAGCCAATAATCCTATATGGGAAGGATGGGAGGTAACAAGATGAGAGGTATCAATAACAGGACAGCTAGCTATCACTAAAGTACAAGGGAGTAGCAACCTGTCAATCTATAGCTGACTAGCTGCTGCTGGGAGGGTAATAATAATACTGGAACAGTGACCCACTGTGCCATTGCTTCTGTAACATCCTCCTCCTGTATACAGAATTACTATAACAACATCAATGGGAATGAAACACAGTCATACCTATTTACAAGTTGTATCCCAGCCGACAGAAACACAGGAGATACAGAGTACACGGTACAACTTTTTTTTTTACGTATGTAGTGCTCATTATCTTACCTGAACACGGCGTCTCAAGACGGAACAGAAAAACGACCAGTCACCTCTAGTCTAGTCCTGCGCCATCTACTGAGTATATTGTGTACCTGAAAAGCTGGGAAACTGCCGCACGTCACAGGCCAAGCTAATTTGCGAACTGCTTTTGCCTGACATCCTCGTGACTACTTACAAAAGACCGAACCAGTTCCACCTCAATAAAGACCCCACATTTTAAAAAATCCCAGACAGAGATGTTGTTGACTATACACCTCGAGTTTCTCGTTACTTTTTGTGAAAATCCTGCACAACACTATGGCATAGGCTATATTTTCTCTAAGTATTCCTCATCAGGTAGAAAAATCTGTTCTTATCTGTTACGCCATGCATCACAGGCCTAGAATATTTCACTCATTTCTGGCTCATGACGGAGTGCTGAGATCTACTCTGTCACAGGATGCCTTGTCACTTTTGAACCCTCTTAAAGTAACCAATTGCTTCGCCAGATACGAACTCTCTTAAGGAAACAGCACAGAGAAATTGTAAATATCAGGTTTATACCACGCATCACTTTATAAATTCGGTAATACATCTGATTCTATTATGAGTGTCATCTCTTCCAGAGTAGGTGAGAGACTGAAATTTCGTTACAAGATCTCGCCGCAACGAAATAACTCCTGATTACTGCTCCACCTCTAGAATCATATCTGTGGTACTCTCACCCTGGCTTCCACACATCCGGCAGCACGTCATTGATATGAAATTGATACACGAATTAATTAAATTGATCATGATAGTTCCTTTGCATGGTGAGTAATTTTTTCTCGCAGTAGGATTACACTCACCTGGCGACCGTTACAGACACTTCTATGACACGTCCGTAGGCTTCCCACAGGCTAGGTAGTCACTTCCTCCGATACAAAAATGGGTCGTAATCATCGTCAGATACCTGAAGACAATCAACGCTAATTGTGTTCTGTCTCTCGGTTGTCTTGTCATGCTAGTGGAAGTAAGTTACTTAGAACTCTGATACACTGCTCCCGAACCAATCCTGCTGAGACCTGTCCATCTGTGGAGGCAGTAGGATGTTTCACTATCTTCTTGACCCTCGTAACACCTCTGCCACTCTATTGCCTGTGAGCAGCTTAAGTTGTCCTGTCTGTCTCAGAAGGACTGTGCGATTAAATGTTGCTGCGGTAACTGCAAGGATGTTGAACAACATACATCCCGTCATCCCTCCTGCAAACAGAAATGATCTGAGATGTGTTTTCGAAATATCCTGGAAAGTCTAACACAGTGAGCAATAACAAAATACCTGTCTACTGACCGCCACGTCTCAAGCGTTTGCACGTCTGCACACCTAAGTTTCTCTGAGCATACGTCAATACTGATACCCGCCAAATTAGTAGACGAATGATTCGAGAACTCAGATGGGAATCCCTGGAGAATAGACAATGTTCTTTTAGAGGGACACTATTCAGAACCGACATTTAAAGCTGACTGCCGACAATGTCCATTTTGCATAAGGACCACGAAGATAAGATACGAGAAATTAGCGTTCATAGGAAGGCATATAGGTAATCTTTTTCACTCGCTCTATTTGCGAGCGCAATAGGAAAGGGAATGACTAGTAGCGGTACAGGATATCCTCCACCACACATCACACGAAGGCTTGCGAAGCAACCACATACACTGTTACGGTAGTGGCCGGTCTTTCTGAGAGGTTCGGACAAGCGCAGAGGGTGGGATTGTTTGTCATTGGGAGCTCCAACGTTAGGCGGGTGATGGAGCCCCTTAGGGATATAGCAGCTAACGACGGGAAGAAAGCCAATGTGCACTCTGTGTGCATGCCGGGGGCAGTCATCCAAGATATGGAAAGGGTCCTTCCGGATGCCATGAAGGGTACAGGGTGCAGCCAACAGCAGGTTGTGGCTCATGTCAGCACTAATGACGTGTGTCGCTATGGATCGGAAGAGATTCTCTCTGGTTTCCGGCGGCTGTCTGAGTTGGTGAAGACTGCCAGTCTTGCTAGCGAGATGAAGGCAGAGCTCACCATCTGCAGCATCGTCGACACGACTGATTGCGGGTCTTTGGTACAGAACCGAGTGGATGGTCTAAATCAGAGGCTCAGACGATTCTGCGACCGTGTAGGCTGCAGATTACTCGACTTGCGCCATAGGGTGTTGAGGTTTCGGGTTCCGCTAAATAGGTCAGGTGTCCACTACACACAAGAGGCGGCTACACGGGTAGCATGTGCTGTGTGGCATGGACTGGGCGGTTTTTTAGTTTAGACAGTCTCGGGAAAGATCAAAAAGGGCTCCAGTCTAAAAGGGTACAGGGCAAAGAAACGACGAGAATCGACCAAGCAACAGTCGGTATTGTAATTGTAAATTGTCGTAAAAGTACCAGAGCTTCAAGCGCTGATAGAAAGCACTGAAGCTGAAATCGTTATAGGAACAGAAAGCTTGCTAAAGCTGGAGATTCTGCCGAAATGTTTACAGAGGCGCAAACCGTGTTCAGAAAGGATAGATTAAATACAGTAGGTGGTGGTGTGTTTGTGTCTGTTGGTAGTAGTTTATCTTGTAGTGAAGTTGAAACAGATAGTTCCTGCGAATTACTATGGGTAGAGGTTATAAACAACAGCCGTACCAAAATAATAATTGGCTCCTTCTGCCGACCCCCCGACTCAGATATATGATAGCTGAACAGTTCAAACAAAACTTGAATCTCATTACAAATAAGTACCCCACGCATACAGTTATAATTGGCGGAGACTTCAATCTACCCTCGATTTGTTGGCGAAAATACATGTTCAAAGCCGGTGGTAGACAGAAAACATCTTCCGAAATTGTACTATGTGCTTTCTCTGAGAATTACTTTCAACACTTAGTTTATGAGCCCAAACGAATTGTAAATGGTTCAGAAAACACACTTGACCTCTTAGCCACAAATAATCCTGATCTAATAGAGAGCGTCATGACGGATACAGGGATTAGTGAACACAAGGTCACTGTAGCGAGGCTCAAAACCATATCAACCAAAACCACTAAAAATAAACACAAAATATATCTATTTAAAACAGCAGATAAAAATTCGCTTGATGCCTTCCTAAGAGAGAGTCTCCATTCCTTCCAATCTAATTATGTAAGTGTAGACCAGATATGACTCGAATTCAAAGATACAGTATCGACAGCAATACATAGATTCATACCGCATAAGTTAATACGAGACGGAACTGATCCACCATGGTACACAAAACAAGTCAGAACACTGTTGCAGAAGCAACAAAAAAAGCATGTCAAATTCAGAAGAACGCAAAATCCTCAATACTGACTAAGTTTCACGAAAACTCGAAATTTAGTGTTAACGTCAATGCGAGATGCTTTTAGTAGTATCCACAATGAAACATTGTCTCAAAATATGGTAGAAAACCGAAAGAAATTCTGGTCATACGTAAAGTACACCAGTGGCAAAAAACAGTCAATACCGTCACTGCGCGATAGCGACGGAAATGTTACCGATGATGGTGCCACTAAAGCGGAGTTACTAAATACGGTTTTCCGTAATTCCTTCACGAAAGAAGACGAAGTAAATATTCCAGAATTCGAAACCAGAACAGCTGTTAGCATGAGTGACATAAAAGTAGATGTCTTTGGTGTTGCGAAACATCTCAAATCACTTAAGAAAGTCAAGTCTTCTGCAGACACAATAGCGCCTTTCTTAGCAATCATATACAACCGCTCCCTTGACAAAAGGTCTGTTCCTAAAGACTGGAAAGTAGCACAGGTCACACCAATATTCAAGAAAGGAAATAGGAGTAACCCATTGAATTACAGACCCATATCACTGACCTCAATTTGCAATGGGATTTTGGAGCATATACTGTACTCGAACATTATGAATCACTTTGATGAAAATGACTTATTGATACGTAACCAACACGGACTCAGAAAATATCGTTCTTGTGCAACGCAGCTAGGTCTTTATTCCCATGAAGTAATGAGTGCTGTCGACAAGGGATCTCAGATCGATTCCATATTCCAAGAGTTCCAGAAGGCTTTTGATACCGTCCCTCACAAGCGACTATTAATCAAATTGCGTGCATATGGAGTATCGTTGTGTGACTGGATTCGTGATTTCCTCTCAGAGAGGTCACAGTTCGTAGTGATAGACGGTAAATCATCGAGTAGAACAGAAGTGATATCTGTCGTTCCGCAAGGTAGTGTCATAGGCCCTCTGCTGTTCCTGATTTACATAAATGATCTAGGTGATAATCTGAGCAGCCCTCTTAGACTGTTTGCAGGTGACGCTGTAATTTACCGTCTAGTAAAATCATCAGACGATCAACTCCAATTACAAAATGATCTAGAGAGAATTTCTGTATGGTGCGAAAAGTGGCAATTGGCACTAAACAAAGAAAAGTGCGAGGTACTGGGTACTGAAAGAAATCCGATAAATTTTGAGTATACGATAAATCTCACAAATCTAAGAGCCGTCAATTCGACTAAATACCTAGAAATTACAATTACGAGCAACTTAAATTGGAAGGACCACATACATAATACTGTGGGAAAGGCGAGACAAAGACTGCGCTTTGTTGGCATAACACTTAGAAGATGCGACAAACGCACTAGACAGCCTACATTACACTTGTCCATCCTCTGCTGGAATATTGCTGCGCGGTATGGGGTCCTTACCAGGTAGGATTGACGGAGGACATCGAAAAAGTGCAAAGAAGGGCAGCTCGTCTCGTATTATCGCGCAGTAGGGGTGAGAGTGTCACTGATATGATACGCGAGTTGAGGTGGCAGTCACTGAAACAAAGGCGGTTTTCTTTGCGGCGAGATCTATTTACGAAATTTCAATCACCAATTTTCTCTTCCGAATGCGAAAACATTTTTTGACATCCATCTACGTAGGGAGAAATGATCATCATAAGAAAATAAGACAAAACAAAGTTCGAACGGAAAGATTCAGGTGTTCCTTTTTCCCACGAGCCACTCGAGAGTGGAATGATAGAGAAGTACTATGAAAATAGTTCGATGAACCCTCTGCCAGGCACGTAAGTGTGAATTGCAGAGTAACCATGTAGATGTAGATGTAGGCGGCACTGAAACTGGTATAGGCATGCATATTCAAATAAGAGACACGTAAACATGCAGAATACGGCGCTGAGGTCGGCAACGCCTATATAAAGACAAGTGTCTGCCGCAGTTGTTAGATCGGTTATTGCTGCTACAATGGCAGGTTATCAAGAATTAAGTGAGTTTGAGCGTGGCGTTATAGTCGGCTCACGAGCGATGGGACACAGCATCTCCGAGGTAGCAATGAAGTAGGGATTTTGCCATACGACCATTTCACGAGTGTATCATGAATACCAGGAATCTGGTAAAACATAAAATCTATGACATCGCCGTGGCGGGAAAAAGATCCTGCAAAACGGGACCAACGACGACTGAAGAAAATCGTTCAACGTGGCACAAGTGCAACCCTTCCGCAAATTGCCGCAGATTTCAATGCTGGGCCAACAAGTGTCAGTGTGCAAACCATTCAACGAAACATTATCGACGCGAGCATTTGGAGCCGAAGGCACACTCGTGTACCCTCGATGACTCCACGACACCGCCAATGGACTGTTCATGACTGCAAACATGTTGCCTGGTCGCACGAGTCTCGTTTCAAATTGCATCGAGCGGATGGACGTCTACGGGTATGGAGACAACCTCATGAATCCATGGACCCTGCGTGTCAGCAGTGGACTGTTCAAGCTGGTGGAGGCTCTATAATGGTGTGGTGCGCGTGCAGTTGGAGTGGTATGTGACCCCCGATACGTCTAGATACGAGTATGACAGATGACACGTACGTAAGCTTCCTGTCTGATCAACTGCGTCGAATCATATCTGTCGTGCGTTCCGACGGACGTGGGCAATTCCAGCAGGATAATTGGACACCCCACACGTCCAGAACTGCTACAGAATGGCTCCAGGAACACTCTTGTGAGTTTAAAGACTTCCGGTGGTCACCAGACTCCCCAGACATGAACATTATTGAGCATATCTGTGATGCCTTGCAACGTGGTGTTCAGAAGAGATCTCTATCCCCTCATACTGTTACGGATTTATGGACAGCCCTGAAGGATTCATGGTGTCAGTTACCTCCAGCACTACTTCAGACATTTAGTCGAGTCCATGCCACTTTGTGTTGCGGCACTTCTGCGTGCTCGCAAGGGGCCCTACATGATATTAGGCAGGTGTACCAGTTTCTTTGGCTCTTCAGTGTAGAAGTAAATGTAAATTTAGTTTACCTATTAAGATTTCAAACCATCCATGTATAGGGACACAAAACTCATGGAAAGGTGTTGTCTCTTATTTATCGAGAAAACAAAAGACGGAACTTCTGCTGCTGATTGTCTCTCTGTAGAAAACTTTCGCATTAGTCCCCAAGTTTCACACTGCAGTCACCGCACAAGACTTGTGTGAGAGGTTTTAACAGGTTTGTTCACAGTGCTTAGAGGAAACCGTATAGAGCTCACATCTAAACTCCCCTTTCATCAGAGTATCGTTTATCTGCCATATTCTCAGGAATCTTTGAGTCTTCGATGTAAAGCATTTTAATCCACCTCATTTTGACGAGTAAGAGATGTCTCATGCCAAGTTACAGACTTACGCTAATTTCCTCGAAATCCCAGAACGTTCCAACAGCACTATTCCATCACTTAGAAGTCTGACATGTAGAGAGCTTTCATAACGAGAAAAATAGCACGTTAACGTACAGGAGGAAATTAACAACCATGAGAGTATACAGAGACTGCACGAAGAAATTCACAAGTATGACACCTACAATTCATTGATATCGAGTTACAGTCACAGATATCACTCTGTACATCTCCTAATCTCCTTTATCGAATTCCTATGATTACGATGCTAGAAATACGATAGTGTAAGGGTGACCGAGTCTTCGCTGACAGCACAGTGTGTCTCTGTCTATCTCTCTATCTCTCTTATCGTTATTTTTTGAAACATCCAATGGAGTAAACTTCGCTAACATCACCTGGTAGAGAACTCAATTAGATTTTACCCCATCTCTCACTTCTGATATGTCGGGGACAAACACTTTATGTGCATTGACATCGACCATATGTGACAATCCCATTAAATATACATGTATTGGTCTACTGGAGGAGACGGCCAGTGATCGAAATCACTTTCACGGACCTGTCTACAGTTATGCCGCCTTTACTGGAGGAAGACCATATCGATTATGAGTCACAAGGAGAGGGTTCTTGTGATGTTATTTCATAAGCAGTTTGTTACATTATTTTTTGCTGGAACAGATTGAAGCAGTGTATGATGACAGCTGTGTACACAATCATACATTTCTTTCTTCTGCCATGACTTTGGGTGTGTGTCAGGTGCCAAACCGACCTTAACATGTTCCAATCCATTGGCTCTCACAAGGAGTTGGACATTGCATCATGCAACCTATGCTGCTCCCACAACACACAGGGTTGTTGAAATAAAAGACGTAGGCAGTGTTATTATTAACAGAACTGTGGAAGAGCAACATATGCAAATTGGAAAAGGTTGTGGAGTATTTCTGAACAGCTGCTCGAACCTGATGACCTCTACATTTAATCACACCTTCCACACTGACAGTGTAGCAGATGTCTCAGTGTTCTGTTTTGAAGGGACCAAGAGCATTGATTCCTCATATTGCAGCCATGCACTCCATCCCTCTTTCAGTGCTGGCCGTCCCCAAAACGTATTGCTCCCACCAAGACACCCTCCATCTCAAACATGTGGTATCAGTCGATCATTATGTGGTAATCAACAGTGCACCAGTGGGTGGATGGGATGGAAAAACAGTGTCGATATGGGTGGATGTGCTGTAATAAGCACCACAGTTGATAATGGAATCAATTTTAGCAATTTTGCCAGTTTTTCCGGAATTTCAACGCCAACCAGTGACACGGCTGAATTATTCCCAATTTCTGTATCATCGCTAAACCATCTGTCCACTACTTTGCGAGTACTGTATACTAGATTGAGAATGTAGATAGAAGACTGCAGTATGTCCATTCATGGTTAATTCCCAGACATACACAACAAAGTATACCAGAGAGCGTTTTATGCTGATGCAATTAGGTTGTCTACATATTTCAAGCATTTGGATCATAGTGCGGAATTCACGATTACGATTGACCATCTTATCCTACGTGGATGGGAGTCGCTGAGTGTTCCCGAATTCACAGGATGAACTTGGAGATTGAAAGATCTTCCTGGACTGTGTTTGACCAAGCCTCCCTGCAACACTGTTGTCGATTAAATTTGCAACTGACTGGAAGTAGAAGGGTACTATAACCACTACACTCCAAGTCTCGTGAAGGTACAGAGCAATTTGAGCCCATAACTGCTGTTAACACCAATCCTACTCATGGCACCCATCCTAATGCACAAGATCTCTCCAGATCCTGCATGTTTTGGAGTTTAACACCTCTTTCGGTATACAATGTATATGAGACTGTTATGGTGTTATAACAGAGGGTTAAGAAGAAATGTATGGTTTATTTATGATGGAGCTCCAGATGGATGGAGTTTGAAGTATTTTATGTAAATCGACTGTATGATCAATTCTAAGGTATTGTTATAGTTTCTGAGGTCAGTACTAAGAATGTATTGGCAAGAGAGATATAATCTTAAAACATAAAAATATGCTCTCTTAAGGCCACATGCTCTTGCACTAACACGCTATAATGCTTAAGCCATGTGGTTTCCGAAATAATAATCATGCAGGTGGAATCGTCTTTGGACATAGAACACATATCTGGATGTAAGGCACGTTGGACCACCTTCGAACCCAATCCCACACGTAAAGCGTTGTTGGTCCACTGTTCGAGATACAACGTGTGTTGGATGTAACACATTGTGGATCTGGCTCTGAAGATCGCCCCAGATATAACACGTGGATCCACACTTGACGCTAACTTGGGTCTACTCTGGGTCATTTGAGCCATTTGCGATACAGGCATACAGAAAACAGAGCAAATGTACTGCAGCTGTAGAATGTGAGATCTAAGTGACTGGATGCATTCGAGTGTAGTGCCATACTATACCGTGTGACTAATGTGCTGTTCTATATCGTACATAAGGATGATACTCACATCGACTAACTCCCTCCGTCTACTGGACATCAAGCACACAAAATAGCGTCACTGAGGATCTGTAGAGTAAGGAAGGGCGTGTGATAGGTGCAGTGGGATGTCTTGGATGGTTGTTATTACTGGATGATCTAGACAATTTTGTTACAAATATTAGTAATATAAATTATATCGAAGATATTATGCTCTGTAGCATAATGAATTTAAATGTGCTTTCACCCACTGGAGAACCATTTTGCAAAGAGTATTTCGCTATTTGCAGAGCTTTAGCGCTGTTGAAAATAACGTACCAATGGTTGAAATCGGGACTTCGCGATTTGTAATATTCATGCAGAGTCTCTCTATGTGTATGTGTGTAAAGTTGTCAGTGGTGGATGGTTGCTGTTCGGACTAATAACTGGCTAACTGTTCATCTATAAATGACGCTGCTCGGGAGATGCACTCTGTAGTTACAGAGAGAGGAGGGAAACTCCTATGCCCCAGGATGCAAGCTGCAGTCGACTCACTGTCAACTAACGAATAACCTATTACTGGGGTAATAAAAATAAATACCCAAAAGATATAGTCTGTAGATGCACTGACAGTGAGTTGGAAGGTATAAACAGAAATAACCAAGCATGTCAGATAAGTAATAAAGACATACACTTACTGAAAAAAAATCTGAGCATCACAAGAAATCAACTCTGTACACAAATCAACTCTCTGTTGCAGACCCCTACACGATGGAGTGGAAGTCGAACGAACATGTAAAACTGTTTCCAGACTTTGAGTTTCCATCAGGTGCAGTACTACGTGACTATTCAGATAGGCTCTCTGATGTGTCAGAGTATTACACGACATTGTTTCTGGATTTCGAGTTACCAACACATCCATCATCTGCACCACTTGTTGAGACTCATATAGGTAAGAAGCAACTGTTACTATACATTTTATGACCGTCCTATCCAAAATGCATGCATGTGGATCATCAGGGAGAGGGAATTCCGGATTTTTTAGTAGGTTGGTGTGTAAGACGCGCAAATATTCTCACAAGCATCAAATCACACATAGGTATGTCAGCAATATGACCATATACATATGGAAAACTGTCGAAGGAATATGAAAAATGTCATAAAATCAGTAAAATTCATGGAAAAACTGGTATAATCACGAAAAATTGACGTGAAATATGCAAAAATTGAAGGAAATATGATGAAATATGTAAATCCGCCAAAACCTAGTAAAATTACTGAAACTCGCTGAGATTATATGAAATCAGAGAAAAAATACCATGAAATGAGTACTGATGGAAATCAATAGAATTGTGTGTTCTGGAGAAGAATGGATTGATGCTACATATACACCTTAATATTGCGAAGCGGAGGCACTCTGGAGATGTGGTGTCAAGGCGAAACAGGCATATTATCTGCACGTGAGGACTGCAACTTAACATCGGACCATGGCTTCTGTGTACAAGAGGAAGATTACTTGGCTAGGCGGTAAACTGTGGTAAGACTGTTTCATCTCCTCTGGCTACTGATTGTGGCGTGTATTTCCTCGTAAGATGTCGCAGATTCTTTGTATGCATTTTCAGCTTCTGACGATCATATTATAGGATGGTTGTGAACATATCATAATTTCCGAACCGTAATCCAGCTTGAATTTCTTGGTGTGGTCACTGACAGAGGTTTATGAGGTACAGCAAACGCTTTGTGTGTAAATTTTATTGACATTTCCGTGTTTACAGAGCTAGTGCACCATGGTGGGATGTTTTACATGTCAAACACTGCTGCTATGGATTTGTCTGTTTCTTCATAAGTTATATTTTCCGTTGCTGGCGGTCATTTTGTAGGAATGATGCGAGTATAGCATAATTTCTGAACCGTAATCGGATGTAATCACTGGGCGCTTTACGCCTTCAGAAAGTATATTGTGCATGTATCACAACGAACCTATACAGGGTGTTACAAAAAGGTACGGCAAAACTTTCAGGAAACATTCCTCACACACAAAGAAAGAAAATATGTTATGTGGACATGTGTCCGGAAACGCTTACTTTCCATGTTAGAGCTCATTTTATAACTTCTCTTCAAATCACATTAATCATGGAATGGAAACACACAGAAACAGAACGTACCAGCGTGACTTCAAATACTTTGTTACAGGAAATGTTCAAAATGTCCTCCGTTAGCAAGGATACATGCATCCACCCTCCGTCGCATCGAATCCCTGATGCGCTGATGAACCCCTTGAGAATGGCGTATTGTATCACAGCCGTCCACAGTAGGAGCACGAAGAGTCTCTACATTTGGTACCGGGGTTGCGTAGACAAGAGCTTTCAAATGCCCCCATAAATGAAAGTCAAGAGGGTTGAGGTCAGGAGAGCGTGGAGGCCATGGAATTGGTCCGCCTCTACCAATCCATCGGTCACCGAATCTGTTGTTGAGAAGCGTACCAACACTTCGACTGAAATGTGCAGAAGCTCCATCGTGCAGGAACCACATGTTGTGTCGTACTTGTAAAGGCACATGTTCTAGCAGCACAGGTAGAGTATCCCGTATGAAATCATGGCGGTGAATCGAGGAAGTGCAGTACATACTGGCGAAACTAAAATGAGCTCTAACATGGAAATTAAGCGTTTCCGGACACATGTCCACATAACATCTTTTCTTTATTTGTGAGTGAGGAATGTTTCCTGAAAGTTTGGCCGTACCTTTTTGTAACACCCTGTATATTTCTTGGTGTAGAAGGGAGTAGTTTTATCATCTTAAAGTTTGTCACCGTAGTGAGTGGGATAGAAACATATACGTCCTGCATTAGAGTATTAAGAGCGTTGCATTCCGCATGACTAATATTTTGGAAACCACATGGCTTTAAAATTCTAGCGTGTTTAAGAACAGAACTGAGTAGCCTCAGAAGTGCATGTGTCTATGTTCTATCATCATTTCTCTCTTGCGAATACGTTCTTGGTACCGATCCCAGAAACTAAAACAATACTTTAGACTTCATAGCACAGTTTATTTACATAAAATTCTTCAAACTCCATCCGTCTGGAGCTCAGTCATAAATAAACCACACATTTCTTCCTAAAAGTCTGTTATATCGTCATAACAATCTCGTATATACTGTATGTCGATAAGGGGTGCTACCCTCGTCAACATGCACGGTCTGGAGAGGCCTTGTACGCTTGGATGGGTGCCATGAGTAGGACTGGTGTGGAGCAGTCTTTGCTGAACTGCAGTTATGGGCTCAAATCAGCCTTCACGATGCCTCGAATCTATTGGTTATAGTACCCTGCTGCTTCTGGTCAGTTGCAAATTAAATTGGCAACAGTGTTGCAGGGAGGGCTGGTCAAAGACAGTGCGGGACGATCCTTCAGTCTCCAACTTAAGACTAAGAATGCATAGATACTCTGTGACTTCCATCCACACAGCAAATGATGACCATTTGTAATTGTAATTTCCACATTGTGATCGAAGTGCTAGAAATGTATAGATAACCTAACTGCATCAGTGTAGGATCCTGTCTAGTGTACTTTGGTGTATATGTCCGAGAATTAACCTTGAATGAACGTACTGCTCACTCATCTATCTACATTCGCAATCTAGCAAACGGTATTCGCAAGGTAGTGGACGGTTGCTTTAATGGTGATACAGGAATTGGGAAGCATGCTTCCATGTCACTAAAAGGTTTTGAAATTACGGAAAAACTGGTAAAATTGCTAAAACTGATCCCACTATCATATTTGGTTCTTATTACAGTGTCCACCCATATCTAAACTGTCTTTCCACCCCATCCGCCCGGTGGATCACTGTTGGTTAGCACATAATAATTGACTGACATCACTTCTTTGAGATGGAGAGAGTCTTGGTGGGACCGACATTTTCCGAGGATGGCCAGCACTGAAACAGTGATTGTGTATATGGCTGCAAATGAGGAATCCATGCTCTTCGTCTCTTTGAAACGGAATACCGAGCCATCTGCTACCTTGCCACTGTGGAGAATGAGATTGAATGTCGAGGTCATCACCTTTGGACAGCTGTTTGGAAACGCTCCATACTGCTGCAAACTCTTCATTTCCTTATGTTGCGACGTTTTCCACATTTTTGTCAATAAGAAACACCACCTATATCTTTTATTTCAAACAGAACTTATGTTGTGGGAGCAGTATAGTTAACACTATGTGATGTCCAGCTTTCTGTGAGAGAGAATGGATCGAAACATGTTGTAAGACATCAGGGTCTCCTGACCTTCATTGCTCACATATTACGCCCTCACAATCATATTCCGCACATCAAGACGCTTCATTCGAACCCAAACTCGATAAGATAAAGTCAATGTTGTATGAATTCATGTAAACAATACGCAAATAACAAGTGCGCACCGGGGTTGAGATACTCGAGGCTGGCGTACACACACACATTCAAGACATGACGGTCACAAGAGCTTTTAGCTTGGGAGAGGTGGACCGCACACCAAGAGGCCGGTCCCTTCAGAGGACGATTCAGCCTATCTACGTCGGACGGCTACCGCCCGTGGAGCAGACAGCGTTTGCCTGAGTGAAAGGAAGAATGACCCCGTGTTCAGCTTAAAAGCAAATTCCGCTACATTTTGTGGGAGCGCCCAGCCTACGCATTCTTTACAAACACAGCGCGCAGTTTCAGAGATTTTCACAGGGAGACAGCAAACGCCAAATGCCGATGCTACAGATTTCTGGATTGGTCACCTTAAACGAAACGTCATTCTCCAGTTATAGAAGAGCAATGCTGATTGGCAGACGATATTCCTGACGCCTTGAGCTGAAGGAGTAATGGAAGAGACCGAAAGAGATACCCCTACACGTCTGGCGTGGAGAGAGGCCATTCCGTTGTCGCTCTTGGAGCGAGAACACGTAACGAGAGTGTGTGCGCTTGTACGTTTACTCAAAGAGCGAGTATCTCTCCTCAGTACTTCACTGGGAGAGCACCTCTGCCAAGAGCGAATCGGAGTGCAACTCTATATTGAGTCCTTGCGATTAAGTGTTGTTCACTGTGTTGGCCGCCACACTTATTGTGCGGTGTGAACGGACTGAGTTATAGTTACATGCCTGCGAGCGAATTTTGAGTGGCATCGCGATGGACTGGTTATCTGACCAGTGTACCACGCCAATAGTTAGACTAGGGACGAATAGGGAGAGTTTGATTGGCGAAGGTCAATCCAGACTGAACGAGAGTTATCTTACTTGTCAGCAGTGAGCGGCGCAGACAGCAGTCATCGCAGCTTACGGTATTGTGCGCTACAGCTCTTGCGAGCCCCATATTTCCTCCACAACAATACACTTCACTGCATTTCACACGCGACAGCCTCAACCGTACCTAGCAACATTCTCATGGATAGTTATTCAAGTTGAGTAGGCGCGGCTCTCAGCCATTCTGCCAAGTCAATAACAATCTTAAACTTTGTATAGAAATTTCATTAGCAAATCCTATCCTTAAGAGGTAACTTGACATTCCGAAAAGAACCCAGAAATAACTTGTTCAGTTCATAACTAAAAGTGCCATTGTGATTTCTCAGAATTTTTGCAAAATAAATAATAATTTTCGTTAGTTTCATGTTTTTCTTACACTAACTAGCACTACTCCAGTACCCAAGTATCCCACTTACGTAAGAAATTTTGTGAATTTTTGTGTCATTTCCTTACAGCGGACGACTCCAGAAGATATTTATTGCTGAAAGTTTTTCAGGCATTTCTCTTTAGTACGTTAGGAGCGTCTGTCTGACGTCTGTAGTAGTGTGGGGGTGGAAATTGCATCTTGCAGGAGCCACAGGGTAAAGGGTACATCTCAGATTAATCCGTAGCACAGAATGACTGAATAGTACCCACACGCTCACAGAAAATGGCGACTCTGCCAGGATAGGTAAAATAGGTAAGCCTCCAGGATAGGAAAGTGTCAGGATAGTTAGGTTTGGCAGGTCGCAGCAGTAGCACTTTTAAGAACTTTGTTTCATGTATTAAATAGCTATTTGCAAAGATTGGCATCAGAATAGATGCAGGTAGTGAAGAAAGCAGAATTGTAGGGAAAAGGGCGTGTGTTATTGTGTTGGAAAATTTTGCATTTTTTTACGATTGTTGTGTAGCTGTTAGGACATAGGATGTTCAGGTGATAGGCACAGACGCAGAGTGTCGCAGAGACGCAGTGTGACGCAGCATCATATACGTTAGAATTAAGAAATAACATTTTTCTCCCTTTGCAAGCGCACAGGTGGAGATTGGAGACTGTAGCAGAGCAGACAGAACATTAGCCGAGAAGTCACGACGTTGTTGTTGTTGTTGGTTCAACCAACTGGTAAGTGGGCATACAGTTTTGTAGATAGGGTTGTGGTGTGTTGAAAGAATTTCCATGTTAACGAGAGCACAAGCCAAAAGGTTACGTGAGAGACAGCACGTAGACAAGACGGGGGAGCATCAACTAGATAGACAGCAAGTAAACGAGCTTATTGAGAATAGGACAGAAGGTGAACCTGAAAATAGGACAGACGGTGAATCGGCGAATAGGGCAGTGGGGGAGCTGCACAATCAGCAGGCTCAGTTAGACTTTGATAAAATTGAGACAGATCAGACAGATGGGAATCGAAGGGATGAGAACATCGAATTTCCAGAATATGAAATTCCAGGTAGGGCACATTCTGAGCCAGAAATAGACAGCCCACGTAGGAAATAGCAAAGATTAGAAGCGAAGCGAGCACAGGAAACGCATTTGTTTGCCGCATATTCAGGAACAGAATACACGTCAATACAGGCAATGAACCGGCAGTTAGCTAACGTTCAAAGAGAAGTAGACAGCGAGGAAGAGGGGGAACAGTTAGAATACGTCGAACCTATCGTACACATTCTAAATATGCCCCAACAACAGACACAGAATTTTGCGGAGTTACGATCGCCACGAAAAGGTTCCGCAACAGACGCAACTGTACCTGCAAACACAAGACATAAACATCAGAGAGGGCAGACTGCGGAGTTGTTTGCGCCACGTAATGGTTCAATGACAAACGCAACTAGTCCTCAACACAGGCAGCATGGGTTATTGCAGTTATCAAACTTAGAAACGCCACAGCATAACCGAGCGAGGTGGCGCAGTGGTTAGCACACTGGACTCGCATTCGGGAGGACGACGGTTCAATCCCGTCTCCAGCCATCCTGATTTAGGTTTTCCGTGATTTCCCTAAATCGTTTCAGGCAAATGCCGGGATGGTTCCTTTGAAAGGGCACGGCCGATTTCCTTCCCAATCCTTCCCTAACCCGAGCATGCGCTCCGTCTCTAATGACCTCGTTGTCGACGGGACGTTAAACACTAACCACCACCACCGCCACAGCATAGCCCAGTAAACGACGTACCTGACCGAGTAGAAAACAATAGATCGAGAATACATAGTTCAGCAGAAAGTAGTGTTACAGGACAGGATGCGATCATGGAAATGTTACAAAAAATGAACGATAGTATAACGAAACAGAATTCACAGATGACGGAACAGCATCAGCAATTGAAACAGGATAATCAGAACTTGAGACAAGAGATTAAGACACAGATCCAACAGGTTAAAATCCAGATGGAAGAAGGGATCGCCAGAATTGATAGTCAGATCACTCAGATAAAAGACGCGAAAGAATCTAGAGAAAGAATTCAGGTACTAACACAAGGTCAGCACCAATTACGCACTGACGTGGACAAGGTCCAATTGGACATCGCAAACGCTGACAAAAAGGTGGAACGTTTTACGAAAAAAGCCACTCGAACAGCAATACAAATTTCTGAAGAACAAGCAATTCAAAGCAAGGTCGCAAAGGTTGCACTGAAAAAATATGATCAGCGGATCAATAAAATAGAACTTAAAAACAAAGACCAGTTTCAAAAGCTTCGAATAGAGTTGACACAAACTATCGAAGAAAAGATCGAGACCGATCACACCTGTAGCGAAACAACTAACACGTCCAGCATTAATTCAGTACACGAACACGCGCCGTCTAAGAAAGTTCTAGTAGAACCAAGGCTAGACGTAACACTCGCGCAGAAATCGAAACAGAAAACCCCGATTAAAGTAATACATGACATGCCACAGGACCAGGCACAGTATCTAAAAAAACGCAACACATACATTCAGCCGATACCAATCGAAAGACAGGCAACTGAACCAGTAAATCAATGACACAACATAATAGCAGCACAGGTACTATACCGCGAACGACGAGAGTAGAAACACACGAACAACACTTTTGTTCACCAGTGATACGATATGACGCGGATATGAGTCAGGAAATTGAGAATGGGCAGACAGGCAGTAGATTATCAGAGAATAAACACGACGACACAAGCAGTGGCAGATTATTTGAGTCCATGAATCAGCCACAAACCGGAGTAGATATGATACAGACCACTTCCTTACAGTTAGAAAATTTCAACATTTCAAGGAAGAAAGCGGTAGCTTGCATGCACGCACATTCATCGATCAGTTTCAAATAGGCTTACCAAACCACTAGAGCGTAGCTCATAAACTTGACTTTATTTGTGCACACATGTCAGGGACCGTAGCAGAGGTGATGCAAAAGATCGCGGCTACCTGTACGTCTTACCTACAGTTCAGAACCGCATTTCTCGAAAGATATCGGTCCAAGGAGGCGCGAAACAAAATTAAATACGAGTTACTTCAGATGACACCATGTGAAAACTCAGGAGAGAAAAGCGTGGTAAAATTCTTTGAAAAAATGGACAAAAAGAATCAATGCCTAGACAAACCATACAGTAACGGAGAGCTGATACGTCTATATAGAATGAAATTACCGGTAAAGTATCAACAGGCGACAGTAGGAAAAAATGAAAATACCGAAGAATTCAAAGAGGTTTTAAGGGAACTTGAATTTATGTTTAAAGAAGACGAGACGAAAGAAAAAAGAAAGGAAAGGGAACAGCAAAAGGAGAGGACTAGGAACGAATATTCCAATAGTAATAATCGTAATCCTAACGCCAATAATTTCAGGCAATTTAACAGACAAGGACAGTGGCACAATGGAGACAATTGGCATAGAAACGAGAACCAGAATAATTGGTACCGAAATAGGAACGGTAATGGACACTCATACAGTGGCCGATATGGATTTAGGAATCAAAATGCCAACGTCAAGGGTACTTTGAAAGAGGTCACGATGTTAGAAACATCAACTGGTGAGACCAGGGCGCGAATAATTACCGAGGAAATTGTGGTCCACAAAGACAAGAACAACACAGTAAAGGGAAACCAGAAGTAGAAGTTAGGCCACCGAATACGGCAAAACGGAAAGACTGACGTGATAAAAGCGGATGAGGTTAGGCAAACTAACGTCCACCCTATCTTATACTAACCACTAAATCAAAAAATAAATTAAGAATCAACAAAATAACACATTAATTAAAAGAAAAAGAGACACAATAGACACTAACAATCTCTTGTAGTATCAAGTACACTACAACATGCACACAAACAATGAATGTTTCATAACAATTAAAAGAATGAAGAAGTGGTAGGACATAATTGGAATAAAGAAAAGAAATCATATATATACAATAATTTTTGCCACTATCAAAAAATTCTTGCATTATATAAAACCAGATTTTTTTTGTAAATAACAAATATATGTAAAAAAATTGTAAATATTTCTATGCATCAGAGGCACATCGCCACCAACACCAATCACCAGCTCCCTTAACAACAGATACTTCGAGATAGCGACGGAGAGGGTACAGACATGTTGAGAAAGCATTTAGGGCAATAACAACAACATGAAGACCAACGCCACACTGGAAATGCAGGTTGCAACCAGATTGGACTTCAGGAGGACAACGCGCAGCACGGTCATTTAATATGTCACGACACTGCTACACAACAGAAGAGCATGGGGAGAATCATAATACGACAAGACGACAATGAAGGTACAAAAAATTACTAAGATAAACCAACTCATCAAGTAACATTTGGAAAGGAAGTCAGATCCTACAAATCCTATATCACTCCTACACTAAAATTCACATATTCCTAGCCCAAGAAGAACAGAAGAATGGAAGAAAGAAGAGAAGAACAGAAGATGCAAGATGAAGAAGGGCAAAAGACAGCAAGATACCTTTCTCTCTTATCCTACAAAGCAAATTGCTACAAACATCTTTCCATGAACTTTGAGGCATGGCAACTACCACAACCACCTCCCCAAAAATAAACCTTCAATCATCAAACAAATACAAGCGAACAGCAAACAGAATATTAAGTAGTACCAACCAACATTATCTAGAAATAGATTCAGCAAAATGAACAGTATTCTCCCTACCACATCATCAAATCGCCATACCGAACCAGGAGTGAAGTACCAAGATGTCACAGCACAATATTGGGAGACGATCATCGGTAGTTTACTACAATCATTGAACTGCCATACCACACCAAGTGTGACAGTAAAGGAGTACAAGGACATCACTGTATATTCAGTAAACCACAGTCATGAACAACCATTGGTTAGAATACCACTTCACGATGACAACGTCAACATATAAGACCCGGCATCGCATACTATAGTGCTTCTCACATGATTTGTGACACCCCCATAAATGAGTCGACGACTTGCAGTACATCAATGGAGATCGTCAAGCACAGAAACTGACAGAGCAGCATAAAACGAAAAGACTATTTCGAAAAATAAATAAATAAATAAATTCTCTCTGTACTAAAACAAATGTAGATTTATGAAAATTATGTACCTTTGTAATATGATATTTTTCTTCTCTTTCTTTGTAAAAGTACTTATTTTTATTATGTATGTAAAGTTCATAATTTATAGATACCTTAAAACCTTTTGTAAAGAAACTTAGTTAGTATAGTTATATAATCTCACAAACTCATGGAAAGTCTATTTATTTCATTTATATGTAAAATTAGAAAAGGATTTATGCAGGATTTTTCTTCTTTAAGTAACATTCAAAAGCACCTTTTTGGGGTAATAATATTAATACCGAGGATAGAATTAAGAGGAAACGCTTCTTCATTCTTACACAAAAAAACCGGGACACATAAAGAAAAAGATAATGCCTAAATAAATAAAACAAAATAACACAACAGAGCTTTTGCGAACATTTACACAAAGCCTAACTGAAGAAAAGAGATAACCACACCAAGACATGATACACTGTACACTTACGAGTTTAGAAAAATTAATATTGTAAAAACAATTTTTGGAAATGAAAAAGAAAAACAGAGACACTTACTGGCAACGACAAAGAATAACAACCTTTGTAAAGTCCATTCTTGCCTAACAACAAAACATAAAGTGTAGAATTAAAAAAATAGAAACAATAGTGACAAAGAAATCACTAGGAAAAAATTGTTAAGAATGGCTGAGAAAAGTTAACTGGAAAATGTAAAAGAACAATTTTTGCCTGACTTTGTCAATGTTTTCCTCGGCATTGACAAACCCCAGAAGGAGGAAGGTATGTAAGACGTCGTGGTCTCCTGACCTGTATTCCTTACATATTCCGTTCTCACAATCATATTCCGCACATCAAGACGCTTCATTCAAACCCAAACTCGATAAGATAAAGTCAATGTTGTATGAATTCATGTAAACGATACGCAAAGAACAAGTGTGCACCGGGGTTGAGATACTCGAGGCTGGCATACACACACACATTCAAAACATGACGGTCACAAGAGCTTTTAGTTCGGGAGAGGCGGACCGCACGCTGATAGGCTGGTCCCTTCAGAGGACGATTCAACCTATGTACGTAGGTCGGCGACCGCCCGTGGAGCAGACAGCGTTTGCCCAGTGAAAGGAAGAATGACCCTGTGTTCGGCTTAAAAGCAAATTCCGCTACATTTTGTGGGAGCGCCCAGCCTACGCATTCTTCACAAACACAGCACACAGTTTCAGAGGTTTTCACAGGAAGACAGCAAACGCCAAACGCCGATGCTACAGATTTCCAGATTGGTCGCCATAAACGAAACGTCATTCTCCCATTTTAGAAGAGCAATGCTGATTGGCAGACGATATTCCTGACACCTTGAGCTGAAGGAGTAATGGAAGAGACCGAAAGATATACCCCTACACGTCTGGCGTGGAGAGGCGCCGTTCCGTTGTAGCTCTTGAAGCAACAACACCTAATGAGAGCATGTGTGCTCATACATGTACTCAAAGAGCGAGGAACAAGTCTCTCCTCAGTACTTCACTGGGAGAGCACCTCTGTCAAGAGCGAATCGGACTGCGACTCTGTATTGAGTCTTTGCGATTAAGTGTTGTTCACTGTGTTGGCCGCCACACTTATTGTGCGGTGTGAACGGACTGAGTTATAGTTAAACGCCTGCAAGCGAATTTTTGAGTGGCATCGCGGTGGACTGTTTATCTGACCGGTGTACCACGCCAATAGTTAGACTAGGGGCGAATTGGAGACCTTGACTTCATCAAGGCGTAGGGAGAGTTTGATTGGCAGAGGTCAATCCAGATAGAACAAGAGTGATCTTATTTGTCAGCAGCGATCAATGCAGACAGCAGTCATTGCAGCTTACGGTATTGTGCGCTACAGCTCTTGCAAGCCCCATATTTCCTCCAAAACAATACACTTCACTGCATTTCACACGAGACAGCCTCAACCGTACCTAGCAACATTCTAATGGATAGTTATTCAAGTTGAGTAGGCGCGGCTCTCAGCCATTCTGCCAAGTCAATAACAATCTTAAACTTTGTATAGAAATTTCATTAGCAAATCCTATCCTTAAGAGGTAACTTGACATTCCGAAAAGAACCCAGAAATAACTTGTTCAGTTCATAACTAAAAGTGCCATTGTGATTTCTCAGAATTTTTGCAAAATAAATAATAATTTTCGTTAGTTTCATGTTTTTCTTACACTAACTAGCACTACTCCAGTACCCAAGTATCCCACTTACGTAAGAAATTTTGTGAATTTTTGTGTCATTTCCTTACAGCGGACGACTCCAGAAGATATTTATTGCTGAAGGTTTTTCAGGCATTCCTCTTTAGTACGTTAGGAGCGTCTGTCTGACGTCTGTAGTAGTGTGGGGGTGGAAATTGCATCTTGCAGGAGCCACAGGGTAAAGGGTACATCTCAGAGTAATCCGTAGCACAGAATGACAGAACAGCACCCACATGCTCATACTGTTAATGTCGGATTAGCACCTGACACAGACCTCAAAGTCATGGTAGAAAAACAAAATGAATAGCTGTGTAGTCATACTCTGCTTCTATGTGGTACAACAAAGAAAAAGCAATGTATCAAATTGCTTATGAGACAGCAGCACAAGAACCCTCCTTTTGTGACTGATAGTCGGTATGGTCTTCCTCCAGTACAGGCAACAAAAGTTAAGACAGGTCTGTGGAAGCGACTTCGATGGCTGGTCGACTGCTCCAGTGGACCAGTACATGTATATATAATGGGATTGTCACATATGGTCGATGTCAGAACGCAGACGGTATCTGTTTCCTGGTATATTGTAAGAGAGATGCAGTAAAATCTTATTGAGGCTTCTTGAGCCATGTGGCAGCTCGCGTTGGTGCTGTTTGTAGCTTTATGCCCTCTGTTGGAGGCCAGACGGTATCGTTTAGCTGGCATGTTTGCGGGTGTTTGTCTTCTTGTCATTTTGATTGGCACCATTCGGTTTCGCAAGCGTCTGCTAGTGGCAGCAGCGGCGTTTATCCATATGTTGTAACTCGGGACGTCGTTGTTTTTCCAGGTCGTGTTTAGTGGGCCAGTTTGGTTGGGGACTGAGGAGCAGCAAGGTCCGCGCAGTGCCCCAACATGCTGGGACCGCTGGCAGCATCCATGGACTGCCGGATGGGAGGGCTGTGGTCACGAGGGTGAACGACCTCATTATAAACCGGATCCAGCAAGCTCTAAGATGCGTGCATTTCAATCCCAGAAGAGAAACCTCCACCACTGTGATATCTCGCGATTCTCCAGTCACTTGGGTTCGTGTTGCTGCTCGTAGTGTCGCCGAGGTTAAGAGCACGTGTGATTCCTCTGCTCTGGTGGTAATGATTCCTTTCTCGTTCCAGGCGCTCTAAACACAGTATTCTGGATCTAGGGCAGACCGCCGGTTCCGGTTCTGACGTGTTGTTCCATCGATGCATTTTATTTGTCGGACGTCAGGTAGCTTCAGCAAGATTATCATTAGTCATTCGTTAGACTGTCAGTAGTCTGAGTTACCACCTTGTGAAGTGAATGAACTATTGGCTGCGTATCTCATTGCTCGCGAAAGTGTTTGTTGCCGGACCTCATTTCCGTTCCTGGCGTGTAAGGCCTTCAGCCATGATTGTGGTCATTTGCTTTAAAATTATAATTTGGTATTTTTATTTTAGCAGTAAGCCTTAAACCCTTATTTACTGCCATTCCTGGCGTCTGATGCCGTCTGCTGTGTTTGTGGCGACTTGCCTTTAATATTTCAATACCTGTAATTTGTAAATTGCAGCGAGTTTTAAACAACTTTTAATTTATTGCCATTCCTGCCGTGTAAGGCCTTCTGCCCAGATCACAGTGGCTTGCTTTTAAAACATTTTCTGTTCTTATCTGTATTTAATGGTGATATGCTAAATTGTAACTCACTGAAAACACTATTATTTACACTGTTGTTTATTCCTTCATTAATAACAAATGGTTCAAATGGCTCTGAGCGCTATGGGACTCAACTTCTGAGGTCATTAGTCCCCTAGAACTTAGAACTAGTTAAACCTAAATAACCTAAGGACATCACACACATCCACGCCCGAGGCAGGATTCGAACCTGCGACCGAAGCGGTCTCGTGGCTCCAGACTGCAGCGCCTAGAACCGCACGGCCACTTCAGCCGGCTCATTAATAACATGTGGTATTGTTTTATTTATTGTTGAGTCTGGAATTACTGATTTAAAATAGATTGTGCGTAACTGTAAAAGGTAAGCAATAGTAATTGATTACAGCCCCGTCCACAATCGTAACCGAATCCTGCCCTCCCTTGACTACCAGGTTTCATTTCTAGCTGATGTTACAAAAAATAACAATCAGATAGAGAGACAGACACTGTTATGTCAACAAAAACTCAGTAACCATTACACTGTAGTATTTCTAGCATGGTAATCATAGGAAGACAAAGAAACAGATTAGGACACATACAGTGTGATATTTACAGAATATCAATAGACATCGATGAATTGTAGGTGTTATGCTTGTGAATTTCTTTGTACAGTCCATGTATACTCTCATGGTTGTGAATTTCCTCCTGTACGTTAATGTGCTATTTTTCTCGTTATGAAAGCTCTCTACCTGTCAGCCTTCTAAGTAATGGAATAGTGCTGTTGGAACGTTCTGGGATTTCGAAGGAATTAGCATAAGTCTGTAACTTGGCATGAGACATCTCTTACTCGTCAAAATGAGGTGGATTCAAATGCTTTACATCGAAGACTCAAAGATTCCTGAGAATACGGCAGATAAGCGATACTCTGATGAAAGGGGAGTTTAGATGTGAGCTCTATACCGTTTCCTCTAAGCTCTGTGGACAAATCTCTTAAAACCTCTCACACAAGTCTTGTGCGGTGACTGCAGTGTGAAACTTGGGGACTAATGCGAAAGTTTTCTACAGAGAGACAATCACCAGCAGAAGTTCCGTCTTTTGTTTTCTCGATAAATAAGAGACAACACGCTTCCGTGAGTTTTGTGTCCCTATACATGGATGGTTTGAAATCTTAATAGGTAAACTAAATTTACATTTACTTCTACACTGAAGAGCCAAAGAAACTGGTACACCTGCCTAATATCGTGTAGGGCCCCTTGCGAGCACGCAGAAGTGCCGCAACACAAAGTGGCATGGACTCGACTAAATGTCTGAAGTAGTGCTGGAGGGAACTGACACCATGAATCCTGCAGGGCTGTCCGTAAATCCGTAATGAGGGGATAGAGATCTCTTCTGAACACCACGTTGCAAGGCATCCCAGATATGCTCAATAATGTTCATGTCTGGGGAGTCTGGTGGCCACCGGAAGTCTTTAAACTCACAAGAGTGTTCCTGGAGCCACTCTGTAGCAGTTCTGGACGTGTGGGGTGTCCAGTTATCCTGCTGGAATTGCCCACGTCCGTCGGAACGCACGACAGATATGATTCGACGCAGTTGATCAGACAGGAAGCTTACGTACGTGTCACCTGTCATACTCGTATCTAGACGTATCGGGGGTCACATACCACTCCAACTGCACGCGCACCACACCATTATAGAGCCTCCACCAGCTTGAACAGTCCACTGCTGACATGCAGGGTCCATGGATTCATGAGGTTGTCTCCATACCCGTAGACGTCCATCCGCTCGATACAATTTGAAACGAGACTCGTGCGACCAGGCAACATGTTTGCAGTCATGAACAGTCCATTGGCGGTGTCGTGGAGTCATCGAGGGTACACGAGTGTGCCTTCGGCTCCAAATGCTCGCGTCGATGATGTTTCGTTGAATGGTTTGCACACTGACACTTGTTGATGGCCCAGCATTCAAATCTGCAGCAATTTGTGGCAAGGTTGCACTTGTGCCACGTTGAACGATTCTCTTCCGTCGTCGTTGGTCCCGTTTTGCAGGCTCTTTTCCCGGCCACAGTGGTGTCAGAGATTTTCTGTTTTACCAGATTTCTGATATTCATGGTACACTCGTGAAATGGTCGTATGGGAAAATCCCTACTTCATCGCTACCTCGGAGATGCTGTGTCCCATCGCTCTTGCGCCGACTATAATGTCACGTTGAAACACACTTAATTCTTGATAACCTGCCATTGTAGCAGCAATAACCGATCTAACAACAGCGGCAGGCACTTGTTGTCTTTATATAGGCGTTGCCGACCGCAGCGCCGTATTCTGCCTGTTTACGTGTCTCTGTATTTGAATACGCATGCCTACACCTGTTTCTTTAGCGCCTCAGTGTATGTGGTTACTTCGCAAGCCATCGTACGGTGTGTGGTGGAGGGTATCCTGTACCGCTACTAGTCATTCCCTTTCCTATTACGCTCGTCAATAGAGCGAGTGAAAAAGATTACCTACATGCCTGCCCATGTGCGATGGTTTCTCATATCTTATCCTAAGGGGTCTTATGCAAAATGTATGTTGGCGACAGTCAGTTCTGCTGAATGTTGGTTCTTAATATTGTTTCTCGATAAACACATTGTCTTACCTCTGGGGATTACCATTTGAGTTCTCAAATCATCCTTCCACTAATTTGACGGTAGCCTATAGGAACACTTCTACAGGGCCATATTCTGAGGGAAACCTAGGTCTGCAGACTCACACACATTTGGAATGTGTCAGTAGGCAGGTGTGAACATTTCGGTTTGCAGGAGGGATGAGGAGAAGCATATTGTTCAACATCCTGGTGTTTATTCCAGCAATATTTAAAGCATACGGAACTTCTAAGATGGATAGGACAAGTTTAGGGAGTCTGGAACCATTAACAGCTCTCTGGCACGGCGAGGGTGGGATGTCAGCCAGGAGCAGTACAGCCCTGATGGAGGGGTGAGGTTTGCAACCCGGTTCAGCAGGGGCAGCTATTCCCATGCATTCCGGAGGTGGAGGCGTTGCAGGGATGGAGAAGTGAGTGAAACATGCTAGTGCCCCCACAGCAGGATTAGTTCGGAAGCAGTATACAAGAATTATAAGTGACTTACTTCCACCAGCATGACAACACAATGAAGAGAAAAAACGCAATTGGCATTGGATATCTTCAGCTATTTGACGACCATTACCACCCATTTTGGGGAAGCCTTCAGAGATGCCACGGAAGCGTCTGTAATGGTTACCAGGAGAGTGCAATCTGACTGCAGGAAAAAATTACTCTCCATGTAAATGGTCTCACGTGATCAGTTTAATTAATGAGCCTATCAGTTTGATATCAATGACGTGCCACCAGGCGTGTGGAAGGGAGAGTGAGAGGCCACAGATACGATTTGAGAGTTGGAGCGGTAATCAGGAGTTTTTCCGTAGCAGCCAAATTTTTAATGAAATTTCAGTCTACACCTGCACAGAAAGAGATGACCATCTTTAAAAAAATAGATGTATTTCCGAATTTATAAAGTGACAGGTGGTATAAACCTGATATTTGCAACTTCTCTGTGCTGTTACCTTAAGAGAGCTCGTATCTGACAAAGCATTTGGTTACTCTACTAGGGTTCGAAACTGAGGAGGCATCCTGTGACTGAGGTAGATTTTAGCGCTCCGTTATGAGCCAGAAATGAGTAAAATAATCTAGTCCTGTGATGCATGACATAACAGATAAGACAGATTTTTCTACCTGATGAGGAATACTTAGAGAAAATATAGCCTATGCCATAGTGCTGTACAAGATTTTCACAACAAATAAGGAGAAACTCGAGGGGTGTGTGGTCAACAACATCCCTGTCTGGGAGTTTTTAACCTCTATGTTGTCATTGAACTAGTCTGAACTGCTGAATACAGGGTGTTACAAAAAGATACGGCCAAACTTTCAGGAAACATTCCTCACACACAAATAAAGAAAAGATGTTATGTGGACATGTGTCCGGAAACGCTTAATTTCCATGTTAGAGCTCATTTTAGTTTCGTCAGTATGTACTGTACTTCCTCGATTCACCGCCAGTTGGCCCAATTGAAGGAAGGTAATGTTGACTTCGGTGCTTGTGTTGACATGCGACTTATTGTTCTACAGTACTAGCATCAAGCACATCAGTACATAGCATCAACAGGTTAGTGTTCATAACGAACGTGGTTTTGCAGTCAGTGCAATGTTTACAAATGCGGAGTTGGCAGATGCCCATTTGATGTATGGATTAGCACGGGGCAATAGCCGTGACGCGGTACGTTTGTATCGAGACATTTCCAGAACGAAGGTGTCCCGACAGGAAGACGTTCGGAGCAATTGATCGGCGTCTTAGGGAGCACGGAACATTCCAGCCTATGACTCGCGACTGGGGAAGACCTAGAACGACGAGGACACCTGCAATGGACGAGGCAATTCTTCGTGCAGTTGACGATAACCCTAATGTCAGCGTCAGAGAAGCTGCTGCCGTACAAGGTAATGTTGACCACGTCACTGTATGGAGAGTGCTACGGGAGAACCAGTTGTTTCCGTACCATGTACAGCGTGTGCAGGCACTATCAGCAGCTGATTGGCCTCCACGGGTACACTTCTGCGAATGGTTCATCCAACAATGTGTCAATCCTCATTTCAGTGCAAATGTTCTCTTTACGGGTGAAGCTTCATTCCAACGTGATTGAATTGTAAATTTTCACAATCAACATGTGTGGGCTGACGAGAATCCGCACGCAATTGTGCAATCACGTCATCAACACAGATTTTCTGTGAACGTTTGGGCAGGCATTATTGGTGATGTCTCGATTGGGCCCTATGTTCTTCCATCTACGCTCAATGGAGCACGTTATCATGATTTCATACGGGATACTCTACCTGTGCTACTAGAACATGTGCCTTTACAAGTACGACACAACGTGCGGTTCATGCACGATGGAGCTCCTGCACATTTCAGTCCAAGTGTTGGTACGCTTCTCAACAACAGATTCGGTGACCGATGGATTGGTAAAGGCCGACCAATTCCATGGCCTACACGCTCTCCTGACCTCAACCCTCTTGACTTTCATTTATGGGGGCATTTGAAAGCTCTTGTCTACGCAACACCCGTACCAAATGTAGAGACTCTTCGTGCTTGTATTGTGGACGGCTGTGATACAATACGCCATTCTCAAGGGCTGCATCAGCGCGTCAGGGATTCCATGCGACGGAGGGTGGATGCATGTATCCTCGCTAACGGAGGACATTTTGAACATTTCCTGTAACAAAGTGTTTTAAGTCACGCTGGTACGTTCTGTTGCTGTGTGTTTCCATTCCATGATTAATGTGATTTGAAGAGAAGTTATAAAATGAGCTCTAACATGGAAAGTACGCGTTTCCGGACACATGTCCACATAACATATTTTCTTTCGTTATGTGTGAGGAATGTTTCCTGAAAGTTTTGCCGTACCTTTTTGTAACACCCTGTATATCCAAGTCACTGGTACTCGACTGTCAGATCAGGGCGACTGGCAGCATGAGTGGTCATGAGGATGTTGGTCAACAGGAAGTTGTGGATTAGCTTGGACTGTGATGGGCAGCAGTTCCCCTGGCGGGGGGCACTTCAGGTACACAATACGGTCAGTAGATGGCGCTGGACTAAACTGGAGGTGATTGGTAATTTTTTTTCTCTTGAAACACCGTGTTCACGTAAGATAATGAGCACTGCCTTCGTAAAAATTATTGTACGGTATAGTTCTGTTGGCTTGGATGCTACTTATCAATAGGTATAAGTGTGTTTAATTCCAAATGTTGTTGTTACAGGAGTCTTGTATATAGCAGTAGAATGTTACAGGCACATTGAGACAGTGGGTCATTGTAGATTCGTAGGATGCTACTCCCTTGCACTTCAGTGATAGCTTGCTATCCTATTCCTATCATCAACACAGATCCTAGCCATATTGGCTAGACCGGCTGGAGTAACTGTGTACTGCTAGGCTAAAAGCGAAAATATCTTCTCCACATCCAGCAGTTATTCATTTATAGATCGACAGGAGACTGCCTGCATCTCGTGGTCGTGCGGTAGCGTTCTCGCTTCCCACGCCCGGGTTCCCGGGTTCGATTCCCGGCCGGGTCAGGGATTTTCTCTACCTCGTGATGGCTGGGTGTTGTGTGATGTCCTTAGGTTAGTTAGGTTTAAGTAGTTCTAAGTTCTAGTCGTAAAATTCGGCCGCCTGCGCCTTCAACCACGTGGTGACTGTCTTTTGGGACAGAAAATGTGTGATTTTTGTGGATTTCCTGGAAAGAGGCACTACAATAAACTCTCAAAGGTATTGCCAAACTCTGCACAACCTCAGAAGAGCAATACAAAACAAGCGCAGGGGAAAGTTGGGCTCAAAGATCTTGCTGTTCACGACAACGCCAGGACCCACACGGCAAATGCCACTCGTGAAGTTCTCGAATCTTTTAAGTGGGAGTTGTTTCCTCATCCGCCGTACAGTCCCGACCTGGCACCGAGCGACTTCCACTTATTCCCAGCAATGAAGAAGTGTTTGGCTATGCAGCGTTTTGATGACGACGCACAGCTTCAAGAAGAGGTAACCACGTAGTTGAAGGCGCAGGCGGCCGAATTTTACGACGAAGGAATTTCCAAGCTCGTCCATCGCTACGATAAGTGCCTTAATTTAAATGGCAACTATGTAGAAAACTAGTATTTAAGTGTGGCTTTCATCTGTATATAATAAAAAAAATTCCAATACTTTATTTATTTTTAATTCCAAAACGTAATGTACTTTGTGGATAGCCCTCGTAGCAGCATGTTACTTTTGAAGCCATCGACAAAGGTGTTAGGAAACACCGATGAGCGCCTCGTCTCGTGCTTACCTGGTTTCGGCTGGTGGGTCAGCAAGCAGCCGACTCACTTCGATTAAGTCTTCTGGCTGGCTGCGCATCGCATCTGCCCATCCCTGCGTGGCCATTACCTGGAAGTTGTGGGCCCTTATGAAGGCGACTGTGGCCGCAGTCAGACTTGGGCAGGAATGCCTCACCGCAAGCACCGCCGTGGCCGCCGCGGTTTCCACGGCGAGCTGAGCGGTCACTTGCTCCTCGCACACAGCCTTCAACCCAGACACGCCGTACTTGTCAGCGGCAGTTAGCAGCTTAAGTGCCATGTCGGGCAGCTGGGGGGCCTGGAGGGTGTACATGTAGTCCAGCAGCTCCCTCATCACCGGGCCCTCCACGTCTGTGACGACGACGTGGCCGCTGCTAGACTCCAGCGTGTCGTGTTGGAACATTGCCTGGAACACGGGGCTCCTGGCGGCCAGGACAGACCTGTGCGCCGCCAGCCGCGTCTCCCCCGCCACCAGCGTCACGAATGCGCCTTCCCCCGCGTCAAGAAGGGCGCCCACTTTCACGGCTGCAGTCTCTTGAACCTCTTTAACTGCTGCCATTGTGGATGACTCTGAAACATAACGCCACTGAGCAACCCTTTGCCTTGTCCATTACAAGTCAAATACAACACCATGAAATCGTTACTTTGTCAAACTGATGCTGAAGCTCAATAGCTGCAAATTTTCATCAACCAAATAGCAGTATCTCCTCAACACCCATTATACTGCACATTGTGACGGTACGTCACATAAATGCACATTTGGAGAAAGGGAAAATAAGTTTTTGTTATGAGACGTGTGAATTATAAATTATTTCAAGACTAGAATTAAAGTTTCACTTTACAGCGGAGTGTGCGCTAATATGAAACTTCCTGGCAGATTAAAACTGTGTGCCGGACCGAGACTCGAACTCGGGAACTTTGTCTATCGCGGGCAAAGGTCCGCGAAAGGCAAAGTTCCCGAGTTCGAGTCTCGGTCCGGCACACAGTTTTAACCCGCCAGGAAGTTTCAAATCAGCCCACACTCCGCTGTAAAGTGAAAATTTCATTCTAGAAACATCCCCCAGGCTGTGGCTAAGCCATGTCTCCGCAATATCCTTTCTTCCAGGAGTACTGGTTCTGTAAGGTTCGCAGGAGAGCTTCTGTGAAGTTTGGAAGATAGGAGACGAGGTACTGGCGGAATTAAAGCTGTGAGGACGGGGCGTGAGTCGTGCTTGGGTAGCTCAGTCGCTAGAGCACTTGCCCGCGAAAGGCAAAGGTCCCGAGTTCGAGTCTCTGTCCGGCACACAGTTTTAATCTGCCAGGAAGTTTCATATCAGCGCACACTCCGCTGTAAAGCTAAAATATCATTCTAGAAACATCCCCCAGGCTGTGGCTAAGCCATGTCTTCGCAATATCCTTTCTTCCAGGAGTACTGGTTCTGCAAGGTTCACAAGAGAGCTTCTGTGAAGTTTGGAAGATAGGAGACGAGGTACTGGCGGAATTAAAGCTGCGAGGACGGGGCGTGAGTCGTGCTTGGGTAGCTCAGTCGCTAGAGCACTTGCCCGCGAAAGGCAAAGGTCTGGAGTTCGAGTCTCTGTCCGGCACACAGTTTTAACCTGCCAGGAAGTTTCATATCAGCGCACACTCCGCTGCAGAGTGAAAATTTCATTCTAGAAACATCCCCCAGGCTGTGGCTAACCCATGTCTCCGCAATATCCTTTCTTCCAGGAGTGCTGGTTCTACAAGGTTCGCAAGAGAGCTTCTGTGAAGTTTGGAAGATAGGAGACGAGGTACTGGCGGAATTAAAGCTGTGAGGACGGGGCGTGAGTCGTGCTTGGGTAGCTCAGTCGGTAGAGCACTTGCCCGCCAAAGGCAAAGGTCCCGAGTTCGAGTCTCGGTCCGGCATACAGTTTTAATCTGCCAGGAAGTTTTATTTCAAGACTGTGTGCGTGTGCGCGATACATAACAAATAGCAAAGAACGTTAAGTTATTATTATCAAAACACAAAATATCGATGTAATTAACGAAACACAGTTTTTTTGGTATAATTTCAGTGTAACATAGACCATGAAGATCAGAGACAGTACTTTGATTGAACTAGCTCTCCTATTTTGTTTCGTATAGCGGTAAGCCGCCATTGTAGTGCTGTCTGATAATTAACGTAAGTTTTATCTGTATTTTTGAAAAATATAATAGAAATTATTAGAATGTGTGTATTATTGACGTAGTCGTCACCTCTCATGATCACAACCATTAATTATAATTAACAAAGATTTTACAGAACTTCGTAGCGCAGGGAGTTCATCTCCCCTAGCAGGATTTAGTCGGCCATTACGCTAATTGTATTATTTAATTAAAATTTCAAGTCATATTAAATGTAAATGCGACAGACTTCTCAATTTTGATCTTTCATTACTTTCGAAGTTAGAATTAATTTCAGTTACCAAAATTCACAGCACTGAATGAGTTCAGTATGTTTCATTTTGGCCGCCTAACGGCAGACGAGATTCTCTCCAGTTTTGCCTTGCAAATAATGAAAAATAAATAGTGAAAATCATGACATAGCGCAATATCTCAGTTAATCTTTATGTAATTTGGTACATAAATAACCAGTAGCCCCTGAGACTCGTATTAATAATTACAGTTTGCGTAAGAATACACATATTTTCTTTTCTAAATAGCAGCGCTCACGCCAACTATTTATTAGAAGGCGGTGAGTCGCGCGCTGTGTTTCAAAAATACACTCCTCGAAATTGAAATAAGAACACCGTGAATTCATTGTCCCAGGAAGGGGAAACTTTATTGACACATTCCTGGGGTCAGATACATCACATGATCACACTGACAGAACCACAGGCACATAGACACAGGCAATAGAGCATGCACAATGTCGGCACTAGTACAGTGTATATCCACCTTTCGCAGCAATGCAGGCTGCTATTCTCCCATGGAGACGATCGTAGAGATGCTGGATGTAGTCCTGTGGAACGGCTTGCCATGCCATTTCCACCTGGCGCCTCAGTTGGACCAGCGTTCGTGCTGGACGTGCAGACCGCGTGAGACGACGCTTCATCCAGTCCCAAACATGCTCAATGGGGGACAGATCCGGAGATCTTGCTGGCCAGGGTAGTTGACTTACACCTTCTAGAGCACGTTGGGTGGCACGGGATACATGCGGACGTGCATTGTCCTGTTGGAACAGCAAGTTCCCTTGCCGGTCTAGGAATGGTAGAACGATGGGTTCGATGACGGTTTGGATGTACCGTGCACTATTCAGTGTCCCCTCGACGATCACCAGTGGTGTACGGCCAGTGTAGGAGATCGCTCCCCACACCATGATGCCGGGTGTTGGCTCTGTGTGCCTCGGTCGTATGCAGTCCTGATTGTGGCGCTCACCTGCACGGCGCCAAACACGCATACGACCATCATTGGCACCAAGGCAGAAGCGACTCTCATCGCTGAAGACGACACGTCTCCATTCGTCCCTCCATTCACGCCTGTCGCGACACCACTGGAGGCGGGCTGCACGATGTTGGGGCGTGAGCGGAAGACGGCCTAACGGTGTGCGGGACCGTAGCCCAGCTTCATGGAGACGGTTGCGAATGGTCCTCGCCGATACCCCAGGAGCAACAGTGTCCCTAATTTGCTGGGAAGTGGCGGTGCGGTCCCCTACGGCACTGCGTAGGATCCTACGGTCTTGGCGTGCATCCGTGCGTCGCTGCGGTCCGGTCCCAGGTCGACGGGCACGTGCACCTTCCGCCGACCACTGGCGACAACATCGATGTACTGTGGAGACCTCATGCCCCACGTGTTGAGCAATTCGGCGGTACGTCCACCCGGCCTCCCGCATGCCCCCACTATACGCCCTCGCTCAAAGTCCGTCAACTGCACATACGGTTCACGTCCACGCTGTCGCGGCATGCTACCAGTGTTGAAGACTGCGATGGAGCTCCGTATGCCACGGCAAACTGGCTGACACTGACGGCGGCGGTGCACAAATGCTGCGCAGCTAGCGCCATTCGACGGCCAACACCGCGGTTCCTGGTGTGTCCGCTGTGCCGTGCGTGTGATCATTGCTTGTACAGCCCTCTCGCAGTGTCCGGAGCAAGTATGGTGGGTCTGACACACCGGTGTCAATGTGTTCTTTTTTCCATTTCCAGGAGTGTATTATATCGTACGTACTTCGGGGCAGCCGATGTCGGTACGAGTGTTATTGCGGTATAAGTTAATTAAAAGACTCATGCTAGCCCACAATATTTAAAGCCACTCCAACCAAAATCATAAAATATATAATTGTAAAAATAAAAATATACACTTATACCGTGATAACATGTCCACGGAAGTGGTGGAGACCTCATTTCTTTCATCGGAAACATTGTAACAAGGACCTATAGCGGTGCTTCACTAAACGTTTACCCTCCTAGTCTCTATGGGTATTCTCCCTATGGGTATTCCCCAACTATATTTTATGACTTGAATCTGAATTGATCTGCTCTTATTAGCTAGTCCTGTATGTTGCTATGCAGGAGCTGGTTCAGACAGTGAATTCCAGATCTGCTAATAAAGTCTGGGCGTCTCACTGGTAAGTGTTACCTCAGGGAAACTGTCAGAGACGGACTCCAACAGCTTCTCAACTCGCCTGGCATATGCCAACATGACAATGTCCAACCACGCGTAGGGCGATATGTTGAGCCAGTAATAGAGAATATGCCATCAGTTCAGCTAAAATACACGCTACCGTTTTCGATGTAATCTCAGGTTACCACAGAACTGCAGATAATACAGTAAAGTGGACAGTTTTCATTGACATTATGAAGTGGTACTGATAGTACGCTCCTTCGAGTGCCAATGATATCTGTCACTAGATTGATTGCTGTGGTACTGTGTGGCATAATAAGAATTTTCTCTATTTAATACTCACGAAATATGGCCTTTGCAAATGAGAATGAACCCATCTTTGATTCATTTTAATGTGTCACACTTCGCATTTTGTTTCTATTGCTTTCCATTTGTGTGTGACTGCATCAAATTGGAATGTGGTGGATATGGAAAGTTGAGAGACTAAGCAAAATTGCTGAAGGGTAGTGGGTTTGCAAAGTATAACCTATGGGGAAAGTTAAGCAAAGAGATTGCCGGACAGCTTACTAAATCATCGGCATAATTGACTGCAGAGGATGTTACACGGCTACAGCCGATAGCAGACGTTCCCCTCCAAGTACTTTGAGCAAGAACGCGCTCTTGTGGAGTTCTTGCTGTTAAGACGAAAAAAAAGTTAATATCTGTACTGTGTCGTTTACATCCGATGTAGACAGCGAAGTGACATAATTTTGATGATATAGAGTAATAGGCAAAACTCACGTTGTGGCCATTGAGACTGAGTTTGGCCATCACCTCTGCAATCTGTTTTGTGAATAATAGCGGGTGAAAGTTGTTCATTTGAAAGAACGTGTGACGCTGCTACATTTTAACTGTAGTTTTTGCGAGATAAAGTTGAATTTTATGCACGTTTCTTCGTAACGGGGCCACGAGCACATGTTCGCGCCATTTCTGGCAGTAGAGATAAACGAGTAGAAATTCAAACTTCCGTGGATGTTTAATCTTGTTACATGTTTGCTAAAGTAAACAGAAAGGGGTAGAATAATTTGCCAAGTGAGTCTGACCGTTTGTGTAGCAGTAGTTCATGTAGCAAATAAATCGAGAGTAATTCAGGTGTTGTTTAACATCCTGTAGTTTCATATAATGACTTTGATGAGCCTCAGCCACATCTTACGTAATAATTTGATAATTTTCGGTGAGTTGTCTTTGTGAGTTATAACGGATTCCGTGTGTTCCTGCCATTGTGTTACTTCCGCTGTGCTTGTTTAAGTAATTTGTTTCAGTTCTTCGGAATGAAATAATGGCAACTAAAGCCAAATTCATCGAAGTACTTCAGATTTTAAACTCCACATTCCATTTTATTTGTAAAGCCAATCCACTTCACTTTCTTTACGAGGACAATATCAAATATGTTGGCCCATCATAGTAGTGTGCAACACAATTTCGGGACTCGCCGTCGTGCAGTGCGTGAAACCCCTCAGGAAGCCCTGTTTTGCTGCATTTTCCTACAGTGTAAGTTAATGCAATTAGTCGCGCATGCCCCAGCCTACACCCTCCTGTAGTTTTTATGTGTTGATGTGTTGTGAATGTTATGCTGCGTGCTGCTAGGCTGAAAGATATTATAGTTAATCCATACCCATACCGTATAGTGTGTCCGAAGTTTCTTTTGTACCAACGAGCCGAAATAAGGGAAGAAAATTAACTGTTTTCATTATTTGACATGTGGTTCCCACATCGTGAATACATACTACAGGAGCTGTGGTAATTACTGCACCAATAATCTATATTATACAGGGTGAAGCGAAAGTCGCTCACTCGGGCTTCGCAGCGCGACTCCTCACATGCCAGCGATAAAAAAATTTCTCTCACAAAATTTCTTCCGGCGAGTACATCTTGAAGAAAAAGGACATTAAAGAGTGGCAATGAGGCAACACTGTAACCACATGTATGGTAACTACCTCTGTCAGCACCTCTTAACTGTGATGTACATTTGGTGCAGTGGATACAGTTTTGGGTTAGCATGCAGGACGTTAAGGGTTCGATCCTCAGATGGGGAATGAGTTTTTTATTTGGTAAATGTAGTCCAGGTGGTACGGTATCTGGCATCTTAATCGTCAACAGCGATTGCAGCGGGTCCTCTAGAAAAAATTGGCACTTTCATACTACAATCGTAGAAATGGAAGATTGTTCAATTTTGAAAGAAGCCTTTTCCACGTAGTGGGCATGACATTATTCGCACCAATTCATCTACTAGATGCGAAACCTGATTTGTTTGTACCCTCCTCCAATGGTCCCATAGATTAGTACCAACTATTATTCTTGCCTCGTTCAGGTCCATTACATTCCGTTAGGGCCTTACATTACCAGTAGAACTAGCAACGTGCTTTGCGAATAATGTCCAGACTCTGCTACTATTTGTATGTGTTATCCCACTAATTATGCCTTTAAATACTGAGCCTCGTAACCACATGCTGCTCAGTACATACAGGGTGTTTCAAAAATGACCGGTATATTTGAAACGGCAATAAAAACTAAACGAGCAGCGATAGAAATACACCGTTTGTTGCAATATGCTTGGGACAACAGTACATTTTCAGGCAGACAAACTTTCGAAATTACAGTAGTTACAATTTTCAACAACAGATGGCGCTGCGGTCTGGGAAACTCTATAGTACGATATTTTCCACATATCCACCATGCGTAGCAATAATATGGCGTAGTCTCTGAATGAAATTACCCGAAACCTTTGACAACGTGTCTGGCGGAATGGCTTCACATGCAGATGAGATGTACTGCTTCAGCTGTTCAATTGTTTCTGGATTCTGGCGGTACACCTGGTCTTTCAAGTGTCCCTACAGAAAGAAGTCACAGGGGTTCATGTCTGGCGAATAGGGAGGCCAATCCACGCCGCCTCCTGTATGTTTCGGATAGCCCAAAGCAATCACACGATCATCGAAATATTCATTCAGGAAATTAAAGACGTCGGCCGTGCGATGTGGCCGGGCACCATCTTGCATAAACCACGAGGTGTTCGCAGTGTCGTCTAAGGCAGTTTGTACCGCCACAAATTCACGAAGAATGTCCAGATAGCGTGATGCAGTAATCGTTTCGGATCTGAAAAATGGGCCAATGATTCCTTTGGAAGAAATGGCGGCCCAGACCAGTACTTTTTGAGGATGCAGGGACGATGGGACTGCAGCATGGGGCTTTTCGGTTCCCCATATGCGCCAGTTCTGTTTATTGACGAAACCGTCCAGGTAAAAATAAGCTTCGTCAATAAACCAAATGCTGCCCACATGCATATCGCCGTCATCAATCCTGTGCACTATATCGTTAGCGAATGTCTCTCGTGCAGCAATGGTAGCGGCGCTGAGGGGTTGCCGCGTTTGAATTTTGTATGGATAGAGGTGTAAACTCTGGCGCATGAGACGATACGTGGACGTTGGCGTCATTTGGACCGCAGCTGCAACACGGCGAACGGAAACCCGAGGCCGCTGTTGGATCAACTGCTGCACTAGCTGCGCGTTGCCCTCTGTGGTTGCCGTATGCGGTCGCCCTACCTTTCCAGCACGTTCATCCGTCACGTTCCCAGTCCGTTGAAATTTTTCAAACAGATCCTTTATTGTATCGCTTTTCGGTCCTTTGGTTACATTAAACCTCCGTTGAAAACTTCGTCTTGTTGCAACAACACTGTGTTCTAGGCGGTGGAATTCCAACACCAGAAAAATCCTCTGTTCTAAGGAATAAACCATGTTGTCTACAGCACACTTGCACGTTGTGAACAGCACACGCTTACAGCAGAAAGACGACGTACAGAATGGCGCACCCACAGACTGCGTTGTCTTCTATATCTTTCACATCACTTGCAGCGCCATCTGTTGTTGAAAATTGTAACTACTGTAATTTCGAAAGTTTGTCTGCCTGAAAATGTACTGTTGTCCCAAGCATATTGCAACAAACGGTGTATTTCTATCGCTGCTCGTTTAGTTTTATTGCTGTTTCAAATATACAGGTCATTTTTGAAACATCCTATATATCAATGCGTTATTATTATTATTCTATATTTGGATTGTGGAAACATCACGTCTATTACCGTTAGGGAAACATTGTAATTCGGAATTGAACATTTCACAATTAGCGGTGTCGGGATGAATCATGCACAACAATATCTGTCAGAGGGGTAATGCGCGCCGGCTGAAGTGGCCGTGCGGTTCTAGGCGCTGCAGTCTGGAACCGCGAGACCGCTACGGTCGCAGTTTCGAATCCTGCCTCGGGCATGGATGTGTGTGATGTCCTTAGGATAGTTAGGTTTAACTAGTTCTAAGTTCTAGGGGACTAATGACCTCAGTTATTGAGTCCCATAGTGCTCAGAGCCATTTGGTAATGCGCATTGGGTGGAACATCGCGCAGGACTGACGGCGTATTTATACTCTATGCGCTGTCCACCAGACGGGGATTAGTTGTAACCGGAGTAACACGCCCGTGACAGACTCCAATGTATATGCGTATACGTACCGAATTTTCTCATAGTAAGCCTCTAAACCAGTGTGGCAGACGTATGGCATACACAAACGATGAATATGTGGATATGCTTCTGGTCCTTGGTGCATCTGATAACGGGTCTGGTGTTGCCGCTCATGAATATGCTGTTAGATATCCTCGTCGACGCCATTCAGATAAAAATGTTTTTCGTCGTCCGGAGCTGGGCCTTCGGTAGTGAGGACTCGCTGTACCCCAGCTACTGAAGAAGCTGCTCTGGAGGTCATACACCATGAACCTCTGAGAAGTATATGTACCGTGGCGAGGCACTGCGTGTCTCGCAACGCATGGTAGTTAACGTGCTGCACGAGCATGGTCTGCACCCCTATCATTATGCTTTCATGCAGCATCTGCAGCCTGCAGATCGTCATCAGCGGATGCAATTCAGTGAATGGTTCCAACAACAACAGGAAGCCAACAATGACTTCGTGAACACCGTAATACTGTCGGATGAAGCAGCATTCATTCGTGAGGGTGTCTTCAATATGCACAATGCCCACGATTGGTGTGAGGTTAACCCGCACATCGCCCACGCCTGTGGATATCAAGTTCGCTTTGGTATCAACGTCTGGGCAGGAATATTGGGCGAAAGGCCATTACATGTTGCCTGAGCGGCTGAGTGCATGAAGGAATCACGCATTCCTCTCAAACTATGTGCCTGATGCACTGGAAGATGTTCCACTACATGTTCGGCAGAGAATATGGTTCCAACGTGATGGTGCACCTCCACACTCTGGAATTAATGTGTGACAGTATTTGGACAGAACATTTCCAGGTAAATCGATCAGACGTTGAGGTCCAGTTGTATGGCCACTGCGTTCACCTGACCTAAATCCCCTGGATTTCTTCCAGTGGGGACACTGAAGGAACACGCGTACTCTACTCCGCCGACGAATGTGGAAGAATTGGTAGTGCATGTTCATGCTGCTTTTGTTAACGTGGGCGCACCTTTGCTGCGAAGGGTCCAGAGCTGTATGATCCTGTGGGTTGCTCAATGTTTGGACTTGCAGGGAGGTCGCTTTGAGCATTTTTTGTTGTGAGGACAACGTATTCTATTGTGAAGGTCAAGCGGTCATTAATATGGGCATTATTATTGTCACTGGTTGCTAATGCGCTCATATTACATGTAGTATAAATGACAAGTAGATGTTGTGTTATTGTACTGTGCTATCATCTTTAGTATCTCGAAATTGATATTATTTTTGTAGTTATTCTGTCCTATGACAGGTTATCTGTTTCAACTCTCTATTTTTTATTTGTCGAAGCACGTATTTGTTAAGTTCAGCGTTACAAAATGTTGCAAATATAGTATACATGTGAACTAAGAAACGGTATATATTACAGCATGAAATGTCAGAATGAAATTAGCAAATAAAAAAATGCCCCCTAACTCAGGATCAAACCCTCGACCTCCCGCATGCTAACTCAAAACTCTATACACTGCACCAACTTTTTTTTGTTAATTTTTCACATTTATGACCATCACACATAAAAACAATTTAATAAACATATTAGACAATTTGTGAAATACTTGAAAATGGCGGAAAGGAGATATTATTGAGTTGACTAGCCTTTCAACTACACTTTCTGGACATTATTTCAATGTTAAGTATCTGAAGTGATCACATCTGTATAATAAGTCTTTTACTGAAAAACTGACCTACACATCACAGTAAAAAGATGAACACGGCAATGTGCCAGCCATTGAATATCACATATATCAGATAGAATCTTATGGTTTTAACCAATCGATAAGGACATTTCCATAAAAAAATGTCAATTTCCAGATTGAAGAGAAGTTTGTGGCACAACTTGAACAGAAGAAGGGATTGGTTGGTAGGACATGTTCTGAGGCATCTTGGGATCACCAATTTAGTATTGGAGGGCAGCGTAGAGGGTAAAAATCGTAGAGGGAGACCAAGAGATGAATACACTAAGCAGATTCAGGAGGATGTAGGTTGCAGTAGGTACTGGGAGATGAAGAAGCTTGCACAGGATAGAGTAGCATGGAGAGCTGCATCAAACCAGTCTCAGGACTGAAGACCACAAACAACAATATAAACCAATTATGCAGCTTTAATGTTTTGTTATGTACGAATGCATGCGATATCCGTTAATAAAACATTCTCGAGATTCAAGCCACGTCAAGTGGTTTACCGCCCACGAGCGTTCGCCAGAGATCCCCTCTGCCATTGTCAAGTGGATGACTGTCGTGTGGTTGTCATTGCCGTGCTTATATAGAAGCGCCGTCGCTCGTGACGTCACTGGTGCTCGGTCCCGCACCATATATGGTCACATTTTGGCCGTGCGACCGCCGGGCCCGCTTCAACTCCCTCAACACCGGATCCCACGCTGTATACAGCTGCAGTCCACCGTGTTTATTGAACGTGTTGTCAGAAATTCTAATCTCTATGGCCTCGTTTATCACGCTATCCCAGAAGCCATTAGTCCGTTTAATTTTAGACGTCTCATCGAATGCAATTCGGTGTCCGTTTTCCAGAGCACGTTCTTCTACAGCTGACTTTTCGGGACAGCGCAGACGGTAACACCTTTCATGTTGTATGCGGCGCTGTTCAATAGTGCGAATAGTGTGGGCGACATAGAAATGCCCACATCCACACGGTATCTTGTAAATCCCTGGCGTTTCCAAGTGATGTGGCTGAAGAAATTCGTAGAGAAACGAGACTTATTCTTTTAAAATCCAAACCACCAGCTTCAAACATGACTAGAGCTGAACGCAGTGGCCTCCGTGCTCTCCGGAATGATCCTCTCACCGTCGTCCGACCAGCTGACAAGAGCAATCCTGCCGTCTTAATGGAACGAGCCAACTAAAACGCAGAAATCAGACGGATGTTGGAGGAAGACACATACCAAAAATTACCTCGGGACCCAACATCCAGAATAATGAGGAAGACTTCAGAGCTTCCCAAACGGTCATCGCTGGAAGAGAATACTATTTAGAACCTGCTCCCCAAGGCACCAACACCGCCCACGTTCTATGGTCTGCCGAAGGGGCATAAGAAGGACACACCGTTGAGGCCGATAGTGAGTTCCATCGGATCGCCGACCTATAAACTTGCTAAACATCTCTCCAGCCTCCTCTCTACGCACGTTGGACACTGTAGACACCGTATAAAGAATACAGCGGACTTCATCAATCGGATTAAAGGTCTGCGACTTGCTGAAGGGGATATTACGGTTAGCTTCGATGTGGTTTCTTTATTCACGTGTGCCCCCATCACAGACTCTATTGACTTGCTGTCCCAGCTCTTTGACGACACCACCGTGGAATTATTTAGGCATATTCTGGCGTCATCATATTTCTTACATGATGGAGAATATTTTAACTAAACTGAAGGCGTGGCAATGGGAAGTCCATTAGCACCAGTAGTAGCCAACTTCTTTATGGAGCATTTCGAAAACATCGTCTTGTACACGGCTCCTGCAAAGTCGAGCTGTTTTTATCGCTACGTCGAAGATACTTTCGTCATTTGGCCACACGGACAAGAAACGTTAGAAGAGTTCCTGGAGGATTTCAACAGCAACCACGACCACATCAACTTCACAATGTATGTAGAGAAGGAGGGTTCTCTGCCGTTCTTGGACGTGCGTGTCCGCCGTAAACCCAATGGGTCTCTAGGTCATAGCGTTTACCGCAAGCCCAATCACGCGGATCGGTATCTGCCCGCCACCAGCTTCCATCACCCAGCACAGAAACAGTCAGATCTGAGGACCTTAGTACATCGAGTCGAAACCGACTCAGACGATGAAAACTTGCCGAGAGAGTTGAGCCACTTACGCAAAGTTTTTAAGGAAAACCGTTACAACAACAAACAGATCTCACAAGCAGTGTCATCCTGGCCTCAAAGGAAGAAGACCTCTGAAGAAGACGCCAAGCAGGTTGCATTCTTATCGCTCTCTGGTTCGACAACAGGGAAGATTAGTCGGCTCATGAAGAGGCATAAAATAGACACAATCTTCAGACCTCCGGCAAAGATCCGGCAAATAATAAAACCTGTGTAAGACGATGTAGGCCTCAGAACGCCAGTAATTTACAAGATACCGTGTGGATGTGGACAGTTCTATGTCGGACAGCGCCTTTCTATGTTGAACAGCGCCGCATAGAACATGAAATATGTTACCGTCTGCGCTATCCCGAAAAGTCAGCTGTAGCAGAACATGCTCTGGAAAACGGACACCGAATTGCACTCGATGAGACGGGTGTTATTAAACGGACTAATGGCTTCTGGGATAGCGTGATAAACGACGCCATAGAGATTAGAATTTCTGACAACACCTTCAATAAAGACGATGGACTGCAGCTGAGTACAGCGTGGGATCCGGTGTTGAGGGAGTTGAAGCGGGCCCGGCGGTCGCGCTGCCAAAACATTACCATATATGGTGCGGGACCGAGCACCAGTGACGTCACGAGCGACGGCGCAGCTATATAAGCACGGCAATGACAAAAAATGGTTCAAACGGCTCTGAGCGCTATGGGACTTAACATCTGTGGTCATCAGTCCCCTAGAACTTAGAACTACTTAAACCTAACTAACCTAAGGACACCACACATATCCTTGCCGAAGGCAGGATTCGAACCTGCGACCGTAGCGGTCAAGCGGCTCCAGACTGAAGCGCCTAGAACCGCACGGCCACACCGGCCGGCCGGTAACGACAACCACACGACAGTCATCCACTTCACAATAGCAGAGGAGATCTCTGGCGAACGCTCGTGGACAGTAAACCACTTGAGGCGGCTTGAAACCCTACTATGTTTTATTAATGTTTTGTGTTTTGACATTATTAGACACACAATCTGACTGTCACGTAAGTTCTGTACATTAGCTTATAAAATTTCAAAAACTATTCTCTGAGGCAGAAAAAGCACACACCAGAAATATACAGTAAACTTTTAAATAACATCCTTAAGGTAACTACAATACATCACTTTCAACACAGTCTTCTTTTTTATATTAACCAATGCCCATTCTTTCAAATATAATTTTTAACATATTACCGAACTTTTCCTTGTGATTCGAATACCTCCTAATTTTGTGGGATCTACACAGCATGTCTACCTTGAACTCTATGGTGCTGTCAGATCCTAATTTGTTAAGGACGTAATTAACAAAATTTCCCAGCAACCAGTACACAACGTTATTTTTTGCGTCTGGGAAATAGCGTGCTTCAGGCCTGTGTATCAATGACAGCGATATATACTCCGGGGATGTCCTTGTAATCAGAGCTGTTTGCTCCCCAAACCACTTCCAACTATTCATGTGACCACTGCAAGTATATCTATGAATTATTGTGTCAACTAGATGGCATTGATGACACAAATTTGCTTCACAGAGTCCGATTGAGTACAGTCTTTCATTTGTGCTAACTATGTAATTAACTATCTTGTACCATGACGTTTTTATATTAAACGTGAACACATTAAAACTAATGTTTTTCCAAATCTCAGTCCACTCAATGTTTGGACACTGTCGTTCTATTTTGTTCCTTCCTTTGCTTTTCTTTCGTTCCCGCATTATGGGTCTTGGTGTTAAGTGTCGTGACTGCCTGAGTTCGACACTTACATAACTAAACTCAACATAGAATATCCTCACATGCTCTAAACGAGCCGCTCGTGGTGGCCGACCGGTTCTAGGCGCTTCAGTCTGGAACCGCGCGAGCGCTACGTTCGCAGGTTCGAATCCTGCCTCGGGCAGTGTCCTTAGGTTAGTTAGGTTTAAGTAGTTCTAAGTTCCACGGGACTGATGACCTCAGAAGTTAAGTCCCATTGCGCTCAGAGCCATTTGAACCATTTGAGCTGTAAACGACTGTTGATATTCTGCACGTCAATCAGGGGAAGCAGGCTTCGAGGTTTAATGACATCGAAAAGTTGGCTGCTTATTCTTTCTCGCGAGTCTCTTATTACATTAACTTGCCTTTTGATAAAAAGTGCAGAGGCTTTATCCGTTATATCCGTTAATCCTAGTCCACCATTTTTAGGATCTAAAGTGGTTACTTTAGGAGGTACTCTGAACACTTCACCTCTCCACAAAAATTTGGTGATTTTGGGGACATTATTCTCCTCGCTATCATTCTCGGTATTGGAAACAGCTGGGCAATATAATAAGCTTCAGCAAGGATGCATGACTTGATATACTTTGTTCTTTGAACTTGGTTCATATATCGAGTTAAATTCTTTATAACGTCTCCTTGCACTTTATCTGCTGCAATTTTCCAATTTAAAGTCGTCTTTTTCATGGGGCATGCTGTCAGGCGATCCCAAGTGTTTTATGTTGTCGGACTAATTTTGCCCACTCGATGTTGATATTATCAAAACCTCTGAGAGTTAACATCTTTCTTTTTTTCGTTTGCATTGGCTCCAGATGCTCTATAGTACGAACAAATCACTGTTGCTAGCGTGGTTACCTCGTCTTTATTACTTATAATGACCTCTATATCGTCAGCATAAGCTCTTATAACTGTGTTATGTCCTGATAATGTTAAGCCTTTTAATGTAGCATGGACATGTCGGAGGAAAGATTCGAGCGAAGTGGCGAAGAGCGACATGGACAGAGGACTTCCTTGAGGAACACCTCGTTGTATTTGCATCGGCCTGGATTGTTGACAATTCACTGCTATTTTAGCATTTATTCCAGTTGCTATGTTCTTAATCAACTGTATGACTCTATCGTTCAAACCTACTTTTTCAATGTCTGTAGCAGATATTCATGATTTACTACATCGAACGCTGTATAAAAATCCAAAAATAAAATAAAAATAAAGCACACTTTATGTTTGTTACGGGAGTTATTGCAAAGATATCCCTGAATTCTGCTAGAATAGAAAAATGGTTCTGCCTTGCGTGCAGTTCTGATGTTGACTAATAATTTTATCTGTAAGGCATGAAATTCTCTTGTTTACTATTCTAGCTATTAATTTATAAACAGAATTAAGCAGTGAAATTGGACGAAAATTAGTTAAATCTTTGTTTTCATTGTTTTTTGGCACCAGAACAATTTTACTCTCCTGAAACTCAGCCGGAATCATTTTACCCTGAATAACCTCATTTACAATGTCCGTGATTTTCGCACCTACTATTGGCCAGTAACGGATGTAAAACTCTGCTGGCAGACCATCCGGTCCGGGGGATTTTTTTAGTGGTGAGGCTCACAGAGTCTCATACACGTCCTCTTCACTGACAACCTCGAGAGAATTTTCGTTGTCATCTTCTGTCAGCTGTGGGGCTAGGATGTCGAGGAATTCTTCCAAGGAAGCATCACTACTGTGATGTACAGAATATAACTCGCAATAATAGCTATAAATCTCGTCCATGATACCCTGCTGGGTTCTGAGAATCGTACCGTGTTTTGTTCGAATTTCATCAATAAAAGTCCTCCCGTTTTTCGTATGCTTCACTGAATGATACAGGGAAGTAGTTTCATCTTCTGATACCAAATTTGCCTTCGATTTTATTTTAAACCCTTCCATTTGACTTCTCTTCATATTAAGTAACTTGGCATTGACTTTTTTTATGTCTGCTATCCGAAGTGAGGAACCTGCTGAGACTTGATCATATAGATCTCTCAAAACGGAATAGTAATGTTATATAGTGCATTTCCTTTCTCTTGCGCTCTGGGCACTTTATTGAATAAGAATGTTCCTCAACTTTGGCTTCGCCATTTTAACACACTAGTCGATAGCAGAGAAATATCTACTACGAGCACGCAGGCATATTGCCCATGTTACTTTAATCAGGTCTTCTAAACCATGATTTACTAACAAGGAAGTGTTCAAATTCCACTGATTCCTTAATCGGCGAACTGGCTGTCTTGTTAGATTTATGCAAGCTAAGACACTTGAATGGTCTGAAAAGTACGCAGGCATGGTTTCTACTTTTGTCACTGAAGTGTCAAGGTTTTTAGAAATATATAATCTATCAATCCTACTACGTGATATTGTCGTGACAAGTGAACTCAAAAATGGAGGGGTATTTGATTTCCCATATATCCTTTAATTCAAAACCAGTAACTAGTTGTTTTAGCTCACTTGAGAAATTAAAATTAGGTAACTGGTCTTTTCGATTTAAACACAATTAAAATCACCTCCAAGTAAAACTGTCTTGGAGTTTTCCTTAACAAGTATATCAGGTCATCTTTGAAGAAACGTGCCCTGTCAGCTCGGAGAGAACTTCCTGAAGGGTCATACAAGTTGATGATAGTCACATCATAGATATTTAGTGCTATTCCCCTTCCGGATTCCAGTCGTTACACCTCGCTTACTGTAATCCCTTCCCTCACCAAAAAAGCTGTTCCAACACTTGTTTCGGAAGACACATTTATGTAACTGACAAAAGCGGGAATTACTAAATCCGAAGCCGGCCGGTGTGGCCGTGCGGTTCTAGGCGCTTCAGTCTGGAACCGCGTGACCGCTACGGTCGCAGGTTCGAATCCTGCCTCGGGCATGGATGTGTGTGATGTCCTTAGGTTAGTTAGGTTTAAGTAGTTCTAAGTTCTAGGAGACTGATGACCACAGATGTTAAGTCCCATAGTGCTCAGAGCCATTTGAACCATTTGAACTAAATCCGAAATTAGAACTTCTTGTAACAGGGCAATATCAGTCGCGGATTCTTACAAAAATTCCTTAAGAGCTGATAATTTCGAACCGGACGTAATTTTATTTATGTTTATAGTGGTGACAGAATAAGATTGCGTCATTGCGCTGTCACTATGTAGTTGTTTTGATGAACTAATTTAGTTTCCTGTGGTTCAGGGTTCAGTTAAGCTATAACAGTTTTCTCGGAAGGCTGAACATGGAATAACACTTCAATCAGTTTATTAGTTACCGTCCCGTTTTTTCTTTTCTACTTCTGATGTTTTCTCTTGTACCGCAAGCAGACTGATTTCCTGGTAAACTTTCTGGTTTTTCCTCCACTGATTCGTATAGGATCGTTTCGGACCGATCATCCTTTGGGCTTGGGTCGCCCTTTCCGGATTTACCCTTGCCTTGGTTACGAGCTACATTCTCATTTGGTTGCGTCTGTATTTTACTTCGTGGCTCATCTGGAGCAGTAGCAGACGTTTTCCCAATTTCTGTTGCCGGCGCCTGCCCTGAGGTGTTAACCGTGATTTCAGTTTGGCCACCACTTCCTCGTTCTTTGTTGATATCACTTACTTCCTGATCGAGGGAAACAAATGGAAACTGCAGTTTTGCAACCTCTCCCTGAATTTGTTTATTTACAGACAGCTGCTGATCTTTGCAATCGGCTACTGCACCTGTTGTTTCTTGCAAAAACTAATACTGATTACACCCCCTTCAATCTCTGGTACTGTATGTGTATTATCTTTCTGTTCATCAGTTTCCATTCGCATTTCGCCTTCCGGGTTCCTCTGCCTCCTCATCGCACTGTTTTTGCTTGTGAAGTGAGGGAATTGGACAGGACAGTTCGTCCTCTGAACAACTGTCAGTTGTCTCCAGAGGTCGTTTTCTCGGTTTTCTCGGTGGCAACAGGGTTTCTCTTTGTTATTAAGGGGGGAAATTGACTGTTATCGTGAAGGGAGACATTAGCTTGGCCCGCCACGTTAACATCTTCAACCAGTTGATACGGGCTATTGTTTGATAACAGATCATTTAAGATAAGCTTCTGTCGCTGTATCAAATTACTTTTAAGAACAACAGTTCGCCGCGAACATTCCTGTCTGAAGTGGCCGGTTTCGTTACATAAATGACATGTAGCTTCCTGACCTGTATAAACAATTTGTGCCTTATACCCACAAACAGTTATGTGAGACGTCCATCTCTATACAGCGGACCCGTTAAAACACTGCAGTTTAAAGCGAGGCGACCATCTTTCATTTGCAATTGATTTAACGTCTCCGTAGTTTGAAAGGGCTTCCTTAATCTTATCATTTTCAATTTCAATGGGAAGATTCAAGACACGAACGATTTTGTAATGAATGTCCGCTCTATAGATGGAAACCTTACTTTTATAACCATTTCTATGCACAAAATCTACTTCATAGCCCCACTTTCGTAACACTTTATCAACAGTCGAAGCACTGATTAACTTGACAAAAACACAGTATTTTTCCTGATCCAGTTGCCAGGTATGGACAGTTTCAGAATTTAGAACAATTACCTGTGTAATCCAGTCATCTATTTCCAGGGATGTCGGCTGAACAGGACGGAATTCCTTGTCAAAAGCAAATACCAGAGTATTCTTCCTGAGGTTTGTAGCCATGGTTAATCCAGCGAAGCAATTTCGGTTAAACAACCGAAATTCCAAGTAGCAGCAGCAAGACCAGAAAGAGCGATCAGATCACAAGGAACAGGAACGAACACGGAGATTAGCGGACGGACGGCACTCGGCGAAGCACAGTACAGCGATGTAAATACGAAGTGCAGCGCAACAGTTAACAGCGGCCACTCGCGAGCGCGGCTGAAACGGAACTATGGAACGTGCCTCTCCAATCGGAACCGAAAACTTTTGATCGCAAGGTCATAGGTCAACCGATTCCTCCACAGGTAAACACGTCTGATATATTCTATACGACACTGGTGACGGCTTGTGCGTCACATGACAGGAATATGTTGTCGACCCACCTAACTTGTACACTTGGCGAATGGGCAAAAAGATTCATCTACCTTGCCTGATTTAGGTTTTCTTGTGGATGTGATACTCACTCCCAAAAAAGTGATGAAAACATAACAGTTTTTCGGATAATAATTGAAAATAAAAAAAACTATTCACTTTTTTTTGGTAATCTCATTTTGTTCGTTATAGTTCGTTGTAATTGTTCGTGGCGGACGTTTCCTGACGCCCGTTGCAGTTCATTACTGATCTAGTCACTCAGTTTTTTTTTATTACAGAAGGCAGCTAACCCTGTGACCCAACACGCTGAGCTACCGTGCCGGCTATCACTCGTGGGAAGACTTGAACCAAGGACCTCTCGCTCCGCAGACGCTCACGCTAACCACGGGACCACGGCGCTCCTGAGATCACATAACCCTTGATTTTGCCTATCTTACCATGGACTACTCAGTATGTATGTTTTGCTTATTTTTTTCATAGTTCCACACAACTTCTTCCTGTTTTCTCGATAAATCTGTGTTCAGTTTTTCAAGGCCTATCCACTGTCCCAACTTATAACTAAATCTGAGGGGGGTGCGATGGGGAGGTTCCCTTGTTGGATCTCGCAGGATGCGTACTAACTTGCCGACGTCCAAGTCGAAGTCGTCTCCCTTCGAAGACGATGGCCAAGACGTCGTCTCCAAGTCCGTACCACTCGATGGCTGCAGGCGAAGACCCCTCTCACCACTATTCTCCCGTCTTCCACGCGTACGAAAACGCGGCGGAAGAATACTCAGTTTCGGCCAATAACGAACGCTCTAACGTCGCCGAAATCCCTCCAACACCATTTTTGAGATTCTATCCAACGGTCATGTCGGCCATATCGCCCCTAGGCAAACGAAATTCTCGTCTTCGCCACGTGCTGCCCAGCACAGGTGGCTCCGGAGGCCGGGCTACCCGCAAAAGCGCCGTATTGTCCCGCGTTTCCGGTGACCGCTACCTGCCGGCCACTGCGACTAGTTACGACCAGCCGCAGACTTCATATCCTAAAATTCTCAATTTCGACACTTTTCACCAACGCTTTAAGTTAGTGGCTCAATCATGCAGACATACACGGACTACTACTCGAGAGTGCCTCATATTCATCATAAGTCAATAAAGTCATGACCTGATGCCTTCGCCAGTCCCTTTATTATTAATACTAACTTTGGCAAGCTAACGTGTAAGTGGCCAAATCCTGGCACCTTACATCCGTTCGCCAATGCATCAGCCTCGCTGCCCACTCCCTGCCTCCTTCCCTCCCCCTTTCCAATCCCGCTGCCAAACAGAACAACAAGTCCTATCACGAAGGCCACACCACTGCGTCACGTCCGGACGCCTGCCTCCTGCTGACAACAGCTGTCTGGAACGCCACACATTTACAATCGCACCAAAAAGTATTGGCACACGTGCGTATTTATCGTTGCTGGTTACAAACGCCGCACTTTCCGGTACACAGTACATGTACGTGCTACCTCACATACCAGACATTACAATTCTGCCCATAGTGCCTACCATTAACAAAGAAATGCAGTGTTATGGGCAAACACGTATCTCCTCTGCACACAAAAAGTATTGGCACAGAGCATGGCATCTCGGTATATTGCTGGGTTTTCAGGTACCGGAACGCCATCTGCTGACACATTAGACACTGCGTGTTGTTGACGGCCCGGTCGCCAGTATGTTGCTGTAGTGCGCGATAGTGGTCAGCATGGGGCCGAAGAAGAAGGAACATTCAGTGGCGTTGCGTGAGAGAGTGGTATTGCTCCATTCACAAGGGAGAAGCTATCGACAAATCGGAGCAGAGGTGTCTGTGAGCTACACCACGGTAAGAGCCATCATTCAGAAATATAAAGAGACTGGAACAACAGTGAATAAGTGTCGTCCTGGACGTCCAAAAGTGCTTACAACCCGAGAGCGTCGCCATATCATCGCACTTGCTCGGAAGGAACCTGCTACAAGTGCAGCAACTATTGCTGAGATTGTTCAGACAACGTCCGACAAGACGGTTAGTGTTCAGACTATACGAAATGTGTTGAATGAGGCTGACATGCATGGACGTTCTCCCAGGAAGAAGCCATACATTTCGGAAATTAACCGGCAGAAACGCCTGCAGTTTGCCAAGGACTACATCAGCAAGCCGATGGAGTTTTGGAACACTGTGATATTTAGCGACGAATCGAAGTTCAATGTGTTCGGATTTGATGCAAGAAAGAAAATTTGGCGCAAGCCGAATACGCACCTCGACATCAAACACATGCATCCCACAGTCAAACACGGTGGGGGCGGTATCATGGTCTGGGGCTGTATGGCGGCTTCCGGCGTTGGAAATCTAGCTGTAATTCACGGCACAATGGATCATATGAGATACATTGACGTGTTGCGAGGTAATTTACACGCTAGTGCACAGAAATTGGGCCTTACTGGGGTGTTTCAGTTCCAGCAAGACAACGACCCAAAACATACCGCCATGAAAACCCGGGAGTGGTTACTGTACAATGCCCCCAGAAGGGTTCTAACACCACCTCAGAGCCCTGATTTGAACCCCATTGAGAACCTGTGGGCTCATCTTGACACACAAGTCAGAAAAAGGCGTCCGTCCGGTAAAAACGACTTGGAGAAAGTGCTCCTGGAGGAATGGTCGAAAATTACCCCTGATATCACCCGGAATTTAATACAAAGCATTCCTAGGCGTTTACGTGCTGTTATAGATGCTAAAGGGATGCACACTAGCTATTAGATGGTGAACATCAATGAAGAAAACGAACACACTGTCCGATTCATATGCGTGTGCCAATACTTTTTTGGGTGCAGAAGAGCGATGTTTTTTTTCATGACACTGTATGTTACTTTAAGGACAGGTGATTTTGACATATTTGTAAACTATGTAATGTAAGGTGTCACATGTATGGGTTCTGTTCTGAAATATATGTTTCGTTTAACCTACAACCACTAAAATGTAACTGTGCCAATACTTTTTGGTGCGATTGTATTTACTTGGTGGGAGCCTTTACGCCGTATGATCCACTGCAGAGCTGTCGATTCATTAGGGGATGGTAACATTCTGGCCGAATACTGCGCCAGGAAACAGTAACGGAACCCGAGGGTGTGCTGAAAAGTAATACCTCTGATTTTTTAATGTGAAAAGCTTTGTCAATAAAACAAACTCTATGAACATTCTACGTTTTTATTCTTCGTGTCTACATATTGAAAGGTGGCTACACTGAGTCACAGCGCCAGAGATTATTATTCCGCCGCCTCCACTGGTGCAGTAGTAGTTCAGAGGATGTCGAGGGCAGTTCTTCTGTTGGGCGAGAGAGTAGGTGCTGTTCGGTTGGTGTAATGTATAGATAGAAGTTGCAATTGTCAGAGTGTATTTGAGAAAGGAGATGGGCTTTTGATTTATTATGCTGGTGTAATGGAAAATTTTCGTCAATATATAATGAGGTAAAAAGGTATTACAGTTTTCTTTAATCACAATGCCTCTTGCTCACAGGTACAGCCAACAAGGCATCGGGCTCGTGTTCATTTATTAGACTTGTAATTCTGGTTTCGATGTGCAATTATAGTATTCCTGGTTTTTCAATTAGTTCATTGTAAATGGTGTTTAAAATATTTGTCTTATTGAGAAAGAACCGAGCCAGGTACATGTACGTTGAGTCACACTACCACACACAGAACAGTTACACTTGTGCTTTGTTGTTTCGTAGCTTTTATAATTGCAGGGGACTTAATTAATCAATTGTGTTAATGGAAATTCCTTGTCATTCTTTATTTTATTTTATGCAGTCAGATTGCGTGCTAATACTAGCCAGGGTCAACCGGTTACGAGACTTCATAACCGGTCACGCCGCTACTAAAATTATTGCATTTATTCATTAATATTTTTAAATAAGCCCCCATGCAATATTTATTTCTCAACATACTCATACTGGCGACGAACACATTTCTCGCAATAAGAGACCAGTTTCTTGAAACTGTCACTGTAGAATAACTTTCTAGACGGACCCACAAGCCCACCTCTGATTGCATTGCTTCATCAGTACCATACTGAAGTCCCAGAAGGTGTTCTTCATCTTGCCGGCCTGAGTGGCCGAGCGGTTCTAGGCGCTTCAGTGCGGAACCGTGCTGCTGCTACGGTCGGAGGTTCGAATCCTGCCTCGGGCATGGATGTGTGTGATGTCCTTAGGTATAAGTAGTTCTAAGCCTAGGGGACTGATGACCTCAGATGTTAATTCCCATAGTGCTTAGAGCCATTTGAACCATTTTGTTCTTCATCTACTAGAAACAGATGGAAATCGGTTGGTGCCAAGTCGGGACTGTACGGAGGATGACAGAGGACAGTGAACCCAAGGCGTGTGAGTGCTGCAGATGCCGCAATGATCGTGTGCGGTCCGCCATTTTCATGCTGAAGGAAAGGATGCCCCACGTGTGGACGAACTCTCCGAATTCGAATCTCGATTGCAGCACGGTGTTTCTCACACACCGACGTAGCTACGTTACCGACGTAGTTACGTTACACTCCGCCTAGATACACGCTACAATTCGGAGCGTTCAAGCAGCAGAGGATTGCTGCTAGCGTCGGCGAAGCGGAAAAGTCTTCCGAATGATATGCGTGACGTAATACCTCAGCCAATACTAAGAACAGAATAAAAAATTCAGAGGCATTACTTTTCAGCACGTTTAGTAATATCGTTACCATGTCTTTGGTCCGCATCGTCTAACACGACGTTTAGCCACTTCAGCTTAAGAGCGAGTAAATAAACAGCAGTAGGAGCAATGTTCGCCTACGCTGGACACACTCACCCTCACGGTCAAAGACCTCAGTCAGCAGGAGAACGGCTCAGGGTTGGTTTCCCTAGCGTCTGGCCCGTCGCTTCATTTCCACTTACAGCAGGGTCTCGCAATACACAGCTGTACAGTTAATGTTAATGGAAACCCGCTCCAGTTGCTTCACTAAAAATTTGTTAATTTCACACGACCCATTTTGGCCTATATACTTGGCCATTTTCAAGTGTATCCTAGAAGTACCAAACGTTAATACTTAATGTCATCGCCATATACATGTGTTTATTTTTTTACTGCAGGAGATGAGAGACAATACTTGTATATGTACCATAAAAATGTACAAATGATATACAGCTTATGTTATGCTGTAGGGAACTAACATACACTGATAAAAGAAAGATAGAAGTCAAGTGGACTTAAAAAAAAGTGTTGCGCCCAATGACGTTATGAGAAAAGTGGGCGAATCATAATTATAAAAATGTACAATCCGAAAAACTGTTAACATGTTTTAGCTTAAAATGCATATATTCTGACATATTTCAGAATTAAAACTGCATGTTTTTGAAATAACAGTTTAAAAGTAATTATTTGGAATAATTAAAAATGTAAAACAGTTTCAATGAACGAGTCGTCCATGACGAGTGTAGAGATACGACCTCTAACGAGTAAAATATCAATCACCAGGAGTTGTTGAGGGCTCTAGGATAGCTAGAACGCATCGTTGTCGGCAGCTTACAAGAGTATTTTTACAAACAACCAGGTACATCGGTGGAGTTGGGAGCTGTCGGTTGCTGGGTGCTGCGTAATGTACACTGCTCGTTCATCATCCTTCACTTTCATCTGCAGACGTGGGGTTTCGTACGTCCCCCACTGGAGGTGGAGGGCGGGCCAGGACGGCGAGGCTGCCACCTCCCCCCCCCCCCCCCCCCCTGCCCTTCTCCAACGTCTCCCCAGGCAGTCCACAGGGTTTCCAGTCATCCAGCGAGGCACCTCCAGCCGTGGCAGCCTCGTCCCGCCACGCGGCTGCTGGAGGAAGCTGTCCTGCTGTGTGTGGCCTCGGTGTCCGGCAGATCGGTTACACAGCGTGCAGGTTTCGCTTTACAGTTTTTGAGATGGCTTAAGCTGGTTGAAAACAAACTTACTGCTACAGTAACTGACTTTCATCTCAGACAGGACGCCTGACCCATTTTTGTGTTAATCATCGCCAGAAAAAGGACCTTTTTTCTGTATAATATCAAATTTGCACGAATTTTCTCTTACCAGAAGGAGTAAAGTCATTGAGCACTAGAGTCATCCGCTAATATTTCACATCCAAAGCACTAATTTGGAGCTTCATGTTTAAGATCATTCTATCATTCAGTACCAGTCTCCTACTTTTATCGTTTTTGATAATCCTCGTTAAGAAATGGATTACAGCATGATCCATGCACAGATTCAGATTTTGTCAGAAAAATGGCATCTTGATGAAGTCGACTTGTTGGGTCACTCCTGAACCTCAGGCCAGGACGGGTCAATAACTCAACCTTTTATTCAGGAGAAAGGCCTCAAACATTTTTCTGTCTTCAGCTGGAATTGCTGATCATAAAACGGAAACCAGAAGCACCACTCCAGTAGGAGTACGCTTCGGCAACACACTTTCTGAATCCATCACGCCGGCCGTTGTGGCCGTGCGGTTCTAGGCGCTTCAGTCTGGAACTGCGTGACCGCTACGGTCGCAGGTTCGAATCCTGCCTCGGGCATGCATGTGTGTGATGTCCTTAGGTTAGTTAGGTTTAAGTAGTTCTAAGTTCTAGGGGACTGATCACCACAGATGTCAAGTCCCACAGTGCTCAGAGTCATTTGACCATATGAATCCACCAGGTTTTAAAAACAACAATTTGGAACGTCGCCTGCAACGTTAAAATCTCATTTCAAATTGTAATAGCTTATTAGTTTTTTGTTGTGTAAGATGGTTCAAAAATGTTGAAAAATTACCGGACAATAGGCATCTATGATTTTTAATTCAGGCCATACTGAAACCAGGAGTGCATTTATTACTGCTTGGAACACGATGATCTCGAATGGTGATCGGCATGGAGGAAAAAACAGTCCTGGAAATTTGATATATTGTAGACAAGTCGCTTTTTGTGCAGCAGATTTTTTCGGCTACCTGAAGTCCCATGTATACTTCAAAAACCAAAACTTGAAAAAGCTTGTTTTATAAACAATCCAAGGGACAAAAAAGTCAAAAAAGGTCGCGTAAAATTTAATGATGAGTCCGTATGGCACAGAAGCGGTAAATCAAATGACATCAGACTTACAGGTTGTCCACAATGTGAATACCCCAATATCTAGGAAAGTTTTAGAATTTTACCACAAATATTCACTGAAGTACAGCACTTTAAACTTGAAAAGCAAATTGACGGGGGTACAGCTGTCAACAGCAGCGGAATATTACGTGGAATCAGAGGCGACCAGTGGAAAAGTACACCGGACCGGTATTAGAACCCGGCATCTCCTGCTGCATTCATATAACTTTAAATTTCATCACAATTTTTTTAGATGTCGGCGCTACTTTTTGTCACTCTTCACGTGTCTCCTACTCACAACGTAATTAAAATTTGTGGGCTAGAAATTAGTACATCTTCCTTTGACTGTTTAGCAAACGCGTAGACGAAATTTGGACAAAATCTGATACGGCAGTGACGGGTCTGTAGACGAGATCACTTATCCAGTCATGCTGTGTATATTTACACCAAACAGCAGAGGTCTTCCCGCAGTCAAGACTTTTGTAACGGACAAGTTTTCGGACCGGCCCTCAACCAAGTAGACTGGGAGAGTAACGTCTTACACGTCTGACCACCCATTAAACGTTGCTTGGTCTGGTTGTGAAAGCTACTGTTTACTGCGAAACTGCGTCTAACTTTGCGAAGTAGGAATTACTCACCGCCGGCCGGTGTGGCCGAGCTGTTCTAGGCGCTTCAGTCTGGAATCGCGCGACTGCTACGGTCGCAGGTTCGAATCCTGCCTCGGACATGGATGTGTGTGGTGTCCTTAGGTTAGTAAGATTTAAGTAGTTCTAAGTTCTAGGGGACTGATGACCTGAGATGTTAACTCCCTTAGTGCTCAGAGCCATTTTTGAATTACTCACGTTCCGATATGGGAGTGTAAAACTGCAAATATACAGTTCAAAGCCTGTACTCAGTAGTATACAGGCACCTGCTCTAATTCAGCCATCTAACGAACCCTTGAAAACTGACGAGACATCTGAAGCCCCCTTTACACAAGAGCGAATACAAGTGAACACAACCGAACGCGCTCTCGCAAACAATTCGCCAATGTTCATTACCGTTCGCTTGTACCTGTGAACAAGCGTTTACCCTAGACGGCACGGAAGAGAACACGGGATATCGAGTACTGCCTATGAACGCTAAGTTACTGGTTTTTGGTGCTGACAATCGGCAGGAGGAATATAACATTATACAGATTGAGGCATCTAAGACAAGCCGTTCAGGCATTCCAGAACGATTAAACATGTCGAGGTGTACTCTTCGCCAAGGTATAGCGAACAATAGTAGCGAATTTCCCGACGTTCGCAACTAAATTTTATCGTTTATAGTCGCCGAATTGCAACGCCGACTTTTTTCTTCCCAGGCATTTGAAAGAAACTTCTAAGAGATCTTGAACAAAATAACATGTATGACACTTCATCTCGTAGTATCAACATAACAGGGCTGCAAACCATCGTCCCCGCTTTCGGAAGAAGAGGTTCCTCAAACGTCTGTCCTAATGTACCACCGGCCGAAGTGGCCGTGCGGTTAAAGGCGCTGCAGTCTGGAACCGCAAGACCGCTACGGTCGCAGGTTCGAATCCTGCCTCGGGCATGGATGTTTGTGATGTCCTTAGGTTAGTTAGGTTTAACTAGTTCTAAGTTCTAGGGGACTAATGACCTCAGAAGTTGAGTCCCATAGTGCTCAGAGCCATTTGAACCTAATGTACCGAATTTAAGCAAACACTTAACGCGCCGTTATCTTGATACTGTTTAATCAAGTCCCAGACATTCCATATTATGTCGTCGAAGTTCCCTTAGAAGCTTCTTTCTAACGTGGGCCGGGCGGTGTGGCCGTGCGGTTCTAGGCGCTTCAGTCTGGAACCGCGTGACCGCTACGGTCACAGGTTCGAATCCTGCCTCGGGCATGGATGTGTGTGATGTCCTTAGGTTAGTTAGGTTTAAGTAGTTCTAAGTTCTAGGGGACTGATGACCACAGATGTTAAGTCCCATAGTGCTCAGAGCCATTTGAACCATTTTTCTAACGCGGAAAGAAAAAAAAAGTCGGTTTCGCAATTCGGGGACTGTAAGCGATAGATATTACTCGCGAACGTCGAGAAATTCGCCATAATGTCCGTTATTGGTTGGCAGAAACCGCAGCTCTATCTATTTACTCATTCTGGACTTATTGGAAGGGCTTATTTCAATAGTGGTACAAGTCCATTAATCGGGCAGGTAGGTTAGAAAATTTAAAAAGGGAAATGGATAGGTTAAAGTTGGATATAGTGGGAATTAGGGAAGTTCGGTGGCAGGAGGAACAAGACTTTTGGTCAGGTGATTACAGGGTTATAAATACAAAATCAAATAGGGGTAATGCAGGAGTAGGTTTAATAACGAATAAAAAAATAGGAGTGTGGGTTAGCTACTACAAACAGCATAGTGAACGCATTATTGTGGCCAAGATAGACACAAAGCCCATGCCTACTACAGTAGTACAAGTTTATATGCCAACTAACTCTGCAGATGATGAAGAAATTGATGAAATGTATGACGAGATAAAAGAAATTATTCAGGTAGTGAAGGGAGACGAAAATTTAATAGTCATGGGTGACTGGAATTCGTTAGTAGAAAAGGGAGAGAAGGAAACATAGTAGGTGAATATGGATTGGGGGGAGGAAATGAAAGAGGAAGCCGCCTTGTAGAATTTTGCACAGAGCATAACTTAATCATAGCTAACACTTGGTTCAAGAATCATGAAAGAAGGTTGTATACCTGGAAGAATCCTGGAGATACTAAAAGGTATCAGATAGATTATATAATGGTAAGACAGAGATTTAGGAAACAGGTTTTAAATTGTAAGACATTTCCAGGGGCAGATGTGGATTCTGACCACAATCTATTGGTTATGAACTGCAGATTGAAACTGAAGAAACCGCAAAAAGGCGGGAATTTAAGGAGATGGGACCTGGATAAACTGAAAGAACCAGAGGTTGTACAGAGTTTCAGGGAGAGCATAAGGGAACAATTGACAGGAATGGGGGAAAGAAATACAGTAGAAGAAGAATGGGTAGCTTTCAGGGATGAAGTAGTGAAGGCAGCAGAGGATCAAGTAGGTAAAAAGACGAGGGCTAATAGAAATCCTTGGGTAACAGAAGAAATACTGAATTTAATTGATGAAAGGAGAAAATATAAAAATGCAGTAAATGAAGCAGGCAAAAAGGAATACAAACGTCTCAAAAATGAGATCGACAGGAAGTGCAAAATGGCTAAGCAGGGATGTCTAGAGGACAAATGTAAGGATGTAGAGGCTTGTCTCACTAGGGGTAAGATAGATACTGCCTACAGGAAAATTAAAGAGACCTTTGGAGAGAAGAGAACCACTTGTATGAATACCAAGAGCTTAGATGGCAACCCAGTTCTAAGCAAAGAAGGGAAGGCAGAAAGGTGGAAGGAGTATATAGAGGGTTTATACAAGGGCGATGTACTTGAGGACAATATTATGGAAATGGAAGGGGATGTAGATGAAGATGAAATGGGAGATACTATACTGCGTGAAGAGTTTGACAGAGCACTGAAAGACCTGAGTCGAAACAAGGCCCCGGGAGTAGACAACATTCCATTAGAACTACTGATGGCCTTGGGAGAGCCAGTCATGACAAAACTCTACCATCTGGTGAGCAAGATGTATGAGACAGGCGAAATATCCACAGACTTCAAGAAGAATATAATAATTCCAATCCCAAAGAAAGCAGGTGTTGACAGATGTGAAAATTACCGAACAATCAGTTTAATAAGTCACAGCTGCAAAATACTAAAGCGAATTCTTTACAGACGAATGGAAAAACTGGTAGAACGGACCTCGGGGAAGATCAGTTTGGATTCCGTAGAAATGTTGGAACACGTGAGGCAATACTAACCTTACGACTTATCTTAGAAGAAAGATTAATAAAAGGCAAACCTACGTTTCTAGCATTTGTAGACTTAGAGAAAGCTTTTGACAACGTTAACTGGAATACTCTCTTTCAAATTCTGAAGGTGGCAGGGGTAAAATACAGGGAGCGAAAGGCTATTTACAATTTGTACAGAAACCAGATGGCAGTTATACGAGTCGAGGGGTATGAAAGGGAAGCAGTGGTTGGGAAAGGAGTGAGACAGGGTTGTAGCCTCTCCCCGATGTTGTTCAATCTGTATATTGAGCAAGCAGTAAAGGAAATAAAAGAAAAATTCGGAGTAGGTATTAAAATTCATGGAGAAGAAGTAAAAACTTTGAGGTTCGCCGATGACATTGTAATTCTGTCAGAGACAGCAAAGGACTTGGAAGAGCAGTTGAACGGAATGGACAGTGTCTTGAAAGGAGGATATAAGATGAACATCAACAAAAGCAAAACGAGTATAATGGAATGTAGTCAAATTAAATCGGGTGATGCTGAGTGGATTAGATTAGGAAATGAGACACTTAAAGTAGTAAAGGAGTTTTGCTATTTAGGGAGTGAAATAACTGATGATGGTCGAAGTAGAGAGGATATAAAATGTAGACTGGCAATGGCAAGGAAATCGTTTCTGAAGAAGAGAAATTTGTTAACATCGAATATAGATTTAAGTGTCAGGAAGTCGTTTCTGAAAGTATTTGTATGGAGTGTAGCCATGTATGGAAGTGAAACATGGACGATAACCAGTTTGGACAAGAAGAGAATAGAAGCTTTCGAAATGTGGTGCTACAGAAGAATGCTGAAGATAAGGTGGGTAGATCACGTAACTAATGAGGAGGTATTGAATAGGATTGGGGAGAAGAGAAGTTTGTGGCACAACTTGACTAGAAGAAGGGATCGGTTGGTAGGACATGTTTTGAGGCATCAAGGGATCACAAATTTAGCATTGGAGGGCAGCGTGGAGGGTAAAAATCGTAGAGGGAGACCTAGAGATCAATACACTAAGCAGATTCAGAAGGATGTAGGTTGCAGTAGGTACTGGGAGATGAAGAAGCTTGCACAGGATAGAGTAGCATGGAGAGCTGCATCAAACCAGTCTCAGGACTGAAGACCACAACAACAACAACAAGTCCATTACCTCCACTTTTCTGATTATAGTGCATCTGACATTAAGGGTCCAAACAAACAGAAAGAAAGGTTCATCTCTAACAAGAAGCCATATGCTTGAATATTTCTGGTATCTCAACTGCAGATTTTTCAGCGCTCATTTAACTTAAGGACTCTGTATGTTAAAATGAACAAAAATGGACTTGCACCACTATTGAAATAAGCCCTTCATTTGGGGTAGCGTGTCGTAGCTGCCTCACGCTGTATCGTTAGAGGCACGACGCAAAACGTTTGAAATTCAAGAGAGGATTATTTTGCGTGACGAGTGCACGTTTTTGACGAAGTAAGCACAGTGGGTAGCAAAGGAAAAATTTAGGTGTCTCATTTGTTACGTAAACATGGAACGCCTGGAGGTGGTGCTGCAATCGACACTGAACTGCAACTCCTGCTTTAGCTAGCATCAGTTCAAAACTTTGCACGTATATAGGTTGACACTTTTCGCGAACTTCGAATTGCAATTGAGGAGGAAATTAGAAAACAGAACACTAATTACCGACGAACACCATAAAATGAAGAAAGGCTAGCATTCACACTCTGGTTATTAGGACGGGTTACGTGTACGTTAGAGACTGTTTGTCATTTCAGTAGCTGTTATTTGCTTTCCGGTGTCTGCAGTGCCGTGTGCAAAGCATTTCCTGCTTTTTATTAAAGTAAGTGTAAGGAAAAGAATCTCAGCAAAATATGATTAATGAAACCTAAAATACTAGGTGTAGAAGTATGAAACCGGAATTTGTTTGCAATAATTACACGTCTGTGTTTGAAACTGATAAACAATATTTTATTCAAAATAATCTCCATTCCTATTTGTACATTTCTCCCACCTCTCCGGCAGGCTATGAATTCCACGCCAAAAAATTTCGTCTTTTGAAGCAAAACAGTCAGCGAGGCATTTTCGTACATTTTCATACTAATTGAAGCGTTGTTCAGCGATATCGTGTCCCAGTGATGCAAATAGACGTTAATCGGATGGAGCCAAGCGTGGACAACAAGCCGCATGCCCTAATATTTCCCAACTGAACATCTCGATCGTTTCCCTGACCCGTTTTGCTGTGCGTATGGGGCGTTATCATGGAGCAATATGACTTTGTGTTGCGTTTTTCCATATTCCGGTCGTTTTTACGTAATGCTCGATTCAAATCGATCATTTGCTGTTAGTAGCGATCAGTGTTAAATGTTTCAGTTGGTTTTAACAGCTCATAGTACATGACACCGTTCTGATACCAACAAACACAGAGCATTGTGTTCTTTCCAAAGGGATATGGTCTTCCACTGAATGTAGATGCTTTGCCTGGATTCACCCATGATTAACGGCGCTTAGGATTGTCAAAATACATCCATTTTTTATCACTTGTCACTATTCGATGAAGAAACAGCTTTCTCTTGTATCTGCCGAGCAGCATTTGACAAGTGGTCTTTCGATTTGCTTGCTGTCTTTCATTCAGTTCATGCGGAACCCATTTTCCCACTTTCTGCACCTTTTCCTATAGCTTTCCGCCGAAGAGAAACGGCTTTCTGCGCCTCATCCAATTGTTCCGCGAGTTCCTGTTGAGTCTCAGTACCAGATTCATTCAATAAGGCCTACAATTCGTTATCTTCGAACTTTTTCGGTGGTTTCCCGCGCTCGTCGTTTCTCACGTCAAAATCACCATTCTTAAATTGTTTGAACCATGAAAGATCTCTGTTGGATTCTTTCCATGTTAATTTCTTAAATCTGTTGTCATTTACAGCATACATTCCACTTCTGAATTTACTGTGGTGTTTCTGACTCCATCTGGGAGGAGACTGAGCAGTGGAACGTGTTACTTTTACACATAAACAAGAATGATCTGTCACACTACTACACTTTAAAACACAGTTTATATGTAGTTCATGTCACACGGTCTCATACGGAACCTACATGCGCTTTTTTTATATAGTGTACATGATAAGATACTGTCATCCCCCTTCCCTTCTGTGTGAAAGGATGAATGAGCAAATGTATTTCTAGTTGCATGCTTGATGGTAGCAGACAAGTCTGTCTGCTAGATAACAGTAGCACCAACGTCGGAACAGGTAGCTACGCTTTCCAAAAACAAAGAGGTTTCTATTCTTAGTATGGTCCTGTCCGTCCCTTGTCATGTTGGTATAGGAAGCTGCCTCTCTGGTCGCTTCCGTTTGAATCTGTGAAGCACCCTCGGTAGGGGCCCACGCCAGTTGGTCTGCGGCGAGCGTCTGAAGTGGTAAGATCTCTGGCTAAGCGCGTCTCTGCTAAGTCCGTAGGACAATGCATTTCTTAAGTTCAGCCTAACTGAAAATTTAATCATCTTTGTTTCAGGTTTAGATCTAAAATATCTTATGTTATCTTAAATTGCAACGCAGTGTAATTCGAGTGTGAAGTTCAGAATATCTCCCAGTAGTTGCTTTGTCACTACTTTGTGACTAAAGTGGAACCACGTGTTGATGATCCGTAACTCTAACTAAGATCATCAATCTTAAATGCGAATGTACGTGAGATTATAACGTCTCGTCTTGACAATATTTTTCAATATAGCAACTTTTCTTTATGTTCAACCCACGTGGAGTGTACTTTGTGAGGCCAGTACCACGTGCTTATATAATTGTTTGACCCATCAGGTTAATAGTATGATGACAGTAACCAGTTTGAAGTTTTTCTTTTCGATGTAATTTATTTTAATTCTCAAAATTATTGTGGAGTTACACTCTTTGTGTAAACCAAGTTGACCACGTGAAGCATGTGGTGTAATCATCAAAGTAGCCCTCAGCTATTCTTATCGAGAAGATTTCACAGACAATTAGTATTAATTTAGTATACCAGTGTGTGGTAATTTCATGATGGACAGGATTGCCCTACGACCGTAACTTCTTCGGGTGAAAATTGAATCAGTTGGTTGTGGTTAATTTCCTCTTGCATATGTTTCAACGTTCTTCGTGTGTTATTTTATGAATGCAGTGCTGTATGCAGTCTCCCAATCTTGGCTCCATATTTGATGTATTCCATAAGATTACAAACTCACATTTTCACAATCCTAAATAAGGCACCAGTTTAGTTACGAATCAAGTTTAATATGCTGAAATTTTAACGGTACAATGATCAATGTTAAAATAAATGTCTAAACATAAACCGATTTATTTCTTTTTATTTAAATTCTATTTTTATATATATATTACCAGTTGTCGTAAGATGACTATTAAAAGATTATAATTAATGTTAGTCTGGTTGGCAATTTGGTAAACTAGACTGGATACTTGGTGAAACAGTTGCTCAGTAATGCAAGGATAACTTCCCCAGATAGCTCACAGCTTTTAACCCTCTTTTATTATCTTGAATATCAGCACCGATTTCAGAACAACATAATGCATCAACATTACAACCACTCGAAATACTGTGTAGAGTATGTTCGCCGAAAGCTTCGACAAGCATTCGATGCGATTCTGCAGCAGTTTTCTGCAAATGGTAACAGAAAACCAGTGCCGTCCACAAATCGTAGTTAATAGGCACAAAACTCGACATCTTTACCGGTTTTCAACAGATACCGATGTTTGGAACTTGGGTTACTCTGTCTTGACTTTCGTCGTCAGCCGTTATAGGAACCAGATAGCGCTGCAGAAGCGGTCTCTCGGGCCCTACACTGACAGTTAGCACCATCTATAGGGTAATTCCGGTTTCATACTTCTACACCTGGTGTATATATGACGTGTCCCATAAGCCGCTTGATAACACCTGCTATACACTTTCTAAGAGGCCAGAATGCGAGATCACATAAAAACCATATTTATTAGTCATCAAAATTCTCGGACAGAACAGTGATTCATGAGGTATGTAATGACAGCTGCCACGAATGTTAGCAGCGACAATGATCATGTTTATCGTACATTTTTAATATTAATCAGCATAAAAGATACGGATTCGCACTTGCTTACTTGCAAAGACATTATTCTGCTTTGACTAAAAAGAACTGCAAAGTTTATGCTTATTTGCTCCTTTCCGGCCTGATGCAAGTAGCTACTGAATTTGTTGTCTTTCTCACGTCTCCGGTAGGACCTACGAGCGCTTCGCAGTTTTCTACCAATGATAGCCTTTTTCTTCGGCATTTGTGCTTAACATCTGGTGGATCCGAAAAGCTATATCTAAATTACTCTGCGATCAGCATTATATTCTGTTCGAACTACTCCATCGCTCCCACAACTGATGTCAACAATACAAGAAGACGGTGATGATGCTTGGTTTGCGGACGCTCAACTGCGTGGTCATCAGCGCCCGTACAAAGTCCCAATTGTTTCACAGTCCATTTTTTTTCCACAGTCCAATCTAGCCACAGTCAGGAAGGATGAGGATGATGACAACACAAACACCCAGTCCCCAGGCAGAGAAAATGCCCAACCCCTGCGGGAATCGAACCCAGGAGCCCGGGATCCAGAGGTAGCAATTGTAGCCACTAGACCACGAGGTGTGGACACAACAAAAGAAGACTTGACTGTACTGCTAGCGTGAAGTGGAGAGGACACGAACTTTAATTTTATTATTATTGACTTTCGGTACGTGCGCAGACAGCCATTTCAACAGGGAAATCTCAATTATGGCAATAAAAACGAGTAGACAACACAACTCCCAAACTCTGCGCGGAGAAAATCTCCGAGCTGGCCTGGGATCGAACCCTTGGCCTTTCTATCGGGAATTTGCCGCGCTGACCGGTCAGCTGCCGAGGCAGTCAAGGACGCAAACCTTCGTTTGGTGGTTGACCGAAAGACTGACACGAGCGGATACGAACCAACCACGACCGAATGCCTTTTCCCGAGCGGCTCTTGACAATGCTACGGCTAGAAATGGCGTCAGAGATTGGCCAGTGGTAGTCGGTGACGCCACTCAGGAAGAAAGGACTCCGCGGAGGCAAAGCACCACTTCGAAACGAAGTTCCAAAGTTGCTCGAGATAACCAAAATTAACGCGACAGCACAGCAACGAGTGCTTCAAAATGGTTCAAATGGCTCTAAGCATTATGGGACTTAACATCAGTCCCCTAGACTTATAACTACTTTACCTAACTAACCTAAGGACATCACACACATCCATGCCCGAGGCAGGATTCGAACCTGCGACCGTAGCAGCCGCGTGGTTCCGGACTGAAGCGCCTAGAACCGCTCGGCCACAGCGGCCGGCTGCATCGAGTGCAGTTATCTTAAATTCTGTCAGCAACAGAGCAAAGGGGGCGTAAGTCGTGGCAACCGAGCGGGCATAGGCGCTCGGCCTATCGGGAAGGAAACGCAGCAGCAGCAGCACAGCAGTCGTTGCGAAATCAGTGACGTCACGAGGCACAGCGGGTGACGACACAGCCTCCCACTCCGAGGCCCTCGTAAATGACAGGCCGCCGTGCGTACGTCATCCGTTGACCGTCACGTGACCCGCAAAGGCCGAGCTACCGAACTGCGCCAGTCGGTAGAGGTGGGCCAAACGGTTATTCTGGAGTAACCGTTATCACAGTTCCAGTTATTCTTTGATAACCGAATACTCCGAGGGGCTACAGTTAAATAACGACATACTTGGAATCCACCAGTTTAGTTATCAGAAATGGCAGGAATGTTGTATGAATCTTGTCATAACCTTAGCTTATTAACTCCGGGTACATTTTAGTTGATGTTAGAACGATTATTAGTGTTTCATATTATATGTTTGTAGGTTATCGGTCACTATTAGAAATATTATCTTCGCAGCTGTGACAGAAAGTACGCGGAACTTCGCCACAGCACTGTTTAAGTAAAATGTTAACAACGTGCGTTTTTAAGTATGAAGTAATATGTAAACTGAGTACTGTAGGTTAAATTCGAAGCTTCATTTCTTGTGCTGCTCACATAATAGAATAAAGTGTACAGCCTTGTAATACAACAAAAACTATACGTAATGTGACAGATTCGTTTACTCCTGTGCTGTAAAAGATAGTTCTATTGGGGAAAGTGTGAGTACGCTAATCCAAGTTTTATGTGAGATTTGGAAACTGCTCGATTTCTCCAGCTACAACATGTTTATAACATATGAAGACATGCAGATCGAAAGGGTTGACAGTATTACATTTCTGGGACTACAACTCGATAATAAATTCAGTTGGGAAGGGCATAGGGCCTACCACGTTTTCTCACTCTGTTATTTCATAAGGGAGCATATTCTGTGGTAACTCATCAAACGTAGCAAAAGTTTTTCGCATGTAAAAACGTGTAATAAAAATAGTTTGTGGTATAAATTCAAGAACATCATGTAGGAACCTATTCAAGGAACTTTGTATTCTAACCACTGCTTCCTAGTATATTTATTCCTTAATGAAATTTGTTACAAGTATTTCCAACCAATAGCTCAATACATAATATCAGTACTAGAAATAGGAACAGCAATCTACATAAAGACCTAAAATCACTTACCTTGGTTCAAAAGGGGTCCTATATTCAGGAACATGCATTTTCAATAAACTGCCAGCAAGTCAGCAACCATTAAAAACTTGGTTTCAGATAAAGCACGGTTTACAGTGTGTTTGAAAGACTTTATGATACAGAAGTGTCTGATTCCACCCATCATCAAAATGCCGGAAATGGCTATTTTAAGTGTGCCTATGACGTCACTACATACACATGGCAACAAACACGAAGATACATATAAATAATACAGTAACATCTCCACCAAAAATACAATCAAACCAACGGGACAACTGCGGGAAGTTGGGTGTTTTACGGTGAGGACAAGCTAGTAAAAAAAACACACCATGATCCCAAAACACAAAATGAAGAACAAAAAGAAAAAAAAATACAGCATTCTGCTACACCAACAAAAATCTGCAGGAATCGGACACTTCTGCCTAGCCAGATCTCCAATGAGTTGACGGGAAAGCGTAGTACGATCTTCGAACAACAGATGGCGCGAGACACATTAGACAGTTATTGAAATAACTGCCTGTATCAGAGGAACGGTTATCGCAGTAACCGTTATTTCTCAGTAACCGGTTATTTCTATCAGTTACGTTATTTTTTACCACCACCACCAGTCGGCCTAAAGTCGCCGTCGCAGTGGCGCCGGTAGCGGTGCATTCCGCCGACGACCGACATCGGCCGGAGACGGCCGATCTTTTCAAATCAATACGCCACTACGTGCGCGGTCATACTATAGCCGGTCCTATCTCCCGTGTGTACTGACTTCGGACGATAATCGTGAAATTCAAATCAGTTTGTTTTCTTCGGTCAAATCGTCCGACGTTCACGCACACGAAATGCAGAGCGTGAGAAACTCGTTTAGTTTAGTCCAAGAAAGAATGAGTTTATGGCATCATGAAGATGAAAATATCATAATCGGGATATCGTCCGGAATCTACAGTCTGAAATCGCAGCTTTATTCGAAACTCAAATAGACAAACACTTTACCGGAAATTTTAGGCATATATTACGACCTCAAAAATTAATTTGTTCACATGAAGAGGGTGGCGTATTTCATATGCTTATAGCTACTGTACTCGATCTACAAATTATTACTACTGCCTACTGGTGTTTTATGCCAGGAGGGTAGTGATACTGTTAATGTGAAGTGGTTTGCAAATGTCCGTCAGCACAAATTTAAATAAATACAGCTAAACGGGTTGTCTATAACCCACTTTTCAAGGTCATCACAAATTATCTCAAATATGTAACGGAATGTTTCTTCTGTCATGCCATATATTCGTAAAACCTGTCTGGTCATTCCGATAACTGAGGACAGAGTGTATAGTACTCGCCACGTTCTTTGCGAGTCAGGAAAGCTCATTCACATGCATTCAGCGTCTCTTTAATAGCAAAAGCCCCATATGCAGCACTCGCATCCACACACAGAGGAGTCGTATCCACCCACACTAAGAGGTTAAAATCAAAGCTACTTCATTAATAGAATACGTTCTAACCTAACCTAACCTCTTGACCCTCCTAAAAACTGACGGAGGAGACAACTAGTCTGCATTTGAGAACTTTTTGTCAGACGATCTGTTGACAGGAGGTGTTCTTGAATCAATTTTTTACGTTGATTCTAGAAATAACTACCGTTTTTGTACTATCACTTCAGGTTTTTACACAAAATAAGAAGTAATATTTTGACTTCTGTGTCCACAAATATATTCTAACACCATTTCACACAATGTGACCTTTTCATCAAAACACGTTTAAAAAAATTAAATAGATTTAAAAAATACTCCTCAGAACTCCCCTAATGCAGGCCGTTGCGACCGAGCGGTTCTAGGCGCTTTAGTCCGGAACCGAGCTGCTGCTGCGGTCGCAGGTTCGAATCTGGATGTGTGTGATGTCCTTAGGTTAGTTACGTTTAAATAGTACTAAGTCTAGGGGACTGATAACCTCAGATGTGAAGTCCCATAGTGCTTAGAGCCATTTGAACCATTTCAACTCCCCTAATTTGTTTCTCGACTACCTTGTATAAACACAAGAAGTCAACAGTGTTCGAATCCTGCCTCGGGCATGGATGTTTGTGATGTCCTTAGGTTAGTTAGGTTTAACTAGTTCTAAGTTCTAGGGGCCATAGTGCTCAGAGCCATTTTTTTCAACAGTGTTCCACAAATTTTTAAACTTTCTCTTGTTTGACTTCCTTGCAGATCCTTACATATGATGACTGTCCCTCCCCAACAACCGAAAGTAGTCGGCCAACACAGCTGTTGTTATGTGCCGCTGCTAGCTCCTCTTAATGTTTCTGTGAAAATGTTCAGTCTGCTCTTCAATAGAACGTCCAAAATTTCCGGAAAGTAGTCGATATGTGAGTATAGAAAGCAGACTTTCACACTCATTTAAAAACCCATCTTCTTGAAATTTTACAACTTTTTTCAATAATGGCCTTGTAATTCGGATCTTTGTTATACCGTACAAAGTTCTGTTACTAATCCGAAGACAGTCATGTATCTTTTTCTCTTTTCTTCATTGTCTTCTCAGAATCTTCATTCTTCGTCAATATCTTAATTTGAGACAAAAAAATTCCAGCTTTCAACTTGTGTCATGTGGTGAAGGGAAATTCCTTGGAAAGGTTCTTGATGCAGGATCCATCCTGTGGTAGAGCCTTTACAAATTACTTCATCAAGCCCAGTTTTATTTTCAGAGGTGGAAGCAAGACTTTTCTTTGTTCTACAAGTGGTTCGTGCAGGGTACTTTTAGTTACAGGTGCAAAATTTCATTTTAAAATAAGCATGATAAGCCTTTCACACAAAGTGTGATTCTCAAAATGTTACAGAAAAAATTTAGATTCTTCACACTTGCGTGTTGACATAGTAGTAACTATGAACACTAGGCGAAGTGTTTTATTAATACTGTCTTAAACAAACAGAATAATCACAATATAGCACTGGTAATCCAAGCCTGAGAGCCAAGCAACACTTTCAGGGTCACACAACAACTAGCATCAACAGGTGTAACATCCTAAAGGTATACAGGGCAGTACTGAGAAATTTCCGTCCAACAATGCGCATAACCTATTGACACTGCAATATATCTTTAAAGTCAAACAGGGGCGAAACTGTACGTGATAGGAAAACACTGAAAACAGATTTGGAATCAGAGTAAGAGGTTGAGGTAGTATCACACATTAGTTTTCAGTTATCTGATACCACGCAGATTAGAGAGATCGGACGCACTATGACAATGCTGTCGGCCGATGTTATCGGGCGACCTCTGGCGACGGTGTCTGACGACAGCTGTCGGTGCCACTGTGAATGCAGCCTAAGCGACAAGACCTACGAACCTTGTACGAGAAAATCTGCATTTCTGGTTGATTCAACATTTTTTAATTGTTTATTTAATGCAAGTTTACGAACTGCGTATTCTATTAGATGTGCAAATTCGTTCCAAAATAAATTTTCAAATAAACAATACTTTAAAATAGCTTGTGCCTAGGTACAGTTTACTGTTGTGTTGACACACTGGATCAACTGCGACAATATATTCCAGGCGTTGATATTTAGTGAAGTTCGTTATCCTTCCACTCTGTGGTACTTGTGAACACTAGTGGAATATATAATCAGCAAATTTTGTGTTACTTCGTTTTGAGTTTTTGTGTTGAAGGACAAGATACATTTAAAGACGTACATGCAGAATTAGTAATAAAGTCTGTACCGTACGTTTGCCGTACGACCCAAACCCTGCGGATGCCCACGTGTCGTCTGTAGCAGCTGTATATGGAGCTGACGCAACTTGCTTTCGCGGCGGGAGCAGTCGCTTCACTGACATCCTTGCAGAACCCTTCCACACCTCCTTGCTCCCCCCCCCCCCTTCTCCCCTCCCACCACAAGGTCATCGAGCACGGCCCGCCGTGTAGCCGCGCGGTTTGAGGCGCCTTGTCACGGTCCAGCTCCCCACGTCGGAGGTTCGAGTCCTCTCTCGGGCATGGGTGCGTGTGTGTTGTCCATAGCGTAAGTTAGTTTGAGTTAGATTAAGTAGTGCGTAAGCTTAGGATCCGGTGACCTCTGCAATTTGGTCCCATAAGACCTTACCACAGATTTACAAAAAGTTTCATCGAGCACGTCGCTCTAGCTGTGGCAAAATACAGGGTGATTCAAAAAGAATACCACAACTTTAAAAATGTGTATTTAATGAAAGAAACATAATATAACCTTCTGTTATACATCATTACAAAGAGTATTTAAAAAGGTTTTTTTTCACTCAAAAACAAGTTCAGAGATGTTCAATATGGCCCCCTCCAGACACTCGAGCAATATCAACCCGATACTCCAACTCGTTCCACACTCTCTGTAGCATATCAGATGTAACAGTTTGGATAGCTGCTGTTATTTCTCGTCTCAAATCATCAATGAAGGCTGGGAGAGGTGGCCGAAACACCATATCCTTAACATACCCCCATAAGAAAAAATCGCAGGGGGTAAGATCAGGGCTTCTTGGAGGCCAGTGATGAAGTGCTCTGTCACGGGCTGCCTGGCGGCCGATCCATCGCCTCGGGTAGTTGACGTTCAGGTAGTTACGGACAGATAAGTGCCAATGTGGTTGATTGTGGAATTTGCAGCTCTCTGCTAGCTCTGCGAGTCGATTTTCCTGGGCTGCGAACAAATGCTTGCTGGATGCGTGCTACATTTTCATCACTCGTTCTCGGCCGTCCAGAACTTTTCCCTTTGCACAAACACCCATTCTCTGTACACTGTTTATACCAACGTTTAATACACCACCTATCAGGAGGTTTAACACCATAATTCGTTCGAAATGCACGCTGAACAACTGTCGTCGATTCACTTCTGCCGTACTCAATAACACAAAAGCTTTCTGTTGAGCGGTCGCCATCTTAGCATCAACTGACGTTGACGCCTAGTCAACAGCGCCTCAAGCGAACAAATGTACAACTAAATGAAACTTTATAGCTCCCTTAATTCGCCGACAGATAGTGCTTAGCTCTGCCTTTTGTCGTTGCAGAGTTTTAAATTCCTAAAGTTGTGGTATTCTTTTTGAATCACCCTGTATTCTGTAATTTATGACGCAGGGCATGAAGAATACAGAAATGTTTTAGTGAAAGGTAACGTCTGGAAAGCTATAGCACAAGAGTTAAATAAAACAAGTATGTATATTCAACCAATTATTTACTGACAAATAGATCTGTATGTGAACTAACAATTATTATATGAAGATGTTAAAAAGGCAACAGCATATACGTTTCGTCTTACAGAAATCGTTATTTACAATCCATTGTTATTCACAACCCATTGTTAACTGCTGCCTCTTGCCACGCCACAGAACCGTATTCACTGGAGAAAAAAATCTTTAAGTTTGTCTCTAATTTAAAAACAATTGCTGTTTAGAAATACTCCAAAACGAGAAAAGCTATGCATGTTGTTTTGGCTGGTTGCTTCGTTAAAACTATAGCTATAAAATGTAATACCATTTTCTTCAAGATAACCGTCTCGTAGCAAATTGTGTAAACAACACGCCGACAAAACGAAGTCGTCAGCCACTTCAGGCGCTACAGCAATAGGACTATAAAATACCGTAAATACTTGGCTTAGTAGCCCAAAGGCGTTTTCTGACACTCGAAGAGCACGGCATAATCTATAATTATAGATCTGTTTGTCTCGATGTGATGCAGCAACTCTTCTGGAATAAGGTTTCACCATACAATCACTGAGAGCAAACGCTTCATCTCCTATCAGATAATGTGGTACTATCACATTTGTGCCTGGCAAACATTTTGGTAGAGGTATATTAAACTCCTTTGCGGCTATTTTCTTGCCCATAGCCGATTTCTGAAATATACCGTTATCAGACACTTTTCCGTAAGCGCCGACATCAGCGCTAATGAATTTACAATTTGCGTCCACAATAGCCAGCAGAACAATTGAAAAAAAAATCTTTGTAATTAAAAAACAGAGATCCACTTTTCTCTGGTGCCCTTATGTGAACATGTTTTCCATCTATAGCGCCTACTATATAATTAGGTATATTGCATTTAAGCCAAAATTCTTCTTCAATACGTCTGAAATCTGATCCAGTAGAAGGTGGCGTCAACATGAGCAGCAGCCTTATTCTTAATATCTTCAAAACATTTTTAACAACTCTTGATATGTAAGATGGTGATATACGATAGGCAAATGATAAAGACGGGTAACTTTCGCCTGTGGCCAAGAATCTGAAACAAACGAAACCATACAGCTAATATAATTTCCATTTACAGATGATGACTTTAAGAAGATGTGGAAATTTTTACCAGAGGTTCAAGAAGGAAAGCAAATTAGAAACGGGCTCTGCTGCCTCAAAAAATTCAAAAACAAAAAGGCACGAACAGCTATCGTTCCTTGATAGTGTTGCACAACACAGATCTGGAGGAACAAATATTACATTGACATCAACACAGACAATACAAGAAAGCCAAGAAGACAGTGGAGATCGAACTCAACTGGACCTTTCGGCATCACAGGAAGAAGATACGGCAGAAACACATACAATAGGAAGTAGTGGTGAAACATCTGTGGTAACAAACGAAGAACGTTATGTGCCAGCATGGAAAAGAAAACGCAGTAAGGTCGTAGTAATGATGATACAATATTAAAAATGTGGAAAGAAAGGGACGAAATTAGGCAAAATTAACTAAAAACGTTTATGGAACACAAAGATGATGATATTTACTATATTTATTTTTCCGTCACATCAGCACAGTTGTAAGGAGTTTACCTCCAGTTTATAAGGCAGAAGCCAAAAGAAAAATTAGTATGATCGTTTCTGATCATGAAATAATGGGTGCACAGTGCAACACACATCAGCCAAGTGATAACAGCAGCCCTTCAACCTCCACAACCCTCTCACAGTCTTGGAACTGCAGCACAATCTAATAATGTATAACATTTTGTGGGCTTACCTCAGCGCCAAATATAATTTTTCTTCTGCACTTATTGCGTTTCCTAGGCACTGTGGCATTATGTCATATTGAATAAAACCGAGCACGAAATTAAACTGTCGTTTATTTAAACGGCAGTAGCTCCTGAAGATATTTTCATCACCTAACAAATGTCTTTTTATCAGTGCTGTGTAACTACCTTCAGCAGTTCTACTTTTATATAAAGGCATTACCAGCTTTCGTCTTTTCCTGGAGTGCAACAAAAAATGTCATCGTCTTCCTCTTCTACATCTACATCTACATCTATACTCCGCGAGCCACCTTACGGTGTGTGGCGGAAGGTACTTATTGTACCACTATCTGATTCCAACAACAGCGCAATAACAGCGCTGGTGTTAACAGACATCTCGCCTCGCGCAGTTGTTCCCGCCCCGGCAACTGCATAGCTTGTCTGTCGCTGCGTTCCGCAACGCACCGACTGCAGGCGGCAGCGTTGCCATCGGTCTTCTGCAGCCGCTGTCGCCGTGTTCGGAATCGCACCTACTGTGACTCGCAGAACTGCCGACCTTGCCATGAGAATACTGTGGCACGAACACCGCTACAACACGGCCCGCTGCTTCTCCTGACAGGGCAGCACGTTAATAAATGTCGACCTGGGGAGTGGCTGAACCACGGCTCTGAATAGCGCCGCAGATGCTACGCACACACTCAGCCTGGGATCACGCGAGGCGGGGTGTTGCCGCGGCGGAAGTTTTTCAGTAAACCGTTCAGTTTTTGAGTAAATAAAAACCACGTTTCTTCGATTCGCGTGTGATCTGCGCTATGAAATCTCCTGAGGAAACCAGTCGGCAATTCTTTTTTTTTAAATCCTTTCGCATCTTACAGTCCCACATCGTAGCTCAATAATGAACTGGCCCACTTATCGTTATGTCTCGTAGATACTGTGGCAGCATATTCTACGGCAGTGTGTCGCCGAAATAATGTTGCCGTCAATACCGCAGCAATGTGGCTACAATATACGGCAATACTGGCCTAAGACCGCACAATATTGCTGATGAAGTAGATTGTTGCAGATAGTTCCCCGGGTGTAGCCGAGGTGTTCACGGTCTTGTCCAGCTGGGAGAGGGGAATATTTCGTACGGCCGGGCCATACCTGACTCCCTCAGAATTGCCTCGTGCTTGCGCTGCAGTCTCCAGTCACGAAATCTGGCCGAAATATTTGATGAGTCATGTAACATTTATCGAAAAGACTGGATGGGCACCATAGCAGGGCAGTATTCACTGCAGTCGGCAAGAGCATTGTGTCTATCGAAGTTGAATTTGAGTCTGACTACGAGGTTTTCTGGAAGTGCGTAACAGGCAGATGAAGTTTTTACTGGCCACCGGATTCCGTCGTAACAGCTATAGAACCATTTAAAGAAAGTGTACGCTCAGTGGCATGGAGATACTTCGGTAATACGATATTAGTCGGTGGAGACATTAACCTACATATTATAGTCTGGAACTTCTATGAGTTCACTGCAGGTACCCCAGAGACAGTGTTGTGTGGTAGGCCTGAATAGGTTTTCGGAAAACTGTCCTGACTAAGTAGTTGGACAACTTTTTCCAAAGTTGTTTCACAGAGGAAGATTGCACTGTAGCTCCTTCTCTAGATTGTCGCACAGATGACAAAATGGTAGATATCGAAATAGAGGACAGAGGGATAGAGAAATGATTAAAATCGCTAAAAAGAGGAAAGGCCTCTGGGCCTGATGGGATACCAGTTCAATTTTACACAGAGTACGCGAAGGAACTTGCCCCCCTTCTTGCAGCGGTGTACCGTAGGTCTCTAGAAGAGCGTAGCGTTCCAAAGGATTGGAAAAGGGCACAGGTCATCCCCGTTTTCAAGAAGGGACGTCGAGCAGATGTGCAGAACTATAGACCTACATCTCTAACGTCGATCAGTTGTAGAATTTTGGAACACGTATTGTGTTCGAGTATAATGACTTTTCTGGAGACTAGAAATCTACTCTGTAGGAATCAGCATGGGTTTCGAAAAAGAAGGTCATGTGAAACCCAGCTCGCGCTATTCGTCCACGAGACTCAGAGGGCCATAGACACGGGTTCACAGGTAGATGCCGTGTTTCTTGACTTCCGCAAGGCGTTCGATACAGTTCCCCACAGTCGTTAAATGAACAAAGTAAGAGCATATGGACTATCAGACAAATTGTGTCATTGGATTGAGGAGTTCCTAGATAACAGGACGCAGCATGTCATTCTCAATGGAGAGAAGTCTTCCGAAGTAAGAGTGATTTCAGGTGTGCCGCAGGGGAGTGTCATAGGACCGTTGCTATTCACAATACACATAAATGACCTTGTGGATGACATCGGAAGTTCACTGAGGCTTTTTGCAGATGATGCTGTGGTGTATCGAGAGGTTGTAACAATGGAAAATTGTACTGAAATGCAGGAGGATCTGCAGCGAATTGACGCATGGTGCAGGGAATGGCAATTGAATCTCAATGTAGACAAGTGTAATGTGCTGCGAATACACAGAAAGATAGATCCTTTATCATTTAGCTACAAAATAGCAGGTCAGCAACTGGAAGCAGTTAATACCATAAATTATCTGGGAGTACGCATTAGGAGTGATTTAAAATGGAATGATCATATAATGTTGATCGTCGGTAAAGCAGATGCCAGACTGAGATTCATTGGAAGAATCCTAAGGAAATGCAATCCGAAAACAAAGGAAGTAGGTTACAGTACGCTTATTCGCCCACTGCTTGAATACTGCTCAGCAGTGTGGGATCCGTACCAGATAGGGTTGATAGAAGATATAGAGAAGATCCAACGGAGAGCAGCGCGCTTCGTTACAGGATCATTTAGTAATCGCGAAAGCGTTACGGAGATGATAGACAAACTCCAGTGGAAGACTCTGCAGGAGAGACGCTCAGTAGCTCGGTACGGGCTTTTGTCAAAGTTTCGAGAACATACCTTCACCGAAAAGTCAAGCAGTATATTGCTCCCTCCTACGTATATCTCGCGAAGAGACCATGAGGATAAAATCAGAGAGATTAGAGCCCACACAGAGGCATACCGACAATCCTTCTTTCCACAAACAGTACGAGACTGGAATAGAAGGGAGAACCGATAGAGATACTCAAGGTACCCTCCGCCACACACCGTCAGGTGGCTTGCGGAGTATGGATGTAGATGTAGATGTAGAATGCAATTATTTTAGATCTCTCAGATACAAACAGGCTTGACCTTATCGACAGTAACAGTGTAGAGACAAGGATTAGTGATCATGATATCATAGCGACGATGGCTGCTACAGTCAATAAATCTATCACAAAGGCTAGGAGTGTTCTTTTGTCGGAAAGATCACATGAGCAGCTGTTGCCATGTTAGACAATGTATGGGTATCATAAAGTTCCAATTTGATGGACGTAGAGGAATTATGAGCAAAGTTTAAACTGATTGTAAATGTCGCTCTGGAGAAGAATATCCCGAGGTAGTGGGTTAAAGACGGTAAAGACCCACCATTCGTTAATTTACAAACTTTGAAAAATGCCAAGGAAGCAGAGTCTGTTGCACTTCCGGTTCAAAAAAGAACGCAGTAAATGTCAGCACTGAAAAGTTAGTAGAAATTTCTGTGTCTATAAAATCATCGATGCGCGAAGCATACAACTTTATCCATCATACGTTAGTGAAAGATCTTGCGGAGTAACCAAGAGAATTATGCTGCCACTTTAACATTGCTAAGCGCGTCTACTTCTTCTATTCCTTCACTCGTCGACCAAGCTTGGCATGACAACAGAAGACAGCAAAAGGAGTTTCAAACATTGCGTTTAAAAAAAATCGTTCAGGCAGGAGATTGGTACAGACATACCGTCGTTGCAAACCGCACGCTCTCCTCTGCGGAGGACATAGCTTTAGAAGTACCTGGCGTTGAGAACGAACTTGTAGTGTTGAGAAACAAGTTAAGTCGCCAGGTCGGCATGGAAGCACAGTATGGCATTGGCCCCTTCCTCACCTTGCGAATCTCTGGCCCAGCACAAAGTCCCGAGAGACTCGAGAAAAAGCGCTACTGCCTCCCGTTTATTCATTTATTTATTTATTTATTTATTTTTTTTTTTTTTTGAGTCATCAGTCTCCTGACTGCTTGCTTGCAGCTCGACATGAATTCCTCTCCTGTACTAACCTCTTCATCTCAGAGTAGCACTTGCAACTTACGCCCTCAGTTACTTTCTGGATATATTCCAATCTCTGTCTTCCTCTACAGTTTTTATCCTCCTCAGCTCCCTCTACTACCATCGAAGCCATTTCCCGGATATCATCCTGTCCCTTCTCCTTGTCAGTACTTTCCTCTCCGATTCTGCACAGAACCTCCTCATTCCTTACTTTATTAGTCCACCCAATTTTCAACATTCGATCTGTAGCACAACATCTAAAATGGTCAGATTCTCTTCTGTTACGGTTTCCCCACAGTCCACTTTCACTACCATAATATGCTGTGCTCCAAACGTACATTCTCAGAAATTTCTTTCTCAAATTAAGGGCTATGTTTGATACTAGTAAATTTCTCTTGGCCAAGAATGCCCTTTTTGCCAGTGCTAGTCTGCTTTTGATGTCCTCCTCGCTCTGTCAGTCATTGGTTATTTTGTTGCCTAGGTGCAGAATTCCTTAACTTCATCTACTTCGTGACCATCAATCCTGATGTTAATTTTCTCGCTGTTTTCATTTCTGCTACTTCTAATTACTTTAGTCTTTCTTCGATTACTCTCAATTCATATTCTGTACGCATTAGACTGTTCATTCCATTTTGCAGATCATGTAATTCTTCTTCACTTTCACTCACGATAGCAATGTCATCAGCGTGCCTTATCTTTGATATCTTTCACCTTGAATTTTGACTTTGATCTTGAATCTTTCTTTTATTTATCACTGCTTCTTCGATGTACCGATTGAACAATAGGAGCGAAAGACTACATCCCTGTCATACATCTTTTTAATCCGAGCGCTTCGTTCTTAGTCGTCCACTCTCACTATTCTCTCTTGGCTCTTGTACATATTGTAAATTACCCGTCTTTTCCTATAGCTTACCCCTATTTTTCTCAGAATTTCGAACATCTTGCACGATTTTACATTGTCGAACGCTTTTTCCTTGTCGACAAATCCTATGAACGTGTCTTGATTTTTCTTTAGTCTTGCTTCCATTATCAACCGCAACGCCAGAATTGCCTCTCTGGTGCCTTTAGCTTATCTAAAGCCAAACTGATCGTCATCTAACACATCCGCAATATTCTTTTCCATTCTCCTGCATATTATCCTTGTGAGCAACTTGGATGCATGAGCTGTTAATATGACTGTGCTATAATTCTCGCACTTGTCAGTTCTTGGAGTCTTCGGAATTGTGTGGATGATATTTTTCCGAAAGTTTGATGCTATGTCGCCAGACTCATATATTCTTCACACCAACGTGAAAAGTCATTTAGTTACCACTTGTCCCAGAGATTTCAGATATTCTTATAGAATGTTATCTATCCCCTCTGCCTTATTTTATCTTAAGTCCTCCAAAGCTTTCTTAAATTCTGACTGTAGTACTTTATTCCCTATCTCTTCTAAGTCGATTCCTTTTTCTTCTTCTATCACATCAGACAAATCTTCTCCTTCATAGAAGCCTTCGGTGAACGCCTTCGACCTTTCTGCTCTCTCCTCTGCATTTAACAGTGTAATTCCTGTTGCACTCGTTTTTAATTTTGCAGAAGGTTGTTTTGATTTTCCTACATGCTGTATCAACCCTATCCACAATCATTTCTATTTCGACTTCACATTTTTCATGCAGCCATTTCGTCTTAGCTCCCTGCACTTCCTATTTATTTCATTCCTCAGCGACTTGTATTTCTGTATTGCTCAATTTCGCTGAACATTTTTGTACTTTATTCTTACGTCGATCAAAAGTATTTCTTCTGTTACCCATGATTTCTTCGCAGTTACTCTTTTTGTTGCCATGCTTTTTGTTCCCAACTTCTGTGATTGCCCTTTTTAGAGATGTCTATTCCTCTTCAACTGTACTGCCTATTGAGCTATTCCTTACTGCTGTATCTATAGCCTTACAGAACTACAATCGTATCTTGTCACTCCTTAGTACCTCTGTATCCCACTTCTTTTCGTACTGATTCTTCCTGACTAATCTCTTAAACTTCAACCTACTCTTCATCACTACTACATTTTGATTTGAGTCTATATATGCTCCTAGGTACACCTTACAATCCAGTATCTGATTTCGTAATCTCTGTCTGACCTTGATGTAATCTAACTGAAATCTTCCCGCATCACCCGGCCTTTTCCAAGTATACCACCTCCTCTTGTGATTCTTGAACAGAGTATTCGCTATTAGTAACTGAAATTTATTACAGGACTCAATTAGTCTTTCTCCTGTCTCATTCCCTGCCGTAAGCCCATATTCTACTCTAACCTTTTCTTCTACGCCTTCCCATGCAACTGCATTCCAGTCCCCCGTGACAATTGGATTTTCATCTCCCTTTATGTACTGTATTACGCTTTTAGTATCGTCATATACTGTACTTTCTGTACCTCTTCGTCTTCAGCTTGCGATGTCGGCATGTATACGTGAACTATCGTTGTCGTTGTTGGTTTGCTTACGATTCTGATAAGAACAACTCTATCTCTGCTCTACCATCCTATTCATAACGAACCCTACTCCCGATATACCATTTTCTGTTGCTGTTGAAACTACCCTATATTGGTCTAAGCAGAAATCTTGGTCTTCTTTCCATTTCACTTCATTGACCCCTAATATATCTAGAGTGAGCCTTTGTATTTGCCTTTTCAGATTTTCTAGCTTCCCTATCAAGCTTCTGACATTCCACGCCCCAACTCGTAGAACGTTATCCTTTCGTTTGTTATTCAATCTTTCTCTCATGATCACCTCTCCCTTGCCAGTCCCGCCCCGGAAATCCGAATGGGGGACTATTCCGGAATGTTTTGCCAGCGGATAAACCATCATGAAACTTTTTTCAATTACAGACCGCATGTTCTGTGAATACGCGTTATTAGTCTTTAATGCAGTGGGTTCCACTGCCTTTTGCATCCTTATGCCATTGATCATTGCTGATTCTTCCGCCTTTAGGGACAGTTTTCCACCTCAAAGACAATAGAGTACCCGGAACCTCTATCCACTCCTCCGCCCTCTTTGACAAGGCCACTGACAGAATGAGGGTGACTTCTTATGCCGTATTTGAGAGGGGTGAAGGAACGGACTCACAAAATTCCAGACCAATATCCGTAACAGGGGTTTGCTGTAGTTATGTTGAGCATATTGAAAGGTCAAACATAAAATTCTCTTCAGATAGAATAGCTTCTTCCCACAGATCAGCACGAATTTAGAAAGCATCGCTGACACAAAACCAAGCGTGCCCTTTTTGTCACATGATACCCTTCGAACCGTGGGTGAAGATCAAGCGGCAGATTCCATATTCCTTGATATCGGAATGTGTTTTACACGGTGCCTCACTGCAGACTTAACAAATGGCGTAGCATGTGGATTACGTTTCCAGATGTATGCATAGCTAGAAGATTTTTCAAATAATAGACGTTAGTGCGTTGTCGTGGACGAAAAGTGTTCCTCAGAGAGAAGGGTATCGTCAGGACCGACACAGTCACGTTATACAGAATCGCTCTTGTTTTCTGTGTGCATAAGCGATCTGGCGGACGGAATGAGCAGAAATCTGCGACTGCTGGCTGATGACGCTGTGTAGCACGGTGAAGAGTTTCCGTTGGGTGACTAGGAGGATACAAGGATGACCTGGACACAATTTCTGTTTGGTGTGATGAATGGCAGCCGGCTGTGAATATGGGAGCACGTGTTGTGGAGGAAGCAGGCGAGGTGTGTGTGGACACCCAGGAGAGCAAGAGAGAGAGAGAGAGAAATGGAAACACCAAGGACGCACTGAATCAAGTAGGAGCATGACCTGCGATACGTTCTGACCGAGACCAAATAGAAAAACAGAATACACGCAGCACCAAGCGACCCATTTACTCATCTTGTGGTATAATACAAAACCTAAAATAAAGTAGTTAAATATTTTATCTCTGCACATTTTAGACACGAGAATGCTTAAAGGAAAGCACTTCTACTTAAATATTTTACCGATATTGATACTTGCTGAACCTTGTGGCTCTCTAACTTCCAGAGGGTCTTGCAAGAAGTTTCAAATCAGCGTACACTTTGCTGCAGAGTGAAAATTCATTGCAGAAAAGATACACTAGTCTGTGGATTACCCATTTCTCTGCAATACCCTCGCCTCCAGGAGTGATCATCCCGCAAGGTATGCAGGATAACTTGTGTGAAGTTTAGAATGTAGAAGGAGAGCTACAGGAGGAAGTAAAGCTATGAGGAGGGATCGTGAGTCATGCTTGGGTAGCTCAGCCGGTAGAGCGCTGCCCCCAAAGGCCAAGAGCTCAGGTTCGAGGCCCGATCTGGCACCCAGCTTTAAGGGGCTCCGGAAAGGCTCAAAATCATGAAAAGTTCAATTTTTACTTTTTTGTGTTTTCTGAATCTGCAGACTATTACCTTTTAATAGATATATAATTTATTCAATTCCGAAGACTACAACTATTTTTAAATTTTTTTTGAAATGTGTTCTACATGGGCGTGACCCACTGTGGCGCCTTTAAACTGCTGTCAAATGGTGTTATTATTAACGTCCGTGTTCATCAGGTACATTTTAGTGATGTGAGATAAAGTATGTGTTGTGTCTAACCTGTGATGATTCAATATATATCGCTGGTGTGATTGTCGATTGTTTCATGTTTATTTACTCTGTCGTTATCTCGAAAATATTCGTAATTAATTCTGTTTCTTGAGTCTCTGTTTTGTTGAAGTATAATAATGAGTAAAAGTAAAGTTATTAGAAATCCTCTGAAGGCTTTTAAGAAAAGGAGAAATGTTGGAAAGTCAAAGGTAAGTGTTATTACTGTAAACAATAAAGACGATAACCAAGTGAGTGAACCTAACCTCTCAAGTACACCTGTCCATAGCAGTCAATGTGGGAAAGAAAATACTTCACAGAAGATGCTTGGTTCAATGAGTGAAAACTATGAATGTTTTATGGGCGAATCGGATGTGAATGAAATATTTGATATGTCGGTTCTCAAAGGAATTTTTTCAAACTGTGTAAGATGTATTCATTGTAGTGAAGTTGGTCTGGAACTCTCCATAATAAAGCACGTAGGACTTGCTAGTGAAATACAACTGAAATGTGATAAGTGTTCATACATGACCACCTTTTGGAACAGTGTTGCAGTAACTGCAACTGAAGAAAATGGTAGCAAAATCTACGAACACAACAACGAGCGATGCTTGCTTTAGACAAGGAACGCCTTCGGGCTGCAGACAGGGCTGTAAAGAGTCTAGAAATACAAGCAAGAGTAAACAGGAGGAGGAAGCTGGAGGAGGAGTTTGCAGAGGATGAAGATAATCCATCCTATGGACCTGGAATGCACTAAAAAGTTAATCCAATCTTTGTCGCTCGATTCCCAAAACTTTTATTTTCTCATACTAATTACACGTTTTCTAAGGATCTTCCAAACATATTTGTTTCAAACTTTCAGTAAATGTTACACAGTACCTTCTGCATAATTTAACACAGCCTTTTTCCAAAAAACTGTATATTTTTGAATATATAAATAAAAAATTGCAAAAAAATGTTGTGAATTTTCATTACAATTGAAAAAAAATCATCTTTAATAACTGAACTAAAATTTTGTAAAATCCCTGTGTTAAGTTGTAGCCCATATTCCAATAAATAATCTGTAAAAAGTTCAACTTCCTACCTCAAATACTTTGTGAGGAAAGATGTAATTTATAAGCGTTATTTTAACATTGCAAGTATAGGGCGTTCCGGAGCCCCTTAATCTGCCATGGAGTTTCATATCGGCGCACACTCAGCTGCAGAGTGAAAATTTGTTTAGTGGCTGTTGTTCAGTTACAGACTGTTGAAACTGACCGGGAGGAGCCACGTATGTTTTTCACAAACTTTATTTTATTGGTATGACAGGCCGTTATGCCCACCTCCAGATGGCTACACTTGGCTTAGTACAGTCTGTACGCTTACAGACAAAAGCACTGCGACTAAAGCACATGGCTGCAGCTGTCAAGAGGAATATTATGCAACATTCGCACGCCAGACTTAACTGTGCAGTGTATGCGTGCTGGTCACATTTCAGCATTTTATGTGTCTTCCCAAATGTGCACAACGATAGAGAGTAACAAAACACGGTTCACTACTATAAATTACAGGAGTGGACGACAAGCTGTGGATGACTCCCATACTACACCGAAGAAAGTGGTGACGGGTGTAATGGCTCTAAACATGTAGTGGCGAAAAAATACTGTTTCATAAAGGTATTAGTGGATGGTTGCGGTCTCCCTCAATGATCTTTACCTCAATTTTCGTTCTACGGTTTATCCAGATGCTAAATGTTCTTGTTTCTATTTGTAAGGTGGCAGGTTGAATGACGATCGATTTCGCATCTTACATGAGAGTTTTTATACATCGTAACGGGAAGGTGGATATGTCACCTGACTTACTTCGGCAGATTTTCCTATAAAAATGTGCAGTATGCAATGCAAAGGGATGACACTCAATTGACAGTATCAACACACCGAACCTATATACTGCATGTATTTTGAGCAAAAGGTGAAACAACTTGCTGGAGAGAACAGTGCATTTGGAAGCAAGCGCGAGGAGCACCCCACGGGTGACAACGGAAAGCTTTTAAAGGCGTCCCGCGGCGAGAGTCTACGAATAGGCCAGGTGACTCAGCCAGGAGGGCAAGTAGCGGGCCACCGGAGTTGTACGGAAAGAAGCTTTAGAAAACTGTGTTGCGGAATTTCCAAATGGATACAAACAAACCAGTGACACAGTTTATCACGTGAACAGCGTGTGGTATGCTCATGATGTACACATGTAACTTTTAGGCATCTGGAGCGGTCACAAAATGTCCGATTGGCGGAAACGAACTAGGAAGGAGTAAAGTGCCGAGATTTCGACGCAGTTTAATGGAAGGGCCTTTTTGGTTGGCAGAGAGAGTTCCCACAAAATAAGAGGAATGCTCCTGGCTCAAATGGCTCTGAGCAGTACGCGACTTAACTTCTGAGGTCATCAGTCGCCTAGAACTTAGAACTAATTAAACCTAACTAACCTAAGGACATCACACACATCCATGCCCGAGGCAGGATTCGAACCTGCGACCGTAGCGGTCGCTCGGCTCCAGACTGTAGCGCCTAGAACCGCACGGCCACTCCGGCCGGCGGAATGCTCCTATTGGTCGGAAAAAGCCGTGACGTGAAGCACGAAAGGACCAAGGAGGGGACAGTTTTGCTACGACTAAGAGAAGACCGAAAATTTTGTGGGATCTCCTCTGAACTGGCGTCAAGTGCAGAAGAGGACGCATAACGCTCGTACGACGCAGAGGAGAAATTTGTGTGAGCACTGCATTCACTGCGGCTGACATCCAACTAGATATTAGATGTAGCGTCGTTGAGCTCCAACTGTGGAGAAACAAACCAGACAGTTAACTGTTCCTGTGAGAATTGAGAGGGCATTGTAATATGCACGCTGCTCCAACCATGCACATGCATATCGCCATATTTCAAGGCTAGAGATGAGTGCATGTTTTCTCACCAAACGAGAAACATAGGAGAGTTTCTGCTGCTAAAGTCAGCAAAGGTTTTGATTAGCTTTATAGGAAATTCAGAGGAGGAGACCAGCCATGCAGACGATAGCTCATCGCAGCTAAGGTAAATAACGCAAGCCGAGGCATAACTTGTTGGTTCACCAGCTTGCGTCCACTGTGAACTCGAGCAACTTTGAGTAATCTTTTGCTCAGCTTGTCACAAAAACTAACCATCTTCCACAGTCCACAGACTTGATTGTCATCCTAAATAGTACCGAACTTGGAACTGGATTCTGGTGATTTGTCGTAATATTGGCCAACTTCATGACGTAGTAGTAAGATTAACATTGTAAAGAAACTCCTGGTTAATATTTGATATTGTTGTGTTTAGAGTTATTTCGATTACTCAGGACGAGATGCATTATCTTGACAACTGTCCTAACATTCTCAAGTTACAAACTGTGTAAATTCGTGTATTTATTTGGTAAAAATTCAGCATTAAAACCAATTTGTTTACAGCTTAAACACCGTTCTGCTCTGTCATAAAATAAAGGGTCCACTCCTTACCCCACTCATTTATTCTATAGACGCTAACGCACTCAAAGATTGTTTCTGCTGACATCTGACGAAAGAAAAAATAAGTGAAGTGTCAGATGTTGGTTAATAGCCGATGACCTTGAGCGGTAGTGGTCTCAGAAACAACTGCTACATTGGCATAGCCAAGGCAATGCAAGCCCATTCTCACATTAGCAGCGTGGTAAACGGCACAAGTAAAGGCTACAAAGTAATGCATATTACCCCAAATGGTATCACTCACTGCGCTTAGGACAAGAATATGATATTATCGTCGTCGTCGTCAACGTCAGATCTCCCCTCCAATCCCTCCACCTCCCATCTAAGTCTTGGCTGTGGTGACAGACCGATCTATAGCGTTTTGGTTTTGGGTTAGGGACGGGAAAAACCGGTCGGTTAATAGCGATACCAGCATTTTAGTTCTGAATAACCGATATTTTTCGGTATTTGTTTGGTCCCTGTTAAAATAGGTCTTTGTTTTTTTCATTTTCACTAATCACTCGATAAAAATACATACATAAAAATTTGCCATAGCAACAGCGTAAAAATTTTTCGTTTTTAAATTATTTTTTTTTGTTAAAAAGCGGATAATATTTATTCGTAGTACAATTTGCATTGTTTTAAATATATTGGATATTATAGAAAGTGGGAAAAAGCGATGAGCATTATTTTGGTGGTGGTGGTGGTTAGTGTTTAACGTCCCGTCGACAACGAGGTCATTAGAGACGGAGCGCAAGCTCGGGTTAGGGAAGGATTGGGAAGGAAATCGGCCGTGCCCTTTCAAAGGAACCATCCCGGCATTTGCCTGAAACGATTTAAGGAAATCACGGAAAACCTAAATCAGGATGGCTGGAGACGGGATTGAACCGTCGTCCTCCCGAATGCGACTCCAGTGAGCATTATTTTGAAAACAACGCTTACGGTTAGAAACTAGCAACAGACACAGGACAAGAACCAGTACACCATTACAGGGAGAGCAATGTACCTGATGTCGCGTAGCGTGGCCTATTACATGGTACGTGGGTACCTCCAGCTGTGCAGGACTTGCCTTCCACCTGACTAACGTGGTAGTTCCTCGCTCTCGTCCTCGCACTGGGGTTGCTTTTTACACTCGTGTCCGCCCAAATATGTACAAATCCGACTCGTCCGGCTTTCTAGAGAAGCAGAGGCGCACACCTAAGGCCCGGTTCTCGCTAATGACATGAGCGTGTGGAACAAGTACAATAAGGAATAAGCATATGTACCAGTTTCTGAAATTTGCAAAATTTTGCTTTGCGATTCCAGGCCGTAATGCCCAACTGTCAAAGACCGCAATAAATTGTAAACCGACACAATCACAAAGAAGAAGTTCTGTAATTTACAATTGCCCTGTCAAGAGTTAAACGAAATTATTAAGACAAATAATGTTGTCGATAAAGTGCGTTCACATGAGAAATAATAATAGTTAACCACAGATTACTGCAAAGTCAGAGTCGAATCAAGGATTTAGGTCCAGGGGACGGGGGGCGAGCTCAAAGAAAAATTTTGTACACCAAACTCTCGCTAATAGACCCTCGTCCTGCCTCTTGTCCCTCAAGCAGAAATGATGCATACAATAACGAATTCTCGTGTGCAACAATGTTGTTTCTTAATGACAATGTTAAACAACACAATAAACTTTTGAAATTATGGCTTTCTTTACGGTTGAGTATCATGGATTCTAATACGAAACATATTCAGGTACAAACTCGAAATTAGACAAACGTAGGTCGAACTGAGGTTCTTCGCAGAAAGCCATTGCTGCTGAGTACAAAGTTGAACGAGCACCTATTTATGACCAAACTTCAACGTACGAAGAAACAATCAAAAGCGTACAGAAAATTTATACTGAAGCTGATGAAGAACGGGACACAGTTGGAGAGAAAATGTGGATATCTCACACCACTGGTGCTGAAACTGCAGATGTGTCCCCGGTGTACATCACGTCACAATTAGAAACGTGCAATACCGATCATAATCTTAACATACGTAACACTCGCGACATTCCGTCTAATTTTTGTTACCCACAACATCGACAGAGCCTCAAGCGGCCAGCAAGACAGTTATGAGTATGTTACTGGGTGAGTGCGAATACTAACGTTTCTATTAATTTGTAACATAGTTTACTATAGGGAGCGTATATAGTGACATAAAATCTGACAATAACTAAAGGAGGACACGACATTCGCCATTTTTTAGTTTCGTGAGGACCCTGGGAGGTACAAAACTGTATATTACAGGACAGTTTATTTACGATTCTCTTGCAACATACAAACAGGCCTCGTTTACCGAGGGATATGGCGCAGCGGTTAGCACACTGGACTCACATTCAAAAAAATGGTTCAAATGGCTCTAATGGGACTTTAACATCTGAGGTCATCAGTCCCCTAGACTTAGAACTACTTAAACGTAACTAACCTAAGAACATCACACACATGCATGCCCGAGGCAGGATTCGAACCTGCGACCGTAGCAGCAGCGAGGTTCCGGACTGAAGCGCCTAGAACCGCTCGGCCACAGCGGCCGGCGGACTCGCATTCAGGAGGACGACGGTTCAAACCCGCATCAGGCCATCCTGATTTACATTTTACGTGATTTCTCTAAATCGCATCAGGTAAATACCGGGATCGTTCCTTTCAAAGGGACCGGCCGCCTTCCTTCCCTACTCCGATGGTATCGATGACCTCGCTGTCTGGTTCCCTCCCCTGCCAAACCAACTAATGCAGTTTTCCTTTAATACATAATGGAAAAACCGCTAGTAAGCACCATAAGACCCGACCTTTCGCAGAAAGACGTCGTTTACCTACCCAACAACGCAGAGTTTTGTTTTCAACACTCCCAGCTAAACCATTTAATATGCAACGTACGAAACCTGTATGGAATGGAGCACCTACATTATTTAACGAACCAGACAAGCCACCATACCTGTAACTAAAGGTAAAACCACACAGAAGAGATAATAAAACGTCAAAAGCTATAAAACTGTTTCCCAACACAGACGAAATCGATTCCGTCACTGTTGCTAAATCTGAGCCACAAACGGCAGGAATCTTCAACACATTCGCTTTTACAGCAACAGTAATTCCATATACAAAAGTATTCTTATATTTGGAAGCTAATTGAAGTGTACGAATGGGCCAGTCAATGGACTCCATAAAAAATGTTTGTCAAGGAAAGAGCCTATGATAATAACACCAGAAAAAAACAAATATATGCTTCTCATGCATGAAATATGTATGTATATTCTCTTGGTTTCGGCGGAGATAGCTGCAAATATACGAACATTCGAAAGTATTCTTCATGAATAAGTTATGGCTTATGTCATTGAATCAGTGTGATTCGACTGCTTTTACGTGTATTTCACGATAATTCATGTCTCTTGGTAATTCACTAACGCGTGGAACGCAAAAATGTAACAACTATTTCGCTAATTAAGTAAAAAATAATTAAAAATGAACATTATCATAACGATGCATGTGGCTGCTTTCTCACCACTTGGAGCGCTAATGTCGCTACTGTGGCACCGACGTAATGCTTTTAAAGCCATGGTGTGATAAAGGTTAGTGCCGTCGAGAATCATCACCACGGCCCAAAAAAAAAAAAAAAAAAAAAAAAAAAAAAAAAAAAAAAAAAAGAAAATTTGAAGCATTCACTCAAGGACTAAGTTTTCTATGAAAATGAATGTATCTTTGGATTTAATGACGTGTAATTCCGATATGTTTACACTAAATTTAAGACACACTCAATAATGCAGCACTTCAACCTATCAGGGGCAAAGGAATGACCGGATTAGCAAGAGTATAGTGTATCTAGAGTAAACGAAGGTGTTTCTTAATCGATACTAATATTATAAATGTGAAAGTAATTCTGTCTGCTACGCTTTCGCAACTAAAACGCTGAACCGATTCGATGTTGATGAAATTTGGTATGCAGACTGCCTGAAAGCTAAGGAAGTATTGCAGTTGTCTTTCTGACTTCTTTCAAGTTCTTAGGCTTGTGATCATCCTTTAATTGGGTTGGCTGTGAAGAGAGCTTCTCGCGACAGTGATATAAGTTGAGCAATGTCAGGTCGATACAAATATCTCGATATCTCAAAGTAAATCTGCGGTACCGAATTAACACTGTTTGTTTTTACTTCTTATTAACACGTGATTTCCTTCTGACATGATCTAAATTTACGCAGACATTAGATATAGAAAAAAATCTGTGTTTTTTAAGACTGGTCTAAAGTTATTCTGAATTACAGTGAAATTTTGTATCAGCATTAAAATGAAACTTTATTCTTGTGGGGCATAGTGAGTACACATTTTCACTTTTCGAAGCACTCCGTAACAACAGATATAAAATGTTACAATGTCTATTGTGACGTGTAATTTATTTAATGCCCAGTATTTTCAAAAAGTGGTTCAAAGTTACCCCGATTTACTGTGCTTTAGAAAGTATGAGGTGCAACATATTTACTGATCTGAAGATTATAAAGTGAAATATGGAACGGCAATTACTCTTCGAAAAAGCTATACACTCTTTGAATTTTGTTATATTTATGAAAATGCTTTTATTCTTTGATTTGGTCGATCTGATAGGTTTGAACGTAATGAATACAATGCTTATACAATCCTCTGTGTGTTTAAGCCGTACTTGCACGTTAATAAGCCACAAACCCACTGCATTTTAGCCACTGAGCGACTATTATAGCTTCTATGTCGCCTATCAGCATGTGATGCGCTTGATATTAGCGTTTTTTACTGTCGTCTGTGGAGTCCCGGGTTCGATTCCTGCCCGGTTTGAATCTTTTCCTCTCGCGTCTAGGTGTTGGTGTTGCCCCCGTCATAATTTTACCATCATCGACGCGCAGTTCGCCATGAAATAAAAAGACCTGCTCCAACTGCCTGAGCTTCTGCAGCTGCGGATAATAACTAATCTATTACGAGGGCTATCCACAAAGTACATTACGTTTTGGAATTAAAAATAAATAACGTATTGGAAATTTTTTTTATTATATACAGATGAAAGCCACACTTAAATACTACTTTTCAACATAGTTGCCATTTAAATTAAGGCACTTATCGTAGCGCCGGCCGCGGTGGTCTAGCGGTTCTAGGCGCTCAGTCGGGAACCGCGCGACTGCTACGTCGCAGGTTCGAATCCTGCCTAGGGCATGGATGTGTGTGATGTCTTTAGGTTAGTTAGATTTAAGTAGTTCTAAGTTCTAGGGGACTGATGACCACAGATGTTAAGTCCCATAGTGCTCAAAGCCATTTGAACCATTTGAACTTATCGTAGCGTGGACGAGCTTGGAAATTCCTTCGTCGTAAAATTCGGCCGCCTGCGCCTTCAACCACGTGGTTACCTCTTTTTGAAGCTGTGCGTCGTCATCAAAACGCTGCATAGCCGACCACTTCTTCATTGCTGGGAATAAGTGGAAGTCGCTCGGTGCCAGGTCGGGACTGTACCGCGGATGAGGAAACAACTCCCACTTAATAGATTCGAGAACTTCACGAGTGGCATTTGCCGTGTGGGCCCGGGCGTTGTCGTGAATCAGCAAGATCTTTGAGCCCAACTTTCCCCTACGCTTGTTTTGTATTGCTCTTCTGAGGTTGTGCAGAGTTTGGCAATACCTTTGAGAGTTTATTGTAGTGCCCCTTTCCAGGAAATCCACAAAAATCACATCTTTTCTGTCCCAAAAGACAGTCGCCATCACCTTCCCTGCCGACATTGTCTGCATGCATTTCTTGGGTTTTTGGGGGGAATTTGTGTGCCCCCACTGCATTGTCTGCAATTTTGTCTCGCAGTTCACATGCTTAACCCATGTTTCGTCACCAGTAACGATGCGATCGAGTAATGAGTCGCCATCTTTGTCGTAAGCGTCCAAAAACGTTAACGCTGCAGCCATTCACTGGTTTTTGTGAATCTCTGTCAAGATTTTTGGTATCCATCTTGCACAAAACTTGTGGTAACCAAGCTTTTCGGTAATGATTTCGTGCAACAAACGTCGTGAAATTTGTGGAAAACTCATAGAGAGTTCCGTTATTGTGAAATTACGGTTTTCACGGACCGTGGCATCGACTTTTTCGACAAGTTCGGCAGTCGCTATGCTGGGTCTTCCACTTCGCTCTTCGTCGTGAACGTTAGTTCGGCCATTTTTAAATTTTATGACCCATTGACGCACTCCACCTTCAGTGATTATGTTGTCCACATACACTTCACAAAGCTGCCGGTAGATTTCTATCGGTGTACAGTTTTTTGCAGTCAGAAACCTTATTACAGCACGCACTTCACACTTTGCGGCATTTTCAATTAACGCTAACATTTCAAACTGTCACAGTAACTCAACGGAGTACAGCACGAACCTCTCACTAGCACGGCAGGATGCCGACTCAGCGGCAGAATGCCATGACACCAAGATGGCCGCGCTAGCCCCGCCCCTAACGGACACAAACGAAAACGTAATGTACTTTGTGGATAGCCCTCGTATAAAACCAACTACAGTAGCAAGAACATTTTCGAAACTGTTAACGTCTCAAAGCTACGTTGCAAAGAAGTTTTTTTTGGAAGGTTAAGAAGGTGTAGCTAGGGGGAGGGGGGGCAAGCCTGCAGCCCCATGGATCGCCAACCTCTCCCCCCACCCCCACCCCCTCCCGCGATTCACCTGGATCATTGATAGTTTCTTATAAGTGTAACTGAAATGACCAAAGTTACTGGATATCTTTTTTTTTTCGTCCCATAAGAATAGATATTGTTTATTTTGTTTAATAAAGAAGTTTTAGTTTGTTTTGACATAAGACTGAGAAATTAAAACGACTTGACATTTAGTTGCTATGACAACTGCTAAATTATAACGCTTTTTACTGATTGTTTTTTCGAGCACGTTCAAGGTTAATCTCGCAAAAAACTGACTGTAACTGATTATTAACAAACGACTTAAAATACGCTACTGACTATTTCTGTTCAAAATAGGCGGTCTGGTTTTTAGGGCAAAATGTCCAACCAAATATGATGCACAGTCCCGCTTTTGTATTTTTTTAATCTGCTAACCCTACCTCGGACATCAGTTGTGTTGTAGAATGGTACTAACCCTTGTTTTGAATTATTTTTCGAACTACAGTGGCAATGCTGTGCTTTAAATGATTAAATACTCCATATAAGTAGAAAACATCAAGAGTGATCCTTGGAACACAAGGTAAATTTGATCGATATACCTGTAATTTTATTGACATATTATATACTTGGCATAGTAACTGAATCCTTAATTTTGTGTTTGCTTCAGGGTGAAAATTGGTGTCATCCAAAAATGACGAGGAGGGGGCGCCGCATCCGTCTCCTCCACCTTCGGAATCTTTGCTGGAGACAATGACACCGATTTCTGCTGCAGCCTCAACCCCATATCAAACGTGATCTCCTACTCCTTCACCTTCATTTACATATTTGAACCTATGTTCGAAATCTACATTTATTACTGGAAGTAACAGCAATAAGAAACCGAAAATAGGTTATTTCAGCAAGCTGTTATTTTGAGCAGTTTTAACAGTCGGGTCAGGCTGGGCGCGAAAAGAATGGGTGCAACCGAGACCCAGTTGTTTCTGCGATAACCATCATCGCTGTTCTGAATTGGCGAGTGAAGCGAATATGAGAAAAGTCGTGGCGACTGATAGCCCAATATCTACTTTCGCTTCATATCTGACGAACTTCCTGTTATAAATGACAAACTGAAGAGACTTCAGGAAAATTATTACACAATGAGCACATCTCCGTACAGTATTGCGCTGTACGTTATGAGCATACATCGCACATCAACTACGAATATTGCAAAGGGGTGATGTGATAAGGGGGGGGGGGGGGGTGAAATAACAGAACTGTTGGAGCGCAGCTCATAAATTTAGCTGACGGGGAAATGTACCTAGTTCACGAATTCGCTGTGTTCCAGAACACTGATTAGCACACTGGACTCGCATTCGGGAGGACGACGGTTCAATCCCGCGTCCGGTCATCCTGATTTAGGTTTTCCGTGATTTCCCTAAATCGCTCCAGGCAAATCCCGGGATGGTTCCTCCGAAAGGGCACGGCCGACTTCCTTCCCCGTCCTTCCCTAATCCGATGAGACCGATGACCTCAATGTTTGGTCTCTTCCTCCAAACAATCCAAAAATCTAGAACACTGAATCTGGCTCAAATGAACAACGCTCAACGATGCTCTAAATTAGAGCGAAACGCTCGGCAACACGGCTCACGGAAAGATTATGGCGATTCGATCGCAGATATTAATAGTACATCGATGATTCACAGAGTTTGTTCTTCAAGGTTTCGAGCTGTAAAGATGGAGGACAATAAGCATACTTCTCCAGAGACTACAAGTGTTTATTGCAGGAAATCGGCCAGTACGATGATATAACCGAAGGAAAAAAAAAACTGATAAGCTAACTACGACAAAAAAAAGTGGAAAAATGTTCCGTTCACTTTAACTCACATAACATCGAAAATCACGACTGGAAAACCTAAAAAGTATGTTACGAGGTACAAAAATTAATTTTAATTGTTCCTTAAGAATTTTGTCCAAAAGAGAAAGTATAACTTTTTTCTTGTTTAATTCCGAGAATGTTTCCCTCTTTTGCAAAACACACAGAGAGGTCGTTGGGAGTCACTCTCGTGCTCAGTAGTGTGACATCTCTGACTTTTAACAGCTTCTATTTCTAGCTGCAAGATTCTATCCTCGGAGCAGCAGTTCAGACTGCACCGGACTGCACCATTAAGTAGTGACGCAATAAGAAGTGCCAGGTACCCCTTTCGTGGGAAAGACCGCCCGAACTGTAGTCCATCACTCTGATTGGCTGCTCTGTTCGAAGACAGCGTGACAAAACGCTAATTTTGTGTTATTAATATTATGAAAGCTACGCATTAAACTTCCTTGACATTCAAATACAGGCATCTCCAAATAGCAGGCTATCGCGCACTTACTTCAAAAGTCATAACAATATGCAAAACTAAGAACAAAAGTTCAACGAAAAGACAGACGAAGCACTTCGGATCCAGACTGAAATACGCGAACAAGCGAAGTGGACCGCGCTGCCTAATCACTGCGGGATTAGCAGTCGTAAGGCACAGATACGTTGTCTGGTGCGATTGATTGTCTTTATATTGTCTTAGGAAATGTTAAGCCTAGAACAGGCAACAGAATAAGTAAATGTGAGAATAAATGCCGGTGTTTAGAGAGCGAACAGGTGGAATTTTTAATGACGTGTGAATTGTTAAATAGGCCATGGACAAATATTTTAATTTACAGTTTCTAGTGTTCTGCTAGAATAAATAGAAGTGGCATTCCAAAAAAATGAAAGACCCGGTCGTGTGCGTAGTGTCAGTTCCTCGCATAACAGTTCATTACAGTCTCCAGACTGCGGATCTACGACCTAGGTGCTGTTTTCTGCACAACGGGTATGTATCGAAGACTCCAGGTAGGTGAACTTTACCGGAAACCCCTTGAATTTCACTCTGATCGTTGAAAGCAACTAGACACCTTGCGCGTACTGTATTCTCACTACAAACTGGAACGGTTACACGTAATATGCGCTAACAGAGGAGGTAGATGTTTGCGAAGGCACAGATAGTCTTTCTAAAAGTAAAATTCTTTCACGCGGTAGTAGACGCACCAGAATAATCACACTTCCGTAAAGGAAAAGAAACGCAATGCAGGCTAGCTGTCAGCGCTTATGGCTTCTGCACATTAAATGCTTGCTACTACAGCACTGCTGATTAATGTCCTGATGTCAACATCGTAAGCAAAATCGGAGACTAATCGATGTCTGGCGCCATGACAGGCACACGCTCGACATTTATCGCTTGCAGCGCCTCTAGGAAATTACCAGACTTTTATTCTAAAAAAAATATAAAAACTATCGACATATAATTGTCAAGTGCTTTTCTGTACATATGACGTGACGTGCCGTGATTTGGTGACAGTCAGGGTCGTCTTTAACCTATATGAGGCCGTGGGCACATTACGATTGACGGAGAACTATTTTGTTAGAATAGACAAAGAAAGTAGATACGCGAGGTTCTAGATGCATTTTTATTTCTTTACAGTCACATTAAATGAACAGATAATATAATGTAATCCACAAAAGTAACTCTTTCCGCATTCACAGGTTAGTGCTTAAAAACCTATGTTGACTGAAGAAGTACCCTTCTAGATTGGGCAAAATCGTTAATCACTTCTTGAAAAATCAACATTTCTGAGCATATCATGTTCTATGGACATCAGTGATAAACTGGTTAATCTCTCTTGAAGCACTGCACTCCTTAATTCGCTTTTTATTGTTTTCAGTTTGGAGAAGGAGCGTTCCGCTCTGCAGTTGGTTACCATCATTCCTCAAAAGATTCTCAATGCGATTTCCACATTTGGAAATGTGTCTTCAATTCTATTTTTTGTGAAAAGGTCATAAATTTCCAATATACTATTAGTTCCCTCATTTTTACTATAAACAATTTTCAAGTTTTCTGTTAAATGCAGACATTCCATTTCCAACTCCTGCTCGTTAGCGTCTTCATAATAAATTTCAGCAAATTCTTTGTACATTTGTCTCAGCTCTTCGGAATTCAGTGTTTTCAAACGAAAAAATAAAACAAAAAGCTGACTAATGTTCTCATACGAACTTAATCGCTGTTTTAGATGAACGCTCAGGATATCAGTTATGGAAGAAAGGTTTCTATTTGAATTTCTCTTCTTATTCCGTTAGACTGACGGTACAGAGACATCAAAAAAACCCTGGCGTGAGCTTCTACGTTTTGTTCTTTGAGATAGGTCCTTGTAATCAGATTCCGGATTTCTTTCTTTGGCGGACGAATCAAAGCATTAAATTTATCCCTGAGGTTAACTATAAAATCATCAAGTGAAGCGAACAAATTAGTTGCAACGTGCACTGTTATTGTTTCTTTCTGAAGATAATTACTTATGTTGTCTATTTTTTTCCAATACAGAACTCTAAATTTTGGTTAGTGTAATAAATTTTAGCTTTCCCATTTTTCTGGACAGACTAAGGGCTTCGTCTCTAGTTTCTATTGCCTGTTCTGTATCTTCTGCGATGCACATCAAAGTTTGAACAATTTGTTTTTGACCTTCATGCAAGGCGCTTACTGCATCAGCTCGGTCTGACCATCTGATTTGTGAAAGACTTTTAACAACTTTTTTTGACCTAAATGTTCTGTCAATATATTCCATCGGTGGATAGAGCTCGACATAAAGTTGTTCACTTTCTGTATCAGCTCAAAAAACTGTTTTCTCTAATACACACGCAGCACCTTGAACATCTTCCAAGTTTAGTGAATGTCCCGCACGTGGTGCAAAGGTGGCAAATTCTCATTTCTCCTTGAGTCTTGCTTGTAGACCAGTATACTTCCCTGACATATACTATGTGATCAAAAGTATCCGGACACCTCCAAAAACATATGTTTTTCATATTAAGTGCACTGTGCTGCCACCTACTGCCATGCACTCCATATCAGCGGCCTCAGTAATAATTAGCCATCGCGAGATAGCAGAATGGTGTGCTCTGCGGAAATCACGGACTTTCAAACGTGGCCAGGTGATAGAGTGTCACTTGTGTCACACGTTTGCGTGCGAGATTTCCACACTTCTAAACATCCCTAGATCCACAGTTTTCGATATGATAATGAAGTGGAAACGCGAAGGGAAACGTACAGCACAAAAGTGTACAGGCCGACCTCGTCTGTTGACTGCCAGAGACCGCCGACAGTTGAAGAGGGTCATAATGTGTGATAGGAAGACATCTATCGATACCATTACACAGGTATTCCTAACTGCATCAGCATCCACTGCACGTACTATGACAGTTAGGCGGTAAGTGAGAAAACACGGATTTCATGGTCGAATGGCTGCTCATAAGCAACACATCACGCCGGTAAATGCCAAACGACGCCTCGCTTGGTGTAAGGAGCCTAAACATTGGAAGACTGAACAGTGGAAAAACGCTGTGTGGAGTGACGAATCACGCTACACAATGTAGCGATCCGATGGCAGTGTGTAGGTATGACGAATGCCCTGTCAACGTCATCTGCCGGCGTGTGTAATGCCAACAGTAGCCGGCCGCTGTGAACGAGCGGTTCTAGGCGCTTCAGTCCAGGACCACGCAGCTGCTACGGTCGCACGTTCGAATCCTGCCTCGGGCATGGATGTGTGAGATGTCCCTAGGTTAGTTAGGTTTACGTAGTTCTAAGTCTACGGGACTGATGACCTCAGATGTTAAGTCCCATAGTGCTTAGAGCCATTTGAACCATCAGTAAAATTCGGAGGCGGTGGTGTTATGTTGTGGTCGTGTTTTCCATGAAGGGGGCTTGCACCCCTTCTTGTTTTGTGTGGCACTAACACAGCACAGGCCTACATTTATGTTTTAAGCACCCTATTGCTTCCCACTGTTGAAGAGCAAATCGGGGATGGCGATTGCATCTTTCAACACGATCGAACACCTGTTCATAATGCACTGCCTGTGGGGGAAGTGGTTACGCGACAGTAACATCCCTGTAATGGACTGGCCTGCACAGATTCCTGACCTGAATCCTACAGAACGCCTTTGGGATGTTTTGGAACGCCGACTTCGTGCCAGGCCTCACCGACCGGCATCGATACCTCTGCTCAGTGCAGCGCTCCGTGAAGAATGGGCTGCCATTCCCCTAGAAACGTTCCAGCCCCTGATTGAACATATGCCTGCGAGAGTGGAAGCTGTTCAAATGGCTCTGAGCACTATGGGACTTAACTTATGAGGTCATCAGTCCCCTAGAACTTAGAACTACTTAAACCGAACTAACCTAAGGACATCACACACATCCATGCCCGAGGCAGGATTCGAATCTGCGACCGTAGCGGTCGCGCGGCTCCAGACTGTAGCGCCATTTTAAAGCTTTGTCGTAGCTTAGCCCTCTGCAATCTTTTATGGGAATATCATGATTCTCTAAAAAATTCAAAATGGTTTCTGCTAAATACTCAGATTTATGGTCTTTAATACGTACAAATTTCAGGAACTTTTCAACAGGGGCACTGTCTCTTACGTATCGAATTATAAAAGTTAGCTGGTCAGTATTAGACGCTAATGGAAAAATATTTTGCTAATTTAACTTTATTTACAATTTTTGAGACCTGTTTTCCATTATGTCAATAAACTCATTACAGATATTCGCTGATAAATAAGAAGTGTTATTTTTCCAGGATTCCCAAATTTTTGTAAGTGATCTGCAAGAAATGGATCGAATTCACTCGACAGTTCCACACATCCCAAATAATTCCCATTGTTGGGGTATCCAAGGATTTCACTGCTACTGCGAAATAGAAGCCCTCTCGATGACAAATATTTTACAACTGCTACAATCCGTTTAAGTACATTTCTCCAGTAATCCACTTATTTTGATGATGAGATAATAAGTCTATATCTATTCTACGCTTAGCATTGTGCCAGATAAGTCACTGTAGATTGCCTATGTGCAGCACTATTTTCATGTGTTAAATTTATGTGGTTAATTTGCTTCCAATCATTACATCTCGGAGAGCATAGATTTGCATCAGAAGGGTTAAATAAGCAGCATGACAAACAAAATACAAGAGTTTTTGGAAGGCGAGTACAACAATCATTTTCTTTCGACGCTTCCAATGTTCTGTAATTTACGAATAAATAATGCTTTGTTTAAACAACTAGTTACTGATTTATTGCCATATTTGTAGATTCTGGATGCCTCGGAAAAGTCAGAATTGTTATTTTGAAAATATACAGGTCCCTTATAAATCAAAATTTCGCGATTTCTTTCTGTAAAATTTTAATGAAAATTATCACCAGGATCGTGTGATATTTCTCCTGGGTTCGAAAACTGTTGTTCAACTAACACAGTGAAGTCACGAAAGTTGTACTTTTGTCATAGGGACGATCACTTTCTGATTCAGTCTCTTTTCTTAAATTGGTAGAATTCTGAAACTGGCGTAGAACATGAACATTCAGAAATTCCCGCAATTCGTGATCGACACAACTCATGTGGACGTTTTATTATTTGACTGCTACTTACAGGAGTTGCTCCCAGCAGTAGTAGTGAAATACGCTGTTAATTTTGGTAACTTGTGAAGTACTTCCTTCTGATGTGCAGGTTTTTTCCTTTTTGCAGATCCACTAGAATATGACCGGTTCGACATTTTATATTATAATTCAGCATTCGTTTTTACACCGAAAATAGTCGCTAACACAAAACCAAACAGGTAAACGACGATTTAATCAACCAACACCTTGGGGCACAGTCAGTAACAACTACAAACACAACAAACGTCACACCACCGCACACAGACACAGGGGATTTCCCGATCGTGGAGTCGGTTTATTTAAGTCGATCGGTCACGTTTAATTTTACGTCGATATTCGTTCTGTGCAGAGATGTGCAATGTGCAAAGCCAATGAGCAAGTAGGTTTGTAGTCAGTCATTATCGTAAGTAAATTTGTTTTTCGATAATAAATATCGGTTATCGTTTGGTAATCTGACAGAACTAGGGGAGTCCTGTCGATCACAGGGTCCTTGGCACGTGCCCAGAGTGCCGAGTGGGAAAGAGGGGCCTCCTTACAGTAGAGTTGGGCAACACGATTCTTTTTCCCGATTCGATTCCTACGATTCAATCTCACATTGCGAATCGATTCTTTCACGATTCATTCTAGTCTGCGATGGCACTATTCTTACGGAATGCAAAAGTTCTACATCTTACTCACAGATGGCATGACATATCTGAAATCGTCAATGGGGTTAGAATCGAACTGTGTCAGAAATTAATGAGTAAACATGCATATGACGTTACAAGTGTGATTCTCGATTTATGCGTGTAATGCCTTAATTGACGAAAGGTCACGTTTGATTTGATTGCATCTATTGTTTTATTTCAGTATGCCAGGAAAGAGGAGTCGATTTGTGCGAAAGGTGGTGCAAAATTGCTACCTTTGTTCACACGCATCGTCGACTTGGCTGCCATCTGGCGGTCGTAATCATTCGGCACGACTCGGCATGATTCGGAAGTTGCCTTCGAAGCATAGCGAATAGACTTGGCCACTGTTTCTATGTTTCGATACAGTGTATCGATACGTGGAACTGTTTCAGTGTTTCGGAACGGCTGTGGTTCACTGTTTCGAAACAGTGGTGTTTCATTCCGCCCCTGTCTCGGATAACCGTACCAGATTCGATCTGGAGCCAGACACAGACACTGTATCGTTTCAAAATAAGGCTGTTTCAGTCCACCTGCGCTTGTAACGGACTAATTGTATCGAAACAGTGATGTGTCATTCCGCTCTGTGTCGTACGAGATTCGGGCTCGGCACAGATACTGAAACACAACAAAACACTTCATGAAACACTTTCAAGAGTGTCGAAATCTTTTTGACAAGCAGAGTGAAGCTTAAGATATCAGAAAATAAAGCTTCGTTTCTAGCCGACTGTCCTATTACGAAATGGCGTAACATCTGCTTTATAAACACTAACCAAACAATAAAACAACACATACTATTCACATTCAAAATAATAAATATGTGAAAATCATTCGATTAAATTACACTTTTTTTTATAACATACGCTTCTCTTTTCATGTACAGTAATCGTATTAAGAAACGCAAGTAAGCCTACAACATTTTGAATGAAAAAAGGCGCAGAGTGACAGTTATTAGACATATACATAAGTCTGATCTAGGTATAATTGCAAGCAATCTGTTTGACATATCACTGATAGTGTAATGGTGAACGGGAAGGGCTTGGAAGCATGGTGACTTTATAGTAACGGTTCGAAACACCTTGAAAGACAAAATTTTTTTCTGTTATATTTTGTTATTTATTCGTATTATTTGGCGTTATTTGTGAGTCTATAGTCACTGTGCCTATTATCCACAATGATTCCGTTTGTGTGCATGGAAATTAGCAGGATGGGTATATTACCCATACTAACGGAATGTGGGAATCCCAGTAGCATTTCCGTTGTTTCTGCAGTTTGCTCCTACCTCCAGTTCCGTTCGTGATGGTTCTTCTGTCTTCAGCTATGGCTGTCCTAAGCCAACTGAAAAGTATGAAAGTCACACAACACGAAAGCAGCGCATTTGCTGCACGAAATACGAAACTGCCAAGACGCCCAAGTGATAGTTTCATACTTTCTGCGAAATGATTAGCGCTCTCGCACCTCATTTGTGTTTATATGGACATACTTATACAGTAGACATTCAAGATGATACAATGTGTAGGTTTATTAGATTACAAAACACAAACTGTTTCACTGTTTCGAAACAGCGTATCGAAACTTACATTGTACTGTTTCATTTGTTTCGAAACAGTTAAGTGTTTCAGTTTGCCCATCTCTAATAGCGACTAAGAATCGATGAACCGTTGGAACTTGGAATCGTCACGACACGGAAACGCAATCGTTCTTACGATTCTTTTGAACGACGATTCGTCCGTATCACGATTCGATTCTTACGATTCTTTATTTAGAGTCGTTCAAATGAACGACTCATTCACGAATCGCCACAACTCTACCATAAAAATAGTATCAGGAGGAAGCAGCTGAGCTCACGCCGTGTTGGACTGAATCTTTATGAAGCTGGAGGGTTTCGTAAAGTCGAGTGCTGCTAAAATATGCCGAACTGACGCAATGGTGCGTTTGCGATCTGACAGAAAAGCGTCTCATTCTGTGCAATCGCGTGTGATATGTATAAGAGTCTCTGGTAAGTTTTGACAAACGAATTATTCCGTTCAGTAGGTATTCAAGTTTTGTCTTGATATCACGCCTACTGTAAATAGAAGGAAAACGTTTCGTTCTACTGCAGAATGTATATTTTGTTCCATTACCTTGCAGCGTTATTCCTAAGTAACAAGGAGGCTTTTTCTGTACCACATATTTACGTGTACAGTACTATAACTACGTCGTTCGTTCGTTTTACGAAAATGGTGTGCCGCTGATGGCATCTTATTCCCAGCCCGGTACTTTTCATAGCTGTGCATACGATCTGTGAAATGGCATTTTACAGGAATAGCGATGTTGTTGTTGTTGTGGTCTTCAGTCCTGAGACTGGTTTGATGCAGCTCTCCATGCTACTCTATCCTGTGCAAGCTTTTTCATCTCCCAGTACCTACTGCAACCTACATCCTTCTGAATCTGCTTAGTGTATTCATCTCTTGGTCTCCCTCTACGATTTTTACCCTCCACGCTGCCCTCCAATACTAAATTGGTGATCCCTTGATGCCTCAGAACATGTCCTACCAACCGATCCCTTCTTCTGGTCAAGTTGTGCCACAAACTTCTCTTCTCCCCAATCCTATTCAATACTTCCTCATTAGTTATGTGATCTACCCATCTAATCTTCAGCATTCTTCTGTAGCACCACATTTCGAAAGCTTCTATTCTCTTCTTGTCCAAACTATTTATCGCCCATGTTTCACTTCCATACATGGCTACACTCCATACGAATACTTTCAGAAATGACTTCCTGACACTTAAATCAATACTGGATGTTAACAAATTTCTCTCTCCTGATAACGACATCCTCTTGAGTAGTCCCCGCCCGGAGATCCGAATGGGGGACTATTTTACCTCCGGAATATTTTACCCAAGAGGACGCCATCATCATGTAATCATACAGTAAAGCTGCATGCCCTCGGTAAAAATTACGGCTGTAGTTTCCCCTTGCTTTCAGCCGTTCGCAGTACCAGCACAGCAAGGCCGTTTTGGTTATTGTTACAAGGCCAGATCAGTCAATCATCCAGACTGTTGCTCTTGCAACTACTGAAAAGGCTGCTGCCCCTCTTCAGGAACCACACGTTTGTCTGGCCTCTCAACAGATACCCCTCCGTTGTGGTTGCACCTACGATATGGCTATCTGTATCGCTGAGGCACGCAAGCCTCCCCACCAACGGCAAGGTCCATGGTTCATGGGGGGGGGGGGGGGGGGGAGGGAATAGCGATAGGTTTGCTAATTTATAATGCGAAATTCGCGAACAGTTTGAGGGCATAATAACCGAAAATCTTTACTTTATCTTCATTAGACTCGGTGGTGAAATAACTGAGAACGTGAAACAACCATCGCTACGCAATAAAATAAATTAAAAACCTGCGCACGAATTAAAAGAAGTCGTCCTTACCTTAGAAACGATGTGGACGTGTAAAAAAAAAAAAAAAAAAAAAAAACACTTGTCCGCGCAGCAGGCAGCAGCAGGGATTGTCGGTTCACCTCCTCACTCCGCAACTCTCTCGCAAGAAATGCGGTGCAGCGCGCAAGCGTCTGGAGATTGCCACACTGTCAGTACCGCCAACCGCTTAAAGGACAGCGGTACCAACTGCATTCCGCCGCAGAAGAACATACGGCGTCTCGCTAATCAAGAACCTGCTGCATGAGCCATTAAGGAAAATAAATTTGTTCCCAGCAAAGCGTCTGGAGATTGCCACACTGTCAGTACCGCCAACCGCTTAAAGGACAGCGGTACCAACTGCATTCCGCCGCAGAACATACGGCGTCTCGCTAATCAAGAACCTGCTGCATGAGCCATTAAGGAAAATAAATTTGTTCCCAGCAAACGTGTGCGTTGTGGTAGCGAGGTTTGGGATGGTCAGATTAATAAATATGTAGCGCGATCAGAAACTGAATCGCAGAAAATGTGATCGAAGTGTACTATTCCAAAGAGACGAAAACTTCGCTACCAGTTTTTCCTGCACTTTAACGTACTAATACACTGCACAGCATAGCATAGCATTCCGAACAATCAACTGCCACGACATGTTTATGAGCGACGACACTGCTCAGTTCCATAAACATCGCACGTGTTTGAATGTGCGCATTTGAGTATGTGTGTGTGTGTGTGTGTGTGTGTGTGTGTGTGTGCGTGCGTAAATACACACCCGTACTCTCCAAGCCTCTATGAAGAGCATGGCAGTGGCTTCTTTCCAGTATAGCAGCCATTGCTTTTCGGTCTCTTCTCTTACAAACGGTGGAAGGAATGACTGTTTAGTTTCCTTGTGCTCTGTTATCAATGTGATCTGTTTTCGCGGCCTCTACGATTGCGATACATGGGAGGCTGCTGTATGTTTCTAGATACCTCACTTTATACTGGTTCTTCAAACTTCCCATTTACTATCGCTACCATCAGCCACCGCGCCGACGTCAGCTTAGTTTGCGCGAGTAATACACAAACTAGTGATGACAGAAACGATATACAGCGAGTACACAGCTCCCAATACACACGATTAAAATCAAGAAATCCAAGTATGATGAATAAATACGTACGTCTTATTTGTTGCAGATGCAATGCAAAACACACACACCTTCTTTACACACGAGCAATAGTACTTGGATTATGTATTACATTTCGTGTATCTCGAAAACGGCCCGAACGATTTGGATGAAATTTTGTATTTAAACTGGTTTTTGCTTTTTAGTTCATCTACATAGTTCCATTATTTCGTAAAAAGTCAATTTTACAATATTTCTATTCGTAAAAACGCAATTTTATATTATAAAAACGGTATTTCACACGTTTTTTAACGCCATCTCGTAAAACTTTGTTAGTACGTATTGAATGTAGTTAAGGTTTTGGTTTTATCTTTATCTGTATATAGGTGTCTTTCCTTACTGCACGCGATTTTACACAAAAGAATTTTTTAAATAAAAACGCGAATTTCGTGTTTCTTGGGAATGGCTTTAACAATTTGGATAAAATTTTATATTTAGATACAGCTTTTGATTTTTAAGTTTATCTATATTGGTGTGTTTCCTGAAAAAACTCGATTTTACACAATAAGTATTTTGTATCGCAATTTCGTAAATCTTTGTTACTATTGGATGTTACTGAAGAGGTGTATCAAAATTTTGTGAGATGGCGGTATAACATTATCCGAATACGAACATGTTGGACTTACCGTACATCCAATAGTAACAATCATCCTAGATGTGTTTTAGGTTAGACATGGTTTTCTCTGATCGCTGGTATCTCGGAAATGAAATTTTATATTTAGTTAACTGTTTGCTTTCAACTTTATTTGAATAAGTAGCTTCTCCCAAAAAATACGATTTTACAAAAAGAAACAGAGCTGAGCTCGGTCTTCCACACATTATGGTAATAACAAGAGTAATATGCACATTACAGCATTAGATTACTGATTACTTGCATAACTGTATCAAAGTTTCTTGTCTAAACACAGTTCAAAGCAAGTATTGTCGCAAACATATACAGTTCATGATGACTAACTAACAACCTCAGCTGCCAACAGGTGTTGTTGATATACCTTGATGTGTGTGTGTGTATATATATATATATATATATATATATATATATATATATATATATATATACTGACAAAGTTTTTAAACGACCAGGACGTTTAGCTGGTGTCTCTCTTCTAGCAGCAGCAGATGCAATATTTTGTAGAGCCAGGTTGACAACTTCAGAATGCCGCAGTTTCTGTGTAGGTGGAAAAGGAACGATTTCAGAAATACGATTTGTCGGTGCTTTATTTTTTAATATCGATATAGGCGGTAAAGAAGTTGAATCATTAGGCAGTTCATTCAGAATGTTTTGAAAAATATGAAGATACTGATCCCACGTTCTGTGAGTATGATAACAATAAAGACGACACAATTTATTAATTTCATTCATCCATCTCTCTGACACGCTAGATTGAGGGTGAAAAAGTAAAATGAAAATTGGTTTGATCTTACGACGCCGTAGAGTACGAAGCCAAATTTTGGAGCGAAACTGTGATCCATTATCTGATATAACTTTATCAACATGACCCACTTCTTTAAGAAAATGTTTGATGAAAGCATTAGATACCGAACGAGCTGTTGCTTTGCATAAAGGTGTAAAACACACATATTTTGATGTCAATTCCACTACTACCATAATGTACGCAAAACCATTAGTAGAACGAACCACTGGACCAAACAAATCGACTGCAGCCATCTCCTTTAATCTCGCTGGAATGATTGGAAACAACGGTGCTCTGTAAGAAATAGTTGGCAGCTTAGCCTTTTGACATAACTTGCGTTTAGCAAGAACAAATCGAATACGTTTTTCCATATTACTGAAGTAGCAATTTTCTCGTAATTTATGAAAGCATTTTCTGGGACCAATGTGTGCATAGCTGAAATGTGTATAGCAAATCAATTTATTAACCCACTCATCAGGAATGCAAACTAACCAAACAGAGTTATCAACCGATTTTCGTTTAAAAAGAACCACTTCTCCTTAATGTCCTTCCAGATTGTATCATTGTTTTGCTCCTTAGCGATGTCCTGGAGCGAAGACGAAATAAAATTTTCAAACGCAACACCTTGAATGTACATTAAACAATAATTGTTTTCTTTGCAGTCCTCCTCAGCACTTTGTTTCTAACCCATAGGAGCACGTGATAAAGCATCAGCAATAATATTAGAAGAACCCTTGATATAAACAATACTAAAATCCAATTCCTGTAGATACAGTGCTCATTGTGATAACCTTGCATGTGTTAATTTTGTTGACATAAGAAATTCCAGAGCTCGATGTTCTGTGTAAACCTTAGTATGTCTGCCATACAAAAAGATGCGAAATTTTGTGAAAGCCTAAACAACAGCCCAAGCTTCAAGTTCCGTAATCGAACAATTCTTTTCTGATTTAGAGAGAACACGACTTCCAAATGCAGTAGTTTTCTGTACTACAACGCCGTTTTCTTCTCTCTCTTGAAATAAGTGTGCACCTAGGCCTTTGTATGATGAGTCTGTCGCCAAACAAAAATCTTTAGATAAATCCGGATGTGAAAGAAGTGGAGCAGCAACTAAAGCATCACGAAGTTGTTCGAATTCTGATTGAGCTTCCTCATCCCAACACCAATTAGAATTCTTTCCAGAAAGTTCACATAAACGAGGTGTGGCCAAATTGTCCAATCTAACAAAGTGTCTAAGAAAATTACAGACACCAAAGAAACTACGAACATCACGTTTAGTAGCAGGAACAGCATAATTACGAATAGCGTCTAGTTTCTCTGGATCAGGAAGAATACCTTCTGTAGAAATAATATGACCGCGAAATTTCACCTGAGAACGACCAAATTCAGATTTTTCCAAGTTCACTGTAATGCCAAGTCTTGCAAAAATACGTAATAATGAATCCAAAATTCTGTTATGCTCACTCCAAGAACGTTTAGCAATAAGAATATCGTCAACATATGAAATGATATTGTTACGAAGATAAACAGGTAAAATTTCATTTTAAACCACGAATGAATGCTGCTTAAGATACAGTAAGTCCAGACGGTAATTTCCGAAACTGATAACAGTTACCAAAGGCTAAAAAGGCAGTGTATTTTCTACAATCAGGGTGGAGTTCAATTTTCCAAAAACTTGCGCGCATATCAATTGTGGATAACATTTTCATTCCACGGAAATGTTGAAGAAGTTCATCTAAATTTTGTGGACGGTCAGTTTCAGGAATGATGATATTATTTATCTGTCTGGAATCCAGAACCAAACGAATTGACCCATCCTTTTTAAGAACGACATTTAATGGGCTGGTATAATGACTGACTGCTGGCTCAATAATACCTTGATCTAACCTTGTCTCTATAAGCCAAAGGAATAGAGTACGTTTTTCCCCGAAATGGTGTGCGTTCTTTTACTTTAAATAAGTATTGTAAGCCTTGTATAGTTCCTGTGTGATGACTACATACTGTAGCATGTGAAGTCAAAATTTGATGCAATTCTTCTCTTGCAACGTCATCTGTCACTTCAGCTTTGTTAACCTTTTCATTAATTACTCCTTCACTATTAATCATATCATCCATCGCGTCTTAGTATCTATTGCCGTTGTCATGAATGAAGACATTGTCGTCATAATACTCAGCGAAAACATCAGAAGTAAGAAACCTTAAACAATTTGTGTCTGATTCAGATTTCGTTACACACTCGAAAAATTTCAAATATCTCGGCATTCCTGCAACAGTCAAGTTCACACTTCCTTCCTTAAAGTTTAAAATTGCCTTATGTGTGTTAAGAAACTCCATACCTAATATAATTTGTGTACTGAGTAATGGAACAATAATAAAATTAGCAGAAAATTCTTATCCTTGACAAATGAAATTTAAGTTAGTCTGTTGTTTGACTTCCACACTTTTTCCAGAAATAGCTCCTCGAATTGTAGTTTTAGAAACAGGTAACGCAGGACAAGCAATAGTTCTTACACATGTAGGAAAAACTGAGTCGCTAATAACATTCAATGGGCTCCCATAATCTAAAACCGCAGTGAACTTGTTCTTACTCACACATACTTCAATAACTGGATGTAAAAATGCGTCTACATTATTTTCCTTTTCGTCTAGCAAAATATCTCTCATGTCTTCCAAGTGTACGTAGTGTAAAGTCGTAGTGTCATTACTTTCTGATCCGTCTATATTGCTGCCAGAAGCCGAAGCTACAAGTCATTGTCGATTGTTTGCGTCACGTCTTTGATTATTCGCGTCATTTCGCGGATCAATTTCTACGGTTTGCACTTGTCTCTCTGAATTTCTGTCACGTGGAGGATGCCAATTAGGTCCCTCCTCTCTGTTAGATGTAAATTCTTGGTTGTGTCTGTTATTAAAATTTCTATTTTCCTGGCTATCTGCATGACTACTTCTTGTGTAATTTCGACTGTCACTTTTGATATTATTGTTAGGTCTACTACCCTGGTTATTTCTGTAGTAAGAATTTCTATTATTGTATGAATAATTTCTATCTTGATGATACAGATTACTGTTCCCGTATAATTAATCATTCCGGTAAGAATTTCTGTTATTATAATTGTCTGTGTAATTTCTGTTAGAACGTCTGTTATTGTCATAAGGCTGGTATCTATTGTCCTGCCTGTTTCGTCTGTCATTTTCGATATTACCGCTATAACGTCCGTTCCGATCATTATCCCTTTTCTCTGAAAATCTATTGTGATTACTGTTACTGAAAAAATTACAAGAACTGCCGTCGTCGTTGTCATACTCAAGTTCTTGTAGCAAACACTTAAAAGTTTCAATGTCGTCTTTACATCTCCCAGCTAAAGCAATGTGTCTTATCGATTGTGGCAGCTTAGTTAAACAAATACGAATTAATTCAGTCGGGCTATAAGGGTTGGAAAGGAATTGATTCTTTCGAATCATGTCTTCAAAGTATTCCGCCGGCGTGCGGAACTCAGACTGTTTAAAATTACGCTGCATAATAAGATTATGTTTGACTCTATCTTGCGTGTTTTCGGACCAATATGCCAATAGAAATGCATGATGAAAATCATGTAAATTATTACAATCTCTAATAAGTGCGCGCATGCGTGCCGTCGGTTCGTTTTCTAAATATCCACACATAAATTCCAGTTTGTGACTTAGTGGCCAATTTGGCGGAAGTGCGTACAAAAATTGATCTAACCATGAACATGGATGTATGTCATTATTAGAATTGCGAAAGATCTTAGATTTCCGAACAGTTAAGAAGTGTTTATAGTCAAAGTTTTCGCCTCGTGGCGACAAAGACCTACCGCGTCTGTCCCAATCCGAATGTCGATTATTGTCGAGTTCGCGCGCCTGGCGCTCTCTTGTTGCATCTCGTAAATGAAATAAATTATTTTCTTCAAAACCCCCCGCTACCGGTGATTCTAAATTTCTTCTACTGTCTTTTCCTACGATTTCACTTTCAATTTGTTTAACTTGCTTTCGTAAAGCCTCAAATTCCCTTTTAACGCGTTCATTAAATTTTCCCTGATTTTCAACATGTTTATTTATATTCTAGTACTCTTCTGTTTCTGCAAATGGCAATGGAGCTGTATCATCTGAATATCTGTCCCCATTTAAACTAAGACTTCTCAAATTATCTGAAGTCTCATCAACTCTTTCCGATAAGTCACCTATTTGTTCTTTCTGTTTATTTACGTCTTCCGTAAGTGTCGCGACTCGGATTTCAGTAATGACACATTTAGTAGTTAACTGTTCATATTGTTGTGTTAGGTTATTTATTCTGTCATTTGGTACAAATTCCTCGATTCTTTCAAATATTTCTTCCTTATCGTGTGCATGTTTTAAATTTAACTCTGAAAATTTTTGTACTGTCACGCGATCACTTTCTTCCTATTCTCTATCCTGTTCCTATTGTCTAATTTCTATTGAAGTTAATCTATTATCGTGAGCATTCAAAATCGGTTGTACTTCTTCTCTAATTTCTTTCTTTAATTCATCTTTCATATTTTCAAAACATATCCCCATTCGTGAGTCTAACCGTGTTTCCATTGTTCCCATTTGTGATCCTAAATTTAATATTGCACTCATCAACTGCTCCATATTAACTGGTTCGAAATTCTTTTCGCCCCTGACATTTCCCGTGAAACTTCCTTCGTCATAGCCGTAAAGCTATCTGTGTTCGATACTAACTTCTATCGTTAATCTCGTATTCTGAAAATTTTTCAATTGTGAAAAATTTTGAACTGGTTCCTAACTAATTTCCCGGCTTATTAAATTGTTTTCTACTTCATTATTCACCGTACTGTTCTCCTGTGTTGGCGAGTTCGCCACGTTAATAATTTCGTTATTCTGACTATCCATCATTCTTGCTTTTTTCATCGATCGCGTAATCATTTACAAAACATACAAAACTCGTCACTGTACAAAAATTACACACAATATAACACTTTATCTCCAACAATACCATTCACACGAAATGCTTCCCGACAAACACGATTAACGAACAATTCAAACCTTCACAATTGCTCAAAATTGTCAAACCCGTATACAACACATCAAAAATTAAATTCTACAAAAATGCCATCAAAAGAATGACAAGACAACTACAAACGTTCACTTACAAAATCTACACATGCAATATAAACTACAATCACTAAACTACAAATTACTACAACAATACTACTGTCTACTATTTTTACTATCAAAAGAATTCCAAGGGACGATCCGGCGCAGCGGTCGCCACGTGCATGGGGGCTTAATTAACAATATTAATGAATAAATGCAATAATTTTGAGACCTGTGTGACCGGTTACGAAGTCTCGTAACCGGTTGGCCCTGACTAGTATTAGCACGCGATCTGACTGTATAAAATAAAAAATAAAGAATGACAAGGAATTTCCCTTAAACCAATTGATTAATTAAGTCCCCTGCAATTATAAAAGCTACAAAACAACAAAGCACAAGTGTAACTGTTCTGTGTGTGGTAGTGTGACTCAACGTACATGTATCTGGCTCGGTTCTTTCTCAATACGACAAATATTTTAAACACCATTTACAATGAACTAATTGATAAACCAGAAATACTGTAAGTGCTCATAGAAACCAGAATTACAAGTCTAATAAATGAACACGAGCCAATGCCTTGTTGACTGTACCTGTGAGCAAGAGGCATTGTGATTAAAGAAAACTGTAATACCTTTTTACCTCACTATATATTGACGAAAATTTTCCATTACACCAGCATCATAAATCAAAAGCCCATCTCCTTTCTCAAATACACTGTGACAATTGCAACATCTTCCATCTATACATCACACCAACCGAACAGCACCTACTCTCTCGCCCAACAGAACAACTGCCCTCGACATCCTCTGAACTACTATTGCACCAGTGGAGGCGGCGGAATAATAATCTTTGGCGCAATCTCTGGCGCTGTGACTCAGTGTGGCCACCTTACAGCACCAATTCTTCTGTTCTTACGAAACGCAATGAAAGTGCTTCTGACTAATCTTGACTCCTTCAGCCAACTACCGAAATGAATTCTGTAGTTTTCATTGTAGAGAACGCAACAATACCTATTGCCTGGAAAGGCGAAGTGGAGGCGCAGCAGTGCAGGAACTGGGTCACGTGACAAGATACAGCGAGGTACTAGGGCTCAAGAAGAAGAAGCAAGAAGCTCACAATAAGTATGTGCCCAATGATATGGATAAATATATTAACAGGCAGCAATTTCTATGGCATTACGAACAATTGAACGAACTACGGACTATGCGAAAACTGCACAAATTTTGTCAAACAGAAATGAACTTCAAAGCTAGCAAGGAAACAGAGTATAAAATACCAGAGACAGGCGGAAGTTTCCTTGGGAAATGATCGCTTATTATGCACGTTCCTACTAATGGATAACTTGTCAGTACAGGTGCTTCTGGGTCTTGAGTTCCTTCGGGAAAGGGAAGCTGTAATTGATCTCGCCCGTGGGACATGTGAACTTAAGTACCAACAGCGACCGATAACATTAATGCTGAATCGGGAGTTCGGTGCGAATCTTCGACTGATGAGAAAAATGAATCTTTGTGTCACCAAACAGAAGTTGTTAGTGTGGATCATAAGCACTCACAGATGTGTCACAAAAATCGAAATAACGATGCACCCAGCAATGTGAGTGACATCGTCACAACAATAGAAGACAAAGTACAGGAGGCAACTTGCATTAATGCTTCAGAGGCTAGACAATTAATAGAATTATTATGTGGATTTCTCGAAGTATTCATTGAACGCCCTGGAATCATAAAAGATTACCAGTATAATATGAAAGTATATCCGCACAAGACGTATTGCCGAGCATCTTACTCGGTCCCCTGAACTAAGAAAAACGAAGTGAATATACAAAGGACCAATCAGAAGTGCAAGTGCACTATCCCATAACTGTAAATATAATGTTTATGGGTAAATAATTAGCAGTAATAATGTGATAATATTATGTATGTATTAGTTTATAAGCTTTTATGTCAAGTATTACACTGTAATATTCTTGAATTATTTGAACAAGGAGTAGAGAATCTTCATAATAAATGTATTTTTACTCTAAAAGGGATCAATAACTTGATAAACACTTGAGTGTTATTGCATTAAATGTGAGGAAATTTACCTTCCTATACGTAGCATAGAAATCATTAAAATGGTTAAATAATATATTTGTTTCTTGTGTAAGAATGGATATAACAAAAATATTTTCATAAGATTGAGTCATGTAGTCCCACACACGTAGCGAGTGTTGGTGGTGTGTGAGCTGTGTGACTGTTTTTTTTATTTTTATTTTTTTTTAAATGGTTTCATTACGAAGTCATTTAAAATGCTCTTATGAGCAACATTCCGGTTAGATAAACCGAACATGGACATTTGTCCCAAAAAACATGCTACATAACAATCACAATAAAAATAAAATAAAATCGAAATATATAAATATATTTACCTGTAATAAAAATGGAAATGTACTGTTATCTGGACAGTTCAGTAATGATCTCATGGTCAAGATAATGTAGCAGATTCTGAAAGTTTTATATTGTTTCATGTGTATGTGACAGTGTAAAATTTTAAATTTTTTTATTCAGTCGTGATAATATCAACTTGCATGCAAGTGTACCAGACCTCATTATTTGAAAAGTGTCATTTGCATATACACTCCTGGAAATTGAAATAAGAACACCGTGAATTCATTGTCCCAGGAAGGGGAAACTTTATTGACACATTCCTGGGGTCAGATACATCACATGATCACACTGACAGAACCACAGGCACATAGACACAGGCAACAGAGCATGCACAATGTCGGCACTAGTACAGTGTATATCCACCTTTCGCAGCAATGCAGGCTGCTATTCTCCCATGGAGACGATCGTAGAGATGCTGGATGTAGGCCTGTGGAACGGCTTGCCATGTCATTCCCACCTGGCGCCTCAGTTGGACCAGCGTTCGTGCTGGACGTGCAGACCGCGTGAGACGACGCTTCATCCAGTCCCAAACATGCTCAATGGGGGACAGATCCGGAGATCTTGCTGGCCAGGGTAGTTGACTTACACCTTCTAGAGCACGTTGGGTGGCACGGGATACATGCGGACGTGCATTGTCCTGTTGGAACAGCAAGTTCCCTTGCCGGTCTAGGAATGGTAGAACGATGGGTTCGATGACGGTTTGGATGTACCGTGCACTATTCAGTGTCCCTTCGACGATCACCAGTGGTGTACGGCCAGTGTAGGAGATCGCTCCCCACACCATGATGCCGGGTGTTGGCCCTGTGTGCCTCGGTCGTAAGCAGTCCTGATTGTGGCGCTCACCTGCACGGCGCCAAACATGCACACGACCATCATTGGCACCAAGAGAGAAGCGACTCTCATCGCTGAAGACGACACGTCTCCATTCGTCCCTCCATTCACGCCTGCCGCGACACCACTGGAGGCGGGCTGCACGATGTTGGGGCGTGAGCGGAAGACGGCCTAACGGTGTGCGGGACCGTAGCCCAGCTTCATGGAGACGGTTGCGAATGGTCCTCGCCGATACCCCAGGAGCAACAGTGTCCCTAATTTGCTGGGAAGTGGCGGTGCGGTCCCCTACGGCACTGCGTAGGATCCTACGGTCTTGGCGTGCATCCGTGCGTCGCTGCGGTCCGGTCCCAGGTCGACGGGCACGTGCACCTTCCGCCGACCACTGGCGACAACATCGATGTACTGTGGAGACCTCACGCCCCACGTGTTGAGCAATTCGGCGGTACGTCCACCCGGCCTCCCGCATGCCCACTATACGCCCTCGCTCAAAGTCCGTCAACTGCACATACGGTTCACGTCCACGCTGTCGCGGCATGCTACCAGTGTTAAAGACTGCGATGGAGCTCCGTATGCCACGGCAAACTGGCTGACACTGACGGCGGAGGTGCACAAATGCTGCGCAGCTAGCGCCATTCGACGGCCAACACCGCGGTTCCTGGTGTGTCCGCTGTGCCGTGCGTGTGATCATTGCTTGTACAGCCCTCTCGCAGTGTCCGGAGCAAGTATGGTGGGTCTGACACACCGGTGTCAATGTGTTCTTTTTTCCATTTCCAGGAGTGTAGATTGTCTGTTAAGTACTGTGGAAAACTACTGACAGTAATCAGAACAGCGAAACGTGTTTCGCAGGAACTGGTGGACACGTGAAGGACTATGATCTATATTGTGATGAACAGTGATAAAAACTGTGATCACGTAACCTTATGAACGCTCTTGGAGTGTCGAAGTTAGCAGCAGCGCTATGAACGTTGAGTACTGTTGACTGTATTAATAATTAACTTGAACTGATAACCTTTAGCGTCTTCGCGTGCCAAATTTAATGTGACAACTGTACAGCCAGCCGCACGGCAAAACAATGATGGCAACGTTGGCTACGCAGCGCGGCGCGAAAATATTTACATTCTGCTTAAGTAAACGAAGCACACTACGACCACTTGTATGATAAACAGTGTAGTGTTCGAAATGTGCATATTGTGATAAATTTACATGTGAATCACTACATTGTGTTGAACAATGTCAAAATACAGAACATATCCCAAAAACAGTCTAATTCCATCCGTGTGAATGCGAGTGAAATGAACACTAATAATGTTTTCCACAGGATGAGAATAGCAATTATCTTGTCACTGATGCTTATATTTTATCATTTCTTGTACCCGTCTTAAAACTCAGGGACGTGGGAAAGGAGAAGCAAGACCTGCTGCAGCGCCACTTCTAGCCAGCAGCAGATCCAAACCACGATGCAGCCGACGGCAGCCGACGCTCCACCGACTCGGCCGGGGGCGGTCCAGCAGCAGCCACTACCTGTCTGCATTCCAACGGCTCGACACGGGGGCAGTCTTACGACGTCAGCGGCAAATTGTTATGCTATACCACCATGAAAAAACATTCATTATCTCACATGCTTACAACAGAGTCATAAATTTGCATTTTCCAGCATATTTTATTACATTCATGTCAAGCCTGACTGTTAAAAGTAGGTGGCTGTATTTTCTTGAAGTCCCTCGGACGGTTTTATTCCCGGTTTTTCGAGTCGAGTGAACCCAAATGGGAGGGGGGGGGGAGATAAGATAATCTGGGAAGTATCTGCAGCAACTTCCAAGATAATAGTCACTGAAGTCATTTAAAGTACTCAATTCAACTATAATTTTACCATATCTAAAACAACATTGAAACTGAACATTTGCAACTTGAGAGTAACAAATCTACATGGATTACGTGGACTGATAAAAAAATATACAATAGATAAACTAATTTTTTTCTCAGTCAAAGGGGCAATGTAACATCCATAAATTTTAGCTACAGTGCGACGAGAGGAAACTCTAACAGTTATAAACATTATCTATCCGACTTACGAAAAAACAGTGAAATAAATGGTGATAAATATTAATTATTCGTATAATATTTTATGATGTAATTGGACATATCGATTAATATCATACAAAGACAATGATAATTGTAAATTCCTTTTTTGATCTGCGTTTGTCTTCCTTTGTTTTTACCTTTTCTTGGTTGGCTTCTGCAGGATGCGGACGCAAGACGCATGCCAAACTGAGGTCTGTTAAGAAACTGTAATTATTTGTTAATTATTACTTGAGAATAGAGTTCATTATTATTATAAATATGAGTGAATAATTATTTGTAACTTTAATTCCTCTCTCAATACGTTTTATCTCTGTTAATTATTTCTTTTCGCTGCAAGGAGCGCAGCCATTGATGATAGCGATTTGTATCGCGATTTTATCTGTGTGTCGTAGGAAAAAATCAAAGGTTTGCTTGATGAAAATTAGTCTAAATAGTCCACAATATGAAAGTAAAGTTTAATAAGCGTTTCAAATACTTATCCTGTTAAAAGGAAAGTTGATCTAACAATAGAAAGTCTCTATCAATTGTCTGCCGCCATCTTAACAATTATCTCAGCGGCAAATTCAAATTACGCAACTCTGCAGACATAAATCATGAAGGTAATAAAAATGTGTAGAAATAAATGTGCACCGGTGGTCCCGAACTCATTTTAATGAAAATAGTTCGAATCAGACTGGTTTTTAAAAACAGTGCTCTTAGCACGATCCATACAACAAACTTTTTCCTGCTGATGTATGGAGTCGAAATTAATTCCGCACGAGTTGCGAAGAATATTGTTTCAGCTAACATATGTCAGTGTTGCGCGTGGCTGATATTCGGTGGTTTTAATGATCATTTTGCTGAAGATAACTGTTTCCATCATGATCAATAGTTGTATAAAATCTGCTGTATGAACTATGATTTAGTGACACACAGCTGACAGACAACACACAACGTTAACTTTGATTTCTTTAGCAACTTGACCAAATCTTTAGCCGGCAGAAAAAAATATTTAGTAATTACTCAATGTAATGAAATAAGATTATCATTTTCATTTACAAATTAGTTAAATACCAAACCAAGGAATAACACGGCGAACGCCACAGCAGCTCTGGAATATACACTATATGATCAAAAGTATCCGGACCCCCCCCAAAACATACGTCTTTCATATTAGGTGTATTGAGCTGCCACCTGCTGCCAGGTACTCCTTATCAGCGACCTCAGTAGTCATTAGACATCGTTAGAGAGCATATGGGGTGATCAGCAGAACTCACGCACTTCGAACGTGGTCAGGTGAGTGTGTGTCACATGTGTCATACGTTTGCATGCGAGATTTCCACACTTCTAAATATTCCTAGGTCCACAGTTTTCGATATGATAGTGAAGTGGAAACGTGAAGGGAAACGTACAGCACAAAAGCGTATAGGCCTACCTCGTCTGTTGACTGCCAGAGACCGCCGACAGTTGAAGAGGGTCATAATGTGTGATAGGAAGACATCTATCCAGACCATCACACAGGAATTACAAACTGAATCATGGTCCGCTGCAAGTACTATTACAGGTGAAAAAACTTGGATTTCATGATCGAGTGGCTGCTCATAAGCCACATACACGCCAGTAAATGCCAAACGAAGCCTCGATTGGTGTAAGCAGCGTAACCATTGGATGACTGAACAGTGGAAAAACATTGTGTAGAGTGATGAATCACGGTACACAACGTGGCGATCCGATGCGAGGGTGTGGTAATGGCGGATGCCCAGTGAACGTCATCTGCCAGCGCTGTAATACCAACAAATTCGAAGCGGTTATGGTGTGGTCGTGATTTCAATAGAAAGGGGCTTGCACCCATTGTTTTTCGTGGCTCTATCACAGCACAGGAATACAATGACGTTTTATGTTTTAAGCACCTTCTTGCTACCCGCTGTTGAAGAGCAGCTCGGGAATGGCGATTGCATCTTTCTACACTATAGAGCACCTGTTCATAATGCGCTGCCTGTGGCGGAGTTGTTACACTCAATAGCATCCCTATAATGAATGGACTGGCCTACACACAGTCCTGACCTGAATCCTATAGAACACCTCTGCAATGTTTGGGAACGCCGACTTCGTGACAGGCCTAACCGACCGACATCGACACTTCTACTCAGTGCAGCACTCCATGAAGAATGGGCTGCCGTTCCCCAAAAATCCTTCCAGCACCTGATTGAACGTATGCCTGTGAGAGTGGAAGCTGCCATCAAGACTAATGGTGGGCCAACGCCATACTGAATTCCAGCATTACCGATGGAGGACGCCACGAACTTGTAAGTCATTTTCAGCCAGGTGTCCGGATACTTTTGATCACGTAGTGTACATTACCTGCATTTGGCATTGCTTATATAAGTTACATGTTAACGAATGATCTTAATTCGGTATTGTATCACATATTGATGAAGCCTAGGAGTGGTTGTATTATTTGTCGAAGTATGTAGAAAATTGTTCTTTGGCATCATAAACTCACGTGGTCAACTGCTGATCTAAGTTACTGTTAGAGTGCAGTTGTGTACAAGAATTATTTGATTTTTGCACCAAGCTCAGCAACGTTATTCCCATTTCTAAACTCTATTATTTGTCAAAACTGGTCTTAGTCTGTCTCAACTCAATACGAAAATCATCCAAACGTTATAGTGACCCCCACGTCGGGGAGTCAACATTATATTGCAGTACAAAACTTCCTCTGCAGATAATGCTAACATATGTCAACGCACAGTGGAGACTAAAAGATAATACTCACACCATACCTCGTCATTTTACATAAACATTTCGCAAATGGCCCTGCGCTTCATGATACAGTATATATTAAAAATTTCTGGCACTTTGCTAACATGGGGATGTATAGGGCACTTCACTAAAATTTTTGAGTAGTACATCGAAGTGTCCCATAAGTTATTACAATTTAGGTGGAGCATGTGTATTTGTAGAGCACTTAGTTACAATTTTGCTATAACATGGCGATCTGCGTGGTAATCTGTTACGATATGTTATAACATGGTGAAGTATAAGGTATTTTTTATGTAGTGGGCAATTGGTTAGAACTTTGTTGTAATGTACCGTAATTTTGTCACAATTTTGCTATGGCAGAACGTTGTTTCTGGTAATATGTTAAAATTTTGCTGTAATGAAATGATTTTAGGAGCACTTTGCAACAGTTTTGCTGTAAATAAGGCGATGTAAGAGGCAATTTATTATAATTTTGCTGTGACATGAGATAATCTATTATAATTTTACTGGAACCTAGTAATACTCGAGGCAATTTGTTATAGTTGTGCAATGGCAGAAATAGTTGATTTGTTTGTTTGGGGGTCATTGTGATGTTTGGTTGACTTTGATACTGGTTTTAGTTGAACTAAGATTAGTTTTGGCCAGTAATGCAGATGATTTAGCTGTGGAAATAACGCTGTTCAATTTCGTACGAACATCGATATATTCTCACTGACAAGTGTTCTTTAGGCTCACAGTCAGATCACGTGCAATGTTTGTTTTGTATTCTACTAGGAAACAGTTCTACATATTTTGATAAATAATACATACAACTCTGCTTTCTTTAATCTGTGGTGCAAGACTCAGCATGAAATCGTTGATAAACGTGCAAGTTGTATCACTGTTGCCAACATATGAGTCAATGTATTGTGCAGACTAATATAGACAATTTCTCTTAGGAAAGAGTTCTAAGCACTTTGATAAATAATGCACATAACTCCAGGTTTCTTTAATCTGTGGAGCAAAACTTGACCTAAAATCGTAGTTTAACATGTAATTTATGTCAGTGTTGCCAGCATATGAGCTAAATGTTTTGTGAAGAGTAATACCGACAATATGCACGTGGAAATATCGAATTTTAAGATCCATTGTGCCTTGCAAAAGTGGTTCAGTGACAACATACGTTAAAAATTGCATTTATCCGTAACATATACCATCTTTTTCTTTGACCATTTTGTTTCTTTACATGTTATAATGGAGCACGGCAAAGTTACCCTTCTCCATTATGCAAATACACAGTTTAAGCGATAAATTGCATTAAAGCTCTTGTCAAGAGACGGTAATCTTCTCCTCTAAAATGATGTTTGATTTTTGTGCACAGCCTTTTGTACAGCTAACAAGAAATATCAGCTCCATGCTTAGCAACATCTTTTAGTACGATTTTTGAAATTTGTGGGAAGTTCCTATGGGACCAAACTGCTGAGGTCATCGATCCATAGGCTTATGTACTACTTAACGTAAATTACACGAACTTACGCTAACGACCACACACTCCCATGCCCGAGGGAGGATTCGAACCTCCGACGGAGGGAGCCGCGCGAACCGTGGCGCGCGGTTTATTTTAGTACAGCACATGTGTTTTGTAGAGTCATATCACAGTTTCAATGTAGATATATTATTATTGTTTAAAATAATTTGAGAATCTGCATTCAGGGTTTTGGGCACCAGGTGGAAGTTACACGATCTTTAACAAATAAAAAATATAATAATAATTTATACTAATAATATGCAATAATAATAATAATAATAATAATAATAATAATTGTTGTTTGTTTGTTTGGATGAGTAATTGAGAGATTAATATTTACGCCGTGAATTTTTCAAGCTTCACACGTCCGAAGATGTACGGAACGTAGCCAGAGCTCATTATATATTTTTTGTAGACAAAGTATGATATCTGACCTCAGCTTCAATCATGAAAATGGAGTGACTAAAACAAAGAAAAGCATACGATTAAATAAAACATATATTCATTTTAACATATACATTACGATATAAGTGACACGTAAAATTCCAAGTAAATAATTGCAGATAATTCACAAATGAGAGCGACTTATTAATTCTGCGCCTCGTTTCTGCAAATAAATATCAATATGGTTAACTGTGGAGCCGCACAAAATATTACGTCCTTCTAGAACGAATGACATGAGAGTGTAGATGCCTACCGGCTGCGACAAGAGAGCGGTGTTAATTCCTTTATTTTGCATTGTCTTGTCTTAAAAAATCGATACATATAATCTAAGTTAACTAAATTAAATAATGTCTGTGCTCGAGTGCAAATGGTTCCTTAAACTGCCCCCCAAATTGCGAAGGCAAAGGTGTACCACCTGCAGCTGAGCAATTTGTTGACGTATTTTCTTTATTTGTCATGTCATGAATCATAAGTTATTACGTATCTTGTTTCACAGATTCAACATACATAAAATATCATACATCTACACAAATACATAAATAATATTTACATACAAGATAAATGAAAATGAAAAGAAAAACTAAAACTATTTGATTCTGAGCGGTATTGCACCCAGGAACTCCAGTACCAAAGTCCAGTACACTGGCTCAGAGCTATCACCGCTAACCCGTGGAGGGGTCTCATCATTATATAATAGGTCTACATAGACTGTAACAAATTTCACAGTTTGTATTCACTTGTGCTGTTACTTTGTAAAAAATTGTTGGGCATATAGTCCATTGTTCTCTTTCATTTCAAAATGTTATTACACATGTTCATTCAATAAATAAAATTAATTAATGTCTTTTTTTGTGCATATTCAGAGATATGTGAATGTATTCTCTGTAGAATGTCACTTGTTAGAAATTGTTTATACTGTGCTAAAGTCTTTGCACTTTAAAATAAATATCACGTGTCACACGTTTTGTTTAGGTTGAAACGAAAGTTCTTGAAGAAATGAGTTGGAGATTAACAATCCCGCAATGAAGCATGCTTTGGAAGACGTAGTTAAAATGTGGTTTCGTTTTCGTAGGAATACATGGCGTCAGTGGTTCCATACTGACCAGTCCGAGTTATATCTACTCAATAACCTCCATATTTCGTCTTTCGAAAGGCATATGTCGTCTCATGGTTATTGTGTCGTTGTTTCGTCGAAAAGAGTGTCGTTTTTGCGACGCACGTCACCTATAGTGTCGCATCATGAGCGTAGTCAACCGTTTTTTAAAAAATGTGCACACAAATTGTTCATACATTGTTCGTTGCAAAACAAAATGTTCGTTCACAACAGAGAGCACAAAACATAACAAACATCACGCCACATTGACAGTTTTCTGTTACATATTTACATAGATATAAAAAATTTTCTGTGAAACATGTACCTATACATTTACATTACATTGTTTGGTAATGCATATACATATTTACAAATACACATGGGTCAGACATAGAAAAAATTATCTTATAGGTTCAGTGTTTTTTAATAAAGTTTTCCTTTTAAGTATATTTTCCTTTACATCAGTACTACACAGTGTTCTTCCTCATTAAATGTTTCCTGCAACATAAACTTTCATAATAGGTTAGAAAACATCTTGGAGATGATCTGTCCTGAAAAGTCATAATTACTATAAGGCACGACACGTCACATCCACAATCAATTGCAAATTAGCACATGCACAAAGTATCATTTACAATTAAAATAAAGTATATATAGCCTTGCTCAATTAATCTCACATGTCATTTCCTGTAGAGTGTTTTTTGTGCATGTTGTGTTCATGTGGATTGTGGTGTGATTGTGAATAGCAAATCAAATGTCTATCATGCCAATTAATATGACAAGTTCAGGGCAGAAATTGTCCCGGTCATTTAGTGTGTCAGCTTGTCTGCAGGGTATTAATAAATATAATCAGTAGCTGTGCTTTGCATGAAAATTGTTAGTTCTTCCTGTGTCTTATCTTCTTACTGCTGTTATTGCTGGTGCTGTAAAATGTAGATACTTAAGATTATAGCTTATATCTTCTTCTTCTTCCAGCTTGAAGTACCAAATGTGACTTATCTTGTTGTTGTATCAGCATACTCTGCTAAGGGCTAAAAGTTTTCAAATCTTTGTGAGGGTACAAACCTAAAATTCTCTTATTCTTGGGGTTTTGTAGAAGATATGCTTCAGGGTGTGGTATATCAATGATTGTGTAAGGACCTTCATATAATGGACGCCACTTAACATGACGTTTAAGAGGTGATGACGATTTGTTGTGGGCCTTAAGTAAAACTTGCATGCCAAGTGTAAAGTTTTGCCTTGTTTTAAGATTAGCACCATAGTTCTTATTTCTAATGTCAGCTTGTTCAGTAATTGTAATTAGTACTTCCCTTACCTGTTCCTCGTGTGAAGATTTGGTGTCAGAAAATTTTGGTAGTGGGTTGCTCCATTCATTAGTTTCCTTATATATATTTAAATTGTTGTGTATTTGCTCAAAAAGTGCTAGGTAATGTATCCAGTTTGTGTGCTGTGTTGAGGTATAAGTTCTCATGAATCTGTTTAATTCTCTAAAAATTCTCTCACAAGGGTTGGCTGATGCATGAAACTTTGAAATAAAGATGCTCTTGCTCTTAATGTTATTGTCCTTTAGAAATTTTCTCCATCTGAATCCTGCATGATATGTGGCGTTATCTGATAGAATGGCTTTAGGTTTTCGACAGTATGGCATGTAATCATTTGTGAATCTTCTGATGATGGTGTTTGCTGTGGGTGACTTAATGGCAAAAAGTTTGATGTACTTAGAAAATATGTCATAAAATGCTAGAATGTATTTACAACCACTGATGCTAGTTGGATGAGGTACGCTAACATCTGTAGAAAGTATTTTGTGGCTTGGATTTTTGACATATGAGACATTTGCTGATAACATCATGTATTTTTCTTCTCATATTTGGAAAATAGCAATTGTTTAGACATTTCTTTGTTCCGTAGTGTCCCCAAACTGTGTGAGTGTGTGCAATTAGATTGTGTACAGAATCTTGTGGTATGCAAATGCACCGTTAGTAGCATTTGTGTGTCTTTTGTAGAAAAGTATGTTGTTGTGTAACATGTATCTGTCTTGTAAAGTGTTGTTGTACTATGATTTGTTTTATTTTGTACCAGTGTGGATCTAAATCTTGCAGTATTGCCATGTTCTTGCATAGGTCTTTGTAGTATTGTGTAAACTGTTTGTCTTGCATGAGTAGTATTCTGTAATCGTGTGTGTTCTCAAAGTCTGTATTCTTATGGTGTAATCCTTGTGGTAGTCTTGAAAGTGTGTCAGCTATTATGTTGTATTTTCCCTTGATGTGCTTGATTTCAAAAGAGTATTTCTGTAATGCAAGTGCCTATCGTGTAAGTCTAGGATGAATGAGTTTACATGACAAAAGGAAGGTAAGTGCTTGATGGTCAGTGTATATAATGGTGTGTCTTCCATACAGATAATAATTAAACTTTTTAAATACCCATATAATAGATAATGTTTCCAATTCTGTGGTGGAGTAAGATCTTTCACATTCCGTTAAAGTCTGACTGGCAAAACCAATGATCTTAATATGTTCTGAAGTTTCTGTTTTAACAAGTTGAAATAAACAACATCCCAAACCAATGTTTGATGCATCACAAACAATACAAAAGTTCAAATTGAAGTCTGGATGTTCCAGCATGTTAGAATTTACTAAGCCTTCTTTGATTTTAGTAAAGTCATTTTCACAGTCTTGGTTCCAAATCCATACCTGGTTCGTCTTTAATAAGTTTAGTAAGTATCTGCTATTGAGTAACTGTTTGGGTATGAATCGTCTGAAAAATGAGCATAGACCGAGAAATGATTTTAACTGTTTCTTTATAGTGGGACTGGGAAAACGTCTGATAGCATCTAATTTTGAAGGATCAGGTTTAATGCCTTGTGTGTTGATGATGTGTCCTAGGTATTTGAACTCAGAACAAGCAAATCTAGATTTACAAGGATTGGTAGTGATTCCAGCTTTTGTGAATCTGCATATTAAAGTGTTCAGGGTATCAGTGCGTTCCTTCCATGTTTTTGAGGCAATCAGTATGTCTTCTACATAGTGTATAACAGTTTCTAGTAAATCATCACCGAGTACAGAGTTTAGTGCAGTAATGAATACTCCTGAGCTTACATTTAGGCCAAATGGTAATACACGAAATTGATAAGTTCTACCACCAAACATAAAGGCTGTATATTTTCTAGATTCTTTGCTTATTGGCACCTGCCAAAACGAATTTTTAAGGCCTATTGTAGAGAAATATTTTGCATCCAAGAATTTCTGAAGTTGTTCGTCAAGATTTTCTTGTTGTGTCCTCACAGGTAAGATAATTCGGTTGATAGCTCTTGTATCTAATACTAACCTGATACTTCCATTGTGTCTTTTCACAACATGCAAAGGGCTACAATACGGAGATGTTGATGGTTCTATAATATTCCATGTAATCATTTTCTTTAGTTCTTCACAAACCGCAGGTCGCAGAGCTAGAGGTACATTGTATGACTTGTGGTAATAGATTTGGTGAGGCTTGACTTCAATCGTATACATATATATGTTGATCCTACCTGGCTTACTAGTGAAAACATCCTTATTCGTAAGTAAAATATGTTTAAGCTGGGATCTCTCCTCTTCATTAATAGCATCACATTCTGATAACTTAGAATTAATTTGTGTAAGTACATCATTCACTACCTCACTGTGTGATACAGGTTGTTGTGTGGAATCTACGTCAGTCCCATGTATAATCTGTATCTTGTAGCCAGAACAGTGCTTGTTATGGTCTACTAGTCGAGTGTCCAAGTTCAAAACTATGTCTCTGCCTTCATACTTAAAATAACAAATGCCTTTGGAGAAGTCTATTGTGCTGTCCTTCTTGCAAAGAAAATCAATACCCAATATACAATTGGCAGCAATGTTTTGGACAACTGGGAAAGGCCATTGTACAATTCCATTTCCCATATTAACAGTCACAAATACCTGCTTATTAACCCTACTTGACTTATTACCTAATGCAGTTAATATTAAACAGTTTTGAACTGGGAACTCTGGTATCTTAGAAGTTTTCTTCATCATAGTATAAAAATTGTGAGAAATCATACTGACAGCAGCTCCTGTATCAATAATTATGTTAATAGGTATACCACTTACAATGCCTGAGGTGGAAGACAGTACAAAATCTTTTCTTTATATTGTGACATTGTGTGTTGTCATTTATCAGATCATCAGCTAAGTTTCCACTTTCATTATATCTTAAGAATAGTGTAAGCAACTCTTGTTGTGTAAATGTTAATTTTTGTTGTTTCACAGTTTCACTAGCAAGTGTATATTAAAACATAGTTTCTAAATTGAAGTTGCCCCCCAAATGTTCCTCAGTCATGACCTGGGGCTCAGTAATGACTGGTTCTAGTTTACCTGGTTTGTCTGGTCATTGGCAAGTGTAGTTGTAGTTTCATTAGCTACCTCAATAATATTTACATTAGGATATTGTCTTTGCCAATCGCCTGTCTGTTTTCGGTTGTCTGAAGTCACTTGTTGATTTGTATTGCTTGTTTGTGCAAAATTCCCTTGTGGCATCTGAATATGATTTTGTGGTGGCAGTTGCTGTGTTTTCCACTGTCTCACATAATACTGGTTGTTGTTCTGGTTAAAGTGCGGTGTAGGTGTTCCATTTCTCGTGTAATCTGTGTTGTTTCTTAGGCAATGTTTCTGTTTGGCTTTGTGTCCGTTGTTGTTTACGTTATTCCTTCTTGAATTAAATTTGTCGTTTCTTCGTTTTTGTACGGGTTATCTCCCTGTGTATAGTTACAGTTGTTGTTTGAGTGTTGAAATTCGTGTGTGTACATGTGTTCATTTCCGAATCGAGATTTTCTTGTGTGTGTGTTAAAATGTGTAGTGGGTGTACTATTCTGTTGCGCTTGGCATCGAGTTGTCTTTGTTTGCATATCGTCATCGATTACTTGCATATTGTTCATGTATTCCACTACAGAATCGTGCACAATATGTGGCAATTTGTTTTGTATACATTCTTCAAAAATTTGGTCTTTGTGTGCTGTCCATTCTTTAAATTGTGGATTAATGCGAGAGAAATGGGGTTCAGCCTCTCTCTGTATTGTTTGTGAATCTGTTTGTGAATGTCAGCTACGTTTGTTTCTATTGTATTCACCTTTAAATTAATTTCGTCACATACGTGCGTGTTTGATTCTAATTTGCAATTAATAGTTTCACACGTTTTTGTCAATTCATGGATGTGATTGGTATTGTCGTTTTGTCGTAACTCTAAATTTTCAAATTTTACCGTAAGATCGCCGACCTGTTTGGAGAGACATGTATTAATTTCATCTACCTTTTGAGTCAGTGTGGCGAAGTCTGATTTTCTCTTATTTCTGAAAACTGCATTGTCTGTCATTAATTGCTTGAATTTTTCGTTATTATCTTGCTTAATATTGGATATGCCTTCCAAAATTGAATTCAGTATAGCGGCAAAATTTTGATTGCAAAATGAGCTTGCCCCCACCGCGTCATTAGACGTGACGTGGACTCTCAGGTTTGGTTCTGAATTGCTCCTTTCGGCGTTTATGTGGGATTATTTTGATGTGTTTGCGTGTCTGCATTAATTTCTGTGTCTGAATGTGTCAGTGTATCCGTGTTTGCATTACTTGATTGTTGTTCCATTGTATACTGGCGTCGAGTTTTTACCATATCGTCGATAAATTGTGTGCAAGAAAAAAAATTGTTTAAACGCGTAGTGTGAAAATGTACTGCCTATGTGTGTGTTTAAATGACTGAGAATGATTGAGAGATGACTTTAAAGATCGGAAGTAGCATACGTGTTAATGCTGACTAGCCATGTTGCTTCAATCTTGTACAATGTCGGCCATATTGTGCAATGTAACTTGCGTATTGTTGGATCGGAATGTAATCGTCTGAATAATGAGATTTCGCGGAATTCGGAAAAAATTTTGAATGGAAACTGAATCTTGAATTTAATGCTGAGAAAAATAATTTTGAATGAAAAATGTGCTTGGAATCAATTGTGGATGCGCGAGTGCTGCGTCTTACCGTACATATCGTCTTGATGCGAAAATTGCATTTCCAGTTCAAATCATCTCTAGATTTTATTCGTTATCTTCAATATTCTCGTCACATAGGTTGTTGCCTTCAGGATGTACATGAAAAAGAACAATTAGTTGTAGTACAAATACAATAATCCTGGCACATAGTCGCCAGTTTAGCAAATAAAAAATATAATAATAATTTATACTAATAATATGTAATAATAATAATAATAATAATTGTTTGTTTGTTTGGATGAGTTATTGAGAGATTAAAATTTACGCCGTGAATTTATCGAGCTTCGCACGTCCGAAGATGTACGGAACGTAGCCAGGGCTCATTACATATTTTTTGTAGACAAAGTCTGATATCTGACCTCAGCTTCAATCATGAAAATGGAGTGACTAAAACTACTAAAATAAAGAAAAGCATACGATTAAATAAAACATATATTCATTTTAACATATACTTTACGATATAAGTGACACTTACATAAAATTCTAAGTAAATAATTGCAGATAATTCACAAATGAGAGCGACTTATTAATTCTGCGCCTCTTTTCTGCAAATAAATATCAATATGGCTAACTGTCTCCTCAAGGAGTCACACCTAGTGATACGTGGCTGGCGACCACGGGGCCCCGAGCTGAGTCCTGGCATTGCTTCCACTTACTTATGCCAGACTCCTCACTTTTATCTTTCCTATCTGGCCACCCTCGGCGAGTTCTTGTTCTTTTCCGACCCTGACGCTATTAGGTTTCGAGGGCTAGGGTCTTTCATTTTCCAACCTATACTTCTCATGCAGCGTCTGACACGGAGCGGGCGGCTGCAAAGGGCGTCTGTATCCCATGTTAGGGGCGGCCTCCAGAACTGCGGAAGGCAACGGAATACCACCACAGATTATCTTCCCTGCATAATGCAGTCTCCATTTTATGCACAAAAAATGGCTTCCTCTCATGTTAAATCAGTGGCCGGAGGTAAAATATTCCCCCATTCGGATCTCCGGGGGGGGGGACAACTTGAAAGGAGGCAAAAAAATCAAAACGAGAATTGGTACCTGGAATGTCAGAACTCTGCTACAAGCAGGAAAACTAGAAAACCTTAAAAGAGAGATGGAAAAGCATCATATGGACCTCGTAGGAGTTGCTGAGGTAAGATGGAATGGACATGGAGAGTTGCAGTCAGATGAATATGTATTCTACTACTCAGGAGGAGAAGTAAAAGGAATTAATGGAGTAGGAATGATTATGACAAAGGAATTGGCTAAATGTGTGGAATATGTAGACTATGCAAATGACTGGGTTATTGGTGTAAGGCTGAAAGGAGCACAAAAAGATTTACTGATTGTCCAGGTATATACGCCAACTTCAGAACATGATGACCAAATTGTAGAGGAAACGTACAATGTAATAGAGAGAATAATGGACGAAAATAAAAAATGCTGCAAAATAGTAATGGGAGACTGGAACGCCATTGTGGGAGAAGAAAGAGGGAAACGTAGTAGGCAGTCATGGTCTTGGAAAGAGAAATGACAGAGGTGAATGGTTAATTGACTTCTGCAGGGAAAGGCAGCTGATAGCGGCAAACACATGGTTCAAGAACCATAAGAGGAGGCTGTACACTTGGAAACCACCAGGGGATAAATACAGAATCCAAATCGATTTTATACTGGTAGAAGAAAGATACAGGAATGGAATCAAGAAGGTGCACACATTACCAGGTGCAGATATTAATAGTGACCACAACTTACTTATGGCAGAAATAGAAATAAGAATGAAAAAACTGAAAAAGGCGACAGTGGTGAAGAAGTGGGATTGAGAGAAGATAAGGTCCAACAAAGAACAAATTACAGAAATGCTGTCTCGGGACTTTCTAAAGACATTACGAGACAAATAATCACCTGATAATGCCAACGAGTACTGGAATATGCTGAAAGAAGGAATCATTAAAGCAGGACAGCAAAATATAGGATATGTAAAAGGGAAAGGGTAAAAAAAACCATGGGTCACACAAGAAATGATTTCCAAGATGGAGGAGAGAAGAAAATTGAAAAACAAGAACACTGAAGATGCAAGAAAGATATACCGAAGGTTAAATAACGAACTGCGAAGAGAAACAGAGCAGGCTAGGAAAAAATGGCTAAAATAGGAATGTGATGAAATTGAAGAACTGGACAGGAAGGGAAGATACGTCTTACTATACAACAGAGTAAAGACTATGACATGGGAACAAAACAGAGCAGGAAGTGCTACTATGGAAATTTTGAGTAAAGACGAAGAGGTAGTGTACAAAGATCGTGACGATGTCCTCCAGAGATGGGAAGAATATATAAAAGAGCTATATGACACAAATAGCAAATCAGAAACTCTGGAACTTGAATCACACAACAGTGTAAGTGATAAAGAGAAAGGACCGACCATCATAATGGAAGAAGTAAAGTCTGCCATTGCTGCAATGAAAAATGGCAAAGCAGTAGTTAGAGATACAATACCGCGAGAAATACTAAAATGCTTGAACCACAATGGAATAAGAGAAATATTGAGGTTATGTAATAAAATATATGACAGTGGTGAATGGCCTGAGGACTTTTGGACAACAGTAATGATTCCATTACCGAAAAAACAAGGAACCAAGAAATGCAGCGAGCACAGGACAAGCAGCCTCATTTCACATGCAGCCAAAGTGATGTTAAGAATAATTAATAAAAGACTTGAAAAAGTAATAGAGGAGAATCTCGGCGAGGAGCAGTTTGGCTTTAGGCGGAATACGGGCACCAGAGATGCAATAGGGCTCATACGAATCTTGGGAGAAAGGTTTATTCAAAAAGGAAGAGATCTATATATGTGCTTCATCGATTTAGAAAAGGCATTTGACAATGTGGTTTGGGACAAGCTGGCGACTATTACGAGGGAAAAGAGAGTGGACTGGAAAACCAGAAGACTTATAAACTCATTATACCTTAATCAAAAAGTATCAGTTAAAGTGAGAGGAGGAAGTACAAACTGGATCAGACTAGGGAAAGGAGTAAGACAAGGATGCTGTTTATCACCTACTCTTTTCAACCTGTACTTGGAAAATATGATTGACCAATGCTCATTAGATGACAAAGGAGTAGAAATTGGAGGAAGAAGAGTAGGGTGCTTGAGATTTGCTGATGACATGGTCCTTCTAGCCACAGGGGAAAAAGAATTACAGGATTTGGTGGACACCATTGCAACTAATGGAAAAAAATATGGAATGAAAATTAACGCAAATAAAACAAAAGTATTGGCAATAGGAGGAAATAAGGAAATAAAAATTGTGCTTAATGGAGAAACACTAGAACAGGTGCAAAATTTTAAGTATCTTGGAAGCAGGATAGACACCGACTGGAAGTGCACCACAGAAATTAAAACAAGGATAGCAATGGCAAAAGAGGCGTTTTATAAAAAAAGGAGAATCTTCTGCAGCGGTCTGGACAGAGAACTCAGAAAGAGACTCATAAAATGTCTTGTATGGAGTGTTGTTCTATATGGCGCTGAAACATGGACTATGAGGAAAAAAGAGAGAGAAAGGCTGGAGGCTTTTAAGATCTGGACATGGCGGAAGATGGAAAGAGTAAGTTGGATGGGCAGAGTAAAAAAATGAAGAGGTACTGAGAAGAGTGGGAGAGAAAAGACAGTTACTAGATGTAATAAAGAGAAGAAAAAGAAAAGGATCGGGCATATATTAAGAAAGAATGATGGACTGATAAAAACAGTTTTAGAAGGTTATGTAGAAGGGAAAAGGAAGCGAGGAAGGAAGAGATTCCAGATACTGGATGACATGATGGACGGTACAACATACAGCAGCCCTAAGAAAGAAGCAATGGATCGCAGAAAATGGAGAGGCAAAGGACCTGCTAATATAGCAGATAACTGATGATGATGATGATGACTAACTGTGGAGCCGCACAAAATATTACGTCCTTCTAGGACAACGAATGACGTGAGAGTGTAGATGCCTACCGGCTGCGACAAGAGAGCGGTGTTAATTCCTTTATTTTGCATTCTCTTGTCTTAAAAAATCGATACATATAATCTAAGTTAACTAAATTAAATATTGTCTGTGCTCGAGTGGAAATGGTTCCTCAAAGATCTTTCCTTCGGACGTGTTGTGTGTTTGCATCTTGTATTGGGAACATGATGAAGCTTTCCTTGTGTATTACGATAATCTGCAGTGCAAGTGATACAATGTATTAGATATCTCGTCGTAAAGAGTCATTTTTAATAAAGCGTGTGTAATTAAGTGCCATAAAAATGCGACTTTTACGCTTAAACACGTTACCACATGTATGTTAACATATGTAGTAAATAGTATTAGCGTTGAATAACATCGATTATATTTTTGCAGTGAATAACAAGAAGTGTAATCTTATCTCCCCGCCCCCTTCCTATAAAAGGGCTCAGTGAGATGAAGGATTACTGAAAAACTTAACATGCCAGGTGAGGAAAATTCGATCTTTGTACAGAGAGATCATTGCCTCAAGTAGGTATAAAATAGGAATGCCAATATCCTTTCGTATTTTGTTAAGTACCACAGACAATTAAGAGATGTGTACAATAGTCAAATTTTGCATTTGATCAGCAATAGTGTCATGTACGTTTCGATAGATAACAGATATATGTTAGACACTGAAATATTGTAATACACACCAATATTATCGATATTTTCACATAGTGTATTAAAAAATTCAGTCAGTTTCGATAAAGTAATAATTTAGAACACTGTTGGAAAGTGGAAGGTACTGAGATTAAGGATAGCGATTGGTTGTTTCGTTTTAATGGCCAATTTAATATTGTACTCTGACTTGGTGTTTCAGTTTTCGTGGCGGGTAAATTTCTGTCGTGAACTGGAGGAGAGGGACATTATGAAACGAGATAAATAGGCACGACGATGACGAGTGTAGGTTAGATGTGCGCAGGCAACCTCACTCTAACTTTAAACGATTAGCAAAATAGAATCAGCACAGTTGGTACACCCAACGAATAAGTAAAATCTAGCAGAGCCGGAATATCTCGATACATCAGTCTGTATCGACCTCCGACTCGAGTTCTGTACCTCGGTAACACGAGTTTGTACACATTGGATAAAAATGACCATGGTCATGGAAGGAGGAGGGTCATTTAATCAAAACATTAATTAACCTAAACATTTGAGGTTTGTATAAGATAATGGTTTCAAGATTACGTTAATGCTGACGGGCTACCATAGGTACCGTTAAATTACTACAGCTTTTAGTATAACTTGCATTATACAAATAGTACTTTATTTTTAATTGTATCAATACTACTACATTTTAATAAGTTTACCTATCCAATGTACTAGTAGTCTCTTGATGAAGATTGAGGGTAACCAGTTCAATTATTAATTAGTGCATATACTCCCCTTTTTCCTATTATGTGTCCTCATTTTATTAACAAGTAGATGGCATGGAGTGAGTCAGGAGTTTGAATGTTTACATCCATAAATGCATGTGTAGTTTCAAGTAGTCACCAACTTAAGTTCCTGGGAAAGACTGCAAACAAAACAGGTATGACGGATATGTACAATAGTCTGAAATGTGTTGTGCCATTGCTGGTCACGAAATTGGGTCAGTTTGCCCCACCCTGGAACAGAAGGTGGATTCTGCCTCATATATTTCCACTTCGTCTTTTAGGGGAACGGTCGCTCCGTCAGTGTGTCTCGTTCAGGTTGCTGTCTATGGTGCAAGACTGAGTTATTTAGTCAAGTAACTAGTCAATCCCTTTTCTTGCAGGTCTGTTAATAGCAGGGAAGTGTAGCAACGCCCATTAATTTTTATATTTATGGTATATTCCACAGGGAGATCATAGTCTGATGGAAACTCCATTGCGCAGGCATTGGATCATCAGTATGCATGAATATTCGTCCAAACCTTTAGCTTTAGTACTGCTGATGTTATCGTTATTTAATTAGATGTGCTCCGTTCTTATTTTTCCAGCAATCTGTATAGGGCCAAGTAATGATTCCTCTGTGAATAACGTACGAGCCATTGCCTTCCATAGTCCATCGTTCATGGCCGCAAAGATAATTAACTTTCACTTTACCTCGGCCGCTTCATAGCGAATAAGTTGCATGTTTTCGTGCGTATTATATAAAAGTATTATAGTGTGAACGTTCTTACAATGAAGAATCATCTCACAGTCAGTAAACTACACTCATACTCATAAATTAAGGATAATGCTGATACATGGTGAAACAACGCTCTGGTGGGCGGTTTGCGAGTTTAAATCACCTCGGGGTATGACCATGGTTTGCGAGTTTAAATCACCTCGGGGTATGACCATGCGATGCACTTGACCTGCGGTCGTCGCACGGTGGCGCTAGCAGCAGTCCACATACGCAGAGGTGTGTTGGTGCATGTCAGAGTACGGTGCAGCGAGTAAGTGTGCAGACATTTTCAGACGTACTAATGGTGACTGTGTGCTGAAAATGGCTCAAAGAACGCATATTGAAGACGATATGAGGGGTAGAATACTAGGGTGACTGGCAGCTGGTCAAACACAGCAGGTCGTAGCATAGGCCCTCCGTGCGCCACAAAGTGTGATCTCAAGATTATGGCAACGATTCCAGCAGACAGGAAACGTGTCCAGGCGCTACCGTACGGGACGTGCACAGTGTACAACACCACAAGAAGACAAATATCTCACCACAAGTGCCCGCAGACGGCCACAGAGTACTGCAAGTAGCATTGCTCGGGACCTTACTGCAGCCACTGGAACAGTTGTCTCCGGACACACAGTCTACAGACGACTGAACAGACCTGGTTTATTCGCCTGGAGACCTGTAAGGTGCATTTCACTGACCCCTGTTCACAGGAGAGGCCGTAAAGCCTGGTGTCAAGAACACAGTACATGGTCATTGGAACAGCGGTCCCAGGTTATGTTCACGGACGAGTACAGGTATAGTCTGAACAGTGATTCTCGCCGGGTTTTCAACTGGCGTGAACCAGGAACCAGATACCAACCCCTTAATGTCCATGAAAGGGACCTCTATGGAGCTCGTGGTTTGATGATGTGGGGTGGGATTATGATTGGTGCACGTACACCCCTGCATGTCTTTGACAGAGCTACTGTAACAGTCAGGCGTATCGGGACGTCATTGTGCACCAATATGTCCGCCTTTACAGGGGTGCACCTTCCTCCTGATGGTTGATAACGCACGGCCCCACTGAGCTGCTATCGTGGTGGAGTACCTTGAAACAGAAGATATCAGGCGAATGGCCTTCCTGTTCTCCAGACCTAAACCCCATCGAGCACGTCTGAAATGCTCTCGGTCGACGTATCGCTGGATGTCTTCAAATCCCTACAACACTTCAGGACCTCCGACAGGCAATGGTGCAGGAATGGGAGGCTATACCCTGGCAGCTGCTCGACCACCCGATCCAGAGTATGTGCGGCCTGTGTTTGTCCGCATGGTGATCATATCCCATACTGATGCCGGGTACATGCGCAGGAAACAGTGGCGTTTTGTAGTACATGTGTTTCGGGACGGTTTTCTCAACTTATCACCAATACCGTGGACTTACAGATCTGTGTCGTGTGTGTTCCCTATGTGCCTATGCTATTAGCGCCAGTCTTGTGTAGTGCCACGTTGTGTGGCGCCACATTCTGCAAATATCCTTAATTTATGAACATGAGTGTATGTGCAACCGTTCTCAATGTCCCACGTGACCATAGCTGTACAGACAATGAGCTCTCATCGTTCATGAAATGCTTTCATGTAAGGCAGAATGTGTGTACAAACAAAAATGAAAAAGAATATTAGTGCGCGAATTTTATATTAGTGTGTGAATCTTATCGGAATCAAGAACTATTAAAGAGTTAGTATTGTGTATACCATAGTCTTAATAAAGCCATGTGGCCATGACTGTGCAGACAATGGGTATCTACTCTTCTTGCATAGTTTTCAGGTACGGCAGTATACGTGTGTTAATGTGAATTTGATATAACTGTTTCTTGTCGGTCGTAGTCGATACATGGAAGACGTCGCTGTGAGTAAGGTATATGCCATTCTCGCACGTGGTTACAACTACATAGACAATGAGGTTCCACCGTTATTGGCCCGTGCATTGGCGTGAGTTCTGCTAGGCTGAAATATCGATGAGCTCATCTTCTTGTTGTTCTTAGGGCTACTTGCTTAAGTTTTACGATCAACACACAGGTGTGCTCTCTGTATGTACTGTTTGTAAATGTTCAGTCTCCGTTCTGCTTGCCCACAATGGTTGGTAGGCGTATCGTGCACCAGCTGATTTCTATGAGTTTTAGAGTGACTGTATTACAGCCCAGCTATAAACCCGGCCAATTAGTTATTGACGACACTTCCCTCCCATGTCCAAAATACTAAATCAAATAATAATAAGACCATTAAGCTTCTTATTGAGTTGGTACATCAAGCCTTGCACCTACTGTACGTACTTACAAAGTCTCATGCTTTGTTTCCCGCCAAACACTTGCTTTCAAATAATACACGTTGGTGAAGAACAAAGAAAAAAATCTGTTGTCACGCATGTACTTTCGCAGTCCACTAACCGTAGATCACTCGGTCCTTTGGCCTCATCAAGTCATGGCCCTCGTAATGCTGATGAGCACATATTGTAAGAATACTCACTGAGGATAGGTATGAGTGGGATGATCAAACTGAGTGATATACGATACATTTCCTTCTCGTTAGAACGAATTATATTACTATGTTATTCACATGAGAAGCTGGTCAGAGAAGGATACGTGCTCGAATTTGGACTTTTAATACAGGTTCTTCCTACTGCAAGATTAATCCCAGCACCGCTACTGCCCTATTTCTCCTCTCTAGGGAATTTCCCGAGACACAACGAGAGGAAAACTGAAACAACCCAACTTACTGCGCAGAATCATATAGCTACTCATACCAGCAAATAATGGGAGAGCTTGATTCTGTTAGCATATTTCAGCACTTCATGACATTATTCTTAAACAAACTACTCAGTGGAGAAGCACGGAGGGTCACACACAATATGCTCCAAATCTGTCAACTCTCAAATTTAAGGATGTTCGCTTCTATTACAAATCTCTGCAATAGTCTTCCGGAATATTTCATCCAACGCTCTCGCATACGTTTTGTGGCCATGAAATACACTCAAGCAGATTGGTCACAAGTGTGGTGTGGTCAATTGTCCAGGCCATGATCCTACCCAGAGTCATTAGAGACATCGCGCCAACGATATTGCGGCTGGTTACCTAACACTCTCTAACAACTATAAAATCAGACTGCGTAAATCGGCATTATGTGAGGTTTGTAATACAGAAGTGAATGTAGCACCTGCTGACGACTATTATCGAGTATATATCACAGACCTTTCAATGCCACTGAAATGAGCTTCATAAATGCCTTAGACTGAGCCCCGGGTTTTGCCTACTGTTGATTTCATTGTAACGATAGGGCGACAGTCTGGACTGAAAATGAAACGTACTTTCAATTCCGCAACTATCATTGTTGCAGATGTACACTAAAAAATAAGAGAACAGTTGGTGAAATACGTAAGATTTATTTTTTTGTTTTAAATAAACCAATGACTGTTAATGAAAATTGAAAAATGAATAAACAGAAACAATATTAAATGAACGCAGCAAAAAACGAAACACAGAACGAAAAACGAAATCAATAATAAACACAACAAAAACGAAGACAAATAAGAACTTTTGAAACAAACGAACATTTTTTCAGTTGGTGCATTCGGCACCTGAGGGTTGGCTCCAAAGACTCTCAGCTGCCCCCTCCTCCACCTCTACACGGAAATTCTCCATCTTGGCAGCACCCACGAGACTCTCGGCTGCCTCATTCTCTAGATCTCTAGGGGCTTGTTCCATCTTTGAACATTCACGAGAGTCTCAGCTGATCCTTCCTCCTCATCTTCACAGTCTTTGTCCATCTCGGCAGCACCCAGCTGCCTATCAGCTGCCTCCTCCTCTAAATCTTCATGGGCTTCTTCCATCTTGGCAACATTCACGAGACTCTCAGCTGCCCTTTCTTCCTCATTTCCACATGCTGGGACAATCTCAGCAGAATCCATGACACCATCATCTCCCTCTTCCTCAATTTCACCACATTCTTTGCCCATCTTGGCAGCTCCCATGAGACTCTTAGCTGCCTCCTCCTCTAAATCTTCATGGGCTTCTTCCAACTTGGCAACATTCACGAGACTCTCAGCTGCCCCTTCCTCCTCATTTCCACATGCTGGGGCAATCTCAGCAGTATCCATGACACCCTCATCTGTCTCTTCCTCAATCTTACCACACGCTTCGCCCATCTTGGCAGCACCCATGAGACTCTCAGCTGCCTCCTCCTCTAAATCTCGATGGGCTTGTTCCATCTTGGCAACATTCACGAGATCCTCATCAGCCCCTTCCTCAGTATCTCCACACCCTTCACCCCATCTTGGCAGCACCCATGAGACTCTCAGCTGAGTCCTCCTCTAAATCTTGACAGGCTTGTTCCATCTTGGCAACATCCACGAAGCCCTTAGCTGCCCCTTCCTCCTCATCTCCATATGCTGGGTCAATCTCAGCAGCATCCACAAGACCCTCATCTGCCTCTTCCTCAATCTCGCCACACGCTTCGCCCATCTTGGCAGCATGCATGAGACTCTCAGCTGCCTCCTCCTCTAAATCTTGACAGGCCTGTTCCATCTTGGCAGCATTCACAGGATCCTTAGCTGCCACTTCCTCCTCATCTCCACATACTGGGTCAATCACAGCAACAACCACGAGACCATCATTTGCCCCTTCCTCTATTTCACCACACGCTTCACCCATCTTGGCAGCACCCATGAGGCTCTCAGCTGCCTCCTCCTCTAAATCTTGATGGGCTTGTTCCATCTTGGCAATATTCACAAGATCCTCATCTGCCCCTTCCTCAGTATCTCCACACCCTTCACCCATCTTGGCAGCACCCATGAGACTTTCAGCTGCCTCCGCCTCTAAATCTTGACAGGCTTGTTCCATCTTGGCAACATTCACGAAGCCCTTAGCTGCCCCTTCCTCCTCATCTCCATATGCTGGGTCAATCTCAGCAGCATCCACAAGACCCTTATCTGCCTCTTCCTCAATCTCACCACATGCTTCGCCCATCTTGGCAGCATGCATGAGACTCTCAGCTGCCTCCTCGTCTAAATCTTCATGGGTTTCTTCCAACTTGGTAACCTTCACGAGACTCTCAGCTGCCGCTTCCTCCTCATTTCCACATGCTGGGGCAATCTCAGCAGTATCCATGACACCCTCATCTGCCTCTTCCTCAATCTCACCACATGCTTCGCCTATCTTGGCAGCACCCCTGAGACTCTCAGCTGCCTCCTCCTCTAAATCTCGATGGGCTTGTTTCATCTTGTCAACATTCACGAGATCCTCATCTGCCCCTTCCTCAGTATCTCCACACCCTTCACCCCATCTTGGCAGCACCCATGAGACTCTCAGCTGAGTCCTCCTCCAAATCTTGACAGGCTTGTTCCATCTTGGCAACATCCACGAAGCCCTTAGCTGCCCCTTCCTTCTCATCTCCACATGCTTGGTCAATCTCAGCAGCATCCACAAGATTCTCATCTGCCCCTTCCTGAATATCTCCACATGCTTCACCCATTTTGGCAGCACCCATGAGATTTTCAGCTGCCGGCTCCTCTAAATCTTGATGGGCTTGTTCCATCTTGGCAGCATTCACGAGGCCCTTAGCTGCCCCTTACTCCTCATCTCCACATGCTTGGTCAATCTCAGCAGCATCCGCAAGATCCTCATCTGCCGTTTCCTCAATATCTCCACATGCTTCATCTATCTTGGCAGTACCCATCAGACTCTCATTTGCCGCCTCCTCTAAATCTTGACAGGCTTGTACCATCTTGACAGCATCCACGAGACAATCAGCTACTCTCTCCTCCTCTTGATCCATCTTGGCACCGTCCACCTAAGCAACCAAGATAGTGGTAGGCTTTTGGCTAAACTAGAAACAACATTATACACTAGAACGTACATTATGAAATAATATTGGGTAAGAGTGTTCAGGCATTGCGGTGAACAAGAGGTTTACATGGAGTATCATTGTTTTATGCCAGAGTCAAATGAAATTCAAAATTTGAATAGTAGTGATAATGTTTAACAGGTAATAATAAGATACTGGAATATTATTACCGCACAGTCATTAGAAGCTGATGACTTAGTGTATGGTATGAAAAAGAGGGACTTCCATTATCACCGACTGCACAATAATGTAGCGCTAAGATTCTCATACTGGCAGCATGTCTGTAACTAAAACGTCTCGGGCTTACTGAAGAATGGGAGACAACCCGTCGGCTCTGACCAATGACGTTAGAATTTTCCGGAGATGATTTACTACACAGATTTGACAGCTGAGCCAAGTGTTCATAAACTAAGGAATGCAGGAGAGAGAAACAGGTGGTAGACATATAAAACGTCCAGTGATATTTCGACCATAACGTTAAGGATATCGCTTATTTGAGTCCTAGTATTCCTGTTAAAAAGTAAAGGGAAAAAAGGATAGAAGTTGTGGTAGTGTAGAATACCTCAATTAACATATATACGTGTTGTATCTTGAAATTCAGTCGATATGTATAGGTTAATTGCAGTATGGGATAGAAATTTAACGTACGTTGATTTCTTCGTTTTCGTTAGCATTAGTATCCTATTCTTCAGTTAAGCTGTATAGGTCAAGTGAAGTACGGGATACAAATTTTAAAGGTGTTTCTTTCGCTTCCGCTACTACTAAGATTCTGTTCTATGTAGATAGTATTACTAGCGAAGCCGGAAAGATCTACATACATGATATTTGCATCCCACTCTTCAGTTGACCTGTATACGTCGACTGAAGTACGGGGTACAAATTTTGCGTATGTCGGTCTTTTCGCCTTCTGTAGTGCTAGTATACACCCGGAAAATGCACTACCACCCGACGAAGAAACTGTGTCAGTTAAAAGCGTTATGTGGTTTGGGGATTCGCAAATGACGCGCAATTTCCCATTTGCTCTTATTCCCTATGTTTTCAATGCCGCTCAGAATGACAGAGATTTGAAAACCGGATTTTAAACTCGTTTTTCTTTCCAGGAGCAGTGATGGACTATATCCATACTTTGTTGTGTATAAACAGCTAATTTAAACTGAAGAAGCTGCAGAAGGATTGAAATTTGGGATAATGGTCCGAGATAAGTCCAAAACCCACTGAGAAAGGGGAAGCATTGCATTAGAAGACGAATGGAAAACGAACACGTGAATTAGAGAGCGCAGTAGAGAATTAAATGGGCAAAAATATTATTTCCAATAGAATTCTTTCCTAATTCACCAGATACTGATTTTAACGGTTTAAAGAAGAAAATTAAAAAAGAAAAACAGGGAATGAAGCCTCAAACGTGAATACACACACGTAAAAATAAGTTTTGCAATAAGCTGAAAGCGGGAAAACAAGGCTGGATGCAGAAGAAATGCGAAACAATAGAAGCGTGTGTAACAATCGGAAAGTTAGATCCATAGATGGGAAAATTATGGAAACCGTTAGAGGAGAGAGATTCAGATGCATAAATATCAAAGGCTTACCCGGCAAGCCGATACGAACGAAAGGATGGAGGTCTGAAAGCTGTATTGAAGGTAGGAATGGGTCCTACAAAATAAACCAACTTAAAGAAGGAAGTGGATGAAGATTCGAAGTGAAATATGGTACACTGAAAAGCTTCACACAACAGTAAAAGATGTTCCACGTGATATATAAAACATACTAAGCAGGCGAAATACACCCACATTTTCAAAAACGTGTAATAATCCCACTCCCAGACAGGCCAAATGCTCACAAGTTTCAAAGTTAACGGAATGGTCACGAAAAATCTAATACGAATTAATGAAGACATTGGTAGCGTAGAATTTCTGGGGAGATGAATTTAGATTGTGCGTAAGTATGGGGACGAGTAAGTCATTTCCGACCGTAGGACTCTGAAGACAGACTGCTGCAAGGCAAAAGTAAATCTGTAGGAATTCAATTTCTGAGGGACACAGAGATAAAATACAGGAGGTGAGACTATCCCAAACTTGTGCATAAAACAAAGTGCAGTTATAAAGGTCTCAGGATCTCGCAGGCATACAGTAGCTGAGACGGGAGTGTGATACGTTTGTAAACTAGCAACTCAGCAAGCAGCACGGTAAATAGACAAAAATTACATATGGAGGTGAAGGCTCAGGGAAAAAAAATAAAACTTTTAGTTCAGGACATTACAGTTCTGTAAGGTACACCCATTTCCTTTGATTATCAGTTGAACGAAATGAGTAATGTCTTGAAAAGAAATTATCAATGAATACTAGCAAAAGTAAAAGTAGGATAGTAAAATGCGGTAGAACTGAGTTAGAAGTTGAATATGGAAAAATATTAACAAATGACACTGAGAGAAGTAAACTGAGCTTTGTTGCTTGGATAAAAGTAACAGCTTATTAGCAAAGTAGAGGACATGTAAACATCAGGATGTCAATAGCAAGAAAGGCATTTCTGAAAAGCAGAAATTAGTTAACCTATAATATAAATTTCAGTTCTAGGTAGTCTTCTATCGAGGTATTTGTCTATAGTGTAGCCATGTACATGAGTGGAACGCTGGAGATCAAACTGTGTGGAGCGTGTAACTTGCGAGGAGGAAATGAATCTAAATGGAGGAAAAAGTCTGTGAGTTGGGTGAGAAGGCGAGGGATTGTAAAATTTGTGCAGGTAGAGTGTAGAGGAAGAGTTTAACACAGTATGCAGATTGAAATGAATGTCAGCTGCTGCACTTATGGAGAAGCAAAGAGCCTCTCACAGGATAGACTACCGTGGGAACCTGCATCTCATCATTCTTCAAACGGGAGACCGTATCAACAACAACACCACCACATGAAGATTTTCTAACAATTGCCTCGCCCTTATTTACAAAGTCCCCTTTGTAAAGGGGAAATGGCCGTATTGATGTTATTCATTGAAGAAGAGAGACCTAGATTCCATGGATATACCGTCACGTGCAAAAAATTCTATCGTAGTGCATTCTGGTAGCAGTGGCTAACTCATCGTAAGTAATAAAACAGCAGTCCCTATAACTCCACATTCAGTAGCTTCATTACCATTGTAACATTCAGCACAATTTCATTTTTCTAATCTTCTGTAATTGATTATTCTATACTGTTATTGTCATCGCATTTGACAACACGTCTCTTTTAATTTTTTGTTTTATGTTGCGCGCGATGTTTGGTGTAACTTACGGGATATTTTCACTCTGCCGCTATGTGGACGTGTTATATCTGTTTCAATAAGTGGAGGAAAATTTCTTAACCCTTTAATGTATTTCTAGCTACCTGCTACGCCCTCATGTGGTTCTTGTTATGATCATAAAGATGTACTAGAATGGTGGAAACAATGTCTTGAAAAGTCGTATGCAAGAAATAGTGAAGATAAGGAACTGGAGAACGCTGTGGCAAGCAATCCGGAAGAGGAGGGAATCTGTCCCCTGCATGATTAATTTTATCTCGTAGTCAAGCAGCTAAACCATGGGAAAGCCGCTGAAGATGGTGATAAACCAGCAGAACTCGTCAAGGCTGCTAGACAACAGCTACATAAAGAACTATCCCAAGTCTCACAACCCTATACGAAACCAGGGAACACCCAACAAACTTCGAAGAATGTGCTACAGCGCCAACGCAAAATAAAGAAACTGCAAACAAATTTGAACAATGTAACATTCTCAATTTGATGACACAACCCACCCAGATCTTGTCCTCTGTCATTGTAAGGAGGTTTGAAGAAAGGATAGGTGTGCAAGATACGTAAGACTAATTTGGATCGAGAAGAGGTGTAGAAGCAATACTCGGGTAACGGCTAATACCTGAGACAAGACAAAGGAAGAGTCAAGAATGCAGCAGAGTATCCTAGGAGGGTTGGTCAGTATTCAGGTGCATGGCAGGAACGATCATTTGAAGTTTAAAAGTCTAAACAAAACCTCTTCTACTGCAACGGCTTGGCCTTCTATATTTTCAGGGGCTTAAGTATGGCTCAAATCACGAAAAAAATTTCCTGTAAACATTGGCTGTAAAGTGCTCACCTTCAGAACTTTGGGCAGTTGTGCAGCTTCACTGTTGTGAAACACATCTCTTCCACAAAACAAGTCCTTGTAGCTCTTAAGCTACGAACCTTAGTCCACGTTTACTAGTCTCTTTGGCTACAAATGATCGTTCCTGTCGCATCTTTTATCATTCCTGCCAAGGCACTGTATATTGCCTACATCGACCAAGAGAAAATATTAGCTGGGGTAGACTGGCGACAGATTTTTGAGAAGCTGAGAGAGGGAATGGCATAATGTATCAGGACAGAAGAGTGCTGCAGTAACTTTACAGAGAAAAGATGGCTGTGATAGGATGTGGATAACATCAAGAGGAGGCCACTGTTAAATCAGGTGTACAGCCGTGCTACTCATTTTCTGTTATCTTGTTCATCGGATACATTCAGAGGGCACTAGATGAGTTTAGGGAGAAACTAGTAGTAGGAATTAAAATTTAAGGTAAGATAATAGACATGTTGAGATTTGCTGATGATATTATAGTGTTAAGTGAAGGTTGGTTTGGTTTGGTTTTGTTTTGGTTTAGGGATCAAAAAACAACTGCGGCGATAAAAATGGTTCAAATGGTTCTGAGCACTACGGGACTCAACTCCTGAGGTCATTAGTCCCCTAGAACTTAGAACTAGTTAAACCTAACTAACCTAAGGACATCACAAACATCCATGCCCGAGGCAGGATTCGAACCTGCGACCGTAGCGGTCTTGCGGTTCCAGACTGCAGCGCCTTTAACCGCACGGCCACTTCGGCCGGCAACTGCGGCGATATGCGCCCTATTCAAAACTACAGAACACGAAGACAGAGTGGAGTTAGAAAGATGTGGAACTACTAGAAGTGAGATGCACATGAAAGCCACCCCCATTTCTTCCCAACATGTGCATTAATGAAGTTAAGACAAAAATATTGGGGTGAGTAGACGAAATACCGTTACCCAGTGGTCACTTTACAATGAGGGACTGGAGACCGTAGAATCCTTTGGCTTCCTACGGAGTAAAACCACCGTCAGACGGAAGGTCAGGGAAGAATATTGCAAGCCAAATAAACCAGGCAACAGCTACTTTTAACAAGAGCAGGAACCTTACGCGTCTCGTTTATAGCCCGATACCTGAGGGAAGACCTCATAAAGACTTTTGCATGGAATGTGCCACAGAACAGAAGTGCAATAAGGAAACTCGGAGAAGCGGGAAAAAATGCTGATAGCCTTCGAGATGTGGCTGTACCGCAGGATGCTCAAGATTTTCTGTGAAAAAAAAATACCAAGCAAAATGGCGCTTTGTAGGGTGGATAAAGAGAAGCCATGTCTCTTAAAGCTTATTCAGCTCAGAAGGGCCACATATGTCAGCCATCTACTCAGACCTTACGGTGTCATAAATGGCGTAATTGAAGGAACAGCAGAAAGGAAAAACACAAGAGGCAAATTGAGACTAGTGTACATCAACCATATCATGGACGATACCAGCTAAACCACCTACACCATTCTCAAGAAGGCCGAAGACAGAAATACTTGGCGGGCTGATGATAGCCAAACTGATGGTTGAAGAGCTAAGAGGAAGAGGAAAGATCTTCCTAAGTTTTAAAAGTGGAACAACTAATGGTAAAACGCTTTAAATTATCAGAAATGGGTACGTGGTTTGAGTGAGTACGGTGCGCTTGTGCTACATGTGAGGACAGAAGTGCAGCTGTCTCGCACACGCTGCTTTGTTGGTCTCCATCCATGAGTAAACTTTCTATCAATCCGCGACAGCTGTGTCAGAGCAAATGTTTTTTTAATTCATCGAGTCAAAATTTGTAGGGTTTACCTCGAACTTGTTGCTCCGTCTGGAACAGAGTATGATCCTCACTGTTGTTGTAGCCGTAACTTTGACAGCTTAATTCGAAAGCAATGTGTGTCTGTAGAAAATAAAGGAATTCCACTTTATAGACTAACATCCATTAAGGATGTGGTAATATCCTGTTAATTATCTTTTGTTTCCAAAACTTAAGTATTATGGTGTTCGAGACTGATGTGGGAATACAGATGGTACGGCTTCCAGTTTGGTCCTCATATTATCTTTATCAGAACCTGCATGGAGACTCCTGTGGAACCTATCATTCGCTCCAATGAGAGACAGTAACACTTTCTCATAACCTACGCCACTGCACTTCCTATCAAGTCAAACTGATAGTATGAATGGAGAATCCTTCTACAAGATCAAGTTTATTTCAACGTTCAAAGGAGGACCGTAACAGAGAAAAAGACGCTCCACAGAATTGGATCGGTGGCTCTTATAGTGTGAGCAGTGTTGAACGAGAGATGACAATATTCTTATGTGACGTCTATGTTGAGGTGAGACGATGATTTATTAATACAGCTGGAATGTTTATGAGGCCGAATTTATCCTGCTCAGTTGTTTCAAGAGTTCAGACGAAAGCATCGCTATCAAGCGAACTTACTGGATGTAGAATTTATTCCATTTCAGCCATCCGTGTTAGATATAACCTTCGTGTAGGCAACAATGTTGAAGTGTTGTAACTGTTGTGACTGGTATATTCGTTTCCTAGCGCTTCATAAGTTCTTTGGGGGTATTCATGCCGTCAGTTATTTCCAGCTCCTGGTTTCACTCCCACTGACTCCTGAGTAGCACACAGAAGTGCTCTGCTCCACTGAGAGGTTTTCCTAGTTGTACTTATTTCATATAAGTGCATAGGAAGTTTTGCCTTTGATTGTGATATTTCTTTGCGCTAACGTGACTGTTTAAGGTGTGACTGACCAGACGAGTGTATGGTACTGTGGTCCAGATTTACATTACAGAGCAGCAACTAAAGAACTTCTGCTATTCTTGATAGCAAATGACAACGGCAGCAATCGCACAGAAGCCACACGTTCCTATCCTCACTAGCAACCAATATAATTTTTCAGCTATGATTCAGCAGGATATTTTGGCGAAGTCTTCCATCTCTGTAAGAGACAAGCCAATCATAAATGGTATTCCACAGAAAATACCATAAGTTGCACTAGGTCAATTACGACTTGTCGCAAACTGAAATTTAGCTGGTGATCATACACCGTTGCCTGGTACGTGCAATATTGATAAACGGTTGTGTCTCCGACTGGTTGCAAGCCGCCTTCGGACTGCTGAGACCAGTCATGACAGAGTTCTACAGTTGGTGCATCCGAAATCGTTATAGGCTGCCATCTGTAACACGACAGATATTTCCAAACCCGTGACAGTTTTGCAATGGAATCTTACATTCCCTGAGTAGTGCTTTATATACAGGGTGATCCATTGAAAGTGACCAGGCCAAATATCTCACGAAAAAAGCGTCAAACGAAAAAACTACAAAGAACGAAACTTGTCTAGCTTGAAGGGGGAAACCAGATGGCGCTATGGTTGGCCCGCTAGATGACGCTGCCATACGTCAAACGGACATCAACTGCGTTTTTTTAAAAAAATAGGAACCCCCATTTTTATTACATATTCGTGTAGTACGTAAAGAAATATGAATGTTTTAGTTGGACCACTTTTTTCGCTTTGTGATAGATGGCGCTGTAATAGTCACAAACATATGGCTCACAGTTTAGACCAACAGTTGGTAACAGGTAGGTTTTTTAAATTAAAATGCAGAACATAGGTACGTAAATACATTTTATTTCGGTTGTTCCAATGTCATACATGTACCTTTGTGAACGTATCATTTCTGAGAACGCATGCTATTACAGCGTGATTACCTGTAAATACCACATTAATGCAATAAATGCTCAAAATGATGTCCGTCAACCTCAATGCATTTGGCAATACGTGTAACGACATTCCTCTCAACAGTGAGTAGTTCGCCTTCCGTAATGTTCGCACATGCATTGCCAATGCGCTGCCGCATGTTGTCAGGCGTTGTCGGAGGATCACGATAGCAAATATCCTTCAACTTTCCCCACAGAAGGAAATCCGGGGCCGTCGGATCCGGTGAACGTCCAATCCACCTGTCATGAAATATGCTATTCAATACCGCTTCAACCGCACGCGAGCTATGTGCCGGACATCCATCATGTTGGAAGTACATCGCCATTCTGTCATGCAGCGAAACATCATGTAGTAACATCGGTAGAACATTACATAGGAAATCAGAATACATTGCACCATTTAAATTGCCATCGATAAAATAGGGGCCAATTATCCTTCCTCCCATACTGCCGCACCGTACATTAACCCGTCAAGGTCGCTTATGTTCCACCCGTCGCAGCCATCGTGGATTTTCCGGTGCCCAATAATGCATACTACGCCGGTTTACGTTACCGCTGTTGGTGAATGACGCTTCGTCGCTAGATAGAAAGCGTTCAAACCATTTGTCATCGTCCCGTAATTTCTCTTGGGCCCAGTGGCAGAACTATGCACGACATTCAAAGTCGTCGCCATGCAATTCCTGGTGCTTAGAAATATGGTATGGGTGCAATCGGTGTTGATGTAGCAATCTCAGCACCGACGTTTTTGAGATTCGCGATTCTCGTGCAGTTTGTCTGCTAATGATGTACAGATTAGCTGCGACAGCAGCTAAAACACCTACTTGGGCATCATCATTTGTTGCAGGTCGTTGTTGACGTTTCACATGTCGCTGAACATTTCCGGTGTCCTTAAATAACGTAACTATCCGGCGAACGGTCCGGATACCGAGCAGCATACATAGCACACGCCCGTTGGGCATTTTGATCACAATAGCCATACATCAACACGATATCGACCTTTTTCGCAATTGGTAAACGGTCCATTTTAACACGGGTAATATATCACCAAGCAAATACAGTTCGCTCTGGCGGAATGTTACGTGATACCACGTACTTATACGTTTGTGACTATTACAGTGCCATCTATCACAAAGTAAAAAAATTGGTACAACTAAAACATTCATATTTCTTTACGTACTACACGAATATGTAATAAAAAATGGGGGTTCCTATTTTAAAAAACGCAGTTGATATCCGTTTGACCTATGGCAGCGCCATCTAGGGGGCCAACCATAGTGCCATCTGGTTTCCCCCTTCAAGTTAGACGAGTTTCTTTCTTTGTAGTTTTATTGTTTGACGCTTATTTCGTGAGATATTTGGCCCGGTCACTGTCAATAGACCACCCTGTATACACTAAGGTCTTCGTACCAACGATTGCTGGTATTATTAGATACTAATATCGTGAATCAGTCTTTTAATACTTTACGTAAACTTGAGGGCTAATCGCAATTTACAGTCATGGAGATATGTGCAAATCATGAGACTTTTTCGACTGATGTAATCTGCCTAAGTGCCTAAATTCCGCAGTGTGTACAATCAGAGATGTAACTGTTTCCTCATCGCTCTCACGCTATCAGGCCACATCGTTACGCTTACTCTAATGTTAATAATGATGCTGACTTACCTCATCAGGGCCCTCCTGCGCCGCATCGACTAGTACCATCCCTTGTTCCCTGGAGTAAATCTCACTCACCTTGAAGCCGCCAATAACGTGGACCTGTGGGTAGTTTGATCTTATCGTTACTTACCCAGCTAGGATGGCACATGTCACTCATACATAAAACTTTAGAAATTTCACTTAGCATTCTTAAACAGATTATGTATTAAATTAGTAGCCCTTAAATGTACGCTATAAGAAGATTTCAGTTAAAAACGGAGGTTTTAAATAAGGCAGATAACTGAAGGGCGAGAATGAAAGGGCGATGAGGAAGACTTCGATATAAGAAACAATTTACTATCGAAGCAGTGTATAACATGCAAGAAGAAATAAAGAGTTCAGCTCACGCAGAAGAATGAAACCATCATCAAACTGATAGATCTAACCACATAAGACATTTTTCGTGGTCTCTTTTGTATGTAACGTTTGCGAAGGTTTTTTTGTTTGTTACTTACAACAGTACGGCACGTGCTTAAGTGCATCAAACACATAGTAAAGTTAGCATGTAACCGAAAACAGGGTGTTACGTGAACGTTTATGTAAACCCTGTCTGTTGCCATAATCAAACGCTTTTAACTTCATAAACCCACCGAATCTAAATCAGTTCCCAGCAGTAAATAGGAGTTTTTATTGAAACTAACGTCAGTGATTGCCGTATCTAACACTAGATTTCCATATTATTTCCTGTCTGTGGGCGGTTGTTTAAAAGTGTAGCTGGAAATCCGACTGACTACGCGTTGAACACAGGCCGCCAGAACAAGGGAGCATGTGTCGATGCCAGGCCACAGTACTTTTCATATGGGCTGAGCTCCACGGCAGAGGCACTGTCCGTGTTTGCATCCTAAACAATGGAAAGCTGATGTGTGCGGTTTTACGAGGGTCACGCCAAAAGAAATGCACACTATTTTTGTAAAAATACAGTTTTCATTCTGCATGTGTGAAAGTTTTACAGTGTGTAGATACATCCTTCTCGCTTGTTTTCAAACTTAGTTCATCCCGTTCCCGTGAGTGGCACCGTAACAGCATGTCTTCAAGATGGCTGCTACACTTGACGTTCGTCAGAAGCAACGTGCTGTCATAGAATTCCTGTGCTGTGAAAACGAGACAGTGGGGAACATCCACAAGAGGTTGAAAAAGGTGTATGGAGATGCTGCTGTCGATCGCAGTACAATTAGTCGGTGGGCAACCAGGTTACGTGATGAAAGCGGGCACGGCAATATTGAGGATTGTCCTCGCAGCGGCAGGCCTCGTACTGCACACACTCCAGACAATGTGCAGAGAGTTAACGAATTGGTGACTGCTGACAGACGCATCACAGTGAACGAATTGTCATGCTACGTTGGGATAGGGGAAGGAAGTGTTTGCAGAATACTGAAAGTGTTGGCGTTAAGAAAGGTTTGTGCCAGGTGGGTTCCCAGGATGTTGACAGTGGCTCAAAAAGAAACGAGAAAAACGGTATGAATCGAACTTTTGGAACAGTACGAGAATGGTGGAGATGAATCGATGGAGTGGCATCATGCAAATTCACGCAAGAAAAAAAATTCAAAACCATACCTTCTGCTGGAAAAGTTACGGCTATGGTGTTTTTCGATTCCATAGGACTCTTGCTTGTGGACATCATGCCAAGTGGAACCACCATAAATTCTTATGCATATGTGACAACACTGAAGAAACTTCAAGCTCGACTGAGTCGCATTCGACCACATTGGCAAAAGCAGGATCTTTTGCTGTTGCACGACAATTCACGGCCACATGTCAATCAAAAAACCATGGAAGCGATCACAAAACTCGAATAGACAACACTGAAACATCCGCCTTAAGTTCTGACCTGGCTCCATGTGACTATCAGCTCTTTGGGAAAATGAAAGACTCTCTTCGTGGAACAAGGTTTGAAGATGATGACTCCCTTGTGCATGCTGCCAAATTGTGGCTCCAACAGCTTCGTCCAGAATTTTACCGTGCGGGTATACAGGCGCTGACTCCAAGATGGCGTAAGGCAGTTGAGAGGGATGGAAATTATGTGGAGAAATGAAAATATTGTTCCTAAAGGATGTATCTACTCACTGTAAAACTTTCAAACATGTAGAATAAAATATGAATTTAAAAAAAATAGTGTGCATTTCTTTTGGAGTGACCCTCGTAACTTGGCATCTTCACTGGTGCAGAGGAGGCACATCGCGAGTTAGCAGCTACAGGCTGTGCGGTATTGTAATTCTCTGCGCCCTGCAGGAAGCCCATGTTTTGGTAACTGCTAGGCCCACAACAGTGCAAAGGTAAGGTCTTTAGATTGGAGTAGGAGGAGAGACCATCTGGATCTTATTTAATAGCACGGCACCCTGAGATGTCAGGCTGCTGCGAAGCTAACTGAACTGTTGTTGACTCTGCTAAGAAATAGTAGAGCAGTTAACACAGGATAGTGCAAATAAATTCTAGAGTGGAAGAACGCAACTCGCAAGTGTCCACATGGAGAAGGCCTGATTGGCTGAACGTGATATAGGATAGATAGTGTTACAAGTTGCCTGTTTCTGTGCTCCAGCACAATGAACCTCATGACTGGTTTGTTATAATAAACTGAATAGGGATGGGAGATTTTTGCACTGTTAGAAGCAATCTGTTTGGTTGGTACTCAGGAGAGTAACATTCATTGATTATCCGAAACCACGCACGCTCCGAAAAGTAAATAAAATTTCTGATCCTTATTGGGAGCGCCCTGTAGAGCAAACTTCCATCAGAGACTCGCCAGTGGACAAATAGTTGAGAGGCACATAGAGTCTCGGCCCTCAGGGAGAGCAGCCTTCAGTGCGGGTCAGATGACTGAGAGTGCTGCAGCCACTACGGCAGCCGCCCGCGGCCACAGGTAACGCTAAGTATGGTGAGGGACAGCGGCGTCCACTAACCGAGTTTCAAGACGTATATAAAGATTTCCGATTGGCATTATGACTTCCATCTTTTCAGATCGATTGAGTTCACTGGCAATCTCGACTGTGCAAAGCACTGTGCAGCCTTTGCGAACTTGGTTGTTTCCCCAATCTCATTAACCAGTCTTTGCCAAGTATGGGTATTTTAATTATAATATAACCTAAGTTAATACTTAATGAACATAATAGTTTCCTGTCCTTGTGCGCTTGTGTTTAACAAGACATCTGTAGCGAAGAATAATATATAGAGTTCTATAGTGACCATTGTTTCAGACAGTAGTATCATAAACTCCCTATTTATCGTCTTATAACACCGTTAGGACCAGAACTTTAAAAAAAATCGATTTATTAATTTTTGCGTTGCCCAATACCTTTAATTAAACTCATTTGATCCTATAGGAAGCGATTTGTTTATCAATAAGTTCAACTGGTGCAGATGCTTCTGACTTCCACAGAAGTATGTCGATGGCTTCGTCGTAACCTCGCAAAGGGAGCATCCTAACGAAAACGTAATTTATTTTTACATTATTATGCAGAATATTGTGCCACCAAAGTTAAGTATTACATTGAATTAAAAGTGAATGATGTGAAGTTATTAACAATATATTTGTCATTTGCCCTGATAATACAAGGGTGAGTCAAATGAAAACCTTAAATATTTTTTAAATATTATTTATTATGCAGAAGTGGTACAAAACTGTATCATTTCCCAACATAATCTCCCCCACGCTCAATGCAAGTCCTCTAGCGCTTAAAAAGCGCATAAATTCCTTTAGAAAAAAATTCTTTTGGTAGTCTGTGCAACCACTCACACACCGCGTGGCGTACCTCTTCATCAGAACGGAAATTCTTTCCTCCCATTGCGTCTTTGAGTGGTCAAAACATACAGAAATCACTTGGGGCAAGGTCTGGTGCGTATGGTGGATGAGGAAGACAATAAAAATGCAAGTCTGTGATTATTGCAACTGTTGTACGGGCAGTGTGGGGCCTTGCATTGTCATGTTGCAAAGGGACTCGTGCTGACGGCAATCCACGTCGCTTTGATTTGATTGCAGGCCACAGATGATTTTTTGAGGAGATCTGTGTATGATGCACTGGTGACAGTGGTCCCTCTAGGCATGTAATGCTCCAAAATGACGCCTTTTTCGTCCTAAAAGAGAGTCAGGACAACCTTCCCTGCTAATGGTTCTGTTCGAAACTTCTTTGGTTTTGGCGATGAGGAATGGCGCCATTCCTTGCTCCCTCTCTTCGTTTCCGGTTCGTGGAGGTGATCAGGTTTCGACCCCAGTAACGATTCTTTCAAGGAAGCCATCACCTTCTCGTTCAAAGCGCCAAAGAAGTTCTACACAAGCATCAACACGTCGTTCTCTCATTTTGGGAGTCAGCTGCCGTGGCACCCATCTTGCAGACACTTTGTGAAACTGGAGCACATCATGCGCAATGTGGTGTGCTGACCTAAGACTAATCTGTAAACATACTGCAATGTCATTCAGTGCCACTGGGCGGTTTTCCTTCACTATGGCTTCAACTGCTGCAATGTCCTGTGGAGTCACAACTCGTTGTGCCTCGACCTGGGCTAGGAGCATCTTCCACTGAAGTCACACCATTTGCGAACTTCCTACTCCATTCGTAGACTTGCTGCTGTGACAAACATGCATCACCATACTGAACCCTAACTTGTCGATGAATTTCAATAGGTATCACACCTTCACTAAGCAAAAGCCGAATAACAGATCGCTGTTCTTCCCTGGTGAAAGTCGCAAGTGGGGCGGCCGTCTTTATACTGATACTGCGACGGTATGTGTGCATCTGCACTGTGCTGTCACCTACAGGGTATTCTGCACGCTGTTTGTAGCACGCTTACCAACTTACAGGATAACGGCGCGAAATTTCGATTTGTTACTACAAATTTAAGGTATTTATTTGACTCACCCTGGTACATTACTCCTTATATTGAAAGTATTTAGTGACACACAGTAGATTTTCACACTGTTCCTTTGTAGTATCGGAGCCCCTATAACTGCTCTAAGGCTCTTAACGTAGCACAGTTTTGTCAGTTCACAGTTGATATATTAGACCCCTTTATACCTGTGTGCATTGTCTTGCTCTTAATTAGTATCTTCAGTATTTCTTCTGATCGCGGATGAAGTGGAAATACAGATGGGACGACATCCAGTTTCGTCCTCGCAGTAGGCCTATCGCAACCTGCACCAACATTCCTGGGCCATCCCTGATTCTCTCCAGTGAGAGGAAGTAACACTTTTTCACGATTTGTGCCATTGATTTCGCGTGTGCTCTACTGGCTTATCTTATTACTATTTCACGCAAATACAGAGGGGTTCAAAAAATGTATCCACTGTTTAAAAGTTCATAACTTGCAAACTAATTGACTGAGTTGTCTCATTTTTGGTGAAAGTGTAGCTTAAAGTCCAACTTAACGATATCACTGTAGGTGTTCAAAATGGTCACCATTAACATCCATACACAAACGATGCCACCGAACTGCAGCACGAACTACTGACTGCATTGTGTTCAGTTGGATATTTGCACATGAATGTACGATGGATTCTCGAAGTTCATCCAATGTGCGTGGCTTTTGTTGATAAACGACGTCCTTTAATGTTCCCCACAGGTAAAAGTCCAGAGGCGTTAGGTCTGGAGAACGTGGTGGATACTCCACAATACCTCTAGGGCCTATCCATCTTCCTGGTTGATTTTCGTCGAGATACGCCCTAATACGATTTTGGCAGTGGGCTGGAGCACCATCATCTTGAAAGTAAACTCTCCCGTCTCCATACAAGTCTCGGATGGCAAGTAAAATGGATGTCTGAAGCTTCTGAAGGTACACCTCACCGGTAACTGTGCCGTCAAAGAAGAATGGCCCATTCAAGCCCCAGTAAGACAACACACAACACACATTTACTCCTGGCTTTGTCTACATGGACGTTCGGATTTTCGGCAGCCCAGTAGATGAAATTGTGGCGATTTACTGTACCATTGAGTTTTAACTGTGCCTCATCAGACCACACAATCATCTCTGCAAACTCTTCATCGTTGCGCACCATGTTAGTAAACCACTCGCAGTACTCCATTCTACGATCTGGGTCGACCTCGTTCATTGCGTGTAGCAATCGTGGGGTGTAGCATTTCCACATTGCTGTCTTCAAAATTCGCCGAACACTTGGGCGACTCACTCCAGTTTCACGGGCACACTGTCTCACAGACTTCTGTGGTGAGCGAGTGAATTGTTGTAACACACGACGGGAGTTAGTTGGACTTGTTACTGTTACAGGTCGTCCAGATCGTTGTTTGTGTACATCTTTAACACAGCCTTCGGCTTCAAATTTGTCTCGAATGCGACGAATCGTTAAACGTGTTGGTGGCTCTGTTTGATACTCATTTCGCCATTGCCGTTGAACCTCATTAATGTTTTCGTACTTAAAATACCACTTCAAAACTGACTTCCTTTCATCGAATGTAAGCCTTGCGTCAGCCATGTTTACTCGAGTAACTAGGTGCAACTAAGAACAAAACACTGACTCTGGCGACTGTCAGCTGACAAAACAAAACAACGCAATACAACGCTTGTGTGGCGATTGCCGGAACTACAAACTATTACACTACCAAAGATGAGGCAACTCCGTCAATTAGTTTGCCAGTTCTGGACTTTTAAACAGTGGATATATTTTTTTGGACCCCTCTGTAGTCTGCATCAGTTATGTAGTTGCAAACTCATGCTTATCTCATCACGTGAAGAACTGTTGATGGAGTTGTAAGAAACCAGAAAAGATCGCACGAAGTATAACCGATTCTCTTCATATGTCAGGTCTGTTTTAAGAAACTTGAAGTTGTTCTCGCTGTGCCGTTTGTGTCACTCACAGGGGATTTCATCAATACAGTTGGAACGTATATGAAGTCTAATTTTGACCAATTCTGACCAAGTCTTCTGCTATGTTATGGTAGTCATTTCGTTTCTAACTTCTACGTTAGATGAGTCGTTACTTTCTTGCTGGCATAAATCGCTGAATTGTTGTAACAGTTTCCGAGTGCTTTATTAGTTCCTTACTGTCATTGATGGTATTTGGGGCGTCATTGATTTCCAGCTTGTGGTTTCGTGCCTGTGTACCCTACTCAAGTGTTCAGTTCCGCTAATAGTTAGGGCTAATATCACTTATACCTATAGTTACGTACAAGGCAGTTTTCTCTTTGATGAGATAGGTCCTGGCCCTGGTATTTCTGCTCAGTTTCGGACTGACTGGATGACCGTACAACGCCACGGTCTATGGTTACCGTGTAGCTAACTTCCTCTTTCCTTGCTAGCAAATAGCTAAGGACACAATCAGCTTGGAGCTAGAGGTACTTAAGCTCGCCCTTTGCTGAGGCAACCAATGGAGCAGTTCAGCTCTCAGGTCTAATACAAAGAAGACATTTCACGTGACTGTAATAGACAAGCTGAACAAAGATAGTATTTCCACCATACAATTTACGCAGGTGAAGAGGCTAGTTGGATAAGGCGCATACTCGAAATCAGTATGTGCTCAGTTAAAATAACGTCCGCCAATCGGATTGCGGTTCTCCGCGTTTGCATAAATTACATAAAATCGTTACTGGCATACTTGCGTTTAGAACGAGTCAAACGGTTTCATTACCCGCCATTCCACACTGCAAACATGCGCTACGCCTATAATATATTCGTCGAAACTGAAAGTCCTCTGGTAGTCTTACACTATTACCTCGAACCCGCAATACTGATGTGTCTCCGACTGACAATACTCATTGGTTAGTTGTGACTCGCACAGCTGCAGATCTATAATTCGTGCATATGAAGCTGTTTGAAGCTGCTGTGTTTCACACGAGTGTTATATTCCGAAGCCGTGGATATTTTACATCGAACCTAGCTATCCCACAGTTATAACTATCCGTACGTCCCAACGTTTACCTCATCATCTTGCAACAGATCTCTTTTTTGATTGTAATAAAGTGAATCCCTTAAATTGTCCTTTCCTAATTTATAGTCGAGGGGGCATCATGTTTGGAGCGTCAGAAATTCTCGAGAGACATGATCTGGCAGAGTGTCTGATTCTGCAATGCGTGCAGTTTGAGAAGTAGCTGTTGTTTCGTAGCTCTCAACCTGTCTGACCCTTTCTTCCTGCTTGCTCTTCATGGCAGTAATAACGCTGACTTACCCCAGCAGGGCCCTCCTGCGGTTCAGCGACCAGTTTATTCTCACGTCTCTTGTGGTGACGACGACGCTGTTCAGTGTGTCTGCGCTCGCGGACATCAGACGGTGGTATTTCTTCGGCCGCCTTTCTCTTCCTGACGCGCCCAACAGTGTGGCCCCGTGGATGGTCTGATTTTACCATCGCTTATTCAGCTTGGATGCCACATGTCTAATAGATAAAAAACTTAAGACAGCTCACTTGGCTTTGTTAAACTGATTGTATATTAATTAAGTGGCCCATAACTATGGCTAATACAGAATGCGAAGTGCGATGCTACAGGCGTTTGTCAAAAAAGGCGACACGCTTAACACAATATGGGCTGGTCGAAACGGCAAATGATAAGGCATCCAGGAATAATAAACCACGCATTTGAAAGGGAAAAAATGTGAAGGTATGCAAAATTAAGTATACAAGGTGGTCCATTGATCGTGACCGGACCAAATATCTCACGAAATAAGCGTCAAACGAAAAAACTACAAAGAACGAAACTTTCTAGCTTGAAGGGGGAAACCAGATGACGCTATGGTTGGCCCGCTAGATGGCGCTGCCATAGGTCAAACGGATATCAACTGCGTTTTTTTTAAATTGGAACCCCCATTTTTTATTACATATTCGTGTACTACGTACAGAAATTTGAATGTTTTAGTTGGACCACTTTTTTCGCTTTGTGATAGATGGCGCTGTAATAGTCACAAACATATGGCTCACAATTTTAGACGAACAGTTGGTAACAGATAGGTTTTTTAAATTAAAGTACAGAACGTAGGTACGTTTGAACATTTTATTTCCGTTGTTCCAATGTGAAACATGTATCTTTGTGACTTATCATTTCTGGGAGCGCATGCAGTTACAGAGTGATTACCTGTAAATACCATATAAATGCAATAAATGCTCAAAATGAGGTCCGTCAACCTCAATGCATTTGGCAATACGTGTAACGACAGTCCTCTCAACAGCGAGTAGTTCGCATGTTCGAACATGCATTGACAGTGGGCTGGCGCATGTTGTCAGGCGTTGTCGGTGAATCAAGATAGCAAATGTCTTTCAACTTTCCCCACAGAAAGAAATCCGGGGACGTCAGGTCCGGTGAATGTGCGGACCATGGTATGGTGCTTCGACGACCAATCTACCTGTCATGAAATATGCTATTCAATACCGCTTCAGCAGCACGCGAACTATGTGCCGGGCATCCATCGTGTTGGAAGTACATCGCCATTCTGTCATGCAGTGAAACATCTTGTAGTAATATCGGTAGAACATTACGTAGGAAATCAGCGTACATTGCACCATTTAGATTGCCATCGATAAAATGGGGACCAATTATCCTTCCTCCCATAATGCCGCACCATACATTAACGAGCCAAGGCGCTAAATGGAACGCTTGCAAAAAATCTGTTGTCCTCCCGTAATTTCTCTTGTGCCCAGTGGCAGAACTGTACAAGACGTTCAAAGTCGTCGCCATGCAATTCCTGGTGCATAGAAATATGGTATGGGTGCAATCTATGTTGACGTAGCATTCTCAACACCGAAGTTTTTGAGATTCCCGATTCTCGCGCAATCTGTCTGCTACTGATGTGCAGATTAAACCGCGACAGTAGCTATAACACCTACTTGGGCATCATCATTTGCTGCAGGTCGTGGTTGACGTTTCACATCTGGCTGAACACTTCTTGTTTGCTTATATAACGTAACTATCCGGCGAACGGTCCGGACACTTGCATGATGTCGTCCAGGATACCGAGCAGCATACATAGCACACGCCCGTTGGGCATTTTGATCACAATAGCCATACATCAACACGATATCGTCGTTTTCTGCAATTGGTAAACGATCCATTTTAACACGGGTAATGTATCACGAAACAAATACCGTTCGCACTGGCGGAATGTTACGTGATACCACGGACTTATACGTTTGTGACTATTACAGCGCCATCTATCACAAAGCGAAAAAAGTGGTCCAACTAAAACATTCATATTTCTTTACGTACTACACGAATATGTAACAAAAAATGAGGGTTTCTATTTTAAAAAAACGCAGTTGATATCCGTTTGACCTATGGCAGCGCCATCTAGGGGGCCAACCATAGCGCCATCTGGTTTCCCCCGTCAAGCTAGACGAGTTTCGTTCTTTGTAGTTTTTTCGTTTAATGCTTATTTCGTGAGATATTTGGCCCGGTCACTATCAATGGATCACCCTGTATAACCAGCAGATTGCCCATGTACTGTGTAGTACTCCGGAAGATATAAAATGATTAACACATGAAGAATGATGAAACTAGTCAATAGACATATGATTCGAAAAACACATGGCATTGTCTGTAATCCGTTTTGTATATAGCGTTTGTGATGCTTCTTTGTTTACTAATTGCGACAGCACAGCAGGAGTACAAGTACAGCAAGTACATAGTAAAATACGCAGGCAATTGTAAACAAGAAAATTTGCTAACGAGATCCTACATTTATATTTATAATACTCTCTGTTACCACCCTAATTTCTCTCACCTGATCCTCTCATCGTCACATGAACGTACGTATAAAGCTCTATGACGCCGTCCAATCTACCACGAATTCCGATTCTGGAAGACACTACAACATCAGCTTTTGTTTAAGATCCCCCACATTCTACTTATACCTTCGTGTGGTTTGGTCTGGTTAAATGTTCTCTTATCAACTATTCTTCATGTTACTAAACCTTATTCTGCATGCCGCATTGATAAGGGGCCACAAGTATTCTGTAATCCACATAACGTCGCGTTGATATCGTGTGTATTTTTACTCCAACTACTGAACAGAAATTGTGGTCTGCTCTCAGCTCCTTATTACTGACAGCATATACGAATTTCAGTTTATAGCAGCGCTTAGTTTTATGCCCAGGTATTCAATTAATACTCCGTATGTTCATACGTCGTGTACTGGACACTTGATGTAGCTTGTCGAACGCACTTGGAAAATCATGGAAACTGAATCAATGTTAACCTACGTTTTTAGCTTGTGTTTCAAACGGGTACTGTATTCCGAATCCCTCGTAATTTTACAACGGAAGCTTATTTTCACTCCGTTGTATGTTACATTTATTTTAGAATATTGTAACCAATGCTGTTTCGTATTAATGGATAGAAATAAAGTGAATTCCTTACTTAATCCTACGTGTACAAATGAGAGAGTTATCTGGGAGAGTGACTGTTTCTGCGATGCATACACGATAGTTCTGATGTTGGCTCACTTCTGCGCGGCCGTCCTTCCGAGTAACGTCCATATCACTCTCTTCTTTCTTGATGCGAGGGGCAGGACCTGGAGTGGGTTTGATAGGGAAAGATCTCGAAGATAGATGGATATTCTGGCTCCCTCCTCTCTCTGAAGCGTCTGTACTCCATAAACTGTGGGTGGTTTGTTTTTACCATTACTGACTCACATAGCATGGCATATAGCTGAGAAATAGGAATACTCTAGAGATTCGACTTACCACACTTGAACAGATTTTATATCACATAAACAGCCCATAAGTGTAAACTTTAAAAAATGTGTTACATGGTGCTATAGGTGCCTGTTATAAATGAAGAAATCAAATAAAGTAGAGAAATGAGAGCCAGAAAAGTGAAAAGGTGAGGTAAGCTTTTAATGGAACATGCCCAACAGAATTGGAGGCAGGTTATAGGGACGACTGTTAAGGAATCCTAAAATAGTTAACCGGCCACCTGAAAGCAAAACTTTCATGTAAATGCAACGGTTAGAATCTATAAAGCGGATCATTGCTGATGCAGTGTGGTAAACATACTGATATAAAAAGATTAGCCCATGAAGAAGAATGAAACCAGTCAAGAGACTCATGCTCTAAAACCATAAGCATTTATCTGTGACCGGGGTGTGTATAACGTCTAAGATGATATTTTGTTTACTAAATACAGCGATGCATAGATGAGAACACTACATACATAGTAAATTATATATGCAAATGTAAGCATGTAACTTGGTAACAAAAATACAAAATCATGCTAATAATATAATACTATCATAAATTATGTGTCGAATTAATTTAATTAACATAGTATCTTGTTAATAACATACAAATTATGTGTCGTGAGAAATCATTAGATGGAATAAATTTAGCCGCATATAATACATTCATATTCTCTCTATTAGTTTCTGAGATTGTATAGCTGCTCTAAAGTTATTGTCTATTTTTTCTTTAATGATTCGCTCCCATAATATTTGAGAAAATTCTCCCTGTGTAAATTGTTATTATTTTGAATAATTGTCCTGTTATGTGGCAATTCTTTCGTTCAGGTGCCTCCCTAAGTAAGCGTACTTTATCTGCCAGTTACGGAATTGCTTTCAATAACCTAACTGGTTTTCAATTTTTTAGTGACATCTGTGTTTCATTGGTAACTGTTCTAAGATCTTTATAATTCCAGCACCTCCGCTGGGATGGCACGAAGACGGTATTTGTACATCGAATAATGTAGCAGTGTTATCAAATGGAAAAATAAGCACATATTCGTAAGCGCCAATGCTTTCAGTCAAATTTTCCCTACTAATAAACTCAAGGAGCGTTGTAATGCAATCCAGAGGAACAATATTCTACCGTGCACCAACGGCATTCTTTAAGGCAGTAATCTAAATAGTCACTCGTGCTAGTCTCCTTAACAGTATATATGCTGACGAATTGACGATGATATTATAATAATATCACACAGACTATGTGGGGATAAGTATTAATTGAAAGAGTCAATGTCCTTTTTTGCGACTAAATATCCTGTTACGGGCTTTGGGTGGATCATGGCAATTCCGAAACTGTTCGCACAGACACTATTGTCGAATGATACATTTGCACGGTTTACGTTTTTGATGTTAAAATTGGTAACTCAGAATGCTTGTCTAGGTAAGACATAGGTAAGGCTTTCATCATGAAAATAAACCTACAAACTTTACATTGAGCTGATTCGCTACCATCAGACGTCATGGTTCGAGATTTTCACCTCGCTGAGTGACACGTGTGACCAGGAAAGAGCCTATGTTGTAGAAGATTTCGTGTTTGTTTCCAGCCTTGAAGCTCAGCTCGAACAGCTACAAAATAATTGCTGCTGCAAGGCCTGGTTTATTCCAAGACAGAAGGTAATTCATCGAATGCCCCCTTCGTTCATTAAATAATTCAACCTTGAAGGGAGCTTATTGCTATCGTGAGCCCAGAAACCAAATTCCATAATTCTGGTTACTGTTTGCCGCCAGATGCTAACAAATTCATATCACGTGGCTTTTGCTTAGATTCAGTTCCTGATAACATGTATTAGTTTTAGGATTGCGTTCGGTCCACGCATTATTTCGGCAAGAAAATGAACTTTGAAACATGCGCAACCTCTGGTTCGGTCTAATGAAGTGCAGCAATATTTTTCTCGATTTATCCCAGGCAGTTGAAGTACGCTACCAGTAGTTCTTATCTTTTCATACAAACTGTTTACAGGATCACACTTGTCTACATCTACATCTACATCTACAGCCATATTCCGCAAGCAACCTGACGATGTGTGGCGGAGGGTACTTTGAGTACCTCTATCGGTTCTCCCTTCTATTCCAGTCTCGTAGTGTTCGTGGAAAGAAAGATTGTCGGTATGCCTCTGTGTGGGCTCTAATCTCTCTGATTTTATCCTCATGGTCTCTTTGCGAGATATACGTAGGAGAGAGCAATATACTGCTTGACTCTTCGGTGACGGTATGTTCTCGAAACTTCAACAAAAGCCCATACCGAGCTACTGAGCGTCTCTCCTGCAAAGTCTTTCACTGGAGTTTATCTGTCATCTCAGTAACGCTTTCGCGATTACTAAATGATCCTGTAACGAAGCGCGCTGCTCTCCGTTGGAACTTATCTATCTCTTCTATCAACCCTATCTGGTACGGATCCCACACTGCTGCGCAATATTCAAGCAGTAGGCAAACAAGTGTACTGTAACCTACTTCCTTTGTTTTCGGACTGCATTTCCTTAGGATTCTTCCAATGAATCTCAGTCTGGCACATGCTTTACCGACGATCAACTTTATATGCTCATTCCATTTTAAATCACTCCTAATGCCTACTCCCAGATAATTTATGGAATTAACTGCTTCCAGTTGCTGACCTGCTATGTTGTAGCTAAATGATAAAGGATCTTTCTTTCTATCTATTCGCAGCACATTACACTTGTCTACATTGAGATTCAGTTGCCATTCCCTGCATCATGCGTCAATTTGTTGCAGATCATCCTGCATTTCAGTACAATTTTCCATTGTTACAACCTCTCGATATCATCCGCAAAAAGCCACAGTGAACTTCCGATGTTATCCACAAGGTCATTTATGTATATTGTGAATAGCAACGGTCCTACGACACTCCCCTGCGGCGCACCTGAAATCACTCTTCTCTCCATTGAGAATGACATGCTGCGTTCTATTATCTAGGAACTCTTCAATCCAATCACACAATTGGTCTGATAGTCCATATGCTCTTACTTTGTTTATTAAACGACTGTGGGGAACTGTATCGAACGCCTTGCAGAAGTCAAGAAACACGGCATCTACCTGGGAACCCGTGTCTATGGCCCTCTGAGTCTCGTGGACGAATAGCGCGAGCTGGGTTTCACACGATCGTCTTTTTCGAAACCCATGCTGATTCCTGCAGAGTAGATTTCTAGTCTCCAGAAAAGTCATTATACTCGAACATAATACGTGTTCCAAAATTCTACAACTGATCGACGTTAGAGATATAGATCTATAGTTCTGTACATCTGTACGACGTCCCTTCTTGAAAACGGGGATGACCTGTGCCCTTTTCTAGTCCTTTGGAACGCTACGCTCTTCTAGAGACCTACGGTACACCGCTACAAGCAGGGGGCCACATTCCTTCGCGTACTCTGTGTAAAATTGAACTGGTATCCCATCAGGTCCAGCGGCCTTTCCTCTTTTGAGCGAGTTTAATTGTTTCTCTATTCCTCTGTCGTTTATTTCGATATCTATCATTTTGTCACCTGTGCGACAATCTAGAGAGGGAACTACAGTGCAGTCTCAACTGGTCTCATGGGATATTATTGTTAAGGTAGTCAGAATTATCCTCCATAACTGTTCCGAGAGAAACAACGCAGGCGACTTGTAACCAAGCAGATGGAATCGCAGAAGCACTCATCTACCGTCTACGGTCAACGTTCGTTGGGATGTCGCCTTCTTGGACGCGTTATTCGTTGGGGGTTGTGTGTCCACCACACTTCCTCCATCTCTTCCTGCCCTTCAATCTGTTCAACTCCTCCCACCACTCTCTCCAACCCCCAATCGTCACCAGTCTCTATCCATCTGCTCGTCCTTTCCCTGTGCTCCCCCCTCTATCTATGACATATATAATATGTGTATGTTCGTTAAGTCTAATTTAAAATTTAATATAAACCAGAAAACTTAAACAAATAGTTCGGATACTGAAAAAATCTGGGAAGTTACAAGAACAAATTATGCTACTAGAGTAATCATTGTTACTGATTTCAGTAATGCTTTAACATCACCGTGGCGTTTTTGATACATCTTGGAGTTGCTCACCATGTTGAGGCCCATTATTCCGGCATCAAGGTCTTTCTTCCACTCTTTTCTATTTGTGTAGCGCTCCACGTAAGGTGTCGGTTTCTTTGTTTTCTTCGTTGTCTTCCTGCAGGGAAGACACGAACAGCACAAGATGCAGCGTAGCACCTGCGAAGGCAAAACAAAATCACGATACCCGTGATCCAGAGGCTGTACATCCAGCCAGGGATGAAGCCGCCCCAAACGTGGACTACATAGCATTCAGAATGTTGAGATTTTTTTGTGGGCTGGCTCTGACAAGGTCTCGACCAGTGCCTCAGTTTGTTGGAAAAATCTCTTGAAACTGTAAAATCGGTGTTAAAAGATGTATTTTTTCCAAACGTAAAGCAAATGATGCATTATAAATTTCGAACAATGCTTCAAGTTCAGTAGGACTATGGTATGGATATGAGCGTTTGGCCTCATTGGCCGGGAGGCCCCTTACGGGGCAGGTCCGGCCACCTTGGTGCAGGTCTTACTACATTCGACGCCACATTGGACGACCTGCGCGCCGGATGGGGACGAAATTATGATGAAGACAAATCAGCACCCAGTCCCTGAGCAGAGAAAAATCCCCAAGCCAGTCGGGAATCGAACCCGGGCCCCTTAGGACGGCAGTCCGTCACGCTGACCATTTTTTTTTTTTCAGTTTTGTCCGTTGTTGATCGTTGGGTTTGGTCATTGCGGACGTCACATGACATCCGTTAAATTTCGTTTGTTGATCCTTCCACTCAGTTTTTTATTACAGAGGCCAACCAGCTCTCTGACCGAACACGCTGAGCTACCGTGCCGGCTATGCCGTTCAGCTATCGGGGCGGACAGGACTATGGTGAAGCGCAGTATTGTACACTGCGGGAATGCAGATGTTTTCGAATTAGTTTGTGTTCCATCACATGAGGAGTTATGAGACACAATGGAGGCTAGCCCACTATCCTCCCACTTAATTTATCCCAGGTGAAACGGGGCGATATCTTGTCATACCGTAAGACAGAGGCAGCGAAGATACACCTGTAGTGTTCCCGACGTTCACGACGGCAGCTTCAATCAACTCATAGGCAATATCCGCAGTCTCACATTAACAGCTGAGGTACAGGGAGACTTAAGAAATGGATTTTGTAAATATTATTTCCTATCAAAAATAGCATTCAAAAAAATAAAAATAGCAAATAAAAATAGCATTTAACAAAACTGAATTCATCACAAACATAAACACGCTCCTCCTCATATTGAAATACAACAAGAGAAAATCAAGCAGTCGAAGAAATCTTGGAGAAATAATTACACCTGACGGTTCAGAAAATGCAGCTGTAGCAAGTAGGTGTTCTAAACTAGAAGGTGCTTTTCATCTGTGCAAAGTCCGTCCCCGGTAGCTGAGTGATCAGCGCGATGGACTGTCAATCCTAAGGGCCCAGGTTCGATTCCCGGCTGGGTCGGAGACTTTTCTCCGCTCAGGAACTGGGTGTTGTGTTGTCCTAATCATCACCATTTCATCCCCATTGACGCGCAAGCCGCCGAAGTGGCGTCAAATCGAAAGACTTGCACCAGGCGAGCGGTCTACCCGACGGGTGGTCCTCGTCACACGTCATTATTATTATCTGTGCAAAGGCTTATACAAAAGCAAAAGCCTGTCTTTAAACCTAAAACTTTGTCATTATAACACCGTAATTAGACCGTCAGCTTTGTATGCATCAGAATGTTTAAACATGACGAAGAAAGGACCACTGCGAAAACTTGAAATAAAAGACGGGAAAATTTGGAGGAAAATCCTTGGCCCTATCAAAGAAAACGGAGAATTCCGCCGAAGACAGAACTGTGAATTATACGAACATTTAGAAGACATTGTTACCAGCATGAGGAAGCGGAGAATGATGTTTTTCGGTCATCTGCAAAGAATGAAACAGCAAAGACTTACTCATCGCATACATTCATCAATTTCAAAAACAAAATCGTGTTCAAAATGGGGAAGCCAAGTTAAAAAGGATTTACAGGAACCTGAAATTTCATTTGATGACATTCAGGATCGAGAAGTTTTCAGAGAAAAAGTCAAAATTACTAAAAACCTTATTTCGCTTACTACGCCAGTTCCACGTCCTGCCTGCAAATGGTCAAAACAGAGAACAAAGCACAGTCAGCCAAAATGAAAATCTACTGGCAAAAGAGGAAGAGATAAAAATAGAGGGAAGAAATAAAAATCGTCGTGGTCCATGTTGTTGTTGTTGTTGTTGTTGTGGTCTTCAGTCCTGAGACTGGTTTGATGCAGCTCTCCATACTACTCTATCCTGTGCAAGATTCTTCATCTCCCAGTACTTACTGCAACCTACATCCTTCTGAATCTGCTTAGTGTATCCATCTCTTAGTCTCCCTCAACGATTTTTACCCTCCACGCTGCCCTCCAATGCTAAATTTGTGATCCATTGATGCCTTAGAACATGTCCTACCAACCGGTCCCTTCTTCTTGTCAAGTTGTGCCACAAACTCCTCCCCAGTTCTATTCTATACCTCCTCATTAGTTATGTGATCTACCCATCTAATCTTCAGCATTCCTCTGTAGCGCCACATTTCGAAAGCTTCAATTCTCTTCTTGTTCAAACTATTTATCGTCCATGTTTCACTTGCATACATGGCTACACTCCATACAAATACTTTCAAAAACGACTTCCTGACACTTAAATCTATACTCGATGTTAACAAATTTCTCTTCTTCAGAAACGATTTCCTTGCCATTGCCAGTCTACATTTTATATCCTCTCTACTTGCTCCCCAAATAGCAAAACTCCTTTACTACTTTAAGTGTCTCATTTCCTAATCTAATACCCTCAGCATCACCCGACTTAATTCGACTACATTCCATTATCGTGGTTTTGCTTTTGTTGGTGTTCATCTTATACCCTCCTTTCAAGACACTGTCCATTCCGTTCAGCTGCTCTTCCAGGTCCTTTGCTGTCTCTGACAGAATTGCGATGTCATCGGCGAACCGCAAAGTTTTCATTTCTTCTCCATGGATTATAATTCCTACTCCGAATTTTTCTTTTGTTCCCTTTACTGCTTGCTCAATATACAGATTGAATAACATCGGGGAGAAGCTACAACCCTATCTCACTCCCTTCCCAACCACTGCTTCCCTTTCACGCCCCTCGACTCTTATAACTGCCATCTGGTTTCTGTACAAATTGTAAATAGCCTTTCGCTCCCTGTATTTTACCCCTGTCACCTTTAGAATTTGAAAGAGGGTATTCCAGTCAACATTGTCAAAAGATTTCTGCCCAAACGATAGCAAAAAAAAAAAAAATTCCTATCAATGATTGCAAGAACCTTTAGTGGAACGTTGGGTTAGCCAACTTCATCTACAAGAAATATCTGTAGCTTATTTCCAAAAAGTAGTTCAGACTAGGCAGGCATATCAAATGTGAAGAGTTCTTTGTTACCAGATTGGACAGACCCAACTGTAAAGGAGGTGTCGCTGTCCAGCTACGGAAAGAAGTGAATGTTTCGGATGCACACATCAGCTCCCTTACCGAGGACTGCAAATTACGGTAGAACAAATAAAATTACGTTCTGTATTGTCCACGCTGTTGCCGGGATATTGCTTCCCCACAAGTGAGGTACGCAAAGCCGAGTGGAACGGACTGTTGCTCCAACCTGAACCACCTGTGGTGCTCTGTGGGGATTTAAGACTAGGCAGGCAAGTTGGTGAAACTTGTGTACAGAAGGCCCAGGGGAGGGCAAAGCTCACCCAATTTAATGGAAAATCTCATTGATTAATTAACTCTGGAATGAGTAGTCTACTGCATTTGTACTAAAAATATGGGACTGAGTTTGTCTTTATTTCGCTACGATAATACTTTCACTATGCTGTTCAACACGATTCCTGTTTTCTTACGCGTAATTAGACCGACTACCGAGGGATCTCTCTCCGCTTTCAGAGGCTCACAGTACCAATACAGAAAGGCTTCATCTATTAATGATAAAGAGTTAGTTAACCGCTCATTCAGTTTGCTACCCCTGAAAGTAGTTAAAATGCTATTACACCTCTACAATGTCCGTACAGGATGAGTCACTAACTGTTTCCACCTAGAATAACTCAGAAAGTATGATAGTAGCTCAAAAGTTTGTGGGACAAATGTTGCATGGGACAACGGGGGCCATAATATGACGTTGGATTTTTGTTGCTAAGTGGGGTCGCTTCAGAGATATGAAAGTCAACTTTGTTTTTTAAAATGGGATGCTATAGCTCGATACTTATTTTCTAACAACCGTTATCGAGACGAATCCAATGATGTGTTAACAGTAAGGTCTTTGAAGGTCAAAGAAGGTCAAAAAGGTTGCATGAATGTCCATTTACAGAAGGTGGTTCAAATGGTTCATATGGCTCTGACCACAATGGGACTTAACATCTGAGGTCATCAGTCCCCTAGAACTTAGAACTACTGAAACCTAACTAACCTAAGGAATGCACACATATCCATGCCCGAAGCAGGATTCGAACCTGCGACTGTAGCGGTCACGCGGTTCCCGACTGAAGCGCCTAGAACCGCTCGGCCATAACTGCTTGCTACAGAAGGTGTTCGAAGTGATGACCATTAGTATAAACGCAGCACTGCAATCTTCTTATCACGGGTCATGGATTGAGTGGTATTCCTTATCACTTCGGTCCTATCGAAGCACATGCTCTGACAATTCTCTCTCGTATATCGCACATATACACTACTGGCAATTAAAATTGCTACAGCACGAAGATGACGTGCTACAGCGCGAAATTTAACAGACAGGAAGAAGATGTTGTGACATGCAAATGATTAGCTTTTCAGAGCATTCACACAAGGTTGGCGCCGGTGGCGACACCTACAACGTTGCCTAGTGAAACGTTGTTGTGATGCTTCGTGTACAGAGGAGAAATGCGTACCATCACTTTCCCAACTTTGATGAAGGTCGGATTGTAGCCTATCGCGATTGTGGTTGATCGTATCGCGACATTGCTGCTAGCGTTGGTCGAGATCCAGTGACTGTTAGCAGAATGTGGAATCGGGAGGGTAATACGGAACGCTGTGCTGGATCCCAACGGCCTCGTATCACTAGCAGTCGAGATGACAGGCATCTTATCCGCATGGCTGTAACGGATCGTGCATACAAGTCTCGATCCCTGAGTCAACATATGGGGACGTTTGCAAGACAACAACCATCTGCACGAACAGTTCGACGACGTTTGCAGCAGCATGGACTATCAGCTCGGAGACCACGGCTGCGGTTACACTTGACGCTCCATGACAGACAGGAGCGCCTACGATGGTGTACTCAACGAAGAATTCCGGGTGCACGAAAGGCAAAACGTCATTTTTTCGGATGAATCCAGGTTCTGTTTACAGCATCATGATGGTCGCATCCGTGTTTGGCCACATCGTGGTGAACGCACATTGGAAGCGTGTATTCGTCATCGCCATACTGGCGTATCACCCGGCGTGATGGTATGGGGTGCCATTGGTTACACGTCTCGGTCACCTCTTGTTCGCATTAACGGCACTTTGAACAGTGGACGTAACATTTCTGGTGTGTTACGACCCGTGGCTCTACCCTTTATTCGATCCCTGCGAAACCCTACAATTCAGCAGGATAAAGCACGACCGCATGTTGCAGGTCCTTTACGGGCCTTTCTGGATACAGAAAATGTTCGATTGCTGCCCTGGCCAGCACATTCTCGAGATCTCTCGCCAATTGAAAACGTCTGGTGAATGGTGGTCGAGCAACTGGCTCGTCACAATACGCCAGTCACTACTCTTGATGAACTGTGGTATCGTGTTGAAGCTGCATGGGCAACTGTACCTGTACACGCCATCCAAGCTCTGTTTGACTCAATGCCCAGGCGTATGAAGGCCGTTATTACGGCCAGAGGTGATTGCTCTGGGTACTGATTTCTCAGGAACTATGCACCCAAATTGCGCGAAAATGTAATCACATGTCGGTTCTAGTATAATATATTCGTCCAATGAATACCCGTTTTCATCTGCATTTCTTCTTGGTGTAGCAATTTTAATGGCCAGTAGTGTAGTAAATAGTCACCGAATACGGTGTACCGCAATAAATATCATCCTTACCACATCAGTCTCCACCAAGAGTTGACTGCCACGGATTGTATGCGTCGCACTGAATTCTGCCGAAGAGCTCAACTTCAGATTCAGAGGTATGAGACATTTATTAATTTGATTTTATTTACTGACGAGGCTGCATTCACGAACCATGTAAATGTTAATTTTCATAACATGCATTATTGGGCAACTGAAAATGCATGTTGGCTACGGCAAGTTGCAAACCAAAAACCGTGATCGGTAAATGTATGGTGTGGGATACTGGAGGACAGAATTATAGATCCCTATTTCATCGAACGAAATCTTAATGGTAGGAAGTACGCCACATTCCTGCAAGGAACATTAGGTCTGTTATTAGAAGAAATACCTTTAGAAAAAAGGAACAGAATGTGGTATCAAAGCGATGGGTATTCGGCACATTTTTTGCTGATGACTAGAAATGAGTTGCAGAGACAATTGCCAAATCGTTGGATTGGATGCGGAGGAGATGCGTCGTGGCAGGCTCGTTCGCCAGACTTGACGCCTCTGGACGTTTTCTCGTGGGGATTCATAAAAGACAATGTTTACAAAGATGTTCCAACTACACTTGAAGATATGCTAGAGAGAATTGTCAGAGCATGTCCTTCGATCCACCATAAAAAGATTTGCAGCACTGCATTCATACCAATGGTCATCACTTCGAACTCCTTCTGCAAATGGACGTTCATGCCACATTTGTGACCCTCCCTGACCTTACACATCATTGAATTCGTCTCGATAACCGCTATCAGAAAATAGTTACCAAACTATAGCATCCCATTTAAAAAAAAAAAAATTACCTTCATATCTCTGAAGCGACCCCACCTAGCAACAAAAAACCAACGTCATATTATGGCCCCATTTGTCCCTTGCAACGTTTGTCCTACAAACGTTTCAGCTACTATCATTCTTTCGGAGTTATTCTTGGTGGCAATAGTTAGTGACTCACCCTGTATATTAATCCACCCTATCCACAATTCCTCAACGTGTTAGCACCTACGGTACCGCTTTTGTACGCAAGCCATGCCAATGTGGCAAGGTCACACAGAACATACAGATCCGTAAAAAGTAGTTCCTATCATATGGATGTAAGAGCACAAAATACCATAATCATTTATGCCTTATCTGTATACAAACACGGACAGAGTACTTTAAAGGAACATCGAAAGTGGATGTTAGAAGATATCTGATCAAATTCAAAAAAGGTACATACCAATCTGTAGTAAATTCTGAAAGGTCTCTGAAAGAGGAAATATTAGATCAACAAACCAACCATACTGGCGAAATTAGGGGAATGATCAAATGTGTGTGAAATCTTATGGGACTTAATTGCTAAGGTCATCAGTCCCTAAGCTTACACACGGCTTAACCTAAATTATCCTAAGGACAAACACACACACCCATGACCGAGGGAGGACTCGAACCTCCGCCGGGACCAGCCGCATAGTCCATGGCTGTAGCGCCTTTGACCGCTCGGCTAATCCCGCGCGGCAATTAGGTGAATGTTACCATCTATGACTCTGCGAGTTTTCGTATAGAAGAGAGCCGAAGTCATATCCAACGTCCGTATAGTAAAGGTGGTGTCGCTGTCCTGCTGCAGAAAGAAGTTCCTTTTCGGAAGAACACAATAGTTCTTCGACACCAGGACTGCAGATATCGGTAGCACGAATTAAAATATGGTCTGTATTATTCACACTGTTATCCGGTTATTGCTCCCAGAGAACCGAGATAGGTGAAGCAGAGTGGAAAGAACGGAAATTCGTGGTTGGAGACCCAGGACAAAGCTCACATAGTGTAATAGATGATAGTCAATTCACAGTCCTCAACGACGGCTCTCCTACGTGGCGTCTCTTCCCCAAAAAAGCGGCTCTGTTGATGACCTTGTGTAACGCTCGCCGCCAATTGCAAATGTTTCTACTCGTTTGGTAATGATGACGTCTTAGGATCATGCCATTTTCCTCTTATTATGACAATAGACGTGACAGCAAGAAATGTGAAATTATATGTGATCTGAGGTTTCCCGGCGAATGTGCTGTATCCAAGGTTCTCGGGTGTCCAGCCGGATCCGATCGTCGAAGTTCCACGATATTTCGGCGAATAACCGTTCCACCATCATCAGGTGGAACGGTTATTCGCCGAAATATCGTGGAACTTCCACGATCGGATCCGGCTGGACACCCGAAAACCTTGGATACAGATGTGTGTGGTGTCACCGCCAGACACCACACTTGCTAGGTGGTAGCTTAAATCTGCCGCAGTCCATTTAGTACATGTCGGAACCGCGTGTCGCCACTGGGTGATCGCAGACCGAGCGCCACCACAAGGCAGGTCTCGAGATACGGACGAGCACTCGCCCCAGTTGTACGGACGACATTGCTAGCGACAATACGGACGAAGCCTTCCTCTCATTTGCCGAGAGACAGTTAGAATAGCCTTCTGCTAAGTCCATGGCTACGACCTAGCAAGCCGCCATTAGCCTTACCTAGTTTGAGAGTTATCGTATAAATGTCTCAAGAAGAACGTTGTAAACCAACAAAGAATAAAGTTAAGTATATTCCAAAGCTACGTATTTTCTTGATAGCAGTCATAACGTATCCTGTTCCAGACTTGACGCCAGTCGGCGTGTGTGTACGCGTGCCTTTCGGCTCCCTTCTCAGTGTGGCGTAGCTAGCTTGTTACGCCACAACAATGTGAAATTCTTTCCCAACAACCCTTCGAACATCAACAAAGCTAACTGCCACTGTTTCAAAAAAATAATGGAAGATACGGTTGACGTAGCAGCAGAAACGGACCCAATGCACGTATTTTGCTAGGTTGGAAACTCCGCGGTATGGCGGAACACGGAAAGTTCACGTAAGTAGGCAGTGAATTAAACCTATAGGTAAACGTTTCCAGTTGGTATAAATATAAGTGTTGTTACATTAGTGGAAGTGTTAGTGAAGTGTTAAAGAAGATTAAACGGGGTAAGAAGTTTATTTTCCTTCTCGCGCCTATAGCACGGATTTTAGGCTTAATTTCATGCGCACGTATCGTAAGTAAACAGTGACTTAAACTTATATGTAATCACCAGTTCTTTCATTCAGTACTCTCTCAATTTATTTATATCTGTCCTGAATAGTTTCTAGGGTCCTTTGTTTACGTTTTAGTCAGTACTTAAATCAGTTTATACGATTTCTGTTTTTACCATGAGTGAGAAGGGTGTGACATGCCGTAGGATCGTTAGTTCCAGGGTATGGTGTGATGGGTGCTGTAGTTTCTTTCATTGGGGCGAATGTAGTGGCGTGGGAAATGGGGACATAAATGAGGTTCACCAGTGGTATTGTTGGATCTGCAGTAGAGAAGGAAAATACTGGAACAGGAAGGGAAAATTGCAGCTCTTCAAGCTGACTTAGACAAGGCAAAGGAGGAACTGGACAGGTTAAAGAGGGAGAAGAGTGAACAGAGTTGGGAAGTGGCAATAGATAATAGGAGGAACAGGCAAAGGAGAGCATCAGACAGCTTTGTCATAAATCTTGAAAGTAGATTTGACGTGTTGACTCGGTCAGAATCGGATGAGCCTCATGTAGCTGAAGCTGTAGAAAGGGCACAACAAGCTTTCAAGGACTTGAAAAAGGTAGGGAAATTTGTAAAGAGAAAGAAAGTTCTGTTGTTAGGTAGTTCCCATGGTAGAGGTGTTGGCCAACTACTGCAGGAAAATCTAGGTCCAGAGTACCAGGTCACAAACTTTTTCAAGCCTAGTGCAGATCTGGGTCAGGTAACAGAGGATTTAGGTTCTTTATGCAAGCATTTCACAAAGGAGGATGCCGTGGTTATAGTGGGTGGTCCAGGAAGTAGCATTGACAGAGACTCTGAATATTCCATAGAGAGTGACCTGGTGAAGATAGCATCAGCAACGAAGCATACGAGTGTGGTATTTGTGTCTGTGTTGAGACGCCATGATCGGCCTCATTTGAACACTTCCGTCGGGAGGGTGAGCTTGGAGTTGGAATGGCTGCTTAGGACGGATGTAGGGTCCCATATTGGTTTGATTCCTGTGGATGCTATCAATCGGTAGGACTACACTAGGCATGACCTTGACCTCAATAGGAAAGGGAAGGGAAAACTGTCTGGGTTGATTGCAGAAAGCTTAAGGGGGGACACTGTCACAAGTAGTAAAATACCAGTAGTCACAGGTGTCAGGGGAATGCCTTTTTTAGGATAGGGAAGGGGGAAAGAAAACGAGTTTTAAGAGAGATTGGCAGACACACTCAGTTTGAGAAAACAGATGAACAGGAGTCAGATTTTAGCATTCAGCCTCCATTTAAACAATGTTTAACAGAAAGTAATCAGAAACTGCCAGTTCATCGTTGCCAAAGCAGTTATAATCCCATTAGTATGCAGTATCAGTTAGCTTTATTACACCAGAACATTCCGGGACTCAGAAATAAAGTTGATGAACTACTCATTTGTATCGATGAAATGAATTCATCTAACCAAATTGACATAATCTGCCTCTCTGAACATCAAGTGACCACTGGTATAGATATGTTAGACATTTTAGGATTTAAGCTAGCTTCCTACTTCTGCAGAGTAGATATGGATAGAGGAGGAGTTGCCACATTTATTAAAAACTGCCATAAATTCAAGAACATTGACATTAATAAATTCTGTTTAGAGCAGCATCTAGAAGCATGTGCAACAGAAGTAGAGTTCCATAACAGATACTATATAATAGTAACTATCTACCAAGCACCTGCAGGAAATTATAATCTATTCATAAATCATCTGCAAGCTCTTTTAGGTTATTTAACAGGAAGAAACGAAGAAATTTTGATTGTTGGTGACTTTAATACAGATTTTGTAATGCAATCTTCCAGTAAACATTTACTGCAGTTAGTAATGTTGTCCTTCAATCTAAGTAAATGGCACAACTCCAGTAATAAATATAGACTTTGAACAGAAGTCTGTAGCTAAGGTAGAATTTTCAAAATTTTTAGGTGTGTCCATTGATGAGAGGTTAATCTGGAAGCAACACATTGATGGTCTGCTGAAACGTCTGTGTTCAGCTACGTATGCTATTAGGGTTATTGCAAATTTTGGTGACAAGAATCTCAGTAAATTAGCTTACTATGACTACTTTCATTCACTGCTTTCGTATGGCATCATATTCTTGGGTAATTCATCGTTGAGTAGAAAAGTATTCATTGCTCAAAAACGTGTAATCAGAATAATTGCTGGAGCCCACCCACAGTCATCCTGCAGACATCTATTTAAGGATCTAGGGATCCTCACAGTAACCTCACAGTATATATATTCACTTATGAAATTTGTTGTTAATAATCGAACCCAGTTCAAAAGTAATAGCAGGGTGCAAAGCTATAACACCAGGAGAAAGGATGATCTTCACTATGCAGGGTTAAATCTGACTTTGGCACAGAAAGAGGTAAATTATGCTGCCACAAAAGTCTTTGGTCACCTACCAAACAGCATCAAAAGCCTGACAGATAGCCAACTAACATTAAAAAAATAAATTAAAAGAATTTCTAGATGACAACTCCTTCTACTCATTGGCTGAATTTTTAGATATAAATTAAGGGAAAAAAACAACTTAAACATTAGTGTCATGCAATATTTTGTGTACTGTAATATCTTGTACAGACATTTTTTATTAACCTGACACGTTCCACATCATTACGAAGTGTCGTATTCATGACCTATGGAACAAGTATGAATCTAATCTAATCTACTCACACTGTAAACTTTCCAACTAGGATCACTAAATCCTCAAGGACAGCCATTGATAACATTTTTATAGACAAATCAAAGGAACAAAATCATATCATAAAACCTGTAATAAATGGAATATCAGATCATGACATGCAGCTCCTCGTTTTAGATGTAAATTCTAAGCAGATTATCAAGACTGCTAAATCTGAGTACAGGAGAGTAGTCAATCAACCAAAAATTGAGTGTTTTAGAAACCTGCTCGAAGATATCAACTGGAAGGATGTTTATAGTGCTCATGACATGAATGAAAAATATAACACATTCATGAACAATGTCAGTACCATGTTTGAAAACTGTTTTCCTCTAAAAGTTACTCAAATTAAACAGAAGTCTATAATAAAACCACGGATTACACAAGGAATAAAGATTTCCTGTAAGACAAAAAGGAAAATGTATCTGTCGACCAAGAATAGCTCCAATGGTGACGATTTAGCTAAATACAAGGATTACTGTAAAATATTAAAAAAAAAGTAATTCAGACATCTAAACAGATGCACTACGAGAAGAAGATAGCAATATCAGGGAACAATATAAAAACAAAATGGGATATAGTGAAAGAGGAGACTGGTAGAACCAGAAAGGAACAGAGGCAAATAGCACTAAGGTTAGATGACACATTAGTAACCGATGGGCATAGTGTGGCAAATTTATTTAACAAGTACTTTATATCCGTTACTTATAGAACGGTATTGTCAGGATCAGTAAATGATGCCCTTGAATATCTGTAACTAGCCTTTACAAATAGCTTCAGGTACATGAATATGTCACTCACTTCACCAAAAGAAATAAATTCCATAATAAAATCTTTAAAAACAAAGCATTCTAGTGGTTACAATGAAATGTCAACAAAGTTAATTAAGGCATGTTCTTGTGAGTTTAGTACAATTCTAAGTTACTTGTGTAACCAGTCAATTATAACTGGGACATTTCCTGACTGGCTAAAATATGCAGATGTTAAGCCTCTATTCAAGAAAGGGGATAAAGAGATACCATCAAACTACAGACCGATTTCACTTTTGCCAGCATTCTCAAAAATTTTAGAAAAAGTAATGTACAGGCAGCTTCTCAACCATCTGACCCCAAATAACATATTATCAAGAACACAGTTTGGATTTCTGAAGGGTTCTAATATCGAGAAGGCTATTTACACCTACAGTGAAAATGTACTTAATTCATTAAATAAAAAATTACAAGCAGCAGGTATTTTCTGTGATTTGTCAAAGGCATTCGATTGTGTGAACCACAACATCTTTTTAAATAAATTAGAAAGAAGCACTTACTTTAGTTCAAAAAGGGGTCCACTACTTAGGAACATTCATCTTTAACAATTTGCCAGCAAACATAAAAAATTTAGTTACAAACAAAGATCAGTTTAAAAGGAGCCTGAAAGACTTATTAGTGGCCAACTCCTTCTACTCCATTGACGAATTTTTTAATAGAAACAAATGATGTATTGTATATATTCATACTATTAGTATTGTTATTTCAGCTGAAAAAAAATTGACATGTTCCACATCCACGAGGATCTCCTCAGCACGGATCTATGGAACGAAAAACTAATCTAATCTAATCTAATCTAATCTAATGACTACCGAACCCTGACTACCAATTCAGCAGCATTAAGATCTCCTCATCGAAGAAAGGTTTCCTATACTACTGATAGGCAGATGCTAAAATCAAGAGGTTTTTGAAAAAGTAAAAACGTCTTTGTGGACAAATTATTGTGAATAGATGAACAGAGATATCAAGATGTCTGACTTGTGGAGGACAATAAGGAATATCAGAAGTCTTAACTCGAAGCCGGACCAGGCAGAAATGGATGAAAGCGTGAGAAAAGTTGTGCTTGACAACTAGGCTTTCTATTGCTCCATGAGTCCCGCTGTTCCCCCAGTAGTCAAAGTATCTGACCATTTCCCAAGATCGCCATATTTGTTGAAACAGTAAAAGTAAATCCTGAAGTCCTCGACGAACTCAGTCCTTGGAGTGGAGTATATTCCTTATCTTATACTTCTTGTTCTGCCAAGTTGTGCGTTGACGACATTTCTATGAACATTTATCGACACCTGAATTAGAATCTGCTTTCTTACTGAACAATTCAAAGAATCATTACAGCGCCCTAACCTAAAGCAATGCCTGGAAGTCTAACGTCACGCATGTCCTTCCCGTTTTCGGCGTGTGTCAGAAGTGCCCCGTTTGAAGTGGGGCTTGGAATTCGAGAATTTACTTTCAGAAATCCAGTTTGGATTTCTATAGGATAGAGGAACACTAGGCCGTAATTCTATTCATCACTCTGAAATTTTTAGTGCATTCAACAACAGGTAGCAAGATTTTGTGTTTGGCATTCTAACTTTTCTAAAGCACATAATCATATGCGTAAGATTCCAGAACAAATTATTCATAGATCCTCAAGAGGATTGCCTCAGTGCTCAACTCCCAGTCGTCTTGGGCGGCCGGAGTGGCTGAGCGGTTCTAGGCGCTACAGTCTGGCACCGCGCGACCGCTACGGTTGCTGGTTCGAATCCTGCCTCGGGCATGGATGTGTGTGATGTCCTTAGGTTAGTCAGGTTTAAGTAGTTCTAAGTTCTAGGGGACCGATGACTTCAGAAGTTAAGTCCCATAGTGCTCAGAGCCATTTGATTCAGTCGTCTTCTGTTTTTAATATGCGCTCGGGATATGGACAACATCATTACATCAGAGGTTGAAACTCTCCAGTATGCAGATGATTTACATCTTATTTTCTACATATAGAGATAAACACTCTTGCCCTCACTTTACGAGCCATTTACGCATAAACCCTCTGGTTGAGTGCTAACGACCTAACAATTTGACTGAGACACATTCTGTAGTTCTCTTCAGCTGCACAAGGGTATGACCGACTAGTTCAAGTATTTATTAGAAAGCTTCTCCTTCCCGCTGGTGGCGGAAGTGAAATTTTCAGGTATGTTATTTGATATGCACTTAACAGAGACTGGTAACATGTCTCTTGAAATCGAATAAAAAGCATTAACAGAAGAGACCTATAGTTGGAACTTTGTGGGTTTCAGACCCGAACATTCTCTTCGTCCCCTTTATCATCAATTATGGATGCTTCTTACATCACAACTGTGATAAACCTCTATGTTATAACGGTGACACAGAACAATTTCCATGCTTGTGGGTATGCCTGGAGGAACAGGATCGACTTTGTCGAGTGCCTTACTATTAGAATCTATTGAATCTCCGCTGTATTTTCTGCGTCAGTAGTTGCCGAGAAAATTTATTTACCATGAGAGACAGGAGCCTAAGAGTAGATTGATCACCCACCTACGAAAACGACCGCCTTCCGCACCTAAGGTTTACATCGGAAATGAGGTGCCTTTACCATCTACTAGTGGAAGCATTAAACTCTACCGCTCAATTCAAACAATTACCTCCATGGGCCCATTTGAAACTTCATTCCGATATCAGTTGGAAACCTCCCTATTCAACATTACAGTTTTAGGAAAACACATTAAGTTCATGTTTCAGTACTTACATTAATCTTTATTGACACACGTTGTTCACGTTTATACTGACAGCTTTCTATTTCAAGAGACTTCTGCAGTAGAAGGTGTAGTTCTTGTCCCGAAGGTGAAATATTCCAAGCAACTTCGCCTGTCCCCATGTTGTTCAATTTTTACTGCAGAAGCGATAGCGATTCGAGAGGCTTTTATAATTGATGTTCATGCGGGGCTAAAGATCCTGCTGCAGTGTTGGACTCAAAAAGCTTATTACAATTTAAGCAAAATATAAAATGAAACAGTAAACTGAATATTCAAATAGCAGAAATTTTACGAGAAACATTGCAGTATAGGCGAAGAGATATGAGAATCTCCCATGAATGCCGGACATTTGCCACGCAGGACATTTTCCACGCCGGACATTTGCCACACTTGCCCCTTCGCCAGGTGGCTTGAGTAGCGATCCCTCAGGTAAGGGACGCCCTTCCTCGTACTACTTCTGTCCGCTTTCAAACCGCCGTCTCCACATCTTACTCGATACAACCAGTACATAAGGGACCTTCTTCTTCGAGATCTTGGCCAAATACAGAGCTTCTTTTCCGAAATCGAAATATTTATAACTTTTGGGGAACGGAAGCAATTCCGACGATTATGTCAGTATGTAATTAGTTCTGCCAAGTATAAATATAGATCCCTCAGTCTGTACGGTAGCTTCCTTTCACGGTTACTGATTGCGATAGAAACAGTCCATCGGCATGGGAGCAACAAGAAAGGAACGATGTAAAGAGAATACGAATGTACTCTAATCATTTCTTTTTGATCACTGCATTTGTGCCTACTTTAATTATTACAACTGCATGCCCAAAAGACAATAAGGAAAGAAGAAATGGGTATGTGAATGTTTGAAAAGAAGAACGACATACTCCATATTAATTTACTCTGTAAAATCCGATATCCCTTGCGGCGAAACATTAGTTAATAAAGTGTAGCAGGACAATGTTCAAAACATGACTGAAAATACGTTCATAAACAGATAAGAACATCTATGATTGACAAGTCATCTTCAGTCGACGTAAAATTTTAAAATGTTAGAATTAAGGAAATGAAGTAATACAGAATGCTATGCTTGTAACGTACGTTGTTGTTCTCCATTGTTTAGTTCTAGTATTTACAGGGTCACACAGCAAGCATCCGAGGTTTTGGATGGAAAAGCCGTAATTGTAATGATCTCCACTACAACAGAAACAAGAATCACAACTTAAGGAAAAATAATGTAATGTGTGTTCCAGCTCACAAGCGACATTGAAGCAGATAGTTCCTGTGACTTAGTATGGCAGCGGTTATATTCAACAACCGGAATAAATTAATAACTGGCTCCTTTTACCGAGTCCCGGTCTCAGATAAAACAGTTGCTGAACATTTCAAAGAAAACTGGAGTCTCATCGCAAATAGGTACCCTACTCATATAATTATAGTTGGCAGTAACTTCAATCTACCTTCCGTATGTTCACAAAAATATATTTTCAGACCCTATTGTAGATAGAAAACGATTTCCGTAATTGTTCTAAATGCTTTTTTTAAATTATTTTGCATAATTAGTTCACGAGGCCATTCAAATTGTAAATGGTTACGAAAACACACTTGACCTTTTAGCCACAAATAATCCTTAGCATCACGACGGATACAGGGATTAGTGAACACGCGGTCGTAGCGAGGCTCAGTTTTGTAACAAAGCAATTCACCAAAACTAAACGCGAAATATATCTATTTATAAAAGCAACTAAAAATTCGGTTGACGTCTTTCTAAGAGACAGTCTCCAATCCTTCCAAACTATGTAAGTGAAGACCATATCTGGCTTAAGTTCAAAGAAATAGTATCAACAGCACTCGAGATATTCATACCAAATAAATTAATAACAGACGGAACTGATTCCCCATTGTACACAAAACACGACAGAAAGTTGCTGCAGGAGCACCGAAAAAGGCATGTATAATTTAGATGAGCGCAAAATCTCCAAGATTGGAGAAGTTTTACTGAGGCTCGAAATTTGGTGCGGACTTCAATGCGAGATGCATTTAATAGTTTCCACAACGAAAGTCTCTCTAGAAATGTGACGGAAAATCCATAGATTCTGGTCCTATGTTAAGTAGACCAGCAGAAACGTTCAGCAAGTAAGGAGGGGGAGGAGGAGGGGGACCCAACCCTTCGGAGCAGGTAAAATCGTGGCAAATGTCAGCCGTGGCAAATGTCCGGCGTGGCAAATGTCCGCACACCTCTCCCCTCTGTGGGCCCGGCTCACATACAATTGGCTTACAAGACAAACTGCTGGCGAAGAATGCCAGTGGTTCTGGCTGAGCAATAAACGTCAGTCTACCATCCCCTGATTTCAAGTTGAGAGTGTGGAAACCGACCGTAAAGCCAATGTGACACTGCGATCCAGCCAATACTTAAGTCCCCCTTGCTTCGAGAATTTCAGACGAGCAGGGAGCTGATACCAACCTTGGTACTAATTCGTATCAACCATAGTTAATCCTACCCACTTACTTGTGGTAAGTATCAAGGATAACCATTTCTACGACTATTATGAAATAGAAGAAGGAGATGTAAGCAATTTGCTATTTGCGAATTACTTCGAAACACAGAAAAACTCTTTACTGCAAAACCTTGTGAAACTGAAAATTACCAATTCAACAAGTGCTCCTGTTTCGCCATTCGAGTCCTCCGATATCTTCCACAGTGCTCATGAAGCATGTACGCTACATTAAAAAATTTTATTTTTCCTACGTAGGAAATTAACTAAACTCGCTGTCCTTGATTGTAGCTTGTACTTTACGCCATGTGCTGCCTGTTCAACACTTGCTTTCATTCCTGCAAGCTACTAATACGTGTGTTATCACGGTTTAGAGAAAGTGAGGTAATTTCTGATTGTTTTTAATAAGTTTAAATGGAGTGTCTTTAGAAAACATTTTAAAATGCTAATAAACCATAAGCTATTTAGAGAAAAAAAATATTTGTTTCCCTATAACATTAAGGCGATATCTTCCATCGATGTAGCACTGAGTTTACGACTTGCATTTTCACATTCCCAATGGAGATTAAAAGACGTGGAAAGTAGCGAAGAAGAAGATACGGAAAATCTACATCTACATCTACACCCATACTCCGCAAGCCACCTGACGGTGTGTGGCGGAGGGTACTCTGAGTACCTCTATCGGTTCTCCCTTCTATTCCAGTCTCGTATTGTTCGTGGAAAGAAAGATTGTCAGTATGCCTCTGTGTGGGCTCTAATCCCTTTGATTTTATCTTCATGGTCACTTCGCGAGGTATACGTAGGAGGGAGCAATATACTGCTTGACTCCTCGGTGAAGGTATGTTGTCGAAACTTCAACAAAAGCCCGTACCGAGCTACTGAGCGTCTCTCCTGCAGAGTCTTCCACTGGAGTTTATCTGTCATCTCCGTAACGCTTTCGCGATTACTAAATGATCCTGTAACGAAGCGCGCTGCTCTCCGTTGGATCTTCTCTATCTCTTCTATCAACCCAATCTGGCATGGATCCCATGCTGGTGAGCAATATTCAAGCAGTGGGCGAACAAGCGTACTGTAACCTACTTCCTTTGTTTTCGGATTGCATTTCCTTGGTATTCTTCCAATGAAGATGGCAAAGGAGATGCATTTCCAGTGAGAAACGCTTCAGAACACCAAAGCCTGTCCCAGTACCAACAGCAAGGATGTTCCATGCATGTGTCTACCTGAAATCTTGAATAAAACCCATAAAACTTGATTCTGATGTGCGTTGCCTGATTGTAAGGATCACACATTTGTGTAGTGTACTCAACACAAAACATATTTTTGTTGTAGAGAAAAAATGAACTACACTCCTGGAAATGGAAAAAAGAACACATTGACACCGGTGTGTCAGACCCACCATACTTGCTCCGGACACTGTGAGAGGGCTGTACAAGCAATGATCACACGCACGGCACAGCGGACACACCAGGAACCGCGGTGTTGGCCGTCGAATGGCGCTAGCTGCGCAGCATTTGTGCACCGCCGCCGTCAGTGTCAGCCAGTTTGCCGTGGCATACGGAGCTCCATCGCAGTCTTTAACACTGGTAGCATGCCGCGACAGCGTGGACGTGAACCGTATGTGCAGTTGACGGACTTTGAGCGAGGGCGTATAGTGGGCATGCGGGAGGCCGGGTGGACGTACCGCCGAATTGCTCAACACGTGGGGCGTGAGGTCTCCACAGTACATCGATGTTGTCGCCAGTGGTCGGCGGAAGGTGCACGTGCCCGTCGACCTGGGACCGGACCGCAGCGACGCACGGATGCACGCCAAGACCGTAGGATCCTACGCAGTGCCGTAGGGGACCGCACCGCCACTTCCCAGCAAATTAGGGACACTGTTGCTCCTGGGGTATCGGCGAGGACCATTCGCAACCGTCTCCATGAAGCTGGGCTACGGTCCCGCACACCGTTAGGCCGTCTTCCGCTCACGCCCCAACATCGTGCAGCCCGCCTCCAGTGGTGTCGCGACAGGCGTGAATGGAGGGACGAATGGAGACGTGTCGTCTTCAGCGATGAGAGTCGCTTCTGCCTTGGTGCCAATGATGGTCGTATGCGTGTTTGGCGCCGTGCAGGTGAGCGCCACAATCAGGACTGCATACGACCGAGGCACACAGGGCCAACACCCGGCATCATGGTGTGGGGAGCGATCTCCTACGCTGGCCGTACACCACTGGCGATCGTCGAGGGGACACTGAATAGTGCACGGTACATCCAAACCGTCATCGAACCCATCGTTCTACCATTCCTAGACCGGCAAGGGAACTTGCTGTTCCAACAGGACAATGCACGTCCGCATGTATCCCGTGCCACCCAACGTGCTCTAGAAGGTGTAAGTCAACTACCCTGGCCAGCAAGATCTCCGGATCTGTCCCCCATTGAGCATGTTTGGGACTGGATGAAGCGTCGTCTCACGCGGTCTGCACGTCCAGCACGAACGCTGGTCCAACTGAGGCGCCAGGTGGAAATGGCATGGCAAGCCGTTCCACAGGACTACATCCAGCATCTCTACGATCGTCTCCATGGGAGAATAGCAGCCTGCATTGCTGCGAAAGGTGGATATACACTGTACTAGTGCCGACATTGTGCATGCTCTGTTGCCTGTGTCTATGTGCCTGTGGTTCTGTCAGTGTGATCATGTGATGTATCTGACCCCAGGAATGTGTCAATAAAGTTTCCCCTTCCTGGGACAATGAATTCACGGTGTTCTTATTTCCATTTCCAGGAGTGTATTTTTGCAATTCCATAAGTAACAGCAGAAAGGAGCATACACGTAGGGATTTCAAAAATTAAGTGACACGCATCGCCCCACCCTAAAACGATTGCGCAACAAGAGTCGGTTAAATTTCGAGTCTGTAGCACGTCATCTTCGTGGTGTAGCAATTTTAATGGCCAGTAGTGTAATAACTAATTTACATTTTGCGGTACTTTCATTAATATATTCATTTACTTCAAGTGTCAGTTCACAAATAAAATCCTCAAAGTAATCCGTGGAAATATGTCATTACTAGGATGAGAAAGGAGGTTGATTTATGATGTAAACTATGTGCTACATGCCCCAATAAAGAGCACCAAGTAGACTCACAAGAGTGGTTTATTTTTTTATTTTTTTTTTTAATTTCGTGTTTCCGTCTTGTTTGGTCCCAGAACAAATTATTGATCACAATTTTTTTTTTTTTTTTGACAAACTCTAAGCTCAGGGCCGAGGAGGAATAACAAATCTGTATTATATTCTGTCTGTGGTTGATATGTGAAGATTCCTTATCTATATGTATTGAACCTATGTGAAATAGTCAATGGCTATTTCACATAGGTTCAATACATATAGATAACGAATCTTCACATATCACATGTCAACGTCGCATATCACTCTAACTCCTCACGTCTCACACCGTTGCAGAGTATCCCCCAGCTTGAACAGTCCCCTGCTGACATCCGCTCAATAAAATTTGAAACGAGACTCGTCCGACCAGACAACATGTTTCAGGTCATCAACAGTCCAATGTCGGTCTGACGGGCCCAGGCGAGGCGTAAAGCTTTGTGTCGTGCAGTCATTAAGGGTACACGAGTGGGCCTTCGGCTCCGAAAGCCCATATCGATGATGTATCGTTAAATGTTTCGCACGCTGAAATTGTTGATGGTCCAGCATCGAAATCTGCAGCAGTTTGTGGAAGGGTTGCACTTCTGTCACGCTGAACGATCCTTTTCAATCGTCGTTGGTCCCGTTCTTGCAGGATATTTTTCCGGTCGCAGCGATGTCGCAGACTTGATGTTTTACCGATTTTCTGATATTCACGGTATACTCGTGAAATGGTCGTACGGGAAAATCCCCATTTCATCGCTACCTCGGAGATGCTGTGTTCCATCACTCCGGCGCCGACTACGACACCACGTTCAGACTCACTTAAATCTTGATAACCTGCCATTGTAGTAGCAGTAACCAATCTAACAACTGCGCCAGACACTTGTTGTCTTATACAGGCGTTGCGACCTCAGGGCCGTATTCTGCGTGTTTACGTGTATTTGAATACGCATGCCTATACCAGTTTCTTTGGGGCTTCAGTGTATTTGAACCAAGCTGTTTGCATTGTTGTTGTTGTGGTCTTCAGTCCCGAGACTGGTTTGATACAGCTCTCCATCCTACTCTATCCTGTGTAAGGTTCTTCATCTCCCAGTACCTACTGCAACCTACATCCTTCTGAATCTGCTTAGTGTATTCATCTCTTGGTCTCCCTCTACGATTTTTACCCTCCACGCTGTCCTCCAATGCTAAATTTGTGATCCCTTGATGCCTCAGAATATGCCCTACCAACCGATCCCTTCTTCTAGTCAAGTTGTGCCACAAATTCCTCTTCTCTCCAATTATATTCAATAACTCCTCATTAGTTATGTGATCTACCCATCTAAACTTCAACATTCTTCTGTAGCACCACATTTCGAAAGCTTCTATTCTCTTCTTGTCTAAACTATTTATCGTCCATGTTTCACTTCCATACATGGTTACACTCCATACAAATACTTTCAGAACCGACTTCCTGACACTTAAATCTATACTCGATGTTAACAAATTTCTCATCTTCAGAAACGCTTTCCTTGCCATTGCCCGTCTACATTTTAGATCCTCTCTACTTCGATCATCATCAGTTATTTGGGTCCCCAAATAGCAAAACTCATTTACTACTTTAAGCCTCACATTTCATAATCTAATTCCCGAAGCATCACCCGATTTAATTCGACTACATTCCATTATTCTCGTTTTGCTTTTATTGTTGTTCATCTTATATCCTTCTTTCAAGACACTGTCCATTCCGTTCAACTGCTCTTCCAGGTCCTTTTCTATCTCTGACAGAATTACAATGTCATCAGCGAACCTCAAAGTTTTTATGTCGTCTCCATGAATTTTAATTCCTACTCCCAATTTTTCTTTTGTTTGCTTTACTGCTTGCTCAATATACAGACTGAATAACATCGGGGATAGGCTACAACCCTGTCTCACACCCTTCCCAACCACTGCTTCCCTTTCAAAAAAAAAAATGGTTCAAATGGCTCTGAGCACTATGGGAGTCAACTGCTGAGGTCATAAGTCCCCTAGAACTTAGAACTACTTAAACCTAACTAACCTAAGGACATCACACACATCCACGACCGAGGCAGGATTCGAACCTACGACCGTAGCGGTCGCGCGGTTCCAGACTGTTGCACCTAGAACCGCTCGGCCACCATGTCCGGCAAAAGAAACAACAGATTTCAGTTGTTTATTACAGACAAACTATGAAGGACAGAACACTTTATGCACGTCACTGGATAGAGGAAGGTTGAAAGTTTTATGTTCGCACCGACGCTATGCCATACACTCAACATGAGCGCCATGCGTTGCTCGAGAAATATCAAAATTGTAGTTCATTTCATTCCACACACGAATCAACAAGTCAGTGTTTACTGAAGAGACAGCTTCAACAGTTTATCAGTTGTTGTCGAGTAGTTGCCATAGCTAGGACGAAGACTCTTTCTTTTATGCACCCCCAGAGAAACGAATCTCAAGGTGTGCGGTCTGGTGACCTGGGAGGCCAAAAGCAATGAACAAGATCTTGTTATTCAACTGTTCCTGTCCAGCGTTGTAGGATGGCGTTCTTAAAAAGACGCTGCAGCTTAAGGTGAAAGTGACGCGGGCACCGTGATGCATAAAAAATGTGGTCATTCGAATCTTCGTGAAGTTGAGGAAACTACCGATTTTGCATCATGTTCAGGATGACATTGCTGTCACAGTTTCCTCCGCGTTAAGGAAATGTTTATAAATTCTCCGAACAGAAACGGAACAAAACGCGTTCATTGTCGGTGTTCGAAGACGACGATAGGATTTTGCGATCCCCAAATTGTTACATTACTTTACCAGACAGATGAAACATCGATTCGTCTGTAGAGTTGAGTCTTTCGGGAAAAGTGTCCTCTGCCATATTCTGGAGAAATGAAATGTAAAATTTGTACCTTCTGTTTTGGTCGCCGGGACACAATTGCTGCAGCAACTGCAACTTGTAAAGCTTCAAATGCAGACGTCGTTTCAGAACACGCCACAGCGTTGTTTGAGGAACTTTAAATTTTTGACCTGCCCGTCTTGTGGACTTCCGGGGGCTCTGTGTGAGCACATCTCGAATACGCTCGACCTTTTCATCACACGCGCGTAGCCGACCAGTGCCCTTCCCTGTGCGTATGCAACCAACTTTCAAGGATTTTGTATACCAGTCATAAATCTGCATGTGCAGAGGTGGCTTCTTGCTGTATCGGCGGCGAAATGCACGTTGGACGTGAACAATGGACTGACTTCACCCAAATTTCAACACACAAAATGATTTCTCTTCTGTTGCAGTAGCCATGTTGCTCAAAACTTTGAAACTTCCTCTATCCAGTGACATGCGCAATGTGTAATAAACAACTGAAATCTATTTTTTTCTTTTTGAATCACCTGGCATAAGAGCACAACCAGCGATTTCATCAGATTAACGACCTCAAAAGATAAAAGGGGACAGGTGTGACAAACGTATCTAACGTGCCCGGTTGCCCAGATCCGTTTTCTTAACGAGCGACGACGTATGTTTAGTACTATGCACGAAAAGGAAGAGCAGGATGTGTTGGAGGAGTGGCTAAGACACTGGAGTTTCATACGTCTCGAACTACTCACACCGTCAATCAGCGGTCTCTTTTGAAATTTAATTCATTTCCTCTATCTACTTAAAAAAAATAGGATTTGTTCACCTGGCTCTTCTTTGCCCAATCCGAAAGTTGACGAGACGTCAAAACCAAGTTAACTCGTCTCTTATCTAAAGCTTCACATCATAGGCTAAGCTCCAACATAGCTCTGAAAATCAGGTGGTAAATTTTTGGAGCCTTAATCGGTAGTTTTCGTCCAAGTAATCAAGTGTACATCATCTAACTTCCTTCTTTGAGCTTACTAAAATCATTCAATTTTTGTTTAGAGATGAAGAGTAATTAGTATTAACAATGCGTCATAGAGTAAATTGGCCACAGCTAACATCCATACCCATCCGTCTTTCCTGGGTTTAGGTTGTCTCCATCAACTAATGAACGTTTCCCATGATCAACAACGCTAAACAGTTTCCTTCACTGCATTAGCGATAAATTTCAGTAAATAATCCAGTAGTAAATATCTCATGATTTTGCAAAATAGCTGCTAGTTGCGTTTATTGTAAATAGTTATCAATGTTACAATGTGCAAGCTGCAGCAGCATCAGGAAATTCGGTAACCTTGCAGCGTACATCTTGTAATGTACACTCCTGGAAATGGAAAAAAGAACACATTGACACCGGTGTGTCAGACCCACCATACTTGCTCCGGACACTGCGAGAGAGCTGTACAAGCAATGGTCACACGCACGGCACAGCGGACACACCAGGAACCGCGGTGTTGGCCGTCGAATGGCGCTAGCTGCGCAGCATTTGTGCACCGCCGCCGTCAGTGTCAGCCAGTTTGCCGTGGCATACGGAGCTCCATCGCAGTCTTTAACACTGGTAGCATGCCGCGACAGCGTGGACGTGAACCGTATGTGCAGTTGACGGACTTTGAGCGAGGGCGTATAGTGGGCATGCGGGAGGCCGGGTGGACGTACCGCCGAATTGCTCAACACGTGGGGCGTGAGGTCTCCACAGTACATCGATGTTGTCGCCAGTGGTCGGCGGAAGGTGCACGTGCCCGTCGACCTGGGACCAGACCGCAGCGACGCACGGATGCACGCCAAGACCGTAGGATCCTACGCAGTGCCGTAGGGGACCGCACCGCCACTTCCCAGCAAATTAGGGACACTGTTGCTCCTGGGGTATCGGCGAGGACCATTCGCAGCCGTCTCCATGAAGCTGGGCTACGGTCCCGCACACCGTTAGGCCGTCTTCCGCTCATGCCCCAACATCGTGCAGCCCGCCTCCAGTGGTGTCGCGACAGGCGTGAATGGAGGGACGAATGGAGACGTGTCGTCTTCAGCGATGAGAGTCGCTTCTGCCTTGGTGCCAATGATGGTCGTATGCGTGTTTGGCGCCGTGCAGGTGAGCGCCACAATCAGGACTGCATACGACCGAGGCACACAGGGCCAACACCCGGCATCATGGTGTGGGGAGCGATCTCCTACACTGGCCGCACACCACTGGTGATCGTCGAGGGGACACTGAATAGTGCACGGTACATCCAAACCGTCATCGAACCCATCGTTCTACCATTCCTAGACCGGCAAGGGAACTTGCTGTTCCAACAGGACAATGCACGTCCGCATGTATCCCGTGCCACCCAACGTGCTCTAGAAGGTGTAAGTCAACTACCCTGGCCAGCAAGATCTCCGGATCTGTCCCCCATTGAGCATGTTTGGGACTGGATGAAGCGTCGTCTCACGCGGTCTGCACGTCCAGCACGAACGCTGGTCCAACTGAGGCGCCAGGTGGAAATGGCATGGCAAGCCGTTCCACAGGACTACATCCAGCATCTCTACGATCGTCTCCATGGGAGAATAGCAGCCTGCATTGCTGCGAAAGGTGGATATACACTGTACTAGTGCCGACATTGTGCATGCTCTGTTGCCTGTGTCTATGTGCCTGTGGTTCTGTCAGTGTGATCATGTGATGTATCTGACCCCAGGAATGTGTCAATAAAGTTTCCCCTTCCTGGGACAATGAATTCACGGTGTTCTTATTTCAATTTCCAGGAGTGTATTTGCACATCAGGCTTAAGAACATTTAATAAATTATATTCATTTTACACCTTTCTTGTGACTGATGTATCGTTGTGTCCGAATAAGAACAATGAAGATCGTGGTTTCAAACACATGCAAATAAGTTTTTAAAATCTAAATTATCATCTTATATCTCGTAATTAGATACAAAATCGTAATCAGGTACAAAATGCTGCGGAAAGGAGCAAAATTATTACGTACGTCTGGTGGCGAGATTGCTCGGACACTCATGATGCCGTGTCTTGACCTTCTAACGCCTAATGAGAGTTACGTTACATTCTTTACTGAACATGTAAACCTTTGTAAAAAGCTCCGATAAACTTGAGTGGTAATGTTAATGCTAAGCTGATAATGACATTCAGTATGAACGCTGTCACTACGAAACACTTCAGTTCTGTCCCCCATAATGTATGATTCTAAGTAATGGAACAGCAAATTCTGATAATCTGAGGCAACAGTGAAAATGTTCAATAACTGGGATTATTTTTTAATTATTTATTCCTAGAATTCCTTTCAGATGCATCTAACAACGTATTTTAGTTCACTTCCATCTTCTTGTGTACTGAGCACAAAAAGACTTAATCGTAATCAAAGAAATAGGTTGGTACGAACTGACAAAACTCATTATTTAATTGGGATGCTTGTTTTACTAAAATCGTTATTTAATTGGAATACTTGTTTTACTACTTTAGTGCTACATTTACATTACAAATTCAAAACAGCTCGCAGTCGAACTGTCCTGATTCTCAAAAGAATTTAATTTTGTTGACAGTGGATATAAGGCGATCTGGTTGAGTAGCGTATATGACGAAGGATTTATCTACGATGCCATTAGGTCGGAGGGTTGCAGATGAACCATTTAACAGACCTATTTCATCCGGAAGTATATTTACAGCTGATTGGAGGAACATCCACAGGCCTGAGATGGAGTTAAAATTTAGAAGCATGCATTCTCGATTACTGCATCTACGCTGTGGACTGACGAAACTAGGTTCACGTAATTTAGCGAAGAAGTATCCGTTGCTCGCTTTGTCAGTTTGGTGAAACTCAACAGGCTCATGATAAGACCACAGTAAGAGTTACTCCACAAAGAAGTGTGAGTTCATCGCAAGTTCCACTAAATAATCGAAATCTTCTAATCTGTCGCTGCTTTAGCCATACTGGCTCATAAATAGAAGGCAATAAAGAGAAGGCCGTCTCGCTGTATTTGATTTTCCGAAAAAGTTTCAGCACGAAAGATCGTATAACTATTGCTCCTTACAATCGTCGCACTAATGCCGAAGAGCTTGTTTTGAAACAAGTAGTCACGAAATAGGAAATTAGCTTAAATCGCTCATCAGAGGAAACACAGTCGGGCCTCATGAGATAGTGCGACGTTCTACACAGATTACTCGCACCCCTTCAAGTACCAATTCATCACAGTTCGCTGGAACAACTGAGGGTGCTAAGCGATTGGAAAACAAGCGCAGGTCATACCCTTACTCAAGAGGAGTCGTCGGGTAGATGTCATAATTATAGGCCTATAATACTGATGTCAGCTTGTTATAGAATTGTGGAACATGTTTTATACTCACGCATTACGACCTTTTTGCGAAAGAAAATCTGTAAAAGAGTCTTCTGCAAACAATGATCTTGAACGACTCGATGGATAGCGTCAGAAGCTCCCTGAGGCTACATGCAGACGAGTCTGTTGGCTATAGGAAGGCCATAACGTCAGAAGACTGTGAGCGAAATGCGGAAATATCTGAGGATAGTCGATTAGTAGTACAGAGACTGGCAGCACCCTAAGAACTAAGTGATTTATATTACACTGCGTATAAATAGGCGAAGAAATCCGTTACAGTTCCATTACGCTATTGGCGATTTATCCCTGGAAACAGCAACTTCGATAAAATATCTGGGATTAACTGTACGAAGCGATCTAAGATGCAATGATCATATAAAACTAATTCTAGTAAAAGCAGATTCCAGGCTGGGGTTCACTGGAAGAGACTTACGAAAAAGACTCATCCACGAAAAATGTGGGTTACAAAAATCTTCCAGAATGAGATTTTTCACTCTGCAGCGGAGTGTGCGCTGAAATGAAACTTCCTGGCAGATTAAAACTGTGTGCCGGGCCGAGACTCTAACTCGGGACCTTTGCCTTTCAGGGGCAAGTGCTCTACCAACTGAGCTACCCAAGCACGACTCACACCCCGCCCTCACAGCTTTACTTCTGCCAGTACCTCGTCTACTACCTACCAAACTTTACAGAACTTCTCCTGCGAACCTTGCAGGACTAGCACTCCTGAAAGAAAGGATATTGCGGAGACATGGCTTAGCCACAGCCTGGGGGATGTTTCCAGAATGAGATTTCCACTCTGCGGCGGAGTGTGCGCTGATATGAAGCTTCCTGGCGGATTAAAACTGTGTGCTCGGTCCGGCACACAGCTTTAATCTGCCAGGAAGTTTTTTACAAAAATCTTGTTAGACCGATTCTTAAGCATTACTGATCAGTCTGGGGCGTTTGTCTGGTTCGAGTAATTGACAAGATTGAGAAGATTCAATGAAGGTCGGTGCATTTCGTCAAATGATCGTTGAGTAGGCGCTAGAACGTTACGGGTACGCTCAACGTACGCCAGTCGCAGACGGCACAAGAGGCCGTTGTGCTCCACGAAGAGGTTACTGTAGAAATTCTAAGAGTGTAAGTATCGAAAAGAGTTGGGCAGCATATTACTTCTCGCATACAGGTCTCACGAAATAACAGAGATTCGGAAATCAGAGTAATTGGAATCTTTATGATGGTTTGTTTACTGGAGATCTTCCCCCATACCAAGTGCAAAATGCTGAAACACTCTCCACCATACAACGTAAAGTGGTTTGCGGATCATAGCTGTCGAAGCAGAGTGATGCACCATTCTCTCGAGCTTCCCACACCAAAATACTCAAAAAGTAGCCGTGAAAATCCTCCGTAATGTTTTTGGTGTTGCTCGGATTCGTACTGTATCTTATTCTGTTTAGGACATTCACCATTCAGCAGTACCAGCTTTTGAAGTTTTTGCCTACAGCATAAAATTTCAGCGTGGACGTGTTATGATGGCTGGATTTGGATTGGCCACTTACCTCCATAGTTTTTCGACACAAGTCTGCTTTTCTTCAACAGTTAACCTTCTTCCACAGTTTTATTTAACTTCTATTTGCGGAGATCTGCAGCAAACTTTTTAATCACTATATTCCTCTCAACACCGACACACGTCCGAATAGCTTCACCTCTCAAAGCAGACAATTGCTAAGCAACGGCAGCGTCACTTCGTGCGATATTTTCATTGTTGTGAGCCTGCCCTGGGACCGATGCTAAGAAGCGAATATTGCTAATGACTAGCGCCCGGATTATTAGGTTTTTGTGAAACTGATTTTAGCACTCCATCTTCTTGGAAAATATTTTTGCCTTTTAGGAGTCATCTAATTAAAATGTAATGAACTCCAGTATCAACATAGAAAAATTTTATCATATTTTTAACACTGTCACTCTAGTTCTTTATGAAAAATGAACAACAAACTATTTTCTGTATCGAAACTCGAAAAAATTCATAAACATTCGAGATATTTACCGGTGGTACAACCATTTTCTCTTTAGTAGTACTGTAATGGATCATCTTCTACCGAAAAATACCTTACATATGTCACTCACATAAAAACACACCGTTGCGATGCGTACTTGAGTATGACCACAGTCCGAGGCCAAACGCTACAATCATACTTCATTTTGGAATTGCATTACACAAAGAACCACATTTCTAAGCTGTGTAATGTGAAACTTTTTCTACTGTCTCCCAGTACATTTTTGCAGACTGAGAAAGTTCAGCCATAGACGTCAGTAACCTCGTCGACTGAAAGCCAAATGCAGTGGTCACAAATGTCCGTTTTAAATACCAGCAATAGCCTTTTCACACATCTGTTTCAAATAATTTTTGCAGTTCGACTTTCCTGGTATATTGCAGAAAGCTCTTACAAAGTTGTGTTCCTTAGCACGTTCCATGGCATATTAGCCGACACTAAATCCTACCACATGTCTACACGAAAGTTGTCCACTGCAACATTTGTAAAAGAAGAAATTATTGGTTCAGTCTGTTGCTTGTTCTACATCTACATCAACATGGACACTCTGCAAATCACATTTAAGTGCCTGGCAGAGGGTTCATCGAACCACCTTCACAATTCTCTATTATTCCAATCTCCAATAGCGCTCGGAAAGAATGAACACCTATATCTTTCCGTAAGAGCTCTGATTTCCCTTATTTTATTGTGGTGATCGTTCCTCCCTATGTAGGTCGGTGTCAACAAAATATTTTCGCATTCGGAGGAGAAAGTTGGTGATTGGAATTTCGTGAGAAGATTCCGTCGCAACGAAAAACGCCTTTCTTTTAATGATGTCCAGCCCAAATCCTGTATCATTTCTATGACACTCTCTCCCATATTTCGAGATAATACAAAACTTGCTGCCTTTCTTTGAACTTTTTCGATGTACTCCGTCAGTCCTATCTGGTAAGGATCCCACACCACGGAGCAGTATTCTAAAAGAGGACGGACAAGCGTAGTGTAGACAGTTTCCTTAGTAGGTCTGTTACATTTTCTAAGTGTCTGCCAATAAAACGCAGTCTTTGGTTAGCCTCCCCCACAACATTTTCTATGTGTTCCTTCCAAGCAATTTGTTCGAAATTGTAATACCTAAGTATTTAGTTGAATTTACGGCTTTTAGATTAGACTGATTTATTGTGTAACCGAAGTTTAACGAGTTCCTTTTAGCACTCATATGGATGACCTCACACTTTTCGTTATTTAGGGTCAACTGCCACTTTTCGCACCATTCAGATATCTTTTCTAAATCGTTTAGCAGTTACTTTAATCTTCTGATGACTTTATTAGTCGATAAACGACAGCGTCATCTGCAAACAACCGAAGACGGCTGCTCAGATTGTCTCCCAAATCGTTTATATAGATAAGGAACAGCAAAGGGCCTATAACACGACCTTGGGGAACGCCAGAAATCACTTCTGTTTTACTCGATGACTTTCCATCAATTCCTGACAGGAAATCAAAAATCCAGTCACATAACTGAGAAGATATTCCATAAGCGCGCAATTTCACTACGAGCCGCTTGTGTGGTACAGTGTCAAAAGCCTTCCGGAAATCCAGAAATACGGAATCGATCTGAAATCCCTTGTCAATAGCACTCAGCACTTCATGTGAATAAAGAGCTAGTTGTGTTTCACAGGAACGGTGTTTTCTAAACCCATGTTGACTGTGTGTCAATAGACCGTTTTCTTGGAGGTAACTCATGATGTTCGAACACAATATATGTTCCAAAATCCTGCTGCATATCGACGTTAACGATATGGGCCTGTAATTTCGTGGCTTACTCCTACTACCTTTCTTGAATATTGGTGTGACCTGTGCAGCTTTCCAGTCTTTGGGTACGGATCTTTCGTCGAGAGAGCGGTTGTATATGATTGTTAAGTATGGAGCTAATGCATCAGCATACTTCGAAAGCAACCTATTTGGTACACAGTCTGGACCAGAAGACTTGCTTTTATTAAGTGATTTATGTTGCTTCACTACTCCGAGGATACTTACTTTAGCGTTACTCATGTAGGCAGCTGTTCTCGATTCGAATTCTGGAATATTTACTTCGTCTTCTTTTGTGAAGGCATTTCGGAAGGCTGTGTTTAGTAACTCTGCTCTGGCAGCACTGTCTTCGATGGTATCTCATTGCTATCGCGCAGAGAAGGCACTGATTGTTTCTTGCCGCTAACATACTTCACATACGACCAGAATTTCTTTGAATTTTCCACCAGGTTTCGAGACAAAGTTTCGTTGTGGAAACTGTTATAAGCATCTCGCATTGAAGTCCGCGCTAAATTTCGAGCTTCTGTAAAAGATCGCCAATGTTGGGGATTTTGCGTCTGTTTAAATTTGGCATATTTGTTTCGTTGTTTCTGCAACAGTGTTCTTCTTCCTAATGGTGCGCGTAATGTGAGCTGTGGAAACTTTGTGTTGAAGAAAATGTGACTTTTTAGAACAAATTACCCAAACAAACGAAAACTAAGAAGATGGTTCAAATGGCTCTGAGCACTATGGGACTTAACAGCTATGGTCATCAGTCCCCTAGGACTTAGAACTACTTAAACCTAACAAACCTAAGGACAACACCCAGTCATCACAAGGCAGAGAAAATCCCTGACCCCGCCGGGAATTCTAAGAAGATGGCAGTAACTAAAAAAAAAAATATCGTAGTCATGTAAAATGTCTGCTTCAGTCGTATCACGTATGCAAGTCAGTTATCTAATTTTATGAAGGACGATCAAAAAGTTTGTGCTCAAAGGCCGTACAGTCCAGAATCGTTATGCCACTCAGGCAAAACCACCGCAAGCATTGAGGAAACCATCCCACCGACGCACCAGGTTTAGGATAATACGAGGATCACTCCAAAAGAAATGCACACTATTTTTGTAAAAATACAGTTTTCATTCTGCATGTGTGAAAGTTATACAGTGTGTAGATAAATCCTTCACGCTTGTTTTCAAACTTAGTTCAACCTGTTCCCGTGAGTGGCGCCGTCACAGCATGTCTTCAAGATGGTTGCTACACTTGACTTTCGTAAGAAGCAACGTGCTGTCATAGAATTCCTGTGCTATGAAAACGAGGCAGTGGGGAACATCCACAAGAGGTTGAAAAAGGTGTATGGAGATGCTGCTGTCGATCGCAGTACAGTTAGTCGGTGGGCAAGCAGGTTACATGATGAAAGCGGGCACAGCAATATTGAGGATTGTCCTCGCAGCGGCAGGCCTCGTACTGCACACACTCCAGACAATGGGCAGAGAGTTAACGAATTGGTGACTGCTGACAGACGCATCACAGTGAACGAATTGTCATGCTACGTTGGGATAGGAGAAGCAAGTGTTTGCAGAATACTGAAAGTGTTGGCATTAAAAAAGGTTTGTGCCAGGTGGGTTCCCAGGATATTGACAGTGGCTCACAAAGAAACAAGAAAAACGGTATGCAGCGAACTTTTGGAACAGTACGAGAATGGTGGAGATGAGTTTCTTGGAAGAATTGTGACAGGTGATGAAACATGGCTCCATCATTTGTCACCAGAGACGAAGAGGCAATCAGTGGAGTGGCATCGTGCAAATTCACCCAAGAAAAAAAAAAAAAATCAAAAACATACCTTCTGCTGGAAAAGTTATGGCTACGGTGTTTTTCGATTCCGAAGGACTCTTGCTTGTGGACATCATGCCAAGTGGAACCACCATAAATTCTGAGGCATATGTGACGACACTGAAGAAACTTCAAGCTCGACCGAGCCGTGTTAGACCACATCGGCAAAAGCAGGACGTTTTGCGGTTGCACGACAATGCACAGCCACATGTCAGTCAATAAACCATGGAAGCGATCACAAAACTCGGATGGACAACAATGAAACACCCGCCTTACAGTCCTGCACTTGCTCCATGTGACTGACATCTCCTTGGGAAACTGAAAGACTCTCTTCGTGGAACAAGGTTTGAAGATGATGACTCCCTTGTGCACGCTGCCAAACAGTGGCTCCAACATGTTGATCCAGAATTTTACCGTACTTGTATACAGGCGCTGGTTCCAAGATGGCGTAAGGCAGTTGAGAGGGATGGAAATTATGTGGAGAAATGAAAATATTGTTCCTAAAGGATGTATCTACACACTGTAAAACTTTCAGGCATGTAGAATAAAAGATGTATTTAAAAAAAATGTTCATTTATTTTGGAGTGACCCTCGTAGTTAGATAAAACAACGTGTTCTGCCGCTTGAAGTCCATAATTACCTGCTATACATCCTCGTCCGACAGGAATCGTTGACTTCTCAAGGTCTCATTTTAAGAGAGTGATGGCGTGGTAATCCAATGGGATGAGATCAGCTCTACAGGTCAGGTACTCGAGTATCTTCCACTTGAGTTGGCGTAACTTCTACGTTACGACAGTTTTCGATGTGGGACGTGCGTTACCATGAAGCAGCAGCACCCCTTGCAGCAGTTTTCCCGAGTGTTTCGCCTTACTTATACGGCGAAACTTCTCCAGCATTGCGCAGTACCGTTACCCAGTGAGACACCACGTTCCTTAAAATCAATAATCAATGCCCTATGCTGATTAAATAACGGGTTGAACAGATGGCTGGCTCTTGAACTGCTTGGGATGAAGTGACGTTGGATGACAACAACGTATCTTCAACGCTTTCGAGCCTGATTGTTAGTGGTGGCATCAGCTTTCATCGCCTGACGCAATGGGCTCAGAGAATGTGTTGCCTTCAACATTCGGTCGCATCGGGTGCTTCAGGCCAACAGCCACCTGGTTTGCTTTTTGTTCGGGATTCTACCCTTGATATGAATAGGCTGCAGACCTTGTGGTAGCCTTAACTGCTGCCGAATAATGTGTTGCACGCCACCGAAGCTGATGTCGACATCCTTTGCTAGCGCACGACTTACCATGCGCCCGTCCGTCCCAGTCGCATCATCAACCGCCCGCTTGTGGTTTTCCGTAACGTATGCGGGCAGCATCCTAGACCGACCGGCACTTTGTGTCGAATCGTAAACACCACGATACGTGGCACAGCATTCCACTACGATGGTTTCAGACTGATAAGCTGCCCACACAACATTTTAAGTCCGATGGATGTCTACTGGTGTTCGGCCTTCCACAATCAAGAAAATAGTAATAGCACGTTGGTCCTGTTTGGAGGAATCTAGTAATAATATCGCCATTCTTCACGTTTCCACATTTACCGCACGCACATAGTACATATACGAATGCCACACTAACAGCATACGTAGGAGATGGTGCTTATACAGGGTGGTCCATTGATCGTGACCGGGCCAAATGTCTCACGAAATAAGCGTCAAACGAAAAAACTACAAAGAACGAAACTTTCTAGCTTGAAGGGGGAAACCAGATGGCGCTATGGTTGGCCCGCTAGATGGAGCTGCCATAGGTCAAATGGATATCAACTGCGCTATTTTTAAATACGAACCCCCATTTTTATTACATATTCGTGTAGTACGTAAAGAAATATGAATGTTTTAGTTGGACCACTTTTTTCGCTTTGTGGTAGATGGCGCTATAATAGTCACAAACATATGGCTCACAATTTTATACGAACAGTTGGTAACAGGTAGGTTTTCTAAATTAAAATACAGAACGTAGATACGTTTGAATATTTTATTTCAGTTGTTCCAATGTGATACATGTACCTTTGTGAACTTATCATTTCTGAGAACTCATAGTGTTACAGCGTGATTACCTGTAAATACCACATTAATGCAATAAATGCTCAAAATGATGTCCGTCAACGTCAATGCATTTGGCAATGCGTGTAACGATATTCCTCTCAACACCTAGTAGTTCGCTTCCCGTAATGTTCGCACATGCATTGACAATGCGCTTGACGCATGTTGTCAGACGTTGTCGGTGGATCACGATAGCAAATGTCCTACAACTTTCCCCACAGAAAGAAATCCGGGGACGACAGATCCGGTGAACGTGCCGGCCATGGTATGGTGCTTCGACGACCAATCCACCTGTCATCAAATATGCTATTCAATACCGCTTCAACCGCACGCAAGATACGTCCCGGACATCCATCATGTTCGAAGTACATCGCCATTCTGTCATGCAGTGAAACATCTTGTAGTAACATCGGTAGAACACTACGTAGGGAATCAGCATACATTGCACCATTTAGATTGCCATCGATAAAATGGGGGCCAATTATCCTTCCTCCCACAATGTTGCATCATACATTAACCCGCCAAGGTCTCTGATTTTTCACTTGTCGCAGCCATAGTGGATTTTCCGTTGCCCAATAGTGCATATTATGCCGGTTTACGTTACAGCTGTCGTCGCTAAATAGAACGCGTGCAAAAAATCTGTCATCGTCCCGTAATTTCTCTTGTGCCCAGTGGCAGAACTGTACTCTACGTTCAAAGTCGTTGCCATGCAATTCCTGGTGCATAGAAATATGGTACGGGTGCAATCGATATTGATATAGCATTCTCGACACCGACGTTTTTGAGATTCCCGATTCTCGCGCAATCTGTCTGCTACTGATGTGCGGATTAGCCGCGACAGCACCTAAAACGTCTACTTGGGCATTATCATTTGTTGCAGGTCGTGGTTGACGTTTCACATGTGGCTGAACACTTCCTATTTCCTTAAATAACGTAACTATCCGGCGAACGGTCCGGACACTTGAATGATGTCGTTCAGGATACCGAGCAGCATACATAGCACACTCCCATTGGGCATTTTGATCACAACAGCCATACATCAACACGATATCGACCTTTTCCGCAATTGGTAAACGGTCCATTTTAACACGGGTAATGTATCACGAAGCAAATACCGTCCGCACTGGCGGAATGTTACGTGATACCACGTACTTATACGTTTGTGACTATTACAGCGCCATCTATCACAAAGCGAAAAAATTGGTCCAACTAAAACATTCATATTTCTTTACGTACTACACGAATATGTTACAAAACATCGGGGTTCCTATTTTAAAAATACGCAATTGTTATCCGTTTGACGTATGGCAGCGCCATCTTGGGGGCCTATCATAGCGCCATCTGGTTTCCCCCTTCAAGCTAGACGAGTTTCGTTCTTTGTAGTTTCTTTGTTTGATGCTTATTTCGCGAGATATTTGGCCCGGTCACTATCAATGGACCACCCTGTATACCTGCATCGGAGTCGCGGTACGTTGCGTATACACTGCAGCAACGCTCTCAAACGGAAATATTCCGGTCGCCTCTTATAAATTTCGATTTGGAAAACTGAGGGGAGAAGAGTAGCATGAAGACTAAGATGAAATGAATGATAAAAAGGTATAGTTATTTATTTTTGGCAGGCTTGGAAAAAATTAATCGGACATCAGTTATTAAATCTGAGACTTCCCCAATACAAAGCTGTAAAAGACTAATTTCTGATGATGATAAACTTATTCTTGACGCGATCTACTCAATGAGAGTCAACATATAAAGCGACTTTACTTCGTACATACGAAAATAAACAGACCCATGTGTTACAGATTAATTTCTTACATAAGCCTCTCTATTGTCGGATGGCATTTAAGTTAGGGCTGGGTGGGTCTGTCCCAACGAAGGGAGGGGTGGACGTATTCACGCGGCGACAATGCATCATACACAATGTCGATCTCAGTGCGGGCCTTGTTTCTCATACCTTCCGATTTACAAAAATAAGTAGACTCAAGTATCAACGAGGCAATAGCGGTCTGACACGTTATCGAGTTTTAAGGACAAGCGAAATTATGCCACACAAATGCTGGATTTCCGGATAAAGTGTAAGCTATTAATAATGTCTTTTCTTAAAATGTGCAAATTCCCAAATTTTTTCATTACTTTTAAATCAGAAATTCTATGTAAAGTCCTCTTTTGTAGCAAAAAGTCTTATTTAGCCACTACTTTTTCTGTGTAAGTCCTGTTTAACCCGTTTTAGGGAGTTTTAAGTATAATTTAATACTGTTGGAGGCATTTTGCACACAAAAATGGTTCATATGGCTCTGAGCACTATGGGGCTTAACATCCGAGGTCATCAGTCCCCTAGAACTTAGAACTACTTAAACCTAACTAACTTAAGGACATCACACACATCCATGCCCAAGGTAGCATTCGAGCCTGCGACCGTAGCGATCGCGCGGTTCCAGACTGAAGCGCCTAGAACCGCTCGGCCACACCAGCCGGCTTTTGCACACAAGAATGGTAATTAGTGCATAAATAAAATTTTGTTACGAACCGACAGAAATGGCTAAGTGGGTCGCATCTGCCAGCTGTGTAACAGTGTTGCAACTGAAAGTCAACGTGAGAGGCCAAAAATACAAATAAGGTACGAGCAGATTTCATCAGACATTGCGATAAGGAACCCAAGAACAACTGATTGACCATTTCGACACAGTCCTGAACAGACAGTACGTGCTCTACTGTAATGAAGCTAAATATAGTAATTTCACTTAGAGATGTCATAAGCATACCTTTCAGGTTGCTGAGTTCACATAAAGGAACACTCTGAAACCACGAAGTTAAACAGTTTAGCAGACGAGAGCGCTGACAGGCTTAGAAAACCAAAGGACATTCGGTCAACACTGTATGCGTGGACTGTTTTTTAACAACCTATGGACATCAATTGCACTTTCACCTGCCTGTTCTACGAAATCCAGTAATTTGTTTTGAATTCCGCTAAAAGGGTCAAAATATCGTATGACAATTGGAAACATTTTCGTGTTTAGGTGACTGGAGGCATCTGTTGCTAAAGAAAAGACCATGAAACACTTCTTGGGGTCATTTAAAACTTCCAGAAACTCGTTCATACTACTTGGGGTCAATAAATTCATTATCATCGTTTCAGCTGTAGTTCGCCCGCAAGATATTTTCTTTCACGCATTAGATTCACTGAACACGTTTTTCGAAAGTTTGGTAGCACAGTCTAAGCTCCTATAGCTTAGATTGTGTTGCACTGTGTGGTAGACTAATGAAAGTTCACCAGCAATGGTTTTCACATCTTTGTTTGTTAAGCCTTTGCTCAGGTGAGGAGGGATGAAGAGGGTAGTTATTTTGGATGAAGTACTTACATCATTTGCCAAGCAAATACAAGATGTTAACTCAGAAAATTGCGGATTACTAACTACTACGCACTGAACAGTAAGATACTCAATAAGAGATTATATATATATATATATATGTTAATAATTTATTACCGTACCTGAAGTATTCATGTGCTGTAAACAATCGTTCTTGCCACCATGCTAAACTCCCGTTTGCAATTTGAGCAGTTGCTTTATAAGCATTTGACCGTGCTGGTCCAATCCAGGAATATAAAGCTTCCCATTTCGTAAGATATGTACACATATACTTTGTTTTATTTTTTGGTGGCGTTTTAGCTTCGTCTTCCCTGCCCATCATAAAATCTTGAACAAGTTAACGACGATTGACAGTAAGCACTGGCATAGAAACAAAGTCATATCTAATGCCCAGGCGTCGGTCGATCATTCCAAAGATATTCGATAGATATAATGTCGACATCTATGGTCGAAGGTCGATATAGAATCAGTTGTCTCTGCTGTCTACGTACGAATCCTGACAGTGCGTGCAAAATTTAAATGATTGAAAAATATTTTACATACCGGTGCGTGATAAGAAAAATAAAGTTAAAAACGGGAGATAAACGGCCACTGAACCTGAAAATACGGGAGTCGGGAGATATGATAAAATGTCTCTGAATACGGGAGATCCCGTGAAATACGGGAGAGTTGGTCACCCGAGGTGGACAGGGGTGGGGGGGAGGGGGGGGGGGGAGGGAATGGTGCTACTTCATCGCCTACTACGAAACCTCTGCCCCCCCCCCCCCCCCCCCCCCGGTGAAGCTCATTCTCACAGTTAGGCCATTCAATCTGCATTAGGAATACCGATGAAAGACCGTTTTTATTAATTTACAGAACGCTGTGGGGAACTCAACAGTCATATACAAGCTTCCGCCAACTTGTAGTCCACTGCTACAAACCCACAGCTGTCCGGCAGCGGAGGGGACTTCTGATCTGCGATCCGCATTCCTGCCAGTGACAACATCGTTGTCTCCTGACCTTCATTGCTTACATATTCCGCCATCACAATCATATTCCGCACATCAAGACGCTTCATTGAATACAAACTCAATAAGATGAAGTCAATGTTGTATGAATTCATGTAAACGATATGCAAATAACAAGTAAGCGCACCGTGGTTGAAATACTCGAGGCTGGCGTACACACATACATTCCAGACATGACAGTCACAGGAGCTTTTAGTTCGAGAGAGGTAGACCACACACCGGAAGGCCAGTCCCTTCAGAAGACGACCCAGCCTTTGTCGGCTGGTGACCGCCCGTGGAGCAGACAGCATGGGCCCTAGTGAAAAGGGGGAACGACCACGTGTTTGGATTGAAAGAAAATTCCGCTACATTGTGTGCGAACGGCCAGCCTATGCATTCTTTACACATAGCACGCAGTTTCAGAGACTTTCACAGGGAGACAGCAAACGCCAAACGCCAATGCTACAGGTTTCCGGATTGGTCGCCTTAAATGAAACGTCATTCTACTGTTTCAGAAGAGCAATGCCGATTGGCAGACGATATTTCTGACGCCTTGAGCTGAAGGAGTAATGGAAGAGACCGAAAGATATACCCCTTCACGTCTGGCATGGAGACACGCCGTGCTGTTGTCGCTCTTGGAGTGAGGAACAAGTCTCTCCTCAGTACTTCACTGGGAGAGCACCTCTGTCGAGAGCAAATTGAAGGGCGACTCTCTATATTGAGTCCTTGTGATTAAGTGTTGTTCACTATGTTGGCTGACACACTTATTGTGTGGTGTGAATGGACAGAATTATAGCTAAACGCCTGCAAGCGAAGTTTTTAGTGGCATCGTGGTGGCCTTGTTATCTGACTGGTGTACCACGCCAATAGTTAGACTAGGGGCGAACAGGAATCCTTGGCTTCATCAAGGCGTAGGGAGAGGTGATTGGCGAAGGTCAATCCAGATAGAACGAGAGTTATCTTATTTGTCAGCAGCGAGAGGTGCAGACAGCAGTCATCGCAGCTTACGGTATTGCGCACTACAACTATTGTGAGCCCCATATTTCCTCCACAACAGTTGTAAGTAACCTGCATCTGCGGGTTATTACGTTATTATTGGGAATGGAAATGCTTATTGATTGTGAAATTAATGTGAGAAGATTAGGGTCGCCACCGACTCTAACCATACAACTAATCAAACGTTTGGCCGAGTCGGAAAATAAATTAATTTGATCACAGACCAAAAACTCATAAAAATACGTATGTCGTGATATCACTCTTAGGGGATGCGATGTAATTAATAGTATTTCCCATGCACTGTCCACGAGAATCAACCATTTGAAATAAAATAGTACATGCATGAACACTGTGCAGAAGATTAGCTCCCAGCAACACACCTGAAAATAAGACTTAATCTAAAGCATTTGTTTTAAAATAAAAGGGGAAACTAATCACTGAACCTGTACATAAGGATACACGTTGGATGTGCTAACAGGAAAGCTACGAGGTGAGTGACTTAGGTGCAAAAACGTAACCTCGGAACACAAGAGAAAATTGTAAATAAAATCATTTATTCCTAAGACATGAAAAAGGAGGCATGTACACAATTCCTGATAACATTAATTCCTAAAACATTAAAGAAAAGCATCGATACATTCACCATTATAATCTACACCTAAACTAATTGGTGTGAATCACTCAAACAACTGCTGATGCCTGATAACTGATCACAATAACTCGTGAAACGGTACACGTTTCGCAGTACACCCACGTGAACACATGGTTTGTGGAGACGCAATTTCTAGGTATCGTGGCCAAGTTGCAACAATATCGCATAACACAATCATGAACAGTTAAAATTCTTTAAAACAAACATGAGACCGGACAGTTAGTGATGATGGTAGCCCAACAAACTCTAATGTTCAACCACGTGGTCGGCTCCCCACGGACGAAAGATACATAAAGCAAGGAAAATTTATGAGAAGGCAAAGCTATAAATATTTAGAAAAATGAAAGCTTATACAGGCACAGCTGAAGGCAAACAGACATTCATACAGGAGCGAGTGCTCACTTCTTATCGATACCTTTGTATGGCGCTCTTCTGGTGGATCCAAGTCTGCTATAGAAATTTACTAATAGAAAAATCTGTCAAAGTTTTTGCATTCCTTGCTGCGACAAGGCAAAGCAATCTTTCAGAGCTGAAAAGCGATACCAAAAGCTAACAGCTCTTCCGTCGCCAAGTAACAACGCGCCACGCGGTCAGTCTAACTCACCCTTCTTCGACTGGAGCACAACTGTGGACGCTTCCCGTACCGGTGGCAGGCTGCTCCCTTTTACATCTCCAGCCTCCTCCACGCTCCGCGTGGCCCGGAAAACCCAAGGATGCCATTTCCGCCACCAGCCTAACGCAGGTGGATTTCTCACCAGTAGCGCAAACCTCTTTGCCTACTTGACCACTACGAGAGTTGGCTATTCTGTACAATTGCTGCTGAATCTGTGTCACTATCGCAGACTTTCTGCAGCAGACTACGCCCCCGTCTAGCAGCGTGACACACAACCACATTAGTTCAATCACACCAGTATGAGTTATGAGAAAATATAACAAGGAAAAGAAAGAGAAATGCTAGTGAAAATGGTCTACCGGACTAATGAAAGGTGGCTACAGGACCCTTTCATAGTACACTTCACTGCATTTCACACGCGACAGCCTCGACTGTACCTAGCAACATTCTAAAGGATAATTATTCAAGTTGAGTAGGCGCGCCTCTCAGCCATTCTGCCAAGTCAACAACAATCTTAAACTTTGTATAGAAATTTCATTAGCGAATCCTATCCTTGAGAGGTAACTTCACATTTCGAAACGAACCAGGATATAACTTGTTCAATTCATAACTAAATGTGCTATTGTGATTTCTCAGAATTTTTGCAAAATAAATTATAACTTTCGTCAGTTTCAAGTTTTTCTTAACACTAACTAGCACTACTCCAATACCCAAGTATCCCACTACATACGTAAGAAATTTTGTGAACTTCTGTGTCATTTCCTTACAGCGGACGACTCCAGAAGGTATTTATTGCTGAAGGTTTTTCAGGCATTTCTCTTTAGAACGTTAGGAGCGTCTGTCTGACTTCTGTAGTAGTGTGAGGGTGGAAATTGCATCTTGCAGGAGCCACAGGGTAAAGGGTACATCTCAGATTAATCCATTGCGCAGAATGACAGAATAGCACCCACACGCTCACAGAAAATGGCGACCCTGCCAGGATGGGTAAAATAGGTAAGCTACCAGGATAGGAAAGTGTCAGGATAGTTAGGTATGGCAGGTCGCAGCAGTACCACTTTGAAGAACTTTCTTTCATGTATTAAATAGCTATTTGCAAAGATTGGGATCAGAATAGATACAGGTAGTGAAGAAAACAGAATTGTTAGGAAAAGGGCGTGTGTTATTGTGTTGGAAAATTTTGCATTTTTTTACTATTTTTGTGTAGCTGTTAGACATTGAATTTTCAGGTGATAAGCACAGACGCAGAGTGAGGCAGAGACGCAATGTGACGCAGCATCATATAAATTAGAATTAAGAAGTAACATTTTTCTCCCTTTGCAAGCGCACAGGTAGAGATTGGAGACTGTAGCAGAGCAGACAGAGCATTAGCTGAGAAGTCACGACGTTGTTGTTGTTGTTGTTGGTTCAACCAACTGGTAAGTGGTCGTACAGTTTTATAGATAGGGTTGTGGTGTGTTGAAAGAATTTCCATGTTAACGAGAGCACAAGCCAAAAGGTCACGTGAGAGACAGCAATTACATAAGATGGGGGAGAATCTACCAGATAGACAGCAAGGAAACGAGCTTATTGAGAATAGGATAGAAGGTGAACCTGAAAATAGGACAGACGGTGAATCAGAGAATAGGACAGTCGGGGAGCTGCAGAATCAGCAGGCTCAGTTAGACTGGGATAAAATTGAGACAGATCAGACAGATGGGAATCGAAGGGATGAGAACATCGAATTTCCAGAACACGAAATTCCAGGTAGGGCACATTCTGAGCCACAAATAGACAGCCGACGTAGGAAATAGCAATTATTAGAAGCGAAACGAGCACAGGAAACGCGTTTGCTTGCCGCATATTCAGGGACAGAATACGCGTCAATACAGTCAATGAACCGGCAGTTAGCTAACGTTCAAAGAGAAGTAGACAGTAAGGAAGAGGGGGAACATTTAGAATACGTCGAACCTATCGTACACATTCTAAATATGCCCCAACAGCAGACACAGAATTTTGCGGAGTTAACGAGCGCCACGAAAAGGTTCCGTAACAGACGCAACTGTACCTGCAGACACAAGACATACACAACAGAGAGGGCAGAATGCGGAGTTGTTTGCGCCACGTAATGGTTCAATGACAAACGCAACTAGTCCTCAACACAGGCAGCATGGGTTATTGCAGTTATCAAACTTAGAAACGCCACAGCATAGCCCAGTAAACGACGTAACTGACCGAATGGATAACAATAGATCGAGAATACATAGTTCAGCAGAAGCTAGTGTTACAGGACAGGACGCGATCATGGAGATGTTACAAAAAATGAATGCTAGTATGACGAAACAGAATCAGGATATTAATAATATTAATACACAGATGACAAAACAGTATCAAGAACTGAAACAGGATAATCAGGAATTGAAACAGGATAATCAGGAATTGAAACAGGATAATCAGGCTGTTAAGACACAGATCGAACAGGATAATCAGAACTTGAGACAAGAGATTAAGACACAGATCCAACAGGTTAAAATCCAAATGGATCGCCAGAATTGATAGTCAGATCACTCAGATAAACAAAGACGCGAAAGAATCTAGAGAAAGAATTCAGGTACTAACACAAGGTCAGCAGCAATTACCCATTGACGTGGACAAGGTCCAATTGGACATCGTAAACGTTGACAAAAAGGTGGAACGTTTTACGAAAAAAGCCACTCGAACAGCAATACAAATTTTGGAAGAACAAGCAATTCAAAGCAAGGTCGCAAAGGTTGCACTGAAAAAATATGATCAGCGGATCAATAAAATAGAACATAAAAACAAAGATCAGTTTGAAAAGCTTCGAACAGAGTTGATACAAACTACCGAAGAAAAGATCGAGACTGATTACACCCGTAGTGAAACAACTGACGCATCAAGCATTAATTCAGTACACGAACACGCGCCGTCTAAGAAAGTTCTAGTAGAACCAAGGATAGACGTAACACTCGCGCAGAAATCGACACACAAAACCCCGATTAAAGAAATACATGACATGTCATAGGACCAGGCACAGTACCTAGAAAAACGTAACACATACATTCAGCAGATACCAATCGAAAGACGGGCAACTGAACCAATAAATCCAATGACACAACATAATAGCAGCACAGGTACTACATCATGAACGACGAGAGTAGAAACACACGAACAACACTTTTGTTTACCAATGCTACGATATGACGCGGATATGAGTCAGGAAATTGAGAATAGGCAGACAGGCAGTAGATTACCAGAGAATAAACACGACGACACAAGCAGTGGCAGATTATTTGAGTCCATGAATCAGCCACAAACCGGAGTAGATATGATACAGACCACTTCCTTACAGTTAGAAAATTTCAACATTTCACGGAAGAAAGCGGTAGCTTGCATGCACGCACATTCATCGATCAGTTTCAAGTAGGCTTACCAAACCACTGGAGCGTAGCTCACAAACTTGACTTCATTTGTGCACACATGTCAGGGACAGTAGCACAGGTGATGCAAAAGATTGCGGCTACCTGTACGTCTTACCTACAGTTCAGAACAGCATTTCTCCAAAGATATTGGACCAAGGACGCACAAAACAAAATTAAATACGAGTTACTTCAGATGACACCATATGAGAACCCAGAAGAGAAAAGCGTGGTAAAATTCTTTGATACCATGGACAAAAAGAGTCAATGCCTAGACAAACCATACAGTAACGGAGAGCTGATACGTCTGTGTAGAATGAAATTACCGGTAAAGTATCAACAGGCGACAGTAGGAAAAAATGAAAATACCGAAGAATTCAAAGAGGTTTTAAGGGAACTTGAATTTATGTTTAAAGAAGACGAGGTGAAAGAAAAAAGAAAGGAAAGGGAACAGCAAAAGGAGAGTACTAGGAACGAATATTCCAATAATAATAATCGTAACCCTAACACCAATAATTTCAGCCAATTTAACAGACAAGGACAGTGGCACAATGGAGACAATTGGCATAAAAACGATAACCAGAATTAATGGTACCAAAATAGGAACGGTAATGGAAACTCACACAGTGGCGGATATGGATTTAGGTATCAAAATGCCAACGGTCAAGGGTACTTTGAAAGAGGTCACGATGTTAGAAACAGCAACTGGCGAGACTAGGGCGCGAATAATTACCGAGGAAATTATGGTCCACAGAGACAAGAACAACACAGCAAAGGGAAACCAGAAGTAAAAATTAGGCCACCAAATCCTGAAAAACGTAAAGATTGACGGGAAAATCCGGAAGAGGTTAGGCAAACTGACGTCCATTCATTAAAACAATCAAAAAGGACATTCATGTTTGAAAGTAGCTAGATCAAAATTAGAAAAAACTGAAAAAAGCCGAAATTCAGACAAACAGGGACTTAGGAAAATTTCTGATAAAGTCAGCACCAGATACACTTGAATTACGCTACATAGCCTGGGAAAGCAGCATAGAATGGGAAAACTCTGAAAGCGAGGATGAACTACCACCACTTCCGTGTATTAAAGAATTAAGCGATGAAGAATTGTTAACCGGGCTTAGCAATATATTTGATGAGAAGCAAATAAATGAACGCGATAAAACAGGGCAGAGTATCCTAGATAGAAACAAAACACAGACGCCACGAACACAAAAGACGTATAATGTATACAACATGGGTGACTATGAGGAGATAGAGTACATTCGGAATGTTTGGAAATGAAGGAAAAGGAGAGACAGGAGCTGGAAAACAGACGAAAAGAGGTAGATAGGTCGCAAACGGTTTTGCTCACGGAGTTAACACCAAAGCAAACACAAACACAAAGGGAAGGTACAATTATCCACAGGTTAAGCTATGAATCTATAGCAGAGGATTTGATGCAAGAAAAGGAAATCGTAACATCCACAATTATACAACCCATATAAAAGACAAACATTGGTGAAATCACGACACAAGCAATCATAGATAGTGGGAGTCAAGTGACGGCTATATTAGAAAGCCTATTTGAAACGTGCAATAGAGAGAAATAATTACCGATTTTAAGGACAAAAAGAATAAGAGTTTTTGGAGGCGTAGGAAAAAATGCAACAGAGGTGAAATACGAAACACATCTTTCATTCAATTGCCAAGGGTACGAATTTGAAAACAATTTTATAATCGTACCAAAACTTACGGCTGATGTGATAATCGGTGTAGATTTCATTAATGAGCGCAAGGTTCACATTGGCATACCACAAGGCTTCGTAACAGTAGATGATGTAATACTATATTTTATTCAAACTTTGAACGATGAAAAAGAACAGGGAAAAGTAAAGCAATTACATTTAAGTGAAGAAGGGAATGAAATAGAGGAGGAGAGACACCCTAGATATAAGTTCGAGGAAAACCTTGACCCACTCCCACCAGAAATAATAGAAGAAATTCATCAAGAAATTAGTAAGAAGATAGAGGAAATAGATGATATTTCGCTCCACGATAAAAAAAAATTAGAAGGCATATTGAGATCACATGCAGAGGTATTTGCACCAAAGACAGGTAGCATTAAAGATTTTCAATACAAATTTGAAGTCAAAGATCATAAACCCTTTTGTGTTCCACCTTATTCCATACCATATAGTTATCGAGAGCAAGTATTTCTTGAAATCAGAAAAATGTTGAATGATGACATAATTGAACCCGCCAAGTCAACATATAATTCACCCTTACACGTTGTAAGTAAGAAGGATGGGAGCAGACGTTTGGTACTCGATTCAAGATATATAAATACAATTATAATTTCGGAAACAGATAGACCAGAGAAATTGGATGAGTTGATTCAGAAGTTTCATGGAGTACAGATTTTTTCATCCATTGATTTGCGTTCAAGTTTTTGGCAAATAGAATTGGAGCCTTCATGTCGAAAATACACAGTCTTTATCGTCTTTGGCGTTGCTACGAATTCAAACGTTTACCGTTTGGCCTCAAAATTTCGTCTATACTAAATCTCGACATACTTCAGAAAATTACTTGCTATGTGGACGATGTTCTTGTGGCCGAGGCAACTTGGGCAGAACATAATTATATACTGGATAATTTCCTACAAATTATGAAAAAACATGGGGTCACCGTCAACATCACTAAATCGCATTTTGGAAAATCAGAAATTATAATTTTAGGACATAACATATCTACAAAGGGTACAACGCCAGACGAGAGGAAGATATACGCTATTCGTAATCCGCGCGACCGCTACGGTCGCAGGTTCGAATCCTGCCTCGGGCATGGATGTGTGTGATATCCTTAGGTTAGTTAGGTTTAAGTAGTTCTAAGTTCTAGGGGACTTATGACCACAGATGTTGAGTCCCATAGTGCTCAGAGCCATTTGAACCATTTTTTTTTTTTTTTTTTTTTTTTTTTTTTTTTTTTGCTATTCGTAATATTCCTACTCCCTACAACAAGAAAAGTCTGAGGGGATTCTTGGGATTGATAAATTTTTATAAAAAATTTATATGGATAGACACACTTGAATCACCGAGACTGTGTGCACTGACAGGAAAAAACACACCCTGGATATGGGATAAACAAGCAGATGAAGAATTTCATAAGTTGAAGGAGGGTTTGAATAATGCTCCAATTTTATCACACCCAGATTTAAGCCAAGAGTTCTGTCTAGTACTATTTCAACAAATTGAGGAAGACGGTAAGAAAATACATAAAACAATAGCCTTTGCAAGTAGAGTACTATCGAAAGCAGAAAAGAATTATTCCATAACAGAATTAGAAGCTCTAGCCATAGTATGGGCATTTCAAAAATTTCGACATTTTCTGTTTGGCAGAAAACACAAGTATATACAGACCATAAAGCATTAGAGTCTTTAATCTCCTCCAAATTAACCCACGCACGTTTGGCAAGATGGATGCAAATACTGCAGGAGTATTACTTTTCAATCACATACATAACAGAACCTGAAAATATTCTGGCCGATGCATTGTCTCGTTCACCAGAGAGAATGGCAGAGGACCAGAAAATCGACATTGAAGATGAAGAACGGACTATCTATTATATAAAAAACGTACCATTCGAAAATTTTATCACAAATTCTTCAAAAAATTTATCTGATGAACAAAACAAAGATCAGACCCTCCTCAAGATCAAACACCAATTTACCGATAAAACCAACACAGAAATTAGAAAAAATTACATAGTAAAAGATAATATCCTATTTTTCAAACGTAATAATGATACTGCACAATGGTTAGCATGCATCCCGGACGAACTTATTAATAAATACATTTGGTACACCCACATTAGCAGTGGACATTTTGGACCCAAGAAATGGTATCTAAAAATGAAACAAACAGTACACTTCCCAAATATGGAGCGACCTATGCGACGCGTTCTTGAAAGTTGTAAACAATGCATACAGTCAAAACATGTGACATATCAGACCAGATCCCCAATGTTTCCTATTATCCCTGATAAATTAAGACAGATTGATGCAACCGATATTTATGGTCCAATTCCACGAACAAGGAAAGGCTTCACCTACATATTAGTTGTAATTGAACTAGCATCAAAATACACTACACTTACACCCTTAAAGAAAGCCACTGAATTTACGATTAGTAAAGCACTTCAAAAGGACTTTATACAACAAGTTGGGAGAGTGAAAAGAATCATCTGAGATAATGGACCCCAATACAGATCAGTGCATTGGAAAAACACAATAGACAAATTAAAAATCAAACCCACCTTTATTTCCAAATATAAACCAAGAGGAAATCCGGCAGTACGTACCATGAAAGTTTTGGGAACACTTTGTAGACTGTTTTGTAGAAAGAACCATTGTACTTGGTACCTATATCTACGAGACTCCCAAGAGGTAATTAATGAGACACCACTACGACTTATTCACCAATTACAGTATTAAAGAACATAGATCCACCAGAAAAAATAAAAGAAATCATTAAATTTCCAGTTATTCCCCGAAAGCAACATAGACGAATCGTCGCTTCTGCCCTACAAAACATTCGCTCAGCAGCAATGAGACGTAAAATCACTCAAGACAAATCTACCACAAAGAAACGCTTCACACTGGGCCAAGGGTTTTCGTAAAAAATTATTACCTTTCACATAAGAGTCAAAATAAATGCAGGAAAATTTTTTGCAATCTATAAAGGGCCAATGATAATTTCCAGGCTCACTCACGAAAATCCCGTAGAGCTAACGAATCCAAAAACAGGTAAAAGTATTGGCATCTACCACGTGAGCCACCTAAAAGAATGTGAATTAAAGAAATGGTAAAAGAGAAGAAAGGGAAACAGACAGAGGGGCAATCGCAAATCGTGTACTAACCACTAAATCAAAAAAATTAATTAAGAATCAACAAAATAACACATTAATTAAAAGAAAAAGAGACACAATACACACTAACAATTTCTTGTAGTATCAAGTACACTACAACATGCACACAAACAATAAATGGTACACAACAATTAAAAGAATTAAGAAGTGGTAGGACATAATTAGAATAAAAAAAGAAATCATATATATACAATAATTTTTGCCACTATCAGAAAATTTTTGCATTATATAAAATTAGAGTTTTTTTGTAAATAACAAATATATGTAAAACAAAAATTGTAAATATTTCTATGCATCAGAGGGACATCGGCATCAACACCAATCACCAGCTCCCTTAACAACAGATGCTTCCAGATAGCGACGGAGAGGGTACAGACATGTTGAGAAAGCACTTAGGCGAATAAAAACAACATGAAGACCAACGCCACACTGGAAGTGCAGGTTCAAGCAGGTTGGACTTCAGGAGGACAACGCGCAGCACGGACATTTCATATGTCACGACACGGCTATACAACAGAAGAGCGTGGGGAGAATCATAATATGACGAGACGGCAATGAAGGTACAAAAAATTACTAAGATCTACAAACTCATCAAGTAACAGTTGGAAAGGCAGTCAGATCCTACAAATCCTATATCACTCCTACACTAAAATTCACGTATTCCTAGCCCAAGAACAACAGAAGAATGCAAGAAAGAAGAGAAGAACAGAAGATGCAAGATGAAGAAGGGCAGAAGACAGCAAGGTACCTTTCTCTCCTATCCTACAAAGCAAATTGCTACAAACGTCTTTCCATGAACTTTGAGGCACGGCAACTACTACAACGACCGATCCAAAAATAAACCTTGAATCGTCAAACAAATACACTCCTGGAAATTGAAATAAGAACACCGTGAATTCATTGTCCCAGGAAGGGGAAACTTTATTGACACATTCCTGGGGTCAGATACATCACATGATCACACTGACAGAACCACAGGCACATAGACACAGGCAACAGAGCATGCACAATGTCGGCACTAGTACAGTGTATGTCCACCTTTCGCAGCAATGCAGGCTGCTATTCTCCCATGGAGACGATCGTAGAGATGCTGGATGTAGTCCTGTGGAACGGCTTGCCATGCCATTTCCACCTGGCGCCTCAGTTGGACCAGCGTTCGTGCTGGACGTGCAGACCGCGTGAGACGACGCTTCATCCAGTCCCAAACATGCTCAATGGGGGACAGATCCGGAGATCTTGCTGGCCAGGGTAGTTGACTTACACCTTCTAGAGCACGTTGGGTGGCACGGGATACATGCGGACGTGCATTGTCCTGTTGGAACAGCAAGTTCCCTTGCCGGTCTAGGAATGGTAGAACGATGGGTTCGATGACGGTTTGGATGTACCGTGCACTATTCAGTGTCCCCTCGACGATCACCAGTGGTGTACGGCCAGTGTAGGAGATCGCTCCCCACACCATGATGCCGGGTGTTGGCCCTGTGTGCCTCGGTCGTATGCAGTCCTGATTGTGGCGCTCACCTGCACGGCGCCAAACACGCATACGACCATCATTGGCACCAAGGCAGAAGCGACTCTCATCGCTGAAGACGACACGTCTCCATTCGTCCCTCCATTCACGCCTGTCGCGACACCACTGGAGGCGGGCTGCACGATGTTGGGGCGTGAGCGGAAGACGGCCTAACGGTGTGCGGGACCGTAGCCCAGCTTCATGGAGACGGTTGCGAATGGTCCTCGCCGATACCCCAGGAGCAACAGTGTCCCTAATTTGCTGGGAAGTGGCGTTGCGGTCCCCTACGGCACTGCGTAGGATCCTACGGTCTTGGCGTGCATCCGTGCGTCGCTGCGGTCCGGTCCCAGGTCGTGCACCTTCCGCCGACCACTGGCGACAACATCGATGTACTGTGGAGACCTCACGCCCCACATGTTGAGCAATTCGGCGGTACGTCCACCCGGCCTCCCGCATGCCCACTATACGCCCTCGCTCAAAGTCCGTCAACTGCACATACGGTTCACGTCCACGCTGTCGCGGCATGCTACCAGTGTTAAAGACTGCGATGGAGCTCCGTATGCCACGGCAAACTGGCTGACACTGACGGCGGCGGTGCACAAATGCTGCGCAGCTAGCGCCATTCGACGGCCAACACCGCGGTTCCTGGTGTGTCCGCTGTGCCGTGCGTGTGATCATTGCTTGTACAGCCCACTCGCAGTGTCCGGAGCAAGTATGGTGGGTCTGACACACCGGTGTCAATGTGTTCTTTTTTCCATTTCCAGGAGTGTACAAGCGAATGGCAAACAGAATATTAAGTAGTATCAACCAACATTATCTAGAATCTAGATTCAGCAAAATAAACAGCATTCTCCCTACCACATCATCAAATTGCTATACCGAACTAGGTGTGAAGTACCAAGACGTCACAACACCATATTGGGTGACGATCATCGGTAGTCAACTACAATCATCGAACTGCCGTACCGTCCCAGGTGTGACAGCAAAGGAGTACCAAGACATCACTGTTTATGCAGTAAACCACAGTCATCATCATCGGTTAAAAGTACCACTCCATGATGACAATGTCAATACCTTAAACCTTTTGTAAAGAACCTTAGTTAGTATAGTTATATAATCTCACAAACTCATGGAAAGTCTACTTATTTCTTTTATATGTAAAATTAGAAAAGGATTTGTGCAGGATTTTTCTTCTTTAAGTAACATTCAAAAACACCTTTTCAATGTCGATTTTCTGGTCCTCTGCCATTCTCTCTGGTGAACGAGACAATGCATCGGCCAGAATATTTTCAGGTTCTGGTATGTATGTGATTGAAAAGTAATACTCCTGCAGTATTTGCATCCATCTTGCCAAACGTCCGTGGGTTAATTTGGAGGATAGAATTAAGAGGAAACGCTTCTTCATTCTTACAAAAAAAAAGCAGTGACGCATAAAGAAAAAGATAATGCCTAAATAAATAAAACAAAGTAACACAACAAAGCTTTTGCGAACATTTACACAAGCTTAACTAAAGAAAATACATAAGCACACTAAAACATGATACACTGTACACTTACGAGTTTAGAAAAATTAGTATTGTAAAAACAAATTTTTGGAAATGAAAAAGAAAGTCAGTGTTGTATGAATTCATGTAAACGATATCAAATAACAAGTAAGTGCACCGTGGTTGAAATACTCGAGGCTGGCGTACACACATACATTCCGGACACGACAGTCACAGGAGCTTTTAGTTGGAGAGAGGTAGACCACACACCGGAAGGCCGGTCTCTTCAGAGGACGACCCAGCCTTTGTCGGCCAGTGGCCGCCCGTGGAGCGGATGGAGCGGACAGCGTGGGCCCGAGTGAAAAGGGGGAACGACCCCGTGTTTGGCTTAAAAGCAAATTCCGCTACATTGTGTGGGACCGGCCAGCCTATTCATTCTTTACACATAGCACGTAGTTTCAGAGATTTTCACAGGGAGGCAGCAAACGCCAAACGCCAATGCTACAGGTTTCCGGAATGGTCGCCTTAAACGAAATGTCATTCTCCCGTTTTAGAAGAGCAATGCCGATTGGCAGACGATATTTCTGACACCTTGAGCTGAAGGAGTAATGGAAGAGACCGAAAGATATACGCTGTTAGGATAAACGGCTGTTCCCCAATTTGGGTCTCAGATACTCAGCGTAACTGTCTCAATGCAGGGTCGTACGCTGCTTGAAAAACTCTTTTACAAGAACAGTGACTGTGCACCAGTAGTTCTGCAGAAGTTCTGGGCATTCGAGGGTACGAAAAAGGCTGTTGGTCCGATGGTCTGCCAAGGGTCTAGAGTAAATGATAAGATATTCGTGAAGAAATTTTCTGCATTGCTTGGGGACTCGAGTACTGGTGTGCAAACATCGAGTGCACGGGGAATTACCCGAAAATTGCACATATCTGTGAGACCAATGCATAAAATTCTACGAAACATCCTGCATTCCTATCCACATAAAGTTACCCATGTTCAAGAGTTGCTTCATGCTGGCCTGGAGTTAGACTATCGTTTGCTCTAGAATTCCTCACTCGCATGGCAGTGTACAATGAGCGACCATGGAACAGTCTGTAGACGAAGCTCATTTCCATTTCCAAGTATCTGTCAACCGGTGGTACAAAGCTCCTATAGGAGTAAAAAAAATTCGAATATGTTCCTGTTTATTTAAAGGACTCTTAACTGAAAAGCAGCATACCAACTGTATCATTTTACTTTACTCAGTACCTTTAAAAGTTTTCCTAAAAATTGTGTCATGCGAACATACGCCGGCTTTTACTAACATGCAGCTTACTTCAGACTGCCACAAGCTCCCCTAACTGTTACTCACTCACACACACCAGACCATCGCTGTAAGTTGCTCATACCCATCCATTCCCAGTTGCCCTTTCTCACTCGCTCATTCAGCCCAACTCACTATCAGTGTCTCTTTGTGTCCCTCTGTCATTGTCTCCTGTGTCACAGCCACAGTCCCCTCACTGTCTCTCCCCTACTCTCGATTACTGCTAATATCGCGTTCCTTCCTTCCCACTGCTGTTGTATCTTCTCATTGTCATTATCTCTCTCTTCCTCGATGTCAATGTGATATAATCCGGCTTGCACCCAATTCCACATTCTCTTTCCCTTTATTCCTCCCCCATGGCATTGTCTCCTTCACTCTTTTTCTTACGCAGTTCTGTCACTGTCAACTATGTTCCACTGCCATTTTGTCTCTCTCTGTTTTCCTCACACTGTTATTCCCTCCTTCCCTGTCTCTGTAACACAACTACTGTCTACTATCTTCCATAACTTATTACTTTTTCGTCTCTTTGCTTCTACCAATTTCTTCTTCTCTTTCAGCATAAATACAGGGCGAGTCAAAAGTCCTTGGACACCTTCATAAGTTGGAAGATTAAAGGGAAAATTGAAATGTGATGAGGGGAACATAGGTTTGATGTGGGGCCGCAACTTTTGGAGTGAATGTCATTCATGGCCGTCATCTTCAAATCCGCCATTTTGGATTCAAGTCATTTTTTTTTAAATGGGAAGGGGGTGTATGGCACATCAAATAACACTCGCTTGAGCTCTGGAATTTAGTGGTGTAATTTGTTTTTGTCTATCTTGTGCCGTTTAGAGGTTATTAATGTTCAAAGTTGGGAAATTACCTTCATACCGACTGCTACAACACATGGTCTACGTGTTCTCCATTCCAAGACAAGAGACGGTATCAAGATAACTTTGAACATTATTAACTTCTAAACTGTACAAGATAGACTAAAACAGATAACACCACTCAATTCCAGAGCTCAAGCGAGTGTTATTTGATGTGTCATACATCCCCCTTCCCATTTTAAAAAAATGACTTGAATCCAAAACGGCGGATTTCAAGATTGCGGCCATGAATGACATTCACTCCAAAAGTTGCGGCCCCACGTCAAACCTACGTTTCCAACATCACATTTCAATTTTCCCTTTAATCTTCCAACTTATGAAGGTGTGCAAGGAGTTTTGACTCGCCCTGTATTGCAACTACGTTCACGTATTTCTCCTTGTTACGTCCATTTATAAGCTGCATTTTCGCCTCATAACGTGATTTTAGTTGAGTATTTTATGTGTAAAAGTTTGGTAACTTTTAACGTCTGAAACTTCGAATCAGATAAAAATATGAAGAAAATTTTCAATGGTGTTCGACATCGGGATCGTAGGAATGCATCGTAAAAGTTACAGTCATTGACGTGCACACCCGTCTCTGAGTCCTCGGCTGGGTTTTGGTCCTCTGTTGTCAGCGAAGACATAGCAAAGAGCTATTTTTGTGGGGTTCTCCTAGGAACCTCCCCTGAACTAATGGTGCCTCCATGAGTCCCCTCAGGCTCACAGCAGACCACTTAAATGCAAAAAGAATCAACCGATTTGCTCCATTTGTCCAAGCAGGAGGAAATATGTAACATTCACACTGTGGCCCTGTACTGTAGGATAGTGACACGGAAACGCTCCTCCTGTTGGATGTGCAAATGGTCTGTAGCGCAACGGCTGTCCAAAGCACTTGACCCTACCTTTTTACACTACTGGCCATTAAAATTGCTACACCAAGAAGAAATGCAGATGATAGACGGGTATTCATTGGACAAATATATTATACAAGAACTGACATGTGATCACATTTTCGCCGGCCGCGGTGGTCTCGCGGTTCTAGGCGCGCAGTCCGGAACCGTGCGACTGCTACGGTCGCAGGTTCGAATCCTGCCTCGGGCATGGATGTGTGTGATGTCCTTAGGTTAGTTAGGTTTAAGTAGTTCTAAGTTCTAGGCGACTGATGACCACAGCAGTTGAGTCCCATAGTGCTCAGAGCCATTTGAACCATTTGATCACATTTTCACGCAATTACGGTGCATAGATCCTGAGAAATCAGTACCCAGAACAACCACCTCTGGCCGCAATAACGGCCTTGATACGCCTGGGCATTGAGTCAAACAGACCATAGATGGTGTGTACAGGTACAGCTTCCCACGCAGCTTCAACACGATACCACAGTTCGTCAAGAGTAGTGACTGGCGTATTGTGACGAGCCAGTTGCTTTGCCACCATTGACCAGACGTTTTCAATTGGTGAGAGATCTGGAGAATGTGCTGGCCAGGGCAACAGTCGAACATTTTCTGTATCCAGAAAGGCCAGTACAGGACCTGCAACATGCGGTCGTGCATTATCCTGCTGAAATGTAGGGTTTCGCAGGGATTGAATGAAGGGTAGAGCCACGGGTCGTAACACATCTGAAATGTAACGTCCACTGTTCAAAGTGCCGTCAATGCGAACAAGAGGTGACCGAGACGTGTAACCAATGGCGCCCCATACCATCACGCCTGGTGATTCGCCAGTATGACGATGACGAATGCACACTTCCAATCTGTGTTCACCGCATTGTCGCCAGACACGGATGCGACCATCATGACGCTGTATATAGAACCTGGACTCAACCGAAGAAATGACGTTTTGCCATTCGTGCATCCAGGTTCGTCGTTGAGTACACCATCGCAGGCGCTGCTGTCTATGATGCAGCGTCAAGGGTAACTGCAGTCACGGTCTCCGAGCTGATAGTCCATGGTGCTGCAAACGTCGTCGAACTGTTCGTGCAGATGGTTGTTGTCTTGCAAACGTCCCCATCTGTTGACTCAGGGATCGAGACGTGGCTGCACGATCCGTTACGGCCATGCGGATAAGATGCCTGTCATCTCGACTGCTAGTGATACAAGGACGTTGGGATCCAGCACAGCATTCCGTATTACCCTTCTGAACCCACCGATTCCATATTCTGCTAACAGTCTTTGGATCTCGACGAATGCGAGCAGCAATGTAGCGATACGATAAACCGCAATCGCGATAGGCTACAATCTGACCTTTATCCAAGTCGGAAACTTGATGGTACGCATTTCTGCTCCTTACACGAGGCATCACAACAACGTTTGACCTGGCAACGCCGGTGCACTGCTGTTTGTGTATGAGAAATCGGTTGGAAACTTTTCTCATGTCAGCACGTTGTAGGTGTCGCCACCGCCGCCAACCTTGTGTGAATGCTCTGAAAAGCTGATCATTTGCATATCACAGCGTATTCTTCCTGTCGGTTAAATTTCGCTTCTATAGCACGTCATCTTCGTAGTGTAGCAATTTTAATGGCCAGTAGTGTATGACCAATAGACCTCGATGTATGAGTACCGGAAAATCCCGATTTCATGCGTAGCGTTTTAGAACATTTTAGGTACGCATGCTTTCTCATGCATACTGATACAAAAAACTGCAGAATATGGGCAACGGAAAAAAGAAGGTCCTTAGCCGTGTGGTTTAGCTGACAGTATTGAAATACACCCATTGCAATAACATCTGTTTGGTTCTTAACACAATATTAACGAAGTATTGCTTTTGAGGACGAATTTTCGTCGAACTGGCAAGGAGAAATGAGCATAAGGAACGACACGGTCCCACGAGGCTGCGAGGTCGTGAGCAGTCACTGTTGAGCAGCATGGATCTGTGACGACACGGTCCCGCTACGACTGAGCGGTGTGGTCGTGGGCAGTCACATGTAGATCATGCGATGCAGTGCCCTCGGGAGTGGCTGACGGAAGTCATACGTCGAGCGGAGCTCACGGCGACGGTGAGCAGTCACAGTGCGATGGGTCGCAGCTGCGGCCCGTTTCGGATAAAAAACGGTGACTCGTGTTGGCTGAAGCCCGGAGCGTAACCAACCCTCTGAGGACGGACGCGCGGCCTATCATTCGCGACGTATCGTGCGGGACTCATCTGCGGAAGGCTACATGCGCGGTGTCACGTGGACACGTGACCACCCAGATATGAATAGATACCCGCGACTGCAGCGCCTGTACTACGAGTATACAGCGATCTGCACGCCCTCTGACGATGTGGAGGTTGCAAGAGGCTTCTATATCTACATCTATACTCCGCAAGCCACCTGACGGTGTGTGGCAGAGGGTACCTTGAGTACCTCTATCGGTTCTCCCTTCTATTCCAGTCTCGTATTGTTCGTGGAAAGAAAGATTGTCGGTATGCCTCTGTGTGGGCTCTAATCTCTCTGATTTTATCCTCATGGTCTCTTCGCGAGATATACGTAGGATGGAGCAATATACTGCTGGACTCCTCGGTGAAGGTATGTTCTCGAAATTTCAACAAAAGCCCGTACCGAGCTACTGAGCGTCTCTCTTGCAAAGTCTTCCACTGGAGTTTATCTATCATCTCCGTAACGCTTTCGTGATTACTAAATGATCCTGCAACGAAACGTGCTGCTCTCCGTTGGATCTTCTCTATCTCTTCTATCAACCCTATCTGGTACGAATCCCACACCGGTGAGCAGTATTCAAGCTGTGGGCGAGCAAGTGTACTGTAACCTACTTCCTTTGCTTCCGGACTGCATTTCCTTAGGATTCTTCCAGTCTGGCATCTGCTTTACCGACGATCAACTTTATATGATCATTCCATTTTAAATCACTCCTAATGCCTACTCCCAAGTAATTTATGGAATTAACAGCTTCCAGTTGCTGACCTGCTATATTGTAGCTAAATAATAAAGTATCTTTCTTTCTTCTTAGACTCTTGTCTACATTGAGATTCAATTGCCATTCCCTGCACCATACGTCAATTCGTTGCAGATCCTCCTGCATTTCAGTACAATTTTACATTGTTGCAACCTCTCGATATACTACAGCATCATCTGCAAAAAGCCTCAGTGAACTTCCCATGTTATCCACAAGGTCATTTATGTATATTGTGAATAGCAACGGCCCTACGACACTCCCCTGCGGCACACCTGAAATCACTCTTACTTCGGAAGACGTCTGTCCGTAGAGAATGACATGCTGCATTCTGTTATCTAGGAACTCTCAATCCAATCACACAATTGGTCTGATAGTCCATATGCTCTTACTTTGTTCATTAAACGACTGTGGGGAACTGTATCAAACGCCTTGCGGAGGTCAAGAAAGACGGGAACCCGTGTCTATGGCCCTCTGAGTCTCGTGGACGAATAGCGTGAGCTGTGTTTCACACGATCGTCTTTTTCGAAGCCCATGCTGATTCCTACGGAGCAGATTTCTAGTCTCCAGAAAAGTCATTATGCTCGAACATAATACGTGTTCCAAAATTCTACAACTGATCGACGTTAGAGATATAGATCTATAGTTCTGCACATCTGTCCGACGGTAAACAGCTCAATGACCATTCAACTGACAGACAACCTCCGAGGTGAGGCAGGGGCTGTAACTGGACCGCGAAGCTTACATGTAAGTGTGGTGGCCGAATATACAGGTGTGCAGCCCTGAATACACGGCAGAAAATCCGCTCGCGCTTCAACCGATACCGCTTCATAATGCTAAGATAACTGTCTGCTGTGGGCTGTCGGCATCGCTTACAGTAGGGCCTTATGTTTTCGAGGATTTGGGTCCACTTACAACCAATGTCCTCAGTTATTTGCTGGACGTATACCAATCTCAGTCTTTCTCTACTAGGTGCGCAGGATTCCTTAACTTCATTGTGATCCCATAATTCTGGTGTTAAATTTCTCACGGCTCTCCTTTCTGCCACTTCTCATTACTTTCATCTTTCTTCGATTAATACTCAATCCTTACTCTGTACTCATTAGACATTTCATTCATTCAACACACCCTGCAATTCTTCTTCAATTTCACTGATGGTAGCAATGTCAATCTTATCACTGACAGTTTTTCAACTTGAATTTTAACCTCACTCTTCAAACTTTCTTTTATTTCCGTGGTTGCTTCTTCGATGTATAGATTAAATATTAGGGGCGGAAGACAGTATCTCTGTCTTACACCATTTACTTCTTCATCTTCCAGTCTTATTGGTCCCTCTTTGTTCTTGTACATATTATATATTATCCGTCTTTTCCTACTCCTGTATTATCCGTCTTTTCCTACTCCTGTTGCTTTTTCCATAACGTCATCAGAGAAGTCCTCCCTCTTACAGAGGCCTTCGATGTAATCTTTCCACCTATCTGTTCTCACCTTTTCACTTAACAGTCGGATTTCCATTGCGCTCTTAATGTTAACGCCCTTGCTTTTAATTTCATCGAAGGCTGTTTTTACTTTTCTATATTCTGAGTCAGGCCGTTCGATATAAATTCATTTTCCGATTTTTCTTGAAGTCATTTCACCTTTGGTTTCCCGCTTTTCCTATTTATTTTGTTCCTAAATCGTTTGCATTTCTGTACTCCTGAATTTGCCTGAACATTTTTGTATTTCCTACTGCCGCCCATCAGCTAAAGTATTTCTTTTGTTACCCATGGTTTCTTCGCAGCTACCTTTCTTGTACCTAAGTTTCTCTTTGCAGCGTCTATGACTGCCATTTTTAGAGACTCCCATTCTGCTTCAGCTGAACTGCCTACTAGGCGATTCATGATAGTAGTATCTTTAGCCTCAGAAAACTTCAAGTCTATATCTTCATTCGTTAGTACTTTCGTATCCCACTACCTTGCGCACTGATTCTTCCTGTATAGCCTTTTCAATATTAGCCAACTCTGCATCATTACTAAATTTCAATTGTCCTGAGCCCAAGAATCGCATAAAAAGCAACAAAGAAATTGGTTTTTAACTGTAGAGCGACTGGCGCCAAGACATGTTCAAAATGCTGCCCACCGTTTTCTGCACAAGTTGAGTCTGAGAGACAGCATGTTCCGCAACAGACCGGAGTATCACAGGGGTCACGTTCAGAACGTGTTGCGCAATTTGTGCCTTCACTTCAGATAATTTCGTAATGGGAGCACTGAACACAACATCTTTCAGATACCTCCGCAACCAGATGTCCACCAAGAAAACTAGTTTTGGTTCTCTTGTGTTTATATTGTTTATTTTTGGCGACTGCACTTTAAACGTGACTTAACTCAGAATCATCAAGTCTTTACATGCATGGCGTCAAAAAACTACTTGCGCATTATCACTTTCGTTTTCAATAACGAGGTAAAATATATTGTTGACAATTTCTCTTATATTTGTGTCAATTTTGTTCAATAACCTAATAGGAAACATTGTTAATATTCACTACGCTAATACAACTGGTGTCTCATCATAGTACCATCCAATCAATGTCTCAATTCGGTGTGAAGTCTTTCGTCATACGTAGCTTTATCGGACTAGGGCGTAAATACAAAAATGGCTGTGAGAGTAGTTGCTGAATGAAACATAGTTAACAGAGTATTCAGTGATACGATTTCGTTAAGAGATTTTATATTTTCCAGTATTTTACGTTTCTTGCCCATAGTTCGACTGGTCACTGAACGTAGTGAGACTTCTTATAATGACAAAAGTTCTAAAGTTGTCGTTCTGAGTTTGATATAGCTGTTCCTATCTCTGTCACAGAGGAGATAAAGTGTTTCTCTCGCTCCAGTTTGGAACTGAGACCTACTGCCTCCTACTCTGTACAGTGCGACGACATTTTTATGGAGCAAGCGACTAACTGAAGCGTCCATCACATCTTTATTGGCCTTCTGATGGCTGGTACAAATAATTCGCTATGTAGACAACGAAATTAATTTCAGTTGGTGCATGAAAGTAATCTCTCCTGTCTGTAAATATTTATTTGATAAGTCGATGAGACACTAAAGTGGATTCATTCAGAATGTTTGATTGGTATACCATAAATACGCTACTGGCCATTAAAATTGCTACACCACAAAGGTGTGCTACAGACGCGAAATTAAACCGACAGGAAGAAGATGCTGTGATATGCAAATGATTAGCTTTTCAGTGCATTCACACAAGGTTGGCACCGGTGACGACACCTACAACATGCTGACATGAGGAAAGTTTCCAACCGATTTCTCATACACAAACAGCAGTTGAACGGCGTTGCCTGGTGAAACGTTGTTGTCACGCCTCTTGCAAGGAGGAGAAATGCGTACCATCACGTTTCCGACTTTGATATAGGTCGGATTGTAGCCTATCGCGATTGCGGTTTATCGTATCGCGCACGACATTGCTGCTCGCGTTGGTCGAGATCCAATGACTGTTAGCAGAATATGGAATCAGTGGGTTCAGGAGGGTAATACGGAACGCCGTGCTGGATCCCAACGGCCTCTTATCACTAGCAGTCAAGATGACAGGCATCTTACCCGTATGGCTGTAACGGATCGTGCAGACACGTCTCGATCCGTGAGTCAACAGATGGGGACGTTTGCAACACAACAACCATCTGCACGGACAGTTAGACGACGTTTGCAGCAGAATGGACTATCAGCTCAGAGACCATGGCTGCGGTTACCCTTGACGCTGCATCACAGACAGGAGCACGAATGGCGAAACGTCATTTTTTCGGATGAATCAAGATTCTGTTTACAGCATCATGATGGGCGCATCCGTGTTTGGCGACATCGCGGTGAACGCACATTGGAAGTGTGTATTCGTCATCGCCATACTGGCGTATAACCCGGCGTGATGGTATGGGGCGCCATTGGTTACACGTCTCGGTCACCTCTTGTTCGCATTGACGGCACTTTGAACACTGGACGTTACATTTCAGATGTGTTACGACCCGTGGCCCCACCCTTCATTCGATCCCTGCGAAACCCTACATTTCAGTAGGATAATGCAGAACGCATGTTGCAAGTCCTGTACGGGCCTTTCTGGATACAGAAAATGTTCGACTGCTGCCCTGGCCAGCACATTCTCCAGACCTCTCACCAATTGAAAACGTCTGGTCAATGGTGGTCGAGCAACTGGCTCGTCACAATACGCCAATCACTACTCTTGATGAACTGTGGTATCGTGTTGAAGCTGCATGGGCAGCTGTACCTGTACACGCCATCCAAGCTCTGTTTGACTCAATGCCCAGGCGTATCAAGGCCGTTATTACGGCCAGAGGTGGTTGTTCTGGGTACTGATTTCTCAGGATCTATGCACCTAAACTGCGTGAAAATGTAATCACATGTCAGTTCTAGTATAATATATTTGTCCATTGATTACCCGTTTATCATCTGCGTTTCTTCTTGGTGTAGCAATTTTAATGGCCAGTAGTGTGTGTATATCAAGCGAATCTTGCAAGATAACACTATCATTCCAGGAAGTAACAAAACCATTACAGTATCACCAGATATGGTGCACTGTGTTGTCATGTGTCTACCATAGCTGTACCAGGACGAATATGTTTCTACAGGCAATGTCTTTCATGTGTGGACTAATAATTTAGGAGCGCCTCTTGTGTATCAACGATGCAAAGGCTTAATTACTTTTCGTACGACATCGTGAGAAGTATTCCAGTATTCATGGTGAGGGAGAAAGAAGGAGAGTTGCACAGACTAGTGGTCGCTTTACCGGTTCCGCTGCCACATGCCTTGAAGGGTTAAAGCGATCATATCGCACATCCCACTCTGGCAGGAACCACGCAGTGTGCGTACGAGCCTTACGAGATGTGGACAATGGTGATGTATGGAAGTTGAGTCAGTCATGGAGGCGTGCACAGATAGCCGAAGCGATTAAGGTGACCGCTCTCGCAAAGTGGGAAATACGGGCTCGAATCCTGGTCCACCGCAAACTTTCACGTGTCACCAATAAACACTACAGCTGCAGTCAATTTAGATTTGCAGTTTATGTCTCAAATTTCTTAACACTGTGTAATGTGGTGGTTAGTACTATTTTGTCGTGCAAACATTGCCATTGCCGGCCTACTTCAGTACCCACGTTTTCCCATTGCACAAGCCTGGAATTTTACAACAATATCCTATTTGGCTGAGTTCTTTCCTAAGCAGAATTTTGCGCGTCATTGCTGTTGCTTTCTTTGTCTTCCTTGCTACAGGTGGCGCATATATTTAATGGATGGTTGCTATATTTGGGTGGAGGGGACCAAACAGAGAGGTCACCGGTGCCATCGGATTAGAAAAGGATGAGGAAGGAAGTCGAAATGCCCTTTTAAAGGAAACACCCCGGAATTATTTGCATTCGCTGCCTGTGCCCCTGCCCCTTCTAGCTGGATAACAGTAGATAATTTCCATTGTGTAATCAAACATTTCATTCAGTTTTCAAACGCATCAAAAGAACACCCAGTTTTACTTATATATGACAACCATGATTCACATCTGATTGTTAAAACCATTGATCTGGCAAAAGCAAATAATGTAACTACTCTGACATTGCGACCACATTGCAGTCATAAGGTTCAGACTTTAGATAGAACTGTGTATGATCCATTCAAAAAGTTTTCTAACAATGCCTGTGACAGTTACATGTTGATGAATCCAGGAAAAACTATGACAATACTTGAAATTGCAGGACTTGTAGGAAAGGCATACGCATTAGCATTTACTTCAAAGAATATTGTTTTTGGTTTTCACTATACTGGTATTTGGCCATTTAATGCTGATGTTTTCTCTGATGAGGATTTTTTGGGCCCATATGTTACTGACAGGATAGAAGAGAGACAGGTCATATATGGTCAACAAGGTGCAGTAGTTGGAAGTGTACCAGAAAATATCGTTGATGATGCCAATGGGACAAATATAACAGACTGCAAGAATACAAGCACTGTTCTAGCAGTAAGACTGCCTGCAAATAGTAGCAGTTCAAGTACGTCAGGCTCCTTGGTATCACCAAAGGTAATTCGACTTCTTCCAAAAGCATCCATCCGTAAGACACCTCAGCATGGAAGAAAAAGAGGAAGGAGAAGAATTCTTACTCACACCCCAGAGAAGCAGGAGCTCCTAGAATCTGAGAACATTAGGGAAAAAAGAAACAAACCAAACTCTACAAACAAAACAGCCCAAAGCCCATTTTTTAAAAAGTCAGAAGGCAACTTCAGCCAGAGAGTAGCTCATTAGACAGTGAAGGCTCTGCTATTCTTCATGTTATTGGTAGTGATGATAATTTGAGTCTTCACAGTGAAGAAGAATTTAACATGACTTTGTTATTGTGAAAGTGCAGCCGGCCGAAGTGGCCGTGCGGTTAAAGGCGCTGCAGTCTGGAACCGCAAGATCGCTACGGTCGCAGGTTCGAATCCTGCCTCGGGCATGGATGTTTGTGATGTCCTTAGGTTAGTTAGGTTTAACTAGTTCTAAGTTCTAGGGGACTAATGACCTCAGCAGTTGAGTCCCATAGTGCTCAGAGCCATTTGAACCATTTGTGAAAGTGCCAACGAAAGGAAAAGAAATACCATTTCGCTACTTTGTTGCGCATATTAATTCAATGAATAAAAATGAAGGCGCTGCAATTGTGACTTATTTGCGATAGCCACGTAAGTTTGACAGACATTTTTCACTTCCTGCAGGTGCAGAAGCAGGTGAAATTTGTTTAACAGATGTCATTTGTAAATTACCAAAGCCTTCCGCAGTTGGCGGCACAAAACGAACAGTAGGAATGTTTGTATTCCCCATTGACATGATTGTATAGTGTAACAATTCAATGTACCAAATAATGTTTAGCAATAAAATAAATGTTTTCAGCATGTGTGAGGATGTTTTTACTAGTGCTCACTGTGCCCTATACCAATGCTCACAGTGCCCCATGATGGGGGCACAGTGGGCACTTTTACATGTCTTTGCTTTCATTTATTTTATATGTAAAATTTTTATCAGAGTGAAACAATTAAATTAATTTAGACACTAGATGATTTAGGCTTCCTGCCAGACAGGAAATTATCCAAAAATATATTCAAATTTCATCACAACAAATACCTGAAAAAAAGTGCCCACTATGTCCCAGTCTCCCCTACTTCCACAAATATATGTAACACTTGGGCAACAAACATTCAGTAACACGTGAACAAACTACTTCAGCGAAACAAAAGTAAATACTAGCAAAGATAATCATTTACAGACACTATAAACCTGCACTGTTACCAACATATACAATGTATCATAAGTATAATTGCTGGAAACAGGAAGATCACAGTTCTTTTCGAAATAATACTAATTTCTGTAACAGAAATAAAGGGGGCGTGGTGGCATACATGGCCATAACTTTAAAATTTGGTATATATAGGTCATTTTTCATTCGAAACCCTGTAATGTATGTACCAATGTAATCAGGAAAGACTATAGAATTTAATAAAGTCATAAAAAATCCATTTTTCCACCATTCATAAGTACCCTGTATCCTTAAGTTTATAGTTATAGCTATTCCTTCTTTCTTCCTATATGTATATATTTTTTATAAATATGTGTGTGAGTGAGTTGCGTTTAATTGCGTTAACTGGCGACCGTTTATGTCACTCAGAATTCTAATAATTAAACCTTTTGGCGGCCGGAGTGGCCGAGGGGTTCTAGGCGCTACAGTCTGGAACCGCGCGACCGCTACGGTCGCAGGTTCGAATCCTGCGTCGGGCGTGGATGTGTGAGATGTCCTTAGGTTGGTTAGGCTTAAATAGTTGTAAGTTCTAGGGGACTGATGACCTCAGAAGTTAAGTCCCATAGTGCTCAGGGCCATTTGAACCATTTTTTTGAAACCTCTTGCGGCCGTGTTTACAACCGCATGCGCTGGAGTTGCTTTCACCTGGACTGCTGACGTAGCTCACGGCTACGATCACACTACAGTGCTCTTCTCTGCTTCGCCGCTCTTCGCTTCAAGCGAAGCGCCGTATCGTTTAATATCCCTCTTAATTTCACTTGCCCGTTACTTTATATATCAAGATACAAGTAAAAATCTCTTATATCTAAACGTGTTTCCTTAACACTAGTATTCCAAAGAAAACAGAAATTAAATTACTATTATGTACAGTCATTTTCTCTCTCATTTGGAACAGACACGCCCCTAAACCCCGGAAGAGGCGTCTGTGGACACACAGAAGTCCTCCATATCGGTGTGACTGGTGTGCGGACAGTTGCCACGCCGGACATTTGCCACGATTTTACATGTTCCAAAGGGCTGGATCCCTTGTCTCCCCCTCCTCCTCCTCCTCCTCCTCCTTACCCACCCGCCCAGTTTGCTTTCGAAGTTCCTAACGTGACCTTCAGTATGGAAGTTATTACAACGAACAAGGGCAGGCCTCCTGCTAATTACAATGGTTACGCGTATCTCAAACAGAGGGAATCTAAAGAAGGTGTTGTTACGTGGATGTGCTTACGACGAAAAGCGGATCGTTGCAAGGGAAAGCTGTTTTTGAAGAACGGATAAGTGTTGAACGTTTTAGAACATCTCTGTGGATCACCTGACGATGCAGCTCTGGACGTGAGAAAGCAAGTGGAAAGGGCGAAGAGAAGGTCTCGAGAAGAAACTACACAGTTTTCGGAGATATACGAGGTTGTAATGGGAAATCTACATAATAAAGAATTTATAACTTTATTACAGTGATGCCCAATTCAGAATCTATGAAGAGAACCATGCGTCGTCGATGGAGTCAAGCGCGGGGAAACCAACAAGAGCCTAAGAACTCTTATGAAATTGATCTTCATGAAGATCTATTAAAAATTGAAGATGACAGTAGTTTTCTTCTAGAAGACGATAGATTAGAGGAGAGAATAATAATTTTTAGTGCAAGCAATGGAAAAGAAAGTTTAAAAGCATGTTACCATTTTTTTATGGGTGGAACATTTGAGAGCTCCAGCAAGCAGTTTGCACAAATCGACACCATACACGTAGACTTAGGAGGCCCGATTAAAAAAAAATGGTTCAAGTGGCTCTGAGCACTATGGGACTCAACTTCTGAGGTTATTAGTCCCCTAGAACTTAGAACTAGTTAAACCTAACTAACCTAAGGACATCACAAACATCCATGCTCGAGGCAGGATTCGAACCTGCGACCGTAGCAGTCGCCCGATTAAAGAAACAAACATTCTTCCTACTGCATTTGCACTGCTCCCTAATAAGAAGAAGCACATATGTTCGTCTGTTTCGTCTGATAAAACAGGCAGTCCCTGAGTGGTGTCCTAAACAAGCGAATGTCGATTTTGAGGCAGCTCCGATATCGGCCATTCGTCAAGTTTTTCCCACAATTGGAATAAATGGATGCTATTTCCATATGAAGAAGAGTTTATGGAGAAGAATTCGAGTTCTCGGTCTAACTGGGGAGTACCGCCAGAACGAGGATTTAAGACCTCACGTCAGCATGTGTGCAGCGCTGGCGTTTGTAAAACCGGAGGACGTAAGCAATAGATGGATTGAGATTCATGCAGAAGCTCCTGCTAACGGAAGGCTCTCTCAATTTTTTGACTACTTTGTAGACAACCGGCTAGATATTAAGGGGGATATCCCAGTAGAAAAGTGGAACTGTTACAGAAAAAGGCAGCGAACGACGAATGCTGTTGAAGGGCGGCACAACAAAATAAATAGTATTATTGGAAACCCTCACCCTAGAATCACCTATTTGGTGGAGTGCTTGAAAAAGGAAGCAGAGCTCATAAACCGCATGCACATGAAATTGGAAATGAATCTTGAAAGTAAGAAGAGGAAGAAGAATTACTTGAAGCTGGACGATAGGATAGAGAGAATCGTAAAGAATTATGAAGAGACTGGCAACATTAGGCCTTGCTTGATAGCCATTGTCCACATTCAGAAACCGGACTAAAATACGTTAAAAATAATGTATTAAAAACTATGAAGACCACTGAGTCCTCGCAGATTACTGAGTTAAAATTATTAAAACATCGAAGCAGCATTATCGGCGCTAATATTAAGTTGTAATTGTAAATAGAATGTACATTAGTTCAGCCTGTTTAGGCTGATTTTAAAAACGCCAAAATGGCAAATGGTCTTTCATCATTTTGACGGTCCAAAGCCTGTGCTAAGTGTGATGGTAATCAGCCTTTAATCTAAAAATTAAAGAGTGTTTCAAGCCTCACAAAAGTATCGCTATTTTGCCACCTTAAGATAAACTTTTTCTACCTTCCAATATTATGGCCATACTATTAAATAATTGTGAGTTCTAAAATTATTTTCTGAAGCTTCAGAGTCGCAACTATCACCTAAAATATCATGGTTTGTTAAACTGATAGTATACGCTTTTGTAAAAGAAAATGGGGACTGAACCTTTGAATTGCACCTAAAATTGACATCCCAAAACTGATCTGATCCTAAGGTTGACAATTTTGGCACTTCAATATTTTTTTAATTTAAATTTAGCTGCAAGCATTTATAGTAGATGTAAATCTACTTAATTACATTTAGATATAGTCCTTTAAAAACTAAAATTCCTTACTTAATTGTTGATTATATTTAAACAGGCCAGTAAAAGCAACTGAAACTAGGCAAGGAGCTTACTACTGAAAATCAATTGTTACTAAAGATCATTTCCTCTATCACTGACAGTTCAGGCACCTCTGCAACATCAGTTATTTGATAGTGTAATTTGAGTTGCTTTGCAACACCAGGAATATCTACTTCTATATTATGTTTGCAGCTGTTCTCATTTCGAATTCTGGAATATTTACTTCGTCTTCTTTGTTGAAGGAATTTCGGAAAACTGCATTTAGTAACTCCACTTTAGTGGCACTGACATCAGTAACATTACCGTCGCTGTCGCGCAGTAAAGGTACTTACTGAGCCTTTACGCTGGTTTACTTAACATAGGACCAAAATCTCTTTGGATTTTCCGCCACATTTCTAGAGCGAGTTTCGTTGTGGAAACTATTAAATGCATCTCGCATTGAAATCCGCACCAAATTTCGAGCCTCAGTAAAACTTCACCAATCTTGGAGTTTTGCGTTCGTCTAAATTATACGTACCTTTTTCGATGCTCCTGCAACAGCTTTCTGTGTTTTGTGTACCATGGGGATCAGTTCCGTCTCTTATTAATTTATTTGGTATGAATCTCTCGAGTGCTGTTGATCCTGTTTCTTTGAACTTATGCCACATATGGTCTTCACATACATAGTTTGGAAAGGCGTCAACCGAATTTTTAGCTGGTTTTATAAATAGATATATTTCGCTTTTAGTTTTGGTGAATTTCTTTGTTACGGAATTGAGCCTCGCTACGAATGTGTGTTCACTAATCCCTGTATTCGTCGTGATGCTCAGGATTATTTGTGGCTAAGAGGTCAAGTGTGTTTTCGTAACCATTTACAATTTGAATGGCCTCGTCAACTAATTGTTTAAAATCATTTTTAAAAAAGCATTTAGAACAATTACGGAAGTTGTTTTCTGTTTACAATAGCGCCTGAAAATGTATTTTTGTCAACATATGGAAGATAGATTGAAGGCACTGCCCACTATAATTCTATGAGTAGTGTACCTATTTGTGATGAGACTCAAGTTTTCTTTGAACTGTTCAGCAACTGTTTCATCTGAGACAGGGGGTCTGTAAAAGGAGCCAATTATTAATTTATTCTGGTTCTCGAATATAACCTCTGCTCATACTAAGTCACAGGAACTATCTGCTTCAAAGTCGCTTGAGGGCTGGAACACACGCTACATTATTTTTCCTTAAGTTGTGCTTCTTGTTTCTGTTGTAGTGCAGATCATTACAATTACGGCTTTTCCTTCCAAAACCCAGGATGCTCTCTCTGTGACCCAGTAAATACCAGAGCTAAACACTGAAGAACAACAACGTACGTTACAAGCATAGCATTCTGTATTACTTCATTTCCTTATTTCTAACATTTTAAAATTGTACGTCGACTTTAGATGACATGTCAAGTATAGACGTTCTTATCTCTATTTAGTGAACGTATTTTCAGTCATGTTTTGAACATTGTCCTGCTACACTTTAGTTAATAATGTTTCACCACAAGGGCTATCTGATTTTAGAGAGTAAATTAATATGGAGTATGTCGTTCTTCTTTTCAAACATTCACATACCCATTTCTTCTTTCCTTATTGTCTTTTGGGCATGGAGTTGTAGTAATTAAAGTAGGCACAAGTGCAGTGATAAAAAAGAAATGATTAGCGTACATTCTCTTCACATCGTTCCTTTCTTGTTGCTCCCACGGCGATGGACTGTTTCTATCGCAATCAGTAAGCGTGAAAGGAAGCTACCGTACAGACAGAGAGACCTATATTTATACTTGGCAGAACTAATTACATACCGACATAATCGTCGGTATTCCTTTCGTTCCCCAAAAGTTATAAATATTTCGATTTCGGAAAAGAAGCTCTGTATTTCGCCAAGATGTCGAAAAAGAAGGTCCCATACGTACTGGTATCGAGTAAGATGTGGAGACGGCGGTTTGAAAGCGGAAAGAAGAAGTACGAGGAAGGGCGTCCCTTACCTGAGGGATCCCTACCTGGCGAAGGGGCAAGTGTGGCAAATGTCCGGCGTGGCAAATGTCCGGCATTCATCATCAAATATCCCATTCCTTGGACGAGAAAAGAGTCATTGCTGAATGCAAATATGCACAGTCACACAAAAAGTCTCATGTGGGCAAACATCCATCTTGTATTGCTAATCCTTGATAATTCCGGTTTGTTTTCCAAATACATGTGCATACTTAAATACCAGATCTGCAAGTTCCTGTTGTTCCTGTTCATTTAGGGTGCTGGACTCACTTACCTTTTGCTCTACCATTTCATAGTCTACATCTGATTCCGGCACTTGTTCAGTGTAGTGAGTGTTTACAAATAATACAGTAGGAAATACAAATTGATTTGTCACATCAGACTCCTTCTGCTTGACGTTCTTGTCTGACGTTTTTATTAAATCGACAGAAAATACCTGTTCGTTTACACTGATGTAGCAATTGCCACTTCCTATGTCAATTTGCGTATTTTAAGCTCTAAATGTGCCTATCCCAAACAAAAAAATTACTATTAATTTGCCAATGATGAGGAAATTACATTTGACAGTAAAGAGTCCTATTTTCTATGGAATAAGTGCTTGTAACCTAACTACTTTTGATTTGCTTCCAGTGTCCATCTGTATTCTACAATTCTTCCCTGGGGACTTGAGAATTTTACCTCTTTTCTTTAACTCTTGGAAAAATTCAGTTGACATTAAGTTAGTCGTTGCACCGTATCTAGAACTAAGTGTACTTCCATGTCAAATATGGTTGTTTTTATAACTGAATGTACCTGTTCTTCGTACAAGTTTTCTTGAACTTCCTCCTCATGCCGGTATAAATCTTCTTTCATGTCACCTTATTCATCGTATCTCATAAAACTTGTGTTTATAAGTATATTGCCACCACTCCCTATCTGGTCAGCAGTGTGAGGCCTGCGACCGGTTGCAGTTTTCCCCCAGTGCAGGAACATTGACCTCAGTGACCTGAATAATTGCAGCGTGCTGTACAGCGTGTGTTATGTTACGCCAATTCGTGTCATTGGCTGCGCTTGAATTATAGTTCGCGCTATTATGTTGACCAAAGATTGGCTGCAACATAGCACGCGGCATTCGATTGTTGCCAACCGCTTGCCACTGCACCAACTGGCTGTTACCACTTACGGGAGGCGGATAGCTTTGTTCTGGCGGACAGTAGTTCGCTTGCCCGCTGTAATTGTTCCTGTTGTTTTGAAAACCTCTCTTAAATCTTTTGTTTGTCCCATTTCCATTCCCTTTTTGTATGTACTGTGTCGGATATGGTTGCCATGCTTGTTGCGTAGTAACATTATTATTTAAGGTTGGTTTCCGAAAACGGGTTGAGGTGTTTGCTTATCTGCTGCTTTATGTCGCCGTGGTGCCTCTTTGTAAATCAGGTCTATAGAATTCAAAACTGACAAAAAGTACTCATTGTCGTGTTCTGGTGTGGTTATTGATTTTTCCTTTGTGTGGCGGAAGACGGCTCTTTAATATCTTCAGTACATCCATCTGTGATCAGGATTGGTCCAGTATCTGGTCTTATTTATATACTTTTCGAAATAACTCCGCAAACTGCCATGCTTGCTATTTAATGGATGTGGGTTAAAGACTCACGTCTTTTCTCTCTTGAACAGCTTCCGACCAGTATTGTCTAAGAGAGCACGTTCAAATTGCTCGTAACTGTGACAACGTTCTGCCATTTCAGTGGCCCACGAAAGAACGTCACCTTGGGTGTAACCAACAACGAATCTTATCTTTCGAGCCTCTGACCAGTTACGCGGAAATACGTTGCGGAACGCACTGATAAAAACTGTCGGGTTCATCTACTTCCCATCTGTCGAATACGTGGGAAACTGCCTATGTCTAACCAACCCTTCATCAGCGAATATGAATGATAAACGAGCGGCATTATCTGACATCGGTTTATTGTTTCGAAGTGTGCTTAGCACTGTGTGACAATTGCACATGTGTTGTAGGTACTGCTGTAGGTAAATTACGAATTTTACAATCTTCCCTTGCGCTCGCATCGGACTTGTCAGAAGATGTGGATAACTACTACACGCATCCATCTCGGGCACAGGTAGTTGAATATTAGCAAACTGACTTAATTCATTTGATGATTCGGTTTCCCTTTTCTTCATGGCCTCTTCTAACGCGTCTACATACACTACATGATCAAAAGTATTAGAACACCTGGCTGAAAATGACTCACAAGTTCGTGGCGCCCTCCATCGGTAATGCTGGAATTCAATATGGTGTTGGCCCACCCTCAGCCTTTATGACAGCTTCCACTCTCGCAGGTATACGTTCAGTCAGGCACTGGAAGGTTTCTTGGGGAATAGCAGCCTATTCTTCACGGAGCGCTGCACTGAGGAGAGGTATCGAAGTCGTCGGTGAGGCCTGGCACGAAGTCGGCGTTCTAAAACATTCCAAAGGCGTTCTATAGGACTCAGGTCAGTACTCTGTGCAGGCCAGTCCATTACAGGGATGTTATTGTCGTGTAACCACTTCGCTGCATTATGAACAGGTGCTCGGGCGTGTTGAATGATGCAATGGCGATCCCCGAAATGCTCTTCAACAGTGGGAAGCAGTAAGGTGCTTAAAACATCAATGTAGGCCTGTGCTGTGATAGTGCCACGCAAAGCAACAAGGGGTGCAAGCCTCCTCCATGAAAAACACGACCACACCATAACACAAACGCCTCCGAATTTTACTGTTGGCACTACTCACGCTGGCAGATGACGTTCACTGGGCATTCGCCATACCCACGCCCTGCCATCGGATCGCCACATTATGTACCGTGATCCGTCACTCCACACAATGTTTTTCCAGTGTTCAATCGTCCCATGTTTACGCTCCTTACACCAAGCGAGGCGTCGCTTGGCATTTACCGGCGTGATGTGTGGCTTATGAGCAGCCGCTCGACCATGGAATCCAAGTTTTCTCACCTCCCTCCTAACTGTCATAGTACTTGCAGTATTGGACTCGCATTCGGGAGGACGACGGTTCAATCCCGCGTCCGGCCATCCTGGTTTAGGTTTTCCGTGATTTCCCTATATCGCTCCAGGCAAATGCCGCGATAGTTCCTTTGAAAGGGCACGGCCGGCTTCCTTCCCCGTCCTTCCCTAATCCGATGAGACCGATGACCTCGCTGTCTGGTCTTCTCCCTCAAACAATCCAATCCAGTCCAATCCAGTACTTGCAATAGATCCTGATGCAGTTTGGAATTTGCTGTGTGATGGTCTGGATAGATGTCTGCCTATTACACAATATGGCCCTCTTCAACCATCGTGTCAGTCAACAGACGAAGTCGGCCTGTACGCTTTTGTGCTGTACGTGTCATTTCACGTTTCCCTTTCACTATCACATTGGAAACAGTGGACCTAGGATGTTTAGGAGCGTCGAAATCTCGCGTACAGACGTATGACACAAGCGCCACCCAATCACCTGACCACGTTCGAAGTCCGTGAGTTCCGCGCAGCGGCCCTTCTGCTCTATCATGATGTCTAATGACTACTGAGGTCGCTGATATGGAGTACCTAGCAGTAGGTGGCAGCGCAATGCGCATAATGTGACAAACGTATGTTTTTGGGAGTGTCCGGGTACTTTTGATTGCATAGCGTATACGTTGCGTTCAGATACTATCTTCTGTGCTAATGTACTACCTTGATCTAAGGTGCCTGCTTCTGCTCTTTTGGTTACGTCGTCTAAATTTTTCCCTATCTCAGTTCGCCTGCTTAGCTGAGTGGTAAGTGCTTGCCTCCTACCCACTGGGCCCGGGTTCGATTTTCGACTGGGTTGGACTGGGTGTTGTGTTGTGCTCATCATCATTTCATCCTCATCATCGGCCGCAAGTCGCCCACTGTGGCGTCGACTGAAATAAGACTTGCACTTGGCGCCCGAATGGGACATCCCGGCCAACAATGTCATAAGATAATTTCGTTTCTCTATCTGAGTTCTTTCTCCTTTGGCACATTCAGACTCTAATTCCAAGCTTTCTGCTCTTAATGTTAGCTCCTATACTGCAGTGGTAAACCTTCATAGTCCTTGTGTAGCTTGTTGACAGTAGTGGTTACTTTATTCTCTTCTTGTCCAAACTATTTATCGTCCATGTTTCACTTCCATACATGGATACACTTCATACAAATACTTTCAGAAACGAATTCCTGACACTTTTATTCATTATTAAACCTACTCCTGCATTACCCCTATTTGATTTTGTATTTATAAAGCTGTATTCACCTGACCAAAAGTCTTGTTCCTCCTGCCACCGAACTTCACTAATTCCAATTATATCTAACTTTAACCTTTCCATTTCCCTTTTTAAATATTCTAACCTACCAGCCCGATTAAGGTATCTGACATTCCACACTCCAATCCGTAGAACGCCAGTTTTCTTTTTCCTGATAACGGCGTCCTCCTGATTAGTCCCCGCCCGGAGATCCGAATGGGGGACTATTTTACCTCCGGAATATTTTACCCAAGAGGACGCCATCATCATTTAATCATACAGTAAAGCTGCATGCCCTCGGAAAAAATTACGGCTGTAGTTTCCCTTGGCTTTCAGCCGTTCGCAGTACCAAAACAGCAAGGCGGTTTTGGTTAGTGTTGCAAGGCCAGATTAGTCAATCATCCAGACTGTTGCCCCTGCAACTACTGAAATGGCTGCTGCCCCTTTTCAGGAACCACACGTTTGTCTGGCCTCTCAACGGACACCCCTCCGTTGTGGTTGCACCTAAGCTACGGCCATCTGTATCGCTGAGGCACGCAAGCCTCCCCACCAACGGCAAGCAAGGTCCATGGTTCATGGAGGTAGACCCACTTAATATTTACCAAAAATGTGGGTATAGGCTTGAGTTTAGAACGACACTTCTCCTCTAGCACATCCGCAGCTCGTGGTCTAGTGGCTAACAATGCTGCCTCTGGATCATGGGGTCCCCGCTTCGATTCCCGGCCGGATTAGGTGTCTTCTCTGCCCGGGACTCGGTATTTGTGTTGTCCTCATCATTTCATCATCATCATTCGTGACAGTGAGTAGATTGGACTACGAAAAAAAATGGACAGTGTAAAAACTGGGTTTTTGTACGGGCGCTGATGATCGCGCAATTGAGCGCCGTACAAACCAAACATCATCATCATCATCATCCCCTCCAACGTTCGGCATTCCCATACAGCACTCTGAGTGACCCCCCATCTTTGCTGCTCTCCCCTCGCTTCCCCAGCCGACTGCTCATCTAGCGGTCATGGCATTTTGCACGCACTTTAGTCCCTCCTGTTTATATTAAATCTTGTATTTTTATTGCTTTGGTTACAAAAAATAATGTTGCACAAACCTCAGTTTCAGACAGTATCTGGTAAAAAAAAAAGATTTCGCGATGTAAATTTTATCACAAGTTTTCTAAAATCGCAAGTTGTGATTTTTATGGCTGGTGGGAGGGGGGAGAGAAAAGAGTCTTGTATGGTTGAAGAGGTGCATTCTTTCACCTAAAAGTGTATAAATTAAGTACTAGGACAGAAGTTTAGAATAAATGAAGAATGAAGAGTAATACATTATGTTTTTGTTTACTTAAAGATATGGTTAACATTAGGATATTTTTTAGCTTTCTTTGGGAGGAGGGCACACGGTTTTAGCTGTGCTCACGTCCGTGACAGATATAAATTTGCAACTGTCTTCTATAGAACGTTGTCGTCCATCAACAACGGCCATGCGTTTCTCTTCGTTTGCTTTAACCTCCAAGCATTAATAGTGCACACTATGTATCATAACGTATATCATCCTCACTACTAGATATAATGTAGCAATTGATGCGATTACCCTACAACACAAATTTTCAATTCGAAACTCTCAGTACATGATGCTGTTCTCTCTTTGGCTCATTTTTTCTTCTTTGCTCCGTGGTTACTGTTTAGTGTTACGTAGATTATGTGGCCCAAAAATTCTAATTATCTTCCAATGTGGTACAGCTAAGCTAAAAGGTTGGAAACTCCTACTGCAGACGATGCAGATTGCTACGGGAAATATCTGCCACCAGTGGGAGCACAGGCTAAAAACATAGTCCACACCTCGTATCTGTTCAGGGACAGTCCCGCAACGAAGAGTCGTGCCCACACTACAAGGGGCTGTTCCGCTAGAAACGTCTCGGGAACTAAAGTCTGCGTCATCTAGGAAGGCGGCCCAATTTTCAGCCGTTCTGCGAATCCCCCTCTGTCAATCACTGGCAACCAATATGATTCGTTCTCTTTCCGAGAGAACAGCAGCGAGTTACAGCTAAAGCCCGCATCAACTTAGACGGTGCTTGCGTGCATAGAAGCGGAGGGGAAAGGAAGCATAGGGGAAATGAGCACTGCGCATGCGCGGCAGCAGAGAGCGGGCAAACTAAGTCCACATTGCCGAACTGCATTGCTGCAGATAACTGTCAGGCTCGTTTGCATACAGTACATTGTATTACCCGTTCAAATCAATGACGGGAATAATAAATACTGAAACCAATTTCGATCGATTGTCATGAGATAAATATTAATTCACTTCATTAACTTACGACCACTGCTCCACAGGTTTACTCTGCATGACGCTGGGAGGCGAAAATAGCTGACACAACTTTCTGAAGAAATGAAGCACAATTTTTCTCAAAACGACGTTGTTACTGCTTGCAATAATTACCATTTATTGTGATCTGAACTGCATTATAAGAAAAAATTTAATACACTACAAAATTAATTTCAATCATAAACCAAAATCATTATATTTGCTTGACAATTGCTTCTGCTCAATAGAATTGTTAAAAAAGTGTAAGGTGTGTGTGTGTGTGTGTGTGTGTGTGTGTGTGTGTGTGTGTGTGTGTGTGTGAGTGTGTGTGTGTGTGTGTGTGTGTGTGTGTGTGTGTGTGTGTGTGTTTGACGATAGTTAAGTGTAATCACTGGGTGTAAAAAAGAATTTGTGGTTCAAAAGACTAATGTAAAAGACTATCATAAAAATGGTCAGTAAATTGTCATATTTTTCGCTGTTAAAGGCCATTATGAGTGTAAACTAACATGTTCGGTATTACAGTGAGAGGCCGCATTTATAATCCATTAAACAAGCAAACAATTAACCGTTATCTGTGAATAACTCCAGAGAATCTGACCGATAATATCGAAAACTACCGATATGTCGATAAGTAACAGTTACTGTCATTTTAGGGCCTTACCCAGTTCATGCCTTGAAAATGACAGAGGTTTACAACATGGTGGGAGAAGCTTAACTTCTCCTTGGGCAATATGTTGAACATTATAGAAATTCTTCCAATCCGTACGTGGCATACAGCAAACCAGTGCTTAACAGTATTGGTTAAAAACAGTCATGGTTGCAATTTTAGTTTTTTTTTTATTTTTCAACGACGCACTTCGCCTTATTTAGGCATTTTCAGGTTATCTTTTCTAGATGGACGCGAGATGCACCAAGATCTGAATAACGCGTTCCCGTTCACAGGAGCGAGTAACAGTAAGATGGGAGGCTCAGGTAGTAACCATAATGCGCCACAGCGTCGTTAAACTCGTTATGCAGATCTTGATGCCTCTCGCGTCCATCTAGAAAAGATAACCTTGAAGATGCCTAAATAAGGTGAAACGCGTCGTTGAAAAATAAAGAAACTAAAATTTCAACCAAGACTGTTTTTAACCAATATTGAACATTATAGTCTGCATAATTAAAAGGATACAAAGTCTTAATCAAAAAGGCTAGGAAGTTCTCATCATTATGTATGCAACTGATAAGTTGAGAAAAACATCTTTAAACCATGAGTGTTTAAAACTAAGAAATATTATTACTTTGTTACTAAGAATACATCATAATACCATCGTCACTTCTGTTTGAATCTGTTTTCGAACAATCTGATTTTAAATTTAAGATGATAGGTTCAAGGCTTATATCCGTCATCACTTCCCTGTCATTCTTCTTTCTGAAGCTTTTCAGCATGCCACACAGTCTGTGCCCACGCTACAGGTGGGATGTTGTCTGTTGCCTCATTGTCTATTGCCTCATACACAAGGGATTCACTGAACATTATCTTGAATGTTTTTGTTTTTCCTCCCGCATAGCCTTAAAACCCTTTGCCCAAATTAATTCCATGGGGCTGACAGTGACACGTGGGTAAATGCAAACCTGTGTGATCCCATTCATGTGCGAGGAAGTCAAGTTTGTACGTTCTGTCACGTGACTTGTACAGTATAAATAAACGGGCTGCAAGAGATCGGCACGAATCTGGTTTATACAGTGCTTAAAACTATTATTTTTGAGCCAGGGAAAAATATCCGCTTTCCTGGTGTTAGTACTTGATTTTTTATCTATAAGAGTTGAATTGTAACTGGCAATGACCAAATTCGAAGCAACGTATGACAAGAATCGTGAATTACGTCACGAAACTGAGAGCGTTCATTGCCAAATGGTAATCACTCCTGTTTTTCTTGCATGTAAATACAAATCTATTCTCAGACATCAAACCAGACGAAGTCAGCATGCAGAATAATTATCCAAGAACCTATCCCTTTGAGAACTTTCACCTGGGTCACTTCTTTGAACTAAAAACTCTCTTCGTAACGTATCTGTAACCAACGTCTTTTAAAATTCTTTACCTTGGCGAAGCGCTTACCGTTGAAGCCTGCATAACTGTAATACGTTTTTGTTATGTCAGGCATTCATCATTCACATGGAATACTTTAAAATACCCTTCTTAAAACTATAAATTTGTGTTACAGGTTCCTTGCGATTTCGACGCTTCCCAGGTGCCACGAAACCAACTGTTTCTACGGTTCCTACAGCTCTGACACTTTAGAAAATAAACAATTTTTTTTCAGCCTTCAGTTGCAAGGTAATTTTTACTCGTTTACCTAGGTTTCGATTCCAGTAATGGAATCTTCTTCAGATCAAAAAATTAAATTATTTTGAGAGCCAAACACTGGCCATGTCACAGATTAAAAATTAAAACAATAAAGACGCATAATCATAAGATTATGTCTGTCAAGATTAAAACCGTTAAGGCGAACGTAATCAAAATAATTTAATTTTTTGTTCTGAAGAAGATTCCATTACTGGAATCGAAACCTAGGTAAACGAGTAAAAATTACCTTGCAACTGAAGGCTGAAAAAAATTGTTTATTTTCCATACATTTAGGGTTGCTGACGCGCTGCATGATGTTAAAGATTTGTAAACTCTGACATTTTCCTTTACAGTTCTCTTGGCCGACACCACATGGTTCTGGAGTCCGTTCTTGTGCTTTACAATGTCAACAGTAGTAGACCTGTTTTTAAATTCATGTTTGAAAAAAGTTATAAATGAGGTCAATAATCCGCCTCAGCTGCTTGTGAAGTACTTCACATTTATTGCCATCACCTGACTTTTTTTTAAATCGCACTTAAACATTTACAAGATACACATTCACAGCTATACTGCTGCAAGAAAAAAAAGAAACAAAAAAATTAATAGCAGCAGAAATTAATGCAACAGAGTGGTGGTCAGAAGAAATAGAGGTCCTCGTTAGAGAAAAACGAAATGCCTTCCTTCAGTGGTTGAATGATAAATCAGAAGAAACAAGATTAATATACAAGGAAAAGAAGAATGAAGTGATGAAAAAAATAAGGATGGCAAAAAATGAAGCATGGGAAAGAACATGTACAAAGGTGAATAGCAAATTAGGATTTGGGAGAGCAAAAGAAGCACGGTCAGTATTAAAAGGGCTTCGACAGGATACGAAAAGCAAAACCAATATCCAACTGATAACACAAAAGGAATGGGAAGAGTATTTCCAAAAATTATTAAATGAGGACAGAGAAGAATATCGAGAAGAAGGAACAGTGGAAGAAAAAGGACATGAAGATGATGAGATCCAGGTTTTGGAAAGTGAAGTACGTCAGGCTTGAGAACAGGAACGAATGGTAAATCACCTGGACCAGGCAATATCAATCTGGAGTGTCTGAAATATGGTGGTGACAAAATTGTGAAACTGATAACACAACTCTTCAACAAAATGATACAGGGAGATTCAATACCCAACGAGGTGAAGCTAGGTTACATTAATACGATATTCAAGAAAGGGTATCGCAAAATTTGTTCAAACTATAGAGAAATTTGTGTTACAAACACATTAATGACAATTTTTGCGAAAGTAATTAAAAACAAACTGGAAAAAAATTTTAGAACTCAAGAAGAACAATGTGGATTTACGGCTGGGAGATCACATGTAGACCATATTTTCACATTACGACAGATTTTGGAGAAACCTAGGGAAAAATCAAAAAATATACTATTAATTTCCATAGATCTAGAAAAAGCGTATGATACTGTTCCAAGGAAATTACTTCGGAGAGTACTACATATGGCAAACATAAACCCTTCCTTGATTAAAATAATACAACAGATGTATAAAGATAACATTTGCCAAGTGAAAGTAGGTAATAAACTTCCACAGAAATTTAGAACAACCAAAGGCCTTTTACAGGGCTGCTCATGTCACCATCATTATTTAAAACCTATTCAGATATTAGCCTTAGAACATGGTCTCGTAAATGTAATAGTATGAGATTAGAAATAAGAAATGGAGTTTACCTACATCATTTATTGTTTGCTGATGATCAAATAGTCGTAGCACAAGATGGGGAGGATGCTAACTATATGTGCAATCAACTAGCAGTAGCATACGAAACTTGGAGTTTGAAGATTAATTGCCAAAAAACAAAATACTTGACTAATGATTCAGATGAGCTGTACATTGAAGGAAAGAAAATCAAAAAGATAAACACTTTCTGTTATTTGGGATCCATTTTAGAAATCGAGGGAAAATCAGAGTCAGAAATCAATAAAAGAATTAATAGCGGATGGAAGGTCATTGGGATGCTTAACTCAGTCTTATGGAGTAGGAATGTAATGAGCAGAACTAAAAAATTAATGTACAAATCCATATTAGAGAGTGTGATCTGTATAGAACGGAGACCTGGACAATTAACCTAAAGCACATTAAAAAATTACAAGCTCCAGAGATGGACTTCTGGAGAAGATCAGCAAGAATCTCCAGGAAAGAAAAGATAAGGAACACCGAAATAATAAGGAGAATGGAAATAAAAGAAAGAATATATGACGTAATGGATAGGGAGAAATTAACAGTGGTATGGGCATGTAAAACGAATGGAGAAAGCCAGAACACCAAAATTGATACTGGAGTGGGAACCGGAGAGGAGAAGAAGAAGGGGACGACCTATGACCACGTGGCTCCAAAATGTGCAGCACACAATGAGCAGAATGGGCGCAGAGGAAGAGGATACACAAGATCGAAACACCTGGAGGAATATTTTGAAAATATAGTTTAAGAGCGTTTATTCTTTGTATCGTAATTTCCGAGTAAATTATTGTGTTGTAGATAAACCACTTGGTTTAAATCTTCATGGAGTCCATCCCTCCAACGCTTCTCGGGTCTCCCTGGCGGTCTCTTTCCTGTAGGTGTGAAATCCAGGAGCTTCCGAGGCCATCTGTGATCCTCCATCCGGGCCACATGGCCGGCCCACTGCATTCGTTTGGCTTTGACAGTTCCTGCTATGTTGGGCTGCTGGTATAGTTCCTCAAGTTCTTGGTTGTATCTGATCCTCCATTCCCCTGTATCTGCATCCAGAACCGGACCGAAGATCTTCCGAAGCACTTTTCTCTCAAAAACAAGGAGCTTATGGAAGTCCTGTTTCCGGATACTCCATGTCTCACAGCCATATAGAACAACAGGCTGGATCAGGGTTTTGTACAGTCGAATCTTGAACTGTCTGGAGAGATATTTGGACCGAAGCAGTTGTGCTAGGCTGTGGTAAGATCTGTTTCCTGCTTGTATTCTGGCATTGATCTCTGCTTCATATGACGAGTTCTCAGTGAAAAGTGCCCCTAGGTATTTGAATTCTTACACTCTCATGTAGGACTGGTCCCCAACCTGCAGTGATTGTAGATGATCAGCAGTCTGACAATGACCACGCGTCATAGCGAGGTACTCTGTCTTGGCTTCGTTTATGGTTAGCCCAAATTTGCTGGCAGCCTCTTTTAGTGCTTTGGTCATTTGCTCCAACTCCTCTTCCGACCTAGAGAGTTAACAGATGTCGTCTGCATAGGCTAAGTATGCCAGTCTCTTTCCTTCGATTTCAATCCCTTCGTTCTCTTGGAAGGCCTGGCTTACGATCTTCTCGAGGGCAAAGTTGAACAGGATAGGGGACAACCCATCTCCTTGTCTGAGTCCTGTCTCAATTTCAAACTCCTCAGTTACGCGATTTCCCATCTTAACCTTTGCACGTGTTTCGTTCAGACAGATCTTTATCAGATTGATGAGTTTCTCTGCTATGCCAAACTCCCTTAAACAGTTGAGCAAGCTCTTGCGATGTATGCAATCATAGGCCTTCTTAAAATCAACAAATAAAATATGCAAATCTTTACCATATTCACCCAGTTTCTCAGTGAGCTGCCGGAGACTGAAGATGTGATCTACTGTTGACTGTCCTGGCCGGAAACCTCCCTCTTACTCCCCAATCACCGATTCTGCCACTGGCTGAATTCTATGTATGAGGCAATTGGACAGGATCTTATAGCAGACGTTAAGCAGGGCGATTCCTTGATAGTTGTCACATTTCAGTTTGTCGCCCTTCTTATGTATTGGACAAATCAGAGCTGTTTTCCATTCTCCTGGTAGTTCTTCTTTGGTCCATATTGCCTGTATCAGTCGGTGTATTTTTTCTGCAAGTCTCTCTCCTCCTGCCAGGATCATTTCAGCCTGTATTCCATCTTCACCTGGACTCTTATTCTGTTTAAGGTGTCTGATTCTGGTTTTTATCTCATCCAGGGTAGGTGGGGGATAGTCTGCATCGTTTGTAATTGGGTACTGAAATCAAACTGCAGTTCAGGTTCATCACAATTTAGCAGCTGTCGAAAGTACTCTTTCCATCTCTCAGCTATGTCCCTATCGTTCGTCAGGATCTTATCATGGGAATCTTTGACAAATTTCTGCTTGGCCTGGTGACCTTTGCAGAGGTACTTCACCCTCAGAAACACTTTCCTAGTCTTTTGTCCTCTGAAGTCTGTTTCTGCTTCAGTGATGATATTCCTTATGTATTTCCTCTTTTCTCTTCTCAGAATTGCTTGTGTAGTCTTTCGGACCTCCTCAAATTGTGCTTTGGCCTGTGCCAGATTTGTCCCCTTCTGCCATTTGTTCCTGGCTTCCTTCGCCTTTCCAGGGCATCTGCACATTCCTTTCCAAACCAGATCTTCTTGCCCACTGGGTTTCCCATGAGTGTTTCCTTTGCTGTATCCCTAACTGAGCTCTGGAATTTTCTCCACATTAGTTCGAGGTCCTGATTTGCGTCCATTTCACTGAGTGCTTCAAAGCGGTTACTAAGTTGCAACTGGTATATCTGGTCTTCGTTGCCTCATCTTACAGTTTCTCCACATGGTACCTTTCCACTCTTTGTAACTTAGGCCCCGTTCTTCCTTTACACTGTATGTTTAAACGGCCTCTGACCAGGAAATGATCACTCCCACCTTCGGCACCCCGCACTGTCTTAACGTCTAACACCCATCTCTTGGCTCTGAGATCAATGGCAACATGGTCTATTTGATTTACAGTTCTCCCGTCTGGTGATACCCAGGTCCTTTACGTATGTTTTTCCGCTGGAAGTTTGTGCTGGAGATGAACAACCCTAGTGACGTGGCGAAGCTGATTAACCTAACTCCACTGTCATTGCTTAGGTTGTGTAGACTGTGCCTACCTGTTGTGTATTGGAATGTTTGTTCTTTCCCAACCTTGGCATTCATATCACCAAGGAGGATCCTCAGGTGTCCATTTGGTATAGCGTCCATCACTGCCTCTAGCTGTGAATAGAACTCGTCTTTCACTTCACATTCGCTCTCCTCCGTGGGAGCATGACAGTTCACAAAAGTCGCCTTAATAAGCTTTACGTCCAGTGTTAGAACAGATATTCTTGGGTTGACTGAAACGAATTCTGAAACATTACTGGCCAACGTCTTACTGACGCAGAAACCAGTGCCTAACGCAAAACCTTTTAATTTATTTGTAATATGCCAAAACAACTATGCGTACAATTTCAGAACCTTTGGATGTTGGCAACCCGTGCCAACTTGCATTGAAACATGTCAGGTTGGTTGTACTTGGTAAGAAAGGCGAAAGCGCGCGCCTTCGTGTCGGAGTGTCCCTAACGTTGTTAGTCTAAATTGTTATCAGTAAGTGAAAATGTCAGTGGAATTACGTAGTAGTTCTAAAACGCGTATTTTTTTAATAGGTGTGGTAAAACATCAGATAAAAGGTTCAAAACTGCCATCTAATGGACAAGTTCTAGCAGTTTTATTTTGTAATATCCGGGAAGTGAATTTAACTGTCAGTGAAATTGCAAAAAAATGGTTCAAATGCCTCTGAGAACTATGGGACTTAATTTCTGAGGTCATCAGTCCCCTAGAACTTAAAACTACTTAAACCTAACCAACCTAAGGACATCACACACACCCATGCCCGAGGCCGGATTCGAACCTGCGACCGTAGTGGTCGCGCGGTTCCGGACTGTAGCGCCTAGAACCGCTCGGCCAGCTCGGCCGACAGTGAAATCACAGATCTCACTGTTCGAGAATGTATGATATTTTTGGAAAAGGCGCGTATACCTACCAAATCTGTACCTAATTGTGTGAAGAAATAATGAACCTATATCAAGTTGCAAAACAAATGCACAAAAACCCAAAAGGTATTTGAGCAGCGCCGACAAGAGTTGTCAACAAGTTGGATGATTTGTTCGACATTGCATATGCCGATGCACTTCAGTTAATTAAAATAAAGAAGATAAAAATCTTTTTACAGCGACAGAGAGCCAGATCGGCCTGGTCACTTAGCTGGAGTGGACAAGAAACTGGCTAATAAAGAGGAAAGGTCGCGCATCAGAACTATTGAGGAAGAAAACCGACGTGCTAAATACTTTTCCACGTCAGCTCCTTCGACAGAATCTTATGAAGCATTACGAAAGACTCAATTTCAGATTGTAATGAAAATGAGATGTGTTTGCAAGAAAATTTCCCAACTGTGATTGAGAATATAAAATCTGGAACCAGTAAAACAACTATGCGGATAAATTTCATTACTCCAAAATTAGTAGCAGCACTAGATAGGTGTCAGTTGAATGTGAGAGATTCAGTGTATATTCTTGAAGCTACCATTGAGGCACCTGGATATAATACTGATGAATTTCCTATGATTAAGTCCTCGATTCAAAGAATTCGTACAGAGAAACGGAAAGAGCGTGCGGAAGCTATAAAAGTTAATTTTCAAAACGAGGTACCAAATGTTGTGACTGTTCATTGGGATGGCAAACTGTTGCCTGCTACACATGATCGGGAATCAAAAGAAGAACATCTTCCGATAGATATTTCATATAGAAATAAAGAGCAACTTATTGCTGTGCCAAGGTTGGAAAATTCTTCAGTATGTGAACAGGCGAAAGCTGTTTAGAACGCGATTGTGGACTGGAATCTCGAAGACAAAGTGCAGTTTCTTTGTTGTGATACTACGGCTTCAAATACAGTTCATATCAATGGAGCCTGTGTGCTACTTGAGCAAAAACTTAACAAAAGTGTCATTCTCTTTCCTTGCCGCCACCACGTGTATGAACTAGTGTTGAAAAACGTGTTCCAGGAAAAAATCAGTTCAGTGACAACAAGTCCTGATATTCCACTCTTCAGAAAGTTCCGAGATGACTGGAAAAGTGTAGATCCCGATAACATACAGTGCTATAAAGAAAATGTGCAATGCACCTGACTGTTTCAGAAATGGACAATCTGCTTGAGTTTTACCGCTGTGAACTGACAAAAGAAATAATCAGAGATGATTACCGAGAGTTGATAGAGCTTTCTGTTATATTTTTAGGTGGAGATACAGACAGAAAATTCAAGATACGGCCTCCAGGTGCCATACACCAAGCTCGATGGATGGCGAGAGCTATATATTCCCTAAAAATATCATTACTTTGTGCTCAGTTAAAAATTTCGAGCAAGGAGAAGGTAGCGCTGTTTGACGTTTGCCCGTTCATCGTGACATCCTACGTCAAGCCATAGCTCCAGTGTATTTTGACAGTAAAGGCAAGACTTATGCTTTTTAAAGTCGATACCGGCCGGTGTGGCCGAGCCGTTCTAGGCTCTTCAGTCTGGAACCGAGCGACCGCTACGGTCGCAGGTTCGAATTCTGTCTCGGGCATGGATGTGTGTGATGTCCTTAGGTTAGTTAGATTTAAGTAGTTCTAAGCTCTAGGGGACGGATGACCTCAGAAGTTAAGTCCCATAGTGCACAGAGCCGTTTGAACCATTTAAAGTCAATGAAGACGTACGAAAAAATAGATAAAGACGTCTCAAAAACAGCTCTACAGAAGATAAGCCAGCATTTATGGTACTTGACTGATGAAGTTTCTGTCTTGTCACTGTTTGATGCCGGCCGGAGTAGCCGTGCGGTTCTGGGCGCTACAGTCTGGAGCCGAGCGACCGCTACGGTCGCAGGTTCGAATCCTGCCTCGGGCATGGATGTGTGTGATGTCCTTAGGTTAGTTAGGTTTAATTAGTTCTAAGTTCTAGGCGACTGATGACCTCAGAAGTTAAGTCGCATAGTGCTCAGAGCCATTTGAACCATTTTTTTCACTGTTTGACGATGATGTGGATCTAGAAACAAAAGTAAAAACGGTTGAAAATTTGCTGTTTGAGGCTCTCCCGGCGCTGCATCTGCATTTTTACAATATTATCCGGCGTAATTCCTGGGAACCTATCAAAAAGGGAAGTAGGAGTAATCCGCTGAATTACAGACCTATATCACTAACGTCGATTTGCATAAGGGCTTTAGAACATATACTGTATTCGAACATTATGAAGTACCTCGAAGAAAACGATTTATTGACATATAGTCAGCACGGATTCAGAAAATATCGTTCTTGTGAAACACAACTAGCTCTTTATACTCATGAAGTAATAAGTGCTATCGACAGGGGATGTCAAATTGATTCCATATTTTTAGATTTCCAGAAGGCTTTCGACACCGTTCCTCACAAGCGTCTTCTAATCAAACTGCGCGCCTACGGATTATCGCCTCAGTTGTGCGACTGGATTCGTGATTTCCTGTCAGAAAGGTTACAGTTCGTAGTAATAGACGGAAAGTCATCGAGTAAAACAGAAGTAATATCCGGCTTTCCCCAAGGAAGTGTTATAGGCCCTCTATTGTTCCTGATCTATATTAACGACATATGAGACAATCTGAGTAGCCGTCATAGATTGTTTGCAAATGATGCCGTCATTTACTGTCTTGTAAAGTCATCAGGTGATCAAAACGACTTGCAAAATGATTTAGATAATATATCTGTATGGTGCGAAAAGCGGCAATTGACCGTGAATGAAGAAAAGTGCGAAGTTATTCGCATCTACATCTACATCTACATCTATACTCCGCGAGCCACCTTACGGTGTGTGGCGGAGGGTACTTATTGTACCACTATCTGATCCGCCCTTCCCTGTTCCATTCACGAATTGTGCGTGGAAAGAACGACTGCTTGTAAGTCTCCGTATTTGCTCTAATTTCTCGGATCTTTTCGTTGTGATCATTACGCGAGATATATGTGGGCGGTAGTAATATGTTGCCCATCTCTTCCCGGAATGTGCTCTCTCGTAATTTCGATAATAAACCTCTCCGTATTGCGTAACGCCTTTCTTGAAGTGTCCGCCACTGGAGCTTGTTCAGCATCTCCGTAACGCTCTCGCGCTGACTAAATGTCCCCATGACGAATCGCGCTGCTTTTCGCTGGATCATGTCTATCTCTTCTATTAATCCAACCTGGTAAGGGTCCCATACTGATGAGCAATACTCAAGAATCGGACGAACAAGCGTTTTGTAAGCTACTTCTTTCGTCGATGAGTCACATTTTCTTAGAATTCTTCCTATGAATCTCAACCTGGCGCCTGCTTTTCCCACTATTTGTTTTATGTGATCATTCCACTTCAGATCGCTCCGGATAGTAACTCCTAAGTATTTTACGGTCGTTACCGCTTCCAATGATTTACCACCTATGGCATAATCGTACTGGAATGGATTTCTGCCCCTATGTATGCGCATTATATTACATTTATCTACGTTTAGGGAAAGCTGCCAGCTGTCGCACCATGCATTAATCCTCTGCAGGTCCTCCTGGAGTACGTACGAGTCTTCTAATGTTGCTACTTTCTTGTAGACAACCGTGTCATCTGCAAATAGCCTCACGGAGCTACCGATGTTGTCAACTAAGTCATTTATGTATATTGTAAACAATAAAGGTCCTATCACGCTTCCCTGCGGTACTCCCGAAATTACCTCTACATCTGCAGATTTTGAACCGTTAAGAATGACATGTTGTGTTCTTTCTTCTAGGAAATCCTGAATCCAATCACAAACCTGGTCCGATATTCCGTAAGCTCGTATTTTTTTCACTAAACGTAAGTGCGGAACCGTATCAAATGCCTTCCTGAAGTCCAGGAATACGGCATCAATCTGCTCGCCAGTGTCTACGGCACTGTGAATTTCTTGGGCAAATAGGGCGAGCTGAGTTTCACATGATCTCTGTTTGCGGAATCCATGTTGGTTATGATGAAGGAGATTTGTATTATCTAAGAACGTCATAATACGAGAACACAAAACATGTTCCATTATTCTACAACAGATTGACGTAAGCGAAATAGGCCTATAATTATTCGCATCTGATTTATGACCCTTCTTGAAAATGGGAACGACCTGCGCTTTCTTCCAGTCGCTAGGTACTTTACGTTCTTCCAGCGATCTACGATAAATTGCTGATAGAAAGGGGGCAAGTTCTTTAGCATAATCACTGTAGAATCTTAAGGGTATCTCGTCTGGTCCGGATGCTTTTCCGCTACTAAGTGATAGCAGTTGTTTTTCAATTCCGATATCGTTTATTTCAATATTTTCCATTTTGGCGTCCGTGCGACGGCTGAAGTCAGGGACCGTGTTACGATTTTCCGCAGTGAAACAGTTTCGGAACACTGAATTCAGTATTTCTGCCTTTCTTCGGTCGTCCTCTGTTTCGGTTCCATCGTGGTCAACGAGTGACTGAATAGGGGATTTAGATCCGCTTACCGATTTTACATATGACCAAAACTTTTTAGGGTTCTTGTTTAGATTGTTTGCCAATGTTTTATGTTCGAATTCGTTGAATGCTTCTCTCATTGCTCTCTTTACGCTCTTTTTCGCTTCGTTCAGCTTTTCCTTATCAGCTATGATTCGACTACTCTTAAACCTATGATGAAGCTTTCTTTGTTTCCGTAGTACCTTTCGTACATGATTGTTATACCACGGTGGATCTTTCCCCTCGCTTTGGACCTTAGTCGGTACGAACTTATCTAAGGCGTACTGGACGATGTTTCTGAATTTTTTCCATTTTTGTTCCACATCCTCTTCCTCAGAAATGAACGTTTGATGGTGGTCACTCAAATATTCTGCGATTTGTGCCCTATCACTCTTGTTAAGCAAATATATTTTCCTTCCTTTCTTGGCATTTCTTATTACACTTGTAGTCATTGATGCAACCACTGACTTATGATCACTGATACCCTCTTCTACATTCACGGAGTCGAAAAGTTCCGGTCTATTTGTTGCTATGAGGTCTAAAACGTTAGCTTCACGAGTTGGTTCTCTAACTATCTGCTCGAAGTAATTCTCGGACAAGGCAGTCAGGATAATGTCACAAGAGTCTCTGTCCCTGGCTCCAGTTCTGATTGTGTGACTATCCCATTCTATACCTGGTAGATTGAAGTCTCCCCCTATTACAATAGTATGATCACGAAACTTCTTCACGACGTTCTGCAGGTTCTCTCTGAGGCGCTCAACTACTACGGTTGCTGATGCAGGTGGTCTATAGAAGCATCCGACTATCATATCTGACCCACCTTTGATACTTAACTTAACCCAGATTATTTCACATTCGCATTCGCTAATAACTTCACTGGATATTATTGAATTCTTTACTGCTATAAATACTCCTCCACCATTGGCGTTTATCCTATCCTTGCGGTATATATTCCATTCTGTGTCTAGGATTTCGTTACTGTTCACTTCCGGTTTTAACCAACTTTCCGTTCCTAATACTATATGCGCACTATTTCCTTCAATAAGAGATACTAATTCAGGAACCTTGCCCTGGATACTCCTGCAGTTTACCAATATTACGTTAACTTTTCCTGTTTTTGGTCTCTGAGGACGGACATTCTTTATCAACGATGATAATGTCCTCTCTGGTAAGCCGTCAGGTATTTTATCGTTTCGCCCAAGGGGGGGTCCCTCTAACCTAAAAAACCCCCGTGTGCACGCCACACGTACTCTGCTACCCTAGTAGCTGCTTCCGGTGTGTAGTGCACGCCTGACCTGTCTAGGGGGGCCCTACAGTTCTCCACCCAATAACGGAGGTCGATGAATTTGCAACCATTATAGTCGCAGAGTCGTCTGAGCCTCTGGTTTAGACCCTCCACACGGCTCCAAACCAGAGGAGTACTAAAAGAAATCAGCTAAATTTCGATTACGCGATAAGTCACTGCTGTAAATTCAACTAAATAAGGTACTTAGGGATTAAAATTACAAATAACCTAAATTGGAATGATCACTTAGATAATATTGTGGGTAGAGCAAACCAAAAACTGCGATTCATTGGCAAACACTTAGAAAGTGCAACAGGTCTACCAAAGAGACTGCTTATACCACGCTTGTCCGCCCTATTCTGGAGTATTGCTGTGCGGTGTGGGATCCGCATCAGGTGGAACTGACGGATGACATCGAAAAAGTACAAAGAAGGGCAGCTCGTTTCGTATTATCGCGAAATAGCGGAGATAGTGTCACGGACATGATACATGAATTGGAGTGGCAAACATTAAAACAAAGGCGTTTTTCGTTGCGACGGGATCTTCTCATGAAATTTCAATCACCAGTTTTCTCCTCCGATTGCGAAAACATTCTGTTGGCACCCACCTACATAGGGAGAAATGATCATCACGATAAAATATGGGAAATCAGGGCTCGCACCGAAAAATTTAAGTGCTTATTTTTCCCGCGTGCCGTTCGAGAGTGGAACGGTAGAGAGACACCATGTAGGTGGTTCATTGAACCCTCTGCCAGGCACTTTATTGTGAATAGCAGAGTAATCACGAAGATGTAGATGTAGGCGGTTGAAAATTTAACCAAAGATAATTTATCAGCTCATGCTAACCGTTACATCCCTTCGAAGGAAGAACTTCGCAGTCCATTGTACACTCCTGGAAATGGAAAAAAGAACACATTGACACCGGTGTGTTAGACCCACCATACTTGCTCCGGACACTGCGAGAGGGCTGTACAAGCAATGATCACACGCACGGCACAGCGGACACACCAGGAACCGCGGTGTTGGCCGTCGAATGGCACTAGCTGCGCAGCATTTGTGCACCGCCGCCGTCAGTGTCAGCCAGTTTGCCGTGGCATACGGAGCTCCATCGCAGTCTTTAACACTGGTAGCATGCCGCGACAGCGTGGACGTGAACCGTATGTGCAGTTGACGGACTTTGAGCGAGGGCGTATAGTGGGCATGCGGGAGGCCGGGTGGACGTACCGCCGAATTGCTCAACACGTGGGGCGTGAGGTCTCCACAGTACATCGATGTTGTCGCCAGTGGTCGGCGGAAGGTGCACGTGCCCGTCGACCTGGGACCGGACCGCAGCGACGCACGGATGCACGCCAAGACCGTAGGATCCTACGCAGTGCCGTAGGGGACCGCACCGCCACTTCCCAGCAAATTAGGGACACTGTTGCTCCTGGGGTATCGGCGAGGACCATTCGCAACCGTCTCCATGAAGCTGGGCTACGGTCCCGCACACCGTTAGGCCGTCTTCCGCTCACGCCCCAACATCGTGCAGCCCGCCTCCAGTGGTGTCGCGACAGGCGTGAATGGAGGGACGAATGGAGACGTGTCGTCTTCAGCGATGAGAGTCGCTTCTGCCTTGGTGCCAATGATGGTCGTATGCGTGTTTGGCGCCGTGCAGGTGAGCGCCACAATCAGGACTGCATACGACCGAGGCACACAGGGCCAACACCCGGCATCATGGTGTGGGGAGCGATCTCCTACACTGGCCGTACACCACTGGTGATCGTCGAGGGGACACTGAATAGTGCACGGTACATCCAAACCGTCATCGAACCCATCGTTCTACCATTCCTAGACCGGCAAGGGAACTTGCTGTTCCAACAAGACAATGCACGTCCGCATGTATCCCGTGCCACCCAACGTGCTCTAGAAGGTGTAAGTCAACTACCCTGGCCAGCAAGATCTCCGGATCTGTCCCCCATTGAGCATGTTTGGGACTGGATGAAGCGACGTCTCACGCGGTCTGCACGTCCAGCACGAACGCTGGTCCAACTGAGGCGCCAGGTGGAAATGGCATGGCAAGCCGTTCCACAGGACTACATCCAGCATCTCTACGATCGTCTCCATGGGAGAATAGCAGCCTGCATTGCTGCGAAAGGTGGATATACACTGTACTAGTGCCGACATTGTGCATGCTCTGTTGCCTGTGTCTATGTGCCTGTGGTTCTGTCAGTGTGATCATGTGATGTATCTGACCCCAGGAATGTGTCAATAAAGTTTCCCCTTCCTGGGACAATGAATTCACGGCGTTCTTATTTCAATTTCCAGGAGTGTATGTTGACTTACATAAATGAATAGAGACGTTGTTTCTTTAGTTTTCTGTTTACATCACAATTTTGTTAACTGGTTTGCACCCTCTTAATTACAGAGAAAAACGTCTACTTCATTTCAGTCAGAAGCAAGTCGTTGTTCCAACGTCTTAAAACTAATTTTTCTCCACCACGAATGTCCTACCATGTGGTCAAACAATGCTTCCTCTCAAGAACCCAGAAAGAAGGTTTCAGCACTGAGAGCAGTGAGTGATACAGCAGAAAGAGCGGTCAAGTTGATGCAAGTCTTTCATGGTTTAATCTCGGTTGGGGAGGAACAAAAACAATTTTTGTTACATTGCGTACAAGAACACCGAAAGATTTACCCTGACTGCAGAGAACAAACTTTGAAACGAAAATTTAGAAACTAATGTTTTTACATGTTAAATAGTGAATAAACACGACTTGGGCAATTTGGTGTTTTCTTTACCAAACAATCATTAAGTTCCAGAATCCCTCCATTCCCACATAGTAAAAATTTTCAAGTCTCATGTATAGCGTGAAGTCGGCACGTGTTATAGTAATTTAATTGTAATAATATTTAGTATGTGAGTTATTAAGGTCAAATAGAAAAAAATAGAGGGTATGCGTTTTCGATTTCACGAAAAAATATCCCCATTATATCTTGGGACACCCTAATCTGTATATGTTTTAGTGCGATTAATGAAAAAATCAGGTGATAACAAAAAGCATGAATTGCTTCACAAGCAGGTGGAGGGATTATTTATGGCATTTATAACTTTTTCAAACGTGAATTTGAAAGCAGGACTCATACTGCTGACATTGTAAGACTCAAGAATGGACTGCAAAAGCATGCGGTGCCAACAAGGGGACTGTAGAGAGAACTGTAAACGAAAGTGTCAGAGCTGTAGAAACTTTAGGAAAAGCTGGTTTTGTGTCACTTGGAAAACATCGAAATCGCAAGAAACCAGTACCGCAAATGGATGGTTTGAACAACGATTTTTTTAAAGTGCCCTTTGTAAACGGTGAATCCCTGACATCACAAAAACTTCTTACAACTATGCATGAGAATATTGGCTTCGGAGTTAGCGCTTCGTCAGTGTAAGAATTTTAAAATATATTGGTTTCAAACTTGTTAAACAGAGAAGTTTTAGTTGAAAGAAGTGATATAGGTACGGAAGAGCCACATCCCTTATAAAGACGCACGATACAAAAGAAGGAAGTAGTACAACATTGTATTTACTTGATGAAACATGGGGTGAATCAGTATTATTCCAGCAAGACCTGCTGGAAAATGATTGTGCTACTGGCGGTTTTAAAATTCCAGTAGGAATAGGTTTTTGGACAATTGTTCTGCGTTCTGGTTCTCCTTCTAGTTTTGTTCCTGTGAGTAATCATATATTTAGGTGTAACAAAAACAGCAGTGACTACCATTTGGAAATGAACACTGTCAGTTTCATGAAGTGGTTCACTGAATAATCTTGCCATAGCACGCTAGTTATCACACAACTGTTACCGATAAAACACCAGGAAACCGGATATTTTGTCCTGGCTTAAAAATAAAAGTACTTCATACAGTATGAACCAGACTCGTGTCAACGCCTGCAGTTTGTTAATTTATATAAGTTACACAACATAACGTACAGACCAGATTTTCTTGCACATGGATGTGGTCATACAGCTTTGCGTTTACCCACATATCACGGTCAATATATGGGCGCTGATGACCACGCAGTTGAGCGCCCCATAAACCAAACATCATCATCATCAATGTCAGTATAATTCCGTGGAATTCATTTCAGCGAAGGTTAAAAGCTATGGTGGGGGAAAACCACAAATCATTCATGATAATAGACAATGAATCGCTTGTGCATGAAGCAATAGACGACATCCCCCTTCAGCGTGGGCACAGTCTGTACGGTATGCCGAAAAGCTTCAGGAAGATGGCTTTGCTGGTGAGGTGAAGATGGATAATAAGCCTTTAACCTATCATCGTAAATTTACAGTCAGCTGATTTGGATATAGACTCAGCAGACAGCAGTGACTGTGATATTATGAGGTACTCTTAGGAACAAAGAAAAATAATAATATTTCGTGGTTTTAAAGACTCATGGTTTAAAAATGTGTTTGTCAACATATCTGTTGCAAACGTAGCGTATGAGAACTTCCTAGCCTTTATTGATTACGAGTCTGTATCCTATGTAATATGCAGACTATGTGTCCAATATATTGTCCAAGGAGAAGTTAAGGTTTTCGAAGCGTGTTATACGCTCTAATAACTTGCAAGAATGTGGTCGGATAAATTCGTCATTTTCAAAGCATGAATTGGAAAACGCCTTAAAATGACAGGGACGGTTAGCTGTTGAGAAATCGGTGGTTTTCAATGTTATTGGTCAGTATTCCCTCGAATTATTAGCAGAAGATGGTTAATTGTTCGCTTTTTCAGTGTATTATAAATGCAATCTCTCACTGTAACATCGAACGAGTTAGTTTACACTCATAACGCTGTTGACAGTGAAAAGTATTGCAGCACATTGACAATTTTTGCAATAGTTTTTTATATTAGTCTTTTCTAATAGTAATTCTTTTTTACACACAGTGATTACTCTTAATTACAGTCAAACACATTCACAATCACGCCTTATACACATTTTTAAAAATTCTATGGACTAGAAGCAGGGGTTTTGCTTGAAGTTTATTTTGTCGTGTATTACATTTTTACTTACAACACAGTCCAAATCGCAATAAATGACTATTATTGCAACCAGTTTCAATGACCTTGTGTTTAGACAGTTGTACTTTCGAGAAAAATTGTATTTGACGTCTTCACAAAGCAGGGTCAGCTGTTATTGCCTTCCGACACTATGTGGACCAAAGCTGTGGAGCAGTGGACGCAAGACGTGAAGTAAGATTTCTCTAAAGACGATTGATTGAAATCGGTTTTAAAATTTATTATTCTGGTTATAGACTTGAACGTGTAATACGATGTACTGTAGGCGAATGGACCTGATTTTTGTGTGCAACAACACAGTCCGGCAACGTGGGCTTTTGTCTGTCCATTCTCTGCTACCGCGCACACTCAGATTTCATTCCCTCCACGCTTCCCTAGCATTCTGCCTCTATGCGCAGAAGTGCCATCCTACCTGATGCGGGCTGTAGCTTATGCAGGTGTCTCTGTTTCACGTTTATTTCTGATCGAAATAAACAAAAACGGAAAATATGGTGGATACGGAAGCTATTCAGTTCTACCAGTGAACCATGCCATGATCTCCTACATACATTAAGACTGGAAGATGGCAATAGATTGATCAGTTTTTAAGGATGATACCAAGTGATTTTGAACACTTTCTATAGATGGCTAGATGTCAGTTCAGTAATCAAACTGTCACCTGAAGGTTCCGTGCCTTGGCAGGATGAAAAGATTTGAAAAAAATATACACGCACTACCTTTTCCTAATTCCTGTTCTGCATTTCTAAAAATAAGATATGTCGTCTTAAGTTCATAACAGGTATTAATTTTGGAAACCCTATATTCTTTTACGTCAATGTTAACGACTTCCTCTTGATTGATTGGCAGGTAGGAGAAACTTGAGAGGTTTGAACTACTAATATGTTTTTTAGTATGTTTCACCGCCAGACACCACACTTGCTAGGTGGTAGCCTTTAAATCGGCCGCGGTCCGTTAGTATATGTCGGACCCGCGTGTCGCCACTATCAGTGATTGCAGACCGAGCGCCGCCACACGGCAGGTCTAGAACACTTCCTAGCACTCGCCCCAGTTGTACAGCCGACGTTGCTAGCGATGGTTCACTGACAAATTACGCTCTCATTTGCCGAGACGATAGTTAGCATAGCCTTCAGCTACGTCAATTGCTACGACCTAGCAAGGCGCCATTATCCTTTGCTATTTATCTTGTGATGCATGTACCGTCAGACCGATGTTCACCAATTATGGATTAAAGTATTCCAACAGCTACGTACTTTATTTGCTAGACTCAAGTCCTTTAACTGTTCCAGACCTCACGCCAGCCTGCGTGAGCTTAAACGCGTGCCTTTCGGCTTCACCTCCTAGTGGCTTGGCTGTCTTGCCAAGTCACAACACCCTCTACTCCTGCTTTCTTCTAATTTCTTGTGCTCCCATCGGAACTGCATGTTCAAAGTGTGATTCTCTTTTTTTTTCTGCTGCTGAAACGCCGAAAAATTTAGTGCCTGTCCTCGTTTGTCGCGGTTCCTGTACCCGAATATATGTGATATCCCACTTCATTTGAAGATGTTTATTTAGTTTCAAAATAGCTTCAGTCAACCACATATTTGAAAACATTTAATACAGCCACGTCAGACGAAGGCAGTAACACTGACGACTATATACCACATTTAGCCAAATTTCCTCTGAACACGTCTAAACTTTCAGTGTTGAACAATATTTTTTCAGAGAATCCCATTACGTTGAGATTCAATTCTTGTATCACTGTAGACCCCCAGTACTCTTCGGGAACATTAGAGTACGTTTGTAGTCGGAATCAGGCTCGATTCAGCCGCGCATCAAACACGCGCAGTGGCTTCACCCTGAAGTGGTATCATGGCGTGCGTCAGACTCCACAAGTTTACTATTCATTTATGCAATACTGTCCTAACTTATTAATTGTTTATTGGCCTCAGCTAGTTACAACATCTCTCTCCAAACATATGAAAGCGAAATATCACAAGAAAATTAACAATCAAGAAGAAAATGCAGAAAATAGGCAAGAGATGTTCCGAAAAAGTGGACTTCCCTGAGTTTCTCAAAAATCAAGAAATAAAACCTTTGTTAGTAATCCAGTGCTATGCCAGTTTTTCTTACACGGCCAAGAATCATAAACAGAAACAAAACTGCTGGAAATTTTGAAGAATAAATTTACGTTACGATGTTAACTTTAAAATTTTTTAGAGGACACCGTGCAAGCGCTGTATAAGTACTGGGTCCTGGTGTCTGTTATACATACAGTCTTTAGCGTATATTTCGCCAGTTTTCCAGACAGGTACATCCGAAATCTACACCGAACACCGAAAGGCAACAGCATTTCATCAGTACACATAACACAGCCTGGGGAGCAACACTGCAGACAGTTCACAACAAATCCGTTAAAAACGATTGACACTACACCACTCACATCTTCTTCTTTCCTTTCTGTCCTGTCATTTGGATTCTCAAATAGAAGAGCTACCGATATGAACAAACGCTTTTTCTTACAGTGCTATAAAAAATAATACGTCCGGTTCCACCCACTGAGAAAAAATTATCTACGGATTCATTGCCAGATTTAGAGACTGCTGTGAATACAAGTAGGCCAAAAGCTTTCAGTTCAGTAACATCAGTATCGTGTTGCAAAGATATGTTCTTTTGAGAATACCTTTGATTCACCGATTTTATTCTTCGGCCACTATAAAATCTCATCTAAAATTATATGTTGAAAGTAGACCGCATAATTGTTTAGCATCTGGATTCCTACCCGAGGCATTAACTTTAAGTCTCAGAATAAGAATCTGCAACACTGTTACGTTGTCTTGTTCTGGTATTTGTGGGTAGTTGTGTTTTCTGTGTTTGAAGCAGTTTGGTTCAAATGGTTCAAATGGCTCTGAGCACTATGGGACTCAACATCTTAGGTCATAAGTCCCCTAGAACTTAGAACTACTTAAACGTAACTAACCTAAGGACATCACACACACCCATGCCCGAGGCAGGATTCGAACCTGCGACCGTAGCAGTCCCGCGGTTCCGGACTGCAGCGCCAGAACCGCTAGACCACCGCGGCCGGCTTGAAGCAGTTTCCCCTACCGTAAAAGTAGAAATCACAGCGATATTTGTGTTTTTTAATCAGATGACATTCACCTGTTTGTACGTTCCCTGTTCCATAATCATCACCATCCTCATCCACTTCCTGTTTTAAACTCGTATCGTCATCAGTTTCTATCTTGTATTTGGATCAATATTACTGTCTTCCAAAACTTCATTAATCATTTCTTCCATATGCATTTCGATGGACCTTAAACAGGCTCCGTACCATGTTCATTAATTACAAGACACAGTGAGTAATAACCATAACATGTTACACCAGATTTGTCACAATGAATGCGGAACGTTGTTAAACACGTCTGGCGAATAATAATCACGCAGTTGGTCTGTGAGACGTCACGGCGACTTTAATTTGGATCAAGTGAAGCTCAAATAGCGCGATCAGCACCCCACTTTCACAGGAAGAAGCCAGTACTGAAACTGAAAGGTACACGGAGGGAAAAGGCGAAGCGACCCAAAAAGTGGAAGGAACGTCCACCAGAAAGTCCGACAAGCGTCTCACAGACGTATAGCATCAGCTCAGGATCAAATATGTTGCAAATACAGAGAGAGTTACGTCTGGCGGTAAATGGACATGAGCGTACGGCATTGTGGGCCGGGAGCCCCCATTCGGGGAAGTTCGCCGAGAGCAAGTACTTATTGCATTCGACGCCACATTGGGCGACTTGCGCGTCGGAGATGGGAATGAAATGATGATGAGGACAACACAACACTCAGTCCCAGAGCGGAGAAAAATCTCCTGCCTCAGCAGGGAATCGAACCCGAGCCCCTTGGCGTGGCATTCCGCCACGCTGACCACTCAGTTAACGGGGGCGGACTATGTCTGGCGGTGTCGGTGCATTTCAAAGTAGGGTTACCAGACGTCCGCACTTACGCGGACATGTCCTCATTTTCGACGTGAAATGTAGCGTCCGCATACATTTTTGCGATTTCTGTTAAGGTCCGCATTTTTCGATATACACTGTCCGTGTAGAGTCACTAAAGAATTTTTGTCATTTTGTCGAAATAGAGTACCAACAACTTCTCAGCCATAGCAAGACTCGATGGCTGTAACTATTTCTAGCCATTCCCGCTCTGAAATCCTTCTTTCTGTCACAAAACAAACCTCCAACAGTCCTGAAGAATTTTTTATGGACGCTATCAATGAGCTATATCTGTGGAATATCTAATCTTTAGTTGGCATTTTTCATAATTATGTTAGTATCTTAGGAAAGGAAGAAAACTCTCTTATCGATGTCATGAATGTACTGTATTCCCTTCGTGGTGTTCTTCAGCACAGAAAAGATGAAAATTTTATATGTTTGAGTGTGAAAGAAAGATTGTTTCAAATGGAAAATGATGGTTATGCTTTGAAGGTGAAGGATTTTGGTGCCATGTTTGGAGTACCTGAATATGTCGATCGAACCATTTTGTGAATTTTCTTGTTTTAAGTGGCTCGATTTTTCAGATATATCGTGGTCTTACGTGGAAGAATCAATCAAATTTTTGTTGAATAAATATATTAAAATTGACGATGAAAAGTGCTTTGATCAGTTTTCGAGTTTACAAAAATTCATAGCTACATATGATGGAAAATCAGAACCGGCGCATAAGAAGTGGTGCAAGTATGTTCAGTCGTGTAGCAGTGAGGAACAGTTTAGCGAGTTAATTAAAACTGCACAATTCTTCTTCGCGTTGCCAGCACATAATGCTTGTGTGGAGAGGTTGTTCTCCTTAACAGAGGTCAGTGGACAAAGGAGAGAAATAGACTCACTATTGACACTGTAAAGGGGATTGCAATGGTGAAATTTAATTTTAGAAATTTGAATTGCAAGAACTTTTTTAAATATTTGTGCCACGAAAAGGAACTTTTAAAAAAGATTCAGTCAAATGAAAAATACGTAGGTGTGTGAGATGTGTGTAATGTTTTTATTTTTTTCTTATGTAATAAATTTAAGAAATAGAAAGTGTCCTCTTTTTTCATCCTAAAATATGGAAAATGTCCTCTTTTTGGCATTCCGAAATTTGGTAACCCAAAGTTCAAAGTAAACAATGTTTCTGACCAGCTACCACATATCGTCGCTACCCGCTCGGCACTATACTGCCTGATCATTTATAAAACCTACAAACTGCGGGGATTCCTGACTGGATATGCAAAACAAAAGATCCTATCAACGGGTGTCCGGAAATACACCGTTGCCACTGTAAATGGCGCTGACGAATGGATATTCGTCTGATCACATGTCGTGCGTTCCTTGTGTGCTGCCGGCCGCAGTGCCCGAGCGGTAGTAGGCGCTTCAGCTCGGAACCGCGTGACTGCTACGGTCGCAGGTTCGAATCCTGCCTCAGGCATGGATGTGTGTAATGTCCTTAGGTTAGTTAGGTTTAAGTAGTTCTAAGTTCTAGGGGACTGATGACCTCAGATGTTAAGTCCAATAGTGTTCAGAGCCATTTGAACATTGTGTGTTGCAGACCGTGTGATCGACGCAGCGTACTGTAAGCAACTGGACCAGTATTTACGTCGGAAACAAGCCGAGATGGTGTTTGTGTATGGCCAAGCAGTTGGAAACGGTCGAAAGGCAGCACTCCTTTACCACAACAACAGACCCCAACAACATCATACAACATTTCAAGCCCTACTTGGGCGTTTGATCATGGGTCCTTTGAGACAGTCGAACGTGCGAGGGGGAGGAGGAGGGGGCTAGCTTATACCAGATTTGGAAGACCAGGTTCTACAGGGTATTGAGACGAACTCTAGTAGCAGCTACTCTCCCTATCACTTGCAATCCAATGGAGGCCACTTTGAACATCTGTAATGTCATGGATGCGATGCAGCTCTGTGTGTGTTTCGGGACGATTTGTTTCGTAGCACGCACTGTCCATTTCCGGTCACAAGTTCATAGGACCTTTTTACTCCATTTCCAGTCAGGTATCTGACCCTGCCGTTTGTCAGTTTTATCCATGTTCAGTCTGAGTAAGTCACGCATGGGCATACCCACCTGCAAGGGGGGGGGGAGGGAAGGGGGTGGAAGGGGGGGTACAAAGAACGTAGAGATCAGCCTAAAGTGCCCCTACGATTATCTGTAGGGGGAGGGGGTGTAGACGTGTGGGTACTGAGTATTTTTAATATTTTGGAAGACGAATGGCGTCTTTTAAGTAGTTGTAAAAGAGTTCCAGTCCCGACCCTGTTAAAAATCTGCGTAATACCGACTTTTAAATCATTTTATTGAAAGAAAAACACCTGACTACACTCTATTTTTTCCTTTCCCTGAGATCTAGGATGAGCGCCCATGGACCAGGCCCCCTTTTCCCCAGGAAAAAAATATATCTTCACGAAATGAGCTCGCATTGCTTACAGAGGGACAGGTCAGTTGAATATCAATTTGAAGAAAGACGGAACATATAATGGACACTGGACTAGCAAGTGTGCACAAAGTATTTGTGGTGGTATCTCGAAGGGTACTTCTCCATGCATCGCGAGTTTAATACGAGTTGCTCTGTAGGTAGAATCTAGGGTGACCAGATGCAATTGTTTAAAAAAGGAGGTCAAAATGCTTCAAAAAGAAGGACAAAGGAAGAAAAAAGAGGACACATCACACGAGTCAACTGCAGATGAGGATACCACCCGTCAGCTTTGGACAAGTCACGTAACTGCCGGGTTCAAAAATGGCTCTGAGCACTATGGGACTAAACATCTGTGGTCATCAGTCGTGACTGCCGGGAATTACCGGTAAAACTAGTAGTTAATTTTTAGTGGTGGTCAACTGGTGATTACCAGAACAATATTTTTTACGAAAATTTTAAATAATTGATATTTGTATTCGCTTATAGGTTGATCAACGATAACATTGACGATCCTGGTGCCACCTACTAACACCACCTTCGTGCGTCTTTATCACGAAGGCTGTGCCAATAGTTAAAGTATTTAAGAAAAGAGCAATAGAACGGGGCGAATTGTGGATTTAACTGTATTACGCTCAACTTTGCGAAAAAGCCGGATACTGTAAAAATCCGCCCGGACTCCGGACAAGGAGCTAAAAAGGAGGACATGTCCGGATTAAACCGGACGTCTGGTCACCCTGGGTAGAATCCAGAATGTTATAGCAAATGGAAATACTTGTGAGATGCAAGTTACGTTGCACGTATTGTACACAAGCCATTTACATTTCTATTAGGTTTGTTATCTTTCTTCTTATACAGATTTAACAGTGACTACAAAATGAAGATGCAAGGGAGACAAACTCGGGAAGAAAGCAGTTATAACACTGAAGAGCAGACCACAGCGTCTGGAGGCTTTGTGAATTTTGCAGAACAGCACAGGGAAGTGAAACAATCCCAGGAAGGATGAAGTGTGCTATCAATAGCCACATTACTGTCGCAATCTTACCGGGAAGAGAAAAGATGAGTTCCTGCCCACACGTATGTTAGGAGCAGGGCATGAGGGAATCAAGACTCATACTGTCATCGTTTTCTTTATCTAACTTCCGCTTACCCAATGGTTAGGCATAAATACGGGCTTTCAACTGCCACGCAAAACAGTCGGTCGTCAGGAAGATGGGGTTAAGCGGTGCCTTACTTGTACTAGCTGTGTTCGGTGCCCTAACCCTGGCTTTGCCACTAGATCATGTTAATAACAATGGCCATAACGACATTGATGAATCGAACCAGACACACGGGTACGTACAGTTTTCTTTCGTTCTTTTTTCCTTTCTTTGCACATAAAATAAGTTGTCTAGATGAAAGCCTGCCCAAGTCAACCAAAATACGCGTTTACCAAAAGAAGCGAATTTAACAGTTACGAGTTGTGGAATCGTCTGGAAAACATGTTTTAGTGCAAAGTTCTTATGGATAATGGCACAGACGAACCAGTTTCTGTCGCTTAATTTTGTTTGTATTACTTCTTTCATATCATTAACTTTACAGTTTAGCAGAAGCACATGATAATAAGAACGTGATGTATGCATTTTCTGCACAGATCAACTGGTCAGAAATTGTCAGCAGCACAGATCCCGTATGAAACAATAGAGGTCAGTTGGTCTCTACGGAAGGTAATGGCTCGGCCATTTCCTATTGATTGCTACCAACCACAACAAATTGGCCACTGTAAGCCTGGTTATCAGGCAATAGGCGACAAGTGCTGCCACTTTGACGAACTATGAAGTACGGAGCCAGTGATTTTGAGGAGTGCTGTATTGTTTTTGGCCCTTGGATTTGACTTACTGAAAGCAGAGGATTTACTTAAGAAAACTGTGTGAGAGCAGGTTTTACGGACTGGTATCATATTTCGCAAAATATTGATAACTTGTTGAAGGTAATTAGATTTCAAGATCTCTTATTGTAAAAACAAGACTGTAAAATCTTTTGCAACTATTTGTAAAGTTTAATAAATAATGCATGGAAGTGCACCAAATAACTAAAAGTTGCATTTTCGTTCAAGATAATTTACCTGCAGTGAAGAATTAACAGAAAGGTTCATGACATACTATTTACTGAGTCAGTTACAGCACAGTACCATGAATGTTGCCTCCACATATGATGTTCTTATTACTGCTTAGAGAATACTATTAATTTCTTTATAATACTGTGTGAAACAAGAAATAATGGGAGACACTTTGAAATAAGATCTTTAAGTAGCCAAATTAATGCCTGATAATTTCATACATATAATATTTAATAGTAACAGGAAATACTGTACTTTGACACAGGAATTGATACAATATGTCGATCCTATAATATTTAGTAGTAACAGGAAATATTGTACTTTGACACAGGAATTGATACAATATGTTGACTGTACCACAGTCGTAACAGCAAACAACATAGCAACCCATGCTGAATGTATAATGCATTCCCCAACCTTCAGCATTCACAATTTGTGTGTGTCACAAAGCTTACACAAATGAAAGGTAAGGGCAAACAGAACTGTATGTAAGATCACAACTCCACTATATGGTCTCAACAGTTATATTTACCTAAGAAAATTAAAGATTTAAGCAGCATGTAGTGCGGACTTGCATGTGCATGTTGTAGGGTGAAAATAACTGCAGAAAACTGAAAATATATACTTTTGATGCATTACAAAATGCAAAAAATTAAAGCCATAGTAATGCTAGTGACACATTTCCCCACTTCCTTTACAAGTATTATCATCATTGTTGTTGTTATTTGTTATTCGCCTAAGTTGTTGATGAAATATAAAAAAAAGGTAACACAGTTCCTCATTTTATCACTTCACAAAAATAGCCCCAATTTGTTCTTGTATCCATTCTGGTTCAGTGGGCAAGTGTCACCTGAAATCCAAAACTGTAGGATCTGATCACTAGTTAGTCCTTTGACTTTCTACAACACTTAACTTGATTTTCACCTCTGGCTGTTTTATCACTACCCTGTCGAAGTATGTGCAAAATGAATAATTTTAGATATAATTAACACAGCATGGTGATTCACAGCACAAAATCTATAAATGATGACGATAGAAATGCTAGAGATAAAATTAAATTGAAATATTTATTTTTTGTAGCAAGATGTAATGGTCTGGGATCTTTTGCAAAATAAAGTGACGAGAAATGCTTTCATTTTCTGTTTACGGCACAGGCAAAAATATACAGTCAGTCATCACCATTTCAGTCCTAAGTCACAAAAAAGTCTTTTAGAATGTGCTGGTGTTCACGATGGGATCGATAAATAACAATTACGTCATCCATACTACTTCTGTTCACACAATAGCATTACGTCATACACGCAGGATTACAAGAGAACAACAACAAAGATAACCCACTGCCTTGTAGACAGTTACAGCAAAGATGACATAAGGTGCCAGATTACCAACATACTAACACTACCACTCATTCTGTCAACAATTTCAGCTTATGGGTAAGATATATGTGTTGCTTTCTAGCAAGTGGTTTAGTTAATACAAAAGCAGGCATTTCCTTTGACTGCAAGCACTTACATTGTGTAATAAAATGTCTTTTAGCACAAATATGTTTCAATCTAAAATGCAGCACAGGATTTTGTGACAATCTAACAGAATTTGTTGTGAGGAATTATAATAGGAATTTCATGCATATTATTTAACAATTCTCCTGTCAGCCTCCTTGGTTGCAGAATTTAAACGTGCATATTCAGCTTTAGTGATTGATGTGGCAACAACCGTCAGTCTTTTGCTTTCACAGGAATTATATTTTTCCCCTTCGTAAGTTTAATACACCCAGTAGTTAAATCATATACAAATATTAAGTTAACAAAACCAGTTACATACATTTATTTAAAATCCCCTTTGTAAAACAGAATGCCATAGTTCATAGTACACTTGAGCTACTGAAGGACTCTTAGTGCTGTCCTACGCACAGTTGTAAACTTACAGTTATACTGACTTAAAATACTTGCTTTTTAAGATATGTTAGGTCTTCTATTAGTACTGATTTACAACTAACTTCTCACACTTCCATGTGTTGTAATTAACCCTGTCTTTCAGTTTCTCTACCACTAGAGTGGTGGATTTCATCAAACTTAAATTTGAGTTTTTTTTTAAACATTAATTCTCAGGAATCACATAACTGATTTCTTCAAGGGAAAAAAAAATCAAATTAAAAGCGGATGAGTCTGATGATCCAATAAACCATTACAAGTGTCACAAGCAAGTTGCTTGTTCAGTTATTTACATTTCTTAATTGATAACCAAAAGTGCCCATTGCCTACCAAAAATCATATAACAATGCCAAAAACCCAAAAATACAATCCACAGATCGAGAAATTCACATGTATTGGATCCTTTATTACATCCTAGTATCGAGTGTGTCATTGTGGCTTGACTGAGATGATTACATTTCAGAGTGCACTAATGTGATGAATGCTGAACTTAACAGTTGTTTTGATTCTGATTTAGAGCTCTTAGTCAGAGACATTCTAGTAGCATTTGAGGACCATGCGCACACACAGGTAACCTTATGTGATCTGAGCAAAGCTTTTGACTGTGTTGACCACTCACTTCTGCTCTCTAAACTTGAGTACTATGGAATATGTGATAAAAGTTTAAAACTCATCAAATCATACCTCAATAAAAGGAAACAGGTGGTAAGTTCAGGAAGTCATCTGTCAAACACACTCGAGGTTCAACACGGAGTGCCCCACGGATCTAAATTGGGACCACTTCTTTTCCTTGTACACATAAATGACTTACCAGGAAATATACACTCCTGGAAATGGAAAAAAGAACACATTGAAACCGGTGTGTCAGGCCCACCATACTTGCTCCGGACACTGCGAGAGGGCTGTACAAGCAATGATCACACGCACGGCACAGTGGACACACCAGGAACCGCGGTGTTGGCCGTCGAATGGCGCTAGCTGCGCAGCATTTGTGCACCGCCGCCATCAGTGTCAGCCAGTTTGCCATGGCATACGGAGCTCCATCGCAGTCTTTAACACTGGTAGCATGCCGCGACAGTGTGGACGTGAACCGTATGTGCAGTTGACGGACTTTGAGCGAGGGCGTATAGTGGGCATGCGGGAGGCCGGGTGGACGTACCGCCGAATTGCTCAACACGTGGGGCATGAGGTCTCCACAGTACATCGATGTTGTCGCCAGTGGTCGGCGGAAGGTGCACGTGCCCGTCGACCTGGGACCGGACCGCAGCGACGCACGGATGCACGCCAAGACCGTAGGATCCTACGCAGTGCCGTAGGGGACCGCACCGCCACTTCCCAGCAAATTAGGGACACTGTTGCTCCTGGGGTATCGGCGAGGACCATTCGCAACCGTCTCCATGAAGCTGGGCTACGGTCCCGCACACCGTTAGGCCGTCTTCCGCTCACGCCCCAACATCGTGCAGCCCGCCTCCAGTGGTGTCGCGACAGGCGTGAATGGAGGGACGAATGGAGACGTGTCGTCTTCAGCGATGAGAGTCGCTTCTGCCTTGGTGCCAATGATGGTCGTATGCGTGTTTGGCGCCGTGCAGGTGAGCGCCACAATCAGGACTGCATACGACCAAGGCACACAGGGCCAACACCCGGCATCATGGTGTGGGGAGCGATCTCCTACACTGACCGTACACTACTGGTGATCGTCGAGGGGACACTGAATAGTGCACGGTACATCCAAACCGTCATCGAACCCATCGTTCTACCATTCCTAGACCGGCAAGGGAACTTGCTGTTCCAACAGGACAATGCACGTCCGCATGTATCCCGTGCCACCCAACGTGCTCTAGAAGGTGTAAGTCAACTACCCTGGCCAGCAAGATCTCCGGATCTGTCTCCCATTGAGCATGTTTGGGACTGGATGAAGCGTCGTCTCACGCGGTCTGCACGTCCAGCACGAACGCTGGTCCAACTGAGGCGCCAGGTGGAAATGGCATGGCAAGCCGTTCCACAGGACTACATCCAGCATCTCTACGATCGTCTCCATGGGAGAATAGCAGTCTGCATTGCTGCGAAAGGTGGATATACACTGTACTAGTGCCGACATTGTGCATGCTCTGTTGCCTGTGTCTATGTGCCTGTGGTTCTGTCAGTGTGATCATGTGATGTATCTGACCCCAGAAATGTGTCAATAAAGTTTCCCCTTCCTGGGACAATGAATTCACGGTGTTCTTATTTCAATTTCCAGGAGTGTAGATGTAAAGACATATATGTATGCAGATGACACAACTTTTCTATCTGTAAACCATGTACTTGATAAGCTTGTAAGTGATATGAAATTGGCAAAAGAAAATGCAACATCATGGTTTAATGCCAATGGTCTGCTATTAAATGAGGAAAAGACCCAGAATATGTGGTTCAGTCTATCAAAGACTACAAAAATAGAAAAACAAAAGGCAAAGTTTTTAGGTATTGTACTTGACGACAGTCTAACATGGAACTCTCATGTTGATCACATAGTGGTTAGGCTGTCAAGAGTTATATATTTGTTGAAGAGACTGATGTGTTGTGTGACATTTGAGTACGTAACGACAGCGTACTTTGCCTTTTTTCAATCTGTATTAAGGTATGGGATAATACTCTGGGGAAACAGCAGAAAAATAAATGAAATTATGGTGATCCAGAAGAAAGCAATCAGAGCTAAGGTAGATAATAGAACACATTGTAAACCATTGTTCATTAAATACATAATTTTAACAGTAATTAATTTATATATTCTTGACAATGTTAACTACATATTTGCTGAACTACCTAATTTAAGTGTAACAAATGAAAGGCATGGCTACTATACAAGATCGTGTACTTCTCTGCTGTTGCCACAAAATAGATTAGCTAAAACTAACAATAGTCATAATTATATTGCAATTAAAATATATAACAAATTGTCTAAAAATGGGTTAATCAAGCCTGACAAATTATTTAAAGACAATGTTGATAACTCCTTGTTAACTAATCCATTCTATTCATTAGAAGAATTTTTAGAAATGCCCAATATCATCTTAAATGTGTAAAAATTTATTTTGTGAAATTAATAGGTTAAGTGAACTGATGAAGTCTATTGTATGTAATAATGCTGAATGACTAATAAAGAATCTGAATTATTTGTTTACCTTTGCCGTGAGGTAGGTGAGCTGGTTCTGGAGCTGTAGGAAGGCAACAGCATACTATCTCCAATGTCAATGAAAGCAATGTGGTGTTCAAACTTACTTTTAGGTTGATGCAGCATTACCTTTTTTGATATTTTCTGATACCCTATGCAGTACTTCACATCAATGTTATGCAACATAAATGGATATTGGCTTTCAATAAGCAAAAACCCTTTAGCAAATAGTGTGAAATATAAATAAAGGAGTGAGAAATGTGCACATTATAATTACACATAAATAAATGATAACCCATTAAAAGCAAAGATAACTGTTAATAAAATGATCAGATTTAATACTAAGTACTGACTTCAATATTTCAGGAACTATTTGTTACATCTACATACATACTCTGCAAACAGCTGTTTTTTGTGTGACAGAGAGTACTTAGCATTGTACAACATGTTTGGGTTTCGTCTCATTCCTAATACAAATGGAGTACAGCATGAATGGCATGTTGCAATTAGTTTAATCTTGTCTACTCAGTCCTTATGAGATCAGTATGTAGGGGGATGAAGAATATCTGTAGATACTTTGTAACTAGGCTTTTGCTAGTTAATTGGTGCCTATCATCAAGCATCTGCCTGTTTAGGTTTTCCAAAATTTTTGTACTTTCAACATTGCAGCCCAGTGAGCAATCGTGATAATCTAATATATAAGAAACTATCAGCCTCGATTGCAGTAATGAAACCAACCCTTACCTAGGTTTCTCCTCAAATAATTGAGCCTTCTTCAGAATTATGCCTGAATCTATAATTTGTCTAAGAGGGCATGGTCTAGAAATAAAACTAAAACAGCCTGAATAGGCGTAGTCACATTTTAAAAATGCGGTACATAAGTACTAAGTCAACACCAAGCTGTAACTTAAGCTCTGGCGTGCACCTTGTCTCCATGGACGCCGTGGTGTGGGCCTCGAGAGCTCACATGAAACTAAGTGGGACTAGATAACACACTGCAAAACAACATGGTGGGGAACATTGTGCATGTCTAACTGAGACCATGACTGTGAAAGATAATTTCCCTGAGACTCTCTTAAGAACCAAACAAATCTGGCACCATGTGTGCCAGCCCACTTTGTATATTTTCAGTATCCCCTGTTAGTCCTATAAGGTAAGCATTCAGTATACTTCAGAAATATTCAAAGATTGGATGCACAAGTGATTTGTAAGTAGTCTCCTTCTTAGACTGATTGCTATATCCTTCCAATGGATCAAAATTTGTCACTTGCCTTACCTAGGTATTCGATTTCATATTCCCCCCCATGAACCATGGACCTTGCCGTTGGTGGGGAGGCTTGCGAGCCTAAGTGATACAGATACCGTACCGTAGGTGCAACCACAACGGAGGGGTATCTGTTGAGAGGCCAGACAAACGTGTGGTTCCTGAAGAGGGGCAGCAGCCTTTTCAGTAGTTGCAAGGGCAACAGTCTGGATGATTGACTGATCTGGCCTTGTAACAATAACCAAAACGGCCTTGCTGTGCTGGTACTGCGAACGGCTGAAAGCAAGGGGAAACTACAGCCGTAATTTTTCCCGAGGGCATGCAGCTTTACTGTATGATTACATGATGATGGCGTCCTCTTGGGTAAGATATTCCGGAGGTAAAATAGTCCCCCATTCGGATCTCCGGGCGGGGACTACTCAAGAGGATGTCGTTATCAGGAGAAAGAAAACTGGCGTTCTACAGATCGGAGCGTGGAATGTCAGATCCCTTAATCGGGCAGGTAGGTTAGAAAATTTAAAAAGGGAAATGGATAGGTTGAAGTTAGATATAGTGGGAATTAGTGAAGTTCGGTGGCAGGAGGAACAAGACTTCTGGTCAGGTGAATACAGGGTTATAAACACAAAATCAAATAGGGGTAATGCAGGAGTAGGTTTAATAATGAATAGGAAAATAGGAATGCGGGTAAGCTACTACAAACAGCATAGTGAACGCATTATTGTGGCCAAGATAGATACGAAGCCCACGCCTACTACAGAAGTACAAGTTTATATGCCAACTAGCTCTGCAGATGACGAAGAAATTGAAGAAATGTATGATGAAATAAAAGAAATTATTCAGATTGTGAAGGGAGACGAAAATTTAATAGTCATGGGTGACTGGAATTCGAGTGTAGGAAAAGGGAGAGAAGGAAACATAGTAGGTGAATATGGATTGGGGGACAGAAATGAAAGAGGAAGCCGCCTGGTAGAATTTTGCACAGAGCACAACATAATCATAACTAACACTTGGTTTAAGAATCATGAAAGAAGGTTGTATACATGGAAGAACCCTGGAGATACTAAAAGGTATCAGATAGATTATATAATGGTAAGACAGAGATTTAGGAACCAGGTTTTAAATTGTAAGACATTTCCAGGGGCAGATGTGGACTCTGACCACAATCTATTGGTTATGACCTGTAGATTAAAACTGAAGAAACTGCAAAAAGGTGGGAATTTAAGGAGATGGGACCTGGATAAACTAAAAGAATCAGAGGTTGTACAGAGATTCAGGGAGAGCATAAGGGAGCAATTGACAGGAATGGGGAAAATAAATACAGTAGAAGAAGAATGGGTAGCTTTGAGGGATGAAGTAGTGAAGGCAGCAGAGGATCAAGTAGGTAAAAAGACGAGGGCTAGTAGAAATCCTTGGGTAACAGAAGAAATATTGAATTTAATTGCTGAAAGGAGAAAATATAAAAATGCAGTAAGTGAAACAGGCAAAAAGGAATACAAACGTCTCAAAAATGAGATCGACAGGAAGTGCAAAATGGCTAAGCAGGGATGGCTAGAGGACAAATGTAAGGATGTAGAGGCCTATCTCACTAGGGGTAAGATAGATACCGCCTACAGGAAAATTAAAGAGTCCTTTGGAGATAAGAGAACGACTTGTATGAATATCAAGAGCTCAGATGGAAACCCAGTTCTAAGCAAAGAAGGGAAAGCAGAAAGGTGGAAGGAGTATATAGAGGGTCTATACAAGGGCGATGTACTTGAGGACAATATTATGGAAATGGAAGAGGATGTAGATGAAGATGAAATGGGAGATATGATACTGCGTGAAGAGTTTGACAGAGCACTGAAAGACCTGAGTCGAAACAAGGCCCCCGGAGTCCCATTGGAACTACTGACGGCCATGGGAGAGCCAGTCCTGACAAAACTCTACCATCTGGTGAGCAAGATGTATGAAACAGGCGAAATACCCTCAGACTTCAAGAAGAATATAATAATTCCAATCCCAAAGAAAGCAGGTGTTGACAGATGTGAAAATTACCGAACTATCAGCTTAATAAGTCACAGCTGCAAAATACTAACACGAATTCTTTACAGACGAATGGAAAAACTAGTAGAAGCCAACCTCGGGGAAGATCAGTTTGGATTCCATAGAAACACTGGAACACGTGAGGCAATACTGACCTTACGACTTATCTTAGAAGAAAGATTAAGGAAAGGCAAACATACGTTTCTAGCATTTGTAGACTTAGAGAAAGCTTTTGACAATGTTGACTGGAATGCTCTCTTTCAAATTCTAAAGGTGGCAGGGGTAAAATACAGGGAGCGAAAGGCTATTTACAATTTGTACAGAAACCAGATGGCAGTTATAAGAGTCGAGGGACATGAAAGGGAAGCAGTGGTTGGGAAGGGAGTAAGACAGGGTTGTAGCCTCTCCCCGATGTTGTTCAATCTGTATATTGAGCAAGCAGTAAAGGAAACAAAAGAAAAATTCGGAGTAGGTATTAAAATTCATGGAGAAGAAATAAAAACTTTGAGGTTCGCCGATGACATTGTAATTCTGTCAGAGACAGCAAAGGACTTGGAAGAGCAGTTGAATGGAATGGACAGTGTCTTGGAAGGAGGATATAAGATGAACATCAACAAAAGCAAAACAAGGATAATGGAATGTAGTCAAATTAAGTCGGGTGATGCTGAGGGAATTAGATTAGGAAATGAGGCACTTAAAGTAGTAAAGGAGTTTTGCTATTTGGGGAGCAAAATAACTGATGATGGTCGAAGTAGAGAGGATATAAAATGTAGGCTGGCAATGGCAAGGAAAGCGTTTCTGAAGAAGAGAAATTTGTTAACATCCAGTATTGATTTAAGTGTCAGGAAGTCATTTCTGAAAGTATTCGTATGGAGTGTAGCCATGTATGGAAGTGAAACATGGACGATAAATAGTTTGGACAAGAAGAGAATAGAAGCTTTCGAAATGTGGTGCTACAGAAGAATGCTGAATATTAGATGGGTAGATCACATAACTAATGAGGAAGTATTGAATAGGATTGGGGAGAAGAGAAGTTTGTGGCACAACTTGACCAGAAGAAGGGATCGGTTGGTAGGACATGTTCTGAGGCATCAAGGGATCACCAATTTAGTATTGGAGGTCAGCGTGGAGGGTAAAAATCGTAGAGGGAGACCAAGAGATGAATACACTAAGCAGATTCAGAAGGATGTAGGTTGCAGTAGGTACTGGGAGATGAAGAAGCTTGCACAGGATAGAGTAGCATGGAGAGCTGCATCAAACCAGTCTCAGGACTGAAGACCACAACAACAACAACATTCCCAAAAATTGTTACACCTAGATATCTGCACAAGTTGACTGATTGAGAAGTGGTAGTGACCGGGTACCACTTTTCCGCATTTTGTGAAGTGCACATTTTTCCATTTCTCAACATTTATAGTAAGTCGTCTGGGCTTTGAGGTTGTACTTGAATCACTGGTCGATAATAGCAGCATTACTCATGGAGCTTCAACAAAGTTCATTATCTGCAACATTGTCCCCAGAATAGATCATGGCCCCCTGGTTCTGACTTGAGTGAAAGGCTTGAAGCAGACTTCAAGAGTTCTGCTATAAGCTAGGTTGCAACTTCCTAGACTTGTGCCATAGGGTTTTGAATTGAGCTAGATGTGCAGTACTCATCAAAAGCTGCTACCCATGTAATGACTGTGTGTAGAGTGCACACTCTCCATCCAGTCCAGATAAGGATAGCTATAGGAGACCTGGAAGTATCAGTGTAAATTGAAAGAATGCCACCCCCAGGTGAGAGTATTAAAATCCTGGTGGTTATCTACTGAAGCATTCGAGCAAACTGTCATAGTTTGAAGCACCCCTAAAAAGTAGTGAAGCTCACATAATACTAGGTAAGCTGGTTAAAACCCACATTTGACAACAATGAAATTTTTTGATAAAATGTAAGCGCATATAAAGAATAGGTTAATGGAAAATGGAGATGGTGTATTTGTTGCAGTAAACCAGAAATTTGCATCTGCCAATATAAACTGAAGCTGTGTGAGAGATTGTTTGGGCTAGACTATGAGGGGTGGGCATAATTCATAATTGGGTCCTTCTATCAACCATCAGATTCACCTCCTGATGTGACCACAAACTGGGGAGTAAACTTCATTCCCCAGCCATACTGTAATCATCTGAGGAGACTTTAATTATTGAGCAGTCAATTAGGATAATTATAGTTTTGTTAGTGATGGGTGTGACACAACATCCTGTAAAACATTAATAAATGCCTTCACTGAAAGCTATTTATAATTGACAGTCCAAAACTCCATTCGTGATGGACATATATAATGGCAACAAATAGACTGACATATTAAAGGATGTTCACATGGAAGCTGGTACCAGTGACAATTAAGCAGTTGCAATCACAATTATTACCGAAATACAGAGGGCAACTAAAACAAGTAGAAAGATTTATAAACTGGATAAAGAAGCAGCAAGGAAATTGAAACTTTTAGTTATATGGAACAGATTATGAAGGGTAGGACAAATGGTCACAGGTTTGTTTGACCCATGGGAGACGCTGAAGAAATTGAACTTGCAGACACTTGAAAATAGACGCAAACTATTTTGTGAAAGTCTTCTTACAAAATTTCAAGAACCAGCTTTAAATGGTGATCCTAGGAATATACTATGACCCCTTACATTTTGCTACCATAGGGATTACAAAGACAAGATTACACTAATTATAGTGCACACAGAGGTGTTTAAGGAATCACTCACTGTGCCCTCGTTAAGTAAATGGAGTGAGAAAAAGCCCTAATAACTCGTACAATGGTATGTACCTTTTTGCCATGCACTTCACAGTGGTTTTCAGGCTATAGATATACAGGGCATTCAGAAATTCCCATTACAAACTTGTAGAGGACTTGAAATAGGAACCCATGCCAGGAAATGTTATCCAATGATGCTACAGAGCATCAAAGTTATAGACATTGGCACTTGTAAATGTTTGTATATACAGGATAATTCTGTGATGATGTTACAAACTTTCAAGGCTGATGGAGACAAGAAATGTATCAATTTGAGATAAGGCTCTCTAGTTTGAAAATGAATGAGTCAAAAGTTACAAGTGAATTTCATTACATTACCTCTTGACAGTGGAATACATGTACCAGTACTGCTAAGATTGTAGGTTATGCAACTTTCAGAGATATAATATGGACCAAAACAAGAAAAAGTATATAATAAACAGGGACTCTAAAAGGCGTACCCAAGGATCTATGAGCACTTGTTTATCTTCACTAGTGTTTATCTTCACTAGTGTGAAACACACCTCCTCTATTGAAGAAATGCTCACAGTTTTTAAGGTATACATTTTAGAGCCTATGTTTACTAGACATTTTGTCTTCTTTGGTTCACACTACCACATCTGAAAGTTTCCTACCCTACAATCTTAACAACAACAGTACTGATACATGTATTCCACTGCCAAAGGTATCAGAAAGTTTTTTTTAAAAAAGGCTGTCCTCATGTCCTCATCTTATAAAATTTTGTTCTTGAATTGTTTACTGTCCTGTTTCTTGGCACTGGACTTTGAATATTTAGACAGCATTGGTGTAAATTTTCTCACCATGTGCCTAAGTGACACATGCCCAGTCAAACCCCTATTCTTGTCACTTCTCAATTACCCATAAAAGGGAATAAAGAAGACTGTCTACTTTTATTAAAAAGCAGGTTGTAATTCATGCTGAATTTATCATGCTTTCACTTCAGAGAAAGTCTTGCTATTATGTCTTAATTTCATTTTCACAGTTACAGTTGATTTCGCCACTGCATTCAGATTTAAGGAGGTCACCATAAGGAGTAGACTGTTCTTTCTACAAAATTTGAAACTAATGTTTATCCACAATTATTACACTTTTGTCTGGTGATTGCATACATTGCGTTCGCCACCCAACCCACTTGGTAAGCTCACCCAGACGCAATTCTAGCAGCTGCCCACTATAGACGGACTGAATATTTAATTTTGTTTGAACTAATATAGAAGAGATATTAATCCACAAATATTAATTTCCTCACAAAATGTTGCTCACTTCAATGCATGATTACACGCACCCGTGATCGACGCTGCAGGCTCACTCGTAGTAGAATGACTCATTTGCGTCTGCCTAATCATACATTAAACTGGGATAGTAGAGCATCCCCACACCATCTCTGCTGCTCTGGTTTGGCACAGATAAGTAAGGGCCAGAATTGAAATATAGGACAGTACCAGTATTTCAACCTTTACATGGTTCAAAAAATAATACATTTTTGCTGTTAATATACAGCTACTCATTTACTTAAGTAGCTTGCATTTTGCCTGAATCTACATTTTTTTGTTAACTAAAGCATATATCTACAGAAATATATTACCTAGAGCAATACATCAACAAAAATAATCAGTTTTTGAAAATATAGCTTAATTGGACACACAAAAAATCTACTTCCCAAGTGGCAGCAGGAGAACACACATACAAAGGTGTTAAAGTTTGCAAGCTTTTGGAATCATTGGCTCCTTATAGCAGAAGGGTTGAAGGGGAAGGAAAAGGACTGATGAGGTTTGGGAAAAGTGTAGAGTTTAGAGAAGTCACCCAGAACCCTGGGTCAGAGGAGATTTACCAGATAGGATGAGAAGGAAAGACTGATTCAAAGCAAGTTTTCAAAAGGAATCAGTGTTATATGTGATTGGACAGTCTGGAATGTTAAAGATGGTGGGAGTGGCGAAAAGGAAAAGCAGAGGGTGGTAAAAGATAGAAAAAAAAAACAGAAGAAAAGCAAGGAAAAAGACGGGAAAACTTCCTAAGAAAATAAAGAGAACAGTCAAAGGGTTAACAAAAGGTAATGAGTGGATGAGAATTTCTCACAAGAAATGCTGCCTTTGTGACACAAAAAGTTATGATCGGGAAAAAAATTCAATCGGGAAGGCGTGAAAATGGACAACATTTTAAAAACTGGGCAGACAGAAAGATGAAGTAATTTGGAGAAAATGTAATCTACTGTGTTTAGCAAATAAAATAATGTAGCAAATGGCAGTAAAAGTTGATCAGGGTGGTTTGGTGAAAAACAAATGCTCAAAAAGAGAAAGAATCACATTTAAGCAAAGTAAGTGGAGGATGGGAAAGAAAATGGCTGTCAAATACGCAAATAAATTGGCAAACGACGATCTGCAGAATGCCCTCCATTGTAGTGAACCATAAACAGATTGTTAGGTGCAAATTCGTAAATAACAACAGATCCATCTACATGCACAGAAATCGGTACTAGAAAGATGTAGGAGTAAGATGTTACTTAATATAGATGGTACAGATAGATAAACAAGTGAACTAGCACATTTGGTAGAAAACATATGACAGTTTGAAAAAGATAGACAACAAAGACTGACAAAAGGGTTACACAAGAAGGAATTATGGATGCATCTGGTAATACATCTATGAGAATAATCAATTTTTTAAAAATATAATGTAATTGGATGGACAAAAAATCTATTCCCCATGTGGTGGCAGGAGAACAAACATACAAAGGTATTGAAGTTTGCAAGCTTTTGGAGCCAGTGGCTCTTTCTTCTAGCAAATGGGTTGAAGGAAAAGGACTGGTGAGGTTTAGGAAAAGGGGTAGAGCTCAGAAATGTCTCCCAGAACGCCGAGTCAGGGGAGAGTTACTGAATGGGATGAGAAGGAAGGATTGAAAAGTAATTTCCTTTCTAATGGCCACATTTAAGTCATCAACACACCAATATCTGCAGTGCGAAGATGTGTGGATCCGAGATTGATTGCCATTATCTGTACTTGTATCTGAAGATAGAACTAGTTGTGGCTTTTGGCTGAAGGCAACACGTGTACAGCTATGGGTTGATTAACCAGGCATAAGACAAATTTTCCTTCAGAGTATCTACCAGTGAGTTCTCCTCCATCAAGAAACAACACCTAGTACACAGTCAGCTACGAGGCTGTCAACAGTAAGGAAGATGTTTCACAGCATGTTCCTTAAATTTTCTAAAAGCCTGCAGCTTAACAGCATTGCTTTATGCACCTAAAATCCTACATGCATTAACAGGCAATGTACCTTTTGTGTTTAGAAGTCCTTCTGACCAAAGAAGTCAAAATTAAAGCCATTTCAGTTTCACAGTCAGGTCATCCTTTGTCTGTCTTTAATTCAGGACAGTCTTCAGGATTCCACTGCAGATTGTCAAATGTATATGCCATCATTATACTGCTGCATATTTACATCAAAATCTATGTACCCACTGGAGCAAACCTGTGTGGTCGCAGTTAGTTTTCCTGTGTATTCAGTTCACTGGCCTCATTGGACTGATGATCCTTGATTCCTGATTGTGTGCCCTACTTTGGTAACCTGGTGGTAGTGCCTGTTTATGGAGTTCTTCCAACACCCAGTATTATTGTGAAGCAAATTGCTTTCATTGTTGTTAGACTTGCCGAACTTCCTCACTCAGCACATTTTCACAAGGCAGCAGCATTTGGCAATCACAAGAGCTTTTCTCGCAAACTTTACCTGTTCTGCTTCGTCTTTCTACAGTAGCTTTTTTTGTTGTAGTTATTCTGGGTTTGAGAATTATTTTTGGCAGAATGCCCAACTTCTAGGAAACCTATTGTGTCAGTTGCAGATAAAGTTCATCTACATCACTATCAAGAACAGTTTTTAACTTTTCCTGTTTACTGATTGGATGTTTTACTTTCAGTACATTTTGTATGTCGGTGGGAGACATTTCCTGTTCCTAGTATTTGGTGTTATTGAGGTATTTCTCAAAGTAAGGATGCAAACTGCCTTGCTTACTGTTATATGTAGCTTGACTGAACAGTTCTTTGTGTATGCATTTGTGAAAAGGTGGAATCACATTTCCAGCTGTATGGCTTGGTAACAAAGCACCCACTACCATACTTCCTGCCCTTACCCTGCCTAAGGCATTAGCTTCATTCTTACTGCAGGTGTGATTTGACTTTTTTCTGCATGATGACAAGGAAGTAGTTCTGAAATGATGATAGATTAATGGTAGGAGGGGGTAGCACAGCTCTATTGAAATAAGTCAACTACAGATTATATGAAACAGGTGTAATTTGAGAAAGGAAAGGCAGCAATTACATCAGCAATGGAATTCATACTAGAAAAAAAAAACACTGAAATCTGTGGCAAAGGTGCCATGATGCAAGACAGACAATACAGGATTGAGAAATAATGCTAGATCAGTCGAAACAAGCTGTACACACATTTATTAAAGAACACTTAACAAAAGGTAGAAATAGAAGACATAACTGAGGGCAAGCCATAGAGAGTGAGACTAATGATGGCACATGGCAGCAGCACAATGTTGTATATCTTTTTGACTGCATGGAGGCATTGATGATCCACTGGCAGTTACCAGTAACCATTGTAATTCCAGATAGCCAGTTTGTCACAACTAGTAATTAACTAGCCTATGGATTGATTATCCGAATAGTTGGTAACATCACAATGACCCCTGGTGCCTCTAGCATTCAGTTATCTATGGCCACATGGCACCTAAATAGGAGCGTGTGGTTTGGAGATTGATTGTGCCAGCCATAGAACACATCTAGACTGCACAAGAAATTTGCTCCAAATAAGGCTGAGCTCTTACTTAACACCTTGGTTTCAGTGAAAAATCATTGAGTATGCCAAGATTCTACTTTTTATAGCCAACATAACAGTGCTCATTTTCACAGGACGGCACAGGCTACAAAGTTAAGTTAGATTCACTAGCAATGACTTCCTCATGCTTCTCTGGCACCCTCAATGCATCCATGGGCAAAGGGCCATTCAAACTACACACAATGAAAAACACCATCTTGGTGAACATTAAAGGGTTCCCTTGGAACAGAAAACACCATCATGGCGAAAATTATCAACTCTTGAATTTATAGGAAACACAAGCTGTAAAACTTGACAATACTACTGTAAGGTGGTATCATCCATGTCTGTTTAGTATCACTCATCCAAACCCAGCAAAAAAAACACACACACACACACACACACACACACACACACACACACACACACACACACACACACACACAAAACCTAGATTTGGCAATAGTTTGCCACTACAGAGAGGGGACGGCGAGACTGTTAAGAAAGCAATCTCAGAGTCATTGCATGCGGTACATTTTTCTTGTGTTCTAGCGACCAAAAGTGTAAAATCGCCTTATATATCTCCTTCTGCAATCTTGACATTTCACATGTCATTCCAACTACTGCAAATGAAGTCACTAAATGGCTTTCTGAAGACAACAGGTTGGATATGCAGTCATCCTGGTGTGAATGTAAAAAAAAAAATTTCCTTTGCCTAAGCATGTTTACTTCCATTGTGTAGGCAGGGAAAGAAGGATCTGTCCAATAGGATAATACATTTTATGTATTTCACTATTTCTCAGCATATTAGCACTGATTGGACTATGATTTATTGTATTGCAGTTTTGTCTACTTACGATAGACGCACTGTCCTCATTGAAGACAGATGTGCCTGCATCTAATAACTAAGTTGTTCCTTACTTCTGTTTTTTCTTGATACATAGTACTAATTTCTTTTTGGAAAAAGTCAGCACATTCATTGTGATTAACTCAGATTTTATTCATTTGTTTATCCATTACTTCAGACACATACAATGAGTACTTACATGTCCGTTCAGAAGGAGGAGGTCCGTCTAACCTTAACAATAAAGAATGCTTTCCCCACACATGAGGAGTTGTTGAGTTCTCAGTTTGTGTGTGTTATTTATAGTTTTGTTTACATGCCTTACACTATTGTATGGTCTACTCTAGCTGTAATTTTTTATTTCATTATCAACCAACAGACCATAAATAGAAGAAAATTTAACTAAAACATGACTGGAAATGGCCATTACAGTAAAGGCATGGTTGTATATTGCCTCTGTAAATACAATTCACAAGAAAATGGGGAAAAAAAAATTGAAACTTTGATTTTCTGGGGTACATTTTACAACCCTGCATTGGAAATACTGAACATTTAAAAAAAATTGTTTCATTTAGTTGTAAGGGCATGACAGTTTAGAGAAACTTGTGCTGGAATGGTGTATCCAAATGGCCCATGTAGTGAAGCAGCTGTTAAAGTCATCAGTATTGTGGTGTACATTATTTTTGGTAACTGGACGGTAAAGTTTGCAGTTTACCACAGTTTGGCAGTAGCTACTCATGCAAGGCAGCAGTTGGTGTTCTATTAAATGTTTCTGTATGCCACATGCCAACCCCTCTACAGATAATTGGTTGCCTTTCCTTTATTTTACCCATTTTCCATCCAGGAATTTCCATTATTGTTATACGTTGCCGATTTGGCTGCCTTCCAACCTATTCGCCTTTACCTTTTTTTTACTGTATTTCTTTACTTTCCTATAACCCAGTTGTCCATTCTTCATCCCTTACAATGTCTATACTTTCTTTTTCCTCTATCACCCTCTGTTTTATAACCTGAATGCCCACTGATGTGATGGCTCCCCAGGTTAATAAGTGCTACAATTACTCATTCTCACAACTACTGCCGCTTCTTGAAATTTAATTCCAGGGCTTTCTCCACTACCACTTCAGGCTGCCCAACTTGACTGTTAGCTGATCATGCACGATTTATTACTGTTGCACTTGTAAATTTTCCATCGAGCGTATCTATTTATGAATGCCGCTGTTACCTCCTGCTTCTTCAAAACATTTTCTGACCTTACACTTCCTACATAGCTTTATATACTGTGCCTATTATTTATTTCTGTTATAACACTTCAGCCATAAGTTTTCAGTCAAATTTCAACTTTTTCCAAGTCACACTTAGCCCCCAACTATGGTACCATGAACCCCTTCTCATTCTACCAATGCCAATTTCTAAAACTCTCCTTTTCCCTAGTGAAACTGAGCACACACCCCCTTTTTGAAATCTGGTCTGGAATATGGTATCACACACAATGGGCTTAAATTGGCATCTCTGGCTGTCACTTATCCTACTGCAGGAATACATTTCTCCAATTCCATCAGTCTGTCACCCTCATCAATCTGGTCCTTCATAATCATACACTTGAAGCTTAAACTGTGCTTGACCGTCTTACTCATTTCACAAAATCATTTTACTCTGTGACTATAACTTCATAATTTTTATTACTGCAACAGACTCTTGCCCTTCAACATTTGGAACAGTATTCTCATCATCATCTGAGGAAGCTGTCCCAGCTACTCTTGTCCTATGCCCTCATGGGATTATCTACAGCCAAGAAATAGCCTACCCCTCTGATGCAACCTCCGTCAATCCGTTACTGAACCGACCATGCCTGCTGACTTTAATCTGCCTTCCATATTCCCAAAACTTCCTTCCATCCCTCCATGAAATACACTGCTCCTACACATCCAACCTGTATCACTGTTGTCAGTCTTTCTGCCACAACTCTGACCCCTTCAGAAGTCTCGGTATATTCTCAAGACCTCATCTTTAGAATAAAACAATTCAATTATGTTGGGTTAATAAATGACCTTTCCTTTATTTGCTCCTCACAATGGAAACACACATTCGCCACACATCACACTAACAGCAGCCAACCGAAACCTCACATAGAACCTTGCTTAAAGCACTTTTATCATACCCCCAACTATGATCCTCCTCCTGTTCAACCCAGTCATCCCTTGGTTATCTTTCAGGAGTTCTTCTCTTCTAACCTGGCCTCATCTTTCTTTCCTAAATCTCTCCCCAGTGAGTTCAACAGCACTCCTAATGAAACATACAGCCATCCATAACTCTAAAACCAATCCAGACATTGTCATCCTTCCTGCACACAAAGATTCCAACACAGTGATCATGAATCATACTGACTAGTGGCTGAGAGTCTCCACCAACTTTCAGACACCTCTGCATACATACCTTACCACCATAATCCCTTCTCAGAAGTCTTGACAGTGTTGTGCAACACTTCAAGGCCCCAGGTCCATTTCAAAATCTGACACCTAAACCCATCTCCTTCCTTGCACCAGCAACCCCCTCACACCACCACCTTTTCCCTACTCCCCAAACCCAACCCTACAGGTCTCCGCACTGCTTGTGCCATTGTGACTAGGTACAATGCTGCCACTTTGTTGACAAAGGCCTCCAAACCATTGTCCCTAACATCTGATCCTACATTCTGAACTCTGCTCACTTCCTTCAATGCCCTTCCACACTTCTTGTCGCATTACCACGAGACACTCTGTTGGTCACTCTGGATGCGATATGCTTATACACCAACATTCCCCATGCCACTGTCTTCTCCAATATCATCCCAATACCAAACCTACCACCTCTTTCGTAATCCTCCTAGCCAACCACATCCTGACCTCCAATTATTTCACTTCTGAGGCCAATTTTATAAACAAATTATTGTACTGCCATGGGTACTCCCAATGCACCATCCTATGTCAACTTATTTATGGGCCATACAGACAAATCCTTCCACTCCAGTCAACACCAAAACCTCTTGCCTGGTTCAGATTCTTTTATAACATTTTCATGATCCAGTCTCAGGCAGACAACCTTTGCTCTTTCCTCCATAACCTGAACACCTACTCCCAAATCTGCTTCAATGGCTCCACAAATGTGTGTATTCATATCAAGCATACCTACCACCAACAGTATCTCTACTCCTGACAGCTGTCACCCATTCCATGTCAAAAAGTCTGTTCCAAGCAGCCTCACCAACAGTGGATACCGCATGTGCAGTGGAGAGCAGGAGATGTCAAAACATAACGATAACTTTACCAGAGCTTTCACCGACAGACAATATCCTATCCAGGTCATCCATAAATAGATCTCCCATGCCACCTCCTTCTGCCACTAGTAAGACTATTAAACAGCCACTGACCAACACTCCTCTAACCATACTGTCCAACGTTGGCCTTCAACAACGTTCTTCAACAGGGCTTTGACTACCACTTGTCTTGGCCTGAGGTGGGAGATATCACACCCACATCACCCAAAATAGTGTTCCCGATGCCCACCCAACCTACAGAATATCCTCGTCCATTCCTACTCCAACACTGCACCCCATGGGCCACCCCTGTGGTCAATCCAGGTGAAAGACCTATCCCATATCCAAACAAACAGGACCTCCTACCACAGTCCAGTCGTGTATCTCCAACACGATAAAAGGCTGGTTCACATGTGACAAGAGCCATGTTGTAAATCAGCTGTGCTGCAATTACTACACAGCATACCATACAAGCTTGACAAGTAACCAACGTCCACTTGAATGAATGGCCACCAGCAGATTGTGGCACAACTGCAAACTTGACCATCTGGTTGAACATGCTGTGGACCACAACATTAACGACAAACTGCTATCACACAGGTCATTTTTACACTCCCTTACAACCAAGTATCTCTGAACTACACAGGGGGGAATGGTCTTTCCAGCATATCCTACACTCTCTCAATGCTCCTGGACTAAAGCACTGCTAACTTGTTTGGTCCTTACCTTTCCTGTACCACCTCCTGTCACACCACTCCTTCCCCATCTACATTGTATACTGCCTACTGTCCCCACTCTCCCGATGCCGCCGTCACCCCCCCCCCCCCCTTTCTTCCACTACTCTCCCCACATTCTGAATTTTTGTCTTGTTGTGTAACTGCTAAGTCATCTGGCGAAAGACCTGCCTCATACGACCCTGCAACCCCCTCCCCATCTTCAGACACTCAGAAAACTGCTTTCAATAATTGATATTCAACAATCAATCTCACCGTCACTGCAAGCATGTACATTTGGTCATTTGATTGTGTGTACTCCTACTAGAAAAAGAGCAAAAGCTAGAGTTAATTGTTTTTTATTACGTGTTTGTGTGCACCACACACCAGTCCTATATAGGTAAGTATTTGCCTTTCGCTTATTTTATATACTATTTTTATTTTATTTATTACAGTAATTGGGTTGTTCTGCCTTGTTACACTTCCAGTACACATGCATAATATTATTACAGTGGACCTCTGCTATTGTTTTAACAAATTGTAGCTATTAGATCCTGGTCTCGGGGTAGCGTCTTTGATTCATAATAAAACCGTCTTCGGTCCCGGGTTCGATCCCCGCCACTGCCTAAATTTTGATAAATAATCAGCATTGGCGGGTGAAGACTTCCGGCATAAGAAGTCAGCCTCATTCTGCCAACGGCCTTGTCAAACAGAGCGGAGGAGCGGATAGAGGTTCAGGGCACTCTTGTCCTAGGGGTGGGAAATTGCCCCTAAAGGTGGAAGAATCGGCAATGATCAACGGCATGAGGATGCAGAAGGCAATGGAAACCACTGCATTAAAGACAAGTAACGTGTATCCACAGGACATGTGGCCTGCAATTGAAGAAGTGTCATTATGATCTCTCCATTGGCAAAAGATTCCGGAATAGTCCCCCATTCGGATCTCCGGGAGGAGACTGCCAAGGGGGAGGTTACCATGAGAAAAAGATTGAATAATCAACGACAGGATGACAGGATAACGTTCAACGAGTCAGGGCGTGGAATGTCAGAAGCCTTAAGATGGTAGGGAAACTAGAAAATCTGAAAAGGGAAATGCAAAGGCTCAATCTAGATATAGTAGGGGTCAGTGAAGTGAAGTGGAAGGAAGACAAGGATTTCTGGTCAGATGAGTATTGGGTAATATCAACAGCAGCAGAAAATGGTATAACAGGTGTAGGATTCGTTATGAATAGGAAGGTAGGGCAGAGTGTGTGTTACTGTGAACAGTTCAGTGACCGGGTTGTTCTAATCAGAGTCGACAGCAGACCAACACCGACAACGATAGTTTAGGTATACATGCCGACGTCGCAAGCTGAAGATGAACAGATAGAGAAAGTGTATGAGGATATTGAAAGGGTAATGCAGTATGTAAAGGGGGACGAAAATCTAATAGTCATGGGCGACTGGAATGCAGTTGTAGGGGAAGGAGTAGAAGAAAAGGTTACAGGAGAATATGGGCTTGGGACAAGGAATGAAAGAGGAGAAAGACTAATTGAGTTCTGTAACAAGTTTCAGCTAGTAATAGCAAATATCCTGTTCAAGAATCACGAGAGGGGGAGGTATACTTGGAAAAGGCCGGGAGATATGGGGAGATTTCAATTAGATTACATCATGGTCAGACAGAGATTCCGAAATCAGATACTGGATTGTAAGGCGTACCCAGGAGCAGATATAGACTCAGATCACAACATAGTAGAGATGAAGAGTAGACTGAAGTTCAAGACATTAGTCAGGAAGAATCAATACGCAAAGAAGTGGGATACGGATGTACTGAGGAATGACGAGATATGTTTGAAGTTCTCTAACGCTACAGATACAGCAATAAGGAATAGCGCAGTAGGCAGTACAGTTGAAGAGGAATGGACATCTCTAAAAAGGGCCATCACAGAAGTTGGGAAGGAAAACATAGGTAGAAAGAAGGTAGCTGCGAAGAAACCATGGGTGACAGAAGAAATACTTCAGTTTATTGATGAAAGGAGGAAGTACAAACATGTTCTGGGAAAATCAGGAATACAGAAATACAAGTCGCTGAGGAATAAAATAAATAGGAAGTGCAGGGAAGCTAAGATGAAATGGCTGCAGGAAAAATGCGAAGACATCGAAAAAGATATGATTGTCAGGACAGACTCAGCATACAGGAAAGTCAAAACAACCTTTGGTGACATTAAAAGCAACGGTGGTAACATTAAGAGTGCAACGGGAATTCCACTGTTAAATGCAGAGGAGAGAGCAGATAGGTGGAAAGGTCTGATGTGATAGAAGAAGAAACAGGAGTCGATTTAGAACAGATAGGGGATCCAGTATTAGAATCAGAATTTAAAAGAGCTTTGGAGGACTTACGGTCAAATAAGGCAGAAGGGATAGATAACATTCAATTAGAATTTATAGAATCATTGGGGGAAGTGGCAACAAAACAACTATTCACATTGGTATGTAGAATATATGAGTGTGGCGACATACCATCTGACTTTCGGAAAAGTATCATACACACAATTCTGAAGACGGCAAGAACTGACAAGTGCGAGGATTATCGCACAATCAGCTTAACAGCTCATGCATCAAAGTTGCTTACAAGAATAATATACAGAAGAATGGAAAAGAAAATTGATCATGCGCTAGGTGATGATCAGTTTGGCTTTAGGAAAAGTAAAGGGACGAGAGAGGCAATTCTGACGTTACGGCTAATAATGGAAGCAAGGCTAAAGAAAAATCAAGACACGTTCATAGGATTTGTCGACCAGGAAAAAGCGTTTGACAATATAAAAATGGTGCAAGCTGTTCGAGATTCTGAAAAAAGTAAGGGTAAGCTATAGGGAGAGACGGGTCATATACAATATGTACAACAACCAAGAGGGAATAAGAGTGGACGATCAAGAACGAAGTGCTCGTACTAAGAAGGGTGTAAGACAAGGCTGTAGTCTTTCGCCCCTACTCTTCAATCTGTACATCGAGGAAGCAATGATGGAAATAAAAAAGGTTCAGGAGTGGAATTAAAATACAAGGTGAAAGGATATCAATGATACGATTCGCGGATGACATTGCTATCCTGAGTGAAAGCGAAGAGGGATTAAATGATCTGCTGAAAGGAATGAACAGTCTAATGAGTACACAGTATGGTTTGAGAGTAAATCGGAGAAAGAAGAAGGTAATGAGAAGTAGTAGAAATGAGAACAGCGAGAAACTTAACATCAGGATTGATGGTCACGAAGTCAATGAAGTTAAGGAATTCTGCTACCTAGGCAGTAAAATAACCAGTGACGGACGGAGCAAGGAGGACATCAAAAGCAGACTCGCTATGGCAAAAAAGGCATTTCTGGCCAAGAGAAGTCTACTAATATCAAATACCGGCCTTAATTTGAGGAAGAAATTTCTAAGGATGTACATCTGGAGTACAGCATTGTATGGTAGTGAAACATGGACTGTGGGAAAACCGGAACAGAAGAGAATCAAAGCATTTGAGATGTGGTGCTATAGACGAATGTTGAAAATTAGGTGGACTGATAAGGTAAGGAATGAGGAGGTTCTACGCAGAATCGGAGAGGAAAGGAAAATGTGGAAAACACTGATAAGGAGAAGGGACAGGATGATAGGACATCTGCTAAGACATGAGGGAATGACTTCCATGGTACTATAGGGAGCTGTAGAGGGCAAAAACTGTAGAGGAAGACAGAGATTGGAATACGTCAAGCAAATAATTGAGGACATAGGTTGCAAGTGCTACTCTGAGATGAAGTGGTTAGCACAGAAAAGGAATTCTGGTGGGCCACATCAAACCAGTCAGTAGACTGATGACAAAAAAAAAAAAAAAAGTTATTAGGATTGAAATACTTTGAGCAGTATTTTATCACTGACAGTGAAGAAGTATATATGATTGCAATTTTATACGATTTTTTTATGATTTTTGTGGATCTGTGTGTTGGTATTTGACATTCCATCACCACTTGCATTAAATCAACATTAAGGAAATTCTCTTGAAAATTAAAGTCAGTCTGGGCAGCCCACAATTTATTGAAAATAGCTTCAGGGAATGAAGACACTTAACTCAATAGCACATTCGGTATATTCTTGGGAATCTGAAGTTTGGAGAGTAATTGTTGTTGTTGTTGTTGTTGTTACTGTCTTCAGTCCTGAGACTGGTTTGACGCAGCTCTCCATGCTACTCTATCCTGTGCAAGCTTCTTGATCTCCCAGTACTTACTGCAACCTACATCCTTCTGAATCTGCTTAGTGTATTCATCTCTTGGTCTCCCTCTACAATTTTTGGAGAGTAATAAGTAGTCAAAATACAATATACTACCGCTGATGATTTCTTGGAGGGAGGCAGAGAGGGGGAGCGAGAGACCCCTCTTCACCCCCCCCCCTTACACACACACACACACACACACACACACACACAGCAAATGTGCTCTGCAATTTTAAGTCAGTAGGCACAAAAACAATGCCAGAATTTTGAACAATTGAGCAAAAATGCTCGTAATGATTTCTCTTTTACCAGGAAGAAAATTCACAACTTTACATTCAGAGTCATTAACATATATTTACAGCACTTTACTTCTCATTGGTATAACTTTTTCAGTTTGATCAATAATCTATTTACAGCACTTTCAATATGCACATAGGTACATCACATATATTTTGCAAAAAAAAGCATCTGAGGAAATTCAATTTATTTCCTTACAGTTATTGACTGAGTTGAGTGGATGCAATGAACAAAAAGTGAGAAGATACAAATATTTTGTTCACTAACTTAATGTTAAGTTGGGAATATCTGCAACATTATTACCAATAACCTGGAGTGTAAAAAGAGGAAAGTAAGTCTGAAGATAATTTATACACTGTCACTTTTAGAAGTTTTAGTAAATGGTAACAGATGTAAATTGTCCATATTTCACTATCAGTCTTGATTTATTTGAAATTATGATCTAATAATTTACGAAGGATACATGGTATGTCAAGTACAGTGGCTCCACTTTAAGGGAGATGAGATAGCCACACTTCAAATACATTACTCGTTACTTAAATGGAACACACAACAAGTTTCAATATGAGAAACAAACAGCACTTAATGCAAAAAAGGAATGCTTTCTGTGAAAAGTCTACATACTAGTGGATATGACAGAAGCTAAAATTTAAACTCATTCCAAGAATACAGTGAAACATTGTTCTGGTCCCATTCCAAGTTATCTTTGTAGAATATTATTAGGAAAAATTATGAACAAGAACTATTTGGTAACTTCAGTGAAACTATGACTTCTTATGACACACTGTGAAATGAGAATGAGAAGTGCTGTTATTGTTTAAATGGTGAATAATACAAACAAACGCTCCACTGGTCAACAACCTACTAGAATAATTAAATTTGTACATGTCTTCTTCAGTAACTGAGATAAATACTTAATATGTTCTGCCTACAATAATACTGCAAAATATTACTAAATTAATGTTATCACTTTACACATTAATCAATAAAGGGAATCACACTTTCATGTAACGATTGATACATTTGACAATTGCACATGAGTAACATTTTATAATACACTATATACATAATGGCTTATTTTATATAAAGAGCTTGTCATATTAAGGCACCAACAATTTTAGATGAAATGACATACCAGCTGGATTCCAGTACTGTTCCACAAACAAATATTTACTACTTATTTGCAACTTGCATATATATTGACAATCTCAAGCAATTTTCTCACAAGTTTGTTTTAGAAGAATGCTTTGCTCCACATGGTACAGTCTGATAAATTACTAAACTGTCAATCCAAAAATAAATATATGAACAGTATTCCGTCCTCCTTACAAAAATTATTGATGAAATTATTTATACACTGATGAGTTACATGTATACACTACTTCCCTTGTATGGGCAAATGTAATAACTCCCATCAATAAACACTTAGTATTAAAATAAAGTATCAAATTCACATTGTTTCTGACTATATGATTACTTTGGCTAATGTTACACATCATTCTGACTTTGCATCATTGTTTCACCCAATGATCCACGGATTAACTTTCTCGTATCTTTAAAGTGATTCATACCATCCACATGACAAGCACAGTTCACGCCTTTCAGGCACTGCTGATTCTAAACAGTAAATTAATGCACATTAGATATTTTGTGCGTATATTGTAACAAGGAGATTAATGAATGTAAACAGTCTTTTCCTACCTTTCTAGAACTCTGCATAATTTGGTTCATTTTATGTGGACATAATTTAAATATCATTAAACAGTACAACAATACATATAAGGATAGATTTTTGTGGATAAAAAGCTGCTTAAAATTACTAAAAAAAGGCAAAACTTCAAGGTAACTACTTACAATGAGATACAACAATGTCTGTACTGTAAAACCTGTCAGATGTTTTTAAACAATTGTGATGTTACTGCATCCTTTTCTGATAGACCTTCATTCCTGCACTAACAGTGAACAATCTACACATATCACAATATATAAGGCATATATCAGTGTGCCAGTTGTTCCAAATGATGACACCAGCAGTCGCCTAAGTCAGCTTATCTTATGATTTTAGGTATTTTGACATGAACACCTTATTTCATAGAGGGCTGCCAACAAAGTAATATAATTAAAATCTAGTGCAGTGTGTCATTCAGTGAAAGACCTATCATTCTAATTATTAAATTACAATAAAATGTATGCAAAACATTTCAATGTTACCCTATATTTCTAATTTTCAGTAAGAGATCTCAATAGGAAAATACAGAAATAAGATGTAAATTTATAGGCAGTTCTATAGCTGGAAGATCTGAGTACTGAAAGTACAACTGACACAACACCTAAGCTTTCTGCTCATATATTTGTGTTGAAAAAATTCAATTGAAATTTGTAACTAAATGAGGTGAAAATGCACAAGATGTTTAAATATATCATACTTCTGAAATAACATGACAGGCATTAAAAGTCACTGCATGGCCCACATTTATGTTTTAGTGTGTAAACTGAATTTGAAAATGGCCATTCAACTGCTATATAGCATGTTCAATTACTTGATACCCATCAGTAACCAAACTGTTACATTCTTATACTCCTCATGAAAAATACAGTTTCTGCTGTAACTCTGCCATACAAACACAACAAAAATAGCTGCCACTTCACTTCACACTCTACATCTGATTTGGCTAAAGAAAATTTCCAACATGAAGCTACTGTCTTTCTAGAGTGTGGAAAAACCACTCTGTGAAGCGACGTAGCTGTTGTGCAGCTGCATGTGACTCCTCTTGTAACCGCCTATTTTCATCCCGCAGTCTCCGATTTTCATCACGAAGTCTACGTACTTCATCTTCCAATGATAGTCTACGTCTGTGATCCTGCTGAACTGATCTTCCCTGACGACCAGCACTTCCAGTTCTGCTTAAAGGACACAATAAATTCATCTTTATGTCAAATGTATTTGATAAAGGAATAAAAGGAAAATTTTAATATGACATCAAATAATGGAAAATTCAGAATGGAATAACAACAATATGGGAAGGGTGGACTGCTACTCACCATAGAGGATTGAGTCACAGACAGGCACAATGAAAAATAATGCTAGAAATAGTCAGCTTTCAGACAAACAAGTCCTTATGAGGGATTTAATCCAGCAGCTGAATATTTTTAGCATTCTTTTTCATTATGCCTGTCTATGGCTTAATGCCACCTTTTGTAGTGAGTTTGTTCTTACCATACTGTTCTTAAAATCTTACTGTATGAAGATTTGTAAATATTACTTGCCCTAAACACAGGATATATTAATAAAAGTATCTATATTAAAAGAGCACACTTTCACAACAATGAGACTACTCCTACAAACAATGTGTACTAGCTATGAAAAACCAGTACAACTTAAATATTGCATTAATTACCTATGCATTTTCTGGTTTTAAATGGTAAAATGTAATAGGTTGAACAGAAAAACCCTTTTTAGGTCATCATCTAAAAGTGCCCCCAGTAAGGATTGGTGTACAGAGCTCTTACAGCTCTGTCAAAGAATACAGATGAAAATAGAAGAGGCAAAAAAATTTATAGCACAAATGAAATAATTAAAACTTTAATACAAATACTAGCTACTACACATTGTGGCAGTAAAACAGGTAGTACTGTTAATATACATAAAACCCAAGAGCATAAATTTCAAGTGTCGGGGATGATAAAAAAAAGAAGACTCTTCCAACTTCTTAGGTGTACATGTAGACAGCAAATTAAATTAGTCCTGCCATATTCTGGCTCTGGCAAAAAGATCTAGTTCAGCATTGTTCTTACATGTATAGTTTGTGCAATTACATAGTCACGGTTGCTTTCTTTGGAACTCCCACGCATTGTCGTCTTATGGCGACATCTTTTGGAGTAGCCAGCCCCTAACAAGAACTGCACAGAAGACAGTCCACATTATGGTGTCAATCCAAGACACAATTGAAGGTATCAGTGCCCCAAACTACAGATTTTCACAGTGATGTGATATGTCATATCTTCTCCCTTGTATATCACATCAGTAGGACAACAATACAAGGTAAAATCAGTACTTACACAGCAACAAAATTAACTTCATCTTTGCGCAGAAATGACTAGCTTACTCCAGTATGAGAAACCAAAATACAAAAGAAAATTGAACAAATACCTCTCACAGAGATCACGTTATTCCACTGATAATTTTGTACTGAGATGTCTCATTGTGTATGCATGAATACGATCTCTTACTTTTTGTTGTAAAATATACGTCTATTTCCTTGTTTCACAGTATTACTTCAGTCACTGAGTACCAACACTAATGTCTCAGACTATTCATCAACATAAATTCTTGTTTTCATGCACAAAATAAAATATTTTTATCAGTATTTACATGTCCACTGATCTAAGTGATAACATGAATCTATCAAATTCTGCTATTATGTATTCACTATTTTAAGTTTTGTAAATATTCATTATGGTAAATTTTGTAAAAAACAGTCTCTTTCCATACTCTAGCAACTCTACTGCTACTGACAAATGGCATTTGTATACACATAAGCAAGGCTACTGGTTTCAGTGTAGTTAGTTTTTATTTTGGCTGGACCAGTATCAGGCTACATGCCCACCTTCAGAGGTCTTGCATAAGATACACAATACATTGTTGTTGTTGTTGTTGTTGTTGTTGTCTTCAGTCCTGAGACTGGTTTGATGCAGCTCTCCATGCTACTCTATCCTGTGCAAGATTCTTCATCTCCCAGTACTTACTGCAACCTACATCCTTACTGCAACCTACATCCTTCTGAATCTGCTTAGTGTATTCATCTCTTGGTCTCCCTCTAAGATTTTAACCCTCCACACTGCCCTCCAATGCTAAATTTGTGATCTCTTGATGCCTCAGAATATGTCCTACCAACCGGTTCCTCCTCCTTGCCAAGTTGTGCCACAAATCATCTTCTCCCCAATGCTATTCAATACCTCCTAATTAGTTATGTGATCTGCCCATCTAATCTTCAGCATTCTTCTGTAGCACCACATTTCCAAAGCTTCTATTCTCTTCTTGTCCAAACTATTTATCGTCCATGTTCCACTTCCACACATGGCTACACTCCATACAAATGCTTTCAGAAACAACTTCCTGACACTTAAATCTATACTCGATGTTAACAAATTTCTCATCTTCAGAAGCGCTCTCCTTGCCATTGCCAGTCTACATTTTATATCCTCTCTACTTCGACCATCATCATCAGTTATTTTGCTCCCCAAATAGCAAAATTCCTTTACTACCTTAAGCGTCTCATTTCCTAATCTAATTCCCTCAGCATCATCCGGCTTAATTCGACTACATTCCATTATCCTCATTTTGCTTTTCTTGATGTTCATCTTATATCCTCCTTTCAAGACACTGTCCATTCTGTTCAACTGCTCTTCCAAGTCCTTTGCTGTCTCTGACAGAATTACAATGTCATCAGCGAACCTCAAAGTTTTTATTTCTTCTTCATGTATTTTAATTCCAACTCCCAATTTTTCTTTTGTTTCCTTTATTCCTTGCTCAATATACAGATTGAATAACATTGGGGAGAGGCTACAACCCTGTCTCGCTCCCTTCACAACCACTGCTTCCCTTTCATGTCCCTCGACTCTTATAATTGCCATCTGGTTTCTGTACAAATTGTAAGTAGCCTTTCGCTCCCTGTATTTTACCCCTGCCACCTTTAGAATTTGAAAGAGATTATTCCAGTCAACATTGTCAAAAGCTTTCTCCAAGTCTACAAATGCTGGAAATGTGGGTTTGCCTTCCCTCAATCTATTTTCTAAGATAAGTCGTAGGGTCAATATTGCCTCACGTGTTCCAACATTTCTACGGAATCCAAACTGATCTTCACCGAGGTCGGCTTCTACCAGTTTTTCCATTCGGCTGTAAAGAATTCACATTTGTGACTTATTAAACTGATAGTTCGGTAATTTTCACATCTGTCAACACCTGCTTTCTTCGGGATTGGAATTATTATATTCTTCTTGAAGTCTGAGAGTATTTCGCCTGTCTCATACATCTTGCTCACTAGATGGTAGAGTTTTGTCAGAACTCACCCTCCCAAGGCTGTCAGTAGTTCTAATGGAATGTTGTCTACTCCCGGGGCCTGTCTTTCAGTGCTCTGTCCAACTCTTCACGCAGTATCATATCTCCCATTTCATCTTCATCTACATCCTCTTCCACTTCCATAATATTGTCCTCAAGTATATCACCCTTGTATAGATCCTCTATATACTCCTTCCACCTTTCTGCTTTCCCTTCTTTGCTTAGAGCTGGGTTTCCATCTGAGCTCTTGATATTCATATTCATACAATACATAATAATATATGGTGTGTGTGTGTGTGTGTGTGTGTGTGTGTGTGTGTGTGTGTGTGTGCACGCAAGCCACATTTCCTTATAAACCTCTGGATCTATTTCAATCAAACTTGGTGCACATATCATTTACTATCTGGAAAGAAACCCAGCGTGATTAAGAAGTACGTACCTTCCATAAGGCTGGGCGTGGGAGCACAAACAGAAGCATAACGTAGTAATGTCAATGAATTTCAACCACATTTTACATATACATAGGGCTCATTATTTATATAAAAATACTGTATGAGTAATTCAGTCTTACTTGCCACCCATATACTCGTGGGTGGGGATAAGAAGCCCAGATGTGTAAAAATATTTAGTAAAACTCACAACCTGGGAAAAAAATTGATGTTATGCTAAGCCACCCATCGCACCACTTTGGCGGGAAGGTGAGGGTGGGGGTGTTTGTGAAAAAGGGTGACAAAAGCATACGGTAACTCAGGGATGCTTGAAGCATTTTCAACATAATTTGTATACAACGAGATTCATTTTTCCATAGAAGTACTGCGAGAATGAGATATCCCTACCACAACTATGGATGAGGATGAGAAGGGGGCGATATGTAAAAATGTTCTTAAATGACCTTGTAGTGTTTCAAGAATTTCCGCATAACCACTTGGCCTTATACCATCTCGAACACACAGCATTTTAAATATAAGTGTGAGAGAGCCTATTTACTGCGCATCACCTGTCTGTGTGTGCAGGTTTGAAGTTTATCATGAGACAATTTTAGACACAGTGGTCAGACGGCACTGACAAGTGTTTGGCGGTCACACCATGGAAGCTGTTGAGAAAGAACAAGGAACGTTTATGTATTCAGTGCTGTTCTGTAACTTTGATGATTATAGTGAAAAAAGAACAACGGAGTTGGAAAGAGACTTACTTAATGTTCATTTAGGGCATGGAGAGGATAAGACATGTTCAAATGCAGAATGAGAATGTACTTCGGTTTTAAGCCAACCCTTTCTTATGTGTAAATAAACTCTGTTTTTAACCTTTGAACACAAGAAGTGACTTACTTGACAGTGTGTTTATGTGGAGAATCAGTTTTGTAAAAGTTTGATGTTCAAATATACGTTGTGAAATGAAGTGAAACTGCTTATGTCTGCTTATTTTTATAAGTAGAAAGAGTCTTGAGAAATTTCTGTTCCTAGCATATATACTTCGGAGAAGAGGAAAGGAGGTTGCAGCAGCAAGCTAACCAGCAAGGAAAGTTGGCTGACGATCTCAAGTAAGTTGTATCGTTACAGAAGTAGGATTTTGCACTTAAGTTGTCCAAAGCGCTAGAAAATGTTCGCTTTTGTTTCATGTATTTAATTCCTTGGAATACATTTAAAATATGAAATGCAATTTGCCTCTTATTGTGCTGCTCAGTGTGTCAACCAGGTCAGAGACTGTGCACTACAATGAGTCAACAATTTTGGCGCGTTTCATGACCAGAGGTCAAGCCATACAGTTGAGTACCACAGATAAATTTAACATCCTCTCTGACGTCTTTTACTGTGTGAAACAGAAAATCAGACAAGTAAATGCAATGTAAATAAAATATGTGTAAATATGCAAAGCTGCAGATAAAAGCCTAGTAGACAACAAAACAAGCAGCCTTTTTTTTATCTACATAAAAACAATGTGCGAATACATAGAAAGAAGGATGCTTTATTGTATGATTATATGATAGCGGAACAAACACTGGTAGCAGTTACTTCTGTAAAATATGTGGCAGTATGCGTGCGGAACAATTTGAAGTGGAATGATCACATAAAATTAATTGTTGGTAAGGCGGGTACCAGGTTGAGATTCATTGGGAGAGTCCTTAGAAAATGTAGTCCAACAAAGGAGGTTGCTTACAAAACACTCGTTCAACCTATACTTGAGTATTGCTCATCAGTGTGGGATCCATACCACATCGGGTTGACTGAGGAGGTAGAGAAGATCCAAAGAAGAGCGGCGCGTTTCGTCACAGGGTTATTTGGTAACCGTGATAGTGTTACGGAGATGTTTAGCAAACTCAAGTGGCAGACTCTGCAAGAGAGGCACTCTGCATTGCGGTGTAGCTTGCTCGCCAGGTTTCGAGAGGGCGCGTTTCTGGATGAGGTATCGAATGTATTGCTTCCCCTCCTGAGGAGATCATGAATGTAAAATTAGAGAGATTCGCGCGCGCTCGGAGGCTTTCCGGCAGTTGTTCTTCCCGCGAACCATTCGCGACTGGAACAGAAAAGGGAGGTAATGACAGTGGCACGTAAAGTGCCCTCCGCCAAACACCATTGGGTGGCTTGCGGAGTATAAATGTAGATGTAGATGTAGATATAGATGTAAAATGTTATTCATCAACTTCATACAGGCTTCAGCACACCGTGAATACAAAATGTCTACTGCTATTATGATCAATGGAACTCATAGAATAAATACTGTAATTTCTCTAAGACGATCCTGTAAGTAAGGCTTATTTTAAACTTAAGCGTCATTTAACTGTGCCGGTTTGCAACTTAATGTTTCCGTTGTTTAATTTTAAACTTAGGTCATTTATCGACAGTCCACATTTTGATAATACAAGGAGAAATAAAATAAACAAAAAGATATGGTTCACATTGATTTTTATCTTCACTAACTTTTTTTGGGTTTTAAGTTTGTCAACTCTGGTATCACCATCTTTAATTACCACCACCCTCCTCCTAATAGCACAGCTGTGAAATGTTTATCTTTGTTGCCACAAATATTTCACAGTTTCTTCAGAGTATGTTGCAGTTTCTGAGGCTGTGGTTACAGTAGAACCTGAGAATACAGCTGCCTTTTTTTTTTTTTTTTTTGCTGAGAACATAACACATTTCACTTCTATACTGATTTGAGAATGTTACATTGTTCCAAACATATCATCTGCCTGCCACTCTCTCTTTGGCTGTGTAGAACCAGTAGCTGATACACACACTTTCGTTCCCACTCATACCTTGTGGTGAGCATCGACAACACTGCTGCAGGAAACACGGAAGTATGCCACTGGCCCCTGTCTAGACTTACTGCTTCCTCTAGAAATATGTATCGCTGTTGTGTATTTGTCCAAATTTAAAATTAATTCAAATTGATTCAGCCAAACTGCTGTTTAAACGAGGTAGAAGTTCATAGAAAGCCAGAGTGTGCAGTATTGATCCCATAGTAGTCAACACAATGTAACTTGCTGCCTGCTCACCACTCCCCTTCCCACACTCAACCTAGTTCTCAGCCAAGCTGGTGTTCTCGTTGCCCCTCTAACTCTTCCTTCCCAGAGTTTTGTGTTTTAACAGTTGTGAAACATAGACTGCAATATCTTCTAGGGTAAACGTCATATGTAGCATCACCAACTAATAAACAAATAAAAGATCACAACTAATTCAGTAAAAAGTCTCACTTTCACTCATCCCTTGATCTAGTGACATCTGTTAATACTACCTCTTTGATGGGTCTTGCTACTGTAATTTATTTTTGAGATAGCAATTACAGTCAGACCAATATAACTTATTTCATTTTTTAGACATTTCATTCTGGATCAATTTTCTTTCTTGGTTCATGTGTATTCACCATCTCATTCTGAAGCTGACTAAAAGCGTGAACATTTTTAATCATTTTTCTAATACGTGAACACCAATCAAATTTCTCATTTGCAACCCACTTGTTAAATAATTATGGTATCTCATAACCAAATAAAATATTTACTTGCATTCAGAATCAAACAATGTTTTTTGAAGGACAACACTGTCATCTTACCTTTACTTAAAAAGCACCATAAATGTTTGCATACAGTATCCATACAAATAAGACAACTTTTATTGCAAACCTGTTCAAATACAATTAGAGTCTGTAATATGATAGAATTTAATGCCATGTCCTCCGGTGTTCTACGAAGTGTCAGATTTTAAACAGAGCAAGACTGTTGTGGTGAATAGTTCATAGTTTCTAACATATCACTTGCACCAGCACCGCACAAGTCAAAGGTCCTGTGACTGACTGAGCAAAGTCAATACTGTATTGAACACTTCAGTATATCATGAAATCTTGACTCTGTCTAAGCACAATTATCACTTGCCCTACCCACCCTTCTGAATTCTTCAAAATAAATCTGCACTTGATCTCAATAGCCAGTAAGACGACACTATTAACCAATGTAAAAATGTTTACCTCAGCAGCAATGGTTTAATACTTGAATATAAGAGGACACTGTAGTTTTCGAATGATGAATCTGGGAAAAAGTCGCATTTTATAATTGAATAAATACAGGATAAGTTTGTAACATGTAGAAGATCAAATTAGAAGTTCCTCCTCCAGCAAACAAAGATGAAAAAGTGGAAAGGATAAGTAGAACAGAGCAATACACAGGAAGTAAGTCAACATGAAGTAAACTTACTGTTTACATTGAGAGACAGAACTCAGACACTAATGAGCAGCTATGTGAAAAAAAGTGCCATACATGAACTGAAAGAAATATACCATCAATCACTAACTGAAGTAGAAAAACTATGTAAAGAATGCCATAACAAGAATCTGAATTGCACCACTTCTGTAAATTAACTGTAAATTAAGACAGAATAATCACAGTTTTAAACAGGACTCAAAAGTTTTACATTGTATAATTTAATTATAATAATGTACTACACGCTTCAGTGAGTTAAAATGGCAGCCAGCAACCATCAGTCACAGCTATTTTTCGAGCTTCATGTGTTTCATATGGAAGGAAAGTGTAGAGTGAAATACTGAGGGATTTGGTAATATATGATGTGACTGAGCAAATGAAAAAAAAAAAAATAGTTTCTTGGTAAGCATTTTACTTTCAATAAAACAATTAAGAACCAACATTTTCAGTTTTGAAAGTTTCCTTTGCCACATAGCCTTTCAAATGATTTCTAGGTAATTATCTGCTAGAAAAAGATTCCTTTGAGTCTCATAATGGCTTGGTAATGAATTTTTCATCTTTATGTAGGAAGTCATTGCTAATCTGACATTCAAAATGTGGTAAACTATAGTACTTGGAGAGTGTCTCATCAAGAAAAGTGTGACAGCTGGTTGCTTTCTCCAAACTGGAGCACAAACATATTTCATATAGACAAGGTTGATAACAGCAGGTTGAACCCAAAGGTGTTTTATGGTTCACATTTCTCTTTTATGCATGATCATGAAGTTTGGATTTCATTAATAGTTTCAACTTTGTTTATGAATTTAATACAGACCACAACAAATACACCAACATATCCACCTATTAGTCAGTCATCCCACTGACTCCAGTCAACAGGATTTAAACCCTAATAATCTACTCTTGCTTATCTGCAGAGTAAAACTTTTGTCCTCAAAGCATTCAGTAACTGTCAGTGTTAGTATTCACAATCTGAGTGCCATTTATTCATTAATGGCATAGCTTTTGTTCACATTTCTCAATGTTTTTAAGTTCATTTGACAGAGTTAATTTATTGATTTAATATTTACTGTTACATTTTCATATCTTGTCAGTCATTTTTAAACATGTAATTACAATATTCACATGTACACCCCAATCACATTCCCTGTTGGCACCATATCTATACCTTCTCAGTCACTAACAAAGATGAGCACGCACACTTGCAGGTTTTTTTTTTTTTTTTTTGCGTGACACTAGAAACAGCTTAGTTTACTTTTAGATGTACTAAAATGTGCCTGTCTGCCACATCCCAACATCCCCTCTATGTGGTGAGTAGTCGGGGATTGTCATGGCTACGGGAGTGTGTGTTTGCGTGTTGTGTTGCTAGTGAAAGAACTAGTGCTCAAAAGCTATTGTGAATGCTGTTTTCTGTTGTGTGTTTCTGTGATCCACGTATCAATCCACTATAGCTGAGTGGTTGCTTTTCCTTTATTTTACCTATATCACTGTCATTATTCTATCCCTACAGGGGCAATATAAATGCGTCTGAAGAATATCTCTAGATTTGAAAGCTGTAACTTCCTAAAATCATGCCCTGAAATGACATCAATTCTGTGTGAGAATATGCCCACTACACCCAGAATAGATTTTTGTCGCCCTCCCGATCTCCACAATATCCATGTCAGACCCTATTCTCCTTGTGCACCTATCTCCCTACCCTATGGCTCCTACCACTGTGACCACCCCTGATGCAAGACTCATCCTATACATCCTCCGACCACCACCTATACCAGCCCTGTAACTGGCAAAAGAACATACATCACTATCAAAGAGAGATGATGATGATGGAGGACGCTCAACTGCGAGGTTAACTGCACCCGTACAAATCCCCAACCTTTGCTCAACCCAATCTCACCACCTTCATGAATGATGAGGAAACAATGAGGACAACACAAACACCCAGTCACCTCCAGCCAGGTGAAAATCCCTTACCCCACCGGGAATTGAACCTGGGACCCAGTGCTCGGGAAGCGAGAATGCATCCGCAAGAGCACTAGCTGTGGACTCAAAGGGAGAGCCACCTCTGAAACGACACATCGTGTAACAGCTGTTATGTAAACACTATTAGGCCTTTTACATCAGCATGACTACCACACAGAGGCTGAACGGGCATAGGCAAAGGGTGTATATAGGCAACACACAATATCCCGCTGCAGAGCATGCTCTACAATGTGACCCTCATGACCTTGGTGCCTGTTTCACTACATGCGCTATCTTGATTTTTTCCACAGACACTAGTTTCTCAGAACTCCACATGTGGGAAGTAGCACTATAACATGTCCTTGGTTCTTGCCACCCACCTGGCCTTAATTTACATTAATTCCTTCTGCCTCATCATTTCATCACAGTAACTACTCCTTTCTTCAGTCCATTTTACTTTTGTACCTCTGTCATTTCCTGACCTGTCTATTTTTCGCTGTCCCCCTGTGTGTGTGTGTGTGTGTGTGTGTGTGTGTGTGTGTGTGCGCCAACATCGGCAACAAATCTGAAGCAGTTAATGTCTACTACATCACTAATATGCAACACACACAACAAAGGTCCCAACGTAATTCCCTGGGGGCATGCTAAAAACTTGTTATTGCTCTTGGCACACAGCACTTTGTGCCACTTGGGACAACTGCCCCACCAGCACTGGCATTTGTCTATCACAAACTTATTTAATCAATCTATATCAATTAGTTGTTTATTTGTCAATACATTAATTGTCTATTGTTTATTTATAGTACTAAGAAGCTGTAATATCTTTTTGAATACAAACCTCACGCTGTCTAGGCCAAGTCTTTCAGCTACATCATCCACCCAATGCCCAAGGCTCTCACCATTGCGGGCTGCTTGTAGTTCTGCACCGGCACCAACCCCTACTCCTACACCACCTTCTGAAGGTGGCAAATGCAGCATGGCCCTTGTTGCTGTATCTACTAGACTCGGCCAGTCCATCTGACGGGCATCTGGCAGTGGTAGCGACAGGGGCTCCGTTTTTGATCCACTACCAGTGCTGACTGTTCCTCCGACAGTTATCTGGCGTCGATACGCTGGAACGCTACAGTGATGACAGCTATTAAGGCATACACAGTAGCATGAGAGAAATCAACATACATTTTAATTACATTAAAAAGTAATTTCACCTTCTCACTTTCATTAATGCGCCAAAGGACTCTTTACAACAATTTGTGTAATTTGTGGCTTCAAAGAGGAAACAAAGTAAGAAATGCATCAGAGACATATCATTCATCAGTTTCTCACATATTGTTGTCACCTAATGTGCAGCTTAGAAAAACAATGAACACTGCATGAAAATTTTGAGTTTTTCACATGCTTCTCATGTTCTCTAAAGCACCCATGGAACCCCCAGTTTCCAGCAGTACAGCATCCGTCCAATGGTAAAACTGCTTCAGCTACCTTCAGGACAACATGTAACTACGTAAGATGTCAGTAGTTCATTCAATGAACAAACTGAAGACATGAGTGGAAATAGATAGCAACATAAGGATATTGTGCAGCCTGAAGCAGAAGTTCTGGTGCGTGGAGAGAGAGAGAGAGAGAGAGAGAGAGAGAGAGAGAGAGAGAGAGAGAGGAGGGGGGCTTAGAATGGGGCTGACTTTATTTGATGTCTCTGATGTGTTTCAGATAATTCACAGACAAATGTTTCACCATCTTTAACATTCACTAAAGAAAACTATGGAAGAAATATACACTAACCAAAGGTGCCATATTTCAAGATTGTTGTTGGTTCCTACAACATTCAATCACTGTCCACCAACAGTGTGTGGCAAACCAGCACTAGTTTTTGTTTCACTAGCTACAAATCTAGATTTCACATGTCATATGTCAAAATAAAAACACTTAAGAGATTGTACTATTAGCTCTCCAATGAGAGAAACTCATGGAGAACCATATATTTATCATCTAACTGCAAAATATTATTATTATTATTATTATTATTATTATTATTATTGTGTTAGAGACTCGTCTAACAAACTAACTTTTTTATTACTATTCTTTTTGTCTTTGTTTCGGGGCATACCTGTCATCTCTATCGCGGGGAATGATCTTGTTGTCAGTCGGTGCTGGACTTGACGCTGTACTAGCATTCGAGATAACTGTAGCTGGTCTTGCCGTGGTAAGTATTACTTCACGTTCACGTTCTCGGTCTCGGTCACGACTGTGGTCACGATCTCTCTCTCGTTCCCGTTCACATTCTGGCTCAGCTTTGTTTACACAAAGCTTCTCCTGGTCATCAACAAGCAGTATGAATGCACAGGAAACATAAAATACAAACCACAGTATGAAATAAAAAGTATTTTTGAATGGAGCGTCTAATTACTTGGGGGCCAAAAAAGGAACAATTTGAGACTTGTTGAGAGACAAAACTTCGAAATTATATTCAAATCTCTCACTTTTATAATTTTAAAAATACAATTACCTAAGGAATGAAAACTACAGGTGAAAAGCTAACACTAGCCTACTTTTCCATGTATTGTGCTATAGGAATTTTTATACATTTCAAAGACTTCAGTGTGTTTTCAAATTTGCATGCTTTCAAATTTGCATTTCTGTCAAATTTGACCTTAAAGTTACTCCTCTAGGGAGCCAGAAAATAGATATCAATCTTGTACCAGTGATATTTTTTGCAGTCATTTTCAACAAGTGATACAAAATAAGTATTCATTGCGATACGCAGTGGCTAATTTAAAAAAAAAATATATTATTTCTCGAAATGCCATATGTTTACTTTTCCCAAGAAAACACCTGGTATACTACTTGATGTGGAAATTTTAGGACAGGAAGCAATATGCAGCACAGACAAATTATACTGAAAAACCATAAACAGTATAATAAGTCAGTGTTTGTAAATTTAAACACTGATGTTTATCATTAACAATTCCGTTTACCTTCCTCATATATAGTACAGGCCAATCTGAAATGAATACAACAATTACCAACAAACGTCTGTACCAATTTAATACATTGCAATATATCGATATGAGTTACAGAGAATGTAAAAGAAAATTCAAAATTTTGATTGCTGTGCAAGACTGAGCACTGCCAAATTGGGGTATGGAGGGTTGTACATTTTTAAATCAACATCTTTCAACCCACTGAATTTGGCCATCTTCATCTGTGGAGCTAACAGCCATGGATACATCATCATCATCATCATCATCATCATCATCATCATCACCACATCTGCTACTACTACTACTACTGAACAATAAAACATGGTGGCTGCAGTAATAGTACAAAGTTGCTTCAACATATTATTATACAATGTCAATTGCACACTTGAGGTAGATAAACTGATTATACCTTTTCAGGATTATCTTCATAGTCTGGATTAATTAGCCTCATTAGTTCTTCTTGCAAAGAACTTGAGGTAAGACCAGAACTAGCACGGTGCTCTCTGTCTGTCCGAGACCTTGGTGTTACTCCAGGCCTGAGCCGTGCCTCTCCAGGGCCTGGGTGGTTCCCAGCTGCATTTGCTGGACGAGGGCTGAGGTTTCGACTGCTTCCACTGCTGGCATTGGTTTGCTGAGACTGCTGCTGGCGCCGAGGAGTGCGACGAAGACGAGGTGAAACTCCATCGCTGCCACCACCGGACAGGTCATCTGCCAAAATTCATAACCAATCGGAATCATAAACCAGTAGTGAAAACAAAGATGGAGACTTTACATGACAATGTATGATACATCAATTCATTTAATGTTAATAATCACTCCACTAGTGATATTTTTGAAATGATCCATAGAAAAATCAATTATAAAGCTCCAACACAAAGTCCACCTTGTGATAAAAATAAATGGAAACATATGAGGCATTTGTCACTGAAGCATAAATTATATTGTGTGTATCTGACAGGACTTATTTAAGTAAAATAATTTTAGTCAACATACAACACAAAACAAGAAAAAATGAACCCCCTCACACTGTCTCAAACAGTACGCCTAAGCTCCACAATATAGGGTAATGAAAATTAATTATAAATTAAGAAGGAGGTTAATGTTGATGATAAGTATACACTGAGAAGAAAGCTATAGAAAGCACTGGCAGTGAAATACTGCTACAAATTGGATGAATGAATACAGGATTAATTGATAACTTAAGCTGAACAAAACTTGTTAGGTATCCCACTAATCATATACAGCTGTACATATAAGTACCATTTTTCTGTTATACTTTATTGGTGTAAAAATTATTGTAAGTACAGCACTATCTGACAAATCTTCTGTACACAAACCAGACTCATTGTAAATATGTATCTTGAGATGAATAAATCACAATTCACTCTCAAAGAACTGTAGAAGAAAATGTTAAACAGTTTAAACATAGATTTTGATTTCTAGAACCTAGAGTTTATCAAGACACTTCAGTGTCCATATATTGGTGAATAAACAATTCTGCTGACAAAGTAAGGAAAACTAAATTTCACAATAATTGTCCCCAATTTATTTTCATTTTCCCTCCCCTTAGAATAGTTTTCCATGGCTTGTTGGTCTTACGAGGAAATTATCTTTCATAATTCATACAATGATTTGATCAAATCCTTCAGTTTTATAGTTTCAACAGTGTCGTGTACCTATGCATTCCCCATTTTTTATGACTTTGAATCTTTATGAAAACACTTATAGAAGTAGCAACAATGGGAAACAATTGGTGGTGATCACACGAATATGAAGAGCAAGAGAAATCACTAATGAAAGAATTTCTGACAATGTAAAACTTTTGTCAAAACTGTGACTGAAAGCTGTTCTTCTACAATGTGGGGGCACTCACAGTGTGTAGAGAATATCACACAGATTTCTGCTCTCACAATATAAAAAAAATTCCACATAATAAAACTTCAGACTTTACAGACAGAGCTGAAAATATAGAAGGGCAAACATGAAACAATCATTCGCCATTACTGCCCGGGGGAAACAGTGTGAAGTTGTTCAGCCACCTGATGCAAGTCTTTCTATTCGATGCCACTTTGGCGGCTTAGCGCAAAACAAGCACCTAGTCCCCAAGCAAAGAAAATTTCCAACCCAATCAGGATCTGAACCTGGGACCCCATGATCTACAGATATAGCAACGCTAACCACTAAACCACGAGATTCTGATTAAATGAAAGACTGACAGATTTTCCATCATCAAAATTTTGTGCACACACTCTGAGAAAGCTTGTTTCTGAATATCAAAGCTGTTGCAATATACTGGTGATTGGTGGAGCGGGGACAGATAAACATTTAACTTTTGAGACACTAATACAATTTCCAGTTCTCAAATCTTCCTCCTTTAATCCAAGTAGTTACATGCATCCAGATCAATCAGCATCAAATGTCACTAATGCCAGAATATATGTTCATAAGCAATTACCCATATCACATAAGAATCAAGGTGATTGACACCACTTGCTCTGGTAGGCAACCCTCATCAGGGAACTGCCACTAGATGCCTCAGAGGCAGTGTAATGATTAGTAAAGCTAAAATTCATAACCAGTTCTATAAAAACATATCCAGTGTTAATTGTAAATTACATTATGTTCATTTTAAACAATGTGCAACATGACCTTTGGAACTTCTATAAACAGTAATGGTGGAAGCTAAATTGAGTTAGAATGGCTTCAGTTTTGGGACCAGTCTTATGGGATATGGTTAGGTGAATATAGGGTTATAAGAAGACTGAGGCGCCAAAGAAACTGGAATATGCGTGCATATTCAAATACAGCGATATGAGAACAGGCAGAGTACAGCGCTGCAGTCAGCAACATCTATATAAGATGACAAGTGTGTGGAGCAGTTGTTAGATTGGTTACCACTGCTACGATGCCAAGTTATCAATATTTAAGCGAATTTGAACGTGGTGTTGTAGTTGGTGCATGAGCAATGGGACACAGCATCTCCGAGGTAGTGATGAATTGGGGATTTTCCCTGTATGACTCTTTCACAAGTGTACCGTGAATATCAGGAATCCAGTAAGACATCAAATCTCCGACATCGCTGCGGCTGGAAAATAGTCCTGCAAGAATGGCACCAATGACAACTGAAGAGAATTTTTCAACATGACAGAAGTGACCCTTCCACAAATTGCTGCAGATTTCAATGCTGGGCCATCAACAAGTGTCAGTGTGCAAACCATTCAATAAAACATGATCAATATGGGCTTTCGGAGCCAGACTGCATGACACAAAGCTTTATGCCTCGCTGGGCCCATCAACACTGACATTGTACTTGTGACGACTGTAAACATGTTGCCTGGTCAGACAAGTCTTGTTTCAAATTGTATCGCGTAGATGGATATGTACGGGTATGGGAACAGCCTCATGTATCAATGGACCCTGCATGTCAGCAGGGGACTGTTGAAGCTTGTGGAGGCTCTGTAATGGTGTGGGACATGTGCAGTTGTAGTGATATGGGACACCTGATATGTCTAGATATGGATTTGACAGGTATGTAAGCATCCTGTCTGATCACCTGCATCCAGTCATGTCCACTGTGCAGTCCAATGGACTTGGGTAATTCTAGCAGGACAGTGTGACACCCCATAAAGCCAGAATTGCTAACAAGTGGCTCCAGGAATGCTCTTCTGAATTTAAGCACTTCCACTGGCCACCAAACTCCCCAGACATGAACATTATTGAGCATATCTGGGATGCCTTGCAACGTGCAGTTCAGAAGAGATCTCCACCCCCTTGTAGTATTATGGATTTATGGACAGTCCTGCAGGATTCATGGTGTCAGTTACCTCCAGCACTACTTGAGACATTACTCGAGTCCATGCCATGTCATGTTGTGGCACTTCTGTGTGCTCAGCTACATGATATTAGGCAGGTGTAACAGTTTTTCTGGCTCTTCAGAGCACAAAGTCAAACAGGGGTAATGGAGGAGCAGATTTAATAATGAATAAGGAAATGCAAAGTGGTTAAATGAATGGCATGTCGTCGTCGTCAGTCCGAAGACTGGTTTGGCGCAGCTCTCCACGCCACTCTATCCTTTGCGAGCCTCTTCATCTCGTGGGGAAATACTGCCACTTACATCCTTCTGAATCTGCTTACTGAATTCATCTCTTGGACTACTACTATGATTTTTACCCCCCCCCCCCCCCTCCAATACTAAATTGGCGATTCTCTGATGTCTCAGAATGGCTCCTATCAACAGATCCCTTCTTTTGGTCAAGTCTGCCACAAATTTTTCATCTCCCCAACTCTACTCAACACTTCATTAGTTATGCAATCAACTCATCTAATTTTCAGCATTCTTCTGTTAGCACATCTCTAAAGCTTCTATTCTCTTATTGTCCAAACTATTTTTCATCCATGTTTCACTTCCATACATGGCTTCACTCCAGACAAATACTTCCAGAAGAAACTTCCTAACATTTAAATATATATTTGAGGTTAACAGATTTCTCTTTTATAGAAATGGTTTTCTTGCCATTCCCAGTATACATTTTATATCCCCTCTACTTCAGCCATCACCAGTCATTTTGCTGCCCAAGTAGCAAAAGACATCTACTACTTAAAGTGTCTCATTTCCTAATCTAATTTCCTCAGCACCATCTGATTTAATTCAACTACATTCCATTATCCTTGTTTTACTGTTATTTATGTTCATCTAATATCCTTGTTTCAACATACTGTCCATTCCGTTCAACTGCTTGTCCAAGTACTTTGCAGTCTCTGACAGAATTACAATGTCATCGGCAAACTGCCACGTTATTTATTTCTTCTTGCTGAACTTTAATTCCTATTTCAAATTTTTCTTTGGTTTCCTTTACTTTCAATGTACATATTGAATAGTATCAGGGGTAGGCAACAACCCTGTCTCACTTCCTTTCCAACCACTGCCTCTCTTTCATGCCCCTCGACTCTCATAACTGCTGTCTAGTTTCTGTAGAAGATATAAATAGTGCTTCACTCCCTATATTTTACCTCTGTTACCTTCAGAATTTCAAAGAGAGTATTCCAGTCAACACTGTCAGAAGGTTTCTCCAAGTCTACAAATGCTATGAATGTATGTTTGACTTTTCTTAAACAATCTTCTAAGATAAGTCAGAGTCAGTATCAACTCGCGTGTTCCTACATTTCTCCAGAATCCAAACTGATCTTCCCCTGAGATCAACTTCTACCAGTTTTTCCATTCTTCTGTAATGAATTCATGTTAGTATTTTGCAACTATGACTTATTAAACTCATAGTTGAGCCCTAAGAACAGCATAATGAATGCATTATCATAGCCAAAGAGAGACACAAAGCTGACACCTACCACTATAGCACAAGGTTATACATCACATTGGTCTGTAGATGAAGAAGCGATTGAGAAAATGTATGACGACATAAAAGAAATTATTCATGTAGTTACGGGAGACAAAAATTTAAATGTGACGGGATACTGGAATTCAATAGTAGGAAAAGGGAAGGCAAGGAAAAATAGTAGGTGAATATGGACGGAGAGAATGTAATGAAAGAGGAAACTGCCTGGTAGAATTTTGCACAGAGCGTAAATTAATCACTGCTAACACTTAGTTTAAGAATCGTAAAAGAAGATTGTATACAGTGGAGAGTCCTGGAGACATTGCAAGGTTTCAGAATGATTAGACAATGGTAAGACACATTTCAGAACCAGATTTTAAACTGTAAGATATTTCCAGAGGCAGATGTGGACTCTGGCCATAATTTATTGATTATGAACTGTAGATTAAAACTGGAGAAACTGCAAAAACGTAGGAAATTAAGGAGATGGGACCTGGATAGTTTGTAAAGACAAGAGATTGTTGAGAGTTTCAGGGGGATCATTAGCTAATGTTTGACTAGAACATAGGAAAGGTATACAGTGAAAGACAAATGGGTAGCTTAAGAGTTGAAATAGTGAAGGCTAGAACATTCGAATAGGTAAAAAGACAACTCCTGGTGGAAATCCTTGGATAATACAGGGGATATTGATGCAGCTCTCCATGCTACTCTATCTTTTGCAAGCTACTTCATCTCCCAGTATTTACTGCAACCTACATCCTTCTGAATTTGCTTAGTGTATTCATCTCTTGGTCTCCCTCTACGATTTTTACCCTCCACACTGCCCTCCAATACTAAATTGGTGATCCCTTGATGCCTCAGAACATGTCCTACCAACCGGTCCCTTCTTCTCGTCAAATTGTGCCACAAACTCCTCTTCTCCCCAATTCTATTCAATACCTCCTCATTAGTTATGTGATCTACCCATCTAACCTTCAGCATCCTTCTGTTGCACCACATTTCAAAAGCTTCTATTCTCTTCTTGTCCAAACTATTTATCGTCCATGTTTCACTTCCATACATGGCTACACTCCGTACAAATACTTTCAGAAACAACTTCCTGACACTTAAATCTATACTCGATGTTAACAAATTTCTCTTCTTCAGAAACGCTTTCCTTGCCATTGCCAGTCTACATTTTATATCCTCTCTACTTCGACCATCATCAGTTATTTTGCTCCCCAAATAGCAAAATTCCTTTACTACTTTAAGTGTCTCTTTTCCTAATCTAATTCCCTCAGCATCATCTGGCTTAATTCGACTACATTCCATTATCCTCGTTTTGCTTTTGTTGATGTTCATCTTATACCCTCCTTTCAAGACACTATCCATTCCGTTCAACTGCTCTTCCAAGTCCTTTGCTGTCTCTGACAGAATTACAATGTCATCGGCGAACCTCAAAGTTTTTATTTCTTCTCCATGGATTTTAATACCTACTCCAAATTTTTCTTTTGTTTCCTTCACTGCTTGCTCAATATACAGATTGAATAACATCGGGGATAGGCTACAACCCTGTCTCACTCCCTTCCCAACCACTGCTTCCCTTTCATACCCCTCAACTCTTATAACTGCCATCTGGTTTCTGTACAAATTGTAAATAGCCTTTCGCTCCCTGTATTTTACTGCCACCTTCAGAATTTGAAAGAGCGTATTCCAGTCAACATTGTCAAAAGCTTTCTCCAAGTCTACAAATGCTAGAAATGTAGGTTTGCCTTTTCTTAATCTAGCTTCTAAGATAAGTCATAGAGTCAGTATTGCCTCACGTGTTCCAACATTTCTACGGAATCCAAACTGATCTTCCCCGAGGTCGGCTTCTACTAGTTTTTCCATTCAGCTGTATGTATGTAGTAGTTTGCAGCCGTGACTTATTAAACTGATACTTCGGTAATTTTCACATTTGTCAACACCTGCTTTCTTTGGGATTGGAATTATTATATTCTTCTTGAAGTCTGAGGGTATTTCGCCTGTCTCGTACATCTTGCTCACCAGATGGTAGAGTTTCGTCAGGACTGGCTCTCCCAAGGCTGTCAGTAGTTCTAATGGAATGTTGTCTACTCCCGGGGCCTGTCTTTCAGTGCTCTGTCAAACTCTTCACGCAGTATCATATCTCCCATTTCATCTTCATCTACATCCTCTTCCATTTCCATAATATTGTCCTTAAGTACGTCGCCCTTGTATAGACCCCCTATATTCTCCTTCCACCTTTCTTCTTTGCTTAGAACTGGGTTTCCACCTGAGCTTTTGATATTCATACAAGTGGCTCTCTTTTCTCCAAAGGTCTCTTAACTGACAAAAAAAGAAAATCCAAACATGCAGCAAAAGAAGCACGTGAATACAGATGTCTAAAAACTGAGACTCATAGGAAGTACAAAACTGCTATGCAGGAACTTCTAAATGACAAATGTACAGATTTACAGGCATATTTCAGTATCGCATAGATAGTTGCCATATACAGGAAAATTAAAGAAGCCTTTGGAGAAGAGAGAAGCAGCTGTATGAACATCAAAGACCTTTCAGATGGGAAACAAGTCCTAAGCAAAGAAGGCAAACAAAGGCTGAAGGGGTATATAGAGATTCTGCACAAGGGAGATGAATTTTAAGATAATATCATTGAAATTGAAAAGGACATAGATGAAGATGAGATGGGAAATATGACACTTTGAGAAGAATTTGACAGAGTACTGAAAGACCTAAGTCGAAACAAGGCTCCAGGAACAGACGACATACCATCAGAAATGCTGACAGCCTTAGGACAGCCAGCCGTGACAAAACTATTCCATCTGGTGTGCAAAACAACAGACATTCAACACCTTGTGGATTTCTTGATTATTACCTTTGAATGCTGTTGAACGTAACATATGACAGATATGGCACATAATCTACCACGCTACTGCTCCTCTAGACTTTGTGAAACTTGGAAACTGGGTCATGAGCATACCTTCAGTTGTACATGTTTTATGATGTTTTTTTTATGCCCAACTCACCTGACGTAATTGTCTTACAGGCCAAATACACACGGATTTGATAAAAATGTGTACGGTTCATGATGTGCACAGGTAGCCCTTACTGTTCAGCTAAAAGTTTAAATCAGTGCCACCAGATGGTAGCACACTGTGGCAGAATTTTATCCCCATTTGCTTGGCAGGAATCCTGTTAGATAGCACACTCCTCAGGTACACTAATTCACTCACTATATAGTAAAAGTGTGTGGAATGTCAGATCCCTTAATCGGGCAGGTAGGTCAGCAAATTTAAAAAGGGAAATGGATAGATTAAAGTTAGATGTAGTGGGAATTAGTGAAGTTCGGTGGCAGGAGGAACAAGACTTTTGGTCAGGTGAATACAGGGTTATAAATACAAAATCAAATAAGGGTAATGTAGGAGTAGGTTTAATAATGAATAAAAAATTGGAATGCGGGTAAGCTACTACAAACAGCATAGTGAAAACATTATTGTGGCCAAAATAGTTACGAAGCCCACACCTACCACATTAGTACGAGTTTATATGCCAACTAGCTCCACAGATGAAGAGATTGATGAAATGTATGATAAAATAAATTATTCAGATAGTGAAGGGAGACGAAAATTTAATAGTAATGGGTGACGAACTCGACAGTAGAAAAAGGAAGAGAAGGAAACGTAGTAGGGGAATATGGAATGGGGTTAAGGAATGCAAGAGGAAGCCGCCTGATAGAATTTTGCACAGAGCATAACTTAATCATAGCTAACATTTGGTTCAAGAATCATGAAAGATGGTTGTATACATGGAAGCAGCCTGGAGATACTGGATGGTATCAGATTATATAATGGTAAGACAGAGATTCAGGAACCAGGTTTTAAATTGCAAGACATTTCCAGGGACAGATGTGGACTCTGACCACAATCTATTGGTTATGAACTGTAGACTAAAACTGAAGAAACTACAAAAATGTGGTAAATTGAGGAGATGGGACCTCGATAAACTGAAAGAACCAGTGGTTGTAGAGCGCTTCAGGGAGAGCATTAGGGAACAATTGACAGGAATGGGGGAAAGAAATACAGTAGAAGAAGTAAAGCTGTGAGAATGGGTCGTGAGTCATGCTTAGTAGGTAGGGCACTTGCCCGCGAAAGGCAAGGGTCCCAGGTTCGAGTCTCGGTCTGGCACACAGCTTTTATATGCCAGGAAGTTTCATATCAGCACACACTTCGCTGCGGAGTGAAAATCTCATACTGGAAACAGAAAAGAAAATTACCAGGAAAAGTTAGCTGCAGACCAACTAGGGCTTCCAAGAGCAGATTTAGAGAGTGACAAAATCAAATAAGTGTGACTACAAGCGAACATTTAACAAGAAAGCGTACATTTAGCACAGGTTATTGTGTGGGTGCAGCCTAAGAATATTTGATTTTCAGCCTGGAGCTAATACTTCCGTTAAGGATATTTTACTTTTGCCTGAAAAAATGGAAAACCACAAAAACTCCTGCTTGCACAAAAATACTAAACAGGGAGCTGTAAAACCTGACATTATTTTGTTATTGCCCTAAACTGTACTTAATTATATACAAAACAACAAAATTCCACAAAGACAATTCTTTCTTTCATCAGATAAGTTATGCATCTATTATTATTATTATTATTATTATTATTGACAGTGGCTGTAATCATATAAACTTGTTGATAGGCACAACTGTTACACAGCAGATGCTATTAATTTAAGACACTCAGATTTATCTGAATCTGAATATTTGTTAACACCCAAAATGTATACTCAAGAGCCGCCACTGCTTTCAATGCTATTAAGGCTATTTGTTCATGTAACGCCTATTCTACGTAACTGCTAAGTGGGCTTCCTTGCATTTCCAGTGGTATAGCAAATGCTTTTTGTTGACACTTTATTATTAACTGGGTAGGAAGCACAAACATCATCATTAAAGTTCTGACACCCTCAAAAAAACTGGCAGTGTGTAATTAAAATCAAGGCCCACTGAAAATTACGGTTAATTTTTTTTTTTTGTCTTTATGTTACAAAATTGTCAGACAGCCCTTGGAAGTGATTTCCTGTGATGAATACAAATAATCAGAACAGACAAAACAAACCTTCACTTGGAGCCCCAAACAATCGTTCGCTGGCAGCCGAGCTAGTATCCGTGGAATGTCCGTCACTAGGAACTCCCGTGAGAAGAGGCAGGGCAGGTGGAAGACTACAAGTCATTACTTCTACCTGTCACAATAAAGCCAAAACTTGATTTTAAGTTAACAGGAGTATTCAAAAGCGAGACATCAACAAAGCTAAAAATTTTATATTTTATGACTATGTTCAATGTAAAAGCAATCTGTATGGAAGAGAATTATTATTTGTTTAGCAGATTTGTACTTTTTGTTCTGTAAACACTTCATAATGTGCCTATGGCACAAATTCTGTCAATTTTTGTTTGACTATTATTAAGAGACAATAGACAAAATGACAGTATGTATGAAATTGACACCATAAAGTCACGAAAAACATATGAAGGGAATAACAGTTAGTTTAAAACACAACCTAATTAGTTTATCCAGCTTACTACTTTTAGAATTAACCTCTGATAACTGCAGGACTGAGTTACATTACAGCTCACCTTAAACTCATTCATTCATTCATTCATTCAACAAATAACTGTCAGAGAAATATTATGAGGTCATATTTAACTCTCCCTCCCCCCCCCCCCCCCCCCACACACACACACACTAAATATTCTGAATTTACTCAGTGATACATTGCTAATTAGTATATAACAATTTTACTTTGATACCTCAAAAGGACCTGCACAGGCACACTCATATTTTAAGAGCAATACATGTTAATTCATACACACTCTATGAAAGTATTTTTTCTATCATTTATCATTTTTTACACTTCTGAAAATGATCCGTTAAATGTGAAAATGCCATGATGGAACATGATGTGGAGTCTACTTGAAACCGAGCGAGGTGGCGCAGTGGTTAGCATACTGGACTCGCATTCAGGAGGACGACGGTTCAATCCTGTCTCCGGCCATCCTGATTTAGGTTTTCCGTGATTTCCCTAAATCGTTTCAGGCAAATGTTGGGATGGTGCCTTTGAAAGGGCACGGCTGATTTCCTTCCCAATCCTTCCTTAACCCGAGCTTGCGCTCCGTCTCTAATGACCTCGTTGTCGACGGGATGTTAAACACTAACCACCACCACCACCAGTCTACTTGAAACTCTAGGTCTCTTCACAGCTGGCTGGGTAGACAGTTCAAAGGTCAGAGGAAGGCAAGACAGAGGATGGAGGCATTCGTCAAAAGCTTGGAATTTTATTCTAATTTGATGCAACAAGGAAACCAAGAACTTTTTACGCAAATCACTATGGTGTTCAAACTGAACTTCAGATTTATGACTGCTTTATTTTCTACACTACAATGACAGAAAAAATCTAAACTCCTTGCATAATTAAGGAAGTACTAATTGTCATACATTAGTACAAACTCTCTCTCTCTCTCTCTCTCTCTCTCTCTCTCTCTCTCTCTCTCTCTCTCTCTCTCTAATTTCCAGCTGTGTCCTTATGCTATGACGACTTCATCAAAACTGACCACATTGGTGGCAGTGGATGAGCAGTTTGCCACAGCCATATTCTTGGACTCTGACAGAACATAAGGAGGATGCACGCTCCTGTGCAGTCCCATAGCAAATGGCACACAAAACCATTTTGAGGAACAGAGAGCACAAATGCAGATGTTTGTGGACTTAAATAAATCCTCTAATTGCAACTAAATGTGTTTGGCAAGAAAAATTTGCAGCATCAACCTCAATGCTTTTGTATCAGACCTCTTGTACAAAATTTACTGATGGTGCACAAGAACACACTTTGGTAAACTATTCATATACTGCTACTAAGGTGAATGAGCAAGTTGAAACTTTTTACTGTATATCATTCAGATTCCAAAACTGGTTTTATATTATGAACAATATCATGAATAGGATAGATTCCTACTCACCGTAAAGATGATACACTTGAGACACAGACAAGCACAACGAAAAGTCTGCTACAATTGGGCTTTCAGCCAAAGCCTTCTTCTGAAAGGAGAAACAAACAAACAAACAAAAACACACACACACACACACACACACACACACACACACACACACACACACACAAAAGCAGCCATTACATGACTGCTAACCTATTATTCTGGCAGGGTATAGAGTGAGTGTGTGTGTGTGTGTGTGTGTGTGTGTGTGTGTGTGTGTGTGTGTGTGTGTGTTTGTGAGGAGGGGGCAGACACACTTCTGCATTTCTGAAGAAGGCTTTGGTCAAGAGCTGAATGTGAAACAATCTTTTTGTTGTGCCTGCCTGCAATTCAATGTCATCTTTATGGTGAATACCAATTGATCCTGATAACATTGTTGATATTCCAACTTGGACTTTTCATTGTTTAAAGTACCATGAGAGATAGTTCTTAGTAATATAAGCTACTTCTTTTGAGTAGCATCAGTAATTTAAGTTATTTTTTATGTAGCACCAGATTACCAACATAGTTTCTGTTAAAATGTCCCGTAGATGGTGGGAGAATAATCTGAGGAAGGAAGTAAATTTCCTTCACCAATAATTAATTACATTTGATACAAGACTTGAGGCTTTTCCTGTCATCACCTTTAATTCGATTACAGGTATGAAGCCTTGTAAAAGGATGATACCAGTATTAATCATTCTTAAGAATCATAACTGGCCAACGAAACTACACAATGCAAATATGAACTCACAGAATTTTATGATTGAACTTCATAGAAATATACAAACAAGGAAATTTTTTTATACGTGTTACAGCAACAACACTTGTCTTTCATTAATTGTTTCAAAAGTGCTTCTCATTCTTTTATCAAAAAATTTGCCAGTGTTACCTGTGAAGTATTATTTAATTTACATTTTAAATACCTTACAGTTTCGTTTTTGTATTTACTTACCTTCTGTGGTGAACGCACAGTCAAGCAGTCCAAAGTGTGTGGTAGAGAAAAGGGTGCATGGGAGTGTGAATGGGAATGAGAATGCGAATGATTCCCTCGCTGCTTAACTTGCTGGAAGGCACTGTTACCACCCGATCCCAATCGTGCTGGCAGTGGAGGTGGTGGGGGAGAGTTACCCCCATTTGGCACTTGTGCATCTAACAAAGGTGTGCCAACATTTTCTGGCTCCGGAACTTCGTACCATCTGTCATCACCCGAGTGGCCTGATGATGAACTTGTCAAAGTACCCTGTGGAAAGGATATAACTGTACTCACAAATGAACCACCTTCGAAACTGATTCTTTCACATTCTTCAATTTCTCATTTAGAAATTTCAAGGCAGGTTCCAAGTTACAAAATGCATATTCTTACCTCCAAAACTTTCAAATTACACATAGTCCTACCGCAAACAACATGCACAAGTCAAAAGAGGGCACAAATATTCAACAGCAACAGCACAAACACAAAGGCAAGCCTTTTTTGCAAGGATCTGGTGTGCCATCTACAGAACTATGTTTCCACCTTCATGTATGATCGCTCGTCAAATATAATATCATTTAAAACAATTGTCCACAGACAATAGTTCTGAGAGACTTAACTAACCTCTAATGTTTAACTCAAGTTTTGTTTTTAAAAATGCTGTTAGGTTTCTGCATGTTAGTTTCCCCTCCTCCTATTCAGACTGTTGTACAAATTGCCTAATAGCACTTTTATGCATGTGATTTTGTTATATTACTGTCACATACAGTAGGCCCATATAAACTACTTTAGCAGGTACAGCTGTATCATATGACGACATAATAAATGCAATAAGGGGGAAGGCATTTATAAATGTCAAACTATTGATAACCTTGCACAGAGGCTTGTGGCAATCCAATGCTAAACACTAGAATGATAAAAGGTGAAAAGTGTCTTGACTTCTTTCATTTCCACAATAACAAATTGAGTTTTTAACATCTTTCCACCAAACAAAGCTGGTTGAAGCCAGAGATAAATTCTGCCGAAATATTTACAAAGGTACAGACGGTGTTTAGAAAGGATAGATTGCATGCAACCGGTGGTGGAGTGTTCGTCGCTGTTAGTAGTAGTTTATCCTGTAGTGAAGTAGAAGTGGATAGTTCCTATGAATTATTATGGGTGGAGGTTACACTCAACAACCGAGCTAGGTTAATAACTGGCTCCTTTTACCGACCTCCCGACTCAGCAGCATTAGTGGCAGAACAACTGAGAGAAAATTTGGAATACATTTCACATAAATTTTCTCAGCATGTTATAGTCTTAGGTGGAGATTTCAATTTACCAGATATAGACTGGGACACTCAGATGTTTAGGATGGGTGGTAGGGACAGAGCATCAAGTGACATTATACTGAGTGCACTATCCGAAAATTACCTCGAGCAATTAAACAGAGAACCGACTCGTGGAGATAACATCTTGGACCTACTGATAACAAACAGACCCGAACTTTTCGACTCTGTAAGCGCAGACCATGGAATCAGTGATCATAAGGCCGCTGCAGCATCCCTGAATATGGAACTAAATAGGAATATAAAAAAAGGGAGGAAGGTTTATCTGTTTAGCAAGAGTAATAGAAGGCAGATTTCAGACTACCTAACAGATCAAAACGAAAATTTCTGTTCCGACACTGACAATGTTGAGTGTTTATGGAAAAAGTTCAAGGCAATCGTAAAATGCGTTTTAGACAGGTACGTGCCGAGTAAAACTGTGAGGGACGGGAAAAACCCACCGTGGTACAACAACAAAGTTAGGAAACTACTGTGAAAGCAAAGAGAGCTTCACTCTAAGTTTAAACGCAGCCAAAACCTCTCAGACAAACAGAAGCTAAACGATGTCAAAGTTAGCTTAAGGAGGGCTATGCGTGAAGCGTTCAGTGAATTCGAAAGTAAAATTCTATGTACCGACTTGACAGAAAATCCTAGGAAGTTCTGGTCTTACGTTAAATCAGTAAGTGGCTCGAAACAGCATATCCAGACACTACGGGATGATGATGGCATTCAAACAGAGGATGACACGCGTAAAGCTGAAATACTAAACACCTTTTTCCAAAGCTGTTTCACAGAGGAAGACCGCACTGCAGTTCCTTCTCTAAATCCTCGCACAAACGAAAAAATGGCTGACATCGAAATAAGTGTCCAAGGAATAGAAAAGCAACTGCAATCACTCAACAGAGGAAAGTCCACCGGACCTGACGGGATACCAATTCGATTCTACACAGAGTACGCGAAAGAACTTGCCCCCCTTCTAACAGCCGTGTACCGCAAGTCTCTAGAGGAACGGAAGGTTCCAAACGATTGGGAAAGAGCACAGGTAGTCCCAGTCTTCAAGAAGGGTCGTCGAGCAGATCCGCAAAACTATAGACCTATATCTCTGACGTCGATCTGTTGTAGAATTTTACAACATGCTTTTTGCTCGAGTATCATGTCGTTTTTGGAAACCCAGAATCTACTATGTAGGAATCAACATGGATTCCGGAAACAGCGATCGTGTGAGACCCAACTCGCTTTATTTGTTCATGAGACCCAGAAAATATTAGATACAGGCTCCCAGGTAGATGCTATTTTTCTTGACTTCCGGAAGGCATTCGATACAGTTCCGCACTGTCGCCTGATAAACAAAGTAAGAGCCTACGGAATTACAGACCAGCTGTATGGCTGGATTGAAGAGTTTTTAGCAAACAGAACACAGCATGTTGTTATCAATGGAGAGATGTCTACAGACGTTAAAGTAACCTCTGGCGTGCCACATGGGAGTGTTATGGGACCATTGCTTTTCACAATATATATAAATGACCTAGTAGATAGTGTCGGAAGTCCCATGCGGCTTTTCGCGGATGATGCTGTAGTATACAGAGAAGTTGCAGCATTAGAAAATTGTAGTGAAATGCAGGAAGATCTGCAGCGGATAGGCACTTGGTGCAGGGAGTGGCAACTGACCCTTAACATAGACAAATGTAATGTATTGCGAATACATAGAAAGAAGGACCCTTTGTTGTATGATTATATGATAGCGGAACAAACACTGGTAGCAGTTACTTCTGTAAAATATCTGGAAGTATGCGTGCGGAACGATTTGAAGTGGAATGATCATATAAAATTAATTGTTGGTAAGGCAGGTACCAGGTTGAGATTCATTGGGAGAGTGCTTAGAAAATGTAGCCCATCAACAAAGGAGGTGGCTTACAAAACACTCGTTCGACCTATACTTGAGTATTGCTCATCAGTGTGGGATCCGTACCAGATCGGGTTGACGGAGGAGATAGAGAAGATCCAAAGAAGAGCGGCGCGTTTCAGCACAGGGTTATTTGGTAACTGTGATAGCGTTACAGAGATGTTTAACAAACTCAAGTGGCAGACTCTGCAAGAGAGGCGCTCTGCATCGCGGTGTAGCTTGCTGTCCAGGTTTCGAGAGGGTGCGTTTCTGGATGAGGTATCGAATATATTGCTTCCCCCTACTTATACATCCCGAGGAGATCACGAATGTAAAATTAGAGAGATTAGAGTGCGCACGGAGGCTTTCAGACAGTCGTTCTTCCCGCGAACCATACGCGACTGGAACAGGAAAGGGAGGTAATGACAGTGGCACGTAAAGTGCCCTCCACCACACACAGTTGGGTGGCTTGCGGAGTGTAAATGTAGATGTAGAAATTTGTGAGTTTACTCATTTCTCCTATTTTTAACAACAGTGCACTGTGATTGCTGAATTTTCAATATTTCATGGAGTATACCTAGAACTGCCATAGCGATCAGTAGACTCTAGATAACTTTTTTTTAGAATATTGCTGTTCTCATAATTACGAAGGTACCTGCATTACATTTTGGTTTGGTTAACACTGCTGCCTCGATGACATAGGCATTGTCAGAAAGCTTTCCACATTGGAGATTGTCACTTTTCATTTGTATGTCATGTGTTGCTACTGTTACTTGCAATCATTAGTGCTTTTTCTTCTTTCCCTGTAACAGGTATTTTCAATTGTGCAGCATCAGCATAGTCTTATTAATGAAGATGTTTTGCATATTCTGGAGAACTCTGTATCGAATCAGAAAGCGATTTATTGGACTCAGATGGCAATAACTGATGAAGACAGAGACTGAAGTAAAGATTCTATGTCAGTTCTCTCCACAAGTGTCTCATGAGGAAACTCGCACAACAACGAAGGCAGTAGCTAGAGACGGTACAGAACGGAAAGTCGTTAACATGCTGTCATCTGGAAGAAATGTCCTGAAAGAGACAGACTGCACAAACAAACAAGAATTTAAGCCAATGATTGGTATGATTTATGCTAGAGGTCCTTTTTCTGCTAAAAGTGTTGCCTTGGATGATTTCTTCTTCTTCTTCTTCTTCTTCTTCTTCTTCTTCTTGGGGGCCTAATTTTATCATGGATAAAATAACAAGATATAGGTTCTGTGAACTTATCAGACACCTCCACTTCAAAGAGAAGTCATCCCCAAGTTAATGCATCCCTGCTGATAAGATTACCTCTCATTTCTTAAATTTGGAAAAGTTAAGCAAAACTGTTTGTGCTCTTACTGCCCTGGTGAAAATATTAGAAATGATGGGTAATTATTCCAGAACAAAGCAAAGGGCAGGTTTACCCAGTTGAAACCAAACAAAACTGATAAAAACAGTCAAGATTTATATAGCTGCAAAGAGACTTGGCATACAAGTACCTATGCAATTCCTTCCCACACCATGGCATATAGGAAGACCAATCAACGTGCTGTTGGGTGAGAGTGTTTTTTGTCTCATGAAGCCACAAAGCAAGGAAGAAATGCAACAGACAACTTCTTCACATTCCTTGAGCTCACCAAACAACTTCAATAGAATAAATCTTTTGTTAGTGGGAAGATATCCCCAACTGCATGAAGAACAATTCTGACTTACATTCCACTACCACCTTGAAACAGATTGATAATTTGTAGTGGATCCAGACAACATACAGGGAAAGAATAAGAATGTGTGTGTTCTCAGCACACTACATCCTGAAGTAGCTATGAGCAAAGAATTAAAGAAAAAAGCATAAACTTATCTTCTATGATGCCACAAAGTATGATGATTATCAAGTGATTCATGAATATTCAATTGATGTTTCTTGCAGGAGAGATCTGATTGCATGTTTTTACAATGTCCTAGACAAGACAGCAATAAATGTTTAGATTGTCTACAATCAAATAATCAAAAAGAATCTTAAGAAATAGTAGGCATCTATTCTTCAGCTGATAAATGAATTCATGAACAGGAACCAACAAATATGGGACAGGAGCAAGGAAGCCAATCCAATGAAGAAAAGGCTGGAGGATTAGGCAACTCAAAAAGCAAAGTAAGTGCCAAATTGGAAGATGCTAAAGAAGCAAGACCAACAGCATCTAAGACAAATGCAAGAAAGCTGTCCGGAGAACATGTGTACGAAAAGTAACAACTTAAGCGAAGTGTGATTACAATGTTTAGAAAAATACAATTGAAACAAATAAAGCAATGTTAGGAACTCTAGAAATAGGTCACATTTCTGTGTAGACATGTAACACTTTGTACCCAAAACAGTAATCTACAAGAGTTAGAACTTTTGAGGTAAAACTTTGATTGAAGTGTGTATGGAAAACATGAACAGAGAAAATATAAACCTTATTTTAACTATATTGTGGAATTTTAATGCAAATCACATTAAGGATCAAATGACACCTACAAGCTATTCCAGGGGTATTGTATTTTCAGTTGTTCTATTGTTGAAGATTAAACTAGCACTTCATCTGCATCACTAATGTTTTTCTCTGATTTCACCTACTTAAGTAATACTTTGTTACATCCCTACTCTTCCATGTAAACCACAATAGTCTGATTTCCTTATGAGAATTCTGTAATCTACCTAAGTCTTTCAGTAGACTGCATACGATTCCAACTAGACTTCCATCGTTTCCAAAATATGGTCAGTAAAGCAAAGTATGGCACAATTTGCTGGCATGTCTTTCCAAGAACAAATGAGATGTCTATTCAGAATGATGTGGCTATTAAAGTATTCTACAATGATCATTAGCAGCACATTCTTTCTGACCTGAGAGCAACTATTTAGCAGGTATCCGAGAAAGTCTCCAATCTTGAATACTTTTTTTAAAACAGTTTGTTGTAATCATTAGCTGAATGGATTTAGCAGTATAGTCTGATAACTGAAGATCGTGTCTCTGTCTTTTACGGTCTCCCAAAGCATGTTTTATCCCTGCCCATTCCATAAGCTGTCAATGCTCAGAATTTATGAACAAGAGTGAAGTTATGAAACTTTAATTCTGGCACCTATGTTCTAGAGTAAACCACTGAATAGAAGTTGTGGCTGATTTGGTGCAATTTTCAAATACAGCACTGACCTACAAATTTCCACAAAAATAGCTACATAGATAAGCCATAACACTAAAACAGAATTAAGACAAATGTTTTAACACATAAAAAAGCACTTTTTTCCTTCCATTTCCTTCCACATATGAGTATTGACAAAATACAGAGAAAATGGAAACTGTTTTAATCATTCACATTCTCACTAAATCAGATTGTTGGTCATCTCCTTTATACTTGGTATATGATGCACATACTAGTAAATGGTTCAAAATATTGTTGGAAAGAAATGACTTCTGCCAAGCATCACACTGTGATGAACACTGGCAGAAAACTAACTATGCCCAGGAACACTGTCTGCTATCTTTCTGCTCTGCTCAAACACAAACTTCTCATTTTCCAGACTCTCAGAGTAGAATAAAATGTTTATATCAAACATATTAATGTTTATTGAGAGAGAAAAATTCCACACACTATCAAAGCAGAGAAAATTAAACATCATTTACTGGAACAAACTTTGTCTTTTTGAATGGTGTCAAATACAATTCAGTCACATCACAAAAACTGAATAAATAAAGTAGCTCCTGTCAAATTCTTCAGCTTTTAACATACTCCCTTATTTCTGAATACATTTATTGACCTGCTGTCTTGAGAGCATTTTGTATTTATAGAATATAAACAACCTTTCTGTTGAGTTTCACTGACCAGTCTTCCATATTCATAGTAGATCTTGCAACCTTCTTCACCAAAACTAATATTTCTATCATTTTCAGTGAGATACCTCATAGACAGGATTTCAGGTCAATCTAAGGCAATGTAAGTGTATTTTTAGTGACAAATTCTTTAGCCAAACCTTCATTTTTAATTATTTTAAACCTCACTGTACATTCCCACATGGCCTCTGTTTTCTGCTACCAGCTAGGGTTATGATTTCAGCTAAATTATTTTTATCAGCAGCTGAAAAGTATTGACATCTTCAACTTTTGTAGTCCTGCCTTCCTCAGTTGTGTGTAATATTATGGTATATTGATAATTTTTACTTATGGACCATCTGACAGCAACTGAATAAAACACTATTTTAGTGCCATACGCGTTTCGCCTTTATTTCCTGCAACGCATCATCAGTGGAAGGCTGCGTGGACAATTTCTTACATATTACGCTCCTGTTGCATTTTTGGTGTTTTGTTCTTCTTAGGAATGCCAATTTGTGGTTTTTTCCCCCAATTCCACAGCACTATGAACTGAACGCTTGTTTCAATGCAATGAAAATAAAGGCGAAACGCGTATGGCACTAAAACTGTGTTTTATTCAGTTGCTGTCAGACGGTCCATAAGTAAAAATTATCAATATACCGTAAGCTGAAAAGTAGTTTTCATTTGGAATCCACTATCTCATCATCACTATTCACTGTAACTATGTCACAGGAAGAATTCATACTTTTTTTTTTGTTTTTTTTTTTGTTTGTGGTTTTAGGGCGCAGAACTTCTATGGTCATTAGCGCCCAGCCCGTGACGTAGAAAACAGGAAAAAAAACGAAATTTAAAATCAGCAGCAATGGGAACAAAGTCATAAAATTTGGGAAACTAAAGGCAGAAGGAATGCTTAAAAATCCACTATAGAAAGGGGTTGGTTGTCCCCCAAAAAAAGCTTCAAATGACTGACGTCATTTCACTGTCACTAATAAACTGTAGAACGCGGTCAGCTGAGCGCGTGTCATCTGCTAAAATCGACGATAGATCAGGCGATAGCTGTAGACGGGAGCGTAACGGATTAAAATAGGGGCATTCAATTAAAAGGTGTCTGACCATCCACAGCTGAGAGCAGTGGGGACAGAGTGGGGGAGGATCACCGCTTAAAAGATGTCGATGACTAAAAAGACAGTGCCCTATCCGGAGTCTAGCTAAAATTACCTCCTCCCGACGACGCGTACGGGAGGAAGAGGTCCAAGCGCAAGGAAGGGCTTTCACTTCCCGCAATTTAATATGGGGAAGTGTTGACCAATGCGCATACCATAAATGAGCGACTTGGCGACATAAACCGCTCCGTAGATCGGTAAACGGAAGAGACTGAATAGCTGGCTGAGGAAGAGAGACTGCAGCCTTGGCCGCTATATCGGCCGCCTCATTTCCACAGATACCAGCGTGTCCCGGGAGCCAGAGGAACGCCACTGAGACGCCCCCCAGGTGGAGCAAGCGCAGACAGTCCTGAATCCGGTGGACCAGAGGGTGCACAGGGTAAAGAGCTTGGAGACTTAGGAGAGAGCTGAGAGAATCTGAGCAGATTACGTACTGTATCCGCTGATGGCGGCGGATGTAGTGGACAGCCTGGAGAACAGCGTAAAGCTCCGCAGTATAAACCGAACACTGGTCGGGAAGCCGAAAGTGATTTGGGGTGTCGCCAACAATATAGGCACTCCCTACACCTAACGATGTTTTCGAGCCATCGGTGTAAATAAATGTGGCTTCCGTCATTTGTGCACATAGAGCAGCAAATGCCCGACGGTAAACAAGTGTAGGGGTACCATCCTTGGGAAATTGACATAGGTCGCTGAGCAAGTCGATCCGGGGACGGAGCCACGGCGGTGCTGTACCCCAAGTTGTCAAGAAGGTTTTAGGAAAGCAGAAGGAAAGAGAATGGAGCAGTTGATGGAAGCGGACTCCCGGGGGTAGTAGGAAGGAGGAGCGGCCTGCATACCCTACATCAAAGGAGGCGTCGAAAAAAAGGTCATGGGCTGGATTAGCAGGCATGGAAGACAGATGGCTAGCATAACGACTCAGAAGGACTGCCCGCCGATTGGACAGCGGAGGTTCAGCAGTCTCAGCATAAAGGCTTTCCACAGGGCTGGTGTAAAAAGCTCCAGACACTAAATGTAATCCACGGTGGTGGATAGAGTCGAGACGCCGAAGAATAGACGGCCGAGCAGAGGAGTAGACTATGCTTCCATAATCCAATTTCGAGCGCACTAAGGCGCGATAGAGGTGGAGAAGGACCACTCGGTCCGCTCCCCAAGAGGTACCATTCAGGACACGGAGGGTGTTAAGGGAACGCAGACAGCGAGCCGAAAGATAGGAAACGTGGGAGGACCAGCACAGTTTTCTGTCAAACATAAGACCCGAGAATTTAGCGACGTCGGAAAACGGAAGGTTGACTGGACCTAGATGTAAGGAGGGCGGAAGAAACTCCTTACGTCGCCAAAAATTAACACAAACGGTCTTACTGGGTGAGAAACGGAAGCCGGTTTCGATGCTCCACGAGTGGAGGCGATCGAGACATCCTTGAAGACGTCTTTCAAGAAGGCTGGTCCGTTGAGAGCTGTAGTAGATCGCAAAATCGTCCACAAAGAGGGAGCCCGAGACATCAGGAAGTAGACAATCCATAATTAGATTAATGGCGATGGCAAACAGTACAACACTCAGCACGGAGCCCTGGGGTACCCTGTTTTCTTGGGAGAAAGTACGGGAGAGAGTAGTGTTCACCCGCACCCTAAATGTGCGCTCTGCCATAAATTCGCTAAGAAAAAGGGGCAGCCGGCCTCGAAAGCCCCAAGAGAACAGTGTGCAGAGGATGCCTGTCCTCCAACAGGTATCGTATGCTCTCTCCAGATCAAAATATATTGCTACAGTTTGGCGTTTCCGGAGAAAATTGTTCATGATATAAGTGGAGAGAGCAACAAGATGGTCAACGGCAGAACGATGCTTTCGGAATCCGCATTGGGCTGGTGTTAAAAGACTGCGGGATTCCAGCCACCAAGCTAAACGGTAATTCACCATACGCTCCAAAACCTTACAGACACTAATCGTGAGAGAAATGGGGCGATAGCTAGAGGGGAGATGTTTGTGCTTTCCAGGTTTCGGAACGGGAACGACAATAGCTTCCCGCCATCGCCTGGGAAAGGTACTGTCGGTCCAAATTCGATTATAAAGGCGAAGGAGGTAACGCAGGCTATGGGTTGATAAATGCAGCAACATTTGGACATGGATACCATCCGGTCCTGGGGCGGAGGAGCGAGAAGAAAAGAGTGCATGTTGGAGTTCGCGCATGGAGAAAACAGTATTGTAGCTTTCACGATTTTGAGAGGAGAAAGCAAGTTGTCGCACTTCCGCTGCACGTTTCTTCGGGAGAAACGCTGGCGGGTAATTTGAAGAGCTCGAAATCTCAGCAAAGTGCTGACCCAATGAGTTAGAAATTGCGACGGGGTCCACTAAGGTATCATGCGCGACAGTGAGCCCAGAGACCGGGGAGAAACTAGGCGCGCCTGAGAACCGTCGAAGCCGACTCCAAACTTCCGAGGAGGGAGTGAAGGTGTTAAATGAGCTAATAAAGAATTTCCAGCTTGCCTTCTTGCTATCGCGGATGATGCGACGGCATCGCGCACGGAGCTGCTTATATCGGATACAGTTGGCCAAAGTTGGATGGTGACGGAAAATGCGAAGAGCACGTCGCCGCTCACGTATTGCGTCACGGCATGCCTCGTTCCACCAAGGAACTGGGGGGCGCCGGGGCAATTCAGAGGTGCGTGGTATTGAACGTTCCACAGCTGTGAGAATAACGTCGGTAAAATGTGTGACCTCATCGTCGACGCTGGGAAAGCGACGGTCATCAAATGTCGCTAGAGACGAAAAAAGTGTCCAATCGGCTTGGGCAAACTTCCAGCGTTGCGAGCGCATATATGGCAGTTGAGGCTGCAGTCGAAGAACACATGGAAAGTGGTCACTCGAGTGTGTATCATCAAGGGCGAACCATTCGAAGCGCCGAGCTAGCGGAACAGTACCGACCGCAAGGTCCAAATGAGATAAATTTGCCGTGGAGGCAGACAAAAATGTGGGGACCCCAGTGTTGAGGCAGACTAGATCCGCTTGGTGGAAGACGTCTAGCAATAGTGAGCCACGTGGACAAGGATGTGGAGATCCCCAAAGCGGGTGGTGGGCATTGAAGTCCCCAACCAGCAAATAGGGGGGTGGAAGCTGATCAAGAAGATGAAGGAGATCAGCTCGTGCCATTGGTGTAGACGATGGAATGTATACCGTACAAAGAGAGAACGTGTATCCAGAAAGGGAAAGAAGGACGGCGACAGCTTGGAAGGAAGTGTTTAAGGGGATTGGGTGATAATGGAGAGTATCATGGAGCAGAATCATGAGTCCTCCATGGGCTGGAGTGCCTTCAACAGAGGGGAGGTCATATCGGACGGACTGAAAATGAGGGAGAACAAAGCGGTCATGGGGACGCAGCTTTGTTTCCTGAAGACAGAAGATGACCGGCGAGTAGGATCGTAAGAGGATCGACAATTCATCCCGATTGGCGCGAATGCCGCGGATATTCCAGTGGATAATGGACATAGGGTGAACAGAAAATGGAGGAACGTGACCAAGGGTGCTGTCAACTCAACGACTGCTCAGAGCTTGCGACCGACAGCATGGAATGGCATGCAGTCGAAGGCAGAAGATCCTGATCCATAGGTTGGTCAGGAGCAGCTCCTGCCACCAACGATCGGCCAGTTGACCGGCCACCAGCAGTGCGCCTCGGCGACACAGAAGATGGCCGAGGGCGATTTCCGCCAGGTGGTGCTGTAGATGGGACACGCCTTGGCGGAGAAGGAGAGGAACTGTGTTTCTTCGTAGCCTTCTTGGAGGTATGATGTTTAGATGAAGGAGGAACCGATGGTTGTGAAGTTGCAGTACGTAAAAACTCTTCACGAGAATGCTCTTTTTTCGAAGACTTGGCGTCTGACTTTTGGGCTCGAGATTTAGCAGAACCCAACGAAGGGTGAGCCAGAGAGTGGGCAGGCGAAAGTGGTGAGGTTGAACGGGCGATCTTTGCGCTGGCCGATCTGACGACCGTGGTACTAAATGTGAGGTCGCAAGTCTGCGTGGCTGCCTCCTTTGTTGGCCGAGGAGAAGCAAGTGCTGTATTTTCCTTTCTGAGGCACGGTGGGCTGTCGACTGGCGAGTAACTTTCGAGCAGCAAAGGTCAACACCTTTTCCTTCACTCTTATTTCCTGGATCAGCTTTTCGTCCTTAAAAACGGGGCAATCTCGAGAGGAAGCAGCGTGGTCACCCATACAGTTGATGCAGCGAGGGGATGGAGGTGGACAAGCACCCTCATGGGCATCCTTGCCACACGTAACACATTTGGCCGGATTGGAACAGGACTGGCTGGTGTGATTGAACCGCTGACATCGATAGCAACGCGTAGGGTTTGGGACATAAGGGCGAACGGAAATTATCTCATAGCCTGCTTTGATTTTTGATGGGAGTTGAACTTTGTCAAATGTCAAGAAGACAGTGCGGGTTGGAATGATGTTCGAGTCAACCCTTTTCATAACCCGATGAACAGCCGTGACGCCCTGGTCAGACAGGTAGTGCTGAATTTCTTCGTCAGACAATCCATCGAGGGAGCGTGTATAAACGACTCCACGCGAGGAATTTAAGGTACGGTGCGATTCCACCCGGACAGGGAAGGTGTGGAGCAGAGAAGTACGCAGCAATTTTTGAGCCTGGAGGGCACTGTGTGTTTCTAACAACAGGGTGCCATTCCGTAATCTGGAACAAGACTTTACAGGACCCGCAATTGCGTCGACACCTTTCTGAATAATGAAAGGGTTGACCGTGGAAAAGTCGTGACCGTCAGACCGAGAAACAACAAGGAACTGTGGCAACGATGGAAGAACCGTCTGTGGCTGAGACTCAGTGAACTTACGTTTGTGAGCAGACATAGTGGAAGGTGAGGAAACCATTGCGGAAGAATCCCCCATGATTACCAGCGTCTCCGATGGCGCGCTCCTCCCTTGTGGGGGCCCTCTTGGAGGGCACACCCGCCTTAGGTGATTGTTCACACCTCAGGTCACACCTCCCGACAAACGGACGGAGGGACCAATCGGCACTTTCGGAAGGTATCAGCTCGGGTAATCACCCTTGCCTGGGCCTGGCCATTACCAGGGGGTACGTACGTGTCCTACCTGTCTACCCGGGGCGGGGAATTACGCGTTACCCCGTCACCGGCTACGCATGGAAGTGCGTGGGTCGGCCTTCAGACACGCACAGGGAGGAAAAAAGAGAAAGGGAAAGGAAAGAAAAGGGGGTCTCAAACGCCGCAGCGGAGAAAAGGGCAAGGAGAAGAGGGAAGGAAAAGAGAAGGACAGAGGAAGGACGAGGACTTGCAAGTGTAAAAGCAAGGAATTTGGAACAGTTTCGAGCGTCCGTCTCCGGACGTAGGCACAAACCATACTCCAGAGGGAGAGAAAGGGAAGGAAAGAGCCAGAGGTGAGGGGGGGGGGGGGGGCGAAGATGGGGGGGGGGGGGGGAGGGATGCGGAAAGGGAAGGGAAGGTATGCAGCCCGGAAAGGAAGGAGGGCCACATTAGCTCGGGGTCCCGTGCTCGCTACGCACGTGTCCACAAAAGAGTTGTGGACCCCCTGGGGGGCGAGAATTCATACTAACACCACCTTGTTCCTTTTGATTTTTTTTTTATTTCCCCCTTTCAGGGCAACTTTTGGGTGACTGTGTCAACTGCAACAAATAAAAGTTTCTTTTCATGTTGCTCCTTTCTTTGCTTGTCCCTGACCTTTGCCACATCGTTCCACAAGTGACATTTTTCAGTATCTTTCATTGCTGGTATTAGCTTTCTCTATCTTCATTACATTCGTGACATCTAGCATCTGTGCCTTTTTTCATTTGTTCCTGACCTTTGTCACAGTGTTCCACAAGTCACATTTTATGGTTCATTTCATTACCAGTGTTAGCTTTCTTTGTCTTCACTATATTCATGACATCTAGCTCTTTCCAGAAATTGTCATCTTTTAACTGTAGCACACTTAATATCACTATCTGGCAAATTGCACAAATCTGTAACAACTGCAACCCACTCATCTAGAAGTCCACACAGAATTATCATCTTCAATTTTCTCACCAATATTCACTGGATCTGCAACAGTTTTGTTCATCGAGCCTAGATAACTTTCCACATCTCTGCACAATTCTCAATTTTTAGCAAATACAATTTCCGTCTGAGTTGCACACTGTGTGAAATTTACTATTCTTTGGGTGTATAATTTTCTTAATTTCTTCCCTAACTGTTTTTGGATTTGTAAAATTTTGTGTACCCATTTGCTGCTCATCGAATATGGGAAATACAATTCTTACACTGCCTTAACTTTATGTGATATGTAACTTTTTTATCAGAAAGCGAGACACCATCACCAGGTTATATCTCTCCAGGCTCAATTAGCCCTCACATCCATGTATTAGAATCATTTTCATTTAGTGCAACCAGGAGGTGTAATTCATTCTATTTAGTTTCTCAATGCTGTGTCTGTTCTCCATCATCTCTGTATATTTCACTAATCATGACATTATTATGAAAAGGGTAGATTGCTATTCACCATACAGAGGAGATGTTGAGTTGCAGACAGATAAAAAGATTGCTACACATTTGAGCTTTCGTCCAAAGGTCTCCTCCTAAAGTAGAAAACACACACAGTCATGTGTGCGAGTTGCACTTGCATGGATACACTCTACTTTAGAATAAATGTATAGCAATCTCTTTGTTGTGCCTGTGTCTATGACATCTGAAGCCAAACTATGAGCAGCAGCAGCAGCATCAGCAGTGCATGATGGGAGTGACAACTGGGTGGGGGTAAGGAGAAGGCTCAGGCATGGAGGGTGAGGGATAACAGGGTAGGGGGTGGGCAATGGTGATGTGCTGCTGCAGAGCATGCAGGGACAAGATGAGGACACGGTAGGGCCGCTAGGTGCAGTTGGGAGGTTAGATGGAGGGTGGGAGAGAGATGGGGAGGGGGTGGGGGAGTTGCAGAAAAGGAGAGAAGTAAAATGACTGTGTGCCTTGGTGGAATAGAGGGCTGTGTAGTGCTGGAATGGGAACAGGGAAACGGCTAGACAGGTGAGGATAATGGTTAACGAAGTTCGATGTCAAGAGGGTTACGGGAATATAGGATATATTGCAGCGAGAGTTCCTGCCTGTACAATTCAGAGAAGCTGGTGTTGGTGGGAAGGATCCATATGGCACAGGCTGAGAAGCAGTCTCTGAAACAAAGGATATCATGTTGGGTGGTGTGCTCAGCAACAGGGTGATCAAGTCGTTTCTTGGCCACAGTTTTTTGTGGCCATTCATGCGGACAGCCAGCTTGTTGGCTGTCATGCCCACATCGAATGCAGCACAATGGTTGCAGGTTAGCTTTTAGATCACAGGACTGATTTCACAGGTAGCCCTGCCTTTGATGGGATAGGTGACGTTAGTGAATAGACTGGAGTAGGTGGTGGAAGAATCTATGGGACAGGTCTTGCATCTAGGTCTATTACAGGGATATGAGCCATGAGGTGTTTGGGAGCATGGGTTGTGTAGATGTGGAGAAGTATACTGTGTAGGTTCAGTGGATGGTGGAACCACTGTGGGAGGGATGGGAAGGATAGTGTGCAGGACATTTCTGATTTCAGGGCATGACAAGAGGTAGTCTAAATCCTGGCAGAGAATGTAATTCAGTTGCTCCAGTCCTGGGTCATACTGAGTTATGAGGGTTATGCTCCTCTGTGGCCAGAAGGTGAGACTTTGTGAGGTGGTGGGAGACTGGAAAGATAAGACAGGAGAGATGTGTTTTCATACAATGTTGGGAGGATAATTACAGTCTGTAAAGGGCTCAGTGAGACCCTTGTTATATTTCAAGAGGGACCACTCAACAGTGCTGATGTGATGGCAGGGTGTATACACGGACAAGGAAAAAAATTCCTGGATTTTTTTCGCCCATTTCCCAGTTGAAAATACACTTTCTCCTGGGTGAAAATACACTTTTTCCGTGTAAAGAGACCGTATACTTTTCCTCGGCACTGTAAAACTTATCAATCCTTTGAATGTTTATGGTTTTATATACTGACGTAGAATTTCCCGGCATTTTAGAAAACTAAACTCAGAGGGGGAAAAAAAACACGATTTGGAAAGATCTTTGATGTGCAGCAACAAGTACGCTACGTATTTTCATGTTACAAAGGTATAAATTCGAATTCCATTAAACACCTCATGTTGCTTTCCGAAGCATTGAAATCGAGATTGCTATGCACTTTTGTAAGCCAATCATAGCTCATGTTACTTGATCTCGCTGATGACACCCACCCAACACTTTACAGAAGAAAAATCAAGCATATGTATAACATCATATTCTCCATAACTCAGAAAATATTAAAGCAGATAGAATGATTTCAGGAAAATGAAAAGTGAGCAACACCATTACCTATAAGAGGTCCAAGAGGTCTGAAGCCGAAGAACAAATCAATTTTTCTCTTGCAATTTCTACTGTCCTTAAACATACAAACCATTTCTCATCTGTTGTATAGTTTTAAAGCTTGCTGTTTCAATAGAATAGAATAGAATAAATTTAAAGAAGGTTCAAATTGAAGTCAGGGTTTAATGACCGCTTAGCAGGAACTTATTAGTAAGAGAACACAATGGACAAGGAGGGAGAGTGAAATTGGCAGTCTTCTTTTTCCGAGCAAACCATTACGAAATTCGTCTTGTGGAATTTAGGGAAACCATTGGAAACTTAAATCTGAATGATCAGATGGGTGTTTCAAGCACTGTTCATCCTGAACTGAGTCCAGGGCCTAAACCATGAAGTCACACCTCACTTAGGAAAATATTTAATAATTGAAGTACACACTTCATTTCAGAATGACAATGAAAATGATATACTGTAATGACCCAAATAGACCCACATTTTTCCCCCAAAATTTCTTCTCGAAAAATTAATGAGCATATCTTCTGCACAATCCTACAAATCCTGGTACATTTTTATATAATCGAAAATTGTGCTGCTCATTCCTCTGTTCAGAGTGGTGCAACAATATCACTAGAATTTGCAAATTAATAAATGAGGAAACAATATAGCTGCCTTTGATTGTTGACATTTCATTTAAAGAAACGACTACTGCAATATTCACAATTTTATTATTTTATACAAAAGGAAAGGCATAATTCTGTTCTAATTGAACAGCAAAATATAATTTCATCAATGAGTGGTAACATCAAAAGAAATTCACTAACAAAACTCTGACATCATTCCTTATTATACATTGTACATGAAATTAAGAAGCTGTAAAAAGGTTTGGATGAATCTGCACTGGAGAATAAGCTGAAAATTGATGTTTAATCATGAAAATTCAACATAGGGCAAACGGCTGGGTATTATTCTGAACATGAAGCTGGGGTTCTTTGCTTTAAACAAGAAAGAAACAAAGGCAAATGGATACATCTTCTTGACAAAGGATCCAATTAAAAGGACTTGGAAACTGAGAATAGAAACATACTACACACAGAATTCCATAGGAGTATTGGTTGCTGCCTCAGGTTTATGCATAAAAGTGGCCTTTCTATCCAATGAACTATTTCACTAGCACAGACACTGCAGGAAGAGTTTTACAGAAAAATTCCAATTCCAGAGCAGCATAACCCCAAAGTGGCAGCAGCACTCTTGTCCTCTACATCATGTCAACAATGCCTACACAGCATGTGTCCTTTGGGATACACCAAGCAATACAACAATGGACCGTAAACAGGAAAATAGAATTTCATTAAGGACAACTGAAAAAAGAAAAGCAAATTATTTCCATGATGTTATCAGTTACTGCAGAGGAAGAAAACTTGCCACTCTCCCCCCACACCATGTTATTTTTAAGTACAAAGCTTTAGCCAAAGTAAATTGCCCTAAAGAGAGAGTATTTCATTGCCAAGAAAAAAGCTGGATGACAGATTTAATGATGGACTGGCTAGCCACTGTTTGGAATAGCATACCTGGCACATTGTTCAGTAAGACAACTATACAATTGTTGGACGCCTTTATAGGTCTCCTCACCTTCACGTAAATAGTTAAACTGTTGCAGCGAAGACAAATCTAGTCATTACACCCTTTTAATTGAAAACTTCAGTTACTTGTCACTGGAAACAAGCAATTTGAAGACTACCTCCCAGAACACTATTCAGGTCATCTTTTCGGAGGAGCTCAAGCATTCACTACATACAGGAAAATTAAAACATTCATATGCCTTACTTGAGAGAGCATTCTGTCTCCATGGTGCAATACCACCAGGTTCTGTCATCAAATGGTTCAAGAAGTGCTACGTATCCAAAGTCCTTTGGGTGGAGAGTGGCAAACATATTACAGTGAAAGGACAGATACCAGTACAGAAGTTAACAGTGGCATCAATGAAGACTTATTATAAGTCAGGCATTTGTGTGTAATTTTTCTATATTACGAGACTAAAAGTGACACATATGTGAACAGTTTTTGCGAATGGCGAATAGGTAATGTGATATGAATTTCTCTCCCCCTCTGCCTCTCCTCCTCTGCCCCCCCCCCCCCAAAAAAGAAGAAATTATAAAATAAAATAAACGGCAAAGCTTATATTTGAGTGCAGCTTATACTCATGACAATACAGTGAAAGATCAATAGCAACAAATATTTGAAAGCAAAAATCAGATAAATAAAATAAATGCATCTTGCAAACCTCTGGATTTGAAGGAAAGCGTGAAGGATCACCAAAAGAACGTCCACTGCTGCCCGTGCCGTAGCCCGAACTGGCTGACGACCTGGGCGGCGAGAAGCTGCGTTCCGGTTCCTGCTGATCATAGCGCCGCCGGTGGTTGCCAGGTACTGCTGGTTTACCTGTCCCTGGGCAAGGGACATTCTCGTAATCTCCTTCAGCCCCTCCACTTCCCCCTGCACCATTACCTCCAGCGGAGGTGCGGCAGTTGGGCAATGAGCACCCTCTGGAACAATTGTTTCTGTTGGTTAGCATTAACTGCAGTAGTATCTCCCCATGACACTGGGCAATCTATACTGCACAATACAGTAATGATGCACATGATTCCTAGCACTGAATTCACTCAAACTATAGCAACAATGCTTTTCTCTTGATGAAGAGATAAGATAAATTTCCCAAAAATAATGTGATGTGTACTATTAACAAAATATTGATGAAAACCCATGAAAATGAATGGCAACTAACAAAGGTTCCACAATCCCTATTAATAATGGATTTTGGTGACCCTTAGGTATGTTGTAGAGAGACCAGTCCCGATTACCTGGCTAGGGACTATGCAAGCAATGACCCCAAGATTCCGAGAAAATCCAAGTTGAAGTTTTATGGGTATCTCCTAAATCTATACATTTAAATAGGTTTTGACCAAGTGAGCACAGCACAGAGGCTAAGACACATGGCTGCCACACTGTCAGTATAGATTTAAACACTGCCCGTGTACACTTCTTTCTGCCCCCCCTCTCCTTCCCACAATCTATTTCATCATGCAGAACATCTGTTAGCAGTGTACCTCAAGCAAACTTATTAAAAACAGTCATTTTTGAGGCAGTAATTTGTTTACTAAATCAATCTTACAGAACACTTTCTTCAAATGTTTATTTTGTTTGTGGTCAAAATTCCAGAATATTTGGACTGCTCCAGTATGAAGTGTTAGCAGCTGTGGACCAATTCCAGATGCTGACAAAAGTACTCACCCCATATTTTGACTTCAATTATGCAACTAATCTGACAAAACTGGCTGCTGGTACCAATCTATGTACAATAGATACCATGTGAACCACAGAGCAAAAACTGATTTGAACAAGATTATTAGTTATTACTTCACAGCACACTATACTCTAACTGCATCAGGCAAGATATTTTCTTATGTTTTCTTATGTATGCAAGAGCCGTCTGGGGAATTTGGTCGGACTGTTCTAAAGAGAGTTGACAAGCTCACTCATGTCCTGCACAAAAACAGGGAATTTTCCAAAGTACTGTGTGAAAAGTTTTCAAAATATGTCATTCTTCAGTATGAGAGACAAAAAAATTTCTTTACATAACTGATTTGTGGGAAGGGATGACTAATGAGACACTTTACGATCAAATCTTTGTAGATCAAAGAAAAACATGTACCTGCACTATAAAAATCATCCCACCCAAATGTATTCCACTATGCCAAATCTGTGATGTTTATTTTTTGAAGCAGTTTAAAATTTATCCAAAAGAAATTCAAAATGTTCCTGACTTGCTACAGACTGAAAGAAATTATTTCAGAGGAAGATGTCATAAAAATACTTTAATTCCCCATTAGTTTAGTGCATCTGATGTCTAACGTATGAAGAAGTATGCATAGTTCACACTGAAGTTGATCTAAGTAAGAACAATCTTTTTTAATCCTAATGAAATGTTTTTTCTGGTATAGCTTCTGAAAACTCTGTGTGCCTTCATTCTGTTCCAGTACAGTAAGTGATAGCGAGCAAGGCGGTTCTGTAATCTATTCTGTAACCAATCGAAACCACATTTGAAGAAAGTTTGCTGTAATAATTTGTTTATTAATGAAATTACTATGACAAAAATAACTATTTTTGAATATTTTGCATGACTTACCATTTAAATACATTTTATACAATGAAATCAAAAACATTAAATAAAATATAAAAAAGAAAGATGTACATGGGCAATATATCTAAGATACTGCCAGCATGGCGGCCATATAAACTTTGGCCAATGCGCTAGACTCACTCATGTGAAGGGAAACTAAAGTAACATGTATGCCTTAAACTTGAGCACTGATTTTCCCTGAAACTAGAAGCTATCACATGAAAATCTGCTATCCAGGTACTCAAGAAGCGGTCTCTCAACAACATACTTTTGTTATAATCAGTTATTAACAGGTCTGATGGTCCCCTTGTAAGAATCTTTACAGAAACATGCAGCACCTTTTAAAACAAATATTAGTTGGCTATATGGACCAAGTATCATAAAGCAAAAACCCCTTTTGTACCTTTACTTATATTCAAAACAAAAATTTAGAAAAATATTTTCAACTAAATTTAAAAAGTTAGTCTAGACTTTAGTTCTGTCAAATCTTTCCCACTGTGTTGCAATTCAACACAGCACAAATCATGGAAACACTAGACGACTAGAGCTGGTGATGAACACTTGTGTAAGATGCTCTGCAACATTCATTTCTTCGATTATATTGGTCCGTCCTGTACTCCATTAGCTTGGATGTGACCAGATGTGTGATTTTTGCACACACTGTTTACCTGATAGGTTTCTTAGTTCCTAGTGTCCTCAATACATCCCCTCACATACCAAATACCTATCACCACTCCGTAGTTGCAAAACCAGATTAGATATATCTAGTATCTTGGCTGTACCTATGTATCAGACTAAACTTTCTCCATCTCCTCCTTCAGTTCAGCCATGAGGCTGTGGAACAAATTACACTGTAACCTGTGTCTTATTCAAAACCAGTCTGCATTCAAGAGGACATTATCTTTTCTTATCAGCATGGTTTCCCTCTCAGCATACACAGACACACTAATGCGACCACCTGTCGAAAGACTGTGTAATCACCAACTGTACTGCAAACTGCTGCAAGACATGCACGAAGAGTCAGTGAAGTTCTGGAACATACCAACAGGGAGGTGGAGCCTCGCCGACTCCAGTGCCGTAGCCAGCTGCACCAGGTTTCTCGGTTGAGGATTCCAGAATGATGAGATCACCTAGCAAGTGCCACAAAAATATTCCCCAGACCATAATGCTACCTCCTCCAGCCTGGATCCTCCCAATAATTGGTGCAGAGAGTTTGCTTTCAGACATTTCACGCCAATGGAGCACAAAACATGACTGGTCTGAACAGGCAGCCTGTCACCACTCAGCAGAGAGATCCTGGAGGACCTTTTGTTAGTAGGTGAATAAACATGCGTAAATAAATAAGTCAGGTAGTTAGTTTCATTGCGCAGTTAATTTCTTTGTCAGCGACAGCTGGTTTGTTGATTTATTAGATGACTGCATATTCTACTGATCACGTGCACCACAAATTTTTTTTTTTTTTGATGATGTGTGTGGAGTTAATCAGTTCATAAAATACATTTTTCCAGCATTTTTATAGCTGCATGCTAAACAATTAGATGAACACCAGTAAACTTCAGCTTCTTTAAAGAATCTAACTCTCATGTATAAAATAGCGTCCAGCTTATATTACTTTACACACGAGTTTCTGCTTATGCAGGTCATTCACAGAGCATTTTCCAAGCTTCTCTTCCTTCCACAGCCTGTCATCAGCATTTACCCCCATTGCAGTCCTCTTCCACAGACATAATCCTTCACCTGGTCTCCATCTTGTTCATAGTCCTCCAATTGTTGTTCTTGCACAATCTTTAGACTCTAGAGCTCCTCTTGAAAGTATTTCCTGTCCCATTCTTTCAGTGTTGCCAAAACATTTAAGCTGATTTCCCTCCACAGCTTTGTTTATAGGATGGATTTGAAGGGTGTTTTGTACTTTTTCATTTCTTATCCTGTCCTCTCTTATCTTACCCAGGCTACCTCGTAGAAAGTGCGTCTCTGTCATTTGTTTTCTGCTCATGTCTTTCTTTGTCCAGGTCCAACATCCTGATCCATAGATCAGATAATATGACTTGTATATCATCACCTTTGCTTTGGCACCTATTTTCCAATTTCTGTCTGGTATACAGTAATAAAAATTTTGAAAAATTTTCTATTCTCTCCAAAATTATATACTTAATGTTTCCTCTCTTGGTTACCTAACTTCCTGGATATTTGAAAGCATCTAATTCTTTAACCCTTTTAGTGCCAAATATGATCTGATCGTGATCCAGATTTTCGGCGAAAAATGCCAGTAACGATCTGATCGTGATGCCTTTCTCATTCGCTAGGAAATACTAATAACTTTGCCTTCAAGCGCGGAAAAAATGAATGAGAAAGGCATCACGATCAGATCGTTACTGGCATTTTTCGCCGAAAATCTGGATCACGATCAGATCGTATTTGGCACTAAAAGGGTTAATAATTTTTCCATTACAAATTACATCCTTCATTTTTCATATTTTCTGCCAATTTTCATTACTTTTTGACTGCTTCTTCAATTACTCTCTGCCATGTATTTAGTGGTACTTCCAGTTTCTGTTAATTTTTTCACAAATCATCATACCATTTCCATATGCTACGATTTTCATATCATCTACTGTTGAGCCTTGGTGAACTTTCCTTATTATGTTTTCCCTAACTATATTAAAATGTACTGGAGAGAGCACAGCTCTTTGTCAGATTCCTCCATTCTGATTTCTTGTCATCTACTATAACACAATTCAGGTATTTGTTATACATGTTTCTGATTCTGAGTTGCATTCCTCTTGAAAATTCTAGTGTATTCAAACACTGCCATCTCTCTTCCCTTTTAACAGTGCCTACACCTTATTTATACCTATGAACGCAACTATGATATCTTTCCTGAATTCCCATTTTTTTTCTATCTATCTGTGTAGCTGGAGAAGTGGCATCTATAGTTGATCTTCCAGATCAAAATTCTTATTGTTTTCCTAATTGTGGTTCTATCTTGTTCCTGATTTTTTTGTAAAATTATCTTTCCATAAATCTTCAGGCAGTGGCACATAACGGTATACCTCTGTAATTCTCACGCAGCACCTTATTACCTGTCCTAAACATAAGTATGATAACTGCCTTTGTTCAATCATCAGAAATCTTTTCACAAGTCCATACTATTTTCATTATTTTGTACAGCCACTGAATTTTGGTAGGTCCTGCAACTTTGATCCTTTCTACTGTGATATCTGCTCCAGGAGCATCACCATTTTTCATTTCTAATACAGCTCTCTCATTCAACATCTGCAAATCATCATTTTCTATTTCCTCCGAGTTGACGGGTTAAATGTTTGACATTAAGCAAGTAAGTGAGAAAAGTTTAATAAAGGTTTGAAGTTATTACAGGTATGTGTAGAGTTAGTTTGAAGTTGCTAAGTACTCTCAATCTCAAATACTGGATGAAAATTGTATTTGCGTGCCAACAGTTGTGTTGCCTCAAGACACACACAGTTCCTGCCTTTAATACTCGCCTTCCTGTGTTAAACCCATAATTATACCTCTTAAAGAGTAGATTATGACAGCATTTTAAATTTGGTAATTAATTATGTACATTACTGAAAGTCAGATTCTTGCTGCTCCTAGAAGTTGTTAGACTGACAACCTCCACATTGGACTGGGTTACATGCCCTAGGTTACTTGTTTGGTAATACAGATATGTTCAATGTAACTCTAAACATATGATTCAAATTAACGGTATGTTATATATTGATGTCCTAAGAATCGTATTACTTCTGTGTGAGCAATCATTTAACATCACAACATGAGGTGGTCAATAGTAGAATGTGACTAATTTACAACTGTGGTTACCAAGTTACCAAAGATTGTGTAAATCATTAAACAGGTGGTTGTTCTCAGACACAAAAACCATCTACATCAAGAACAATCTAAATAAGGCAGAAACTGTCCTCCTAGGAGAAAAGCACTGCATTAGAGAGAAAATAAATACAAAGTTATCATGAAAGAAAAACAATTAACACAACACAAACTAATTGCAGGTCCCAGATTAAACATTCCTCAAAACAAGAATAAATATTTAAAACAGCAGACACAATAATCCAAATAAATACAGATTTACCTGCGTGGAGTTCCATCTGGTAATGGAGGTATAACAGTGACAGTAACAGTGACTGAGGTCTTTAACAGGTCCACCATTTGGTCATGTGACAGTGTTGACACCGCTACCTTGCATATCTGAAATTATCAGAATATTAACTGCAGTATCAATTAATTCCAAATCATAAGACATTACAGCTTGAAAATAGAAATAAAATCACTAGCATTTCACCATTATATTTATAATACAGAGTTACTTATTTTCTGTTTACTAACACCCACATTCATGCAATGTTTTAGAAATGAATACATAATATGATTGTGAATACATGCATTACATAACAATCCAGATGAAAAATGTAATTTCTGAATGAGATATATGGTGGTTTAATTTCTGTAACACATTTTCTAATTGACAATCTGTTATAACAATCACTTTGACCATTTTGTGACTTAAGTGGTGCTTCTGGGTGATTGGCTAATCACTCTCCCCTTCAGTTCAGTTTATTCTGAGCTCTTCTGAAAGTCATTTATAGACCTGAATTTTTTTGTGATTACTATATGTGATGTAGGTTGCATGTGCCTTTCAGAGGCCAAATTGCCTGATATGTTCACTTTATTTCTAATCAATCATATAATCTAATTATATCTAAAAACAAATATGATGTGACATACCAAACGAAAGCGCTGGCATGTTGATAGACACACAAACACAAACATACACACAAAATTCAAGCTTTCGCAACCAACGGTTGCTTCGTCAGGAAAGAGGGAAGGAGAGGGAAAGACGAAAGGATGTGGGTTTTAAGGGAGAGGGTAAGGAGTCATTCCAATCCCGGGAGCGGAAAGACTTACCTTAGGGGAAAACACACACACACACACACACACACACACACACACACACACACACACACACACACACACACAGAGAGAGAGAGAGAGAGAGAGAGAGAGAGAGAGAGAGAGAGAGACAAGCATCCATTTGTAAAGGCAAAGAGTTTGGGCAGAGATGTCAGTCGAGGCGGAAGTACAGAGGCAAAGATGTTGTTGAATGACAGGTCAGGTATGAGCGGCAGCAACTTGAAATTAACGGAGGTTGAGGCCTGGTGGGTAATGAGAAGAGAGGATATACTGAAGGGCAAGTTCCCATCTCCGGAGTTCTGACAGGTTGGTGTTAGTGGGAAGTATCCAGATAACCCGGACGATGTAACACTGTGCCAAGATGTGCTGGCCGTGCACCAAGGCATGTTTAGCCACAGGGTGATCCTCATTACCAACAAACACTGTCTGCCTGTGTCCATTCATGCGAATGGACAGTTTGTTGCTGGTCATTCCCACATAGAAAGCTTCACAGTGTAGGCAAGTCACTTGGTAAATCACGTGGGTGCTTTCACATGTGGCTCTGCCTTTGATCGTGTACACCTTCTGGGTTACAGGACTGGAGTAGGTGGTGGTGGGAGGGTGCATGGGACAGGTTTTACACCGGGGGCGGTTACAACAGTAGGAGCCAGAGGGTAGGGACGGTGGTTTTGGGGATTTCATAGGGATGAACCAAGAGTTACGAAGGTTAGGTGGACGGCGGAAAGACACTCTTGGTAACCTTCGTGGGGGAATGACCAGCAACAAACTGTCCATTCGCATGAATGGACACAGGCAGACAGTGTTTGTTGGTAATGAGGATCACCCTGTGGCTAAACATGCCTTGGTGCACGGCCAGCACATCTTGGCACAGTGTTACACTGTCCGGGTTATCTGGATACTTCCCACTAACACCAACCTGTCAGAACTCTGGAGATGGGAACTTGCCCTTCAGTATATCCTCTCTTCTCATTACCCACCAGGCCTCAACCTCCGTTAATTTCAAGTTGCTGCTGCTCATACCTCACCTGTCATTCAACCACATCTTTGCCTCTGTACTTCCGCCTCGACTGACATCTCTGCCCAAACTCTTTGCCTTTACAAATGGATGCTTGTGTCTGTGTATGTGCGGATGGATATATGTGTGTGTGTGTGTGTGTGTGTGTGTGTGTGTGTGTGTGTGTGTGTGTGTGTACCTGTCCTCCTTTCCCCCTAAGGTAAGTCTTTCCGCTCCCGGGATTGGAATGACTCCTTACCCTCTCCCTTAAAACCCACATCCTTTCGTCTTTCCCTCTCCTTCCCTCTTTCCTGATGAAGCAACCGTTGGTTGCGAAAGCTTGAATTTTGTGTGGAATTTTGTGTGTATGTTTGTGTTTGTTTGTGTGTCTATCGACATGCCAGTGCTTTCGTTTGGTAAGTCACATCATCTTTGTTTTTAGATATATTTTTCCCATGTGGAATGTTTCCCTCTATTATATTCATATAATCTAATTACACATGTTAATTCTCATTTCCGTTTTTCTAATTTATATTCGAGTACATAATAGCATGTTCTTTGTCTACTCCCACTCTGTGATTACATGTTCATAACAAAATTGTATTCTGAAATTTCTTCTCATATGCCTTTCAACCAACCTACCACTGGGAGACCCCACAGTGCCCACAAGCCTATGAGAAGAACAGATCAGCAACAAACCATATTTACAGTGCTATGCCGAATAAACAAGTATCACACCACCACTGTGCTGAATCAACCAGCAACATGGGTCTACAGATAGCTAATAGAAGGAGCGACAGTCAACACTCACTGTTTCCCGCTTCAGACTGAGCGGATGGCTTCTTGCCATCTGCCTCCGTTTCACTTGTTTTCCATCTTTTCTACGGAGTAAGATAGCTTCAACTATCTGCCCCTGCCTCTGGTTGTAAGGACCAGCCACCAGCTAACTCCCCACTGAACCATCTAATCTCATACCTCCTATTTCCTTAATTTTATTCGAACAGCTACACTGGTAGTTGTCCTCTAACTTTTACAGTTTTAATAAGATATTATTAGTGATTTTAAAGTTCATTGATATTCTGTTATACATAGTATACCTGCTATTTATTACGTTTAAGGATTTAGGGAAGCATGGGATCTCATTTAACTTTGTTTCATTACCATGGTTAGGTGGCATTCATTAATTTATTACTGGGCCATAAACATGTTTATTACAAGGAATAGTTTAACAAATCCAGGGCTCAATGGTTCTTCTTATAGAAGTAGTCACATACACGTGCAATCGATAAATCCCCGGAATGGATTGTACTGCTACCCAAGTCGTGCAAAATCACAGCAACCACAGACAAATTGATTCACAAGATTTTCCTAATTTCATGCAGAATTTGAGTATGCACCAAACAGAAAAACATAAAATATTGAGTATCCTAAAGCACACATGCACACAAAGATTGTCGTTAGCATCATTTCCATTTCCACGTAAGTAATTGAAGAAAATTTAACCTTATAAAAATAACACACCTCCACGAGCCTGGCTCCTTGCCGGAGGCCAGCCTGCCAAGCCAGTCCGGCTGCCTCCACCTGTGTCACAACCCCATCAGGTTGTACGTGGAATCCTAATTGTCCCAACGCATTTCGATGCAGAGTCAACTCCCTCGCTTCTGCCCCAGGTGTCACTGCCCGAAGTCGTGCAGACAAGTCCGTCACATCTTCTGTCTCACCACGCATTTGTAGTGACACACATTCGCCCGTGTGATGGTACAGTCGCACACTGTTCAACATGCAGAAAAATGTATATAAAGTGAACACTTAAAGTTTGCATTCTCTGGTAAAAAGTGAAATTCTCAGCTTAACAGAAACCTCTTAAGTGTCTTTCTTTGGTCATAGTAGAAATGAATCAGTGACTAATTTTGTGGGAATGGGAAATGAATAGTCTAAGAAATAAACACTAACGTTCAATTCACACCACCCAAGATACATACAAGGACTGCACTAATTATGTTGCAGCTTTGATAAATTTCTAACCATAGCAAGCTTGGAACTGGGACGGAAAGAGGGGGCGATGACACAGGGCTCATGAGGGACCCTTTCTTAATGTTCCTGAAGCATCTGTATTTCAACAAAAATCAGTTTCCAAATTTCTCTTATAATTTCTGGAGAATTAGTAGTATGAAAACCAAGAGTGTGAATACTGACAAGGAACACACACACACACACACACACACACACACACACACACACACACACACACACACCACTGTCTCTGGCTGCTGAGGCAGTAGTAGAGTAGGGGTTTTTGGGTGCACGACAGCAAGGTCTTCAGCACCCGTTCAGTAACATAGTGAGATGGGTGTCAAGAAAAATCCCAGAACAGGAATATAAAATGGAACATAAAACATGGGTAACAATCGTTGAAAAATATGTGCTCACCCACACCGAAGCGTGGGATGAAGCAGGGTGTCAGCAGTAAAACATGGACAACACTGGAAGAAAATGATAGAGGGAGCTAAAACAATGTAGCAGATGGAAGTGGCTGGCTGACCGCAAGGAAAAAAGGGGAGGAGTCAGCCACTCTGCAATACACTAAAACCTCCAGCCTAAAAGTTTAGGCCAGAGTCCAGACACATCACAAAACTTAAAAACCCTAGACACACACGTCTCATCATTAGCTAAAACAGAAGGCAGATCCCCATCAACTTGTGCTTCTGCCCTTGCATCACAGTATAAAATGCAGTCTGTTAAAATGTGCCGGACAGAGATGTGCACACCACAAGCATCTCAAAACGGAAGATCCTCCCGCCGTAATAAAAAGCTATGTGTGAGAGGACAGTGCCCGATCCGAAGACGTGTAAGGGCCACCTCTTCCCGCTGCTGAGGCAATTCAGAGGAAAGGAGAGAAAGAGAGAGAGAGAGAGAGAGAGAGAGAGAGAGAGAGAGAGAGAGAGAGGAGGGGGTGTCTATTTCTGATGAAGGCCTTGTTGGCCAAAAGCTTACTTTTTCAGATTCTTTTTGTTGTACCTATCTGTGACTCAGCGGCTCTGCTATATGGTGAGCAGCAATAATCCTTTTCGTAATATTGTCATATTTCATCCTAGATTTTCCAGTGTTAAACTATAAATTACTTTTCACACATGATACTTTTCAGGTTCTAGTCAGAGGACTTGCCCACATTGATGGGCTTGCAGCTGGACTGTATGCAGTTATTCTTCCAGCAAGGTAAAGGCACCCATTCAAAAGTTGCCTATACCAGCTGCCAACAACAAATCTGACAGGGTTTGCGAGTTCACAGGTAGAACCTGCAAACCACAGGACATTCAGTAAGGCAAGAAAAGAAATGAAGGAAGGAAGGACAGAAATACTAATTAAGCAGAAAAAACTGAAAGAAACAATGTTTCCCAGTTGTATGCTCTAATAACCATATCCTGCAGAGCTGCGTTGTTGATCATAATGCTAAGTGAAATACTGATAATAGTGAGTGTACACTTCAATGTTGTATTTTATTATTATTTTCTCTAGGCTGACAATTTGGGCATCACAGTGCAAAGAAGAACCTTTGAGGAAGTATAGATAAAGTTCGAAAAAACATTAGAAACTATGAACCTTTGAGGAAGTAAAGTTAGAGAATATACTAGAAGCTAAGCCAACATACAGTATTACGATAACTATCTCAGACCAAATCCCATTAAAACAAAGGTTTGTGCTTTTCACCTGCACACATGCCCAGCAAACAGAAAGCTGCACGTTAACTAGAATGGGTCTAGCCTTGAGCACACAGACCAGCCAACACAGCTCAGTGACAGTTGACAGGTCCCTCACATACAAACATTACTTTAAAAAACTCAAAATAACATAGCTGCAAAGAACAATATACTTAGAATGCTGAATGGAAGTAAGCGGGGCATCAAACCTACTGTTCATAGAACCACCGCTTTAGCATTTTGCTTTTCTGCAGCTGAGTAAGCATGCCATGTCTGGTCTACATCGGTGCATGCAAAGAATATCAACATAAACTTTAACAAAACCTGCGGGCTAGTCACAGGATGCATGAAGCCCACTCCATCGAAAAAAGACCAACCAAGCTTCAGGTTACAACAGTCCCAAATCTCATAGGGTAGCTAATTAACATAATGAGCAGTTCAAAGAGGCATCCACTGTACAGTAGCCTTTGTGGTCATGAAGACTAAAATCAAGATACTTTGGATGAACCCCCTGTCAGCTACCCTATTTCAGAACATTCACCAATAGTGTTGACAAACAGCAGGTCACTAAAAATGCTAAACCATTTCAGAACTGATGAAGCCCGTCAAAATCCAAATGATAAAATCGAGTCTATTAGAATCTGAAGATGACAAGTGCAACTGTGGAGAAATAAAAAACATAGAACATCTTCCAACATGCCATAACTGTCTCGCATATTGCTCTCTAGACAACCTCTGGCTAAGCAAGCCCAAGGCTTTCCACTTAGCCCAGTACTGGGCCAAAAATCCGACAGCTCCAGACATGAAAAAGTAAAGCAATTGTTTAAATTATAATCGACACAGGAATGAGAATTCTACTATTTTAATTTCCAAACTAGTTCCTTGACACCCGTAAATCTCAAATTTTCGGCTGAATGTGTTTATCCAAACTGCTATTTTCAGATGTCAAAGCAATTTACTAAGCACTGATGTAAAAAGTTATATTACGTTACTATATAAAATCACCACCACCACCACCACCACCACCACCACCACCACCACCACCAAACTCACAGGCATCTGTGGCATGTTAAAAGAGAAGATGGGTCATGTTTCAATGGGTTATTTTTTGGGGAGGGGGTTGGTGTGAGTGGTAGAGTGCCAAGTAATAAAGAGACCCCCCCCCCCCCTCCCATCCCCAGGACAGAGCCCTGGATCCGTGCCGGACGCAACCACATGAAAAAGGTAACACTTGCACCTGCATATCTCCAATGACAAATAACCAAATTGATGTAATGTAATAAAATGTGTGTCTTAAACATATTATAATAATACCCATTGTTCAAACAGTTAGCTTGGAAATGTTGCACAAACATCTTCAGTGTACACACTACTGTGCCAGGGCCATATGCAGAGCTTTGACGTCTCACAGCTGCTTGTTATTCTAAGCAATTAGAACCAATTAGCTACATATTGCATGCAAAGGAACACGCAATGAGTAACTGCCAGTCACTGAGCACACTGACTGACTGTGACACACACACACACACACACACACACACACACACACACACACACACACCTTTAAACCTACTCTTTCTCTGTCACCCCGCCCCTCCCTTCCTAGTGACACAGCTACTGTATACTGTGGCCATTGTTATTCCTGCAAACACTAGTGTCAGCCTCCAATATTAGCAGCATCTTGTCTTACATACTGTAGTGACAAACCAGCACATTTCAGTGCTTCCATGTGTACAATAATGGGTTCCTCGATATCTTGTCTTCGCTATCTTACTCTGCTGAACATACATTGTTACCAAGGCACTCAAATCACAGTCACAAACATCACTGTTTAACCACCGGTTGATGTTTTTGTCACCTACATCTTCACAACTAGGAAACTGTATTCTAGACAAAAATATTTGTTATAATAACAGATCACATCACGTACAGATTTCTGCACTCATATAATTGGGAGTTTGCTATAATTACATAGAGGCAGTACTTGTTTTTCAGGAGGTTAAATTCAAATGCTACTGATAAATACATTTAGAAGAGAACTACTAGATTCCTTTCATAAAGGAAAGAGGAAACAAGTTGGAAAAGGTTAGAAAGAAGTAGTAGTTCATTAACTCATCCAGTATAACAACACACCTGTTGTAAAGACAAGGGTGACTTTTTCCTCCAATACAATGAAACTATACAGATTGTTATAGTCATACAGAGAAGATAGTGATCATTCTATGCTAAGTTCATACAGTGTTGTCCCATAACCCCTCACTGTTGCAGAGAACCATCTTCTACTGACTGGCACCATACACCCATCATTGTGGATGCAATGATCTCTGTATCAGCCGAAAGTCAGGGTACAATAAACCCATTTTCCAGATGGCAATTGTTTGTCCTCTTATGAACCAACTCACATGCCAGAATTGGACACTTTGTTGTTGATGAGAGATACTGGTGTTTGCTTTTACGTCTTCACTTTGACTACTCTACACCGTGAGCTCACTAACACCAATCACTCATTGTCCGTGTAGCTAATGGCACTGCTGGGGCTATGTGGCAAAATAAGGAAAGCCCTGAAATGATTAAGGAATGACAACACAGTCTTAACCAGAGATACTGGAACAGAGCAGTCAAAAACTGAAACAGCTCCTCTTAAGAACTGTGAAAATCTGAGAAGAGGAGGGAATGTCACTACTGTGCAAAGACTACATTATACATACTCTTTACAAGAAAGGAAATCAAATGGAATGTGAAAATTATGGAGGAATACTATTCCTAAACTTTGGGAATTAGATGTACCCTAACCTCCTGTTTGACTGTCACCTTCCAATCATCCAACAAGAAACCGGTCCATGCCAATGTAGATTTCTCCCAAGGAAATCAGAAGTACACTAAATTTTCACCCTACGACAAATCTTAGATAGAAAAAAACTGAATTTGAAACTGATATACATCACACATTCATCCATTCTAGATCTGTATATTATGACGTGCATAGAGAGAAATTACATGCTGCCATCAGAGGAACGGGCATGCCCAGGAGGCTAGTGAGGAAAACCGTGAGCAAGATGAGAAGCAGCCAGTGTCAGAGGAGCATTATAGCACTGGAACATATAATGTGAGAAACTAATGAACTGGCGCAAACAACAATCTTTGACAAATCTATAGAAATATAAGCCTGCACTAATAATACATACAGTTCTTCCAGGGCAATGGGCAGAGTTTTTTTATTGCATTAGAACAAGTTGCTAAGGGCATGGGGCTGACAATCAATTAGTCTAAAAGTAAAAGAGCATCCATAAGACACAGTCAAAGTCAGTGACTATCTGATTATGAATTGAAGAATGCTGAGTACCTGAAATACCTGGAGGTGACCGTGACCTACAATGATACCTTGTGCAAAATTAAACAAGAGCTAGCGGTAGCCGATAAAGCTTATTTTGTCCTAACTAAACTACTTTCTTCACAGCTCTAACAAAACTATCTTCTTCAAGGCACTAACCTCGCATTACTAATTTAATTGTCTTAGAAACATTTACGAGACCAGTGCTCACACAGTCCTTAGAAACCTGCCACAAATAATAATGGGTACCAACATTCTGAATGCTTTTGAGAGAAATAATAAGGTGGCATTGTGAAGGAGTGAGGTGTAGGAGACAGTATAACAATGAGCTGTATACCAGTTAAAAAAGCCACCTATGAGAAAAATAGTATTCAGCAAGACTGAGGTGAGATGGGCTAGGTATGTAGCACTGATGTGTGATACGGAGGTACCAAAGAAGATACTAACTGGAAATCTTGCCCAGTAAAGGGGACATGGCTGATTAAAATTCACATTGATAGATGGTGTCCAAGATCTATAGAAAATGAGATACAGAAATTGGAAAGCACTCCTGGCAGAAAATTGTTGAAGAGGTGATGGTACACAATAGAATCTTGGGCCACAGAAGAAGAGTAAACTAAGAAGGAGAAGAAAGAAGATGCTAAATTACTCTCTCTGTAGTTTTAAAAACTTATTGCAGGTACAATGTTCTACAAACATTAGCTTGGATTCATAAACATCACTCTTTCTGTAAGTTACAGTTTTCATAAATTTTAGTGTATATAATAGAAGTGCTTTTATCATTGTTTAATGCATACTTATTAGAACTTAGCTGCCAGCCAAGTATTGCTTTGCATGGGGTGACAAAGACGACATCCCGGGACTGCTCGTCGACCAGCAGTAATGTATCAGCGGAAACACCAAGTGAACACGGAATGACGGTAACACCTGCAGAAACTTGCTGTCCACCGCCATCCTCCAACAGCACTGGCCAAGCAACAGCTCCTCGCTGCCAAGCTGAGAGAGATGTCATAGGACAACCACCAGCATTATTGCCACTGGCTCGTTCTTTCTTCTTACTGCCAAATGACAGCATTGCTGAAAAAAAAAACACATTTCATCGATAATACATTGATTTTCTTCTTCGCTAAAGCCAATATTCTTAGATGTAAAGAGCAGTGTCCACATGCAGCAAAGACACTATTAAATTTTAAAAGTGTAGCCAACAGTGATCAACATTGGTTACAACTGTAATATTACAATACATGATTAATCATTTTCAGATGAATTTGTCATGACAGTACTTAAACAAAATTATTTCTCATATAGTCATAACTAATAATTCCAAGTGATTGAAAAGAAAGTATTTGATGAAACAATTAAACTCTTTCTTGATTCTGTTACAAAAATTTCATTCTCTTAAAGCATGAATTTTGAGAAGCAAGCTTATTTTCCAGTGTAATACACACAATTTTATACCAGCAGTAGCTCAAAGCTGTTTAATTAGTTGCATCACATGCTGAAGTCATTTCACTACTAAACATTCACAGGCTCTCCACGTATCAATGACCCTTAACATAGATGTTTCAGTTTAAACAGTTTTATTTCCCCCCAGGGTATACAATACATTTGATAAAAAAAACTGCTATATTAAAAAATGACACAGCAAGTTATTTATTATGCATTAATATCAAGTACTTTTTCTCTATCTTAAACAGAACCATATGATGATTTAATATAATTCTTCTATACAAGTATATAACAGACATTGCAAAGTTAATGCTCAGAATGTCTTCTAACTCAGACAGATTGAATTCATAAACCAAGGATGAATATAGTTGTAGTACGTATACTTCAGCACAAACTGACTTTCACCTGAATTGTGAATTGTTTGCTTGTAGAAGATACAAATATGTTATTCTTTTAGTAAGCAATGAGTAAAAAATAAAAATAAATTGAATGGAATTACTAACAGAATTTTTGACCAGATTCCACAACAGTAGTAGTAGTGTAATTTGATGCCAAATCCTTCAAGTACTCTTGTCGTGTGCGAGTTGCCATGGTTGCAAATTTCTCTGAACGATGGGCTGCGTTTTCTGCGTTGATTACTGTAATGAAAAGAACATATTCATTTACTACACACTACTAAATATAAAAATATTACAACATTTTTAACTGCAACTGAGGATGTATTCCAGAATGGCTGAAACAAGTAACTAAAGTAGGGCTGTGATATTTCATCCAAGGGGAGGGAACGATAGTAAAAAGTAAGGGAAACCCAAACACACTAACACACTAAGAAATTTCTACTTCATTTATTTGGCCATTCAGATCTTCTCCTATTAGAAACCGTTTCCCAATGCCAAAGAGATTGGATCTGGCCATCTTACAAATACTTAGTTCCTCACCATCGTCTTTATCATAAAGAAGGATTTTTCAACATGCTACTTTGAGTCAATATGAAATGCAAATGCAATTTTATTAATCTTATTGTTTTTCTGTCAAACCGTTCTTGAAATTCATACAATAGTATGTTAAATAAAAACTTTTTCTTACTAAAATTTCTTAACTTGTATGCTCCAGAGTGGAATATCTTTACTTAGATACCACAATGTATTCATAGGGTAGCAAAATTTTACTCAATAATGCTATGTACCTTTGGCTAATAAAAAATCCCCAAAAGCTTTGGACTTAGGAAATGTAGCTCCATCTTGGATTGGTGGTCCAAATGGAGGTACTTCTTTGGATCGGCTCACAGCAACACTGCAAAAGGAAGCATAAATTAAATATATATGGAAATTTATGAGTCATGATAAGTTTATTATATGATTCTATCTCCCTAGTGTATAAGACACTTACCGGTACTGTGTGTTCTCTGTACAAGGATTCACAACTCTCACAACAATAAAGACATGTTGGAACTGAGAACGAATATTCTTTGGTGTGAATGGCTGAGCACCAGGCTCTTGGAAGACTATAGTTACAATGTCATTCCCAATATGCCTCTTCCTTAACAGCTGTTTCAAGGGAAAAAACACGAGTCAGGATTACATATATCATAGTATTTTCAATGTCCTAAAAAAAGCAGCACCAAAGGGTGCATTATGCCAAACTATTCTAAGAAATGCACCATTCTCCAAGTAGTACTGCTATATGCTATGAGTTGCACATATTCTAAAGTATTGCCACTTTCCATTACTGATGACAAATGTAAAATCATGAAGGATGAGAAGAACATTTGAACAGGCCTGCCATTTGTGCTGATAAACTTTGGAATCAAACTTAACAATCACCACCCAAAGATCCTTAAATGCACACCAGTCAGAGGTCCAACTTTGTCACCAAAGCCTCAGTGATTTTCAAACTGCAACATGCAAACAGATGGAAGCAAGCTGGAAAGAGGTTTAACACATTAAGATCTTTTTATATTGTACCATCAGGTTTTCCACAATGTGAACCTTCCCTCCTCTCAAATGTAGGTCAGTGTGTGCTCCATCTTACCCAATTCCCCCCCCCCCCCCCCCCCCCCCCTCTCTCTCTCTCTCTCTCTCTCTCTCTCTCTCTCTCTCTCTCTCTCTCTCTCTCTCTCTCTCTCTCATTTTAGGGTGCAAAAACATCTAGTGTCATACATGCCCATGTTAGAACTGTAGAACACGAAGACAAAGAAAGGAGTTAAAGAAAATGACTGTACGTTAATCCCAAATGACATAAGAGAAGACAGCTAAAGCTGGGACATGGAGAAAGGTCTATAAAAAAACCCACAGAGAAATGGAACTCCTCAACTAAAAATTACATGGCCTTCGCCATATTGCTATAATAGATAAAAAGTAAATGCAGTTGACAGCTCACGTGTCGTTAATTACAACAGCAAGTAACTCAGATGGCAAACACAAATGAGAATGTAAAGGGTTAAGAAAAGAGCATTCTGTCAGGAAATGGCTGACAAAGGTTGAGTGGAGTGAGTGCAAAGTGGTGGGGAAGCACCACTTAACAAATGTTATGGCTAAAAAGACAAGTGTCCGATGCACAACCTAGCCAAAATGGTCGTCTAAGCTGCTGGGAGAGGCTTAATGACCAGGAGCTTGTTCCTGTGAAGGAAATCTTACCCAATGATTGTAGTCTTATCATAATACAGAATAAAACTGACATATTAATGCTATTAACTGCAAAATGCTACGTCCAACATTCTAACAGATCCATGCAATGATCAGTACTGAGCTGCATAAAACATTTTCATTTTTGCAGCTGAATAGATTCCTGCTGTGTCTGATCTGTTGATGTTCCTATTTGGTTGGTTGGTTGGTTGGTTTGTTTGTTTGTTTGTTTAAAGGAAAGAGGAGGGGAAAGAGACCAAACTGCTTGGTCATCAGTCCCTTGCTCCTATTAAAAGAATTCCACCAGGAAAAGAATAAAACAAACAAGACTGCAGCACAAAACTGTGGGAAAGGAAAAAATCACAAGAAGGACAGAAGGGCAACAAACACTACAATGGACCAAATAGGACAAGAAAACCACAGACAGATGGAAGAAACCGGTAGAAGGTATTGAAACAAGAGAGCAGATGACTGTGGCTGGCTGATCACCAGAATAAAAAGGGTAAGGCAGCCACTCTGCAACACATAAAAACCACCAGCCTAAAACCACAGACTGACAAAGGACATGCGCTAAAACTTTGATAGAGTGATGAACCCCCCCCCCCAAATCCCCACATACAAAACGTCAGCCAGTGAGGCGTTGTCAGCTAAAATTAATGGTAACGAATCCGTTAACTGAAGATTATGTTGCAGGGCATCAAAAGTATGACATCGCAACAGAATATTGGCCAATCAACCGGGCACCACACTGACACTAAGCTGGGTCTTCACGATGCAGAAGATAGCCATGTCTCACCCAAGCATGGCCAATGCGGCACCAGCAGAGAATGGACAGTTTGTTGTTCATACTGAGATTATGCCATTCCATCTCCCAAAGCCAAAAAACATGCGGCGTAATAATGAATGCAGGTCATTTCCAGAGGTGCCGATCTCCAGAAGTAGTTTCCGTGTAGCCTGTTTGGCCAGCCTTTTAGCAAGTTCAATGCCAGGGATTCCAATGTGTGGTGGGTCCAGACAAACACTACTGAATGACTAGACTGTTCCAGGGTATAGACGGACTCCTGGATGGTCACTATCGAAGGATGGCGAGGGTAACACTGGTCAATAACTTTTAAGCTGGTCAAGGAGTCACTACAGATAAACGACTCACAGAGCACAAACAGATATGCTCAAGAGCACAGGATATGGCCACCAGCTCTGCAGTGAAACACTGCAGCCATCCGAGAAGGAGCGCTGTTCAGTATGTACTCTGTGAGCATAGACAAAGCCAACATGACCATCAGCCATGGAGGTATCGGCGTAAACTACTTCGAAGCCCCGGGACGCATCAAGAATAGAGAGGAAGTGACAGTGGACAGCCTCGGGAGGAACTGAGTCCTTATGGTCATGCGAAAGGTCCAGGTGCAGCTGCTGCCTAGGTATACATTATGGTAGCGTATGCGAATGGACCCTATTCACACAGAAGGGATCGGGCACAAACCACATTTGTAAGCCCTGACCTGGCCCGCCGACTTGGTAGATGAACCACTGTGGTTGGGAAAAGGAGATGGTAATTTGGATGCTCAGGAGAGTTATGAATGTATGTGACGTAACTCATGAGCAGTTGTGCATGCATGATCTGCAATGGAGGGACTCCACGCTGATTGCTGGACTCATCCGAAAAGCTCCTGTCATTAGTCTAACTACACAGTGGTGCACTCGGTCTAGTAATTGCAATGCTGAGGGTGCCACTGAACTATAAATCATACTTCCATAGTCAAGATGAGGTTGAATAAGGAATCTGCACCCCAGGTGGCGTTGTTCAGACAGCAGAGGGCATTAAGGTACTGTCAGCACTTCCGCTTAAGCTGAGAAAGATGAGGGAGCCAAGTCAATCAGGCATCAAAAACCTGTCCAAAGAATCGACATGTGTCCACTACAATGAGTAGATCGTCATCAAGATAAAGTTCTGGTTCCTGGCGAATGGTGTGGTGCTGACAGAAGTGCATGACATACAACTTCGCAGCTGAAAACTAGAAGCCATGGGCTAGAGTCCACGACTGTGCCTTGTGGATGGCGCCCTAGGGGCACCACTCAGCAGCACCAGTACTGGAGGAGCAGTAGGAAATGCGAAAGTTGTCTGCATACAGAGAAAGTGAGGCAGATGGCCCCATAGCTGCTGCAAGACCATTAATGGGCACTAAAAATAGACACACACTCAATGCAGAGCTGTGCAGAACCCCATTCTCCTGAATATGGGGAGAACTATGGGAGGCACAAACTTGGACAGGGAAAGTATGGAGCGAAAGGAAGTCTTGGATAAAAATTGGGAGCGGGCCCCGGACAACCCACTCATGAGGACATGTCACCAGTTTGTGTTGCAAGCATTTCTTAAATCAAAAGAGACTGCAATCAGCCGTTGGCATCTGGAAAAGGCTGTTTGGATAGCAGACTCAAGGGACATTAGATTATCAGCAGTAGAGTGACCTTGGCAGAAACCACTCTGGCATGGAGGCAGTAGGCCACGTGACTCCAGGAGCAAACACAAGCGCTGACTACCATATGTTCTAGCAGCTTAAAAAGAATGTTGGTGAGGCTGATGGGCGAATTGCTATCCACATCAAGTGGGATTTTACTAGGTTTAAGCACTGGAACAATGGTGTTCTCCCACCATTATGACGCAAATATGCCATCGCACCAGATGTGGTTGAAGATGACAAGGACATGTCACTGGTAGGCCAACGACAGATGTTTCATCATCTGACTGTGGATTCGATCTGGCCCAGGAGCTGTTTTGGGGCAATGTGCAAGGGCACTGAGGGATTCCCACACAGTAAACAGAGCGCTATAGGGTTCACTGTGGCGTGCAGTGAACGAGAGAAGTTTTCCTTCCATCCACTGTTTTAGGGTACAAAAGGTTGGGGGGGGGGGGCTAATTCTCTGATGCAGAGAGACGAGCATAGTGCTCAGAAAAGTGCTTGGCAGTTGTGTTTGCATTAGCAGATAACACTTCAGTGATATTAATGCCAGGGACACCTGTCGGGGTCTGATACCCAAAGACATGTCCGATCTTTGTCCAGACTTGTGAAGGCGACATATGGTACCCAATGGTTGAGACATGCCTTGCCCAACACTCCTGTTTCCATCTTTTTGTGAGCTGGCAAACACAGGCACAGAGTTGTTTAAAGGCTATTAGGTGCCCCATAGCTTATGTTGCTGTAGAGCTCGTCTATGCTCTTGAATGACCACAGCGATTTCTGGCGACCACCAAGGCACTTTCTTCCGCTGAGGCACCCTACGAAACAAGGGATTGCATTTTCCGCTATAGAAATGATCATTCTAATCACTCATTCAACCACCACATCAGTGTTACCATGTGGGGGAGACTCAATGGTGATGGCAGAGGTGAAAGCTTCCCAGTCTGCCTTATTTAAAGCCATCTAGTAGGCGACTGGGGAATGATGCTGGGTGAGTGACAGGAAGCTGGGAACGTGGTCACTACCACACAAGTCATTGTGGGCCCTCCAGTGGGCAGATGGAAGAATTCCTGAGCTACAAAGTAATAAATCAATGGTAGAGAAAGTACCATGAGCCACACTGCAATGTGTGTGTGTGTGTGGGGGGGGGGGAGGGGGGGGGGCAGTATTTCAGAGGCAGAGGTCGAGTTGAGACAGCAAATTTTCGACATCTCGGCCACTAAGCATGGTGCACCCTACAAGGGGATATGGGCGTTAAAATCTCTCAGAAGTAGATAAGGTTTAGGGAGTTGATTAATCAGTGCACCCAATATGTTCAAGGGTACTCCACCATCTGGAGGGAAATATACGATGCAGGCGGTTATTTCCTGCATTGTCCTTTTCCTGACAGCCACAGCTTTGAGAAGAATTTGAAGGGGCATTGGTACACTACACACCGAGTTCAGGACAGACGCATACTCCACACAACACACTATGATACTTGCCATGATTTTTGTACTATCCTCTATAGTGTGAAGAGCAGGGATCCGCATTGCTGGGAACCAGGTTTCCTGGAGGGCAATGCAGAAAGAAGGTGTAAAGCCTAACAGCTGTCATAGCTCAGTCAGGTGGTGGAAGAAACTGCAGAAATTCCACTGGAGGATGATGTTACCATGAGGCTGGGAAGGCATGAAACTATCAAGGAGACAGTTTACACCTCAAGGTCACCTGCTGCCACCAGACTGAGTACCTGTGTGATCAACATCCATTGTGTCAGAGGATCCAGTGAGATCTCAGGGGGCACCAGAAACTCATCTCATCCTCAGGCGGAGGCGTAGGCGCAGAGCTTGTAGGGAGTGGTGGTGGTGTAGGTGCCACCGCAATGTCTTGGTTCTTGGGTGCCATTTTCTTTTTAGGTTTCTCTCACTGCTCCTTAGGTTTCTTCAGCTGGGAGGGCTTCACTGATTTAGTCTCAGACTGGGGAGGGTCATGAAGCCCTACAACCAGCTAGCTGCCTGTGGGCACTTCAGCCCCTGACAGGTTTCCTCTTTCCCACTGGTAGGAACATGGGACAGGAGAGACCCAAGGGGACCCTTCCTGAAGACTGACACTTCTCCGGCTGAGAAGTGGGGACTGATGGTTGGGGGGCATTGCTCCCAAAGTAGGCAATTCGGGAGCAACAGGGATAGAAGTGCCCCCCACCATCAAGGGCACAGGTGTAGTCATACAGCTTTGAGAGCCAACTATAAATGGCGGAACTGATGGGGCTCAAATCGTTGTGGGGCATAAGATGGTGTCATACGCACAGTATGGAGCCTTCCTCTTTAGCCTCAGGGTAGGTCAGCCGGTCCAGGATATTTTATTTCACGATTTTCCTTTCTTTCTGGAGAGTCCTGCAGTCCAGCAAGGGGAAGGGTGCTCTCCGCAGTTGACACAGTTGGGAGGCGAGGCTCATGGAGTATTAGAATGTGAAGGTCGTCCACCTCCAGCATTTAAAGCGCCGCATCAAAAGAGGGATATACAGCGTTACATCATGGCAGTATACCATCACCTTGACATCCTATGGTAATGTGTCACCATCAAAGGTCAAGATGAAGGCACCTTTGGACCCCTATGGACGCGCCAGACGAAATGAACGCCTTGTCGCTCTAAGTTGGTGCGCAACTTGTCATCAGACAGCAAAAGGAAGTCCCTGTGGAATATGATATTCTAGACCAAATTTAAGCTCTTATGGGCTGCGATGGAAACAGAAATATCCCCCAGCTTCTCACAGGCGAGTAGTGCCTATGACCAGGCAGAAAATGCTGTTTTTATCAGAACTGACCCAGATTTCATTTTGGACAATCCCTTCACCTCCCGAAACTTATCCTCTAAATGCTCCACAAAAAACTGAGGCTTCATTGACACAAAAGATTCCCCATCAGCTCTCGTACATACAAGGCATTGGAGCGAATAAGGTTTGCTGCCATCCTTAGCCTGACATACCTCAAATGGTGTGGCCAGGGAGAGGAACGATTTGAGGTCATATTTCCTTGTATTAAAGTGAGATCTTGAACAGTTAAGAGACTGCTATTGTTTGACCACCAGCAAGTGGTGGTGATGTATGCTTCATGGCATGTCATCTGCCCCGATGCCACCCACTCCGACCAGTGGCCCTCCCCACAGTGGCAACCCAGCCTCAGGAAAGGCCACATGGCAGGATGACCATTGCCAGGAGTCTCGGTGTCCCAGGGAGATGGGCATCTACTCCTTGGCATACATGGAGAGTTAACAGTGCAGGCATCAGCAGAGTGATACCTGTGTAGTCCGGGGGCTACAACCCCCAAGAGGTTACATGGCAACCCCACCACAATGGACTGGCTACCAAGCTGGAAGACAGGAGCAAACATGCAAACAGGTCCATTATCATCGTCTGCGCAAAAAAAGAAATAAAATTAAAAAAACTGCACAGTGGATGGAGAATAATACATCCAGGAGGGTGACCTCACCCAACAGCTGGAGAATGAGCGGAACTGCAGATCCACGACGACGAAGGACACTAAAGGTCTCAGTGCATGATAGAAACGATGCACCACGTAAGGCGACCTTCCGCAATTGGCTCACTCTTCGGAAAAATTTTGGAGACTAGAGGTCAAACCCTACAGGGGACCCTCACAGAAAAAAACAGGTGCGAACACGAAGAACTCATTCTGAATTTTAATCTGAATCCAAATGAACTATCATGTTTCCTGGCAATAAAGTACATGATGGAAAAATTTGCTGTTTGTCAGTGTGAATATTTCTAATTTTCAGGAGAGATTTCTGCTTGTTCTTTCTGAATAACTTGGATGGACAACTATTAAAATTCAGATCATTTTCTTATTGGAACTGAAAATTGGTGCACTGCTTACCTTAAAGTTGAACCATAAGACAGCAATGAATAAAAGAATGCCTGCAAGCAGCTTTGTTAGTATCTTTATCAAATAATGGAACTAGATCTAAAGCAAAGGTTGCTCAGCTGTGTAAAATACTTTGTGTATTTGTTGAATTCTACATTTTAATGGTGTTTTCTCTTGTTCCTTATAAAGCACACTGTATTAATGGATCATGAATGCAACTCTACTTACTATAGCTTTTGCTTCCTGAATTTTAATATTAAATTGTGTGAAGTTCTTTCCTTCTCATCCCGTATGGTAAGTCTCCCCCGACCTGCAGTTCTGGGTGACTTTCTCAAAATCTGCCCCTTTTCCTTGACCTCTCCAGTCCTTTTCCTTCCCCTTCAACCCTTCTGCCTGAAGAAGGAGCCACTGGTTGCACAAACTTGCCAATTACAACAGTCTTATGTGTGTGTTCTGCCACCACTTGGTGAGTAGATTTCTTTCACGATCCAATTAAATAACTGTGTGAGTATTCTTTTTATTTTTAAAATAAACTACTTATCCATCAGACTGACATTAGTTTACATAATCTACAAACACAGCAGGTGACACGTCAGCCATTTCCTACCAGTTCCAAAAAAGAAATTACCAAAATTTCGTTCATGGCAATTGAAATGAGGTTGATGTCATTTATTGACATATAAAACAGACGACTTAGCATGGAATTGCAGTAATTCAATGCTTAATATGTCCCACTCCAGTAAAACTGGCATAGTATTTGCATCAAACGTGCTTTTCTCCAACTTCTATTACTTAGATGCAAATTAGTCGACACATCTGTTCTACTATGTAAACAATGGTTTGCTTTTGTTAGGAGAGTGTCATGATCTAAACATTTCAAGTCATTTGAGTAGATCACAGGAGTTTCCAGAACATGAACACTAAAGAACTACAGTACAATTCGCTGGCATGTCTGTCTGGGAACCAAATGAATGTCTATTTAAAATGGTGTGGACTTTTTAGGTTCTCTATGTTCCCCATATCCATCAATTTCTCTCTGACCTGTGAGGAGCTACCTTGCAGAAAGCTTGTGCACTAGTCTGAAAAATTTGTTTTATCTCTGTTCTTAAATAATTGTTTCACAACAGTATATTTTAGTATTTATGGGACATTTGCTGAAACGATTTACAAACAGACAATAAGGGACTTGACAAAAAAAATCTTCAAGTATATTTGAAGAAATATCCTCAGTTGTTGGAACAGGGGCAAAAATTCGGACCTGAACTGTAACAACGAACGTTTTCTCCTTCACATCCACCACATTGCCAATACTACACATATTTGTTGTCTTCTAAAGTATTATTGTCCAATATGACCAGATAAAACTGACAGAAGAAAGTAGTATGGTTAATTGTGTGTTCTCATAAAATAGGGGGTAATGTGTCATGGCTATGGTAAGGGACTTGGGTTGAGTATGATTAAAAGAAATGTGGTTTCCACCATAGCAATATCCCTTCAAAAAGTTTCACACCAATTTTTTCTCAGAATGCCAAAATATTCTGTTGCTTTCCAATCACAGAGTGAGAAATCACGATCATAATAAAATAAGAAATCACGACGCACTTTCAGGAGTGAAATCTGAAAATGATGTCTTGCACCATCTGCCAAACTTAAGTGTGAACTACAGATAATCATGTCAATATTTGTGCCACTAATGGTAAGCAGTTAGCCACCATGGCAGAATGGATGATTTATGCTACTACATGTTAAACAGTGCATAGTTTTACCACTGTCTCATCCTCCAAAAAGTACTGATCCACTGGCGCCTGTGTAGTGACAAACTCAAAAACATTTGAAGACCTTGTACAGTGGTGTGTTTGTGTTATTTTATTGTTATCTATGGAATTAATCACTCTTAAGCAAAACCTGAATGAATGTCTACTTTTACAACAATTAAACAAATGGCATAGTTCATCAAAAACTGATAAAACAAAAAGCATTATCAAGATCAATTAAAACTTTTAACTATTTGAATAATCATTTATCTTACCTGCTGCCTATTGTTCGGTGTGAAGGGCAGTAATGTGGATACGTGGAACATTATTTCACAGTCTTGATACTGAGCATATACGGAGTAGAGACCGGTCGAGTCCGCTAGAAAAAAATAAACATTTACGTAAAATATGACATGGAACATTGTTCCCTCTTAAATATTATAGTCCTGGAGGAATTATCTGGTTTATAGGTTAGTAACATGTCATATTGCTAGCAACACATCAGGAGATACCATAGCAAATTTTAAAATGGAAACTCATGAGGAAGTGTCACCACATATACATGGAGGACAGCTTGTATTGCAGTTTGATAGTTCATTGTCAGTTACTCTAAAAAGTTTACATAATATACATGGCATTTATTAATGATGTGAAATTACATACATCAATACACCAAGCACATTTAAGTCACTACAACAAATTGCATTTTAGGTCTCGAGAGTTTTTCCTTAAACAAAATGAGTAACAAGGGCCTTTCATCAAATGTTGATGACAACACATCATTTCACAGAGTACTTACTCTTGTTGTCAAGTCCAGCTCGATATTTGTCGAAACCACGCAGTCTTACTCGCTGACCTACAGTGTCGAGGAACTCTACCAGCGCAGGACCTGCATCCTCATTATTGTACATGTCTTCTTCAGAAGACTGCCCTGCTCGGCAATAAAGCACACCAACTTTGTAGTGTCTTATTAATGCCTGTTCATCGAGTTTCAATAGCTGCGCTTCTGTCTGAGGCGATGCAATCCCAAGACGCAGGCTGTAACCGTAGCAAAATAATATTGTTTCAATAAAGTAATTTTCCAATATTTTTGTACATTAAAATGAACTATGTTCATTCATTAAATTCACACTGAATTACATTTGCGTTGTTTTAGAAACCACAAGCACAGTTTTGAATGTCACAATCTATATCTCAACTGTAAAGCAAAGGGAAAAAGAGATAAAATTTTAACTTTGAACACAAATGACTGAACAGCAAAGAAAAATTAAAAGACTATAAACTATTTATACACTACAAATGAGAATGTAATGTTTAACTTAACAAGAATCCACACTACAAGCCATTTACACACCCATGTCTCTGACTGTAAAATACTTGCTTTCTCCCCATCAAGTGTTGCTGTTCTTTCTGAACAACAACAAATTAACAGAAACTTGCATAATAACTAAAGTTTTTTGCACCAATATGGTTGTACAACTACCATCTTGTCTTTCTGTGGATAGCATTTTAAATAGAAACAACGGTTACCAATATCTACTGGCAAGCCTAAGTGTTTCCTTCTAATTCACCTGCTGCAGTCAACGTTACAGTAATTCAATTTTGATATGTTTCATGCCATAAGTACAGGGCATTTCAAGATGAATATTTATTACAAAGTATTATGTTGTCAAAACTATCCATCACTGTGCCACACCTCTGTTATTGGAGGGATGAAGACATCATCTAGTTTATTTTCACTCAATGTCCGTTGTCTTATGGTTGTTTGGTTACCATCACACATTGCAAAACTGCTACACCACAGCAAAAATACTCTGTTGTTTGTGAAGTGTAATTCTATGACTACAGTGCAAACACATTTCAGGCTGAGGTACCAAATTGATCCTCCAAATGGATGGCACATATGCACTTGGTATCAACAATGTGGACACGAAATGCTTATGTGAAGGAAAGAATCCTGGCTGCCCTCATGTCTGACAAAAATGAGATATATATTCAAATTTCTTTCCAACATAGTCTTACAAAAAAAATCAACTCCTCATGCGAGGCAGGAAATACAACTGCCTACAACAATTTGGCATGTTTTGAGACATCGATTGGCTATCAACCATACAAGTAAGGGTTGTTACAGGCTCTACATCATGATACCAAATGCAAAAATGTAGCATTTTCTGGTGAGTTTCAGAATGCTATTGACAATAACACTTTCATGCAACTTATAATTTTCAGTGATGAAGTGACTTTCCACCTTAGGGGAAAGTAAACAAACACAATGTTCGAATCTGGGACCTATAGAACCCATATGCACATATATGAGATTCACCCAAAGTCCATTTCTTTTTTTGTGCAATATTCCACTCTTCTGTTTATGCCCCATTCTTCTTTGATGGAAATACAGTTAACTGCCGGCATTATCTTGTTTTGTTACAAGTTGTTTCCAAGGCTGAACGAGGACAACATTTTTCAACAAGCACCGGCTCCCTGAAGTCACCAAGTGGATGAATATTTGACAAACTCCGCCAATCTGTTGGACTGGTTGTCAAACAGCCAGCGACTTAGCACTTCTCAGCTGGCCTCCACAGTCACTGAATTTGACACCTTGCAATTTCTTCCTACAGAATTTCATTAAGGACAATGTTTATGCACCAACACCACGACAGAACCAAGAAATATAGATGTGAGAGTTTCGTAAATGTGTGTCCCAAGTTTCCTAGTCATATGCATTCAAAAAACACACATTCTCTGACACACCCTATAGGTTTGTAACTTATGTTGATGCATGGGGGTGTGGAATGTCAGGAGCTTAAATATTATAGGGAAACTAGAAAATCTGAAAAGAGAAATGGAAAGAAGACAAGCATTTCTGGTCAGATGAGTATAGTGTGTTATCAACAGCAGCAGAAAATGGTATAACAGGGGTAGGATTTGTTATGAATAGGAAGATAGGGCAGAGGGTGTGCTACTGTGAACAGTTCAGTGACAGGGTTGCTCTTATTAGAGTCGAAAGCAAACCAACACCGACAATGATAGTTCAGGCAGACGTGCCGACATCGCACGCTGAATATGAGGATGTAGAGATGGTTAATACAGTATGTAAAGGGAGATGAAAGTCTAATAGCAATGGGAGACTGGTATGCAGTTGTAGGGGAAGGAGGAGAAGAAAAGGTTACAGTAGAACACGAGCTTGGGACGAGGAGGTAGGAGAAAGACTAATTGAGTTGTGTAATAAATTTCAGCTAGTAACAGAATACTCTGTTCAAGAATCAAAAGTGCAGGAAGTATACTTGGGAAAGGCCAGGTGATATGGAAAGATTTCAATTAAATTACATCATGGTCAGACAGAGATTCCAAGATCAGATACTGTATTGTAAGGCGTACCCAGGAGCTGATACAGACTCAGATCACAATGTAATAGTGATGAAGAGTAGGCTGAAGTTTAAGAGATTAGTCAGAAAGAGTCAATATGCAAGGAAGTGGAGTGCGGAAGTGCTAAGAAATGATGAGATAGGCTTGAAGTTCTCTAAAGGTGTACATACAGCAATAGGGAATCACTCAGTTGGCAGTACAGTTTAAGAAAAATGGATGTCTCTAAAAAGAGCAATCACAGAAGTTGAAATGAAAAACACGGGTATAAAGAAGGTAACTGCAAAGAGACCATTCTGTCGATCGATGAAAAAAGAAAGTACACAAATGTTCAGGGAAATTCAGGAATACAGAAATACAGGTCACTGAGGAATTAAATAAACAGGAAGTGCAGCGAAGCTATGATCAAATAGCTGCATGAAAAATGTGAAGAAATAAAATAAAAATAAAAAAAAAACAGATTGTTGGGAGGACTGACTCAGCATATAGGAAAGTCAAACAACCTTCATAGAAATTAAAAGCAAGGGTGGTGACATTAAGAGTGCAATTGGAATTACACTGTTAAATGCAGAGGATAGAGCGAATAGGTGGAAAGAGTTCACCGAAAGCCTCTATGAGGGCTAATATTTGTCTGATGTGATAGAAGAAGAAACAGGAGTCAATCTAGAAGAGATGGGGGATCCAGTATTAGAATCAGAATTTAAGAGAGCTTTGGAGTATTTAAGATAAAAAAAGGCAGCCGGGATGGATAACATTCCATCAGCATTGCTATCATTGGGGAAAGTTGCAACAAACGGACTATTCAAGTTGGTGTGCAGAATGTACGAGTCTAGTGACATACCGACTGACCTGAAATAATTTCATCCACACAATTTCTAAGGCTGCAGGAGCTGAGAAGTGTGAGAATTATCACACAGTGAGCTTAACAGCTAATCATCCAAGCTGCTGACAAGAATAATAAACTGAAGCATAGAAAAGAAAATTGACGGTGTGTTAGATGACAATCGGTTTGGCTTTAGGAATGGTAAAGGCACCAGAGAGCCAATTCTGACCTTATGGTTGCTAATGGAAGCAAGACTGAAGAAAAAAAAAAATCAAGATACATTCACAGGATTTGTCAACTGAGAAAAAACTTTTGACAATGTAAAATGGTGCAACATGTTCGAAATTCTGTGAAAAATATGGGTAAGCTACAGGGTAATATACAATATGTACAAGATCCAAAAGGGAATAATAAGAGTAAGAGTAGATGACCAAGAACAAAGTGCTCGGATTAAAAAGGGTGTAAGACTGGGATATAGTCTTTCACCCCTACTGTTCAATCTGTTCATCGACGAAGCAATGACCAAAAAAACACACCAGAGTGGAATTAAAACTCAAGGTGAAAGGATATCAATGATACAATCTGTTGATGACGTGGGCTATCCTGATTGAAAGTGAAGGAGACTTACATGAACCACTGAATGGAATGAACAGTCTAATGAGTACAGAATATGGACCGAGAGTAAACTGAAGAGAGACAAAAATAATGAGAAGTAGCAGAAATGAAAACAGTGAGAAACTTGTCAGGATTGATGGTTACGAAGCAGATGAAGTTAATGAATTCTGCTACCTATGCAGTAAAATAATCAATGACGGACAGAGCAAGGAATACATCAAAATCAGACAAGCACTGGCAAAAACGGCATTCCTGAACAAGAGAAGTCTACACTAGTATCAAACATAGGCCTTAACTTGAGGAAGAAATTTCTGAGAATGTACATTTTATGGCAGTGAAATGTAGACAGTGGGAAAACTGGAACAGAAGAGAATCTAAGCATTTGAGATGTGATGCTACAGATGAGTGTTGAAAATTACGTGGACTGATAAGATAAGGAATGAGGTGGTCCTGCATGGAATCTGAGAGAAAAAGAATATGTGGAAAACACTGACAAGGAGAAGGAGGCGGAAGATAGGACATCAGTTAAGACATCATGGAATGACTTCCATGGTACTAGAGGAAGCTGTAGAGGGCAAAAACTGTAGAGGAAGACAGAGATTGGAATACATCCAGCAAATAACTGAGGACGTAGGTTTGCAAGTGCTACTCTGAGATAAAGAGGTTGGCAAAGGAGAGGAATTCATGGTGGGCTGAATCAAACTAGTCAGATGACTGATGACTCAATGAAACCTCTATCCTTACCATACAGTTAAGATCCATGAATGCCTATTGCAGCAAATTACAAGATTACAATATAGCTGTCTATGTATTATTGTAGCAATCACTAGATGTGTATTTTCTTACACAATGTCAGAAAAGAAAACTCAATGAGTATAAAATTGGTTCTTACCATGACAATTGTATTTCAGGTGCTATGTATTCCAGTACTTCCTTTGTACACATTCCCTTGTTACTATTTGAAGGTTTAATGTTTGGTATTGCATCTTCTAGAACAGATCCTCTCAGTGTTAGGAGCTGCAAAGAAAGAAAAATATAACTTACATGAAACATTTGTATTACTAACAATTGTGTACCCTCCTATGTGTATGAATTAATGAAACTATATATGAATCATACACTGAAGACAAACTTAACAGAAAAAAAATATTGATTATAACTGGTGAAAGAATTTTTTCCCAGTAAATAACATTATTTTTGCTTACCTCAGTTGTCCTGATAAGCAGCCTATAAAGATACGTAGGTGATGTTTCTCCCCTCTCTAATCGTTCTCTCCTCAGACTTACAGCAATTGGTCCAAGGTTCTCATCCACACCAAACCAGTTTTGATGCTCTGAGAAAAATAAGAAAATTAGATCACTTATGGTCATTACTCTGTTATTGGTGGGGAGGGGGGGTGGGGAGGGGGGTGGGGGGAGAGAGAACTGTTTTGAAGATTAAGAGCAAATTTGTCCAAGTGATAATAGCAAAAACAAACTGTTTTAAGATACTGTCATGCTGTAATTCATTTTCAGTTGTTGTGATTAGTGAAAGCGAAATGAAAAGTTCTTAAAACACACAAAGCTAACTGAATTCAGCTGAACATCATGTGGATAGCTCAAGCTGGATCCATCTCACAACCCTGCCATTCACCAGATCACACACTTAGCCAATGGCCAGTGACTACCAGAAGATAGGACTGGCATTCCAGTGGTAATGAATCACTGCAAACCAACTGCATTGTGGTCTAAGAAAAAGGTCAGAACTCATCTGTCAATCAAAAGATACAGATTACTGTATAAAGCCAGTGAAAGTGATTTTTAGTAGGTTGTCGTCGTCGTCGTCGTCGTCGTCGTCTTCTTCAGTTCAGAGACTTTACATAGTGCTTGTTGTTCACTCTCAGAATCTGAAATATTAACAAAGGATGAGTTTGTCAGACTCTTGCAACACTGCGATAGTCTCAGCCACATAGATTGAGTGGTTTTCGTCTGCAGTCTGTATCATGTCCGGTTCAGAAATATTTTCCCCACACAAGCGATTTATTTGATGCGACCCCCGCCTCCCCAATTCCTCCATACACATTCCGCCATGTCAGTTTTAGCTACTTGTGATACGCACTAATATACAAATCTTGTGCTTGGGAACCCTAAATGGCCATTTCCAATTTTGATACATGTTAAAAACTGCATTATTCAATTCACAGCTGTAACGGTATATTTTAATAGAGACAATTGATTTCGGTCAGATCATCAAGGGTCCAAAAACCGTTTCAGCTGCGCGTCGCTTTGTTCAGAGAATGATTATACCCCACAAACACACGTATGAGGTTAAATGGACAGAACAATGTATTTACAGCCAGTATAAAAGATGGGACAACGTACATCTGATAATCATTGTGCCAATTACGCAAATGCGTAACTGCGATGGTTTCTGTACCCGATGGTGGTCTGATCCTAGAGTGAAATTGATCGTCCCTAACGAGATTTACAGTTACAGCTGTGTATCACATAAATCAGTTCGTAACATTTACTAAAGCTATCTAACACCATTTCCATAAAATAGTTTTGTGTTATGTCCTGTATATTAGAAATCTTTAAGTTGTGTCAACTCTGGCAGCCCAAATGGCGGCTTGTGTTTGTTGGGCCATAAACCAGCCATTGTGTTTATCCCATGATCCTCCATTTGCTTTTGCAATTCTTTGTTTATCCCCAAAAAATCAACCTAAGAGAACATAAATATACTCAATTTATCGGAGAAACTAGTGGCAACTGTTTTGACTTGAATTAGCTACGAAACATTTTACTGCAAAATATACACAGTCTGGCATAAAAAATGCGAAATGTCATTTAATTATCTCTTTAACTGAAGGATGGCACTTTATATTTCTAAAGGAGGTACACTACTGCACGACAATTTTTTGTAGGAGCTCGTGGATGAAGCTTGGTCTGGTTTGAAGCCCCAATTCCAATCCTATAGAGCATGTTTGGGGAGAAGAGCTTGTCAATGCTATTCAGAGACCCAATAGCACATTTTAGCATCCATCAGGCGTGTACCTGTAAGGTTAGACACACTAATTGGTGTAGAACGAGGATGAGAAGATACACTTTTGAAGATGTGAAGACAGGGCTGTGATTGTTCAAAACTCAAACAGATGCATTACATCTATGAGCTTCCTCAAAATTAGCTTGAAGTGTGAAACCATTTGTGTTATTTCCGTACTTCCGCCAATGTTTTTAATAATCTTTTTCATTATTACATCACACCTAGATGGGACCGTACCATAATATTTTAACGTAAAATACTAGATTAGTGTCGTAAAAAAGGTAAACTTCAAAAATTAAGAAATTGAAATGTTGCGTTTTTCGTGACAGCGTAAGGAATGTTTCCATGAGTTAACATAAACAAACGTATTCAAAACAAATTATACCATGGAAGTCATTTCAAATGCCCATTCAATCACATACAGTACAATGGATTGTTATCTACCCTCTGCCATGTACTTCACATTGATATACAGGGTACTTTTGTACCAAGCAGTTACAATTAAAGTGCAGCTACTCACGGAGCTCCAGTGTGTGCTGTGATTAGTTTATGGCAGCGAAACTTTGAAGATATGCTAATGCATTAATGTGAAACCGATTTATCCTGAAAAAAATGAAATAAAATAAAATAAAAAAAAATTTGTTCCAATTTCGGTCAGCAGGTGCAAATCTGGTGCTGTACACTGTGTGGTAAGATGATCATACTGCCATTTGACAATCCATAATGTGAGTTAACAATATGGCTATCCAGAAGAGAGACAGTGAGCTGTTAAGTGAAACATTATATGAACAGCAGCAATTACAATGCTGCCTTGAGAAAGTATAGCCGACTGATAGGTCTGAGGAAAAGCCTGATGTCATTAAATGGTTTAATGAAAATAATGGAATTCAAAAATGCGGGTCAACTTTTGTGGCACCTGGAACGCCTATCCCGGTGGAAACTATGTTGCTGTAACTGTCCATACAGCGCGTGCCCCGAATAGTGCTTATACACATGCAGTGTCACGAGAACTGTCCACCCCATGGTCAACTGTATGGAAAGTTTTGTGGTCTGTTTTACACTAATACCTGAAGAAGAACCAGACGGTGCAGCAAGTCGAATCTCATGATCTGCAGCAATGTTCAGAATTTGCTCTTCAATCTCTGGCACAGACAGAAGCTTATGAGATTTGGCCAGGCAATATGGAGAGACGAGGCACATTTTACACTACAGGGTGCAGTGAATGCACAGAACTGCCGAATTTTGGGTAGGTAATGTTAAACCACTTGGTGTGCGTGAAGAGCCATTATACTAGTTATGTGACTATGGCGTGAACTCTCAGGAATCTTTTCCTCTGTCTGCTCATCTTTGAAGATAATACACCTACAGGGCCTGTCAGGTGTGACGTGACATCGGCACGTAATCGAGACTACCTTGTACATCACGATTCCTGTTTTGGAAGATTGCTACTTTGAGGAAACCACTGTTTCGGTGGAAGAAGGGGTAACACGTCATGTCGCCTGCACAGTGAAAGATCTGCTTAATGGAAACTTCCATGAAATTTAATCTTCATAGGTTTTCTGGTGCATGGCCTGCAAGATTACCTGATCTGAATCCCTGCGACTTCTGGCTCTGATGACATCTAAAAGAAAGTGTTTACCGCAGGGACAGACTAGGTCTGTACCTGGTCTGAAGGCCAGTATACAATAACACATTATTCAGATTCTACTGTGAGCAACTGCTGATCATGTCATTTTATGAATGCAGTATCTTGTCAACATTTCCACTGCCCATACTGAACAAATTACGTAAGTGGCAGTTAATAAAATAATCAACATTAAGCCTCTCATTTGTTTGACCTCTTCTGCCCACATCCTGTTCCTAATGCATTACATATGGAAATATTTCTACACTCCTTCGTTGCATTCACAGCGCCAAATCTGCACCTGGTCGACAAAATTGGAACTAATTTTTTTCGAGCGTACACGCATTAACACATTAGAATACCTACCTAGTTTTGCTGACATATACTAATTACAACCCACAATGGACTCCTGTGAGTAGCTGCACTTTTATTATAACCACTCAGTAGTTTAAATTGGAATTAAGCCTAGTGTTTACGTAAATATGAATATTTGTACGTACGTACACTACAATGCCAAATGCATTTTTATTAAACATGCATTTTAAATCGTCTGGCAACTGTAACAGTTTATTCCCTTTTAGCATTTACCTTTTCGACTCGCTTATTGGTCGATTTACATGTTCTCTTTTAATCTTATTTTGTGTTAGTAATATGAGAATACGCGTGCCACTCTATGTATGCATGTAATGGCCCTTGCAGTGTTTAAAACAATGGCTCATACGCCTGGCTGACCTCTGCAGACGCGCACCAAAGATAACGCAAACAGCCGGAAGCAGCCTCTAGAAGGAAATCTCGAGTCGGAAGCTGTGCTATCTCTTTCAAGCGACAGAGGAAATAAAGAGTGACAGCGGAATAAAGTCAAATGGTGGTCTGATTGCGTTCCGCACTAGTAGTTGGGAGGAGGCTGGCTCATCAGCCGCTGCCTGTGCCGATTGGCGGTTTAGTAGCGCGCTACAGGGTCTCTCGGAAGTCGCGTCGCGAGGTCAGCATGACTCAGAGCTCGTATAACGTGACTGCTGCTGCTACTACTACTCGAACCCGACCTGCTCTCTCGCCATCCCACGCAGGATCAACCTTGAGCACTTGTAAATCAGGCTCCGCTGCCCGCCCTGCAACAGATCGGCTGGTCGACTCTACTTGAGAAACACGGTGTTCCGGTGTTCTACACTAAGGCTGCAATGGTGACATTCAGCCGCAACTTACGTTTTTTAATAGTCGATCCACGAGGGCTACCCGGAAAGTAATTTCTTTAAGGCCAAAAATAATGGAACAATTAGAACAAATTTATTAGCAAACACTTAAAACGACACATTTGTATCATTTTTCTTATTACGGTCACTGCAAACGAACAAACGATTTGTCAGACTACACGTCCTTGACAAATCATTTGGCAGTGTTCTGTTTACTCTAACGTGTTTGCCAAACACAGCGGTGTGTGAGAAATTTCGTTGCCATACCGGTACCGTAACGGAAGATAACACAAAAGGCCTAAATACTGAATTCGGTCTTCCGAAACTGTTGCACAGCGAAGGATCGTAATACGGCTCCTTTCAACCACGGTACGAACGTCGAAGTGGCAGATGATGTGATAACCAAAGTAGTGGAAAAGCATCAGTATAACATGAGCGTTCCGTCCCGGGATCTTGTGGTCGGCAGGAAAGCGTTACAGAGAAGCAGCTCTAAACTTCAGTGCCAGACGCTACAAGAAAGGCGTTGTGCATTACGCGCAGATTGAAATTTCGACACAGCACTTCCCGGGAGGAGTCGGAGAATATATTACTTCCTCCCAGATACATCACTCGAAATGACCACGACAAGAAAATTTGAGTAATTAGAGTTAATACAGAAGCCGCTACCGACAATCACTTTTCTGACGCGACATTCGTGAGTGGTACGGGGAAAGAGGGATCTGAAGTACCCTCTGCCACACGCCGTCAGGTGGCTCGCGGATTGCAGATGTAGATGTGAAAGGCCGATTTGGCATACAAACACCACCGTTTATGCTTGCTTTTGTCAAACAATAGCCAGTTGCTTGCCAGACTACTAGTTACAACTCTGAGATATCATGCAACTGGAGGAGATTTCGAAGATTATGAATTTCGATCTTGCATCGCATCACGTACCATTACCTACTAGCGTCGAAAGTACTTCGCGATGCGATGCGATACGATACGATACGATACGATACGCATGGTTGCGTCGAAAGTGAGGTTAAATTTGACATCCAGGCGGGTATGTCCGCGAGCTCATTTGACAAACACGTGGATAGTAAAGAGCGAATTTGACAAACAAGTTCGTTCGTTTCAGGTACCTTTACATACTAGCTGAAAAAGACGTGCTTCATTTGTTTTCTGAGACCATTCCAGATCAAATGAGCACTGTAAAAATGAACATTAAAAAAATTATCAAAATGTTAGTATTTCACGCTCGAAAACATTCTCGGATGCTCAAAAATACTCAAGTCCACGTAAGTATTAAGTAATACCCTAATTAGAAAGAAAATGCTCTGTCATTCATTCTGGTGGAGACATTTCCAATGCTGCTACGATACTCGAGTTTTTCCACTCAGAACACTGAACTACTTAGCGCCGCAGAACTGACACACATGAACCAGTGACATGTTTGTGTTACTTGTATTCTTTAGTGGGTGCATAACGAAATGCTTCACTTGGCAGAATGTAATCTCTACTACGTCTGCTTTGGACTTCTCGTACACTGTTTTGCTCATGCTCTTGCGATCATTGTCCTGTACGAACTTAACTAATTGTAACCCTGGTTAGTTCATTTAGTAATCTTGTTTGTGCAGCAGTTTCTCCGTTTCTGCTTGCCGAGTGTCTCACTCGTTCCTGTCATCTAACTTCATCCTGTTGTTCCTCTATTCCTTTTTTCCGTTGCGAAGCTGAGCGTGGTTCTCGCTCTTCTTTCTGTTTCCTTTTCATTGCATTACTAGCAAGCTCTCTTATTTTACGTTTCGGTTACATGTGACGTAGAGTAATATTAACACACTAAAATTCCACTGAATACACTATTCACTACCGTATGCAATTCATTTTCACTTGAATTTATGTCACTATCATTGTCACTTTTGTATTCAGTTACCTAACGTTGTTCTCCGAATTTTAATCGTAACTTTACGCAGTGTATTGTAAACAAAATCACAGCTACGTCAAATACCTGTGCTTGGCGTTACCCCCGCAAAGCCGGAGCAGGTCGCTAGTTCTGTTATAATTAGAACGAATATTCACACTCAGAATACACTGTTACGCATGTGGCTCAATTTTTATCGTCAGAAGACAATTTCCTACTTCAGAAAATATGTGGGGGCTCCACCCTTGTAGCATGTGCAAGCACTATCGTCTATCAACATGACTGGCTCTCCCTTTCCGTACAAGATTAAGGTCGATAATTTCCAACTCACATCATCAATGGCCAATTAAAATGATTCAAGTTTTCTTCCCAGAAGGCTCCCTCCACAATTATTTGCTCTGTGTCTGTACAAAATGAAAGCACGCTGTTAAACATTGCCTCAAGGAATGCACTGCTGATGGCACATTAATAGCGGCTGGTACATTTCAGTAATAGTGCAGCTTATAAGAATTCTTTCATACCAAGGGAATTAGCGTCGATCCCTTTGGTGTGGAAGGATCCAGATTCTATTTTTTCTCCTATAAGTCCCACAGTCACAAATCACTCCTCTCACTTCCTCACAGGCAGCAGTCGGCCATTCAAAACAGGCCGAGACCTAATCTGTGAGAAAGTTTCTAAAATAGGGGAAGGGGGAAGGAGGGCGGGGGAAAGGGAAGGGGGTGAAAAGGGGGGAAAGGGGGGGAAAGGGGGGAAAGGGGGACGGGATTACTGATGCCAGCTGCATCGGGACATCACGCAGAATCAGTGGCGACCAGACCGGGATTCAAACTCGGATCTACTGCTTACTAGGCATGTGTATTAACCACTGTGTCATATGAGACACAGTGTAATTTCAACTGCACAGAGTATTTCAGTACACCTCAGGCCAACCAACATTACCACCGAACGTCACATATCTGCAGTCCCTGTCCATTTCCTCCATGGTCACTACTCAGATTCCTGCAGGAGATTGGATGCACATATACATCCACAATGAAGGTGAATTTACTGTTCATCTACGCAAATCAATTATATGAATGAATGGTGTCTTTTCTTTTGGGCATGTCTGAAAGAACAACACCACACATTCCTAAACAAAAATCTACATCTACATGGATACTCTGCAAATCCAATCTCGTATAAAGTGCGGAAAGAATGAACACCTATATCTTTCCATAAGAGCTTTGATTTCCCTTATTTTAATGTGGTGATCGTTCCTCCATATGTAGGTCGGTGTCAACAAAATACTTTCGCATTCGGAGGAGAAAGTTGGTGATTGGAATTTCTTGAGAAGACTCTCTCGCAACGAAAAATGTCTTACTTTTAATGATTTCCAGCCCAAATCCTGTATCATTTCTGTGACACACACTCGCATATTTCACGATAATACAAAACGTGCTGCCTTTCTAGGAACTTTTTCAATGTACTCAGTCAGTCCAACCTGGTAAGGATCCCACACCGTGCAACAGTATTCTAAAAGAGGGCGGACAAGCATAGTGTAGGCAGTCTCCCTAGTAGGTCTGTTACATTTTCTAAGTGTCCTGCCAATAAAACGCAACCTTTGGTTAGCCTTCCCCACAACATTTTCTGTGTGTTCTTTCCAATTTAAATTGTTCATAATTGTAATACCTAGGTATTTAGTTGAATCTACAGCTTTTAGATTAGGCTGATTTATCATGTCGCCGAAGTTTAACGAGTTCCTTTTAGCACTCATATGGATGATCTGACCCTTTTCGTTATTTAAGGTCAACTGCCACTTTTCACACCATTTCGATATTTCTTCTAAATCATTTTGCAGTTTGTTTTGATCTTCTGATGACTTTATTAGTCGATAAACGACAGCATCATCTGCAAACAACCAAAGACGGCTGCTCAGATTTTCTCCCAAATCGTTTACATAGATAAGGAACAGCAAAGGGCCTATAACACTACCCTGGGAAACGCAAAAAATCACTTCTGTTTTACTCGATGACTTTCTGTCAATTACTACGAACTGTGACCTCTGACAGGAAATCAGAAGTCCAGTCATATAACTGAGACGATATTCCATAAGCACGCAATTTTAATACGAGCTGCTTGTGTGATACAGTGTCAAAAGCCTCCCGGAAATCCAGTAATACGGAATTGATCTGAAATCCCTTGTCAATAGCACTCAGCACTTCATGTGAATAAAGAGTTAGTTGTGTTTCACAGGAACGGTGTTTTCTAACTGCATGTTGACTGTGTGTCAATAGACCGTTTTCTTCGAGTTAATTCATAATGTTCGAACATAATGTACATTCTAAAATCCTGGTGCATATATACGTTAACGATACGGGCCAGTGTACCCGTGGTCTAGGGGTAGCGTCTTTGATTCATAATCAAAACGTCTTCGGTCCCGGGTTCGATCCCCGCCACTGCCTACATTTTGATAAATAATCAGCATTTGCGGCCGAAGACTTCCGGCATAAGAAGTCAGCCTCATTCTGCCAACGGCCTTGTCAAAGAGGGCGGAGGAGCGGATAGAGGTTCAGGTCACACTTGTCCTAGGGGTGGGAAATTGCCCCTAAAGGCGGAAGAATCGGCAATGATCAACGACATGAGGATGCAGAAGGCAATGGAAACCACTGCATTAAAGACACGTAACGTGTATCCACAGGACATGTGGCCTGTAATTGAAGAAGTGTCATGATGATCTCTCCATCGGCAAAAGATTCCGGAATAGTCCCCCATTCGGATCTCCGGCAGGGGACTGCCAAGGGGGAGGTTACCATGAGAAAAAGATTGAATAATCAACGAAAGGATAACGTTCTACGAGTCGGGGCGTGGAATGTCAGAAGCTTGAGCGTGGTATGGAAACTAGAAAATCTGAAAAGGGAAATGCAAAGGCTCAATCTAGATATAGTAGGGGTCAGTGAAGTGAAGTGGAAGGAAGACAAGGATTTCTGGTCAGATGAGTATCGGGTAATATCAACAGCAGCAGAAAATGGTATAACAGGTGTACGATTCGTTATGAATAGGAAGGTAGGGCAGAGGGTGTGTTACTGTGAACAGTTCAGCGACCGGGTTGTTCCAATCGGAATCGACAGCAGACCAACACTGCCAACGATAGTTCAGGTATACATGCCGACGTCGCAAGCTGAAGATGAACAGATAGAGAAAGTGTATGAGGATATTGAAAGGGTAATGCAGTATGTAAAGGGGGACGAAAATCTAATAGTCATGAGCGACTGGGAAGGAGTAGAAGAAAAGGTTACAGGAGAATATGGGCTTGGAACAAGGAATGAACGAGGAGAAAGACTAATTGAGTTCTGTAACAAGTTTCAGTTAGTAATAGCGAATACCCTGTTCAAGAAACACAAGAGGAGGAGGTATACTTGGAAAAGGCCGGGAGATACGGGAAGATTTCAATTAGATTACATCATGGTCAGACAGAGATTCCGAAATCAGATACTGGATTGTAAGGCGTACCCAGGTGCAGATATAGACTCAGATCACAACATTGTAGAGATGAAGAGTAGACTGAAGTTCAAGTCATTAGTCAGGAAGAATCAATACGCAAAGAAGTGGGATACGGAAGTACTAAGGAATGACGAGATACGTTTGAAGTTCTCTAACGCTATAGATACAGCAATAAGGAATAGCGCAGTAGGCAGTACAGTTGAAGAGGAATGGACATCTCTAAAAAGGGCCATCACAGAAGTTGGGAAGGAAAACATAGGTAGAAAGAAGGTAGCTGCGAAGAAACCATGGGTGACAGAAGAAATACTTCAGTTGATTGATGAAAGGAGGAAGTATAAACATGTTCCCGGGAAAATCAGGAATACAGAAATACAAGTCGCTGAGGAATGAAATAAATAGGAAGTGCAGGGAAGCTAAGACGAAATGGCTGCAGGAAAAATGTGAAGACATCGAAAAAGATATGATTGTCGGAAGGACAGACTCAGCATACAGGAAAGTCAAAACATTTGGTGACATTAAAAGCAACAGAGGTAACATTAAGAGTGAAACGGGAATTCCATGTTAAATGCAGAGGAGAGAGCCTCTATGAGGGTGAAGATTTGTCTGATGTGATAGCAGAAGAAACAGGAGTCGATTTAGAAGAGATAGGGGATCCAGTATTAGAATCGGAATGTAAAAGACCTTTGGAGGACTTACCGTCAAATAAGGCAGAAGGGATTGATAACATTCCATCAGAATTTCTAAAATCATTGGGGGAAATGGCAACAAAACGACTATTCACATTGGTGCTATAGCGTCCCCAGTGCCAAATTTTTTTCATGTAGCCGTAAAATAATAATTTCTCTGTGTAGGTTTAGATTGCAAAGAAATAATTTATGACAGAATGATCTAAAGAGACGACAAGATACGCTCTTTTGTTAATTTTTTAGTCGACTTCACTTCCTCTTTTGTCTTGAATGTGTCTAGAGGGACATCTTGCGTGTGCTGACGATTTAAGCATATTTGTATGAGTTAAGCATATAATATACTGATTTAATATTATTGTGCACTTTTAATTTGTAAGAGGTGATCCCGATTTCATGTCCGCCTTCCTTGAATTAACCTGCATTCAAGTAATTCACAGCTCAACAATCGCAGCGGCCGATGCAGCCAACGACGCCATTACGTGGCGATATTAACTTACGAAAATTTAACGGAAGCTGAAAACTCGCCCGCTATTAGAATAATATCAATTTTTCTCCACAGCCGCACGAAGTTGCAGAAATACGAGTACTTAGCTTTAAGATTCTTATTTTCAGTACCATAGCTGAGAGCCAGAGCCAGGACTCCGACTACAATACAATGGTCAACGGAGGTAAGAAAAATACTCTCGCGCGTGTGTGGGCCGCAATTTTAATTAATAACTAAAGATTTCTTGCTTTAAAGTGAACTGACTAGCCGAGGAAAGTAATATGAAAAGTTTATTACATTGTTCAACTTAAATATCATTTTTATTAAGGCCCACCACGTAAGTCGGCAACAATCAAAAAATAATAATAACAATAATAATATATACATTAAATTACGACGGCCGACGGACGCGAGAGTGCGTAGAATATATGAGTCTGGCGACATACCATCTGACTTTCGGAAAAGCATCATACACACAATTCCGAAGACGGCAAGAGCTGACAAGTGCGAGTATTATCGCACAATCAGCTTAACAGCTCATGCATCGAAGCTGCTTACAAGAATAATATACAGAAGAATGGAAAAGAAAATTGATCATGCACTAGGTGACGATCTGTTTGGCTTTAAGAAAAGTAAAGGGACGAGAGGCAATTCTGACGTTACGGCTAATAATGGAAGCAAGGCTATAGAAAAATCAAGACACGTTCATAGGATTTGTCGACCAGGAAAAAGCATTTGACAATATAAAATGGTGCAAGCTGTTCGAGATTCTGAAAAAAGTAAGGGTAAGCTATAGGGAGAGACGGGTCATATACAATATGTACAACAACCAAGAGGGAATAATAAGAGTGGACGATCAAGAACGAAGTGCTCGTATTAAGAAGGGTGTAAGACAAGGCTGTAGCCTTTCGCCCCTACTCTTCAATCTGTACATCGAGGAAGCAATGATGGAAATAAAAGAAAGGTTCAGGAGTGGAGTTAAAATACAAGGTGAAAGGGTATCAATGATACGATTCGCTGATGACATTGCTATCCTGAGTGAAAGTGAAGAAGAATTAAATGATCTGCTGAACGGAATGAACAGTCTAATGAGTACACAGTATGGTTTGAGAGTAAATCGGAGAAAGACGAAGGTAATGAGAAGTAGTAGAAATGAGAACAGCGAGAAACTTAACATCAGGATTGATGGTCACAAAGTCAATGAAGTTAAGGAATTCTGCTACCTAGGCAGTAAAATAACCAGTGACGGACAGAGCAAGGAGGACATCAAAAGCACACTCACTATGGCAAGAAAGGCATTTCTGGCCAAGAGAAGTCTACTAATATCAAATACCGGCCTTAATTTGAGGAAGAAATTTCTGAGGATGTACGTCTGGAGTACAGCATTGTATGGTAGTGAAACATGGACTGTGGGAAAACCGGAACAGAAGAGAATCGAAGCATTTGAGATGTGGTGCTATAGACGAATGTTGAAAATTAGGTGGACTGATAAGGTAAGGAATGAGGAGGTCCTACGCAGAATCGGAGAGGAAAGGAATATGGTTGAAAACACTGATAAGGAGAAGGGACAGGATGATAGGACATCTGCTAAGACATGAGGGAATGACTTCCCTGGTACCAGAGGGAGCTGTAGAGGGCAAAAACTGTAGAGGAAGACAGAGATTGGAATACGTCAAGAAAATAATTGAGGACGTAGGTTGCAAGTGCTACTCTGAGATGAAGAGGTAAGCACAGGAATGGAATTCATGGCGGGCCACATCAAACCAGTAAAAAAAAAAAAAAAAAACACTCCTCCTACTACCTTTCTTGAATATTGGTGTGACCTGTGGAACTTTCCAGTCTTTGGGTATGGATCTCTCGTCGAGCGAATGGTTGTATATGATTGTAAAGTATGGAGCTAATGCATCAGCATACTCTGAAAGGAACCTGATTGGTATACAGTCTGGACCAGAAGACTTGCTTTAATTAAGTGATTTGAGTTGCTTCACTACTCCGAGGATATTTACTTCTATGTTACTCATGTTGGCAACTGTTCTTGATTCAAATTCTGGAATATTTACTTCGTCGTCTTTTGTGAAGGCATTTCAATTTTCCTAACAATCAAAAGGGATGAGAAATTACAGGTAAGTTATACATCAGGAATGATATTTATTTTAATTTGTTACTATCAGCTGTATTCAGCACATTTTGTAGGCAGTCTCCACACATACCACTGAATGTACTATCAAAGTTATATCACCGCATTGAATGTACTATCAAAATTATATCACTGTCCAACATCGTTCGAGAGGTATGTCAAACACTGAAATGTGCAATTTCCAAAAACTAACAATAATTTCAAACCTTTTTCTCTTTTAAATGCTTAACATTAAATATTTAGCACATTAACTCCATTTGTAGTGGAAGCTCGAGTTTTTGAAGAATGGGGGTGCATAGGGTTTACTGGTAATACAGTTGGTAACAAACTGTAAATATATGATCAAGATATTCACAATATAAAACTGTTTCAGAGATACATCTTTCTCGAAGTGGAAACTAGTGAAAATTAATGGAATTACTGGTGTAGGTTGGGTTGGTTAGATGTACAACAGTAGTGGTTTAAAGGATGCCCTCCTGTAGATGGCATGACCCTTGAAGACTGGCTTTATCCAATAAGACACTGAGTAAGGTTTGCCTAAAATTTGATGCCTGGCGTGCTTGACTGATGACCAGCAGGGAAGATGACTACCTCACATACTGAGCTTCTCACACAGTTAAGATTCATTACAGGAGCTAGCAAGCTTGCTTTACTGTGTGGATGGCAATGCACATCAGCTAACTGATCATCAATCCTCCTCAAATTTCAAGCATCTTCTAACTCGATTTGTCATCTTCACAACGAACTGCTTGTCATTTCGTTAATGGTCATTCTAACTGTGATATTTCTAAATCAAACAAGATACTGCAAGAAATTCTAATAGTTTACAATGGAAAAAAGGAGTTATTGAGTTTGTGTTTACTGCATGTTAGGTCATACATTGCCTGCAGGTAGCATATCTTTGAAGTTGGGAGGAGATATATATAGCTTTTCATTCTTGAGAAAATGGGTTGTATGTAAAGCACTCCATTCCACTCATGTGCCCAAATGTATGGTGACACCGAAATATTCACATTTCATTTTTTCCATAAAATAAGACATAATATTTTGAAGTTCATTGTCAGCTGGTGAATTAGAGTTGCTTTGGCTTTTGCAATAAAAAGTGAATAAATTACTTGCTTTTTTATTGGAGAAGGGGCTTTTACATAAACTACTGCCCTCTCTAGCTGTCAGCTGTTACTTTAGTAATACACTGCTTCAGGAGTGTCACAATTTCAATTACATTAGAATGTTAGTGAGGTGGATCCTCAAACTTTTGCATTCTAGCAAAAAAATCAAATTACATAGCAACAAGAGAAGTGTAGGAGTTACTCAGAGGAAAATAGATCACCTCTTCTGTTGAAATTTCACAGAAGCTTACATCCCAGTTTATTTTTATTAATGCATTAATGGACATGAAACTTGCCAAAACGATTTTATTTCTATATCTGAATGATCTGAGAAATATAAAAACAATTCACAGCATTATTTTGTTTACGTAAAAACCTTTACTCAGTGTAAAATTACTGTGTAATTCAGTGTAAAATTACTGTGTAATTCATTCACTTCTGATATTTCGTAAGTCACAGATATTCTCTTTTTAACAGCTGTCCATGGCCCTTCAAATATTGCACTATTCAATTGAAAAAATCTGTACCTATTTGTATATTGCATCAGACAATGAAGTTTTGTACAACCACCATATGGCAAAACACTCTCCTTATTGTGTGGTATCATTCGTCAATACCTTGTTTTGATCTCTCAAAATTTTTTATAGGATGTGAAGGATATTGTAAATATTTCATTCTCACTTCATCGTTCGGTCCCACAAGAGGAATGGAGTACTTTACATATAACTGATTTTTCTCGAGTATGGAAATCAATATAGATCTCCTCCCAACTTTTAAGAATATTTCAATATGCTACCTAAACTGCGTACACTAATGTATTACCTACCATGCACCAAATGCAAACATAGCAATCCCAATTTTTCATTGCAAACTACTCTAAATTCTTGAAGCAGCTTCCTCAATTTAGAAATATGACAATAACTATGACCTTTACTGAAAGAACAAGTCTGTGTGACTCAATGCCCTAGTGCAAGCCTCTGAACTGCACACCACTTCGGTGACTTTGTCCCTAACCTACGCCAGTTGTCCAAGTGGAGAAAATGGACACAGTTTTATGTGGAATCCAATCACATGTTATTTCTGGCGACTCCTCACATTGTTGAGATGTGAAGGCTGGGTTAAAACACAGACTAAAAATCCGCAGTGACTGGGTTTCTGTTTTGGGCATGTGCTTTACTGCTAGACCACCAAGCCCAATATTACCGATATGAAAGAGGGTTCATTATGAAGCTGACAAATGAAGGTATAAAATGCATGAAAATCTTTTTTTTACTGAATGGTTTCTTTAAAATCATTTGAGAAACATTGCAGATTGACCGGTACACACATGACATTGTGTTTTGTCTCACAGGTGCACCAGCATTCTCCATTAGTTCTTGCCTTACAAGATTTGAGGCATAGGTACCATTCAGGAAACCTTACAAGTAAAACAGCAACAGAGCTATCACAGACAACATACGGAGCTCCCTGTAGGGTAGCCAGATAGACGATGGATTCTGCGAGGCAGCCTTCACTTGAACCAGTAAGAAAGCTTAAAGAAAATCTTAGTCCAGCTGAGACTGTTTTTACACCACACGTGAACGAGCATCAGCAAATGATAATTCTCTTTGCTGTGAATGGTAGGCATGCATGAGTCGACAGCTTACAATTGTGTTTGGTTTACATTCACTGGTGCTCATTCATTTTCCACTGTGTGTTGGCCTTTTGCACCCTCTCCGATTTGGTGCTAGCAGCATCACAGATTAGAGGGCTTCTATAGCTGAAGGCTCTGTACACGGATCTGATCAGACAAATACAGCATAATATCAACGGCAGTGGTAAATGGTGCAACAAGGGTAGGATTCATTATGATTATGAAGGTAATGCAGAGTGCATTACTGTGACGCATTCAGTGAAATGGTTGTTCTCACCAAATTCAACAGCAAGGCAACATGACCAACGTTAGTTCAGGTACACCTGCAGATGTCACAAGCAGCAGCTTATCGAGTTCTGCAATAAATTTCAGTAAGTAATGGCAAATATGCTATTCAAAAATCACAGGCGGAGAAGATTAAACATGGGAAATTCAGGATGGAATGTAACAATATTAGAGAAGGAAAGTGGACACTCACCATATAGCACAGGTGCTGAGTTGCTATAGGCACAACAAAAAGATTCAGACAATTATAGCTTTCGGCCATTAATTCCTTTGTCAACAATACACCCACACCCCCATTCCCACCCCCAACCCCGCAGTCTCAGACAACTGAAACCACACTACAAGCAGCCGCAACAGTGCACGATGGGAATGGCGACTGGTTGGGTGTAAGGAGGCTGGTGCAGGATGGGGGAGGGATAGTATGGTAGGGGTGCCGGTCAGTGAAGTGCTGCAGTTTAGACAGGGGGCAGGGGAGAAGTGGGGAGGGGGGGGGGGAAGTAGCGGAAAGGAAAGAGATAAAAAGTAATAAAAAGACTGGTTGTGGTGGTGTAATGAAGGCTGTGTAGCGCTGGAATGGGAACGGGGAGAGGGCTGGATGGGTGAGGATTGCGTATTTCACTGCAGGCATCAGGAACTGTCCTAGATCTAGCAGCTATCAAAATGCAAAACAATTACTAACATCCATATTGAAAGTTACTAATAGCCAGAATGTAAATGCCAGCCTTTGTTCATGTTAAGTTGATCACTGGTAACTAGTGTACTGCTTTTAAATTCTCTTCCCAACTGTAATGGAAAGCATCTGAAACGTATCGACCAACATTTATGCAAGTTTTGGAATCGTGTTAAGGAAGGCTGGAGCTGTACTTCAGTGTTTAAGCACACTACCACAACACATTTCACAATTATGTACAAATTCAGATACATTCATATTTCTATTCATATTCCATTTTGCATGCTTTGTCAAGCATGCTCTCAATGCAAAATAATCATGTTTAAATACCATAGCTCTACATTGTAGACTTAACTAGTATTGTAAGAGTGTAAAATTGTGTGAAGGTTAATAATGCAAAAAAATCATATAGCTTTTGTATGGTTGGCACCAAGGAAGTTAGAATCTTGGCACACTATTTCTCTCATGTCCTCCGCGATCTAAATGCTTGTCCACAGGTAGGAATGAATAGTAACCAACACTGGCAAATTGTCTGCAAATGGTCATTCACTTGTGTCTGCTTCCATTCACACTGGTTAAATAAGGACTGCTTTTGGGTCTCACTTGAAGAGGACAACAAAATGGAAAGCACTGATCGTTGGATCAGGATAACAAAGTTATTCACATCTAGTTGCCTAAGGGATGTGACCCAACAACCAGTCAATGAATGAGCAATGGCCACAACTCTTGTGGTATTCACCATTGTCAAAGTGCTCCATTAACTCAGATACCAATTGCCACAGTCAGTGCCAGATGATTGTTATTTGTTTTTGCTGTTTGCATTGTTTTTCTGGGTGTTGTGTTTATTTTAGGCAATAGATTATCCTACACAAGTTGCAAAAGTGCACAGAAAAAAAATACAACTACTACCACCCTACGAACAACAGTCAGTACCATACATTAACAGAAAGTGTGAATGTATCCAGAATGGACATAGCCTGCTGTCAGTTGTACACCCATATTGTGTGCACAGACATCACCCTTCCCATGCTCAGCTGTCAAATCACTTTTTTCTTTTAACAGAGCTATAATTTGCAGCTGGGACATATTCATTTCATTGGAAACAATTAACACAGAGGCATTCTGCCGAGTATCCAATTGTTACACTGCACAAGCTGTGCCACCGTTCCAACACAGAAGCTGTGAAACTTGTGGGTGTTTCAAGTGTGTCGTAAATTCAAGTACACTTCTGTATTCTGATATTATGCAAATATAATCTTCTGTAGAAATATGAAATACAGGAATTTTTTTTTTTTGTGTGTGTGTGTGTGTGTGTGTGTGTGTGTGTGTGTGTGTGTGTGTGTGTGTGTGTGTGTGTGTACTTTTCACCAGTACCAAGGCAGAATCTGTAGACACATTTTTATGTAACAGACAGAAGTAATGAAACTGCACCATGCTTTGTTTAACACTATTTCAAAGCAACTGGCTAACCTGAGTAAACAATTGAAGTTAAGGCACCCAATAAAAAATTATCACGTGACAGACAAAATGCTACAGTAACGTGACATTTTCCATGTTTGAGTGTTCTTCACAGCCTACATGGAATCTATTAAATAATTAATAGGAATGTGGAACCTACTAACTGGTTAGAACTGGAATGTTCTGAATTATTACTAATTAACAGTGGCGGATTGTGGAGGTTTTTTTACGTGTTCACAGGAAGATGAACGAGAAACTTCCATACATCATAAAAAGGCCAAAAATAAATAAAATAATTGCTATAAAGAATGACACTTCCTTTATGATGAGTGTTTGCAAGAAAATCCCATTCTCCTCTCCTTAAGTGCAGAGAATCTGTCAACAACACATTCACTGAAGTCTAGGAAACCATACAGAGCCTCCTTAATGGGAAGCGCTGCTAGTGCTACGAGCCTCTCTCGACTCTTAGTACTTCACAGAAAAGTACTTATTCCCTTCATTCTGCAAGTAATAATAGTAGCTAACTTACTTGCAAGTAGGAGGCACAGCGGCCACTTCATAAAGATAAGTTAGGTTTATTTTCTTTTTAGAAATAAAGTACTGTAATAATTTGAAAGTTTAATGTACAGATCATTTCTGGATTCCTGCTGCCAGCCATTGCAACTTGTCTTCTTCCTTGTTTGTGTTGGTGCCGACTCCCTCAGTAGCTGACAAAAATGGTGGGAGTAACTTCAATTTACAGTTGACAAAAATTTAAAATAAAGTTATGCTCATTATAAATATTTCCTCTGAAAATCTATCTTCTTAAAGTTGTGGATGAACTACCAATGTTGGTGAGTGAACAGTAAGGCATAATCTAGCAGTGTGGAAAGAAACTGCCTTTGTGAGAAGCAAGAAAGCAGTAATAAAACCACCTCTGCAGAAAGGTGCAATGTAACAGGGACGTTCGGAACTTTTTCCTCATTGGGAGTTTTCTGGTGTGGTGCAACATCCTAGAACACACACCTACAGCAATTCTAACTGCTGTTCTCCATGATGACCAGTGTTTCCAGATACCCATTGCAGAAAAAGTTCTAAGAGCCCTGTCAGGAGGTAGCATCTTACAGAATCTCTATTAGCAGCAGGAGTAGGAAATGGCCTATGAAACTGCCTAAATTTTGCTACCGTTTTAGATTTTCTAGATGGCCTGAAAGCAGAATAATTTTGTGGAGCAGTTTGGAGCTTGCAAAATCTAGGAGTATCAGCAGCTCTCATGGCATGTGGAAGCTGTGTGCCCTCTGGGGCAGAGGTGGTGTTTTCATCTTGTACTTCGAAGTACAGGTTATCCTTCGAGAGTAATTAAGTTACTTAGTAAAAAATGGAAGGTAGAGAATCTGAAGTGCTTTACCAGGTGGTGTGGACTTCTGCTTAGGCACTGTCCTGTTTTCTCTGCAGTTGCTCCAATTTAGTGAGTATGGATGGCTCTGAGCACTATGCGGCTTAACTGCTGAGGTCATCAGTCGCCTAGAACTTAGAACTAATTAAACCTAACTAACCTAAGGACATCACACACATCCATGCCCGAGGCAGGATTCGACCCTGCGACCATAGCGGTCACGCAGTTCCAGACTGAAGCGCCTTTAACCGCATGGCCACACCGTCCGGCTGTGAGTATGGACTTGTTCGGTAAAAAGGAGACCTCACAGTAGAGCATGGAGCTAGCTGGAGGTGGCGGTGATAATGTTGCACTTTGATAGTTAGTTCATGGCATGTGTTAATTAATAAATTTCTTTGTTCCCTATTGAATGAACTGTACTATTGTTTCGTTGGGTGGTTATTATTGGCAGAAGTAGTTAGTGGCCAGTTGGATGCAGTGGAGTGAACAGTCAATGGTGAAAATATTCCAGTCAAGTGGCCCGATGTATTCTTTACTGAAAGTATTTAGGTGGCTATAGGGCTTTGACATTTGGAGTTGTGAGAAATTTAATCCTGTCTCGGCGTCAAAGCAAGCCTGATGACCATGATTTAGGTAAATGTAATGGAGTAACTATGCAAATTTAATTCCCCATCTGCTGACAAAGCGTCATCAGTGAGAGTACAGATTGTGGTAGCAGCTCCAAATGTGATTGCGTGATGCCACAGAAGCTCTGACGTACAGCCAAATACTTGTGCAGGAATTGCAGATTAGTGGCGCAGACGTAAAGACATACCCTGGTTGTGGAAGTAGTTGCGGTAGTAGAGTGCGCCACGGTCGACCCCCTCGATGGCTGCACGCTGCCGGCGCAGTGGACAGGCACCGGACCGCCAGTGGGACTCGCCAGCCGGGAACTCCAGCACACTGACCCCTGCGGCCAGTGGCGGACGGTGTAGTGGTGGCGCTCGACCACCTCCACCACCACCACTGCTGCCACCACCACCTCGTGTCAGGCTCACAACACGCTCCGCCTCGCCACCCACTTCATTCCGGAAGAATGGGCAGCTACAATGTAACACACCAACTCCGTTGTAATCCTCTCTCTGCACAAGTCATTAACCAACTATTGACTGCATGGACCCTTTTGTTCTCTTAGAAAAACTTATGTTTTAGGGAATTCATGGGTTTATAAATAACTGGTTTGAATCTTTCTTAAACAGAATGTAAAAAGTTGAAGTGAATAAATCTAAAGATGTCGGAAGAAGAGAAAATTTTAGTCACAGGGGAGAAATCAGTTAGTGGTTAGATTTTGGGTTGCACTTAACATTCATCAAACAGAAATGGTACTTTCTGTATTCTAATAAATCCCTCTAGAGAAAAAGCATAGAAGTGTTGGTTATGATAACTTTTAAAGAATTATTAAGTAGTTCTCTCACAATAGACTCTCCCTTAATTTTGAGAGAACACAGTATTCCGGTCTGTACAAGAAATACGGAAGGTAGTTTCACTATAATGACATGATGCACACTATATCAACTGCGCCATTTTGTTTTGTCTCCTCTAATGGTATACTTCAGTATTGTGATCCACATATTTTTATGTACAACAGGACTGCAGACAGTCAAATTAATTACATAATTTTATTTCTTTAAATTGATCATTTAAACTTTGTGAATGCCTCTCATATATTAGGAACAATTTACATGTTCCTCGAAGAGCAGGTTTAAATGAACGTGGAAAGCCACATATGGTTAGATGTGCCACAAAGTGGACATCAGTACTACATGCACAGAGAACAAGCAGTGTGCATAAAGTGCTACAAGGAAATGATCAGTCTTTGCTTTCACTGCAGGAGGTGCATTAGTATGTGCAGTGAACAACATGAAAAGATGATTTCTGTCACTGTGGATGAATAAATGGAGGAGGGAAAGGGCAGTATGACATTTCTTAAAAATGTGACTTACTTTCGAGGATGAATACTAATTCTGAAACTGACAGTATGCAAGGATAACTACTGATTCCTGCTGAAACTGTGCAACAGATTTACAATGGAGACACTGATAAGAAAAACAATTTTTTCCAAGAAGTCAAGATTTAAGATTTCAAGTCACTGGTGAACCAAAGTCTGCCAAAAGCTTTTGCCATGTACAAACCACTGTTACCATGAATTGTGTTCGAGGTTTCAATGACATGTCTTTCTTGGCAGCACTGTGAAAACAGGGTCTCTCTCTTTTTAATTTTCTGCTCTGCTTTCTGCTGCCTACATCCTCAACATACAGCACATTTCATTTAATACTTTATTATGTCTGTTTCTGCTGTGTTAATCTTTACTTCAGTAGATCTGATAACACACACAACACTAAACACATATCCAACACAGTGGATCACATGGCATACGAAGAGGTTATTCAGGGTGTCTTCTCTCTCAGTGGACATGTATTTTTCCACCACGTACAAACTCTAGGGACTGATCAATGAGAGGTTAGGGAACAAAATATGTCTGGAAATGCATGGTTTCCCAATCGTATATTGTTTCAGAGATTGCAGTCTAATATATGCTGTACCATGCAGCCACAGTTACAGTATGTGCTAAAATGGTTTCCATGTGCCTCGATACACGCATGTACGTGCCGTAGAGTGTTCTGTCTCATGCATTCACATCAGCTACACTGCATCCAAACAGTGCAAAGACAGCATAAATATACTGCTCCAGTGTCTCCACATCTGGAATGGGCTCTGCATACATGATATTTTGAGATTATCCCATAACCAGAAATCCCAAGGGTTGGGATCGGTGAACGAGCAGGCCATGCAACTGGAGCCCCTCATCTAATTCATTGACTGGGGAAGACACTGACTGAGATATGTTTGGACATTTAATGGTCAAGTGTGCTGGAGCATCATCATGTAGCAGCCACTTAACCCTCCAATCATCAATAACACTTCTTCCAGCAGAGGAGGCTAAGTCACCCCACAAGAAATGCTGATAGTTTTGGCCTGTTAGGCGATGTGGGAGGAAGATTGGTGCCAAAATACAGTCGCCAATTATCCTGGCCCACACATTCCAGCTGCACTGATCCTGATGATTCGCCATCACTGTACCATGAGAATTCTGCATACTATCTCACAGATGACTGTTAAGAAAGTTGAAGATACCACTCCACATAAAGATAGCCTCATCTGTGGATAGAATGGATGACGCAAAGGCCGGAATCGTGGCTGCCTGGTGAAGTGTGACAAAACTGTTCTTGCAGTCTAAAGACTGTTTCTAGTAAGCCCTGCACATACTGTAACTGATAAGGATAGTAACAATTGTCATAGAGAATGTTCCACAAAGTCATCTGGCTTACCCAGTACTGGTGGGCCAACTGCCTGGTACTGACGTGGCAGATGCCTTCCACAGTATTCATCACATTTTTCTCCACGTCTGGTCAAATTTTTCGGGTATTCCTTCATGATTTCCTGCTTCCTGAAATGACCCTGTCTCAGACAAACAACAAAACACTGTTGCAAACATTGAATGCTGTGGTTATTATTGGCAGGGATAGGTCTCCTGATACAACCTTGGTGCCTGCCACATGCTGCAATTTGCCTTTCTGCAAGTAAACACCATGATGGCAAGCACTCAATCTGAATACGGAACCACTTTGTAGAGTGCTGTATCACATCCACTACAACGTGAGTCAGCAAAAGAACTGAATTGGACACGACATTACCGATTACTATGGCAGGAGAGGGTGCTAGAACAAGACCTATGAGGAACAGTACCAACTTGTAGGAAGAAACCAAGCATGCTGTAGCTACACGGTACGACGCATATTAGACTGCAGTCTCTGTTAAAAGTATGATTGAACAAATGGTCTCTAGCATGGAAACCATGTATTTCTGGGGATAAGTTCACTAGACCTTTTTTGCACAATATTCTCTCATCAATCAATCCCTGGAGTTTGTACACTATGGAGAAAAAAATCACTCTGTAGAGGAACTTGCACAAGACAGAAGCCCTACTACTTCAACTATATGGATTACCAAAGATCTATATGAATAATGTTCCATTAAGACTGACTGTTAGCATTCCTGGCTGACCGACACACAAACTGGCAAAACACTTGTCTATCTGCTCCAGTCACTTTTGGGGAAACCTGACATATACATAAAAGACTCAGGACATTTCATTGAGAAGCTGAGGAAACTAAAACTAGGGCCTTCCAAACACACTTGAACAGCCTCTATGCCAACATAAAATCTACCATGGAAGTAGGAAAGGACAAATAGCTACCCTTTCTAGATGTGCTTGTGACAAAGGATGGTGGAAGCCTGGGACACAGCATGTATCAAAAACCAACACACACTGACCGATACCTGCACAAACTCTCAAATCACATCCAGGCATGTTTTCATTTTCCTGAACGTTATTTATTAGTGCCCGTGTTTCACATATTAGACGATGACTGCCAAATTTTATAAGTTGTGACACTATCCCATCTCGACCATGTGCATGGTTATTTTACAATTTATATATATCACTAACTCCACTCCCTCCATTGTTGGTATTTCTGCTTCATCCCTTTATCTTCTCCTGCCTCTGAAACAACGCTTAGCATAAATTTAACAAGGTTATAAATGACTGTTACGGATAATGTCTCATATTGTTCAGCTGTTCATGATAGAATACCAATTACGGCAACAGAGAAAGACAATTATTCGGTGGACGTAAAAGACGGGGTGTGGACGTAAGAGACGGGGTGTGGACGTAAAAGATTTGAAGCAGACTGAACTGCTCTAAGTTGTCACACAAAAGAAACCCCAGCTTCCAACAAATTACGGAAACAAATATGACCTGCACGTTCTCCTCAGTTTTTGTTCTCGCTAATCGAATACCTGAGTACTAGCCACAGGGCGCCTGAAGCCACGTATGATAACAATGCCACCTCGCTGCGCGAGCTATCAGTACCAATCATTCGTCATTTCCCTTTCTCCTCGGCACACACGCACCTCTCTAGCAGGTCGTTGCAGCGGCCGTCGCCCGGGTCGTGCTCCTCGGGGGCGGCGTCGGGCCCCGAGTCGGCGGGCGACTCCGGCGTGGCGGCCCTGGCCGCCGCTGCCGCCCCCGCGCCGCCGCCGCCCACGCCGGCCGCCGCCCCCGACGCGGCCGAGGCGCCGGTGGCCGTGTTGCGGCGGCGCGCCAGCTGCAGGCCGCGCAGGCGCAGAGCGGCGCAGCCCAGCGAGCCGGCCGTCAGCGACTGCACGTCGTGGTGCGCGAACTGCAGCTGCCGCCACCGGCACCGCCCCTGCTGCTGCTGGTGCTCCGCCGAGTCGGGGGTCGCGCACCCAGAGTCGTCCGGCGTAGAGATTTGCCTGAGAGGACACACATTCCTTCGGTCAGGTGGTGACAAACGTCGACATTGGCTACGCAGGATTTATTTTAAATTTTGTGACTGACCAGGTGGCTATCCTCAGCGGCACAACATACGAGGGCGACAATGACAATTCTTACAAGGGAACCTCCCCATCGCACCCCCCTCAGATTTAGTTATAAGTTGGCACAGTGGATAGGCCTTGAAAAACTGAACACAGATCAATTGAGAAAACAGGAAGAAGTTGTGTGGAACTGTGAAAAAATAAGCAAAATATACAAAATGAGTAGTTCATGGCAAGATAGGCAACATTCAGGACGCTGGGACCGCAGCAGCGCCGTGGTCTCGTGGTAACGTGAGCAGTTGCGGAACGAAAGGTCCTTGGTTCAAATCTTCCATCGAGTGAAAACTTTAATTTTTTATTTTCAGTTTATGTGACAAACTCTTATGTTTTAATCACTTTTTTGGGAGTGATTATCACATCCACAAGAAAACCTACATCGGGCAAGGTAGAAGAATCTTTTTACCCATTCGCCAAGTGTACAAGTTAGGTGGGTCGACAACATATTCCTGTCATATGACGCACATGCCGTCACCAGTGTCGTATAGAATATATCAGATGTGTTATCCTGTGGATGAATCGGTTGACCTATGACCTTGCGATCAAATGTTTTCGGTTCCGATTGGAGAGGCACCACCTTTCGTCTACTAATAGCACGGTTTTGCGATGCGGTCGCAAAACACAGACACTAAACTTATTACAGTGAACAGAGACGTCAATGAACGAACGGACAGATAATAACTATGCAAAAATAAAGAAAGTAAAATTTTCACTCGTGGGAAGACTTGAACCAAGGACCTCTCCTTCTGCAGCTGCTCACCCTACCACGGGACCACGGCGCTCCTGAGCTCACGTTCTCCTTTATGTTGCCTATGTGGCCAAGACTGATGACCAGTTTGTATATTTTGCTTATTTTTTCACAGTTCCACACAACTTCTTCCTGTTTTCTCAATTGATCTGTGTTCAGTTTATCAAGGCCTATCCACTGTGCCAAGTTATAACTAAATCTGAGGGGGGTGCGATGGGGAGGTTCCCTTGTTAGAAAATCAAGTAATGATTAGTTTTTAAAAGTACTGTAAGCTAGCCAGTTAATTTTTACAATTTCGAAGAAAGTATTTGTTTTTTAACGAATTCTTCTGCCAGATTCCATAAATGTTTTAAATTTTTCAATTAAACCTAACCCGAAAATTTAAGTCTTAGTAATAGATGTCACTTTCCCTAATGGATGTTATATTCAATATTTTCGAGTTTATAGACATTCCTTACACATCAATATCTCTAAAAAAATTATATTTTGTGCAAAAGTCAGCAACAATTATTTGAAACTTCCTGGCAGATTAATACTGTGTGTCGAACCGAGACTCGAACTCGGGACCTTTGCCTTCCGCGGGCAAGTGCTCTACCATCTGAGATACCCAAACAAGACTCACGCCCCGTCCTCACAGCTTTACTTCTGCCAGTACCTCGTCTCCTACCTTCCAAACTTTACAGAAGCTCTCCTGTGAACCTGCAGAACTAGCACTCCTGAAAGAAAGGATATTGTGGAGACATGGCTTAGCCACAGCCTGGGGGATGTTTCTAGAATGACATTTTCACTCTGGAGCGGAGTGTGCGCTGATATTGAACTTTCTGGGGTAGCTCAGATGGAAGAGCAATTGCCCGCGAAAGGCAAAGGTCCCGAGTTCGAGTCTCGGTCCGACACACAGTTTTAATCTGCCAGGAAGTTCCATATCAGCGCACACTCCGCTGCAGAGTGAAAATCTCATTCTGGAAACAATTATTTGCATTTAATAAATTCTTTTCTAGGGTGGCCATAAAGTAGTCGTCGTCGACGTTCCCACCCCCCTCCCCCTCATAGTACACTCTTAGCAGCATACACCATAGATGTCTGAGGCTTTAAAGTGCACTGATACTGTTAAGAGTGCGCCGAAAGATATTTTCAGGCTCTGGAACCTATTTACACATCAATATCTCTCTATAGTGTATGTTGTTAATATAAGTAAACATTAACGAATTTTTATTTAGAGTGGGCGTAAAGAACGACCCCCCCCCTCACCCTGGTAATGCGCATTATGAAAAATGCGTTGATATAGCGAGGATTATGGTCTCACGTCTAACTGTTGTAAAATGTCTTCGATTTTACTCATACTAATGGCCAAGGCAGCTCGAAAGAATTCGTGAGATGTTGGTCGATCTCTTTCACAATCGCTGAAAGATGAAGTTCCATGTTCTGGCACTAGACGGGCCAAGAGATCCTTTTACCATTGGCGTCGTTCGATGCGGTAGGGAGGGGATCTTGTCGGCACACTGCTCTCCCGGGCGTTTCTTGACCTTGGAACCACTACTACTCGATCAAGTATCTACTCAGTTAGCCTCACGCGGCTGACTGCACCACGTTCCAGTCCTCCCACGTAGAAAAACATCTTGTGGCAGTATCGGGAATCGAACCTAGATCCTTCGCTTGACAGCTACGCTGGAGATTGACTTTGAATTCGGTGTACCAATTATAAATTATATACGCAGATTGAAGCGACAAATGAAAATTTGTACTAGATCAGGATCTGATCCCGTCTCCTGCTCACTAGGCAGATGTACTACGCCACACCGGCAGAGTGACTTTGCGTAACTCCACACACTAATGCACTTAACCACTACGCCCCACTGGCTTTGCATTCCCTAATTCCCATTCACACCTCAACTCACTTGGTATTCCCCCTAAACTTGAACAGCATACATCACAGATGTCCGAGACGTGAAAAGGTCTCTGGAACCACCATTCAAATATAAATTGTCTTAGATGGGGCTTTTTCGCCAAATGCATTTTTACTCCGATCTTCACAATGTTTAGGCGTTAATGATTATTAAAATCGTAAACAAAATCATAGCCCAGAAGTGTTCAGTTAGATTCATTTTTCGGTTCATACAGAATCTTTAAATGACGATAATGAACAAAATATTACAGCACACCTAACGAAGTAGATGGCAATCGACTAGCTAAACGCCTGAAAGTAGTCGTCAAATATAAACAAGTTGGTATTTGTTTTTGGAACCATGGCAGTCTAAAATCTTTCAGTGTTTTACTAACACATATCGTATTTATTTAGATGTACGAGGCATTTTCAGAATAATGATTTAACTAAATTGATGACACTTTTTTTAACCAGACTAAAGGATAAAATTATTTCTCAAAGTTCCGTACAGATTCCTTACTCCATAAAGAGATTTCTGAAAATCTGTGGTTATGAATTTTTAATAGCTATGAAAATGTTAATTGTCAGACTTACAAAGAAATCATCGTGCATACATAACACGTAACTCATGGATAAATAGTTCACCTCCAAACTCATCTACTGCACGCACAACACGTTTTTCTTACAAATCTAACAATTAATATTTTCGCAGCTATTAAAAATTACTGAAATACTCTTTCAAATTCTGAAGGTGGCAGGGGTAAAATACAGGGAGCGAAAGACTATTTACAATTTGTACAGAAAGCAGATGGCAGTTATAAGAGTCGAGGGGCATGAAAGGGAAACACTGATTGGGAAGGGAGTGAGACAGGGTTGTAGCCTATTCCCGATGTTATTCAATCTGTATATTGAGCAAGCATTAAAGGAAACAAAAGAAAAATTCCGAGTAGAAATTAAAATCCATGGAGAAGAAATAAAAACTTTGAGGTTCGCCGATGACATTGTAATTCTGTCAGAGACAGCATAGGACCTGGAAGAGCAGTTGAACGGAATGGACAGTGTCTTGAGAGGAGGATATAAGATGAACATCAACAAAAGCAAAACGAGGATAATGGAATGTAGTCGAATTAAATCTGGTTATGCTGAGGGTATTAGATTAGATTAGGAAATGAGACGCTTAAAGTAGTAAAGGAGTTATGCTATTTGGGGAGCAAAATAACTGATGATGGTCGAAGTAGAGAGGATATAAAATGTAGACTGGCAATGGCAAGGAAATCATTTCTGAAGAAGAGAAATTTGTTAACATCGAGTATAGATTTAAGTGTCTGGAAGTCGTTTCTGAAAGTATTTGTATGGAGTGTAGCCACGTATGGAAGTGAAACATGGACGATAAATAGTTTGGACAAGAAGAGAATAGAAGATTTGAAATGTGGTGCTACAGAAGAATGCTGAAGATTAGATGGGCAGATCACACAACTAATGAGGAGGTATTGAACAGAATTATGGAGAAGTGATATTTGTAGCACACCTTGACTAGAAGAAGGGATCGGTTGGTAGGACATGTTCTGAAGCATCAAGGGATCGCAACAGATTCAGAGGGACATAGGTGGCAGTAGGTACTGGGAGATGAAGCTTGCACAGGATAGAGTAGCATGGAGAGCTGCATCAAACCAGTCTCACCACAGCAGCAACAACATTAAAAATTTTCAGAACTATCTGAGGGGGGCTAAGAATCTGTGAGACAAAGAAATTATTTTTTGGTTTTTAGTCCAATTTAAAAATGTATTATACTAAAATTTTTATTTAAATAATTATTTTCTGCTTCTTGGATTATTGTAACTGGGACTCTGACAATGACTGGGAACGACTCTCACAACCAGAAGATTCTGGCCGTCACCTGAGTATGAACAGTACGACAACAAACAAGAGGGGGTTACGCCAACACAGGGCACAGTAGCACAACGAACAGAGGACACAGTAGCATACAAAGTTCAAAGAAGTAGAGCAAGAGCGAAAACGTAAGTCGTAAACGAAGCAATGGCGCGTAATGAGAACGATAAGAGAGCACAGCGAACACACACCTGAAAGAACTGTGGCGCTCCTAGCTATTTATGCGGCCGCCAATACCAACTGGGCAGCGAGGTGGCGACGGTAAAGCGACCCTGCCATGGCAGCACTGCAGAGACGGTGCCGTCTAACGCCCGTTATCTAGTTCCACATACATCCCCTGGCTTGCATTTCAATACAACCCGCACAACATGGTGGTCCTGCAGGGCAGCTCAGATGTCAAGGGTTAACCCTTTTCACCCCCATCCCCACGGCAGCTAAGTCGATCTGACAGACAAGACAGCGAGTTTATATTGCATTGTCATCCAGTTCTGAGTAATGTTTAGAATTTCGATACTCTAGTTGACTGGCGAGTTGGGTCATAAACAATTGCAAAATTCCAGGATGAGATTTTCACTCTGCAGCGGAGTGCGTGCTGATATGAAAGTTCCTGGCAGGTTAAAACTGTGAGCTGGACCGAGACTCGAACTCGGGACCTTTGCCTTTCGCGGGCAAGTGCTCGATCGACTGAGCTACCGAAGCACGACTCACGCCCCGTCCTCACAGCTTTACTTCTGCCAGTACCTCGTCTCCTACCTTCCAAACTTTACAGAAGCTCTCCTGCTAGCCTTGCAGAACTAGCACTCCTGAAAGAAAGGATATTAAGGAGACATGGCTTAGCCACAGCCTGGGGGATATTTCCAGAATGACAATTTCACTCTGCAGCGGAATGTGCGCTGATATGAATCTTCCTTCATTCTGGAAACATCCCCCACGCTGTACTCGGTATAGCGTGAGAACATGACTCCAATTGAGGTAATAACGAACGCGCAATTTTTTTTTTACTGTCGCGTTAAACGTACTAGGAACACTACAGTGCTGTTTTCTGCCTTTGACGATGCAGTTGGGTTTCAGACGCTGCAGAAGAGCTACCCGCGGTCTCCGCCGCTAGGACGACACGGGTCGAGGGTCAAAGCAGGAAGTTTCTTTCCGCCTGCCATCCCCGCGAAATGGGACAGCGCTAACGTGATAAGCCGAAAGGCGCCCGGGGACAGCTGAGTCAGTTGCACGGCGCCCACGCCGTCCCGGGCCGCAGCTACCCTACTGCCATTTCACAAAGACTTCTGGCACACGACATTGTATCGAACCACGTGAGAGAGATTCAACATTGCTGTGATGATATCCCAAATTGAATGCTACCCTGGTGCCTGGTTCACGATGCCATTCAGCATTTGTAGTTTACTTGCTGCAGTGCCTTGCCACACAAAGTGACACAGGACCAATTATTTTTAATACACTTCAAACAAATTTTCGCACTTCATATTTTCTCTGTATGGAAAGATGATTAGTTGCACCAGCTATTACATTTTGCAATAAGTTTTTGGAGAATTAGTCTATTGTTTCAGCTCAGTTTTCACTGTTTCAAGTAGGGCTGTGTTTGAGCACGTCTAGATCCGTTCGAACAGTTTACGTCACAGTTCGAGAATCACTGGTTTTGTTCGATCTTTTGATCGGCACGCGATCTAGTTACTTTTGTTGGTACTATATCCATGACCCGCCTTATCGTTCGTATGGCACTGTGGATTTTCGTAATAAAAATATGAAACAAACCATCTTTTTGAGTATATGTCTAACAACGGTAACTAACCAATAACTAATCGCTCGTCCTGCGATCTAAGTCTGATGGCAGTATTTCCAAGAGGGATATTGCCGCTGTAATTTATTCTCGCAATAGATATTGCTGTCCATCACTATATATTTGGTTTCGTAGGCATCACAAATTGAGGTAAATCGTACAAGAAATTCTAGGGATTTTTGGTAACAACCTTTCCCCATTATATATCACATATATGTTTCAAGTCAGATTACGAAATATTATGTAGACAAGTCATCTACTTCCTGTGTTTAAAGAAAAGTGATCTCTTGGCTACGCTACAGGTAAACGTCACAATCTCTGTCAACCGTAGATTGCTAAACCTTCGTAAAATTTACTACTGTTTCAGCAGGGTGTGAAACAGGCATCTTGAACTTAGTTTTAATGTAACAACCCCCCCCCCCCCCCAAGGGCTAGACTGTATGCTGGTCAAATCCAAACATCAGTAAAAGTTTCTTCAAAAACCTCCAAAAATGCTCTCCGGACCAAGCTACAACAATTTGTACGAACAAACTTTTACTCGGTGCATGCTTTAACGCCCCCCATACACACTGACTTTTAGTTCGCGTGTGGCTGCTGTCTTGTGCTAGTACTTCCATCGCGGAGGGTAAACCGTGGAGCACAATACACAATCTACTCCTCTTCGAGATAGTAAACGCCCCATCCCTCGGAAGGATAACCGCCAACACTGTATGAAAGGCTACGGAGAAATCAGGAATTGTTTTAACGACGGCCGGATCTGCAACCGCAAAACTCTAGTTGCAAACATGTATCAGTAACTTTCAAGGTTAGGTCCGGAATTTAGTACGATACGACCATCAGTGACGAATCCCAAACTCTGATAACGTGCTCTTTTCACAGGAAACATCCGGAATTTGCCTGGAGAGAATCAGGGAAATCACGGAAAATCTAAATCTGGATATCCGGACGCCATTTTGAACAGTCGTCCTCCCGGATACGAATCCAGTGTGTTAGCCACCTCGCTCGGGCACGTTTGCTGGTTATGAAGTTTTTTTTCCAATAAGATAGTATTCAGTACTTTCAGATATTTTTGTGGCTAATATTCTCCGTTTAAGTTACAGTATTCCGTAACAGCACTTCATCGTGCTCATGGCAATTTAGTTTTGGAACATTCTTTGTCATCAACTGATTCTATTTGTTAGGTTTTAAATTGGGCAAAAGTGGAGTAGCGTCATAGACTATAATAACAAAAGCATTGGTATCAGTAATTTATAGTCATCCGTCGAACAAACACGGAAAGCCAAAGACTAAATGTTCCACCATATACTGTTTTTCGTAAGCACCATCATGAACGTTTGTGAACAAATTAGTCTGACAGTCCTTTTAATTTAACAATGGTCGTAGCTTTTGAACATGCCACCAGAAATGACATGGCAAATAATTCGAATGTTCCGCTTTGAAGGACATTAGGAAAATTCCAAATACTGTAGCAGTCATCAGCTACTATGAAATTATTGACGTTTGCAGTTCTAATTGACAATTCTAAACACTGTCTATATAATTGTAGTTCTAATAGTTTTAACTTCAACATGAAAATAAAAGTTAAGAGTTTTAACGACTGGACAGTAGACATCAATGAGTCAGTAAAGCAATTGCGTTTCCTTCACTTATCGTGTATTTATAGCTAAATTGTGCTTTTCTAACGCGCGAAGTATTGTCAATTACGTATTTTTCGGTTTTCAACTTCGGTACGAACTGTAAATGCTTAAGTCAGAAATATAGGGCTACTTTGGTTTTCATTCCAAGACGATAACTACACTGCTCAGCAGCCAATTTCACGCTGTTATTGCAAACTCCCGTCGCAACACCTATATTACTTAGCTATCATCACGCAACAAGTCGCAAGTTGCCAATCTGACGGCAACAAAAATCTGATTTTGAACATGTCGCGTAACTTATCGATTTAAAAATTAAAATGTTACTAATATATTCACTAAAAGATGTAATCTACGTTGTTGTTGTTGTTGTTGTGGTCTTCAGTCCTGAGACTGGTTTGATGCAGCTCTCCATGCTACCCTATCCTGTGCAAGCTTCTTTATCTCCCAGTACTTACTGCAACCTACATCCTTCGGAATCTGTTTAGTGTATTCATCTCTTGGTCTCCCTCTACGATTTTTACCCTCCATGCTGTCCTCCAATGCTAAATTTGTGGTCCCTTGATGCATCAGAACATGTCCTACTAACCGGTTCCTTCTTTTTGTCAAGTTGTGCCACAAACTCCACTTCTCCCCAATTCTATTCAATACTTCATCATTAGTTATGTGATCTACCCATCTAATCTTCAGCGTTAGAAGACATAATAAGGGAAGTATTTCAGGTAGAAACTCTCTCTCGAGGCAGCATAACTATAGCCGAGCAACTGCATGGACTTAAGTCTTCCAGTATTTGAGAATGACAGCACTTAGCGATTTCCAATAAGCTTTACACTTAATTTGAAACCGTTATGAAACTACTTCTCATGGAGCCCCCCCCCCCCCCCCCCCCCCTACAACATACTGAACGTAAAAAAACTGATCGCGTACTCAAACTTTATCAGACATGAAGATTAATTTATTAATTATTTAGTACAAGCACTATTCGCAACACACACTGCGGGCGGTATCCACATCTATCGCTGAATGTACCTGCAAAAGTGTACATTTAGATGTGCGGAAAAACTTCGGCTTGAAATAGAGCGCAAATCACCCAGACTATATTCGTCGAATGTTTGATAATTGGTGCACTCAGCACTAACTAAGTATAATTTCAAACCTGTTCTAAACTTTCCTTGCATGTTCGAAAACTTTTAACATTTTGACTCATTTAGGTAAAGTTAGTAGAAAGTTTCATAGATAGAAATTCCGATTTTTCAAACTTTAAAGAATCGGTGGTTTACTGGTAAAAGCGAAGAGCCACGCTTTACTACGGCCATTGCTCGCGTCGACGCTCTTATTATTTATCACAGGTCCAAAATAAGCGCACCATAAGCAGCTACGTACCGGAAAAACCGGCGATGAATGCAGCACGGTACCACGTGCAGCAATTCGCGAACTGGGCTCATGTACTAGTACCAACAAAACAACAGTTGTGTGGAGCACGCAAGTACAGTCCAAGCTCCTAAACAACCCACACACGGCGTCTTACATGGCAGTGACACGTAACGAGCATACAGGGCGAGATGGCAGCACCGGTGCACGGCAGCGGTCCCTTGCGAGAACTCGCCTGAACACCAAACATCACTCTTCTGTTACTGTAGGTTATCTGTCTTGAGCTGACTGCAGTCTGATTAAAAAGAATTAAACCAGACGCGTTTCACTTTTATTTAAAATCGTCTTCTGTGGTTATTCTGTAATTTGGATATACACGTTTGTGCATTTTTTATTGTTTTAGGTTTAAAATAGCAGTTTTTTTAAATAAACTTCGTCTGCAGGCCACTTACGGTGTTTCTTTACATAAACGAAAACAAACGAATAGGCATAAACACTGCGGCAGTGAAGAATGAAAAACAGTTAAGAAAGTCTGTTGTAAAAGTGCAGCACAAGAAATAATGCAGAATGCCAAAAACTGCCAAGTGCAGATGTGAAATGAAGACTAACACCGTAAGTAGCCTGCAGACGAACTTTATAAACCGTGCGACCGTTACGGTCGCAGGTTCGAATCCTGCCTCGGGCATGGATGTTTGTGATGTCCTTAGGTTAGTTAGGTTTAAGTAGTTCTAAGTTCTAGGGGACTGATGACCACAGCAGTTAAGTCCCATAGTACTCAGTGCCATTTTTTTGTTAACAGCTGCTGCGGAAGATGGCCACGCAAACAAACGTATCACTCTTCTGATACGCCTGCATCACTACTATATGCGACACGACTTTCGAAGGTGAAACCCGAATTTCGGAAGCTGTTATTCACCGTCGTGTTTACATGTTAATGTCTGAAGCGGTTCCTCAAGATAGGTTAAATTTCGGCCTTCCGGTCGTCAGTTGTTTTACACAAACGGCGTCTGGAATTCAGCTGTTCTTGTTCCTCATTTAGTCAGCTCAATGGCTGTTTCTCTACAAATAAATATTAGAGGTAAACAATTTCAAGTTCAGTCTGATATTTCCAATTCTTCTTCACTGCACAAAGAATAATTGTCTTGACCAGCCGAGTTCTTTTTAAAATAAAAAGATGTAACCTGATAACCCAATCACGTTTCAAAATGGTTGTGTGTTTAGATGGGAGCGAAAATCGATATAATAGTATTTACAGGACCAACCAGTAGCGGTATTGGAAAACTGTTTACGAAATCCTGTTCAGGGACCCCTATATAATCATAGTGCGCCTACGTACATATTCTGCAGATCGGCGTACATTCATAGGTGTCCGCAAAGGAGAGGAAGAGGGCGCAGTTGCCCTCTGCTGAAATTTGGTGTAAAGATTTTTAATTCGTAACAGATTTATTATGATGCAGTTCTAGAAATAGTTCTCTGCGATTCTGCTAAACCACAGATGTTTAGAGCGCAATAAAAATGTTGCGGCTTCAGCAGTCACTGCAGAACTTCGGTCTGCTTAACATCTTCAATTTTCGTAGTCCTGTCTTCCTCAGTTGCGTGTAATATTACAGTATATTGATAATTTTTACTTTATGGACCGTCTGACTACAACTGAATGAAACACAATTCTCGTGCCATACGCGTTTCGTCTTTACTCTCTGCAAGGCATCTTCAGTGACCTAGAATATGTTTATATCTTTGCTCGTATTTAGTTTACATGTTGGTCAATGCATCTACAGGTTACAAACAGTTCTGGCGGTTGGTTTTTGCTTTTATGTAGTAATATTTTGAACTGTAATTACAGGTTGCGTGACGATTTTCTACAGTTCAAAATATTACTACACAACATCAACAACCAACCACCAGAACTGTTTATAACCTATAGGTACATTGACCAAAATGTAAATAAATAGAAAAAACATGTACATATTCCAGGCCACTGAAGATGCCTTGCAGAGAATAAAGGCGAACGCTTATGGCACGAAAATTGTGTTTCATTCAGTTGTAGTCAGACGGTCCATAAAGTAAAAATTATCAATCGGCCGTAATATTCGGTCTGCTTGTGTGTCACGTTGCTCAGGTGAAATAGCGCCATTTTCTTGGTACGGCAACTGTTTCGGCGCTGCCCTGAAGTTAAGGTTGATGAGAACTTTAACATAGCAAAGCCGAAATAGTCTCGAGTCTTTCCTCTGTCGCTTTCGTGCACAGCCCATATCGAGCTGCTGGAAAGGGCTGGTCCAACAAACCCGGCACGAGACTGCTCAAAATCTCTCCTCTTTCAACAGGACAATATAAAGATGGCTAGCGTACAGCTGTCCAGTATCTGTCGCAACATCCACAAGAATACTCGCCCTCTTTTAATATCTCATGTTTCCCGCCATCCATATTGGTAGATATAATGCCATTAAGGGAACCCACTCACGAGCTAGCAATGGATCGCCGGCGACATCTATTTTTCAAACATAGATCTCTCCGTGTTTAACGAGCAACAACTCATAAGAATCATTCTTAATCCTGCGGTTTTTATATTCCCATAACGCTGGTGTTTATTTGTACATTTTGTTGTCCGCAAATTCCTCTTTCTTCTTGTTCAGAAATCACTTCACTAGATAAACACATTAGAGAGCAAAAAGAAGCTCAAAGACGCGGACGCCTAGCACGGATATTGCCAATATTTCCCTACGGGTGGTAGAGCAATAGATTTCAAAAGTTTTTATTTGACCACTATTATTGCACAACCTCTCAGCCTAACCCACATACGTTCAAATTATTGCACATTCAGGCATACAGAGCAATAATTTGATCATCTAGGAGCCGCTTAAGAAAATTTTTCTAAATTACGGAATATGCCTCATTCAGCATCAGGATTGGCTCCAGAGATTTTGCCGCCTAGTGCTATATTTTCAATTGCCCCTCCTCCAACCCCCTCCCCCCCCCCCTGCCAAGGTCTCCCTGCATTTTCAGACTAATCAATCTTTTTTACATTGTCTTTCATCCACGACGTCTTATTTTTACATACCACACTTACTCATACGTCTTCTTGACGTGGATATGTCTTTAAGGTCAGAATCAGATTGGATATGGGGCACTGATCAGTGAAACAGCATTGAACGTTAACAGTGTAATACATTTTGAGCCATTACTCTAAAATTAATTACGCAACCAAAATTATGTTAAGACCCTCGCGGAGAATATGACTAAAATCTGTTCACTTTTTTCTAATTTCCTGGGTAACGGAAGCGTGCTCTGTAAGACCCTTAGTAACCAAATGTTCAAATGTGTGTGAAGTCCGAAGGGACTAAACTTCTGAGGTCATTGGTCCCCAGACTTACACACTGCTTAAACTAACTTACGCTAATAACGGAACACACACCCACGCCCAAGGGAGGTTCGAACCTCCGGCGGGAGGGGCCGCGCAATCCGTGCCACGGCGCCCAAACCGCGCGTCCCTTAGTAACCAGCACACGTTCAAATGGCTCTGAGGGCTGTGGGACTTAACTTCTGAGGCCATCAGTCCCCTAGAACTTAGAACTACTTAAACCTAACTAACCTAAGGACATCACATACATCCACGCCCGAGGCAGGATTCGAACCTGCGACCGTAGAGGTCGCGCGGTTCCAGACTGTAGCGCCTAGAACCGCTCGGCCACTCCGGCCGGCTAACCACAGGTACCGTACAACGTGGGAGGTCGCAGGACAACGAGTGACTTACATGTAAAGGCTTTATTTGTTGTTTAAAGTTTACAAATCGCCAGTGCGTATTTAGTGCGTCCCTAATGCATAAAGGAAAAACGGATGTGGTCGAATGTCGAGAAGGCGTGCTGTCTGAATTGACACGGCCATGATTTATGGCTGAAAACAAGCAGTTCTGTAAGCATCTCCATTTTTATAGGGAAAGGTAAGAGTTATATGCTAAGTATACGAAGTTATAGAACGCAAACTGTCAAGTAGGATGAAATTGAATAAACAGTCCCTGCGTTTTAGTTGGCTCAGCCCCAAAAAATGGTTTTACATGTGTTGTTCCGTGTTATCTTAAATATTAATATCTACCGATTATAGTTTCATCAACGAGAAAAAAGGGAATGGGGGAAAACTTAAAAGAAGTTAGTGACTAAACAGGAAAAAACTGAAGACCGTGAGTAGAAGAGGAGCAATGTAAATGGTATTAATGGCAGATTCAAGTCAGAGGTAGTATTAACGGGAAGCTGTCATTTATCTTTCCACGTGTAAACGCCCCTTAATCACAACGTCTGGATTTAGAAGACTGTGGAATGTGATGGGCACTGCATAGTTATTTTTTTCTATGCATTACAAAATATTTTTCTAAGCGATAATCCCACAGGTATTTAAGAAATTGTTAGGTCATCATATGCTGACATTTATCTTTATTATGAAGTTGTTCGCTTCTGAGGGTGCTTCCAACTTGACGCAGGTGCATGGTAGAAACAAGTTGCCAATACTGCCGGTAGCAATCTTTGCTATTTTGAAAGACGCAACCAGAGCGGTCAACTATAGCGCTTGCTTTGTTTCAAAACACCGCTAACATTTTCCAGTAAGACAAAAAATTTTATGGATAATTTGAATGTACCGCTTGTTCTCGTACTTCTTTATCACTATAAAACCGTGCGGCTGATCCCTGCGGAGGTTCGAGTCCTCCCTCGGGCATGGGTGTGTGTGTTTGTCCTTAGGATAATTTAGGTTAAGTAGTGTGTAAGCTTAGGGACTGATGACCTTAGCAGTTAAGTCCCATAAGATTTCACACACATGTGAACGTCACTATAAAACTTTCATTGTCTCGTTTAATTCACTCTTCTGAAGCCACACTAATATTTTTAAATTTTAAGATTTTGTCGCCCCCCAAAACCTGCCGCCCTGGGCGGTGGCATGGTTCCTTCTCCCCCCCCCCCCCCCTCCTCCTCACCACCGAGTGCTATCCTGTTCACCATATGACTGACAACGAAACGACAGAGTAATTACAGTCCACTACTTCGAAAGTTACCATCACTTCTTACTTCTTCCAATGTCGCAAAGCCCCTTTTTACCGTCGCCTGCGACTTCCGTCATGGTATGCAAGAACAGTGTATGAGCACAATCGTTGTCCGTTAGTTTTATTTGGCCACACAAGCACCTTAAAGCGCATAGACAATTCTCACATGGACATGCTCCGAACTATAACGCTTCTCTGTGGTGGGAGGTGGCAAGTTGATCCACAGCTCAAGACAATGTAGCTTCGTGATGCTGGGAGCGGATGAATGCTATCAAAAGATGGTTCAAATGGTTCTGAGCACTACGGAACTTAACATCTGAGGTCATCAGTCCCCTAGAACTTAGAACTACTTCGACCTAACTAACCTAAGGACATCACACACATCCATGCCCGAGGCAGGATTCGAACCTGCGACCGTAGCAGTCGCGCGGTTCCGGACTGAAGCGCCCAGAAACCCTCGGCCACCGCGGCCGGCGATGCACGCTATCCCTACGTCCCACAACTACTACATAAATTTGTGTTTTTACGGAACAGGTATGACAAAAGGAGAAAACGATCGTTTATAAAATTTTACGCAGTCGAAACTCAAATCACGTTGCTATAAAATCATAAAAATTTTTGTTACTGATTGGAAAATATTACAGTAGTTCATATTAGTACTGAGGAAAATATTGCTGAAAGAAGTTAGTTCTATCCGCCATCACTGATACGTCCGCTCCCAACATCGCTACGAAAAGTGCCAAGTTATATTGCACGTAACGTACTACCGATAACCACGACAAGCTCAGTTGCGATTGATTTACTTCTTGACAAACCACGACCGATTTCAGCCCCATACAAGGCCACTATGGGGTGTGTTCACAATTCGGAATAAAAAACTACGCCCGAAATCGATCATAATTTGTCAACAAATAAAACTTACGCTGTCACGTTCGTCACATACTTTGAACAGTCGTAGTTACAAACAAAAACAACGATCATTCATGTTTCAAAACGCGCACTCATCGAACTACGCTCATTCTTCATTTTCAGCATGATACGGCCGGAAGTGCGCAGAGTAGTAATTTGCTTTGAAACTGAACAGAAAACACTGACTGAATATTTCATGCTACTCTACAAAACCAGCGTGTTCAAATATATACACAGGTATATGACGAGAGAGATATACAATAAAAAGAATATAGCCACAGAGGCAAAGATAAGCCACTACAAGGCAACAGTGAGGAATGCAGTATTATATGCTGCTGAGACGATGACACTAGGAAGAAATGGGGCAGAACTACTAGAGAAAGAAGAGAGAAAAATACTGAGAAAATACTAGGTTCCAAAAGAGGTGGAGAGAGGTGGATGCGAAGACCTAGGGAAGAATTGTGCCGGAACATGAGAACAATATCCGGGGAAATAAGACTCAAAAGGGCACGGTTTGCTGGGCATGTAGTTACGATGAGTATGGACAGAATGGCGAAGAGAGTGTGGGAAACAACAGGGAGGACAAGGGGAAAGACAGGAAACAAGTGGATTGTTGAACTTCGGAAGGACTGGTTGGAATTGGGGATCAAGGTCGAAGGAAAGGAAAATTGGAGGAACAAATATACAGCGACAAATATGCCGGAGATCAATGACAGAGAAGAATACAGGAAAAGATTAGAATGTCACCAGTGGAGCCGCCAGGAGAAACGGAAACTGAAGGTCTCGGAAGAAGAGCGGGAGAGAAGAAGAGAAAGAATGAAGAGGTTCTGGGGAGGAGATGAGGAAAATGCAGTCCACGAAGGGGCTACCCGTGGTCCTACAGAGGCCGTAACGCAAAGAGAAGAGAGAGAGACAGGTATATAACCCACCTTCGTCTTTGTGTAGACGAGGAAATCTCAGCCATGTGGCAAATTCTGACCCGCACGATGCACTTACTATCACACATTGGAAAATGAATCTCGGTGCAATAGGCGCAGTCCACACACAGGTGGCGCGGCGCGGGCGCCTGGTGGCGGCGAGGTAAAGACATGTCGCGGGCGAGACGTGACCTGTGCGCACTGGAAGGCGGCTGTCGCAGAGAGAAGCAGGGCGATCGCGCTACCATTGTCGAAACACGAAGTTCTTTGTTGCGGCAAACAACAAGCTGAGCGCAAAAGCCGTTAAATAACGTAAGGAAACGTATAAAAATGGTTCAAATGGCTCTGAGCACTATGGGACTCAACTTCTGAGGTCATTAGTCCCCTAGAACTTAGTACTAGTTACACGTTAACTAACCTAAGGACATCACACACATCCATGCTCGAGGCAGGATTCGAACCCGCGACCGGAGCGGTCTCGCGGTTCCGGACTGCAGCGCCTAGAACCGCACGGCCACTTCGGCCGGCAAGGAAACGTAGAGTTAACATTTATGAGTAGAGGGACAATAAACGCAAGCCACTGAGGGGGTGGATGCTGTTATCCTGGGTGATTCGGTGATGAGGTTGCAAACTTTCAAGGGTCAAAAATGTATCCGTTGGAGGTAAGAGAAGGATCCTTGGTCCGGAAACGACCGAGTCTAATGTTATAGGCGAAAATCGTTCTGATACCTCCAATAGTGAACCTCTGGAGCAAGCTCTTTGCTTTCTGTATTTAAGGAGGATGTAGAATGGACCAAAACACGAAATAAATGCCCAGTAAACGCGGGCACTAAAATGCATGCCTCAAGAGCTATGAGTTTGCAATAGAACACGTCCAAATCAGAGGTATCAGAACGATTTACTCATATACATATAACTTTCCACTCAATCGTTTCGGACCAGTGTCCTTTACCTTAGATCGATATATTTACCCTTCTCCATCATCTCTTAATATAACATCATCGCGGAATTACGCAGTGTATCGAAGAGAAATGTGCTCCTGGAAAATCGCCACCTAATTATGTGACTGGAACAATGTTGTAACCGTAACTCGTAATGAAATAAACTCAAGATTAGCGTGGCCACAAGTTTTAGCTATATGTTAAATTTTTGCATAGTTCTAATACAGTGTGTAACATACAGACGAAACTGGAATGGACCACAATTCCTATTTTGCATATGATTTTCATTTGAACGTATGCCAAAATATGTCAAAGTTTGTACGAAATGTTCAAAATATTAGGATGCTTTCCACTATTAATATCCGTCAGAGGTTCCACTGCTATAGACCAAAAATTCCTCAAAAGAGCCTCCATGAGATACGAGATTTTGCCCTTATAGAGAAGTACGAAAGATCCTTTCAGGTGTATCACCCAGACGACTGGATTCCAGCCACTGCCAAATGCCAAGGACAACGCATTTCTTGTCTGCAAGAAGGAACCAGAGAATTTCGGGTATCTTAGTGCACTAGACCAAAGATTACACAGAGGCTCATTCAAAATAACTCAGTATGTCTGGCTGTGGATTTCACCTGAAGACACTACTACACCAAGGGGGTGAAAAAGTCGTAACGTTCAGCAACAGTGGGTTTATCAAAACGCTGCAAAGAAGCCGAGAGGTGCTGGGAAACGAAATCTGCTGCCATTTAACATTTCAGTTTTTCCTGTTTTGTATGAGGTGCTTCTGCCAAACGAAATATATCAGGAAGAATGTCTTACTTGATATGTGACAGCTGAAAAATGGAATTTCTATGAGCAACTACCAAGTGAATAGTGGACTTGCACGTCTGTCTTGCAAAATCCATTGGCTGATGACAGAAGAAGTTAAGCTGCCTGTGCATGTTCAGTGTAATTGCAACAAGAACAGTGTCTAATGTCACATATCTTCTGCTGCTTCTTATAAAAATTTGTACTGCAATAAGCATTATGCGTGTTGACCTGTGTTGTATCTTTCTCGAAATAAGCTTTCTACCTCTGCAATAAAATAAAATGATCGTAGGGCATTGTAGGCCAGGAGCAGACTAGGAGGTGGGGGCAGGAGGGATTGCGGGCGCTCGAGATTTGGAAACCCTCTACGACCAGACCATGAAAAATATAAACATACCTAATAATACAGGGTGATTCAAAAAGAATGCCACAACTTTAGGAATTTAAAACTCTGCAACGACAAAAAGCAGAGCTAAGCACTATCTGTCGGCGAATTAAGGGAGCTATAAAGTTTCATTTAGTTGTACATTTGTTCGCTTGAGGCGCCGTTGACTAGGCGTCAGCGTCAGTTGATGCTAAGATGGCGACCGCTCAACAGAAAGCTTTTTGTGTTATTGAGTACGGCAGAAGTGAATCGACGACAGTTGTTCACAGCGTGCATTTCGAACGAAGTATGGTGTTAAACCTCCTGATAGGTAGTGTATTAAACGTTGGTATAAACAGTTTACAGAGAATGGGTGTTTGTGCAAAGGGAAAAGTTCTGGACGGCCGAGAACGAGTGATGAAAATGTAGCACGCATCCAGCAAGCATTTGTTCGCAGCCCAGGAAAATCGACTCGCAGAGCTAGCAGAGAGCTGCAAATTCCACAATCAACTGTATGGAGAGTCCTACGAAAAAGGATGGAGCGCCACCACTTTGGCACTTATCTGTCCGTAACTACCTGAACGTCAACTACCCGAGGCGATGGATCGGCCGCCAGGCAGCCCGTGACATCACTGGCCTCCATGAAGCCCTGATCTTACCCCCTGCGATTTTTTCTTATGGGGGTATGTTAAGGATATGGTGTTTCGGCCACCTCTCCCAGCCACCATTGATGATTTGAAACGAGAAATAACAGCAGCTATCCAAACTGTTACGCCTGATATGCTACAGAGAGTGTGGAACCAGTTGGAATATCGGGTTGATATTGCTCGTGTGTCTGGAGGGGGCCATATTGAACATCTCTGAACTTGTTTTTGAGTGAAAAAAAAACCTTTTTAAATACTCTTTGTAATGATGTATAACAGTAGGTTATATTATGTTTCTTTCATTAAATACACATTTTTAAAGTTGTGGTATTCTTTTTGAATCACCCTGTATAAGCTTACCTGTTACCAGGCCATGGCAATTGTCAATGGGTCAGTTCCGAAGTTTTAGAATTTTTGTGAAGCATTGCATGAAATTTAAGAATAGTAGAACGATAAGTAGATGTCTGCTGAACGCAGTTATTCTGCACGAAGGGTTTTTCTGAGACCTATGCCATTTACACAGCTGTACTGTAAGTATAGTTTACAAATACGAGCGTAAGTGCAGTGAAAAGCATACTAGCGATTCATTAATATTTGTATGAAATAATATATTTTAAAAATTACTTTTTCAAAGGCTATACATATTATTACGTTAGTCAGATGTTAATCCTAGCTGATTGCTATACTTGGGGTTTTAATATTGGTTTTTCTCACTTTAGAGCATATGGTTTTATTATCTCTCCATGCAACGCGAACCTATGTAACTATAACTTATTGTGATGAAAGATACCCTTAGTTGGTGTCGAAACCAGATCAATACAATAAAGTTTGTGCAACCTAATGTCTGTTTTTATCCTTCAGAAACAATATTATTATTATTTACTATTATTATGTAGTTTGCATTATGCATACGAAAATCAACTGGATGAACTGGAGCAGTGGTCGGCAAACTGCGGTTCGCGAGCCACATGGGGTTCTTTGGCCTCTTCCACAAAATGCCGCGTGCAGGCGCGCAAGTGCAATTCTAAGATTTTAATCGTTCCTCACGTAAAGAACTTTTTGGCTGAACTGTAGAGCGAGCGCGGGGATCTTCTGGTGCATAACTTAGTACACTGGTTATCAAAAGGAAACGTGAAATGTATCGTTTGGTTAATGAAAGAAATTAAAGTATTTTTACTTGAGAAGGGTTATCACTATCCAGAGCTAAAGAACGATCAGTGCATCCAAAAACTTTATTTCATGCTAGACGTTAAGTTTCACCACAATCAGCTTAATCGTAAACTACAAGAGAAAGGAAAAAATATTAGGAGTTATTTCACTCGAAAACAAATTAGGCCTACCCTTTTTTGCTCAAGATTTTGAAGCCTGTTGAAATACCGCCAAGAAAATCATTCTGATACTGACGTTCGCTATTTCAAAACAACACTTTTAAATATAAGGGAAGCTTTTCTCTACACGTTTCAGGAATTCCGAAGCTTGGCGACGTTGGACTTTGTTAAAGAACCTCTCGAAGCCACTGCAACAGAATTAAATTTTGCTTCCTTTGATACTGACATAGACAACTGTGAAATGAAATTGCTGGATTTAAAAAACAATGATTTGTGGAGCTAAAAATTTGAACGTCTTTGTATCAATAAAGAATCATTGGAGGAAAAAAATGTGAACTTAGTTTACAGTACAAGTGGTCTACTTTGATCGATGGAGAAAGGAGGTAAGCTCATTTTTAACATATGGAATAGAATTCCTGACATATTGTCAGCCGACAAAACTAGCTTCGTTGTTGTTTCCTTATTCGGGTCTGCATATGAACGATCATTTTCAAGCATGAACCTTATCATGAGTAAACTGAGAAGTCATCTTATTGACGAGAACCTGCAGTCGTGTCTAAAATTGAAAACAACAGCAGCAAACTTTACTTATCAAACTTTCCAAGGAGATACAAAACCGCCGTTCACGTTAGTGCTTGCCAGTCATTGTTATGATTTAATTTTGTGTTTATATCACAATTTATTTTGAACAATATGTAATATCTTGAGTCTCATATCAAGTTTTATTTAGCGAACCTACAATTTAACCAAGACTTAAAACTTTAATTGAAGTTTGTTAACTTAATCTTAGAGAACGTTGTGGAGTGAAAGAATATGTAGCGCTGAATATTCGGAAAGATTGTTGAGATGGTTCGGATATAGAGAGGATGAACGAAAGGAGAGAGAGCACTGTGGATTGGAGAGAGCGAGGGGGAGGGAGTGCCTTAACGAACTTATCTCAATCAGATTGAGATTTTTAGAACAGGATAGCTTAGGAGTACCCTAAGTAGCAGTTTACTTTTCTATATAGTTTAAGTTTAAATAATTTGTGTTTCAAAAACAATTTCAGTCGTTGCAGGCCTATTATTGATATTTGGCTCTGTTCACTAATGAGTTTTCCCATCACCGAACTAAAGGACGTGTCAAAAGATAATCAACAGCGGCTGGAAAAAGATGAGTTGAATTTTGCGTTGTGCGGGGCTCGAGGTTATGACAGTGCCGCGTCGATATCAGGAGTTCATGCAGAAGTACAATGAACAATTCGAGAAGTCAGTCCAGCAGCACTGTTCATTCGCTGTGGTAATCTTTCCTTAAATCTTTGTGGAATTAATGCAGTCCCATGTTTTGTCCATAGCGTCCTCTGTTTCGGAACTGTTGAGAATTTCTATTCACTCTTCTTGTCTTCTAAATATATATGGGAATTACTTATAGAAGAAAAAGGAGGAAAAAGTATGGAACGATTCTTTGATGGTACTCGCTGGAATGCTCATTACATATAAGTTTAAAGACATAGAAGAAAACGTGGAAACAAATGTGAACACTTTGGAAGACACGCGAGATCCGTCTAAGGCAAACCTTGATACTAGATGTGCAACAAGCTTGCTTCTTTCAGCTAGGAACGAACTACAATTATTATTGTTATTATTATAGAAAATACTAATACTTTTGGGACTAAAAATGCAATGATTTGGGGCCGAGGAAGGAGAGAAAATAGAAAAATGTCGCGTGAATTAGCTAATGACCCTGGGTTATCGATTGAAGTAGTAGTTTATCGATCAATGTTTGAATGCACAGACAGATTTATACAAGGGATGTCACAACGATACAAAGCCACGAGAGAAACCACCAAAATTTTCCAAACTGCTGAAACAAAATTTGTGTTTGAAGCTTCGGATGACTCCCTGGGCGTAGGACTGCAGAATCTGCCGGAAATTTACGATGAGACTGATAACGAGCAAAGATATCGTAGGCATCTACGTGCAACCGACACGAGTACGGGCGTTGCTGCTAGAAGGACAGCCTAAGAAATCCGTCAGTTTCTAATTAAATAGGACTTAAGCGAAGCATTGCCCTGTGCATCACTTATCGTCCGGTACTTCTTGACCACTTGTGTCTGAGACATCATGCGAGGGAAGTTTTTCTGAACTGATACTAACTAAAAAAAAATCTCCACTCTGTGACAAATCAAGAACGACTAGCCAGTCTGTCCATTTTATCAACTGAAAAAAATTTCAACTATGTTATTGAGAAGTCAATAAAGTAAAGGCACGAAAAGAAGTACTACAATAATTTGGATAATAACTACTATCTCGTACTAAGGTTGCGAAACTAATTGATATAATTTTACAAACTTTGCCCCCAGATATATAAAATAAAAGGAAATCTTTTTCTGTTCTTTATTATTTCTTGCACTCGACCTGTCGGTTGCTGTGCTAAAGGCTGCATCGTATTCTAGAAGTTACTCACCTATTTTGCAATTACTTGAGCGTAGAGTACGCACAGTGTAGTTAGTGATCTTTTTTCTCAGCCATTACTTCTATATCACTAATATTCTGTAAAAGGTACACTACAGATTACAGGAAAATTAAATAGGCCATTGGAGAAAATTAAAGGAAGGAAGGATAATTGATTTTAACGTCCCGTCGACATCCAGGTCATTAGAGACTGACACAATCTCAGATTGTGTCAAGGATGGTGAAGGAAATCGGCTATGCCCTTTCAAGGGAACCTTCCCCGTATTTGCCCGAAGCAATTTAGAGAAATTACGAAAAACCTGAATCAGGATGGCCGGGCAGGGGTTTGAACCGTCGTCCTCCCGAATGCAAGTCCATTGTGGAGAAAAGAGAATGCAGCTGTATGAATATCAGGGGTTCATGTGGAAAACCAGTAAAAAAGAGAACGCTGAAAGGTGGAAGGAGTATATAGAGTGTTTATACAAGGGAGATGATTTGAAAGCAATATTACAGAAAGGGAAAAGGACGTAGATGATGATGAGACGGGAGAAGAATTTCACAGAGCACTGGAAGACCTATGTCAACATTCCGTCATAACTACGATCCAGAAATAACAAAACTTTTCCATCTGGTGTGCAGGATATATGAGACAAGTAAAATACCCTTAGACTTAAAGAAGACTGTAGTAATTCCAATTCCAAAGAAAGTAGTTGCTGACAGGTGTGAAAATTACAGAACAATCAGTTTAATAAGTCATAGTTGCAAAAATACTAGCGCGAATTCTTTACGGAAGACTGGAGAAAGTGGTAGAAGCTGACCTCTGGGAAGATGAGTTTGGATTCCGGAGTAATATGGGTACACGCGAGGCAATACTGACCCTAAGACTTATCCTAGAAGATATGTTGAGAAAAGGCAAACGTACGTTTATAGCATTTGTACACTTAAAGAAAGCTTTGGACAATATTAAGTGGAACACTTTCTTTGAAATTCTGAAGGTATCAGGGGTCGAAATACAGGGAGCGAAAGGCTATTTACTACTTTTACAGAAACCGAACGGTTGTAATAAGAGGTGAGGGGCATGAAAGGGAAGCAGTGGTTGAGAAGGGAGTTGAGACAGGCCTGTAGCCTACCCACAATGCTATTTTATCTGCACCCTTGAACAAGCAGCGAAGGAAACCAAAGAAAAATTTGGAGTAAGACAAAGGTCAGGGAGAGGAAATAAAAACTTTATGGTTTGCCGATGACATTGTAATCCTGTCAGAGACAGCAACGGACTTGGAAGAACAGTTGAACGGAATGGATAGCGTCTTGAAAGGAGGATATAAGAACAACAACAAAAGCAAAACAAGGATAATGGAATGTAAATGTATTAAATCAGGTGATGCTGGGGGGAAATAGATTAGGAAACGAGGCATTTAAAGCAGTAGATGAGTTTTGTTCTCTGGGCAGCAGAATAATTTATTATGGCCAAAGTAGAGAAGCTATAATACGTAGACTGGCCATGGCAAGAAAAGGGTTTCCGTAGAAGAGAAATTTGTTAATGTGAGTATAGATTTAATTGTCAGACAGTCTTTTCTGAAGGTATTTGCCTGGTTGTGACCTTGTATCGAAGTGAAACATGGACGATAAATAGTTAAGACTAGAAGTAAATAGAGGCTTTTGAAATGTGGTGCTACTGAAGAATGCTGAAGATTAAATTGGCAGATAGAATAACTATTGAGGAGGTACTGAGTAGAATTGGGGAGACAAGAAATTTGTGGCAAAACTCGATTAAAACAAGGGATCGGTTGACAGTACACGTTCTGAGACATCACCAAAAATGGTTCAAATAGCTCTGAGCACTATGGGACTTAACATCTATGGTCATCAGTCCCCTAGAACTTAGAACTACTTAAACCTAACTAACCTAAGGACATCAAACAACACCCAGTCATCACGAGGCAGAGAAAATTCCTGACCCCGCCGGGAATCGAATCCGGGCGCGGGAAGCGAGAAAGCTACCGCACGACCACGAGTTGCGGACAGACATCAACAGATCACTAATTTTGTACTGGAGGGAAGTGTGGAGTAAAAATTGTAGAGGGAGACGAAGAAATGAATATGGTAAGCTGATTCAAAAGAATGCAGGTTGCAGTAGTTATCCGGAGATGATGAGGCTTGCACAGGACCGAGTAGCATGGAGAGCTGCATTAAACCAGTCTTCGGACTGAACACCACAACAACGAACATCAATTTCGAAGCATACCGAAAGCTTCATTTAGTTTGGCCAGCGCGGGTCTCTGACAGGTTGCCTCGTTTGTTAACATGGAGGCGGCTTGAAACTGCGCCACGTCGCCGCCTGACGTCCACTCCACGCCTAGAGTTGCCAGGTCCAAGAAAAATGAGATTATATTTAGCCGAACATTCTGCACTAAACGCCGGACTACCTGTTTTAAAGAGCAGGAGAGTTGATTCATTGTTACACAGCTCGAGCACTCAGAGCTCCGCGGAGTATTGTCGCTGGCCGTGAACAATCAAATGGGCTGTGCTGCGAACCTTTTGATCTGCCGGCGGCGCCTTACACGATAGCCAACCTCCCAGTCCTTACTGCTACGTCGAGAAAATAGTAAGTTCAGGAAAAAAGTAAACAACTGTTTTATAAGTATTCAGTGCGTTTATCAGGCTTCGAACTGACATTTTATTTTCAGAAAAGGAGCGGAAAAATCTGGCGTCAAAGAGTTCATGATAGGATGATAGTTGTCGCGTCCTGAAGGAAAGATCGTTCCGTGGCTTTTATTTTCTTCACTGCTGAGAAAAGCTGCTCACAACAGTATGTACACCTAAAAAGAAACATGATCTGTGTGTCATTTTTGTGTAGCTTGGGAAATTATATTTTGCTGCACTGAATGTCACCACCGTGACAAATTCGGCGTGTTGTAGTATCTGCCTTGCAGCAACGCTGAATTTTGCAAATCTATAACTTCTATCTGCAGTGACGGTAATAAATCATCGGGTGCAAACGAGACAGGAGTGCCGAAGTACTTCATTTCCCTTTCCAAACTGGAGGCCTCTTGGTTTTTTTTTTAATCATAAGATATGATGACTGGTTTGGTAATCGCCGAAACTGGTAGGTTCAGATAGTTTTTAAAAGACCAGACGATTGAGGAATGTTAAAATTCCGTCATTCGTTTGCCTCTCCAACAAACGTAACTGTTCTCTGGACGCTCTGTTTTTGTCGTGGATGTCATCTATTAGCTTCTCTTTGTCCTGCAATGACAAATGTACGAGTAAGTTGTGCATAGTTATGCCAGGCACGAATGTTAGGCCTGGCACCCATTTTAAAATTGTCGGGCAATGTATTTCTTCTCGCTTTCGTTTCGATAGAGAGAGATTTTTCCTCACGAATGAAAAAGAAAGGATCTAAACTTTACCCCAACTGAGCCAACGAACTATATCCCCATATTCCGCTTTCATCTGCAGGATGAGTCAGGAGGAAAGTTACATGCTTTGAGGGGTGTTAGTATTGGTGATTGTAAATAAAAAAACTACAAACAAACATATTTTCTTAACCGTATCCAAAATACAGCAGTTGCTAGTATTGGTGATTGTAAATAAAAAAACTTCAAACGAACATTGTTTTCTTAACCGTATCCACAATACAGCTGTTTGAAAAACATCGCAAGCGACAGTCGCATGTCCACCTTCACCAGCACTCACTCGCGAACACAAGCAGAGTTACATTAGGCTCCGCAGATGTTTGTTGTCTTTACTGACCATTTCAATGCGCACTTCACTTGCGCATAGATGGCGACGAGTCCGTGGAGTCACTTCATGCCCACCGTGGTCACCCGGTCTTACTCCATTAGATTACTGTTTGTGGGGTTGGTTAAGAGCGAAGTCTACAAGCGCACAGTGGACACAGTGGAGGAACTTCTCGCTCGTATTTCACATGCGTGTGCTCAAGTAAAGGATGATTCGATCCGGGACAGGATCGTCTTCCCGAATGAGCTCAGATCAGCAACACAGCAGCTGTTGTAACAGCTGCAAAATGCGTAGTGGTTGACGGTGGGCTTCTTGAACATCCTTTGTGAGACAATGTATACAATTAAACAAAACGTTAGCTCATAATGTTTCACTTACTACCACCTGCAATTGTCCTGTTCCCCACTGTTTCCATTAGCTTGCTCGGAAACAGTTCACTATGTACACTGTGATCAAAAGTATCCGGACACCTGGCTAAAAATGACTTACAAGTTCGTGGCGCCTCCATAGGTAATGCTTTAATTCATTATTCGCCTTGATGACAGCTTCCATTCTCGCAGGCATACGTTCAAGCAGCTGATAGAAAGGTTTTTTGGGGAATGGCACCCCATTCTTCACGGAGTACTGCACTGAGGAAGGGTATCGATGTCGGCAAGAAGTCGGCGTTCCAAAACATCCCAAAGGTGTTCTATAGGATTCAGGTCAGGACTCGGTACAGGCCAATCCATTACAGGGAAGTTATTGCCGTGTAACCGATCCGCCACAGGCCGTGCATTATGAAGAGGTGCTCGGTCGTGTTGAAAGATCCAGTCGCCATCCCCGAATTGCTCTTCAGCAGTGGGAAGCAAGAAGGTGCTCAAAACATGAATGTAGACCTGTGCTGTTACAGTGCCACGCAAAACAACAAGGGGTGCAATCCCCCTCCATGAAAAACACGACCACCCCATAACACCACCGCCTCCGAATTTTACTGTTGCCACGACACACGCTGGCACTTGACGTTCACTGGGCATTCACCGTACCCACACCCTGCCATCGGATCGCCACATTGTGTACCGTGATTCGTCACTCAACATTTTTTCCACTGTTCAATCGGCCAATGTTTAAGCTCCTTACACCAATCGATGCGTCGTTTGGCATCTACCGGCATGATGCGTGGCTTATGAGCAGCCGCTCGACAATTAAATCCAAGTTTTCTCACTTACCGCCTAACTGTCATAGTATTTGCAATGGATCCTGATGCAGTTCGGAATTCCTATGTGATGGTCTGGATAGATGTCTGCCTATTACACATTACGACCCTCTTCAACTGTCGGCGGTCTCAGTCAGTCAACAGACGAGGTTGGCCTGTACGCTTTTGTGCTGTGTCACTTCACGTTTCCAGTTCACTATGACATCGGAAACAGTGGACCTAGGGATGTTTACGAGTGTGGAAATCTCACGTACGGACGTACGACACAAGTGACACCCAATCACCTGACGACGTTCGACACCCGTGAGTTCCGCGGAGCGCCCCATTCTGCTCTCTCACTATTTCTAATTACTACTGAGGTCGCTGATCTGGAGTACGTGGCAGTACGTGGCAGCACAATGCACCTAATATGAAAAACGTATGTTTTTGGGGGTGTCTGGATAATTTTGATCACATAGTTTAAGTCCACAATGACTTTTTTACTCAAGATCACTAATACAATGCATTTCCCTCAAAGCATGTACCTTTCTTCCTGACTCACCCTGTATTTTAAGAATCCTTTGAACTTGCGGTGATTTACACCATGACGTCGCACAAAATTCACAGACGTGACCACAACTTCCGTTAAATCTATCCGCCTGCCTTCTTAAATGAGTGATATTCTATTCGCGTCTTTCGTTGAGTGGGCAGCGGGTGTGACTGCCACGCTTCGGACCCGGTTTCGATACCCGGCCGGGGCAGGGTTTTTTCCGCTCGGAGATTGTGTTTTCTGTTGCCTTAATCATTATTTCATCATCATCATCGACATGCAATGTGAGGTCAACCGAAAATACTCGCAATTTTTTTTTCATTTTATTCGTTGTTAATCGTTGTGTTTGGTCGTTGCGGACGTCAATGACATCCGTTAAAGTTCATTTGTTGATCCTTCCACTCTTTTCTTTCAATTACAGAGGCTAAACAGCCCTCTGACCGAACACGCTGAGATACCGTGCCGGCAGCTCGGCTGTTCAACTTCCCCAGGCCACCAGTGCACAAACGATCATTTCATTACATAAACCAGCTTCACTATTTCACAACACAGTGCCTCTTGGTAAATGAAGCAAATAACAGCTGAAACATTTTTCCCGAATCCAGTTTATTTTTTAAACGAACAGCGAAACCCTGATGACGCCCAATCATTTGTGGTGCATCCTCTGTGGCTGCAGAATGGAGCATGTTCCACGGCGAATTCGTACTTCTAAAAACTGATCCACAAGCGGCTTCAAAAAATATCAAGTCCTCTTGAGGTGTAATCGAGAGGTACCAGATTCAAAAGCTCCTCAGATATTTGCAGCACCATATCGACACCACGAACAAATATTGAAAGCTGAGCATAGTAAAAAATAGGAAACACCGCCAGAAATGCCTGTCCGAACACGAATGCAGATGTCAGCTAAACGTGCATATTGCGCTGCTGTATTTGACCACGGACGGCACGTGTGCAATGTCCTTCGTACGTTGCAAGTGTGAGGCGTGGTGGTCACAACAGTATTCCGTGTGCTTGTGAGTGCATTATGGCGGAGTACAATGCATTCGGACGTGGGCAAATGGTTGGTGCTCGTATTGTGGCTACTTCCGTAACGCCATGAGTCGAAGTGTTTGGTGTTTAAAGAGGCTCCGTATCGAAGATTTATACCGCATACAGGGGAAGCGATAAACATCATCAGCTAGGATACAACGCGGACGAAAGTGTGTGTTGACTGATCGTGACGAACTGTCACTGAAGAGGAGCAAAACCACTGCAGAGCTGAATGTCAAATTCGCGAACCTTGTCAGGACCAAAACAACACGAAGAAAGCTCCATAAGCAGGAAATTAAGGGTGCGCTGGGATTCCAAAACAACTCATCGGTGACTCAAATGCCCGTAACAGGAAAACGTGGTGCTGAAGTCTTACAGCCTAGTCTATGGAGTGTACAGACTGTGAGAGATTGCGTTCGGCTTGCGCCTGACAGATACCGATCAGGTAATTGCAAAACGTCAGCTGAGTTCGTGCGCCGGTCGCACGGAGCGCTGGCAATTGTCTGCTCTTTGCAGAGGCGCAGACGTTCCGTGCAGTGAACTTTTCTTTACTTCTTACTTTTTTTTTTACTTTTGCTTGGTTCTTGATGGACACTGTACACGCCGATTGCATTTAATTGAAAATTATACATATCAAAAAAAAGTTTTACTCCGGTTCCCAGAACTCCTGAAGATAGACGTTGCTTTGGATATTGTATCACAGACACAGTCCCTTTGACTGTTGAGAGATATCACTAAAACCGCCCAAAGATGTAAACAACCATGCATGAGCAGCGCCTATTAGACGGAGGGGGTCCGACAGCCGATCAGTTCCAGTCATTCAACCAGGAAGGAGGTACACGGCTCGTGTTGTCTGTACTTCAACCATGCCTACACGGTCAACACCGCGGTTCGAAACGTCCGCATTGCTACTTTGTTCCAGGAAGAACTCTCAACAAGGGAAGTATCCAGGCCGGCAGGAGTGACCGAGCGGTTCTAAGCGCTACAGTTTGGAACCGCGCGACCGCTACGGTCGCAGGTTCGAATCCTGCCTTGGGCATGGATGTGTGTGATGTCCTTAGGTTAGTTAGGTTTAAGTAGTTCTAAGTTCTAGGGGACTGATGACCGTAGATGTTAAGTCCCATAGTGCTCAGAGCCATTTGAACCATTTTTGAAGTGTCCAGGCGTCTCGGAGTGAAACAAAGCGATATTGTTCTGACATGGAGGAGATACAGAGAGACAGGAACTGTCGACGACATGCCTCGCTCAGGCCGCTCAAGGGCTACTACTGCAGTGGATGACCGCTACCTACGGATTATGGCATGTTGAATAATACTATCGTGCAGCCACAGGACGTCGTGTTACGACTCAAGCTAAGCGTAATAGGCTGCATAATGTGCAACTTCACTTCCAACGTCCATGGGGAGGTCCATCTTTGCAACCACGCCCGCATCTCGTGGTCGTGCGGTAGCGTTCTCGCTTCCCACGCCCGGGTTCCCGGGTTCGATTCCCGGCGGGGTCAGGGATTTTCTCTGCCTCGTGATGGCTGGGTGTTGTGTGCTGTCCTTAGGTTAGTTAGGTTTAAGTAGTTCTAAGTTCTAGGGGACTGATGACCATAGATGTTAAGTCCCATAGTGCTCAGAGCCATTTGAACCATTTGCAACCACGACACCATGCAGCGCCGTACAGATGGGCCCAACAACATGCCGAATGGACCGCTGAAGATTGGCATCACGTTCTCTTTACCGATGAGTGTCGCATATGCCTCCAATCGCACAATCGTCGGAGACGTGTTTGGAGGCAACTTGGTCAGGCTGAACGCGTTAGACACACTGTCCAGCTAGTACAGCAAAGTGGATGTTCCCTACCGTTTTGAGGTGGCATTACATGGGGCCGATGTACGCCGCTGGTGGTCATGGAAGGCGCCGTAACGGCTGTACGATACGTGAATGCCATCCTCCGACCGATAGTGCAACTATATCGGCAGCATTTTGGCGAGGCATTCGTCTTCATGGACAACAATTCGCGCCCCCATCGTGCACACCTTGTGAATGACTCCCTTCACGATAACGACATCGCTCGACTAGTGGCCAGCATGTTCTTCAAACATGAACCCTATCGAACATGCCTGGGAGAAATTGAAAAGGGCTGTTTATGGAAGACGTGACCAACCAACCACTCTCACGCTGGCAGATGACGCTTCCCGGGCATTCGCCATACCCACGCCCTGCCTTCGGATGGCCACATTGTGTACAGTGATTCGTCACTCAACGTTTTTCAACTGTTCAATCGTACAATGTTTACGCTCCTTACACCAAGCGATGTGTCGTTTGGCATCTATCGGCGTGATGTGTGGCTTATGAGCAGCCGCTCGACCATGAACAAAGTTTTCTCACTTACCGCCTAACTGTCATAGTACTTGCAGTGGATCCTGATGCAGCTCGGAATTCCTGTGTGATGATCTGGATAGATGTCTGCCTATTACACATAACGATGCTCTTCAACTGTCGGCGGTCTCTGTCAGTCAACAGACGAGGTTGGCCTGTACGCTTTTGTGCTGTGTCACTTCACGTTTCCAGTTCACTATCACATCGGAAACAGCGGGCCTAGGGATGTTTAGGAGTGTGGAAATCTCGCGTACAGACGTATGACACAAGTGACGCCCAATCACCTGACCACGTTCGAAGTCCGAGCGTTTGGCGGAGTGCCCCATTCTGCTCTCTCACGATGTCTAATGACAACTGAGCTCGCTGATATGGAGTACCTAGCAGTATGTAGCAACACACTGCACCTAATATGAAAAACGTATGTTTTGGGGGGTGTCCGGATACTTTTGATGACACAGTGCATATGAGCTCAAATATTACAGAACATATACTCTAAGGCAGAAAAAATGCGATGCACCACGAAAGAATTGTCTGATTGGGACGGATATCTGTAGATGTCATGGATATGTACGGCCAACAAATTATTCCAGTGTCAGAACAATTGGATCATTTATTGGAGAGAAAGACCTACACAAATTGAAGAAGTCAATAACGCGTTGGTCCATATCTGGACCTTATGCAAGAAGTTATTTCGCTTCTCCACGATTGCTAGAGCTGAGGGATACTGTGCCAAATTCTGTCCAACTGGCGAGTCAGATCGTCAAAATCTCGAGCTGGTCGAAGGGCCCTTCCATTATATTAATAAGAAAGTCCAAGAAACTTTCATAAATACGAAGGGAAAAAATTGAAAACAGCTGGTCGCGAACCCGCTACTTTACACTTCATAAATCCAACGCATGATTACTACACCACGATGACCCGAGGCAACTTCACACTTTATGTTGTAACTTAGATGTAATGATAGAATTAACTGCTGATACGTCATTATGTTACGTTTAATCATACAACTCATACCAAGACCGACGTGTTTTTATAAATCTTCTATGTGGCGTTGCCTTGAAGCGGCATACTTTAATTACACGCAAATTATGATAAGGAAATTTTCAACTACGAAATCCATGATAGCGACCCCCAAGTACCCCCTCTCGATTTCCGGGCGGGACGGAGCGCCTGGTCCCCGGCACGAATCCGCCCGGCGGATTTGTGTCGGGGTCTGGTGAACCGGCCAGTCTGTGGATGGTTTTTAGGCGGTTTTCCATCTGCCTCGGCTAATGCGGGCTGGTTCCCCTTATTCCGCCTCAGTTACACTATGTCGGCGATTGCTGCGCAAACAAGTTCTCCACGTACGCGTACACCACCATTACTCTACCACGCAAACATAGGGTTACACTTGTCTGGTGTGAGACGTTCCCCGGGGGGGGGGGGGGGGGGGGGGGGGTCCACCGGGGGCCAAACCGCACAATAACTCTGGGTTCGGTGTGGGGCGGCGGAGGGGTGAAATGGACTGCCGCAGTCGTGGTGGGGTTGTGGACCACTGCGGCTGTGGCGGGGACGGAGCCTCTCCGTCGTTTCTAGGTCCCCGGCTAAAATACAATACCCCCTATCGAACACTAACGAGAGTCGATATCAGTTCCTGCTGTCTTCGATACTTCATATGACGTCGAAGTGACGTCACGTGTACGCCTGCGACGGAACTCACCTGCTGGGGGTGGACTTGGCACCGTTGGTGGCGGACCAGAAGCGGTGCAGCTTGAGGCGCGCGCGGGGGCTGCGCTCGGAGGCGGCACCGGGGGACGCGGCCGCTGCGGCAGCGGAGGCGGCGGGGGCGGAAGGCCGCTCGTCGACGAGGGCGTTGGCGGCGTTGTCGCGCTGCGGGGGCGGCTCGACGCGGCCGCGCAGGTACTCGGCGGGTCCCGGGCTGCGCTGGTCCAGCACCGGCCGGAACTCCTCCACCAGCGCGAAGAAGCTCTCGCCGCCGCCGCCGGCGCAGCCGTTCCTGCGGATCACACACCTTGTAAGTAGGCTGTTTAGGTTTGTATGTTGGTGACGTCACGAAGCGCTCTGTATGAAAATCACTGGCTGTGCTGTGTGCTGTCTGTGGCTGGTTTGCATTGCTGGAATATTTGCTATTCTAGTGTTAGGCAGTTGGATGTGAACAGCGCGTAGCGTTGCGCAGTTTGAGGTGAGCCGCCAGCAGTGGTGGATGTGGGGAGAGAGATGGCAGAATTTTGAGAGCGGGCGATCTGGACGTGTGTCCATTAGAAACAGTAAATTTGTGTATATATATATATATATATATATATATATATATATATATATATATATATATATATGATGACTTTTGAACATTATTAGGGTAAATACATTGTTTCTTCTTTAACAAAATCTTTCATTTGCTAACTATGCCTATCAGTAGTTAGTGCCTTCAGTAGTTAGAATCTTTTATTCAGCGGGCAGTATTGGCGCACGCTGTATTGCCGTAGTTTGAGTAACTAAGATTTTTGTGAGGTAGGTGATCCATGAAAGGTATATTAGGTTATTGTTAGTCAGAGCCATTTTTTTGTAGGGATTATTGAAAGTCAGATTGCGTTGCGCTAAAAATATTGTGTGGCAGTTTAGTGTTGATCAGAATAAGTGAAGAGAGAAATGTCTGAGTACGTTCAGTAACTGATAAATTTTTCTAAGGAGATGTTTCAACCTACACTGTAGCGTCGATGTTAATGCTCCCCCACAGACAGTTTAATGCGGCAGTTTCAGCTTTTTTTCCCTTTAACGTGTAAGACGTGTATATTTCTATTGTTTATTGTCAAATCATAATTTATGAAAGGTGTTTATATTTTATTAATAGGATTAAGTATGAATAATTAATATTTGTCATGTTGGAAATAATTGTGGTAGCAGGGAATGTCTGCACCAAAGTATTGTTGGCAAGAGAGACCGCACATTGATATAATTTTAAAAAGGGCGGGAGAGACCGCGTACGGATACATTTTAAGAAAAGAGCGGGCAAGACAGGAGAGACCGCACTTTAGCGTTCGTAGGAAGTCAGTAGTAAGCGAGAAGTGAAGCGAGTCGGTAGCAGGTCTGAAGCGAGAGGTTGAGAGGAGCTGTGTGCCTGCCAGCCACTAGCTATGATTTACAAGAGATTATAAACGGATGTACAGAGACATCAGCTAACTATTATAATAAGAGGAACTAATATTATTGAATTAATTTTTTGGAGAAACTCAAGACTACTGAAGGTATGTTTGCGCATTGCTAGTTGTAAGATTATTGTAAAAAGTAAGTCTCATTTGAACGTTTGTAAAATCATTTCATTCAGAATATAATTAACTTTTGCCAGCAATATTGCATTTCTAATTATAATCCATCCCAAAAACCATCAACATAAAACTTTGCAAAATTTTTATTGTTGTCAAGAAAAAGTTTAACTATGAATTACGTAACTTCAGTCAAATTAATTAAAGAATAACGTCTTATTTGATAATAAATACAGCCACTTATTATGAAAGCCCACCAGCAGCTAATAGAGTATAGTAAAACAGAGTAAGTATATTCATGTCGCAGTTCGATGTAGCAGTCAGATGGGGATCCAGTATTTGTTATTATTAAGCAAGAGAAAGAAATCCTAAGAAAAGGTTACATAGTTTGTTGTAAATGGGAAGGTTATCAATAACGCAAGAGGTAAAGAGGAGACGGAGAGGTTTCAATTGTTATTTCATCCTCTCGCCCGATATGGGCGGGGGAATGGCTGTCAGCTGTCGCCGTTCTTCAGTCCTATGATAGTTATTTTGAAACATATTATAAAACTGGACACGGTGGTTGCGAAAAATGAATGTTTCACACAATAAAAAGACAGATCGTCAGTCGCATATTTAAAAAAATAAGAGGCTGATTGTTGATTACTTAAAAGATTGACACGGACGGAATGGAAAATAAATGTTTTACAAAATTTCAAAGACAGATTGTTGCACATGTTAAAAGGTGAAAAGACGATGTGTTGACTGATTAAGATAGACACATACCCGTGTGAAGTGATGAGTGGTTGTAGACTGCCAGAGAAAGGGGACTCAGGGGAATGTAGCAGTCGAGGTAGTGCGTAACACGGTGTTTGTGCAGGTGGATATTTGGAGGAGGTATTTGGGACAGAGGAGAGGGACGCTGTTCCGCACCAAACCTTAGGTTGTGGGTGGAGAGGAAAGGGAGCCCTGACCAGGGAAGGAGGGGTGGACTCTTTTAGATCGGTTAGGCTTCGTATATATCAAGGCGGATTTCATGGTCAGGTAAGGGAAGGCGATTAAAGTTTCGTTGGGAGAAGATGTGGGGAGTGTGAAGGTGCAGTATTGGGGAAATGTGGTGGTACGGGCAGGGCAGAGTACCAGAATCAGTGAGCAGGGGGAATCTAGGGGGTGGGTAGCGCCAAGTTTACGAGTAACGTACGATACTCGGAGCTGTTCGATATACAACAGTAGGTCGGGGGACTTTGTAAGTTAGCAAAGGATTCGGGTGGGGGAAAATAAGCAGATCCGGAAGGCTTGGCGCAGTACATGGCGTTCGAGCATCTGGAGGACGTGATGAAAGAAGGGAGGAGTGGAACTAAATGCCACATTTGCACAGCACGGGATGGGTCGGACCAGCAATTCAGGATCGTGGAAGGGTGTAATCTCCATGTTCGGCAGGGTAGCAGTTTTAGTAATTTTTGTCTGTTGTGGGCTTACTATTGAATAGTTAGCAGACGGGGCTTCCATGTTAGTCGGCGATAAAGTGTTAGTCCGAGGTATTTTATTGTGTTAGTGGCAGTTTTAAGTAGTAGAGCTGTTTTTATCTATGGTCGCATAAGATAACGGCAGAGGTTTGGCCTGAATTACCACATTTCCGACACGGCTAATCTCAGCAGACATTTGTCCTACAGTCGTGACAGAATTCTTTGCGTAATTAAACCTTGAGCAGTGCTTTGTGTCTCAAACCATTATTTTATTAATTATTTGGAGTAATAGAGCCTTTCGAATGAAAACACCGATGCTGTTCAAAAACACACACATCAAGTGGTACACTGTGGTACTTCCACGAATGTAGTGCATTGTAGTAGTCCCACCGTTCAAAGATTTTTTTTTACATTGTGATAATTGACAGTGAAAGTAAGTAAAGGCGCAGTTGACACTGAAACAAAGAAGGAGTACAAATCTAAAAACACCGATTCTCTTAGATTTTGCCGTAAGCAGTATTTGAAGCTTGTGCTGAAGAAGCAGAAATTCTTGGAAAGTACGTATTCACAAAATACTGGGCTGCATGTGACGATTTTGGGTTGTTCATGAAACAACTAGACGCACTGCTACAGATTATAACTTCTAAAAAGAATGAAGAGATATTAAGTGGGCATTTTAATTAAAATGACTAGGGTACATCTATTCGACAGCTATATTGAAGTCCCTAGCGATTTCATACAATCTGACTCTCGCTCACACAACTTACAAAAATAATTCTGGAGGAAACCATGGGTGCTGCTATTCGATAACATTTCTACAGACACATCGAGACTGCGAAGCCATTGTACAAATATTTGTAGTTAAATTGCAAGACCAATACATGCAAAAGGAAGAGAAAAACTTCAATATGTATTTGCGAAACAGACTAGAAAAATGTACATAACACAACTGGCGTCAATGAAAATTGTAATGTATTTTGTAATATGGCCTAAATTTCCCAAGAAAAGCGTTCGGATTCCGTTCGGATTCCGTTCAAATTTAATAACTTTCAATTTCGTCTGTTATTATTTACAAGTATTAATCGTCATATGTAGTGACGCACAATCTTGTTTCTTTTTATTTTATTTTATTTTATTTTACTTTTTGAGGGGGAGGAGGGGGGAAATTGGAGAAAACCCAAACCTGCTCACTGGTTATTGGGCGGAAGCGGGGGAGGGGACGGAAGGGGTCTAATGTCAATTAGACGTAAATCCATTAAGCAAATATGTATATGGATAGTGCGGGAAGGTGTTATGCAATCAGTGCTATGTTATTCTGCAAAGAAGAACGACTCATCGACATTAAAAGTCGTGAATATGGGCCCAAATTTATACGTTCTGCGCCTTGAAAACAATTTAATTCCTTTAATTTTGAAAAAGACTGCACAAACCTGGGAAGATATTCGTTGTTCTTTCCTCTGAGACCACTTACAGATATTAGTTCGGATTTACAATCGGTCATTGAAAACCTATTATTACTATTATTATTATTATTATTATTATTATTATTATCATCATCATCATTTTTGAACCAGAGTTCTTAGCATATTAATGGAAAAAAGAAAATCATAATTTCAAAGAGGAAGAAGAAGGCATTTATTTTGTTCCTTTTAAAAATTTCAAAAAATTAACCTATAGTATCTGAAAGCAAGTTTACCATTCCACAGTTCGGGAGTAGATAAGTGAGTCTCGACTGTCTCATGGCTGATCTGAGGGAAGTTTTAAGATGTCACAAGGCTCAGAATAACCACTCAGAGGACGCTGGCGATACCGGAAAAGTTATAATCAAAATAATGAGGCAAATAACTTCATGAAGCAGTTCTTTAACACTACCACGCTCAGCCATAAATTGTCTTCCAATAAAGGAAGTAATAAACGGTTGTACGGCAGTCATAAAGGTCCGCAGCATTTCGAGCTGAACATTAAACCTGTCCAGATTAATGTCCGCTGTGTGTACTCCAAGTATCTCTTCCAAACGGTGTGTAGATAGGAATTGTTTGTGAGGACGTAACAAGTATCTTTTTAAGAAGGGATAGTTGCTTAGATCCTCTTAGTTGAACCTTCAATCAGTCTGGTTCAGAAAGAGATCAAGAATTTCAAACACATATTTATTAAATCTTCGCTCACGATACAATTCTGCAGGTACTGACTATGTTTTCGTGTGTTAATCCCGCCGGTATTTTTTTCTTGCCCGTGAGATATCTGCATCTTTCAGATTAAGGTTCTTAGAATAATCTTCGGTTTTCCCTAACAGCGTATCAAAAAACCCTTCGACAGTCCAAAGATTCACAAGAGCTTCTTTTAGAACCTTTCTAGAACACTTCACTCCGGCTGCATAAAATTTGTATTCTTTAGAGATCTGGTCACTTCTTCACATAATACAAATACGTCAGTGGCGACTATCACGTAAAAGATAATCTCAGATTTTCGAGCCGCTTCGCGTAGCACCGCATGACTGCCCGACTTTCGTCTCTAATTGAGCCCTGCCCATTCAAAACTTTGTTCTCTGTTTCATGGACCTGGTCATAGTTTCCCCTGAAAGGTTTCAAAGATTTTACTCTTGGAGCTCACGGGTTGGGCACATTGGTCTTAGGTATTCAACTTTCGGATTTTTTTAGTGGTCGGCCTTGAAGGATTTCCTTCACACCCTTGTTCCGCCCAGACGTATTACCTGCACCTTCGAAATAATGGGAGTCCTAGTGTTTACTGCTAGTTGCGAGCGTTTGTGTCTCGACGTCTGGCGGCGCAACAAACACCGAGTGAATTGCATCTGGCCCGCCACTTCTGTCACTGAATCTCCCATAATTTGTAAAATGGAGATTTTTTATTTTTTATTTTATTTATTTATTTATTGGTGCACAGTGTCTCACTGGATCATGTTAGTCGTTATTTCCAGTACTTTGTTTTGCATCGCTGACACCAACCACGTGTCGCAAGGTATCTGCCAGATCTTCCAATTCTGGTGCATCATTCTTCCTCTAATGGAGAAATGTCATGAATCATGACATTTTCTGTGACCGCTTCATGACCTCTCACTGCGTTTCTTTCTCGATCCAGGAATCTGAGTGAACCACTGCAAGCCAAGTGATTCTAGTTTCCTCCTGATCGGCCATCCAATATCGTGCGAACTGGCTGATCAATGTGCTGTTTTCACGTTTATGAACTATTGCGACACACTGTCGATGAAAAACGCTCCTTTTGAGTATTTTCAACTTTTATGTACCATTTTTGCTGGTACAGAAAACTTCGTCAAGAAAAATCATTTTTTTCTGTGATCTTCTATTACTCACTATGTGGATAGACCTAAATGCAGTCATAGTAGAACATAACACATCTCTTTTCTTCGTAGTGTGGCTACGGATAAGACACAAACCATTCCGATTTATAAGATCGAAAGTCCTTTGCAGAAACTTAAGACAGAGTAGGACAGATTGTAGTTGGAATTGTTGTTGTTGTTGTTGTGGTCTTCAGTCCTGAGACTGGTTTGATGCAGCTCTCAATGCTACCCTATCCTGTGCAAGCCTCTTCATATCCCAGTACCTACTGCAACCTTCATCCTCTACGATTTTTTGTGGTGTCACCGCCAGACACCACACTTGCTAGGTGGTAGCCTTTAAATCGGCCGCGGTCCGTTAGTATACGTCGGACCCGCGTGTCGCCACTGTCAGTGATTGCAGACCGAGCGCCGCCACACGGCAGGTCTAGAGAGACGTCCTAGCACTCGTCCCAGTTGTACAGCCGACTTTGCTAGCGATGGTTCACTGACAAATTACGCTCTCATTTGCCGAGACGATAGTTAGCATAGCCTTCAGCTACGTCATTTGCTACGACCTAGCAAGGCGCCATTATCATTTGCTATTTATCTTGTGATGCATGTACCGTCAGACCGATGTTCACCAATTATGGATTAAAGTTAAGTATTCCAGAAGCTACGTACTATTTTTGCTACTATAAAGACCTTGTCCTGTTCCAGACCTCACGCCATCCTGCGTGAGCTTAAACGCGTGCCTTTCGGCTACCTCCTAGTGGCTTGGCTGTCTCGCCAAGTCACAACATTTTTACCCTCCACGCTGCCCTCCGATGCTAAATTTGTGATCCCTTGATGCCTCAGAACATGTCCTACGAACCGATCTCTTCTTCTAGTCAAGTTGTGCCACAAATTTCTCTTCTCCCCAATTCTATTCAATACCTCCTCATTAGTTATGTGATCTACCCATCTAATCTTCAGCATTCTTCTGTAGCACCACATTTCGAAAGGTTCTGTTCTCTTATTGTCTAAACTATTTATCGTCCATGTTGGAATTATACGGCGTTTAACATTGTGTGAAAGATAGTAGCTTCAAGGGTCACACAGTTTGATTCAGTTATAAGTAAAAATTGCTGTCAACCAAGATACTGATCACACATTTGCTGACGTGCAGCATACTTATTTCGCTGGTCTGCCTGCAAATGACGTATCGCGCCCCCACCCGCACCCCCTTTTTCTCCACAACCACCCCACCCGTTAGACATACGGGGAGCAACTGCCACTGCCACTAAGCATAGCAGTTCATTATCCATAGCAGAAATCCACGACGGAGTGGCTTTCGAAATACTGAGTGAATAGGCTTGGAAGATTCCTTGCATGTAATGGGCTCGTAGGAGCGATTCTAGGATATATCGTTGGCGATATCGCCAGCGAACTGTGGCTAGTGTGTGGCTGCCGCAAGCCACCGTGCTGGGTATCCTAACAGCAGAACGCTAATAAGGTTTATGCTTTGTGATGAAGTGGTCTGGTTGTGAACGAAGGACAAACAATATTTATTGTTAGTTTAAGATATTTTGTGTAACTGATTTTAAAATGTAATGTATCGGTGCATTTTCTGTAGTATTAAAAAGTAATAAGTTTGAAATTAAGTAAGAATGCGTCTGTAGAGGATGTTACGCATTTGGAGCAGGGAGAGAGATTTCTGCACGTCGTTAAAACGCGCCTTGGTGATGCGTGGGAGGAGGACACATTATGATTGGCTTACCCTGTTCAGTTTCTTGGGCACGTTTTGAGAAGAGAAGGAGATAATTGAGAAAATCTGCAATTCAAAATCGAAAGCAGAATACCACAAGGAAGAGGAACAAGTAGCTGATTGGCTCGAGCGAGAAAGATTACCTTCCTACCTCTTTATATTACATTAAGGAAAGCTGAAGATCACTACGGGCGGGGATGTCTAGTCGAAGATTCGATAACATACGAAATGAATGCAGAACTGACGACATTGAGCATAGTGTAAACCGATGGCCCTGAACGAACTAATTTTTAACTTGCACCCCTTTCAGGAGAGGCCTTGCAGCTGGATGTCTGTGCAGTTTCCTGCAGCTCAAGGCACGTAAAAAGACCTGCTGGTGATCCTGGGCGCTCAGACCTGAAGTCTAGTTGAAGTGCCGCTTCTTGTCGGCGTCTTCTAGAACTAATCGCAAGTCAGTCACAAAATGTTTCGCATAGTCATACAGTAAATACATTTAGGTGACAGAAGTCATGGGATAGCGACATATAAAATACTTCTGACAATTGCAGTATATGCTTGAAAAAATAAACGATTGAGTCGCTAGGCAAATAAGTAAACTGTACCCTAAACCATTTTTGTTCGCGTCACGTCAGCATCTACCGAAAGCGAAATATTTTATTTATTTAGCGTATGGCTTACAGAATTATATTTTACAAGTATATACAATTACGTGGACATAAGATAAAATGATATAAATCAGTACAAGCAGATATACAGGGTGTAAATTTTAAGTTGATAAACCAGAATAACTCGAAAAATAAAGTTCACATGAAAAAAAGTGTAGGATCCAAAGCTGATTATTTTCGAGGGGGACATTTGCTGGTGCTAAAATTAGGCCTCCTCCCCAGCCCCCTTTTGCGTGGAAAATGGTTACGGATAACTAAAAAATACTTATTTACTTCGTAAGGATGTTTGGTTAGTTAGCTAGCTAGTCAGATGATTTGTTTGATAATTTAAAGTTGTGTGGCCTCATGACCACCAAACAAACAAAACTTATCCGAATCTGCGGAAAAAATTAATATTTGGGCCAACATATGTAAAACTCTAACTCCTCTCTCTCAAACCCCGCCCTACGGGGAGAGATGGAGAGTTTTAGTTCTAATGAATCACAATTTACGAAGTAAATAAGTATTTTTTATTTATCCGTAACCATTTTCCATGCAAAAATGAGAACATGGATTTTCTTGAATTACAGCGCCAACTACCAAGAATCAAAGCAAATGTTTAACACAAAATGTAAGTAGTTTTTTTTATCTAGAATCTGATTCTGCAATAAAATATGGGGGTCCGAATTTGAAATTTTAAAGTTGTCTCTTGCCCCACCCCCCCAGGGGGCTGGGGTTGTGGGCTAACTTTAGCACCAGCAGATTTCCCCCTCGAAAGTAATCAACTTTGGATTCTACACATTTTTTCGTGTGACGCTTATTTTTAGAGTTATTCTGGTTTGTCAACTTAAAAAAAGGCAATCTTTAGGGACAGGGTTCTTACACCAAAACAAGGAAAAAATGTTTAGTAAGAAAGCCCTAAAGCGCATACTTTGGTAGATATGACCACGTGTTCATCTTCGATACTATCAGCCACATCTCTTCTGCTGCAAGCTCTTTGCTTTTCACATGCCCGAGGGAGGACTGGAACCTCCGCCGGGACCAGCCGCACAGTCCATGACTGCAGCGCCTTAAGCCGCTCGGCTAATCCCGCGCGGCAGTGATGTTTCCCACTGTCTCGTTTTCACAGCACAGGAATTCTATGACAGCACGTTGCTTCTGACGAACGTCAAGTGTAGCAGCCATCTTGAAGACATGCTGTGACGGCGCCACTCACGGGAACACGTTGAACTAAGTTTGAAAACAAGCGGGAAGGATGTATCTACACACTGTAAAACTTTCACACATGCAGAATGAAAACTGTATTTTTACAAAAGTAGTGCGCATTTCTTTTGGAGTGACCCTCGTAATAGCCTTCTTCCAGTGTAGCCCACGTAAGGTAAAGCCTGAACACCACTGGTATACAGCGAGTAGCGGCGATTCGACATGACTACAGGGAGCCGACAACGAAGCTAAGCGGCTCTCAGGTCAATGGGAAGATTCAATGCAAAGCGAATCGCTCCAGCTCTCTACACAGGGACGCTAGGCCTCCCGTGTGGAAGTGCCACTGAAGCCGATCCGTGACAGGCACGTGGGTTCAAATGCCTCTAAGCACTATGGGACACAACATCTGAGGTCATCAGTCCCCTAGACTTAGAAACTACTTAAACCCAACTAACCTACGGACGTCACATACATCCACGCCCGAGGCAGGATTCGAACCTGCGACCGTAGCAGGCGCGCGGTTCCGTTGAAGCGCCTAGAACCGCTCGGCCACCGCTGCCGGCAGGCACGTGGGTCCATAAGTAATTTACATCAGTCGGGAGCGACGTAAGCGGTGAAAACCGCGCGCCAGACGGGCGGAGGCGACGACATGTGGCCCGAGGCTGCCGAATTCCGGGTCCGCCTCAGATCCAGCGCCAGGTGTAATCTGGCCCGCATAATCGCACTCGCCGCGCCACAAATCAGCCGCGCAGACGGCCGACGCCTCTACACACGTACGAATTACCAGCCCTCCTCCTCCAGGTCCAGCCACACGGCCAATCACGCTACGCGCTCGCACATTCGTCCTGCCTTCCTTTTTTCCCACTACATATCATAAATTTTTACTGCACACACTGCCAGGCCAGCAACACTCGGCCGCGTAATCTGATTACCAGGTTCCCCGCACATGTGCTCTGGCCACTACTTCTTTTGCCAGAGCTATTAATGATAGTTTATTACTTATCTGCACCGACAGTCCACAATATAGCTTGAATCCAGGGTGTTTTTATGAGGTTCTATCAGCTAACCTCGAACTCCATCTGTGGTATCGATAGCTACGATGCCACGGCGTATGTGCAAGTTCGTAGGTTGGCACTACGACACCGACACAGACGACAGCGCCCTCTAGCCGGCGCTGTGCAGCTCTACGAGCGTAGCTCCAGATTCAGTCCATTTGATGCTGAGCAGACGACCAAGTAACATTGTTTTCTATTTAATAGTGGGCGAGCCACTGCAGAGTTAGCCTTCGTACAAAAAAAAATGGTTCAAATGGCTCTGAGCACTATGGGACTTAACAGCTGAGGTCATCAGTCCCCGAGAAATTAGAACTACTTAACCTTACTAACCTAAGGACAGCACACACATCCACGCTCGAGGCAGGATTCCAACCTGCGACCGTAGCAGCAGCGCGGTTCCAGACTGAAGCACCTAGAACCGCACGGTCACACCTGCCGGCTAGCCTTTACAACTTGATGTACATCTTCGCACCTATGCGTTTCGTCACAGGGTTATTTGATAAGCGTGATAGCGTTACGACGATGCTCAGCAAACTCAAGTGGCAGACTGCAAGAGAGGCGCTCTGCATCGCGGTGTAGCTTGCTGTCCAGGTTTCGAGAGGGTGCGTTTCTGGATGAGGTATCGAATATATTGCTTCCCCCTACTTATACCTCCCATGGAGACCACGAATGTAAAATTAGAGAGATTCGAGCGCCCACGGAGGCTTTCCGGCAGTCGTTCTTCCCGCGAACCATACGCGACTGGAACAGGAAAGGGAGGTAATGACAGTGGCACGTAAAGTGCCCTCCGCCAAACACCGTTGGGTGGCTTGCGGAGTATAAATGTAGATGTAGGATGTAGATGTACGTGCTCATCTCAGCCACAGTTAAGTAAAACCACTTGTAATTGCCGTACCAAGAGTTCTACCTCACTTGCTCCTCCTTGCTTCCTACATTCGGCCTACCCTTCAGTTTTCAGGAGCAGACCCCACGCGCCGCCTTCCAGGTGGGATACAAAACCACCGACAAAATTTCGGAGGTTACTCAGGATTATTTTCGAAGTATTTTGGTATGCTGTATCTGCCACGTGATACGGTAACACAGCGACATCCACAGTGGGTGCCACACGCCGGCACCACTCCAGCGTAGCCGGCCGGGGTGGCCGAGCGGTTCTAGGCACTACAGTCTGGAACAGCGTGACCTCTACGGTCGCAGGTTCGAATCCTGCCTCGGGCATGGATGTGTGTGATGTCCTTAGTTTAGTTAGATTTAAGTAGTTCCCAGTTCTAGGGGACTGATGACCTCAGACGTTAAGTCCCATAGTGCTCAGAGCCATTTGAACCATTTGTCATTTCCCTGAATACTGACCATCCCTCTTGGGACATCGTGTATATTTTGCGATTCTGCTGGTGGTCAGAATAAAAACTTCACCCTCTTTGCCTTCATGCATTATGTAATTCTCAATCAAATTAATAGCCTGAAGAAGATCGAAATTACGTTGCCTGTCCGTTGCCATGGAAACATCAAAAGATTTCAAGGAAATGATAGAAGCATCCAAGTGTAAGCAATCTCGTTTGACAGTGCTCAGCGATAATCGAGAAATGGAAAGCACTGTTTAACTCAAAGTGAGCTGCAAAATGTTCTTTAGAATCTCAGGTCAATAACATTTATATCATCTGAATGCACTCACTGCCGTATGCGGAAACATCAAACGACTTATCACGGAGGAATGCAAACTGGCGTCATAAGGACACCACGACAATAACAACCAGTGGAAGGACTGTCTGAACTGGCCACGCCTACTTATGTTTCACTTCAAAATTTTTTACTTGTCAAGTACACGACAGCTTTGCGTTTACCTCCTGTTTGCTGTAACCTAACTCAAACAACCCCGTCCTTTATTCTAAATCTCCTTCCAATACCTATACTAAAATATACAGATTTACAAAGCCTGATTAAGTTTTTCCATCCTGGTGCTGTGAAGTTCTTCAGTCAGCTGCTCCACAGCTAAACAGACGTGATATCTATAGTACTATCGCCGTATTATTACAACCGGACATTTGTTTGGCCGTGATTATTATGGAATTACTGGATCTGTTTCACTTGACTTACTCTTTCCTTCCCCTTACTAACAATAAGTGACGTTTGACTGTATTTTGGGAAATTCATTTATTCATTCTGGGAACACTCCGGAGGCCAATAATGATATTTCCACATTCGATGCACCCAATATGTTACATATTGATGTAATCACAGTTCAAACGTTGAAATCACTTTTCTCGCTTTTCATAAAAATTTACTTACCTGGTTCTTTCCGCTGGTGTTTCAAATTTACTCGACAGAATCTGAGTACATGGTATGGCGCAGGAAATACGGCCAACGGAAACTGTGTCCATCTTTTTGTATCACCGTGTGTGGTGATGATGAGGTCCCATACTCCGAGGAGCGTAGGGGACGATGCGGGAGACACGCACCGCCGACTACGCAAGATGCTAGCAGAGGTGGTTTGCCATTGCCTTCCTCCGACCGTAATGGGGATGAATGACGATGATGATGACGGCACAACAACACCCAGTCATCTTTTGTTCGTTTTCGTTCGTTGCATCTGCTCGGGGCGGACGTCGCTAGACACCCGTTTCTTCGTCGTTGATCCATGAACTCAGTTTTTTTATTACAGAGGGCGGCTAACCGTCTGACCGAACACGCTGAACTACCGTGCCGGCATCATATCGAGGCAGGGAAAATCCCTGACCCCGCCGGGAATCGAACCCGGGACCCCGTGCGCGGGAAGCGAGAACGCTACCGGAAGACCACGAGCTGTTTGTACTACTACAAAACAATGAAGGCCTCCGTTTTATGGCACAGTCGGGAGGCGGCACAAACACGAGGCAGTGCTTTACGCCGTGGGCCGTCACTTTTGTTGCAGCCAAACTGTACACAGCGGGAAGGGGCCCCCCGTCGCCTACCCTGTAACGCTCCCCTAGCCCTGCGGAAGAATGCGGACCAGTTGCGTAACGGGAGCAGGGGGCGCTGCTGCCGTCCACCACCTGTGGCACGGCATGCGGGCCGAGCCGGGCTGGCTGGCTGGCCTTTGTGTGGGCGCGCGCCCTGTCTGCCCGACCTTGGCGGGCGACATGAAGCACAGTGGGGTGCGGCGGAGCGGGGTGTATGCGCAGCAGAGGTAGATAAAATGTTACTTTCCGATGTCAGTGCTTTCGGTCAATGCTATTTTTCGGTAACTGCGATTTTTAGTTGTAATTTGTCACAGTTTAGAATGGCAGTTTACGAATCCACAGCTTGTCGAAAATCTATTACAATTTTTTACAGGAAAATTTGCGACTGGATTCGTGATTTCCTGTCAGAAAGATCACAGTTCGTAGTAATAGACGGAAAGTCATCGAGTAAAACAGAAGTAATATCCGGCGTTCCCCAATGAAGTGTTATAGGTCCTATTGTTCCTGATCTATATTAACGACATAGGAGACAATCTGAGTAGCCGTCTTAGATTGTTTGGAGATGATGCTGTCATTTACCATCTTGTAAAGTCATCAGATGATCAAAACGACTTGCAAAATGGTTTACATAAGATATCTGTATGGTTCGAAATGTGGCAATTGACCCTGAATAAAGAAAAGTGCGAAGTTATTCACATGAGTACTAAAAGAAATCAGCGATAAGTCACACAAATCTGAGGGCTGTAAATTCAACTAAATACTTACGGATTACAATTACAAATAACCTAAATTGGAACGATCACACAGGTAATATTGTGGGTAGAGCAAACCAAAGACTGCGATTCATTGACAGAACACTAAGAAGGTGCAACAGGTCTGCCAAAGAGACTGCTTATACTACGTTTGTCCGCCCTATTCTGGAGTACTGCTGTGTGGTGTGGGATCCGCATCAGGTGGGACTGCCGGATGACATCGAAAAAGTAGAAAGAAGGGTAGCTCGTTTTGTATTATGGCGAAACAGGGGAGATAGTGTCACAGACATGATACGTGAATTGGAGTGGCAATCATTAAAACAAAGGCGTTTTTCGTTGCGACGGGATCTTCTCATGAAATTTCAATCACCAGTTTTCTCCTCCGATTGCGAAAACATTGTGTTGGCACCCGCCTACATAGGGAGAAACGATCATCACGATAAAATAAGAGAAATCAGGGCTCGCACGGAAAAATTTAAGTGCTCGTTTTTCCCGCGTGCCGTTCGAGAGTGGAACGGTAGAGAGACAGCTTGAAGGTGGTTCATTGAGGCCAGCTGGAGTGGCCGTGCGGTTCTAGGCGCTACAGTCAGGAACCGAGCGACCGCTACGGTCGCAGGTTCGAATCGTGCCTCGGGCATGGATGTGTGTGATGTCCTTAGGTTAGTTAGGTTTAATTAGTTCTAAGTTCTAGGCGACTGATGACCTCAGAAGTTAAGTCGCATAGCGCTCAGAGCCATTTGAACCACAGGGTTCATTGAACCCTCTGCCAGGCACTTTATTGTGAATAACGGAGTAATCACTTAGAGGTAGATGTAGAAACCAGATGACAGTTATAAGAGCGAGTGACATGAAAAGGAAGCAGTGATTGAGAAGGGAGTGTGACAGTGTTGTAGCCTAGCCCCGATGTTATTCAACCTGCATATTGAGCAAGCAGTAAAGGAAACAAAAGAAAAATTTGGAGTAGGAATTAAAATCTATGGAGAAGAGAGAAAAACTTTGATGTTTGCAGATGACATTTTAATTCTGTCTAGACAGCAAAGGACTTGGAAGAACAGTTGAAAAGAACGGACAGTGTCTTGAAAGGAGGATATAAGATGAACATCAACGAAAGCAAAGCAAGGATAACGGAATGTAGTCGAATTAAATCAGGTAATACTGAGTGAGTTAGATTAGGAAATAAGATACTTAAAATAATAAATGAGTTTTGCTTTTTGGGCAGTAAAATAATTGATAATCGCTGAAGTAGAGATAATATAAAATTTAGACTGGCAATGGTAAGAAAAGAATTTCTGAAGAAGAGAAATTTGTTAACATCGAGTACAAATTTGGGAAGTCTTTTCTGACACTATTTGTCTGCAGTGTAGCCATGTATGGACATGAAACATGGACGATAAACAGTTTGGGCAAAAACAGAATAGAAGCTTTCGAAATACGGTGTTCCAAAAGAATGCTGAAGGTTAGGTGGGTACATCAGGTAGCTAATGATCGGCCGCCTTTACTTTCTAAATCGTCAGTCGTGTTATTTTTTGTGTCTTGTTTCTAAAGTACGTATATGTTTCCATATTTTGCTACTTTCTTGTCTGTACCTTTGTCATACTCGTATGTGACTTTTTTTTTCTCTCCGTTAAAATTGTGACATCATCTGCATATAAAACGCAGTTGAGAGTAATCTCTTTGTCTATTTTAACACATGCATGAAACTTGGCTTTCCGTCAGCGAAATGCGACACCCTTGTCTGGCCCCCATGTTAGTGATAAACGCTGCTGTCAGCTCTCCATTTCTATCTAACGCCATTGTTGTGTTTTGATAAAGTGAGTACCAACTTTTCTTCATTATCCTCCACATCTTTTCTGTATTAACTTTATCAAGGCTTTTTCAATATCAACTATCGCTAAGCGGGTCCTCCCATTAAATACTTCTTGTTTTTCAATGAACTGTTTCACCACAAATACTGCGTACGTTGTCGATTTTCCTCTACGGAGCCTTGTTAGTTATCCGCTTAGTAAACACTCTGGAACAATTTTCAATGGTTCAGGAACCTAGCGCAAGCCTTCTATGGTGCGTCCAGTGATCTAATCCCTCTGTAATTCTGGCAGTTATTTCTATCTCCTTTTTTTAAACATTGATACAACTTTTGGTTTTTCTATGAGCTTAGCATAACACTTCTTTTCAACGTATACAGTGTGTCCCAGGACGAATGGTCAATATTCATGGGTATGACACGAACAATCACTGAAGCGAAAAAGTCTATTAAACATGGGCTTCAAACTGCATACCTTAGGGGCTATGAGCACCTGATCATCATAAGTACTTCCAAACAAATATCTTCCACTTTAAGCTCTTTGCGTTCCATATTTTGGGAGGAGCTAATAGGAACCAAAACGAGAACAAATTGTCTAGTAAATGATAAGCTTTAAAATGCAATATCTTAAGAGCTAAGAACACTTATTCAGTAGAGGAGACTGGTTTTACACTAGCGAAGATGACCAAGTGCTCAAAGCTCCTGAAGTATGCATTTTAGAACACATGTTTACTGGACGTTTTTTTCTTGTTTTGGTCAATACTTCCTCCTCCCGAAATATGGAAAGCAAAGACTTCGCAGGCGAAGAGATTTGTTTCCCAAAGTGCTCATACCTCGTAAGATACGCATTTTAGAGCCCAAGTTTACTGGACTTTTTTACGTTCTTTCTGCGTAAGGAACCTGTCGCTAAGTTTGTCTATTTTTTTGTTGAGATTCTAATGAAAGCTGCAGAACCGGCAGTAGCTTGACGAAACTGAGATATCTCTATTTTCCATCATAGCTAAACTAAATGAAGTAAAACTTAAAATCCCGTGTAATGTCCATACTTCCATCGTGTTGATAACTGGCCGATGAGGCATAAGCAGCCCGTAGAGGCTATACAATGAAGTAAAACTTCATTGGTTCTATAAACTTGGTGTCTGTTGTTGTTGTTGTTGTTGTTTTCAGTGCTGAGACTGGTTTGATGCAGCACTCCATGCTACCCTATCCTGTGCAAGCCTCTTCATCTCTCAGTACCTACTGCAACCTTAATCCTTCTGAATCTGCTTAGTGTATTCATCTCTTGGTCTCCCTCTACGATTTTTACCCTCCACGCTGCGCTCCAATACTAAGTTGGTGATCCCTTGATGCCTCAGAACATGTCCTACCAACCAATCCCCTCTTGTAGTCAAGTTGTGCCACAAACTCCTCTTCTCCCCAATTCTATTCAATACCTCCTCATTAGTTATGTGATCTACCAATATAATCTTCAGCATGCTTCTGTAGCACCACATTTCGAAAGCTTCTATTCTCTTCTTGTCCAAACTATTTGTCGTCCATGTTTCACTTCCATACATGGCTACACTCCATACAAATACTTTCAGAAACGACTTCCAGACACTTAAATCTATACTCGACGTTAACAAATTTCTCTTCTTCAGAAATGATTTCCTTGCCATTGCCAGTCTACATATCAGTTATTTTGCTCCCCAAATAGCAAAACTCATTTACTACTTTAAGTGTCTCATTTCCTAATCTAATTCCCTCAGCATCACCCGACTTAATTCGACTACATTCCACTATCCTCGTTTTGCTTTTGTTGATATAAATCTTATATGCTCTTCCAAGTCCGTTGCTGTCTCTGACAGAATTACAATGTCATCGGCGAACCTCAAAGTTTTTATTTCTTCTCCATGGATTTTAACACCTACTCCGAATTTGTCTTTTGTTTCCTTCACTGCTTGTTCAATATGCAGATTGAATAACATCGGGGATACGCTACAACCCTGTCTCACTCCCTTCCCAACCACTGCTTCCCTTTCATGCCCCTCGACTCTTGTAATTGCCATCTGGTTTCTGTACAGGCCGGCCAGAGTGGCCGAGCGGTTAAAGGGGCTACAGTCTGGAACCGCACGACCGCTACGGTCGCAGGTTCGAATGCTGCGTCGGGCATGGATGTGTGTGATGTCCTTAGGTTAGTTAGGTTTAAGTAGTTCTAAGTTCTAGGGGACTTATGACCACAGCAGTTGAGTCCCATAGTGCTCAAAGCCATTTGAACCATTTTTCTGTACAAATTGTAAATAGCCTTTCGCTCCCTGTATTTTACCCCTGCCACCTTCAGAATTTGAAAGAGATTATTCCAGTCAACATTGTCAAAAGCTTCCTCTAAGTCTACAAATGCTAGAAACTTAGGTTTGCCTTTCCTTAATCTATTTTCTAAGATAAGTCGTATGGTCAGTATTGCCTCACGTGTTCCAACATTTCTACGGAATCCAAACTGATCTTCCCCGAGGCCGGGTTCTACCAGTTCTCCCATTCGTCTATAAAGAATTCGTGTTAGTATTTTGCAGTCGTGGCTTATTGAACTGATAGTTCGGTAATTTACACATCTGTCAACACCTGCTTTCTTTGGGATTGGAATTATTACATTCTTCTTGAAGTCTGGTGGTATTTCGCCTGTCTCATACATCTTGCTCACCAGATGGTAGAGTTTTGTCAGGGCTGGCTCTCCCAAGGCTATCAGTAGTTCTAATGGGATATTTTCGCTGCCTTGTTTCGGCTTAGCCCTTTCAGTGCTCTGTCAAACGCTTCACGCAGTATCATATCTCCCATTTCATCTTCATCTACATCCTCTTCCATTTCCATAATGTTGTCCTCAAGTACATCGCCCTTGTATAGACCCTCTATATACTCCTTCCACCTTTCTGCTTTCCCTTCTTTGCTTAGAACTGGGTTTCCATCTGAGCTCTTGATATTCATGCAAGTCGTCCTCTTTTCTCCAAAGGTCTCTAAAGAATTTTCCTGTAGGCAGTATCTATCTTACCCTTAGTGATATGTGCCTCTACATCCTTAGATTTGTTCTGTAGTCATCCCTGCTTAGCCACTTTGTTTGCACTTCCTGTCAATCTCATTTTTGAGACGTTTGTATTCCTTTTTGCCTGCTTCATTTACTGCATTTTTATATTTTCTCCTTTCATCAATTAAATTCAATATTTCTTCTGTTACCCAAGGATTTCTACTAGCCTTCATCTTTTTACCAACTTGATCCTCTGCTGCCTTCACTACTTCATCCCTGAAAGCTACCCATTCTTCTTCTACTGTATTTCTTTCCCCCATTCCTGTCAATTGTTCCCTTATTCTCTCCCTGAAACTCTGTAGAACCTCTGGTTGGTGTCTAACGGATGTTATAATATATCCTATCTGGTGTTATCCGGCCTAGCTCATTCAGCAGTCATGCTTTGTACATTTTTACAAGCATCTTTTGGGTGTACCCAACTATATTATGGCAACCCCCATTGTGGTTTGACTTTTAACGTGAGTAACTTCCCAGAAGCCGGGACTCCGTAATTGACCATCTACATAATGGAAATATAACCATTATAAATCCAAAAATGCGTCTGTACTAACCTGAAATGGGTAGCTGCGAATAAAGCACTTTCACGAAGCTATGTGGCTTTTGGAAACACATCATTCTTGACTTGTTAATTTTTCTAATTTTTATGCTAATTTGAATGGTTATTGAGTGTCGAGTGTTGTTATCGTTAATCATAATTTTTTGTGCCGGGTGTTAAGTTCTAAAATCCTGTGTATGCTGGAAACTGTGCACGAGCAGAAACAGGGGATGGTGTCGTCGTCGTCTGCTAGCATCCAAATTTGCGATGAATTCGCCCGTGATGTCGTAGTGGATTACTTCACGGCACAATTCAATTACCGCCCTCACTCGGCAGATGGTTCCATGGCAAGAGAAGTCTGCTCAATGCTGCAAAGAGTGCCATGGAGACTGAAACCGTTGTCGATGAACGAGAAGCTAGCATCCAAGGAGTGTAACTCGTTGCTTGTGACACAGTCGGCTTACTGGCGGGGCCAACGAGAAATACGGGCCACGCAACGAACTTGTGACGTCACACCAGTAACCCGAGCGCCCCCGAGAAAGACAGGCCGTGGCGCGTACGTCACATCACGTGACGCTGCAGGTCTTACGAGTGCCAGCAGCCGTCTCTGGTGGGGAGCGAGTAGCCATATCAGACGAATTGAATAATTCTTGAGTACGTGTTTAAATGCATGCAAGTTCTCGACAGCGCACGACAAATCTTAGATCTTTTCAATTAAATATTGGTTTCTCGTGGGCCCTGCACGGAACCAAGCGTCCGCGAAGTGTGACGGACAAGCCGACTAGTGTGACGTCACAAGTTCGTTGCAGGGCCCGTATATCCGACTGGCCCCGAGCAACACCTAGTCGCCTTATCCGCACACTTCGCTACCGCTCGGCTCCGTGCAGGGCCCACGGCGAATCAATAGATAATCGAAAAGGTGTCCAATTAAGTCAGCTTTTTCGTGTGCTATCAAGAATTTGCATGTATTTAAACGTGCAGTGAAGAATCATTGAACTCGTCTGAAATACACTCCTGGAAATTGAAATAAGAACACCGTGAATTCATTGTCCCAGGAAGGTGAAACTTTATTGACACATTCCTGGGGTCAGATACATCACATGATCACACTGACAGAACCACAGGCACATAGACACCGGCAACAGAGCATGCACAATGTCGGCACTAGTACAGTGTATATCCACCTTTCGCAGCAATGCAGGCTGCTATTCTCCCATGGAGACGATCGTAGAGATGCTGGATGTAGTCCTGTGGAACGGCTTGCCATGCCATTTCCACCTGGCGCCTCAGTTGGTCCAGCGTTCGTGCTGGACGTGCAGACCGCGTGAGACGACGCTTCATCCAGTCCCAAACATGCTCAATGGGGGACAGATCCAGAGATCTTGCTGGCCAGGGTAGTTGACTTACACCTTCTAGAGCACGTTGGGTGGCACGGGATACATGCGGACGTGCATTGTCCTGTTGGAACAGCAAGTTCCCTTGCCGGTCTAGGAATGGTAGAACGATGGGTTCGATGACGGTTTGGATAAACCGTGCACTATTCAGTGTCCCCTCGACGATCACCAGTGGTGTACGGCCAGTGTAGGAGATCGCTCCCCACACCATGATGCCGGGTGTTGGCCCTGTGTGCCTCGGTCGTATGCAGTCCTGATTGTGGCGCTCACCTGCACGGCGCCAAACACGCATACGACCATCATTGGCACCAAGGCAGAAGCGACTCTCATCGCTGAAGACGACACGTCTCCATTCGTCCCTCCATTCACGCCTGTCGCGACACCACTGGAGGCGGGCTGCACGATGTTGGGGCGTGAGCGGAAGACGGCCTAACGGTGTGCGGGACCGTAGCCCAGCTTCATGGAGACGGTTGCGAATGGTCCTCGCCGATACCCCAGGAGCAACAGTGTCCCTAATTTGCTGGGAAGTGGCGGTGCGGTCCCCTACGGCACTGCGTAGGATCCTACGGTCTTGGCGTGCATCCGTGCGTCGCTGCGGTCCGGTCCCAGGTCGACGGGCACGTGCACCTTCCGCCGACCACTGGCGACAACATCGATGTACTGTGGAGACCTCACGCCCCACGTGTTGAGCAATTCGGCGGTACGTCCACCCGGCCTCCCGCATGCCCACTATACGCCCTCGCTCAAAGTCCGTCAACTGCACATACGGTTCACGTCCACGCTGTCGCGGCATGCTACCAGTGTTAAAGACTGCGATGGAGCTCCGTATGCCACGGCAAACTGGCTAACACTGACGGCGGCGGTGCACAAATGCTGCGCAGCTAGCGCCATTCGACGACCAACACCGCGGTTCCTGGTGTGTCCGCTGTGCCGTGCGTCTGATCCTTGCTTGTACAGTCCTCTCGCAGTGTCCGGAGCAAGTATGGTGGGTCTGACACACCGGTGTCAATGTGTTCTTTTTTCCATTTCCAGGAGTGTAGTTACTCGCTCCCCACTTGAGACGGCTGCTGGGACTCGTAAGACCTGGAGTGTCACGTGCTGTGACGCAGGTACCGCTGCTTGTCTTTCTTGTGCATCTCGCTTACTGGGAATTGATGTCAAAATTGCTGCGGTCGCAGGTTCGAATCCTGCCTCGGGCATGGATGTGTGTGATGTCCTTAGGTTAGTTAGGTTTAAGTAGTTCTAAGTTCTAGGGGACTGATGACCACAGATGTTAAGTCCCATAGTGCTCAGAGCCATTTTGATGTCAAAATGGCATGTCACTCGATGTGACAGACGCCATATTGATTTCGTCGAATGTCACTGTTTCTTATGTAACAACATGCAGTACATCGTTTCGCAGCAATGGCATATGAAGATTTATCACGAACACACTGTCTTTGACAATATTTCTTATAATTAATGTCAGGTGATGACGCATCGACAGTACGACCTTCAAGATATACTAAATTGAACAACACTGAATTGAAAGTTGCTTGTAATCGGCGTAACGTAGTGGTTAATGTCATGGATTACGGAGATGAAGGAAGTACCGGGTGATCAAAAAGTCAGTATAAATTTGAAAACTGAATAAATCACGGAATAATGTAGATAGAGAGGTACAAATTGACACACATGCTTGGAATGACATGGGGTTTTATTAGAACAAAAAAAAAAAAAAAAAAAAAAAAAATTACAAAAGTTCAAAAAATTTCCTACAGATGGCGCTTCATGTGATCAGAATAGCAATAATTAGCATAACACAGCAAAGATGATGTTCTTTACAGGAAATGCTTAATATGTCAACCATCACTCTTCAACAATAGTTGTAGTCGAGAAATAATGTTGTGAACAGCACTGTAAAGCATGTCCGGAGTTATGGTGAGGCATTGGCGTCTGATGTTGCGTTTCAGCATCCGTAGAGATGTCGGTCGATCACGATACACTTGCGACTTCAGGTAACCCCAAAGCCAATAATTGCACAGACTGAGGTCTGGGGACCTGGGAGGCCAAGCAAGTGAAAGTGGCGGCTGAGCACACGATCATCACCAAACGACGCGCGCAAGAGATCTTTCACGCGTCTAGCAATACTTTTTTTTTTTTTTGTTCTAATAAAACCCCATGTCATTCCAAGCAAGTGTGTCAATTTTTACCTCTCTATCTACATTATTCCGTGGTTTACTAAGTTTTCAAATTTATACTGACTTTTTGATCACGCGGTATGTGCGTGTCCTGCTGTACACTAGTCTAGTATTTGTTTTTCATCTTACCGTTTTAACACATTCTGAGATGTGATACAAGTATGTTCTGCAAATTTCGATGTTATTTATCCATAAGAAATAGATTTCTTCTGTTTTTCGACTTCTGTCTGATTAGGAAACAAAAGACGAACTTACTGCGAGAGAAACGATCGGCAATGACATGTGTGTTCTTGCTTGTCACAAATACTTGGCCAATTTTTTCCGAATACGATGCGATTTCCGAGGATATGGTTAGGCAGCATCTTAAGAGGACAGCTTAAATTGCTGCGAGTGAAACACTTACCTGTTTTTTTTTTTTTTTTTTTTTTTTTTTTTTTTTTTTGTGCGATTTCCGAGGGTCCCCTCGCCCACGGGAGAAGCTGGAGCCTGGTATGAGTGTCACTCTCGGCTTACTGGAAATGTGCTGCCGGTCACGCAAACGTGATTACCGAGTAAGCCGACCGTGGATAGCTTTTCTGTCGCTGTGCGGGCGACTCTGGCCGGGAAGCCTGAAGCCAGGGCCATGAGCGGCTGCTGGCTGACAGCAGACGCACAGCGGCGTCGAGTGCACGGAGGACGCGCCGTTCGCGGTCGTTCTTGGTTCCCGCCAAGTCCGTCGTGCATTCTGTCGAGGCATGTGCCGCTAGTATGCTTTAACAGCCTCGGCCCTCCTTGCCAGCATCACATCAAAGATACAGCGTGTTGAAAAGTAATGCTTCCGATTCTTTTTTTTTTATTCTGTTCTCAATATCGGTTGAGGGATTACATGTCATGCATATTACTCGGTAGACTGGGCCACTTCGCTGAAGGAAGTTGTAACTAGTGATGGGGAGCTCGTGAATGAGTCGTTCAAATGAACGCTACACTCCAGTGAAGTGTGAACTAACCAATCAATTTCAATGAACTGGTACTTCAAACTCTTCACAGACAGCACACTCCACACTTTTTTCTAGTTCACTCACTCTCTTCCCCTCTCCCTCTACATCGCCGCTACGTCACTCATCCTCCCTTCACTTCAGTCCTCCCTCTACTGCCTGTCGACGAATCGCGCGGTGTTTGTTGGGAACGATAGGTTAATGAGGGGTTGTGGAGGTGAGGGGCGAGGGGAAAGCAGCGTCAGTTGCTTCCTGCGGTGCTGACATCATTACCCGTGACTACTTGTGCAGTTAAACTTCGCGTCTACGGGTAGCCTACCTTTGGCAGCGTTTGCAGACAAATGAATATATGAATATTAAAGATACAAACGAAGAGGCTGGCTATGTGAGCACGCACAGCCAACATGAAAATAAATGTCTGTTAATAACACTGAAAGAGGGATTTTACCTGAAATCGTACCAATGACTACAGGTGACAGTTAAAGTTTTGAATCTGGAGGGTTATTATTCTTAACAAAAATAAAATCTACAGGAAAACTTCTGAATAATTACTTAACGTAGGTATGTAGGCTTTGTGACAGTGGTAAATATACTCATTCTATTTTGGATTAAATTTTAAAAGGAACATAAAATTGGACTGCATTTCGTTGGTAGTCCTAGTTTTCAGTCCATGAATACAAAAAATAATGTTTCATTTGGCAGATAAAGACCTTTTTGGGCGCTTCATGAGAAAATGTGGAGCAAGATTAAATGTAATACCTTCTTTATATGTGACAGGCTTCTCTGTTTATCTTTCCTTTGTCCCCTTCGACCATGCTCTATTTAACTCAGACGTTATAAAGAGCGCAAAACGTTGCGTGCACGTTACTGCATAGTTCGGCCATCTGTTGGTAAAATTATGAAGTATTACGAAGCTTCATTGTACGAACGAGACGAAGCGAGCGTAGCCGCAGCTGAGCGGCGAACGGGGCAACTTCGCCAGGCTTCCGTACTTCATGAATGAACTACTTCATTTGAACGCTTCATGGCAAAGAGTGAAATGAATGAAGTAGTTCACGGGAATGAACGAGTTCGACCCTCTGCCGCTAGAGGGCTCTGAAGTGTAGCGTGTAATATGGCGTGTGTAACGGAACTATGCCGCAGACTGCTGTAATCGACATTCAAAAATTCGAAGAGTTCGTCACACATGGAGCACCGTCTTCTTCAGCATGCAAATGCCACCAGACTTTACACAAGCGTTGCGAATTCTGCGACAGACACCTAGGGTCCACTGTCAACAATCATCCACCCCTACAATCCCGACTTCCCCCATCCGATTTCCAAAACATAACTGCGAGAACTTCACTCTGATAGTGATTGAAGAGTTACAATAAATAATTTTGGTGCCAGACGGGATATTATGATCTCTGTAGAAACACAGTAGATATGTTAACGTTGACCTTGTTTTGTAACATTCTAGTATCTTTACTTTTTAGCGTTGTATAGAGCTTAGGCAAATGGGAGTATGTCCGTTCATTATCTCATAATAACCCCGTTCATTACCAAATGGTGACGATTCAAGTTAAGAAATCGGTGTTAAAAAATATTATTCTCCTACGGCACTTTTCACTGTCGAGAAGGCGAAGGAGTCTGAAGTTATTCGAGGCTGTTAAAGGAGGTAAGTTAAAACGAATTAATTTCTGGCTGGCTGCCACTGTGTCAAAATGGCCGCTTGCGCGGTTCGTAAAAATTAAGCGAGTATAATTCTTACCCTTTTAATAGCTTGCAGTCTTTAACTTTCCAATTTCACAGTCAAAACGTAAAAGGTAAAATAGTTTTCTCCAGGTTAGCTCCTGAGGGTCCACTGCCTCCTCCATACCGATCTAAAGCGTGAGAGGTATTCTTTTTTCTAGATCGTAAAACTAACCGTAATCTTGAAATATGGCACTAGAAAATAATCCGTTCGTACTTCTCTCTTTTGTATGTCGATAATCTTCCTCAAACTGCGGGCGTGCCTGATTTACAAAATTATTAAATTTTTTTTCTCTGTCGAAGCAGTCAACAATTGTTTCTATCCCCGTCAGCAAACGCAAGTGACACAGAAGGAGAGTTTACATGATGAAGCGGTGGAAACAGATGTGAGATTGTGGCTCCGTCAATAGTCACACATTCTATAGTGACTGACTCATCGGACTGCTCTCTAATTGGTAAAATGTGCTCGTCGCCAAAGTGACTATGTTGAGAAATAAATATGTAGACAATAAGAATAAGGATGTGGAATGATAATAACGTTTGTTTTATTTAAAAAGCTTTAAGAGTTTTAACATAAAAGACTTGGATGCATTACTTTTCTGCAGGCAATCGTATTACAGTCAATTGTTCTATGGAGTTACGCTCCAGGGCGTGAAAGTGATTACTCTGTAACAATGCTCCAACCCAGTGTAGAGAGGATTGTCAGATTCCTCTGTTACATTAAGTCATTCGTTTAAACTGCCGCCGGCCGGTGTGGCCGAGCGGTTCTGGGCGCTTCAGTCTGGAACCGCGCGACCGCTACTGTCGCAGGTTCGAATCCTACCTCGGGCATGGATGTATGTGATGTCCTTAGATTAGTTAGGTTTAAGTAGTTCTAAGTACTAGGGGACAGATGACCTCAGATGTTAAGTCCCATAGAGCTCAGAGCCATTTGAACTATTTAAACTGCCAATTAAGCGCCCAGACTATTTTCCAGTTTCACAGACGAATGGAAAACGAAAGATGGAAGTCCTGTGAGATTTGCCTTAAGGTGTCAACTGATTTTAGTAGGAAATTTGTTCCAGATTCCTCCAGGATCTTGTACACTTACAGCAGAAATAACTGTGATAACAATGGGACTGTTAGAAGAATCCCAGCAAGTTCTTTCGGCAACCATTGAATTAAAACGGAAAACCAACATCATTAGTTAAATTTGAGAGTACTTTAATTTACAGCTATAACACTTTGTCAGGTGATATTTTGCACCCCTTTAATGTGTTTTCACTTGACAGGTGTTTTAACATTTATTGATGCCTGTTGCGCATTCTACCTGGTTCGCCCAAGATGACTGTTTTGAAGATTTCATTTTAAAAATTCAATGCAACCGTTTGTTACTTGTACCAGTGCTCCTGAAAGCATTTGATTCTGTAAAGCAGGAAACGGCAGGCAAAATCATAGAGGATTTGGTGTTAAAGCAAAATCACCAGACATAATTTGTGAAACACTTAACGAATACGACATCTAAAGCGAAATTTATAGGAGAAATATATCAGCCATATGAAACAAAAATTGATGTTGAACAAGGAGATGGCTTATCTTTACTTTTTAGTTGTGTTTAAAAAATGTGTAGATCTGGAATTTGGAGCTGAAAAATCAGGAAACCAATATTTCTACCTATCATCTGCATATGATTTTGCAATATTTCAGAAAATGTAACCGAAGGAGTGACTCAAGTAAACCTTCTTGAAACAATACGTGATAGAACTAATCTCAGAATTTCAAGTCTTAAAAGAAAAAGATAGCGCCATGCCAAATAAAAAAATGCACCAAAATGCGTAACTACACAAATAGCTAAAATTGAGGAAACCACAAAGCTTTAGAAGAATTTGCAATAAGTGTAAGGGTTAATAAGACGGAAAAAGCATATGATTAAACTATCTACAGCGAGAAAAGCATAACAGGAAAAAAAAGTATAGCACAGTGGTAAGACCGGAATGTTTATACAAGTTGAATTAGGAGGAAAGGTACATGTTTTGAGGGGTGACAGTACTAGCGATTCTGAACAAAAAAGCTTCATATGGACATATGCCCTATTCCGAATGATTTCCGAGATAGAACACATTTAATGTACGTTGTCATTTACTTTCTATAGTATCCTGCTTTGTCGTTGTTTATAACGTACCACAGTAGTGTAGAGGAAGCTGGGACGAACAATACGATGTGGGACACCTGTGGTCTATCAAGTCGGGAAACTACTTTCAAGTGGACTATAAAAACCAGCTAAGCTACAGCGCATGCGCGTCGTGTCAGACTTTCAATATTCTCGCGCTCTCTTCGTGCAAACTAATGTTCTTAGAGAAAAATGAATAAGACTTTTTGTGGGAAATTTAATGTAATTTGATTTTGTACTGTGACACTTTTTCTCTGGAGGGTGCGGTATTCGAGTTATTCTAGGAAAACGTACCCAAGAGATACTAAATGTGTTCTGCTTCGGGATCTGTCCGAAATCGGGCATATGTCCACAAGACGTTCTTCGTTCAAAATCTCTAATACTATCTCCCTTTAAAATATATAACTTTCCTCCTGACTCGCCCTGTATACATGGGGATGTTTAACAATGAATTATTAACTAGATAGACTAGATACTTGAAAGACAAATTATTAGAAAGTAATGGGCGCAACGCAAACTACAGATGGGATGAAAATCAGTTGTAATGACAGCTACTAAAATGTTCAGAAAATATCATAAAGAATGGCTAAGCGGAGGTATACGCTTCTTTGAACACCTCTACTGAATCAATGATAAAGGGCTATCGAACCAAATATTCTTGTATTTTTTGGCAAAAAGGTCAACGATAGCAGGAACTCATAAAATGTTACTCGGCGTTATTCGGAAGCCTGCTCTGGAGTGCTTCTCTCTAGAACTTCTTGTTAGCAGGAAGTGTATTACTGACCGTTTGAAACGGTTCATTATACGGAAGACATTCTTGGGTCTCAGACTTCACAAGAGCCTGATTGGCCCTTAAAGCGAGGGGCCGCCAGATTAAAGAGGTCGGCGGAAGAGAACGGCCCGGCAACTCCGTCAGCCAACAGCAGTGATTCTGGTGGAGAACGGAGAACAGCGTGCCCAACTTCTCCCATAGTGAGCGCATTCGTAAGCACTGCCACGTACCGAGTTCCTGCGGTACCCAGATTGTCCAGATATCCGGATCCTGTAGCTTACACTCTGCCCGAAGTAATGGCCGCAGCTCACTGGACGCGTATTCGAAAGGTGCGGGTTTCAAATAGAGCTCAGAAAAGGGTCGAGTACGAGTTGAGGGTTGCATACATTACAAATCAAGGCGCCGTTTTTACTTCAGTGCTGTAACAACACCCTGCCACTACATTTCCGCGTGTATGACGAGTGGCGCTGTAGTTGCTTCCAGCTCTTTCACTCGTTCTCGTTCCTGAAGAGCGCACAAGTGTTAAGGCTAGCCGCGACTTAGCACAGAGCAATGTCGCTGTTATGTCTCTGGGACCAAATAACACACTATTCGTGTGTTCTTTTGGTAATGGCACCTTGCGTTTATGGGCTAATTCTGAGTTATGTAACTTATTGTTAATTTCTATACCTTCTTGGAAGTCTGCCGAAAATTTATTTTAATAATTTAATTAATAAATATTTAGAGAACACACTTTATGTCCTTAAATTCTTCATTTGTGTGGCCATGGTATCCGTAGTTGCTTTATAATTCATGAGGATGTCTAACACAAAAAACAACAATGTGCTAGCAGACGATATTTCCCGATGTAAGCGAGAAATAAGCTGAAAAATCACCGTGAGTACAAACCAACGTATTCTTACCGAGCTTTTTCTGATCTAAAAAGCAAATCAAAATTTAAATAAACTTAATTACAGACCACTGATGATGCTTTACCACAATAAATCGAAACGCGTCGGGTGCATTTTTGTAGTTGTAACAATGGATCAAAAATACCCTCATGATCTTTATGTCCTGTTTTCTTCTACTGTCCTAACAGTCTCTCTCTCTCTCTCTCTCTCTCTCTCTCTCTCTCTCTGCGTGTGTGTGTGTGTGTGTGTGTGTGTGTGTGTGTGTGTGTGTGTGTGTGTAAGCGCGCGATATCTGACTAACTTAAGGTTCAAAATGGGTCTGAGCATTATGGGACTTAACATCTGAGGTCATCAGTCCCCTAGAACTTAGAACTACTTAAACCTAACTAACCTCAGGACATAACACACATCCATGCCCGAGACAGGATTCGAACCTCGTACCGCAGCGGTCGCGCGGTTCCGGACTGAAGCACCTGGAACCGCTCGGCCACACCGGCCGGCTGACTAACTTAGGGGCCGATCTATTTATTTCGTAATTATTCTAAGACGTTGGACTTTTTTAATATTATTCGCCATGTTTTAGAAGTTTTTTCTGTACTTCCTAAGACGCATTATCTTTGGACTGGTTCTATGGGTGCAACCGAAAACGTAATTTTTAGGAATTATCTGAATGGAGATTAAATATTAAAATAAATTTACAGTACTTTAACCATCTAGAACAACTTTAAGTATATTTGTTAATCAAATCAGCAACCAGTTGCACAAAAGAAATTTTATTTCTTTACCGGTTTCAGGTATCTAGTACGCTTCTTCAGAAGATTAGAATTATCGCTGTATTATTTTTGAAGCTCGCTGTTAAAGGGATAATGCTAATCTTCTGAAAGAGCGAATCTGATGCCTGAAACCGGCACAGAAATAAAATTTCTTTTGTGCAACAGGCTGCCGATTTTTTCAACAAATTTACAGCAATCTTCAAAACAGTTTCTTACATAGACATACATACATACATAGATGTGTGGATGTAATACATGCGTACTTAAGTACAGGCACATACATACATTACACATATATAGCTATACGTGTACATAGAAGAATATACGTAAACAGAACAATATTCACTGCCAAACGATGTCATTATATTGGCATATAATAATCGTTTCGGCCGACGGCACCGTATGTACCCGCAATGCTACGAGTCCTCGGTTATACTTGCGACCTCCTGTACTCGCTCTCCCTTCCACACTGGTATAATCCAGTGGTATTTGACAGCAGACTCAAGCGAGTATTCAGTTAAATGGACAGTGGGTGAGACTGAAGGAGTCGAATCTTCGGAAAAAATATAAAGTTACTAAGGTCAGTATGTAAACTCTAGAATACATTTACGTTATAAAATTGTTATAACAAACCGTGTGATTTACAACATTAAGTAACACCGACTGCCGTGGTATGGGTCTAAATATCTCTTTATTTTGTTTTCATTACAGCCCAGTTTCACGTGTAAAGCCATACAAATGGACATAATTGCCTTATAGTCCACCCTCTGATCAAATAAACTGACTGGCCAAAAGGCGCGGCGCGCTTGCTCCATTTCAAGTTGTGCTAATCTTGACGTCCGAATGTTGCGACCGAGGATGGCAGCGCAGTAGTTAGCACAATGGAGTCGCAGTCGGGAGGACGACGATTCGAATCGGGGTCGGGCCATCCAGGTTTAGGTTATCCGCAATTTCCCTACATCGGTCCAGGCAATTGCCGGGATGGTTCGTTTGAAAGGACACGGTCGATTCCCTTGTCCATCTTTGAAACAACTCCAGTTTGTGGACTGTATCTAATGACCTCGATGGCGACGGGATGTTAAACCCTAATCTTCCTTCCTTTTTTTTTCAAAAAATTATTTCGTCGTTCATCACGAAACTAACATGTGTGCCTTCAGATGAGGTGTCTATGGCCAAAAAAATAAATTAATTAATGTATAGCGTACTAGTGGGCGACGATACGCACTACTTAAACAACGCGGGCTTTGACGGGTATTAGGCCTTGGTCCGAAGCAAATTTCTCTGCCTAACGTTCGTCTTCTAATGCTGGAGACACCACGAGAGACTATAACTACTCAGAAAGCAGTTGCAATCTCAAACAAAGTCAGCAAACCGAGCTGCTTATTCGATATCAACGCAACGGTCGGTTCGAGAAGTCATCAGATGGGTGTCTACGATCGTGAGTCGCACCAACGTATGTTACAGAGCTTGTAGTGAGGAAGAGTTGACGCCGTTTCTTTTATTTAGCAATAAGACCCACAACTTGTATTCAGAAGGCAGAAAGTAGACCCTTTTTACTTTACCATTTGTGTCGGTTTTTTTTCCTAAGTTCCAAATTTCATCGAAAACATTTATTCTGATCCACTGTCTATGTGACTGTAAGTTGATTTACCGTTTCCACCACGAGTAGTCGACTTTGACCATAAACAAGAAGCTAGGTATGTACGCATTTATTTCATATTAAAAAAAAATTTATACAGAGAGTTACATCATAACAGTTTATCATATTAAAATGAAACTGAGTCTTATGGCGAAGTAAAATACGACATCGGGGCAATATGCGAGCAGGAGACGAAAATATGTCTACTTCGACAGAATGTTATTTTTACTTCCATGTACCGACAACGGTTCAATAGAAGGTAACATAGGACCAATATATTGACACAATGACAATGAGGAAGACGATCTTGAATGTGACAGCAAATGTGCATTTCCAACTTGTACGCCAATTGCACACCCTCAACTTAAAAAATGTCTTTGGACAATATCTCAGGGCTCTTTATGATGGTAACAAAACATTATGGTTCAAATGGCTCTGAGCATTATGGGTCTTAACTTCTGAGGTCATCAGTCCCCTAGAACTTAGAACTACTTAAACCTAACTATCCTAAGGACATCACACACATCCATGCTCGAGGCAGGATTCGAACCTACGACCGTTGCGATCACGCGGTTCCAGACTGTAGAGCCTAGAACTGCTCGGCCACCCCGGCCGGCCAACAAAACATTATGTAATAATTAATAATGAAGATACAACTCAACATTGTCTACTGTACCCTCACCAAATCTGTTGTATCAGAAGAAAAACTTGACAGTAACACTGATATCCCAAGCATTTTCAAACAGATATTAGCCAAGAGTCATCGTCAAACTATTTCAAAAATCAACGCACAATCACAACAGACTCCTATCAACTTCGTCCTTTTATCTGATCGACCACGACGGAGATGTTCTCCAACGCAAGCGCTGACAAACCAAACAAATGATCTCTCTCGTATTAGTGGTGGTGATTCGTCACCAAATTTGCCGACAGTACGTGGGATACGGGACGATCAAATCATTACATAGCCGGATAGTCCAACAACACAGTACAATCATGTCATGTTCAACAGTTGGGTTTCCACCGGTTATTCGCGTAAGTATTGTTTGAAACCGATTCCAATGTGGAACGAGTCCAGCATTTATGTATGTCTTTGTTGTGCTAGGCGCTCCGTTTGCGGTCCACGGCGCGTGCGGCGCTCTGTCCGTTGTATGCGCCGACCAATAGCAGCGACCGTTGAGTTTTCTTCTAGCCGCGGCTGTTCCGGACGCTGTGCGCGTACTTCGTGGTTATTATCCGTCAATCTTGCTATATCAAAGCTTAAATTACGACAATCGGAAGAAAAATGTCTAGCACAACTTGCACGTCGTTCAGAACTTCATACAGCAAGATTGACAATGAATAATAACCGAAATGAATACGCACAGCGCTCGGAACAGCCGCAGCTTGAAGAAATCACTATGGTCGCTGCTACTGGTCGGCGCAGACCGCAGACGGAGCGCCTAGCCAACACCGGCATAAATACAGGACTCGTTCCACACGGTTTGAGTATCAGACATCACCTGAAGAAGACTGCGAGTCATGCAGCTGAAATGTCGTGCAAGAACGACGCGAATAACCGCCAGAGACCCGACTGTTCTACATGACAATGCCTTGCTGGGAAAGCCTCAAGAATTACGGTAGTCATATGATTCAAAATTCACTGATGATACTGAATCAATTCATTTGTAAAAAAACATTTACCACATCTCAGAAAAAATTCAGACCTACCTATAACAAGAAAATATATGTTTTACTTGCCTTAACGTCACATTCAATCTCTCCTCTACAAGTAAAGCATGTCGTAAAATTGCACCCGCTCTTTTATGGATGGTCCAATTAATTCAACAAACTGGCAATGCTCATTCTATAAAAAGCGAATTTTTTTTGGATGGATTGACCTACTTCTACGTATACATGAATATTCAGCAAATCACACTTAAGTACCTGGCAGAGGGTTCATCGAATTATCTGTTATTCCAATCTTGAACAGCGCGTGAAAAAAACTAGTACCTGTATTTTTCCATGCGAGCTCTGATTTCCCTTATTTTACAATGTGGTCGCTTCTCCCTATGTACACTATGTGATCAAAAGTATCCGGACACCTGGCTGAAAACGACTTAAAAGTTCGTGGCGCCTTCCATCGGTTAATGCTGGAATTCAATACAGTGTTGGCCCACCCTTAGCCTTGATGACAGCTTCCACTCTCGAGGCATACATTCAATCAGGTGCTGGAAGGTCTCTTGGGGAATGCAGCCCATTCTTCACGGAGTGCTGCACTGACGAGAGCTATCGATATTGGTCGGTGAGGTCTGGCACGAAGTCGGCGTTCCAAAACATCCCAAAGTTGTCCTATAGAATTTAGGCCAGGACTGTGTGCAGGCCAGTCCATTACAGGGATGTTATTGTCGTGTAACCATTCCGCCACAGGCCGTGCATTATGAACAGGTGCTCGATCGTGTTGAAAGATGCAATCGCCATCCCCGAAGTGCTCTTCAACAGTGGGAAGCAAGAAGGTGCTTAAAACATCGACGTAGGCCTGCGCTGTGATAGTGTCACAGAAAACGACAAGGGGTGCAAGCCCCCCCCCCCCCCCCCATGAAAAACACGATCGCACCATAACACCACCGCCTCCGAATTTTACTGTTACCACTACACACGCTGGCAGATGACGTTCACCAGGCTTTCGCCATACCCACACCCTGCCTTTGGATCGCCACATTGTGTACCGTGATTCGTCACTCAACACAACGTTTTTCCACTGTTCAATCGTCCAATGTTTACGTTCCTTACACCAAACGAGGCGTCGTTTGGCATTTACCGGCGTCATGTGTGGCTTATGAGCAGCCCCTCGACCATGAAATCCAAGTTTTCTCACCTCCCGCCTAACTGTCATAGTACTTGCAGTGGATCCTGATGCAGTTTAGAATTCATGTGTGATGGTCTGGATAGATGTCTGCCTATTACATGTTACTACCCTGTTCAACTGTCAGCGGTCTCTGTCAGTCTACAGACGAGGTTGGCCTGCACGCTTTTGTGCTGTACGTGTCCCTTCACGTTTCCACTTCACTATCACATCGGAAATAATGGACCTACGGTTGTTTAGGAGCGTGGAAATCTCGCGTACAGCCGTATGACCCAAGTGACAACCAATCACCTGACCACGTTCGAAGTCCATGAGTTCCGCGGAGCGCCCCATTCTGCTCTCTGACGATGTCTAATGACTAGTGAGATCGTGTCTAATGACTAGTGAGATCGCTGATATGGAGTACCTGGCAGTAGGTGGCAGTACAATGCACCTAATATGAAAAACGTTTTTGCGGGTTTCCGGATAATTTTGATCACGTATTATACGTCGATGTCCACAAAATATTTTCGCATTCGGAGGAAAAAGATGTTGACTGAAATTTCATGAGAAGATCCCATCGCAACGAGAAACGCCTTTGTTTTAATGTTGTCCACTCGAAATCCTGTATCATGTCCGTGACAGTCTGTCCCCTATTACTCGACAATACTAAACGTTCTACCCATCTTTCATCTTTCTGGATGTACTCCGTAAACCATTTCTGGTAAGTATCCCATATCGCGCATCAGTCCTCCAAAGAGGGGACGGACAAGCATAGTGATGGCAGTCTTTTCAGTAAATCTGTTGCATCTTCTATGTGTTCTGCAATAAAACACAATGTTCGGTTCGGCTTCCCCACAACATTGTCTGTGTGTTCTTTCCAATTTAAGTTGTCTGTAATTGTAATTCGTAATAAGTTAGTAGATTTGATTGATTTACCGTGTAACAGAAGTTTAAGAGGATTCCTTTTAGCACTCCTGAGGATGACCTCACACTTTTCATTATTCAGGGTCAACTGCCAATCTTCGCACCATACAAATATCTTTTCTAAATATTTTAGAATGCAGCGTCTAAAACTTTCTGCGCAATAATCAATCACTGCATATTGGGTGTACCAAATATTGTCGGCTTAATAATTTATTAATTTTTTCCCAGCTCAGTTTTATACTACGGGCAAAAATAGCAGCTCTTCACGACAACATTTTGAAAAAAAATGGTGCTCTATCTAAGTCCACTTTACAACTAACGATAATTGGACGACAGGTCGTCGAGCATTCTGAAGAATTTAACTTCACCGTGCGAATTATCGAATTATCTTACGATAGTATGGTCTGTAGTGTGCGACTGCCCTAAAGCTGGCTTTGCTCTCTGCTGTGTCCAGCACACGTTAAACAGTTTATCGTTCCACGGCGGTTTTCGCTCTGCCTGTCCCCTGAGACCGAATGTCAAAACGAGAAACTGCACTGCAATCTACGGCCTGCCCCGACAAACTTCGCAGCGCACTGGGAACTTCCGAAGGCCCCTTGCCACATAAAGTTTTATTCCTCGTTCGCTACTTTTGCCCCTTTTGCCGTCCAACGTACCCTAGGGAGCTGCGGACTGCGTTTCGCACACTGGTCACGGTCGTACTGCGTACACCAGTGTGAAACCAGTGACACGTGCTGCTTGCACAACGAGACAACTACTACTGCCGTGACGTGGACTCTTATTACATCACCTGTGCTGCGGAGTAGCCAGCTGGAGTGTTGGCCTTTTAAATGTCACCTTCAGTTCTAACAAGGGGAATGGCGTGCTGCTAATCCTTGGCGCTAATAATGTAACTTTAGGAGAGAAACAGTGAGGCAAACCTTGAATTCCGAAATGTAATGACTAATGATCCCTACCCACCTGTTGGCAGAATGAACACAGCAATTATAGTGCTGGATTCGATTAGACGCCAGTAACATAACCATAGATTCTTTAAAGACTAACTCCCTTATGTGAAACTGCGTTTCACACATCTAAATGTTTATGACGTCATATCGCTTGAACTATGTGGCACAATTGTATAATTTTGCAGGTCTATTCAGTGGTGCACTGTCTGCGAAGTATTTTACGAATAGGGTTATTAGTAAAGAAGTACTAAATTAAAACGTCATGCCTGATGCTAAACTTTTATAGCATAAACAGCTAAACTTAATTAACCGATAAACCTTTTTCCTTTCATTATTTTGTTGATGATGTCAACGAGAAAAAAAATCGGAAAGATTTGAAATTATGTGTAAAGTTTGACGGAAGTCTCTAAGTGCTTTCATTGTCACATACTTGATGTACGGTAATTTGCGCGCCCTAGGTTACAGCACCTCAAGACATATAAGCAGTTTCTAACTGTAATACTGGTTTTACTGTGTTAAGCCTTTAACATGGGATAGTACCTATTAATGACTAGATTATGAAAGCATTTTAAATTTTCAAATTCGGTATGTAATTAGGCGAAAGAATGAAAATCAAATTTTTGTTGCCACTGGAAGCCGTTAGATAGCCAAAAGCGACTAGTACCGTGTTCAAGGACAGTCACAGAGCAAAAACGATACTTTTCGTTCCACAGATCCTTTGCGAAATGATCCTGAAAATGTATAACATGACATAAAAAAAGAAAACATAGCTACATATTTACAGAAACATATTCAAGTTCCTTCCATAGATTCTAATTGCAAATGCTCTCATGAATGTGGAACAAGTAAAAAAAATCTTAAACATATTTTCGTTTAAAAGGTAATGCCAAACTTCTCACAAACGTCTAAACATACACACACCGAAGTGCATAAAATAATTCTGAGGTTATAATAAACACGCGACATGAGAAGAGAGCAGTTTGTTGTTGTTGTGGTCTTCAGTCCTGAAACTGGTTTGATGCAGCTCTCCATGCTATTCTATCCCGTGCAAGCTTCTTCATCTCCCAGTACCTACTGCAACCTACATCCTTCTGAATCTGCTTAGTGTATTCATCTCGTTGTGCCACAAAATCCTCTTCTCCCCAATCCTATACCTTCAGGAACGACTTCCTCACATTTAAATCTATGCTCGATGTTAACAAATTTTTCTTCTTCAGAATTCTTTTCTTGCCATTGCCAGTCTACAGTTTATAAACAATTATTTTACTCTGAGGATCACACAATTACACTAAATACGTGCATACGTCAGATTTTACGTATAAATCACTTTATTTGATAGTATTAATAACGTGTGTATCGGCTGGTTCTACCAAGAATTTCGCCAGTAGAGAATTTTTTTCACCTCTGAAGGAGATGGTGGGCTGTAGGTGAGCACAGCCGTTTTCGGCCAATAGTTGTATTTTGTGCTCTTGTGACACCATTTCTTTACGACAGTTGGGTGAGATGGACAACTGAGAGGAAGATGTTCTTCATTAAGTTTCCTTCATTCCTAATGCCGGTATTTGACTTATGATTGAGGGGAAAATATCTCGATCGAAAAAACACCAGCTGAGATTGGTTGCCAGTTGTTCGGCTTATGTATCTTCATATTATCTCAGTAGTCTCGATGATGTTATGCACACTGTTGTGGCCCAGCGGTTCTAGGTGCTTCAGTCTGGAACCGCGCTGCTGCTACGGTTGCAGGTTGGAATCCTGCCTCGAGCATGGATGTGTGTGATGTCCTTAGGTTAGTTAGGTTTAAGTAGTTCTAAGTCTAGGGCACTGATGACCTCAGATGTTACGTCCCATAGTGCTTAGAGCCATTTGAACCATTTGATAATGTTATACTGTGATCTTGGCAGGCTGTTGATGTAGAAATTTTCTATCTAATTCTGTAGAAGATGGGAAACTTGAAAATATAGTCGATGTAGAGAATATTGTCTTCTTCTTTAGGGGTTGATTGAAGAAATTTTTTTCGGTAAGTTGCTCTTTCTATATGGAGGCTGCTACATCATCGCAAATCCTTGTAGGCGTTCTTAGTCTGTTGAAGATTTCATTGATTTCTTCGTTTTCCAGAGTATTATGTTGCCGTGAATTCGATACAGCTTCGAGAATAATGTAAGGACAAAATGTATATTCCAATTTCGGAAAACGAAACGTTGTAAGATCGTGCTGCAACAGTGATATTGTAAATCTGTTGTTATTTAGTCTGCTGAGCCAGAATCTGGTGATTTATTCTTTTATTCTGTCTAACATGTTATTGGTTTTAAGTGTTTCGAGAATGAAATTTGTTGGAAGTCATGGCGCAGATTTTCAGTTATTCGAAGCATCCTTAGGTTGGTTAGATGACATAATCCATGCTTGAGATGCACATTCGAGAATGGGTCGGACAAATACTTTGTATGTAAGAAGGGCAACTGGTTGCTCCAATCCACGTGCTCGGTATTTCATGAAACGTCCTAAACGGAGTTGGCTTTTAGCTTCATTAATTTTTCAGTTCTGCTTTTCTGCCAGTTTAAGAGTTCATCTAGATGTGTTGTTGTTGTGGTCTTCAGTCCTGAGACTGGTTTGATGCAGCTCTCCATGCTACTCTATCCTGTGCAAGCTTCATCATCTCCCAGTACCTGCTGCAGCCTACATCCTTCTGAATCTGCTTAGTGTATTCATCTCTTGGTCTCCCTCTACGATTTTTACCCTCCACGCAGCCATCCAATACTGAATTGGTGATCCCTCGATGTCTCAGACCATGTCCTACCAACCGATCCCTTCTAGTCAAGTTGTGCCACAAGCTCCTCTTCTCCCCAATTCTATTCAATACCTCCTCATTAGTTATGTGATCTACCCATCTAATCTTCAGCATTCTTCTGTAGCACCAAACTTCGAAAGCCTCAATTCTCTTCTTGTCTAAACTATTTATCGTCCACGTTTCACTTCCACACATGGCTACACTCCATACAAATACTTTCAGAAACCACTTCTTGACATTTAAATCTATACTCGATGTTAACAAATTTTTCTCCTTCAGAAACGCTTTCCTTGCCATTGCCAGTCTACATTTTATATCCTCTCTACTTCGACCATCATCAGTTATTTTGCTCCCCAAATGGCAAAACTCATTTGCTACTTTAAACCTCTCATTTCCTAATCTAATTCCCGCAGCATCACCCGATTTAATTCGACTACATTCCATCATCCTCGTTTTGCTTTTGTTGATGTTCATCTTATATCCTCCTTTCAAGACACTGTCCATTCCGTTCAACTGCTCTTCCAGGTCCTTTGCTGTCTCTGACAGAATTACAATGTCATCGGCGAACCTCAAAGTTTTTATTTCTTCTCCATGGATTTTAATACCTACTCCGAACTTATCTTTTGTTTCCTTTATTGCTTGCTCAATGTACAGATGAATAACATCGGGGATAGCCTACAACCCTGTCTCACTCCCTTCCAAACCACTGCTTCCCTTTCATACCCCTCGACTCTTATAACTGCCATCTGCTTTCTGTACAGATTGCAAGATATCTGAACTTTGGTTGTGGAGTAATTTCTTGTCCCCAAAGCCGAATGTTGAGTTTGTGGGGGTCATGTTGTTGGCATTCTGAAAGATGTCTATGTGTAAATAGGATAAGTTGACTTATGGTTGGATTAGGTCGGATTGTCCATTTATTGAACCAGGTTTCATGTTTGCTGAGGTAGTTTCAAGTTTGCTGAGGTAGCTGCTGGCTTGTTCATTGATTGCATTGCAGGTGGGTGCATGACTCCAGGAAGTGGTGTCGCATACAGAGCTATGCCTTCATGTCACCACCTGAGTCTTGGGATGTCAGCTGTATATGTCGTATATAACAGTGGGGAGATCACGACACCGTGAGACACTCCCACTTTGGGCGTGAAGTAGGGCGATTTTTGATCCCCAACTCGTACTTTTCTATTTCCAACGAGGTGAGCTTTTAATTGAACTATTTCAGGTCGGAAGTTGGATTTTAGCATTTTATGAAGAAGTCCCACCTCTTTGTCCAGAAAGAGGGCAACAGTCGTATCTGTTAAGTTGCAGCCTCCTGCTTACTTTGCCAGTTAGTCTTAATAACGTATAAGCGGTACTGTGACTGTTTCTGAAACCAGCTTGTTCATGTGGTATAATGCTGTTGTCTTCTGCAAACTTTTGTAGCCTGTTGTTAATTATTGACTCAGAGGCTTTGCCAGTTATTGGAAGTAATGTGATAGGTATGTATTCTGTGTGAGTTATGGTTGTTTTTGGGTTTTCCTGATGTCTTAGGTCTGTATTGTGTAACAGTTATGGTTGTTCTTGGATTTTCCACATTTCGGAACCATTATAATATGTGCATGTTTCCATTGGGATGGTACAGATTTTTGAGTTAAGGCTGCATTAAATAAAGGTTTTAGTGTTTGAGCAAGTCCCTGTGATAGAAGTAGCTTGAGATAAAATCGTCCAATGCTGTCATTTCCAGAAGCTGCATTTTTCAGTTTAGTATGACAGAGGCTCTCGCATATCCTGTTATTTCCTTCAATAGTAGAGGATCAGCCGGTGTGGTATTTTCGTACAGAAGTGAATGAGTTTGCCTAATAATGATCTCCTCGTGATTGTCGTACAATTTAGGATGCTGTGAATGATCGTGTATTTTTTTCGAGTAAATTGCTGAATATTTCAGCCTACTCCCTTTCACCCGCCGTGATGTGGTCATCGATTTGTAAAGACGGTACTTCGGTAACGGTTTTGCCCATAGTTTTCTTGAAATTATTCCAAAAAACGAGTGGGGCGTACGTGGGTGAAGTCGTTGTGACTAGGATTTCCATGTATTTACTCTGGACTGACGAATCTCTCATCTAACTTGGTTATCGATACGGTTCCATAGTCCTTTCATTAGGTTGTCGTGTAATTTGTGTAAATAATTTTCTTTTTTCTTTGTTTGGGTTAAGACTATGTGTAAGACGCCTATGACGGTTTTCTTTGGTACATTGTTAGTGACAGTAGATTGTAACATTTGGACGATTATCTGGTTGTAGTTGTCAAAGTCTTCTGTAGCATTAATGGCTGCCGTTTAGGACTTTTTGCTTAAATATTCTGTTACGGAGTGTTCTATATTAAAGTTTTTGGAGGTGATGAAAGTTTTCCAATTGTTGTTGTCATTTTTGACGTGGGTAATAGCCGTTGTTTTTATGATGATGAGGATGTGGTCGCCAGGAATGCTATCAACTACTCCCACTTCACTGCAACGACTAGCAATTTGCAGTGTGCAAATAATGTGATCAACTATGGAGGTTCCAGTGTGATTGATGAAATTAAGTGAATTATTTTCTAGGTGGATCGGACTGTCGTTTAGAATTGCTATGAGGAGATCGCTGCTTTTGTTGTTGGTTTTGTCGCCACGAACAGAACAGTGGATCTGGTATTAAGATCTCTCGTCGTGAATGCTGGGCCAAGTGTAGGGACGTAATAAAAGAGATCTGATGGCAGATCCTCAATGGGAGGTATATAATTATACAGTTACGAAGCTGATCGATTTCCTATATGTACTTACTAGTTTTAGGACAACAGCTTGGTGGGTGTTCAGTTTTTCTGCTGAGTCAAGTCTTACAGTGCCCAGTTGTTTTGTATGAAAGATGGCGATCCTTCCTTGTAAACATCTTCCTCTGCCTGCTAGGGTTTGTCTAACCTATGCCATACATAATCGAGAAGGCTAATATCTTTGCCGAAGCACCTGATTTGGGCAGTTCCAATAATTTTAATGTTTTGTTCTCGAACCAGTTTATATAGAAACTCCTTTTTAGCACAATCTGCGTCAACTGCAACTGAGAGCCAAAAAGTTGTAATAAATGAGAACATATAAAGCGATTTAGATGGTTTCATTACAAAACCAGATGACCGTTGAACACTGACGATTCTTCCCACTGACTTCTTCATACTTCGTTGATGTTAAAGTCGGAAGCTTCAAGATGATGTGCAGTTCGCCAAGGTGGTTTTCTTGACTTCAGACGCTGATGTTCTGCTATTGATATATCGCTGTGTACGGGTAGCTGTGGGTTCTTCTGATTGTTTCTCCAGGTCTTCAGGAGAACATCTGATCTTCGTAGAGCTGCAGGTTGGATGTAGCCATGTAGTTTGAGTGCTACGTATGCAGCCTGTGATAAGTCGCATTGTCTGGTTGAGTTGCACATCTATCTTGCTACAGTGAGCACTGTTCATCCAAGTTGGACAACAGTATTCAGCGACAGAGTATGATAGTGCCAAAGCAGTTGATTTTAGTGTTTGAGCGCTGCAGCCGGCCGGGGTGGCTGAGCGGTTCTAGGCGCTACAGTCTGGAGCCGCGCGACCGCTACGGTCGCAGGTTCGAATCCTGCCTCGGGCATGGATGTGTGTGATGTCCTTAGGTTAGCTAGCTTTGTTCTAAGTTCTAGGGGATTGATGACCTCAGAAGTTAAGTCCCATAGTGCTCAGAGCCATTTTTTTAGCGCTGCAACCCCAGGAGGTACCACCAAGCTTCTGAATAATATTATTATGGGTCTTCACTTTTGTGGCCACGTTGGAGAGATGTTATCGGAAAGTTAGAGACTTATTGAGTGTTATTTCGAGGTACTTCGGGGTGCTGCAGTACTTCAAGGTTTGTCCTCGGAGTTTAGCTTCTGGTTTATAGTCAGAGTGTCTGTTCCGTATGTGGAATGCTGAAGTAACAGTTTTCTGAGGCTTTAGGCGGAGGAACCATTTCCTGAAGTATGTGTCCAGGGTTTGTGAAACGCAAACACGAAGAAACAACCACAGCTAAAGGAAGACCGGTCAGATTCCATGTAAAGACGTACAGAAATTATCGCAAAATGTCGTGGGTGGCTCTAGCAAACGCATGAAATCAGCGCAAGGAATCATGAGTGCAATGTGCTGTCAGCAATCCAGGTATCTCCCGCGTCCGGCCATCCTGATTTAGGTTTTCCGTGATTTCCCTAAATCGCTCCAGGCAAATGCCGGGATGGTTCCTTTCAAAGGGCACGGCCGACTTCCTTCCCTAATCCGATGAGACCGATGACCTCGCTGTCTGGTCTCCTTCCCCCAAAACAACCAACCAACCAATCCAGGTATCACAAGACTGTGCACAGGGAGTTAAAAATAGCGGGGTACAACGGCCAAGGAACTCCTCGTAAGCCACGGATTTCTGTAGTCACTACTAAGCGACACTTCGGGTGATGAAAAGAGTGAATCCACTGTACAGTGGATGACTGGAAACGAACTACGCTACACTATGTCGCAGTGTTCGAGTGCAGGCGTTTGGGTTTGGCTTAGAGAACGATACGTGCCATCATATGTAGTGCCAATAGTGAAATAAGGAGAGGGTGGTGGTGCTCCGGTATAGGGCTGTCTTTCGTGTTTAGCTGTGAGAATGCTAAATGAGGAAGGATACGAATACTGCCCAGAGTCACTACCTGAACCCAATGGCGCACCTTTGAGTTGAGTTAGAACGTCGACTTCGCTACATACCCCACCATCAAACATCACTACATTTTCTGGTTTCGACTGTTTAGGAAGAATGGGCTGCAATTCCTGCTGGGACATTCAGACACCTCATCAAATTTGTACCCAGCAGAGCTGATGCCATCACAAAGGGGGAGGGAGGACACACCCCACCATTAATGACCACTAATAGGCGTCCGGGGCTTTTGATCAGATAGCGCACAGCGCTCCAAAACCACTGGTGTGCTCTCTTGTTGGGCTGAGCAATACTTTCCTCTTGAGCTCTCCCCTATGAGAGCAGAGCGCAGCGTTCTTCCTTTAACGAGCCGTCATTACCTGAACGCCAGCTAGCAGCGAACACGCGCGCTGCGTGGATGTCCAGCCCATCCTGACATGTGGTCTCCCGCGGGGCTGCGCTAATGTAATGAGTGGGCGAGAGGCCGAAAGCCGGAAGAGCAGGCCTCCGGAAAGAGCGCACGCACCCAAGACGAATTAGTCCGGCCGTCCTATCAGATGTGCACGCACGGTGCCGGCGCACGGCCGCTTCGCCTCCACAACTCACAGTGGATCCACAGGAAACCCAGCAGCACATCCGCTAGCTCGAGCAATATACCAGGGAGAGTCACACAGCTTTAATTGTCAACTCGAATTCGTTGTTAATTGCTCTCGGGTGTACAGTTGTTTCCGTAACATTATATTTCGACAGCGTATCTCGCAGTCATCTTCATGTTATACCGGACAATTAAACACTAGTGGCCATTAAAATTGCTACACCAAGAAGAAATGCAGATGATAAAAGGGTATTCATTGGACAAATATATCATACTAGAACTCACATGTGATAACATTTTCACGCAATTTGGGTGCATAGATCCTGAGAAATCATTACCCATTACAACAACCTCTGGCCCTAATAACGGCCTTGATACGCATGTGCATTGAGTCAAACAGAGCTTGGATGGCGTGTACAGGTACAGCTGCCCACGCAGCCTCAACACGATACCACAGTTCATCAAGAGTAGTGACTGGCGTATTGCGGCGAGCCAGTAGCTCGGCCACCATTGAACAGTCGTTTTCAATTGCTGAGAGATCTGGAGAATGTGCTGGCCATTGCAGCAGTCGAACATTTTCTGTGTCCAGAAAGGCCCATACAGGACCTGCAACATGCGGTCGAGCATTATCATGCTGAAATGATGCGTAACGTGTATCAACAGGACATGTGGCCTGTAATTGAAGAAGTGTCATGATGATCTCTCCATCGGCAAAAGATTCCGGAATAGTCCCCCATTCGGATCTCCGGGAGGGGACTGCCAAGGGGGAGGTTACCATGAGAAAAAGACTGAATAATCAACGAAAGGATAACGTTCTACGAGTCGGGGCGTGGAATGTCAGAAGCTTGAACGTGGTAGGGAAACTAGAAAATCTGAAAAGGGAAATGAAAAGGCTCAACCTAGATATAGTAGGGGTCAGTGAAGTGAAGTGGAAGGGAGACGAGGATTTCTGGTCAGATGAGTATCGGGTAATATCAACAGCAGCAGAAAATGGTATAACAGGTGTAGGATTCGTTATGAATAGGAAGGTAGGGCAGAGGGTGTGTTACTGTGAACAGTTCAGTGACCGGGTTGTTCTAATCAGAATCGACAGCAGACCAACGCCGACAACGATAATTCAGGTATACATGCCGACGTCGCAAGCTGAAGATGAACAGATAGAGAAAGTGCATGAGGATATTGAAAGGGTAATGCGGTATGTAAAGGGGGACGAAAATCTAATAGTCATGGGCGACTGGAATGCAGTTGTAGGGGAAGGAGTAGAAGAAAAGGTTACAGGAGAATATGGGCTTGGGACAAGGAATGAAACAGGAAAAAGACTAATCGAGTTCTGTAACAAGTTTCAGCTAGTAATAGCGAATACCCTGTTCAAGAATCACAAGAGGAGGAGGTATACTTGGAAAAGGCCGGGAGATACGGGAAGATTTCAATTAGATTACATCATGGTCAGACAGGGATTCCGAAATCAGATACTGGATTGTAAAGCGTACCCAGGAGCAGATATAGACTCAGATCACTATATAGTAGTGATGAAGAGTAGGCTGAAGTTCAAGACATTAGTCAGAAAGAATCAATGCGCAAAGAAGTGGGATACGGAAGTACTAAGGAATGACAAGATACGTTTGAAGTTCTCTAACGCTATAGATACAGCAATAAGGAATAGCGCAGTAGGCAGTACAGTTGAAGAGGAATGGACATCTCTAAAAAGGGCCATCACAGAAGTTGGGAAGGAAAACATAGGTACAAAGAAGGTAGCTGCGAAGAAACCATGGGTAAAAGAAGAAATACTTCAGTTGATTGATGAAAGGAGGAAGTACAAACATGTTCCGGGAAAATCAGGAATACAGAAATACAAGTCGCTGAGGACTGAAATAAATAGGAAGTGCAGGGAAGCTAAGACGAAATGGCTGCAGGAAAAATGTGAAGACATCGAAAAAGATATGATTGTCGGAAGGACAGACTCAGCATATAGGAAAGTCATAACAACCTTTGATGACATTAAAAGCAACGGTGGTAACATTAAGAGTGCAACGGGAATTCCACTGTTCAATGCAGAGGAGAGAGCAGATAGGTGGAAAGAACACATTGAAAGCCTCTATGAGGGTGAAGATTTGTCTGATGTGATAGAAGAAGAAACAAGAGTCGATTTAGAAGAGATAGGGGATCCAGTATTAGAATCGGAATATAAAAGAGCTTTGGAGAACTTACGGTCAAATAAGGCAAAACGGATAGATAACATTCCATCAGAATTTCTAAAATCATTGGGGGAAATGGCAACAAAACGACTATTCACGTTGGTGTGTAGAATATTTGATGAGTCTGGCGACATACCATCTGACTTTCGGAAAAGCATCATCCACACAATTCCGAAGACGGCAAGAGCTGACAAGTGTGAGAATTATCGCACAATCAGCTTAACAGCTCATGCATCGAAGCTGTTTACAAGAATAATATACAGAAGAATGGAAAAGAAAATTGAGAATGCGCTAGGTGACGATCAGTTTGGCTTTAGGAAAAGTAAAGGGACGAGAGAGGCAATTCTGACGTTGAGCCAAATAGCGGAAGCGAGGCTAAAGAAAAATCAGGACACTTTCATAGGATATGTCGACTTGGAAAAAGCGTTCGACGATATAAAATGATGCAAGCTGTTTGAGATTCTGAAAAAAGTAGGGGTAAGCTATAGGGAGAGACGGGTCATATACAATATGTACAACAACCAAGAGGGAATAATAAGAGTGGACGATCAAGAACGAAGTGCTCGTATTAAGAAGTGTGTAAGACAAGGCTGTAGCCTTTCGCCCCTACTCTTCAATCTGTACATCGAGGAAGCAATGATGGAAATAAAAGAAAGGTTCAGGAGTGGAATTAAAATACAAGGTGAAAAGGTATCAATGATACGATTCGCTGATGACATTGCTATCCTGAGTGAAAGTGAAGAAGAATTAAATGATCTGCTAAACGGAATGAACAGTCTAATGAGTACACAGAATGGTTTGAGAGTAAATCGGAGAAAGACGAAGGTAATGAGAAGTAGTAGAAATGAGAACAGCGAGAAACTTAACACCAGGATTGATGGTCACGAAGTCAATGAAGTTAAGGAATTCTGCTACCTAGGCAGTAAAATAACCAATGACGGACGGAGCAAGGAGGACATCAAAAGCAGACTCGCTATGGCAAAAAAGGCATTTCTGGCCAAGAAAAGTCTACTAATATCAAATACTGGCCTTAATTTGAAGAAGAAATTTCTGAGGATGTACGTCTGGAGTACAGCATTGTATGGTAGTGAAACATGGACTGTGGGAAAACCGGAACAGAAGAGAATCGAAGCATTTGAGATGTGGTGCTACAGACGAATGTTGAAAATTAGGTGGACTGATAAGGTAAGGAATGAGGAGGTTCTACGCAGAATCTGAGAGGAAAGGAATATGTGGAAAACACTGATAAGGAGAAGCGACAGGATGATAGGACATCTGCTAAGACATGAGGGAATGACTTCCATGGTACTAGAGGCAGCTGTAGAGGGCAAAAACTGTAAAGGAAGACAGAGAATGGAATACGTCAAGAAAATAATTGAGGACGTACGTTGCAAGTGCTACTCTGAGATGAAGAGGTTAGCACAGGAAAGGAATTCGTGGCGGGCTGCATCAAACCAGTCAGTAGACTGATGGGAAGAAAAAAAAAAAGAAAAAAAAGGTTTCGTAGGGATCCAATGAAGTGTAGAGCCACGGGTCGTAACCACGTCGTAACACATCTGAAATGTAACGTCCACCGTTCAAAGTGCCGTCAATGCGAACAAGAGGTGACCGAGACGTGTATCCAATGGCAACCCATACCAACACGCCGGGTGATACGCCAGTATGGCGATGGCGAATACACGCTTCCAATGTGCGTTCACCGCACACCAAGAACAAATGCAGATGATAAACGGGTATTCATTGGAGAAATATATTGTACTAGAACTGACATTTGATTACATTTTCACGCAATTTGGGTGCAAAGATCCTGAGAAATCAGTACCCAAAACAACCACCTCTGGCCGTAATAACGGCCTTGACACGCCTGGGCATTGAGTCAAACAGAGCTTGGATGGCGTGTACAGGTACAGCTGCCCATGCAGCTTCAACACGATACAACAGTTCATCAAGAGTAGTGTCTGGCGTATTGTGACGAGGCAGTTACTCGGGCACCATTGACCAGACGTTTTCAATTGGTGAGACATCTGGCGAATGTGCTGGCCAGTGCAGAAGTCGAACATTTTCTGTATCCAGAAAGGCACGTACAGGACCTGCACATGTCACATGCCGTCGTGCATTATCCTGCTGAAATGTAGGGTTTCGCAGGAATCGAATGAAGGGTAGAGCCACGGGTCGTAACACATATGAATGGCGATGTCGAATACACGCTTCCAATGTGCGTTCACCGCGATGTTGCCAAACACGAATGCGACCATCATGATACTGTAAACAGAACCTGGATTAATCCGAAAAAATGACGTTTTGCCATTCGTGCAGCCAGGTTCGTCGTTTAGTACACCATCGCTGGCGTTCCTGTCTGTGATGAAGCGCCATGGTAACCTCAGCCATGGTCTCCGAGCTGATAGTCCATGCTGCTGCAAACGTCGTCGAACTGTTCGTGCAGATGGTTGTTATCTTGCAAACGTCCCCATCTGTTGACTCGGGGATCGAGACGTGGCTGCACGATTCGTTACTGCCATGCGGATAAGATGCCTGTCATCTCGACTGCTAGTGATACGAGGCCGTTGGGATCCAGCACGGCGTTCCGTATTACCCTTCTGAACCCACCGATTCCATATCCTGCGAGCAGCAATGTCGCGTTACGATAAACCGCAATCGCCATAGGCTACAATCCGACCTTTATCAAAGTCGGAAACGTGATGGTACGCATTTCTCCTCCTTACACGAGGCATCACAACAACGTTTCAGCAGGCAACGCCGGTCAACTGCTGTTTGTGTACGAGAAATTGGTTGGAAACTTTCGTCATGTCAGCACGTTATAGGTGTTGCCACCGGCGCCAATCTTGTGTGAATGCTCTGAAATGCTAATCATAGCATCACAGCATCTACTTCCTATCGGTTAAATTTCGCGTCTGTAGCACGTCATCTTCGTGGTGTGGCAATTTTAATGCCCAGTAGTGTATTGACCTTTTTTTGTATTATAGTTCAGTAATTGTCACCCTGTATGTTGGGAAGTAGAAAGAACAGAACACTGTCAACATTTCTTTGATGCCTATACCAGTATTTGGAATGTAGACTGCGGTGTATGGCTGATCTTAGTGTAGTTCGAAGTGTGGCGGCTATAAGGCGTTAGTTAAGCGGCATCGATCGCTTCAGTTAATGCAATAGAGGCAGACAAAGCGTACTTACGCGACGACGTCTATGGAACCGTGGCTACCGTACTGGCGGCCGGCGGTGCGGAGCGGCAGCGCGTGGGCGGCGGGGCCCACCCCCAGCCCGTGTCCGCCCCCGGGGGTGGCGGGGGCGGGCGGGCAGAGGCCGAGGGCCGGCGCGGGCCCGTGCTCCTGCTGGCTCAGCTCCAGGCTCGACGAGCTGCGCTGCAGCAGCGTCATCCCATGGCCGCCCACTCCGACACCCTGCAACACCCACACCGTCTGCTCAGACCAGCCTGCGGGTCCACTCGGTAAATATAAAAGCCATCTCTCTTATTCTCATTTTGCTATAGCTGTAAACAACTGGATTAACACAGACGCATGTGGGTGACGAAAAGGACAATGAAAACCCAAGTAGAACATGTAACACCATACTTCTCTTATGCTCTCCCGCTCCTGTGCTAAGTCCCCACGGCCCAGCATTCCTTTAGCACAGAGAGGTGTCCATAAATATCAGATGCAAGGCATGTGCGCACGTGAAGCGCCTAAGATCTATGTGCCGGCAACCCGTCAGACCAAGAGACGCCGGCCTATACTACAGGCTAACACAGCGACCTCGGAGTAATAGCTAATCTTGTCATTTGCGTCAAAAAATGGTTCAAATGGCTCTGAGCACTATGGGACTTAACATCAGAGGTCATCAGTCCCCTAGAACTTAGAACTACTGAAACCTAACTAACCTAAGGACATCACACACATCCATGCTCGAGGCAGGATTCGAACCTGTGACCGTAGTGGTCGCGCGGTTCCAGATTGAAGCGCCTACAACCGCTCGGCCTCTCGGCCACAGCGGCCGACATTTGCGTCAAACGACGTCCACAGGTCTTCAGCCACATATCTGACAAAACTTCAGGAGCTTCCAGCCTGAGAGCAGGGAACGCCTACGCTCCATATCAGTAGTAACTCTCCACTTCTTTGTTAAAATGGTGTTATTTTCTACTGAATATGGCTATTCTCTGTAAGTGTATTGTAAGTTGTAGAACATTGTACAGAGTGACCAGAATGAGACTTCATTCTGCAGCGGAGTGTGCGCTGTTATGAAACCCTGGCATATTAAAACTGTGTGCGGGACCGAGACTCGACTCGGGACCTTTGCCTTTCGTGGGCAAGTGCTCTAACATCTGAGCAACCCAAGCACGACTCACACCGCGTCCTCACAGCTTTAATTCCGCAAGAGAAGAGAAGAGAAGGGCTTCTGTGAAGTTTCGAAGGTAGGAGATGAGATACTGTCAGAAGTAAAGCTGTGGAGGACGGGGCGTGTGTTGTGCTTGGATAGCTCAGATGGTATAGCACTTTCCCGCGAAAGGCAAAGGTCCAGAGTTCGAGCTTCAGTCCAGCACACAGTTTTAATCTGCCAGGAAGTTTCATATCAGCGCACACTCCGCTGCAGAGTGAAAATCTCATTCTTGAAACATCCCCCAGGCTGTGGCTAAGCCATGTCTCCGCAATATCCTTTCTTTCAGGAGTGCTACTCCTGCTAGGTTCGCAGGAGAGCTTCTGTAAAGTTTGGAAGGTAGGAGACGAGATACTGGCAGAAGTAAAGCTGTGAGGGCGGGGCGTGAGTCGTGCTCGGATAGCTCAGATGGTAGAGCACTTTCCCGCGAAAGGCAAAGGTCCCGAGTTCGAGTCTCGGCCCCGCACACAGTTTTAATCTGCCAGGAAGTTACAGGATTAATACAGACGCACATGTGTGACGACAAGGACAATAGAAACTTAAGTAGAACATTTCAGGATGCAACACCATACTTCTCTTATGCGCTGAGATAGAAAATTTTTGCTCTCCCGTTCCTGTGCTAAGTCCCCACAGCCCAGCATTGTTTTAGCACAGGGAGGTGTCCAAGTCAGCTGCAAGGCACAAACATTTCGGCACGGATAGTCGGCCACCGAGAGAGCGACATCGACACTGCTGTGTGAGAGACAGTATCAGCTCCGTACTAAAGACAGGAGCACACCAAACTGCCTTTGTTGCTCTCGTAAGATACACTAGACAGGACGCAACAACGCATATCGGGGACCTGACGGAATATTACAGTACAGAAAGAAACCCGATAAGCAAATATAACAGAACTAGAGACCGCTGATCACTCTTCATAAATTGGACCTCGATCATTAGGAATGCGTCGCACAGCAAAGCCTCTCCAACCTTTATTAAATACCCCGACCAGCGAGCCTAGGGGCAGTTGCTCAATAGGATCGATGGTGTCCACATCGTACTCGATCCTCTGGTTATTGTATTGTAGCATCTTGCCTAAGATTATTTCAGTGTTGTCACACTCTCGTTGCCTCCCATAATGACAGCAGGACTGTAATCACAGATAACCGGTGCCAGAGCCTGATGTGTAGTCCAGGGGTTCAGCAACACCGTTCCAGTTTGGGGCACAAGCTGCTCTGATACTTTGGAATTGTATAGACCAGAGGGACTACCAAACTGGCGGGAGAGGATCGGAGTACATCACGATATCAGACAACACGGCACCCGACATTCGTTCCATCTGATGGGACAACGCGGGCAGTGAACAGAGAGGGACAGACCACTCTAAAAGCAACATGTCAATCACTCACACATGAACCGCGGTCGCGCCTGCTTCACAGCGGATCTGCCGCACCGGAAGCGCCCAAAGTGTATGTGCCGGCTACCCGCCAGACCAAGAGACGCCGGCCTATATTAGAGGCTGACACAGCGACCTCGGGATAATAGCTAATCCTGTTTTGTTTGCGTCAAACGACGCCCCACAGGTCCCCAGCCACTATCTGACAAAACTTCAGGTGCTTCAAGCCTGGAGCGGTGGACGCCTACACCCCATATCAGTAGTAACTTTCCACTTCTTTGTTAAAATGGTGTAATTTTCTACTGAATATGGCTGTTCTCTATAAGTGTATTGTAAGTTGTAGAACATTATACACAGTGAGTTTGGTAAACAGGGAGAAACTGCAGGAAACACACGCTGAGAGGGTAACAAGCAAAGAAGGTCATAGGGTCTTTTGCCTAGAAACGCGTTCCACAGGAGGTACACCCACTTTGACAGTGTAGGTTCAATGACGCAAAGCGCACATGAGAACTCATTAGGAAAGTGGGAATGTTCTGTCTGTAGGCCTGCTAGTATTTTAGATTCACAATCAAGAGGGCAGAGAGCTGGAGCACCGCCATATAGTAGCCACGTTGCCCATAAAAACACACAAAAGGCATGTCTTCCAACAGGGCAGGCAGGGTTACCTACAAGAAATGCTGATATGCCTCGCCTGTGAGGCACTGTGGAAGGATGACTGGTTCCATGAGGCGGTCGCCAATAATCGGCGCCCACACACTGACTCTGAACAGCTGCTGGGAGTTCGCTTCTGCAGCACTGTCCTGGGATGTCTATCATCCATCCTACTGACAGATGAGGCTACCTTTGTGAGGGGCAGTATTCTCAACCTTCGCAACGTCCAATCGTGAGCAATGTAGAATCCCCTGGTACGGAGTCAGTGAACGATCAGCACTGTTTGGACGGGTATTACATATGACTGCCTCGTGGGACCAGTCATCCTTCCACAACTACTCAGCTGCCGCGGTAGCCAAGCGGTTCTAGGCGCTTGAGTCCGGCTGCTACAGTCGCAGGTTCGAATCCTGCCTCGGGCATGGATGTATGTGATGTCCTTAGGTCGGTTAGATTTAGGTAGTTCTTAGTTCTAGGCAGCTGATGACCTCAGATGTTAAGTCCCATAGTGCACAGAGCCATTTGAACAACGCCTCACAGCCGAGGCATATCTGAGCTTTCTGTGGCTTTCTGCCGGAATATGTGCCTTTGGTGGTACGAAAGGTAACGTGGCTAGTGTAGGAGAGTGCTCCAGCTCACTGCCCTTTTGATTGTGGGGATAAAATACTAGTAGGCCCACAGACAGAACTTTCCCACTTGCCTGGTGTGCTGTCTCGTATGCTCTCAATCGCTGATACCAAAACTGTCAACATCTTTCATGTCGACACTCAAGCGGCGGTACCTTCCTTGGAACCCATTCCTGGCCTTACGTCCATGTGACGTGCTTTACTTCTTTTACTTTCAGCGTTAGTTTCCTGCAGTTTGTCCCCATTTAGTTAAATCAACCTGTACTTATATTTTCTCTAGAAAAAAAAATGTATGTTCTGAAATGTTTGATAACACTTTTCCTATCATATCACTTCTCAGCGGTTTATCAAATAAAGTTTGTCACAAGGAACGCCCATTCTGAAGTTTTCTTTTGCCCATTATTAAACTGCCCCCCCCCCCCCCCCAATCGAAGGAGAGATTGACAGACCAGACCTCGAATCCAGATCACTCGCTGGTTCCCTGAACTGCCTCGGCTACCCGATCACGTTTCCTGTCTGACCCATATTCTCAACCTATCACACGCTAGTAGCATTCACTGTCCATTCAATATTTGCTCATAGCGAGTCCTGTATTCACACGAGGCCCCGACCCTGTTGTGCATCCGCACTGAAATCATCAAGGCAATCATGCCCAACACAAAACACACACACACACACACACACACACACACACACACACACACACACACACACACACACTTATACATACACGAGGGTCATTTTTAAAGTAAGAAGCGTTAGCGCATCGTGACCGCGCCTTCTGTCACGTCTCACCCGTACACGGTCGGCCACACTCTCACTACCTTTCACGACTCTGGCGGTGTTGGTTATATCGTTATACTGCTTCAAATCAAAAATCAAATGGCTCCAAGCACTATGGGACTTAACATCTGAGGTCATCAGCCCCATAGACTTAGAACTACTTAAACCTATCCAACCTAAGGACATCACACACATCCATGCCCGAGGCAGGATTCGAACCTGCGACCGTAGCAGCAGCGCGGTTCCGGACTGAAGCGCCTAGAACCGCTCGGCCACAGCAGCCGGCTTATACTGCTTCGTTTGGCGCCGTGTCAATCAATAATCGTGCCGAGTATGAAGTGCGCTCGGTTATTCGGTTCTTAAGTGCAAAACAAGTTCGTCCTGCTGAAATTCATCGGCAGATTGTTGAAGTTTATAGTGCAGGCTGTTTAATGAAGGAAAGACAAATGTTCGTGATGATGAACGATCTGGACGGCCTACTGACATGAATAAAGACTTGACACAAAAGGTTGATTAGGCAATTCGTCAGAACAGGCGATTCACTATTGACCATCTGCATCAGAAATTTCCACGAGTTTCAATATCAGTAGTTTATCACATTATTACTACCAATATTCACTGAAAAAAAGTGTGCGAAATGGGTGCCGAAAATTTTGACAGAACAACACAAAACAAGGCGAATGACACATTCTTTGTCCGTTTTGGAGCACCATTACAAGGATGGTGACGAGTTCTTGAGTCACATTGTGACCGAGGACGAAACGTGGATTGTGCACTACGCTCCAGAGAATAAAAGTCAATCCAGTAAGTGGCACCATTTAGACTCCCCGGCGAAACCACGAAAATTCAGACAAGAACTATCAACACGGGAAATCAGAGCCACGGTGTTTTGAGACCGAAAAGGCGGCATTCTACGGTTAGATGTTTCGGGAAGAGGAATGACAACAAATGCTGAGAGGTACTGTGAAACATTATTAAAGGTTAGGAGTGCTACGCAGCATCGCCATCGGTGACTGTGAAGCAGAACGACGTCGCTAGACAGCAAAGTTCGGCCTCATGTTGCGGTAACAACAAAGTCGCAACTGGACAAGTTTCATAGGGAATTACTGGATCAACCACTACACAGCCCTGACTTTGATCTGTTTCTGAAACTGAAGGAATTCCTTGATGAAAAGCACATGGAAAATTATGACATGTTGAAAGAAATTGATACTAACTGGTTTAAGGGTTAGACGGCAGAGTTCTTTGATGCTGAGATCCAAAAGCTGGTGACACGACTTGACAAACGTTTAAATGTTCATGGTTACTCTATTGGAAAAGTGAAAAAACGTGCATACTAGGGTCTGTGATACAATTTACATACAATTTACGTTCATGAATCGTTTCTTTTACCTCATTACAAATCGATTTTTACTTTAAAAATGGCCTCCCCCCCCCCCCCACACACACACACAAAACAAAGGGAGGAGAAAAATTGTGTCACGAAATTTTAACCCTGGTTAGGGTGGATGTCACTAGGAACCAAATTACTAATGTTGTGAACGTCCACAACGCAGCATTATTAAAGTACGGAAACTTTGCGCCACGCGGTCCGATTGGTCGCTGGATTGTCCTGTTGCCGTTCGTCGGTTGACGGGCAGCGCTACATTTGTCGGTTCACACATAGAAGCGTCCCTCGTCCCATCCCTGCCCCAATGTGATACGCACACGTGTCGAATAGCTCTTGCTGTTTGTCTCCACCTCACATCAGAGACATTCACACGTAGGCTTCGCTTCGGAGCACATACATGTCACCTGCCGCCAATCACATCAGAGCAATGCCAGGAATTATAGCGTCTCCAGAGAAATAATACGAAAAAACTTAAAAACAGTATTTATAAAGAAGAGACATTTTAAAAATTGAATAATATACATTTTTCTCATGTACCCGTAAAATAATAATTTCGCCGGCCGGTGTGGCCGTGCGGTTAAAGGCGCTTCAGTCTGGAACCGCGTGACCGCTACGGTCGCAGGTTCGAATCCTGCCTCGGGCATGGATGTGTGTGATGTCCTTAGGTTAGTTAGGTTTAATTAGTTCTAAGTTCTAGGCGACTGATGACCTCAGAAGTTAAGTCGCATAGTGCTCAGAGCCATTTGAACCATTTGAACCAAATAATAATTTCTCTGTGTAAGTTTTCGAGGGCAAAGAAATATAACAAAATGATCTAAAGAGACGACAAGATACGCTCTTTTGTTAATTTTTTAGTCATCTTCGCTTCTTCTCTTGTCTTGGTTGCTTGTAGACGGGCATCTTGCGAGTGCTGGCAAACGTAAGCATATTTGTACTAATTAATCAGATAATATACTGATTTAATATTATTGTTCACTTTTAATTTGTAAGAGGTGATCCCGATTTCATGTCCACCTTCCTTGAATTAACCTGCATTCGAGTAATTTACAGTGCAACAATCGCAGCGGCCGATGCAGCCAACGACGCCATTACGTGGCGATATTAACTTATAAAAGCGCCGCCCGCTATTAACATAATATACATTTTTCTCCACAGCCGCCCGACGTTGCACAAATTACGTAGCTTTAAGATTCTTATTTTCAGTACCACAGCCGAGAGCCAGAGCCAGGACTCCGACTACAATGCAATGGTTAACGGAGGTAAGAAGAAATACTCTCGCGCGTGTGTGGACCGCAATTGTAATTAATAACTAAAGATTTTTTGCTTGAAAGTGAACTGATTAGCCGAGGAAATTAATATGAAAAGTTCATTCCATTGTTCAACTTATATACTCATGTTTTAAGATTCAGCGAGTCTGATTCCACTGGAGATTAATGTTGTTAAAAATTAGAACGTCACAAAGCATTTAATTGTAAATCAAAATAAAATGAAATATCATTTTCACTAAGGCCCACCACGTAAGTCGGCAACAATCAACATAATAATATATTAAATTACGACGGCCGACGGACCCGAGAGAATCTTGGAAAGAGTTCGGCAAAACACCGTTCAACGTCACCAAGCTTGTGTCGCGTCAGAGCGTCTCGCCAGTTCGAGCACCTGCTTTAAGCAAACAATGTCCTAGCTACAAAAAAAAGGTCCTTTTCAGGACCGACACAATTTGTAAAAGACATTCTGTACGCGAACTTACTGCTGTTGACGGGTTTGTTCCCCGTACGTCTTATCTTGAAATTCCAATGGATATGTCGGGACTCCGGTGGATTCGCCCACAGAGTGGAAGGCCGGCGCCCTACCACCTTGGATACATCGCGATCTCCGTAGGCAAAGCATTCACGGTCATGCGTTGTCCAGAGCATCCGGAAACAGGGCAATCCGGCGGCCAATCGGAGCGCGTGGCGCCAAGTTTCCGTATTTTGAAAATAGTACGTTGTCGACCTACACAACATTAGAAATTTTGGTTCCTTTTGGCATCAGCTATCCAGGACTAAAATTTCGTGATACAGTTTTTCTCCACCCTGTATAAACAGGGTGAGTCATTAACTATTGCCACCTAGAATAACTCTGAAAGTACGACAGGAGCTGAAAAGTTTGTGGGACAAATGTTGCATGGGTCAATGGGGGTCATAATATGTTTTTGTTGCTAGGACTCGCCCGACAAGGCAACATATTTCCAGTCATCGACAGTCCAATATTGGTGTTACCGGGCCCAGACGAGGCGTAATGCTTTTTGTCGTGCAGTCATCAAGAGAACACAGGTGGGCCTTCGGCTCCGAAAGCCCATATCGATGATGTTTCGTTGAATGGTTCGCGCGTTGACACTTGTTGATGGTCCAGCACTGAAATCTGCAGCAATTTGCAGCAGGGTTGCACTTCTGTCACGTTGAACAATTCTCTTTAGTTGTCGTTGATCCCGTTCTTGCAGAATCTTTTTCCGTCCACAGCGATGTCGGAGATTTGATGTTTTACCGGATTCCTGATATTGACGATACACTCGTGAAATGGTCGTACGGTAAAAACCCCACTTCATCACTATGTTCCATCGATCGTGCGCCGACTATAACATCACATTCAAACTCACTTAAATCTTGATAACCTGGTAATGTAGCTGCAGTAACCGATCTGATTGCGCCAGACACTTGTATATAGCCATTGCCGACCGCAGCGCCGTAATCTGCCTGTTTACATATCTCTATATTTGAATAAGCGCGCCGGTGTCAGTATTCTCGGCGCTTCAGTGTGCCTCGTAATGAGTAGATAATGACAGCAATTTAAAGTTTTAATTCGATCAATAATTGTATGAAACACTGGAAACATATTTCGTTGCCCAGGGAAGCCGCTAGACTAGCAACTTGCAACCAGAACCGTGTGTCCATGTATCCCATTTACCCCCTTAGTTGTACAGAGTGTCGCCAGTCGTATTTTATAATTCCCTCCGTGTATTAAAAGCAACATGGGAATTATTATACTTCGTTGAACCTCACCCGGGTACTGTAGCTTCTGCTGAACATACTACACACACTATAACGTATTGGTTTCAATTAGCCACTGAAAAAAAATGGCTCTGAGCACTATGGGACCCAACTTCTGAGGTCATTAGTGCCCTAGAACTTAGAACTAGTTAAACCTCACTAACCTAAGGACATCACACACATCCATGCCCAAGGCAGGATTCGAACCTGCGACCGTAGCGGTCTCGCGGTTCCAGACTGCAGCGCCTAGAACCGCACGGCCACTTCGGCCGGCTTAGTCACTAAACTTTCGAGCGAATCGCATATCTGTGAAAATGACCATTGTTATCCAGCGACAATGAGAAAAAGTGCCAACAGCCTTTTGGAAATCAACAAAGACGGAACCCGACAGTTCTTCTGCATAAGCTGTTTGTTAGGTAGCGTATATGAAAAAGAAAAGAGTGAGAGGTTTATTCCGCATGGACGATGTTCATTGAAACTATGCTGATTACATGAAGCCGGCCGCTGTGGCCGAGCGGTTCTAGGCGCTTCAGTCCGAAACCGCGCTGCTGCTACGGTCGCAGGTTCGAATCCTGCCTCCGACATGGATGTGTGTGATGGCCTTTAGGTTAGTTAGGTTTAAGTAGTTCTAAGTCTAGGGGACTGATGACCTCAGATGTTAAGTGCCATAGCGCTCAGAGCCAATTTTGATTATATGAGTAGTCGCTCTCTCTCTCTCTCTCTCTCTCTCTCTCTCTCTCTCTCTCTCTATCGCCTGGGCATCCCTCCGTCTCCCAGTTCTTCCTGCAGACAAGGGATCAGTGGAATATAAACTATGTACTCTAGAACAGATTCAAACAACAAAGAAAAGCTTTCTTAAACAAGAGAGATTTGTTAACACTAATATAAACTTATGCGTTAAGAGTGTTAGGAAATCTTTCATCAATGTTTTAGGCTGGTATGTAGCCTTGTACGAAGGTAAAACGTTCAAGATAAACAGTTTAGGAAAAAAGAGGAAAAAAGCTTTCGAAATGTGGTCCTGACAGATCATATAATTAATTAACAGGTACTGGAACGAATTGAGGGAAAAGAAATTTATGGCATAAGTTGACTAAAAGAGTGCCTAGGTTGACATCCTGAGGCATCGAGCAATTGCCAGTTTGATAATAGAGGGACGTGTGGGGGAAAGACTGTAGAAGGAGACGAAGCTAGACTACATTAAGCTGATTCATATGGATGTAGGCTGCAGAAAGTACTGGAGGGTGAACTGTGATGTGAAGATCTGCATCCAAGCTGTTTTCGGACTAGAGATCATAACATCTCTTAAGCGATGTATTGTAATTCCGATGCTAAGGCTCCATAAACATGCTTGAGTAACCGTTAAAATCCTCCCGTCGGAGGTTCGAGTCCTCCCTCCAGCATGGGTATTCAAAAAAACGGCTCTGAGCACTATGGAGCTTAACAGCGGAGGTCATCAGTCCCCTAGAACTTACAATTACTTCAACCTAACTAACCTAAGGACATCACACACATCCATGCCCGAGATCGGACTGAAGCGCCTAGAACCGCTCGGCCACTCCGTCCGGCGGCATGGGTGTGTGTATTGTCCATAGCGTAAGTCAGTTTAAGTTAGATTAAGTAGTGTGTAAGCATAGGGACCAATGACCTCAGCAGTTTGTCCCATAAGACCTTACCACAAATTTCCAATTTCCAACAGTTAAAAACACCGACAGCGAAGGAAATAAGCTTTTTAACACGTCTAAAATAACGGGAAATAAAATTACAGCCTCTTCAGTCAAGGCAAGCGGAGACAGAATACTAATAAAAACACTAAAGATAACACACAAAGTGGTGAAATATGTCTGGATAAATAAAAAAAATAACGTTGTCTTGCATAAGACGGAATTTCTCTCGGATTTTTCTTAGCAAGCACGGAAAGAAGAGCTACAGCAACTAAAAATGGTTAAATCGTGCTATGTCCATACAGAGTATGAATCATAACTACTCTCTATGCTGTCTGTAAATAACAATAATAATACGATGATGAATTGTCTGTAATCAAGGAACATTTTACTGGGACTGTCTGTGTTAGGAAGATATAGCTCAGATATTCATCAAAAGGTCCCAGGTCGGACAGAAGCTCCGCACTGTAAGATTCGGTGTCATCGAGTAAAGCAAAATTATGACCTGGCTGCTTGACATAATTACTTTGTCTCGCTGTAAGTACGCCCTCATTGAAGACAGTTCGATTTCCAGTATCTTGAGCACTGGAAGGCAGAATTTACTATTCGACTATCTGCTAACAGCTCGCGATAAGATAGGGCAGGTGTGATGTGTGATCCCTGTTTTAATAAAGCCGCTCTTCCGCCATCGCAGGGAAAGCCAGCAGCGGCCAGGGCCACGCGCCCAGCTAATAACACAGTATCTCGCGACGAAGCTGACGCAACGCGCTACCCGCCGCCAACACTGGCCCCAGCAGGCGAGCGATCCTCTTACACGTGTGACGGGAGTTGTAAAACTACCACAGGCTACCGTAGACTATCATGCACTACCGTAGCATTGGCCAGTTAAGATCGTAACCGCATCACTAGTACGTTAGGTGTGTCGCATATCTATCAGGCGTTACCTCTTCAGTGTTTTACTAGATTCCCCTATAAACTGGAACTGACCACCTAGAAACTGCGTGAGGATGTATAAAGGGCGACGTAACCTACATAACATTTTTGTTGTGTATAGTTATCTCACTGACTGTTACTTAAAAATGAACAGAACTTAGAGCAAAATATAAATTTCAATGTTTAATCCAGGTTTTATTTAACAGTTGTTGATCTGTACGGTGAAACAGAGGGATGTTGTAGTAAAAATAAAAAACAATATAGATTTATCATATAGCGCTAAAAAACGCAATTTCCTCCTAAAAAAGAGAGAATTTTTAAAAAACCAAACCCTATCAAATATCGATTCAATACTTCATAGATTTTATTTAAAACATGTTTCAGTTATTCATAAACAAGTTTCCCAAATATAGCAATAACAGGAAAATCTTTCCTTTGGTTTGGTCATGATGAACATTCTATTCAGTACAAAATAACAACTACAATAATGATACAGATTTTTATCAGGTCAGTATTCAATGAACTGTGGGTGAAGCCCGACCAACAGGCATTACATGCATTGATCAAAAATTATAGTGCATAGAGAATGGCTAGTTTCTAGCTGAAATCTAGATCTGGCAATTAAAAAAATTTTAAAAAGGACGACTGATACCTGAAATCTATTATTTACAAAACATAGATTTTTATGTTAGTGCATGCAATAGATACTCACATCAAAAGTAATTGCTTTGGTTACATAAACACGTAGAAGTTACCCATTAAAATTAATTTTTATTACTTATAAATTGCAATCATGTTTAGTAAGGATATAAAATACACAATGGACTAACAATGAGCGACGTGTGGTTCTAATTATGTGCTAAACAAACAAACAAAAAACAAAGAGAAGTCGTCGGCCTCCCAGTTTCTCTCTCACATATGCATTTATATTTGTTGTCCCACCAATGCTACCAGTATTACCGGTAATCCTATCATTTACTTCGTCATTTATGTACTGTACCAAAATTACCAAACATGCAAGGAGAGAGCAGTGGTATACGTTTCATGTTAATATCTATACGGTAATATCTTTTCAAAAATATAACTACTTTTATACAGACAGGTCAATATATGCATTTGGGGACATGAAATGAACCAAAATAAGCACAGTTTGTTGCACCTTTACGTGACGTTACTGTATTTTGCACCTTTGCCTTTCTGTTCACATTTTATATGCGTATTTGATAGATTAGACAGAAGTTTTTTCTCTTCTGAAACAGGATTTTAAGATTTTGTTAAATCACTAAACAACAGCGGTCAAGAAGGTTAAAAATATAAAGTATAGAAATCATCAGTTACGCATATTATTCATACCCCTAGCAACAGTGGCCACCCTCAGCAACAATAGCCGACCTCAATAACAATGGTCAACCCGTAGCTGCGAAATTAAATAAAATTCAAACAATGATGCTGCAACAGTTGAAACCTAAATTCAGTGAGTGCCTGCTCGAATTTAACAGATCCTACCTATCGACTACCTTACGTACTGTCTTGCTGACCGCGTTAGTGATTTACCAGAACGGATTTTTCGCAAGAAAATCATGCCAAAGTTTAAAAAGAAAAAGCTTTGTGAACTTTCAGCAGAATTCAAGACTTAGTTTATCGAAACTGATGACTTCGTTCTGTGATGTTCCGTCTGCGAAGTAAATTTTGCAATCTATGAGAAGCATCAAAGAAACAGAATAAACGAGCACATCCAGAACAACAAACACTTAAAGGACCAGCTTCACAAGTCGAACCCTCAGCAAAGTACTCTGATACGGTTCAGGATGTGAAAAGCAGCGGTCATTGAATGAGTTTAGCGCGTATCTTGCCATGTTATTAACCCTGTAAGGAACTCCAGTCCACAAGGTAAACAATCTTGCATTAAAATATTTTTTTAGAAGTACACACATAGAGCAATAGTGGATGAGAGCACTCAGAGAAAAAACTACATACAGGCAATTTATGAGAAGGTCTTAGAGAAAATAAGGATGTTGGCAAACATGAAGCGGGATTCGCTTTAGACGAAGCGACCGATGAGCTACAAAGATATATTTTGAATGTTTTTGTTTTTCCATAAACTGGTTAATGGGTAAAACCTATGCTTTTTAAAATGAACAAACTCGAGAAGAAAAATGTCTGCACGATAATGCACTCATTCAACGACTCGTGTATGAACCAGCCAACGGGCTTGCCGCAGTGGTAGCACAGGTTCCCGTCAGATCACCGAAGTTAAACGCTGTCGGGCGCTTGGATGGGTGGTCATCCGGTCTGCCGAGCGCTGTTGGCAAGCGGAGTGCACTCAGCCCTTGTGAGGCAAACTGAGGAGCTACTTGATTAAGAAGTAGCTGCTCCGGTCTCGTACACAAACAAGCTGTCGGGAGAGCGATGTGCTGACCACACGCCCCTCCATTTTCGCATCCCGTGACGCCTGCGGGGTGAGGATGACGCGTCGGTACCGTGGGGCCTTCATGACCTGATCGAGCGGAATTTAGTTCTTTTTTTAATGTATGAACCTGTTGAAGGGGGCATAAATAAATGTAAATGTCGGCTGATTAGGGCCTCCCGTCGGGTAGGCCGTTCGCCGGGTGCAAGTCTTTCGATTTGACGCCACTTCGGCGATTTTCGCGTCGATGGGGATGAAATGATGATGATTAGGACAACACAACACCCAGTCCCTGAGCGGGAAAAACCTCCGACGCAGCCAGGAATCGAATCCGGGTCCTCAGGACTGACATTCTGTCGCGCTGACCACTCAGCTACCTCGGGCGGACGACGGGGGCATACAACACGAAAAAGGCTAGATTTTGGTGACTGATCAAGCACGCTACACGCTTTCGGCATTCCAACAATTGAAGGGCATGTACCCCAACCTCAAACATGTGACATGTATTGCACATAGCTTACACTATGTTTGCGAAAGTATCAAGAAGAATTACTGCGGGGGTAAGTAACTTCATTGCTGCTCTGAAGAAGATTCTGGTAAAGGCTCCCAGTAGTCAGGTTTTGTATCAATAAATGACAGGGCTTCACCTTCCACAGCTTCCTATCATCACAAGGTTGGGTGCTTAGGTAAGTCGCGCAGTTTTCTTGTGCGAAGATTTTGATAAAATCAAACACTTCATAGTGCCCTAAGCTCAATGGACGCAGCAGCCATCGAGCAAGACCAACAATTCGTCACAACAAAGACTTAGAGTTGAAACATTTTGCAGTCCATGACTACAAGTATTTGCCTGGTGTGATTCAGAGTTTTGAAGAAGAAGGTATGGAGGAGGAGGAGGAACAGTGGAAGACGATGATTAGTGCTAGGGACACCCCTGATGGACCTGTTTAAGTCAAATTTGAATTAAATTTGAAGAAAATACAGATGTGGAAACTTTTGCAGCTTTGACTGAACTTCCTTTACAGGTGCTGAAAAGATATATTTCATTGGTTTCTGCATATGTCGAGCGAGTTTCTTCAAATATACGAAGCTATTGGGCTCAAAGCGCCAGCGACTAGTGCCAAAAACAGTTGAATGATGTATGTATTATCCAGTATAAAAGAATCCTATAACTGGAACAAAGACAGTTAATATAGCTGATTTAAATCCAAATACAGAAATTTCACCAGCACCTTTTTTTGGTACCTTTTTGTATGTATTTTCGAATATGGAAGTATCATGAAGAGTTTCTAGAATGAAATTTTCACGAGGCACTGGCGGAATTAAAGCTGTGAGGACGGGGCGTGAGTCGTGCTTAGGTAGCTCAGTTGGTAGAGCACTTGCCCGCGAAAGGCATAGATTCCGAGTTCGAGTCTCGGTCCGGCACACAGTTTTAATCTACCAGAGTTTATCCAATGATCAGTTCTGGGCGTCCTTAAGGGATGGTGCAGTTCTGGAAAGGGTGGAACAGGCATTTATACGGAGCCCAACCAAATAAATTCGTCAAGCATCTCGACAGTTGCAGGTACCACCAACCACAGTGCACATGAGACACAGTACACAAGAGACTGAAGCTTCACGACTAAAATGTGCAACTGCATGCGCTTCAGCTTTACGACCTGCCAAATGGCCAAAGAGCAAACCATTTGAAACTGACTTTCTGAGTCGCATCGACAATGACATATTGTTGTTGTTGTGGTCTTCAGTCCTGAGACTGGTTTGATGCAGCTCTCCATGCTACTCTATCCTGTGCAAGCTTCTTCATCTCCCAGTACCTACTGCAACCTACATCCTTCTGAATCTGCTTAGTGTATTCATCTCTTGGTCTCCCTCTACGATTTTTACCCTCCGCGCTGCCCTCCAATGCTAAATTTGTGATCCCTTGATGCCTCAAAACATGTCCTACCAACCGATCCCTTCTTCTAGTCAAGTTGTGCCACAAACTTCTCTTCTCCCCAATCCTATTCAATACCTCCTCATTAGTTACGTGATCTACTCACCTTATCTTCAGCATTCTTCTGTAGCACCACATTTCGAAAGCTTCTATTCTCTTCTTGTCCAAACTGGTTATCGTCCATGTTTCACTTCCATACATGGCTACACTCCATACAAATACTTTCAGAAACGACTTCCAGACACTCAAATCTATACTCGATGTTAACAAATTTCTCTTCTTCAGAAACGATTTCCTTGCCATTGCCAGTCTACATTTTATATCCTTTCTACTTCGACCATCATCAGTTATTTTACTCCCTAAATAGCAAAACTCCTTTACTACTTTAAGTGTCTCATTTCCTATTCTAATCCCCTCAGCATCACCCGATTTACTTTGACTACATTCCATTATCCTCGTTTTGCTTTTGTTGATGTTCATCTTATATCCTCCTTTCAAGACACTGTCCATTCCGTTCAACTGCTCTTCCAAGTCCTTTGCTGTCTCTGACAGAATTACAATGTCATCGGCGAACCTCAAAGTTTTTATTTCTTCTCCATGAATTTTAATACCTACTCCGAATTTTTCTTTTGTTTCCTTTACTGCTTGCTCAGTATACAGATTGAATAGCATCGGGGAGAGACTACAACCCTGTCTCACTCCTTTCCCAACCACTGCTTCCCTTTCGTGCCCCTCGACTCTTATAACTGCCATCTGGTTTCTGTACAAATTGTAAATAGCCTTTCGCTCCCTGTATTTTACCCCTGCCACCTTCAGAATTTGAAAGAGACAATCTAAAAATGTGATGTTCGTGGACGAAGCTTGCTTTCATGTGTCCGGGAAGGTAAACTGACACAATGTGAGGACCTGGTCTCTCAGAAGTAATACGGTATAGATCAAAGCTAAACGTGTCTGCATCATGGCCGTTTAGTAGGACTGTTTTTCTTGGCAGAGGCGTCAGTTGCCTCGACTGTTTACCTGGACATGTTGCAACAGTTTGTATTTTCACGGGGCGAAGAACTGCTGCTGCAGAATGGTGACCACCTCACAGATCTCCATCGGAAGGCTTCAGACGACACATTTCCATGTCGCTGAATTGGCAGCGGAGGACCCGTTTTCTGGCACCAAACGTCTCCAGAATAAGTTCATTAGATATTTTTTTCTTTGAAATTTTGTGAAGGACGTTGTCTAACAAGACCTGATGCGGGACCTGCATGAACAGCGGGTTAGCGTGAGAGCAGCAACTGGACGCGTTAAAGAGGACATGCTAACAGGACATGGGAGGAACTGGAACTGCGTGCTACACATGGAACTTTGTTAAATGGCTACTAAAACATACGCCACAAACCGCTCCTTTCTGCCTAATCCCATTTCTGAAATGTCCATGACCGGAGCTGTAAATATCATTTTAGAACACCCTGTACTAATGTACTATGTTACCAAATAATAAGATCAGTACATATGCGGCCTGAGGTGTCACCCTACAATCTTAATACTGGTTCCTGAGCAGTGAAGTTTGACTACCGTTGCCTTAGAGTAACGCGATCGACTCCAACGAAGCCGTTAGTAGTGCAAGCTGCTGAACCTCCGCTGAATGTACGACACCTGAACTTCGCGAGAAACAGTAGATTAATCAAACTCCTACGATAAATGAGTGACAACCTTCCGGTCATAACGTCTGCATCGGAAATGTGGAACCTTTGCCCTCTATTTCTGGGGGCATTAAGACTGCCTGTCAACCGCTGAATTGAAACAGATACCTACAGAATCACATATGGATTTCCATTCTGATCCCAGCTGGAAATCCTCCAGATTCAGTATAACAGTTTTATGAAATTTTGCTTCAGGACGATGAATCCAGATTTTAGTGTTAACATTAATATTTATTGGTAGCACTTTGTTCATGTATATACTGATGGCTCTCGATAACAAGAGATTTCAGCAGTATGCTGTGAATTTCTAGTTGCCAAGCACAAATATTCCAAGAAACTTCGTCTGCCCCATGCTGTTAAATTTTTAACCGGGGAAGCGATAGCGATTCGTGAGACTCTCATATCTGGTTGTCATGCGGTATTCCAGAACCTGTTGCTAATATCAGACTCAAAAGCGTATTGCACTCTACTGAAAATCCGAAGTGATAAAATAAAACGAATATTCACATTCTGGAAATTATATAAGAATCACTGTCAAATAAACGAAAAGGTATGAAATTTTCATTTGTATTGGTCCTATCTCATGTAGGGCTGGCTTACAATGACGAGTTCAATTACCTGGCTAAGGAAGTCAGAGTCTCTGGTCATGTAATGAAAGTCAATCTACCATCCTCAGATTTCAACTTACGGATGCGGAAACTGGCAGAGGAAGAATGGGTATAGTATTGGCGCCTTTCGATCTGACATAAAGGTCAATACTACGCTGCGATCGAACCAGTAATTAGAAGCTACAGCTGGTTTCGAAACTTTCGGGCAAGCAGAAAGCAGATTACCACCTTGGTACGAATGCAAGACAGCCATGGTTCAACTTCCTCCCACTTACATTGAGTAAACATCAGGTATAGCCCTTTCTGCGAGTGTTTGAAGAAACTGCACGAAAACAGGAATTGGTTTACATTTCCTCCTCCTTTCTTCTAAGAGTAGCAAAACCGTTTCCTGCAAATCTTTGTGAAATTGAAAGCGCACCTTTCAACAAGTGCTCCTGTTTCTTGTGTCATGAATATCTTAGAATATACGAAGTCCTTTTTTATTTCTAACGAGATAGCATCGCGCATTTATTAAATATGGTGTACCATGTATGACTGGAGAAGCAGTCCAATCTCCTGGGGTATGCTTCTCAATCTGAGGTCTTTTTTCGTATTATATTTTGTTTGTAGTTAATATGTGACGATTTCTTAACTACAAGTTTTCCATCTTTGTGGAAATCGTACAGTAATCTTATATTGCTGAGCAATTGCTTAGGAACACAGGCACTGTTGGACAGGAATAATCACAAACAATAATGGACGACATGGAACACAGTACATGACCGAGCGGGGTGGCGCAGTGGTTAGACACTGGACTCGCATTCGGCCATCCTGATTTAGGTTTTCCGTGATTTCCCTAAATCGCTCCAGGCAAATGCCGGGATGGTTCCTGTGAAAGGGCACGGCCGACTTCCTTCCCCATCCTTCCCTACTCCGATGAGACCGATGACCACGCTGTCTGGTCTCCTTCCCCAAACCAACCAACCAACCACAGTACATGCGAAATGGAGGTGGAGTGGTATACTTATAACGAAAAATGGTCCAGATTTCACCATATGGGAAAGCAGAATAATAGACATAAATAACGTTAATATTTGACACAGGCCAGATTCCCAGCATAAAGGACGATATCGGGCTCTCAGGGAAATGCCCTCCTCGAGCACTACTGCACATTTTGCACCTCTTATTCACGCTGGATGCCAAACTGTTGAGGAGTCCTTGGGAGATATTGTCCCATTCCTCTCCTTGGGAGATATTGTCCCATGCCTCTCTCAAGGCAGTTCATGAACGGTTCGGGGAGGGGGTGTTCGTTGAGAAACATGTCTGCCAAGAGCACCCCAGACATGCTCTATAGGTTTTATAGCTCCATGGGGTAAGCAGGCCACTCCATATGTTCAGTATCTTCCTTTGCAGTGCATTATTGTCCATAAATAGCAAGTCAGAACCAACCACGCCCCTAAATAGACGGTCGTGATCAAGAATAATCTCCCCGCAATACCGCTGTGCTGGAACGCTACCTCGTGCAAAGATCCGCGGAAGTGTACGGCCATTGTGCATGATTCCTGCCCACACCGTAACACCTAGGCCATACAGATGACGTTCATGAACTTGCTGTCATGTGTAACGTGTTCCCCCGTCTCCACAGTAAGTAGAGGCCATAATCGCATGCCACAGTGAAGCAGGATTCGTCGGCGGACATCATCACTTTGGACCACCGTTGCTGACCCCAATCAACAGGCTCCGTGCACCCACGGCGATAGCGTGGTTGAAGTGGGATGCGTTTAACAGGCTTCCGAGTATACAAACCACCCTGATTTAATAGCTGCGAAATGGTCCTGGCAGAGACACGTGTACCGGTGGCGGTTGCAAGGTCTGCAGCGATCTGCCTAGGAATGAGATATCGATTCCTTTTCGCCACTAAGTCTACGGATCCATCTCTTGCGGTGTGGTGGTCCATCTACGTCCAGCGCCATGCTTCCGCATAGGCATTTCCATCTTCAGCGGCCTTTTTTAATGACACTTTTGGACACGCCCATTACTGTGGCTACAGTAGTGACACTTTGATCGTCTTCGAGCCGTCCAACTGCTCGTCCACGATCGTAAGCACTCAAATGATGAGTTGCAGACATTCTGCCGTATCACACGACATATCGCACTAATCGGTTCCATAGCAACCTTCGTCCAACACCGTACTACATGTACTGTCGTATGTGTGCCGATCGTTCGATCGTGCACAGGCTGCTCTGCAGTTAGCACGTCCCTCCCTCTACATTTCCTTTTAGTACCATTGATTGGATGTTCCATAGCAATGGTCGGTTGTTCCGTAGCAACTGGCAATTGTTTTAGCAATCGTCAAGCAGTGTAATTCGTTGTTCAAACTCTTTCTATTGTGACTTCTCTGTATGTATGATTTTATGTTTGTACCTAGCTGTTCGCAGCACGGTTCAAATGTCTGAATAAGTAATGAGGAGGTACTGAGTGGAATTTGTGAACAAAATAATAAATTTAAGGCACAACTCGACTACAAGAAGGGAACTGTTGATAGGAAACATCTTGAGTCATTAAGGAATCATGAGTTTAGTGATAGAGAGTACGCATGTACAAACTGATATAGGTTGCGGTAGTTATGCGGAGACGAAGAGGTGCGCAAATAGTAGACAATGTGCCTGTAATTAAAACCTTCAGTTTCTCTCATAATCTTCTCTCTTACTTTCAAACCATTGCATACGTTTTCGAGCTATTTGTTCCTACATTCTAATTCTTTCACTCTGTTCGTGAGCTGAGGCGTTCTTCACATTCTAAGCTCGGTATATCAGTCGCTGTGGACCGATAAACCTTCAGTTTCATGAGTATCAAGTTCTCAAATGTTTCCACCGCTCTTTTCGGGTTTACACTCGCCTGAAACGCGTCTTCGCTACATTCTTTTAACTGTCCATCAGCAATTTTACGCACACTTGCACCAACTGGGAGATTCACCAACGGAATGACATCTGATTTCAGAACTTTTCTGGCAGTTGTATGAAACAACGCTGCTCGCAAATCCCAGGCATCATTGTCTGATTTAAAATACCGTGAACAAACAGTAGTTCTTTGTAATGCCACTTCCTCGGACGAGGAATGAAAATCAAAAATTAGCTCCAAAATTCCCAAAGATTTCCCCAAAACAAGTTCCAAATTCCATGAAAAATGAACAAGCAAACAATTTTCCAGTTAACACTATTACTTGAATATTAACCAGTAATTGAATCAGGAATCAAATACTTAGTAATTTATTAACATACGAAAGAAAGATATGATTCCAGTAAAATCAAACTCAAAATCATAGTAAATCGCAAAATCATTATAATTAAAATTCGCGAAGTAGAACCAACATTCCCAAAGAATACTCCGTGTGAGTACTCTTTGAGATTCGTGAGTAATGGCTAAGGATAATTCAATCCATTGTCACTACGTTACGAGAGTTAGCCGAAGCAGGTCATACTTTTGAATGCTCGTATATGTAGGCGCAATTAGATTTTTTTTTTTCAGAATTGATTATTGCGATCTACTATGACGCAGAGAAACGATACTTTGACTTCAAATATTACGTTATTTAGAATTCAGATGAGGACTTGCATATATTAGACAGAAGTGACTTTTAATTAGATAACCTGAAGTTAACACTATTTACGAAGTGAACACAGATAGACAATTTCATTTGTAATAACTAATGGACTATGGAACTTGGCGATAGTTACGAAGCATATACACTCCTGGAAATTGAAATAAGAACACCGTGAATTCATTGTCCCAGGAAGGGGAAACTTTATTGACACATTCCTGGGGTCAGATACATCACATGATCACACTGACAGAACCACAGGCACATAGACACAGGCAACAGAGCATGCACAATGTCGGCACTAGTACAGTGTATATCCACCTTTCGCAGCAATGCAGGCTGCTATTCTCCCATGGAGACGATCGTAGAGATGCTGGATGTAGTCCTGTGGAACGGCTTGCCATGCCATTTCCACCTGGCGCCTCAGTTGGACCAGCGTTCGTGCTGGACGTGCAGACCGCGTGAGACGACGCTTCATCCAGTCCCAAACATGCTCAATGGGGGACAGATCCGGAGATCTTGCTGGCCAGGGTAGTTGACTTACACCTTCTAGAGCACGTTGGGTGACACGGGATACATGCGGACGTGCATTGTCCTGTTGGAACAGCAAGTTCCCTTGCCGGTCTAGGAATGGTAGAACGATGGGTTGGATGACGGTTTGGATGTACCGTGCACTATTCAGTGTCCCCTCGACGATCACCAGTGGTGTACGGCCAGTGTAGGAGATCGCTCCCCACACCATGATGCCGGGTGTTGGCCCTGTGTGCCTCGGTCGTATGCAGTCCTGATTGTGGCGCTCACCTGCACGGCGCCAAACACGCATACGACCATCATTGGCACCAAGGCAGAAGCGACTCTCATCGCTGAAGACGACACGTCTCCATTCGTCCCTCCATTCACGCCTGCCGCGACACCACTGGAGGCGGGCTGCACGATGTTGGGGCGTGAGCGGAAGACGGCCTAACGGTGTGCGGGACCGTAGCCCAGCTTCATGGAGACGGTTGCGAATGGTCCTCGCCGATACCCCAGGAGCAACAGTGTCCCTAATTTGCTGGGAAGTGGCGGTGCGGTCCCCTACGGCACTGCGTAGGATCCTACGGTCTTGGCGTGCATCCGTGCGTCGCTGCGGTCCGGTCCCAGGTCGACGGGCACGTGCACCTTCCGCCGACCACTGGCGACAACATCGATGTACTGTGGAGACCTCACGCCCCACGTGTTGAGCAATTCGGCGGTACGTCCACCCGGCCTCCCGCATGCCCACTACACACCCTCGCTCAAAGTCCGTCAACTGCACATACGGTTCACGTCCACGCTGTCGCGGCATGCTACCAGTGTTAAAGACTGCGATGGAGCTCCGTATGCCACGGCAAACTGGCTGACACTGACGGCGGCGGTGCACAAATGCTGCGCAGCTAGCGCCATTCGACGGCCAACACCGCGGTTCCTGGTGTGTCCGCTGTGCCGTGCGTGTGATCATTGCTTGTACAGCCCTCTCGCAGTCCCCGGAGCAAGTATGGTGGGTCTGACACACCGGTGTCAATGTGTTCTTTTTTCCATTTCCAGGAGTGTAATTTATAATTCCCCAACACCTGGGAAAGCTTCTTCCTCACGGCTCTGTTAGAAAGTGACTAATATTGTGTAATAAACCAGCATATTCACGCATTCATCATTCAAGTTTTACAATATTATTTATAGAGATAACGTGCTGCGATATTATTTGACTGAAGCGTTCGTCGCTTATATAGAAACTCCTTGACGTTAGGAATTAATAACACTGTTACGACTGATTATAGATTTGAGATTACAACCAGTCTATAGGGAATTTGATGTCGCTGGAACTAATTTAAATGGTTCAAATGGCTCTGAGCACTATGGGACTTAACTTCTAAGGTCATCAGTCCCCTAGAACTTAAAACTACTTAAACCTAACTAACCTAAGGACGTCACACACATCCATGCCCGAGGCAGGATTCGAACCTGCGACCGTAGCAGTCGCGCGGTTCCAGACTGTAGCGCCTAGAACCGCTCGGCCACACCGACCGGCTCTATGATACAATTCACATTCATGAGTAAAGTTTCTTTTACTTCATTACAAATCGGTTTTTACTTTAAAAATGTCCATGGTACACAGACACACACTATATATATATATATATATATATATATAGAGAGAGAGAGAGAGAGAGAGAGAGAGGAGAAAAATGGTGTCACGAAATTTTAAGCCTGGATAGCGTATGACATTGGGGAAGTGGCGGAACGAGAGAAATTTTTATGTGTGAACCGACAACTGTAGCGCTGCCTGCCAACCAATGAACGGCTGGAACTAATTTGAACTTATCATTAATATTTAAATAGCAACAAATAAACCATCGATTATAAACGATTTAATTACGACATTTGGTGAAGTAAGTATCTCGCACAAGTCGCTAGTTCAGTTCATGAATGTTCTTTTTGTAACGTCGATCCGATACATAAAATATAACAATCTCCTTGCTCCATCGCTGAGTGTTAGCCAAGACCGAAGATCCGAAGAAGGACGTTACATCTTGACACATTAATGTGGTCTTTTTCGGTAATCACAGTCCGCAATTTTCGAAGCTGTATGTCCCTGAAGAACTGATAGAGTTGATCATTTGAGTTCCCTTCGTTTTCCTGTCGTAAGAAAAGCAGCCGGAGACGGCGCACTCACGCATTTCTGTCGTACAGCACGAATAAAGGCAACAATACTTTCCCGCACACAGATACACACGATCTGATGTTCCGCACTTTCCGCGCTGATCCATTCACGTGTTTCGACAAGTGACGGCACGCGCAGAACGACCATTTTCCCACTCGATCCGCGCGTTCCATTCGGGCGCCCTGTGGCGATTTCGGCGATTTGCCCTCTTTCAGAAGCAGCGGCGCGAGGAGCGGCAGGAAACGAGTGGGTAGGTGACCGCTGGCGGCGCCCTTCCGGAGGCCCCCGGCCGCTATCTGGCGGCCGTGCACACACGCACACGCACACACACGCATTCCTTCACGCAGGACACGTGGCTGCCGGACCCCTCCCCGTTGCCAGGCCAAGTTGCTACCAACGCTCGGCTGGCGCTGGAGCGCGCAGGGGATCGCGGCACAAGACAAGCACAACAGTGACGGAACAACACGGCACAGCCGGAAAAGTTTGCACATTCTGCACCATTTCATTTCCGGGCTTCGCCTGTGTGCTAGTCCTGAGCGTTATTATGGGCGCCACGGCCGGTTTCTGCTTCCATGGGAAAGGGTGTTTTTGTTTGGAATACAGTATGGAGAAGGAAAGGAATGGGGGCGATTTAGTGACTTCCAGCGACACAGGACATTGTGGTAATGCAACGCCAGAGGTTGAAAATTTTGCCAGACTGTGACTCGAACCCGGATGCTCAGCTTCCCTACAACGGTTGCCATAACCGTCTCGGCCATCCGGACACGCTTTCAGTCCCACCCAGTTTCTCAACTTGCCGCACGCTGTTATGCAGCGTCCCTCGTCCATTACGCTCCTACTCGCAAATTATTGACTCCCTTAAGAGTTCGGACGATACTAATGCGTCGGCGTTGAAACAAACATCAAGGAGCCGTCGCGCCCTTGCAGAACTATACAATGATGCGCCAAAGAAACTGGTACAGGCATGCGTATTCAAATACAGAGATACAAGGGTAATCTCAAAAGTAAGGTCTCCTATTTTTTATGAGTACATAGACCTGTTTATTTCTACAATGGTTTACATCAGTTTACAGTTTGAACATTTAGCTGTTTTTCGACATAATCACCATTCCTGTCGATGCGTTTTTGTAGACGTTGTGACAGTTTTTTACTGCCCATGTCATACCAGCTTGCCGCCATGCTGTTCAGAAAGTTATGAACTTCTTCTTTCTCCTCGTCGTCGGAGCTGAATCGCTTTCTGGCCAAATGTTCTTTTAACCTAGGGAACAATTGATAGTCACTGGGCGCAAAGTCAGGACTATAGGGTGGGTGGGTGATTATGTTCCACTGAAACTGTTGCAGGAGAGCAACGGTTTGCCAAGCGATGTGTGGGCGAGCGTTGTCATGGAGAATGTATACGCCCTTGCTCAACATTCCTCTTCTCCGGTTATGAATTGCCCGTTTGAGTTTTTTCAGAGTCTCACAGTACTTAACAGCGTTAATTGTGGTCCCAGCGATTCAGCTTCGAAGACGAGGTGAAAGAAGAGGTTCATAACTTTCTGAACAGCATGGCGGCGAGCTGGTATTACATGGGCATAAAAAACTGACACAGCATCTACAAAAATGCATCGACAGAAATTGTGTTTATGTCGAAAAATAGCGAAATGTTCAAGCTGTAAACTGATGTAAACCATTGTAGAAATGACCAGGTCTATGTACTTACAAAAAAAAGGAGACCTTACCTTTGGGATTACCCTCGTATAACAGGCAGAATACGGGGCTGTGGTCGGCAACTCCCACATAAGACAACAAGTGTCTGGCGCAGTTGTTAGATCGGTTACTGCTGCTAATATGACAGGTTCTCAAGATTTAAGTGAGTTTGAAAGTGGTGTTATAGTCGGCGCACGAGCGACTGGACACAGCATCTCCGAAGTAGCGATGATGTGGCGATTTTCCCGTACGACTGTTCTACGAGTATACCGTGAATATCAGGAATCCGGTAAAACCTCAAATCTCCGACATCGCTGCGGTCGGAAAAAGATTCTGCAAGAACGGGACCAACGACGACTGAAGGGAATCCTTCATCGTGACAGAAGTGCAACCCTTCCGCAAATTGCTGCAGATTTCACTGCTGGGCCATCAACAAGTGTCAGCGTTCGAACCAAACAACGAAACCTCATCGATGTGGGCTTTCGGAGCCGAAGACCTGCTCGTGTACCTTTGATGAATGCACGACACAAAGCTTTACGCCTCGCCTGGGCCCGTCAACATTGGACTGTTGATCACTGGAAACATGTTGCCTGGTCGGACGAGTCTAGCTTCAGATTGTATCGAGCGGATGCATGTGTACGGCTATGGAGACAATATTATGAATCCATGGATCCTCCATGTCAGCAGTGGACTGATCAAGCTTGTGGAGGTTCTGTAATGGTGTGGGGCGTGTGCAGTTTGAGTGATATAGCACCCCTGGTACGTCTAGATACGACTCTGACAGATGACACGTACGTAAGCATCCTGTCTGATCACCTGCATCCATTTGCGTCCATTGTGCATTCCGACGGGGCTATTCCAGCAGGATAATGCAACACCCCACACGTCCAGAATTGCTACAGACTGGCTCCAGGAACGCTCTTCTGAGTTTAAACACTTCCGCTGGCCACCAAACTCCCCGGACATGAACATTATTGAGCATATCTGGGGTGCCTTGCAACGTGCTGTTCAGCAGGGATCTCGACCCTCTCGTACTCTTACAGATTTGTGGACAGCCATGCACTACTTCTGACATTAGTTGAGTCCATCCCACGTCGTGTTGCGGCACTTCTGCGCGCTCGCGGGGACCTACATGATATTAGGCAGGTCTACCACTTTCTTTGGCTCTTCCGTGTAAATATATGTACCAGCCGCATCATCACGAGGCGTGTCTGTTCTGACGGAACTGATACCACTCTAATGCATACAGTTTTTGTCTTGCCTATAGATTATAGATTGGTCTTTCCATAGCCATAAATGGGTTTTGGTCGGAGCTCAGTAGTCTGATGTCAGGGACAAGTATTTTTGGCATGACAAACGCTTGTTTCCGACACAGGGTGACTATCAAATCCGTGAAACATTCTTCAAAAAATCGTTGTGCGTAAGTGGCTAAACGTAACATCACAAATAAAAAGCGCGCGAAAATAAACTCACAGCTTTTTTTTTTTTTTTTTTTTTTTTTTTTTTTTTTTTTTTTTTTTTTTAACTTGCGGTGCCGACAGTTGCACTTCGATCGTAGTTACTGAAAATGGTGGCAAACCACGCAGATAAATTATTCTGCGTGTTATAATTTGCTCATTAACAATCGATAGTGAGTGTGCAAAGAGCTTTTTATGGCAGGTTTCATAACACACGACGAGTTTCTAACAGCACAGTGGAGTGTTACAAGAAATACGAGGAGGATAGTTGTTCGTCCGTCGCAAAACTTTCGGGTTTACCGAGCGTGTCGGAACAGAGTCCGCCATGAGAGGGACGGAATGTTGTAGAGTCCAACAAAGCCCACCTTGCGGATAATTCTTGTGGGAGAGCGTTGGTTTACGTTCCACCTCTAGCACAAACTTCGAACAAAGCATTGTTACCATCAACTCTCGATACGCCGGATCAACTGTAGAAGAATTGGACCACCGATTATGCAGGGTGTCCCAGGCGCTCAATATTCGGGGATATAACAGAAACGATCACTTGAAGCAAAAACGTATAGTAAACATGGGCTCTAAAAGGCATGCCTTAAGAACTGTGAGCACTTGTTCAGCGGAAGGGACCAATGGAAAAATGCTCCTCGCGGAGCACAAAACGGGCGAATTGCCTCCTCTAACCTTGGGCCCTTGCGTGTCTCGGGCAAGCTTATAAATCTGTTATTGAACTGAAGTAAGAAACAAGCTTTAAAAATGTTTATGCATATGCAAAAACTGTCATTTCTTTCTCTCATACTTAAAATAATAACCATAATATTTTTTAAAAGGAAAAACACGATGTTCACCACACAGTGGTTTGCCTTTGTTGCATTCTCATATGCGATCTCAAAACAGTCTGCATTTTTAAGTATTTTTCTTTGTAACTTTAAATGATTTTCTCAAGCGCCTTATTCCATCAGATGATTAATTACTCTTCAGTCCATATTCTTCATCGTCATGTACGTTGCTTAACCTGTACCGATAATCATACGCAGATAACTGTATACTATCCACCCATATCTGGTTCCTACACGAAATTTAATGCCCCAACGTTGCAACAACAAATTATCTGTAAATTCCTGAATGCCAGAGTTTGGCTTGAAAACGTGTCAAGTAACCAACAAGTCAAGAAATGCATTGTGTTTAGTACGACTCACGACCCGCAGACGCAGATTTAATTCCGCCTGCACCTCATCTCCTCTATTCCAAGTTTCACAACTCCCCTGCAGCACTAACACTCCTGGAAGAAAGGCTATTGCGGAAAAAATCGTTCAGCCAGAGCTCGGAGACTATTCCCAGAATGAATCTTCACTCTGGAGTGGAGTGTGCGGCGATTAGAAGCTATATGGCAGAATAAAATTTTTTGCTGAACCGGAACTCGAATCTATGCAGGGGAATTTCTGTACAGTCTGGAAGATAGGAGAAGAGGGACTGACGGAAGTAAAACTGTGAGGGATGGTTGTGAGTCGTGCTTGGGTAGTTCAGTCAGTAGAGCACTTGTTCGCGAAAGGTCAAGGTGCCATCTTCGAGCCCCGATCCGGTTTATATGTCAGGAAATTTCCACACAATGAATTAATAACAGAACTTTAATTATTCGAGATGACAATTAAAACTAATAAAACAGCAAAGGCCTAGGAAGTGCAGTTGAACAGAATGAACGATGTCTTGAAAAGAAGATACAAGATGGACATTAACAAAAGCAAAATAAGGGTAATGGAAGGCAGCTGAATTAAATCAGGCGATGCGCAGCGAACTAGATTACGAAATGGGACACTAAAAGTAGGAGATGAGTTTCGCTATCTGGGCAGTAAAAAACTGATAATGGCCGAGAAGTAGACAGTGTATAAAATGTACACTGACAGTGGCAAGCGTTTCTGAAGGGATTTTTCTGGAGTGTAGACTTGTACGGAAGTGAAACGTGGGCGATAAGCAGTTCAGAGAAGAAGAGAACAGAGGCTTTTGAAATGTGGATCTACAGAAGAAAGTTTGAAGGTTAGGTGGGTATATCGCGTAACTGATGACAAGGTACTGAATATAATTGGCGAATAAAGATATTTGCAGCATAACTGGAGTAAAGAAAGGATCGCTTGATAGGACACATTCTGAGACATCAATGAAACGTTAACTTAACTGCTCAAAAGAAATATGGGAACATGACTTTGAACGTCTGTCGTACTCCATTGAGCAATAACTAAGGACTAAGTATGTTGGGTTGGGTTGTTTGGGGGAAGAGACCAAACAGAGAGGTCATCTGTCTCATCGGATTAGGGAAGGATGGGGAATGAAGTCGGCCGTGACCTTTCAAAGGAACCATCCCGGGATTTGCCTGGAGCGATTTCGGGAAATAACGGAAAACATAAATCACGATGACCGGACGCGGGACTGAACCGTCGTCCTCCCGAATGCGAGTCCAGTATGCTAACTACAGCGCCACCTCGCTCGGTCTGAGTATGTTACCATATTATACCTTTACCTTTCACAATTTAAGTACACAACGAAACATCATTACATCTTCGATCTTTTACATAAAAAGAACTGAAATGTCCGACAGGTGTCGAAAACAAAGTCGAAACAATCATTCATCCCGTCATACAGGATGCTTTCGACTGGACTTCGAGAGCTTCAATAACGTCTATACAGTATGTGTTTATCACTGCTTGACATCTGCGTGGCATGCTCCGTATGAGTCTACCGCCACTCTGTGTCATCCGTTGCCCTTTTTCAAAGACACCCCGTGAAGGTTCTAGGAGAGTCTGTGGTGGAACAGGACGAACACGTCTGTCAAGTACGTTTCGCAGATACACTATAGGGTTTAGGTCGGTAGTCACCGCCGGCCACTCCATTACTTGAACGTCCAGGCTTCGCAAGACATCCATGCTGACATTTGCCACATACGCCCTGGCAGCATCCACCGCAAGGTGCAACAGGATCGGTTCGGTATACTGCCTAGCCGTAAGGCGACCATGGACATCGACAATATCCGTATAACTGTCAACGCTGCAGCTTCCCAAAACGTCACAGAACCTTGGAAACCTGTCTGTTTTCTGGACAAAATTTGGCAGATACCGCTCACCAAGTATCTCCACACATGAACGCGGCAATCAGCTTGCGTCAGAGAACATCTGGACTCGATTGAGAATAACATATATCGCCATTTACGAAGTTGCTAGTTGACATGGGAACGGCAGAAATGGAGGCGAACTGCAAGATGCTGTTTTATCAAGCGGGGTACTCTAACAGGACGTCTGGGTTGTAAGGTGCTTTCTCGTAACCTATTCATTATCGTCTGATCGGACACAGCGGCTCCACTGGCCGTTCTGAAATCACTTTGCAGCGCGCAGGCGGATCCGTTCGACGCCACAACGCAGACATGGTCAGATAGCGGTCTTCATGTGGGGTTCTAATGCGTCGGCGACCTTGTCCAACTCGCCTTGTGTTCTGACCTGTCTACCTGTGGCGTAGATGGATGGTTCAAATGGCTCTAAGCACTATGGCACTTAACATCTGAGGTCATCACTCCCCTAGACTAAGAACTACTTAAACCTAACCAACCTAAGAACACACACACACACATCCATGCCCGAGGCAGGATTCGAACCTGCGACCGTAGCAGCAGCGCGGTTCCGGACTGGAGCGCCTAGAACCGCACGGCCACAATGGCCGGCTGTTGATGGATGACAGCCCACCCGTTATTGATCAAACAGATCGCTCTTTCAACTTGCACTTACGATGTCGCATTGCATGTGCTTGGTTGAATACAACGTCCACAAATTACAAGTGCCACCTGTGCACTTGAAAACTAACATCTTTCTGAGGAGTCATTTGACACTGTAATGCATAACACTGACCCTATGACTTATCTTAGAAAATAGATTAAGGAAAGGCAAACCTACGTTTCTAGCATTTGTAGACTTAGAGAAAGCTTTTGACAATGTTGAGTGGAATACTCTCTTTCAAATTCTGAAGGTGGCAGGGGTAAAATACAAGGAGCAAAAGGCTATTTACAATTTGTACAGGAACCAGATGGCAGTTATAAGAGTCGAGGGGCGTGAAAGGGAAGCAGTGGTTGGGAAGGGAGTGAGACGGGGTTGTAGCATCTCCCCGATGTTATTCAATCTGTATATTGAGCAAGCAGTAAAGGAAACAAAAGAAAAATTCGGGGTGCGTATTAAAATCCATGGAGAAGAAATAAAACTTTGAGGTTTGCCGATGACATTGTAATTCTGTCAGAGACAGCAAAGGAATTAAGTAGGGTGATGCTGAGGGAATTAGATTAGGAAATGAGACACTTAAAGTAATAAAGGAGTTTTGCTATTTGGGGAGCAAAATAACTAATGATGGTCGAAGTAGACAGGATATAAAATGTAGACTGGCAATGGCAAGGAAAGCGTTTCTGAAGAAGAGAAATTTGTTAACATCAAGTTTAGATTTAAATGACAGGAAGTCGTTTCTGAAAGTATTTGTATGGAGTGTAGACATGTATGGAAGTGAAACGTGGACGATAAATATTTTCGACAAGAAGAGAATAGAAGCTTTCGAAATGTGGTGCTACAGAAGAACGCTGAAGATTAGGTGGGTAGATCACATAACTAATGAGGAGAAATTGAATAGAACTGGGGAGAAGAGGAATTTGTGGCACAACTTCACCAGAAGAAGGGATCGGTTGGTGCATATTCTGAGGCATCAAGGGATCACCAATTTAGTATTGGAAGGCAGCGTGGAGGGTAAAAATCGTAGAGGGAGACCAAGAGATGAGTACACTAAACAGATTCAGAAGGATGTAGGTTACAGTAGGTACTGGGAGATGAAGAAGCTTGCACAGGATAGAGTAACATGGGGAGCTGCATCAAACCAGTCTCTGGACTGAAGACAACAACATCAATGCATAACGCAGCCCACAGATGGCGAATGATTTTAATTGTTGCCTGTGGTATCAACGTTCGATACCACACTTGTTAGGGGTTGCAGGTATCGACCGTGGTTCGTATTAGTATCAAGTTTCTAGCGAGCTCTCGTCCACTCTTGCTCGGGACGTCAAGTAGTAAAGTAGCATAGCCTTTAGCTGATAGGAAGCACCTCTAACAAGGCGCTTTATAACGTATGGCGTAACAGAGGCTTCAATAGCTAACTGTATATAATTACATGTATGCAGCCAAGAAGAATCCTGTACAACCAGTTAAGTACAATACATATTTTTTACCAACGACTTCTCATTATTTTAGTCGTTGCAGATCCAGACCATGCAGCCAGCACCTTATCGACGTTACTGACAAACCTGCTGTGATTTATATGTTTCTATTTAGCATTGGACACCAGTCAACATTGGCGACGACTCGTTCGTCGTCACAATAGCATCGCCTACACTGAAAGCTAAGATCTCAAGTCGTGCGTCAAGGCGACTGGTAACGCCTACATCATAATACGAGTAGATTTAACATACCGGACGGTGATACGCGCGTTTCCCTAATTCTTTTGAATAGTGTAGTATTCGAGGGATGACTGGGGGAGGGAGGAGGGTGGGAGGGGGTAAAAACCTCAGACGGAGACAAAGAGAAAAGTACAGTAAGTAGGTACAAATGAATGTGGTTTGCAGTACGAGGGGTGTTTGAAAAGTCCGTGCGAAGTCCGAGAGATGGCACCACCGCCGCGTATCCAGGTCATGTTTAGTTAGTGGTATCTTTGGAAAGAACGCACACAAAGTTTCAGCCATATTGGTCTATTTCTTCGTGTTTGGTATTCGTGTGAATCAAGAAAGTCGAGTGATTGTCAAAAAATGGACGAAACAGAATTTTGTGTGGTGATTAAAAATTACTTTATGATAGGCAAAACGCCTCGGGAGACTAAAGAGAAGCTTGATAAACATTACGGTGACTCTGCACCTTCGATTAGAACAGTTTATAAGTGGTTTCAACATTTTCGGAATGGCCATATGGGCACAAGTGATGCTGAACGTTCTGGACGCCCTGAAGAGGTTACGACTCCAGAAATCATTGATAAAATCCATGATTTGGTGATGGATGACAGAAGAGTTAAGGTGCGTGAGATTGCTAGTGATGTGGGCATCTCGAATGAATGGGTAGATAATATTTTGCAAAAACATTTGGACATGAGAAAGCTATCCGCAAGACGGGTTCCGCGATTGCTCACGCTTGACCAAAAACGGAATCGTGTTTAGTGTTGCAAGTATGGTTTGCAGCTGTTCAGGAAGAATCCGCAGGACTTTAAGCATCGTTTCGTCACTGTGGATGAAATATGGATACATTACTATACTCCTGAGACCAAACAACAATCTAAACAATGGGTTACCGAGGGAGAATCTGCACCAAAAAAGGCGAAGACCATTCCTTCGGCGGGAAAGGTTATCGCGACTGTCTTTTGGGATTCGCAAGGGACAATCCTCATCGACTATCTGGAAAAGGGTAAAACTATTACAGGTGCATATTACTCATCGTTACTGGACCATTTAAAAACCCGAGCTGCAAGAAAATCGTCGGCGATTGGACCGCAAAAAAGTGCTTTTCCATCACGACAATGCACCAGCACACACCTCAGCAGTTGTGGTCGCAAAATTAAAGAAAATACGATTCCAACTCGAATTAAAACTTCCTGGCAGATTAAAACTGTGTGCCCGACCGAACTCGAACTCGGGACCTTTGTCTTTCGCGGGCAAGTGCTCCACCAATTTTTTTTTTATTCCACAAAAACAGTAACAAAAATGGCTACAATGAAATGACATAAATAAGGTTACAGCATTCAAAAAAATGAGTCTTTAGCAGTAGCACAATTTAGCACCTTCACTGTCACCTTAACTGGTGGCAGATCAGCATGCACATTTTCTTCTTCTGCAGCCTGAGGTTCGTCATCATCATTTCCCAGACCCAAATTAACTGAGCTCCCGAAGCACGACTCGCGCCCGGTCCTCACAGCTTTACTTCTGCCAGTGAGGACCGGGCGTGAGTCGTGCTTCGGTAGCTCAGTTGGTAGAGCACTTGCCCGCGAAAGGCAAAGATCCCGAGTTCGAGTCTCGGTCGGACACACAGTTTTAATCTGCCAGGAAGTTTCATATCAGCGCACACTCCACTGCAGAGTGAAAATATTATTCTGGAATCATTCAGGATTGCAACTCGTTTCATATTCCCGCTATTCTCCAGACTTGGCTTCTTCGGACTACTATTTGTTCCCCAATTTGAAGAAATGGCTGGCGGGACAAAGATATTATTCAAACGAGGAGGTGATTGCAGCAACTAATAGCTATTTTGCAGACTTGGACAATTCCTATTATTCGGAAGGGATCAACAGATTAGAACAGCGTTGGACGAAGTGTATAAGTCTAAAAGGAGAAAAAATGGTTCAAATGGCTCTGAGCACTATGGGACTTAACATCTGAGGTCATCAGTCCCCTAGAACTTACAACTACTTAAACCTAACTAACCTAAGGACATCACACACATCCATGCCCGAGGCAGGATTCGAACCTGCGACCGTAGCGGTCGCGCGGTTCCAGACTGAAGCGCCTAGAACCGCTCGGCCACACCGGCCGGCTCTAAAAGGAGACTATGTCGAAAAGCAAAAAAGGTTTACCCCAAATACGCAAGTAGTATTTATTTTTGCACGGACTTTTCAAACACCCCTCGTAGATATTCAGAGATGAAGAGGCTTGGCCAGGATAGAGCAACGCCAAGTGCTGCAGCAAACCCGTGTTCGGACTGATGACACCACCACCACCACCACCACCACCACCACCACCACCACCAACAACAACAACAACGAAACTTTATAGTTACACCTTTTACTTCAGCTGACTCTGGTACCACGCGTAGCACGCATCTCATTCATCGTGTTATTACTTTTGCTACAGTTTTTTTAGCTTGTTGCAGCACATTTTATTCCAAACTGAACTTGATAAGGAGCAATATCTGACGTTCTAGCCGACAGTTTGGGAGCTTACCGGGACTTAAAGCGTCGCCGCGGCTGCAGTATGAGACGCCAGATTGCCGGCAGCCCCAGGGTGCTGAGCTACCGGGCGAACGCGCGCGGTTGTGTCCACGTGGGAACTGAGAGGTGGACTGCCCGCACCGCCGAGCCGGCCGGCACTTCCGCGAGGTATCGACCCCCGCCTTATCTGACCGCCCATCAGTCTGCCAGCGATGGACTCAATAAATCAGCCTACACGTCCGCACACAGCCCGAGCATATGGCGCCGATGCAGCATCTGCCGATAACAACACTGCACGAAATGTTACGCAGCTCTCCAAAGAGCCCTCCCACCGAGCAGCGGGTTGTATTTGTGTTTCTGGGGCCATTAGTCAAATGAAGCGATCCTGTCTTACACGAGCAGCTGCAGCCTGTTAGATAACACTGTAAATCACAGCCTGGTAAGCAGGCGCTTCCATACTTTAGTGCTGCTGTTAACAACGCTGTCCGCCTCCGTAGCTCCGTGATCGGCGCGGCTGACTGCCATGCGAGGGGCGCTGGTTCGATTCCAGGTACTGTCAGGGATTTTTTGCTCGGTGGGAGGGCTGGAAAAGGGTATATTCGACCTCGTGATGCCAACTGAGGAGCTATTCGACCGAGTAGTAGCGGCTGCGTGAAAACTGACAACGGACGCAAGAGCGGTGTGCTGACTAGAGGATCAGAAATGAACTCCGTATACTCGCGTTTAACTCCGCGGAGAGTCCTGTGACGTCATCTCTGATCTCCCTCTCTACTTAAACTCATAGACTCGGCTCGTGGGTCTCCGCCGCTGCCCACTCGTCACCTCGGTCTATTATCAGGTGCAGGTTGTCTCGACTCCCTTGGGAAGGAAACAGACTACACGAGTTCCCAAATATAACAGCGGACTCGCCGCATTCCCGCCACATACGCAACGATTTTCAGAAAAATTTTAGCCATTAGACTCTAAACTGCTATGCATTTATTTCACACAGATTTCAGCTTTATAGCCATTGTCAAGCCCAAATTGAAATGTCACAAAATGTTCGGCTTGCGTAAATGGCAGAACCAAGTTATAAAGGGTGTTTCCGTAAGAGTGTGCACAATTTTTACAGCACGTGGAGGAAGCTCCGCTGATCAATTTGAGGTAGGGAACCTGGGGCCGGAAAAGTCAGCTTAATAAGATTACATTACTGTGTAGTTTTTTATTTACACTTGTTACAGTTAACTGCAGTCACCATCACTGACACAATGAACGTACCATTTGTACTGTATCTTACAAAACGTAGTAAAACTGGCGGCCATCAACCGCAGTGCAAGCACGACATCGGCGAAGAAGAACCTGGCGCACCCTGACAAATATCCCTGGTGTGTTTCAATCACATCACAGGCAGCTACAATTCTGGCAACTAATTCTGTATCCACAGGGTCTCATATACAAGTGACTTTAAATAGCCCCATGGGATATAATCAAGGGGATACAGGTCAGGTAATCTCGCAGGCCATGGAATAGGACCTCTCCTTCCAATCCGGCGATACTGAGACATATGCTGACATCTACAATAAAGTGAGACGGTGCATCGTCATGTTGTATCCAAATCTTCTCACGAACAGCCAAGGGTACGCTCTCCAACAACTCAGAACTCTTTGCACGAACCTCAAATACAGGTGGCCAGTCAGACGGCCAGGTAGAAGACACGTCCCAGTGAGGTTATCTCCTGCAGTGCTGGCCCAGAACAAAACGTACTTGATGGTGTGACTCTACGGCAGCGTGAAGATTTTCCTCATCCCGCACATGGCGGTTCCTTCCGTTCGAAATACCATCACGATCAAATGAGGTCTTGTCAGTAAACAGCACGATCTGGAGGATATCTGGTCAATCAATCCACTGTTGGAGCAACCGCTGAAACGATCCGACCCTTGGCGCAAAAGTCAGTCACAAGCACTGCATGGACTCGTTGTGGGTGATTGAGTGTAATTGTTGTTTGCGGAGTACTCGACACACCTAGTACGTGCGGCGACCATTTCATGTGCAATATGACGGGTACTTTTAGTGGGGTCCGCTGCAACGGGTTCCAGCACCTCCTCTTCAAAACCGGATGTGCGAGTAGTTATCATATTTCCGGGTCCGTCGTTTCTTCTTTCCAACGAACCAGTCTCCCCCTTTCGTCGATAGAGAGAAATGAACACTAGTCGTGACGGTTGATGTCTTAGGAAATCGTTTCCAGTACAGCCTTCCAGCAGCGAGAGCATTGCAACGTACTTCCCCATACATGAGATGCATGTCGGTGAGCTCTGTAAAACTGTACCGGTACTGCTCCATCGTATTGTACATCTACATCTATCTACATTTATACTCCGCAAGCCACCCAACGGTGTGTGGCGGAGGGCACTTTACATGCCACTGTCATTACCTCCCTTTTCTGTTCCAGTCGCGTATGGTTCGCGGGAAGAACGACTGTCTGAAAGCCTCCGTGCGCGCTCGAATCTCTGTAATTTTACATTCGTGATCACCTCGGGAGGTATAAGTAGGGGGAAGCAATATATTCGTTACCTCATCCAGAAACGCACCCTCTCGAAACCTGTACAGCAAGCTACACCGCGATGTAGAGCGCCTGTCTTGCAGAGTCTGCCACTCGAGTTTGCTAAACATCTCCGTAACGCTATCACGCTTACCAAATAACCCTGTGATGAAACGCGCCGCTCTTCTTTGGATATTCTCTATCACCTCCGTCAACCCGATCTGGCACGGGTCCCAACTAATGAGCAATGCTCAAGTATAGGTCGAACGAGTGTTTTGTAAGCGACCTCCTTTGTTGATGGACTACATTTTCTAAGGATTTTCCCAATGAATCTCAACCTGGTACCCGCCTTACCAACAATTAATTTTATATTCTCATTCCACTTCAAATCGTTCCGCATGCATACTCCAGGATATTTTACAGAAGTAACTGGTACCATTGTTTGTTCCGCTATCATATAATCATACAATAGAGGATCCTTCTATGTATTCGCAATACATTACATTTGTCTGTGTTAAGGGTCAGTTGCCACTCCTTGCACCAAGTGCCTATCCGCTGCAGATCTTCCTGCATTTCTCTACAATTTTCTAATGCTGCAACTTCTCTGTATACTACAGCATCAGCCGCGAAAAGCCGCATGGAACTTTCGACACTATCTACTAGGTCAATTGTACTGTAGGTCTCTGAATAGCGCTAAGTAATGAATGGGCCTGTCGTTGATTCATAGTCCGTTCTGTCATGGGACAATGTAAATCGATACAACAGAGCCATGTTATGGACAAGTAAAGTAAATGAAACCTGCATCATGGCTTCCTAGTGATCAGGCTGATCCCCCTTGTTTTCTTGCAGGAAATAATGATTGTACATGGAAATAAACGGCTCAGTACGTGTAAACACCGAGCGATGTGGCGCTGTGGTTAGCACACTAGACTCGCAGTCTGGAGGACGGCGGTTCAATCCCTGATTTAGGTTTTCCGGGATTTTCCTATATCGTTCCAGGCAAATGCCGGGATGGTTCCTTTGAAAGGGCACGGTCGACTTCCTTACCCATCCTTCCCTAATCCGATGAGACCGATGACCTCGCTGTTGGGTCTCTCCCACCAACCAACCCAACCCCAATGTGTAAATTTATGGTTCAAATGGCTCTGATCACTATGGGACTTAGCATCTGAGGTCATCAGTCCCCTAGAACTTAGAACTACTTAAACCTAACAAACCTAAGGACATCACACATATCCATGCCCGAGGCAGGATTCGAACCTGCGATCGTAGCGGACGCGCGGTTCCAGACTGTAGCCCCTAAAACCGCTCGGCCACCCCGGCCGGCGTGTAAACTTATACGTATGTTAGTTGTAAATAAGCTATAAACAGTAATTCTAGACAAAGCGGTAGACCAATTTACTTCCCTTATCCCCTTAAGCTGGCTTCTCTGACCCCAGGTTCTCTACCTCAAATTCTTCAGTGGAGCATTTTCTATGTTGTTACATATTTGCACGCTCTTACGGAAACACCCTGTCTTCCAACAAAACGCCCGATCGGTTATCAGCTAATAGTGTTCTGTTTGTACGTACATTCAAACAGATAAAACTTTTTCGAAGACTGCTATTAATTTATTTAAATGTTTTATATTTACTCAGAGAATGTCTAGCAATTACGTTGACGTATACACACTTTCCAAGCGTTACCGAGTCTCTAACGACAGTACCAGAAAGCATGCCACGAGTGTAAAGTCCAATCTCTAGATGGTGATTAATTATTAAAATTAATTACAGAAATGGATGAAAAGATCCATATCTCGTTTTTAGTCCACAGACTCAAGTTACCTTGATCAACGAATACAGAAATAGAGCGCTTTTTGATTGCAGGGATACAACAGTGACGTCAATCTGTGCTCAAGTTTCGCTTGACGCAACAGATCTATTTTCTCATAGTGGAGTGGGAATAAACAGGAATACAACCATTTTGTTTGTATTGAACGAAATTTGTACGTTTTTCATCTGAAGAGTGTATTATAGCGCGAGATTTATTCCGGACATCACTCCTCCTTTAACGGAACGCATTTGCAATTTTGAGCTTTGCAGCAATTAACTTTCGTCCCTCCGCCCCCGATAGCTGAGTGGTCGGCGCGACAGAATGTCAATGGTAAGGGCCCGGGTTCGATTCCCGGCTGGGTCGGATATTTTCTCCGTTCAGGGACTGGGTGTTGTATTGTCCTAATCATCATCATTTCATCCCCATCGACGCGCAAGTCGCCGAAGTGGCGGCAAATCGAAAGACTTGCACCCAGCGAACGGTCTACCCGACGGGAGGCCCTAGTCACACGACATTTACATGTTACTTTCGTCTTACACCCTTCGTGTAACATCATCGTTAAAGGCCATCTAATCCCGACAATCGATCATTTCGCCTTGTCAGTCCTTCCTGACAGCAGCAAGATCGCGCACTCATCTTTCTTACTAACAATAAGTCACGACTAGCCTTACACTCCCGCGCGCTTCAGCAAGAGAGAACGAGTCGAGCATGAAGCGACAGCAGCGCCATAGTTCTCTCACTCACGGAACTTCAGCGGGAACGACGTCAGCACTGACGTAACAGCGGTGCCTTGATTTAGACAGTATGCACCTCACTACATTAGGCTGGTACCCGTTCCGTTTCTCATCTCTAGTGCTGACCACTCCCCCTTTCATACGGCATCCAATGACGCCGTTGGCAGGATGACACGGCTGTCAGTAGGTACCGTAGAGCCAGCCAAGGGCCTGTGGACAGGTTTACGTTTGTTAACAACGCTAATTCGGTTGCTCCTAGAAGCGAAACAACTTTTGACAAGAACGAAATACAAAAATATTTGTGCGTGTATAAATAAAACGCTGTTCACTCCAAAGAAAAGCCGGGGCTGTCAGCACGCTCCCGGAAGCCGAAAAGTCGCAGGATCGAATCCCGGTCGGACCACGAAATATTTCAATCTGCCTTTACAGACTAGACTTCACTTATCAATGATATAAAGATTCGGATTCCGCGCTAAACAGTAGGCATATTTCCCCTGGCTGGGACTACTGAGTTTACTTAGGGTAACACAAGCTGCCGAAGTGCTGTCCAATTTAAAGACTTGCCACAGATCGTTGAGCCACATAGAGTTATTGTTGCTATACCCCCAAAAAAGATAAACATTGAGGATTTTCATTGAACCTGGACCCACAGTTGCGAGAAAAAGTTTAAATGAATTTGTCCCATGTGAAACTCTAAGTCTTACTTTATTTGCTGTACATTTATTTCGGTTTTATGCAATTTTCATGTAATCCGATAAAAATTTCGATAATAATATATTGCGCCGGCCGCGGTGGTCTAGCGGTTCTAGGCGCTCAGTCCGGAGCCGCGCGACTGCTACGGTCGCAGGTTCGAATCCTGCCTCGGGCATGGATGTGTGTGATGTTCTTAGGTTAGTTAGGTTTAAGTAGTTCTAAGTTCTAGGGGACTGATGACCATAGATGTTAAGTCCCATAGTGCTCAGAGCCATTTGAAGCCAATAACATATAGCATGAAAAACAAATCAGCTAAAAATTGAACACAACGGCACATCACATCACAAATTATGCTAAGAATAATAACTTACTGGAGACTAGTAGATAATACATTTTTCAAAATTCAGCGACGTTTCCCTTCATTCTCATTTCACTCCTTCGTCCCGAAGGAACGTGGGTGGGCTCGCAGTGGAACAATATTCCGCTCTTCAGCGAAAGGAGCTTGAAAGAGTCAGAGGTTTTCATAAAACCGTGCGGTTTAGGCGCTACAGTCTGGAACCGAGCGACCACTACGGTCGCAGGTTCGAATCCTGCCTCGGGCATGGATGTGTGTGATGTTCTTAGGTTAGTTAGGTTTAATTAGTTCTAAGTTCTAGGCAACTGATGACCTCAGAAGTTAAGTCCCATAGTACTCAGAGCCATTTGAACCATTTTTCATAAAAATCACTAAAACGATGAAATACATACAATCGTTTTTAAAATATATTAAAAGACTCTTTTCATTGATGGTGGTAGTGGTGTTCCAACAGGTTCTCGGAAAGGGCGCCCATACAATAATTTTTAGGTGGGCAAAGGGGCGGTGGGCGGAGGACGGGTGGGGGTGGGGGTGGGGGGGGGGGTGGGGGTACAGAGGATTCTTAGTATTTTGGAAGTGAACGTGGACTTTTAAGTAGCCACTAAAAAGTTCGAGTTCCGACCCTATTAAAAACTTGCCTAATACCAACTTTTAAATCAGTATCTTGAAAGAAAAGACCTGACTACACTATATTGTCTCCTTTCGTTGAGAGATGGGGGCGGGGCCCTTGCGCCCGGGGGTGGGCGCCCTTGGTCCTGGGTTCAATCCCGGATGGGGGCGGTGTTTCTCCTCGTCTGGTCCCTCCAGGACGGCCTCACGATCAGGGATCTTGCCCGAGGGTTAATGGTGCCGGGGTGATGGTCCCGTCAACACTCTCCCCCCTCCTAGTTTCGTGGCGAACAGTGGTTAAACACGGACTCTGTCAGACCTGTAATTCCAGTCCCCGGCTGTGCGCCTCATACTTAAATTTCCTGTTTTTCTTTGCTGTTGTTTACAATAAAACATAGGAAAAGTTGTCTAACATTTATAAAATGAGTTGCAAAAAGTTAAAACAAACACTGTACTCAACTACAGACCATAGGTTTTACGCGTATAAACTGATCGGGCAGATCAAAGGCTAGGTTGAGCAACGTACAGCTGATGCGTGAGGTGGCTGCAGAAACTTAGCGAGCTATATGCCGAAAGAAACACTTCCCTTGAATACGTTGTACTGTAGAGCAAAATATGTAACTTTTTTTTGCCTTGCTCATACGGCCATTAAGGGACGAAACATGCCCTCGAAAAAAATTGAGCTCAATAATTCCGAATGAATTCCGTTGAAACGGTAACTCATATAAAAACTTCAAATGAAAGTTCTATGGTTTTTATACGTTACAACGTTGCACCTATATTTGTCGAAAATGTCATTATTTTCGAAATCCCCTCCCCTCACTATTTTGTTTTTCATTTCGACATCTGCCTGATAGCACAATGTATGGCATTCTTAATATCAAATTCAATCATGTATGATAAGTGGTATTCCAAAGACGCATTTGTTACAAACAAATAAGAAATATCTCTACTTTGCAAAAACAGACAATGTCTGATGGGATAGCAGCAATCAGTGATTGTATAATGTTACTTATAATCCGTCTTGATTGCAATTTATTTTTTTTATTCATATGACCGGTTTCGGTTCATCCAGAACCATCTTCAGATCTGATATTTCAGTTACAGGAGTAACCCGCCCAAATCCAGCAACTTTCACATGCTGCGTTACTCCTGTAACTGAAATATCAGATCTGAAGATGGTTCTGGATGAACCGAAACCGATCATATGAATAAAAAAAAATTTGCAATCAAGACGGATTATAAGTAACATTATAAATATCTCTATATCGCTGTTTACATGTCCACTTCAATGCCAATTATCATTTTAGATTGTTTAATAAGTCTCTACGGATAAATATATTCTAAATATAGATTTTACATATATTGTTCCATATATGTGTTCTAATTTTGTGAAATGTGGTTTATTTTTGTGTTTTCTTTTTACATTTGCTGTAATTTTTTGTTTTCAAGTTGTACCTTTTCTGATTTAATTATGTTATATTTCAAATTGTTTGTGCACTATAGTTGTAGCGTTATTGTAAATGTGTACAATAATGAGAAAGCGCAGAATTGTTCTGGTCAAAAAAGTGCTGAATGCATTTGATCTCGCAAAAAAATTAATTTTTCGACAAATCTGGGTGCACCGTCATAACATACATCAAAAACAAATAGAACTTTTGTTTGATTTTTTTATATCTATTGCCGGTTCAACGGAATTCAGTCAAAAATATTAAACTCAAGACTTTTTTCAAAATGGTGTTTCGCTCTCCTTAAGGATAGTACGAGCACACATAAAAAAGGTATGTTTTTAGGAACATAGGAGATTCTGGGTATGGATAGCTAGGATGAGTGCCAGACTAAAAGAGACGAAAAAAAGAAAGAGATAAACGGGGACAGAATGCAGCAGTGAATCGAAAAGGATAAAGAGGAGCGCGTAAACCTGACAGGAGGGAATGAGAGGCTGTTAAAATAGTGCTAGGAGAGGATGTAGAGAGATTTTAAGAGTAGAATGGGTGGGATGTGTTGATACAGATGCGACAACTCACCAGGACTGGTGATTAGAGGTGAAGCAATTTGGTTGTTGGGAGTCGAGTTTACGGGAAGTATAGGATATATGAAGGTGTTCAATGTGGGAAAGGAGATGGGGAAAAGTGGTGAGCTGGTAAAGGGTTCTCGTAAGGAAGGGTAAGTGGGTTTGCAAGCAAGGCAAAGTGTATGCCATTCAATGATTTGGAACCACTATATGAATGCTGATGGAGCAAATAGCCAGCCGACATTTGCGAAGGAGAGACGATTCGGATTAAGTCTTTGCAGGTGTGGAGAACGGTCGCAGGATGTAATTCCCATGTTCGGCCAGATAGTAACTATAGTCTATTGTGAACTTCCTGTTGGATGGTTACTAGATGGGGTTTCCATGTTAATTTACGTTCAAAGATCAGTTAAAAATGTTTTAGTGTGTTGGTTAATTGGGTAGGACAGCCGCCTCCAGGCGGGAACTGCGGGTGGCTCAGCCTGTCATACTTGCCTAGATTTTGGAGGGATTCATCTTGAGGAGCGATTGGTTGTGCCGGATGTTAACTGGTCGAGATGGGTCTGCGAGGGATCATAGACGTTTCTATATGACAGGGTCGAAGGCAAGAAAGGTGGAGTCGGCATACCAGAGGCAACGGACTGGGGGTGGTGGTTTATGCACTTCAGCAGCGTAAAGTATATTTACGAGTGCCTTGGCGCAGAACACCTGCAGCTGTACAGAAGATACGGGAACAGCCATTCTTTGTGTCTTGCACATGTTACTGTAGTCGGACGAAGGTGTTAAGTGAAGTCATAATTACAACATGGACTGACGAGGGCGCCGCCCTCTTCTCTGTTTGTGTGCGCACTGTGAAGTGATACGACTTTCAATCTTATTTTATACCCATACAGTACCTTTTCAGACATGGGTTCTTTAGCAGAACTTCATCTACAAACTCCCGTCTACAGCTCCCAGAAACCTGTCATAGGAATTTTGAATCATCCTGTATAAATTCTCATTTAATACAGAAAAGAGAAAAGTTGTTACCAAAAATCTCGAAATGAACTGGACCGATTTACTTCAAATTCTTACTTGATTCTCTAATATATATTCGGATGGACATAGGCTATATTTTTTTACATATTATATGTATGTGTGTGTTTGGTTTCCTCATCCTCTCCTAAATCAACACACCGATTTCAACAAACTTGGTACATGTATCCCTTACACACAGTCAACAATCGCTGTGGGGGGTAAGAACCACCTACGTGTCATAGGTCAGGGGATATGACGTCATTAACACAGATACGTAAAAAAACGCCGCATTATGCATGAAGTTTTAATATATTTATTCTTCATTACAATGACAGTCCTACAGGCGAGTCAAGGAAACCCCTGACATCTGGCAGGGGTTTTGACAGATTTCAACTGCGAAGCACAAACGAAGAAAACGATAGTCGTCTATAGTGCTATGAAGAGGCGTTGCCATAGAGACATTTGAAAATCGCGTTGTAGACACGCGAAGCAGCTGTGTCCAGCGTACAGGAGTTGTCCGGGATCATGTTTCTTAGCTGTATGCTGTACTGCTACGTGTGTACATTATGCATATTTCTTTGAACGATTTTTTCGTATTTCAAAGGTGCTTCCTCGAATACATGGAAACGAATTTTTTTCGATACTTCAATACAAACACATGCTGGGTCAATCAGCTAGTGTATATATATATATAACAGAGAGATGATGTTAGCAAAAATCTCGAAAAGTTCGTGACCGATTTACTTCAAATTTTTACAAGTCACTGTAATAAACATTCAGACAAACACAGACTATATATTTTTAAACACATTATACAGGTGTTCTGTAAAAATCCAAGCGAGAAAGAAAATGCTGTGTTTTGCTCTGCTGTTTTGTTTTCTTCCTCGCTGTTTCTTATTTACCTATTTCAATTTACTGGCTTTCAATTCGAGCCTCTCTAGCCACCTCAGTAGTGAAAAGATAAAACGAAAATATGTTTGAGGCGACTTTCGTGTCGGTAATGACGATATGAATGTAAGGACAAATAACACCCAGACCCCGAGCGGAGAAAATCTCCGATACGGACGGAAATCGAACCCAGGCCCCTTTGGTTAGCAATCTGCAGCGGTGACCGCGCAGCTACCGAGGCGGGCTTTCCGCGTAGCTGGTTTTCACAGGAAACAGACTGTGAGTCACAGGGAAGGACCAGATGGACACAGAAGGGGCCGGGGGGGAGGCGGCGAGAAACCATAGAGAGGGGGGAAGGAGGAGAGGTACAGAGAGAGGGAGGGGGGGCGCAAGGAGGAAATGAAGATGTGGTGTGGTTGCAATCGATACGGCGGGAGGCGGCGCCCCGGCGATAGTTGGCAATACGTCGCAAGAATTCCGCGGACGCCGACAGTGGTCGCGCCAGACGACGACGCGGACAACGGTGCGCGCTTGACGCGTCCGGCCTCCACCGGCTGCCGACAAGAGCGACCTCTGCGGACGGGATGAAGCTCAGCAGCGCGGCGGCCAAGGGACAGTTCAGTAGGTCGGGGGCTAGAGAAGACAGTGCATCGCGTGCTGCCTATCAGACTGTGTTTTTTTTTTTGTGGTTTTAGGGCGCACAGCTACAGTGGTCTTTAGCGCCCAGACTAAGTTATGAATGCACTGCGAGGCACAAGGTTAAAACAGCAACTAAAAAGGACAACACTATAAAAGGCACATTAACAGGCAAGGGATTAAAAGCATAATCAAATGTCCTTAGACAGGTGTGTCAAGTGGATAAAATGAAGAACGCGAGCAGCTGCTCCTGGGTCATCCGCTAAAATGTCATCCAGAGTACATGGCAGGCTAAGATCAATGCGCAGTGTATTAAAATTCGGACAGGACGTTAAAATGTGGCGCACTGTCAGCAATTGCCCACATGGGCAGAATGGCGCCGGCGCAGCCGTCAGCAGATGGCGATGGCTGAACCGGCAGTGTCCAATTCGTAACCAGGCCAAAACGACCTCCTCCCGCCGAGAAGGGCGTGAAGAGGTCGTCCAAGCCGTGGGGAGAGGTTTCAAGGCCCGAAGCTTGTTTTCATTAAGTGTAGACCAATCGGCATGCCACAGCGATAAAATGCGCTGACAAGTGACCCTGCTAAAATCAGATGAAGGCACACAACAAGAAGCTGTCCGAGGCTGGAGGACCGCAGCCTTGGCCGCGGCATCTGCAGCTTCGTTCCCAGGAATACCGACATGGCCAGGAACCCACATAAAGCTAACCGGAGAACCGTCGTCCGCCAGCTGCTGAAGAGAGCGTTGGATCCGGTGCACGAAAGGGTGAACCGGATACGGATCACTGAGGCTCTGGATGGCGCTCAGGGAATCAGAGCAGATGACATAAGCAGAATGTCGGTGGCGGCGGATGTAAAGAACAGCCTGATAGAGGGCAAACAGCTCAGCTGTGAAGACCGAACAATGGCCATGGAGCCGGTATTTGAAACTGTGTGCCCCGACAATAAAAGAACACCCGACACCGTCATTGGCCTTAGAGCCATCTGTATAAATGAAGATCGTATTAATGAACTTCGAACGCAGTCCGACAAACCGCGAGCGGTATACCGAAGCTGGGGTAACCTCCTTTGGGAGCGAGCTGAGGTCAAGGTGAACGCGAACCTGAGCCTGGAGCCACGCGTTTGGCTCTCGCCCACTCTACAGGTTGCAGGGAGTGAAAAATCAAGGTGCTGAAGGAGGCGACGAAAGCGGACTCCAGGGGGTAGCAGGGCAGAGACATACAACCCGTATTGACAGTCGAGAGACTCATCAAAAAAAGAACGATAAGACTGTGTGTGTGTGTGTGTGTGTGTGTGTGTGTGTGTGTGTGTGTGTGTGTGTGGTGCTGTAGCAGATTGCTCTGAAAATTGGACTTGGATACAGTATTGTACTACGGGATGAATCAAAGTTAAGCCTTAACTGCTGCTTATTGGTGCGCATTTATTATTTTGCTCTCGTCCACGCATTACGGCTACAGTTTGTTTCTCCGCTACTCCTTGCCACCCGTCTTCCAATGTTGGTACATGGAGGGAGAGGGAGGGGGGCGAGTGGACAAAGAGTAGGGGAAGGATAAGTAGATGGACAACGAGAGGGGGAGGAGGATGAAGTGGAGCAGATAGAGGGGAGAGAAGAGGACTGGGACATACTGTGTATATTTAGCAACAGCGATGCGCTGTCTGGTTCTCTAGTCTAGGATATGGAAGATGATGATGAGTTGGGTTGAGGCGGCGCTCGGCATCACGGTCATCAGCGCTCTGACGAAAAGTCAACATGAAATCTCATGGGTTGGGACGAAGGCTGTCCACACATGCAGAGCAGTTTGTAACTTACTAAAGTCTGCCGACCTTCCCCACAGTCATGGACTGTGCAACTGGTCCCGGCGGAGATTCGAGTCCTCCCTCGGGCATGGGTGTGTGTGTTTGTCCTTAGGGTAATTTAGGTTAAGTAGTGTGTAAGCCTACGGGCTGATGACCTTAGCAGCTAAGTCACATAAGATTTCACACACATTTGAACATTTGACCTTCCCCACCAGTTTAGGGATGAGGCCTGATAGTTCATAAAATTTCACCACCCTGTTAACACTGGTATCGGTAAAATTACCAAATAAGCAGCAACCAGTCGCAAGATCATGTTTTCTTTATTTAATTTTGCATATCGATTTCAACTGATTTACAGCCATCATCGTTGCTTTCAACGTGTACGTTCCCTGAGTAATAACATTGTATTAAACAGACGTCAAACATGTTTGTTAATCACTTGAAATCGATATGCAAAATTAAATAAAGAAAACATGGTATTGCGACTGGTTGTTGCTTATTTGGTAATTTTATGGTTTACGGTCGCTGCACAACTTGGGAACCATATGGAGGCCCCCCATTCACTGGTATCGGTGTCTGCGAGGACGGTGGGCAGATCTCCAGCGAGACCAAGGGCTGCCCTATTATCAGTATACAGGACACACGTAGCCACAATATGCTGAACTGAAAGCGGCAGGCCACAAACTTCACAGAAAGGTGGATCCTCCCCCCGGAGGAGGAAGCCATGTGTGAAAGGGCTAGGCCCGATGCGCAATCTGGTGAGCAAAACCACCTTCCAGCGGCAAGGCTGACACGAAGTCCGCCAAGCTTTTATGGTCGGTCTGAGCGACCGCAGTTTGTTGTCCGACACCTGAAACCATTCATTCTCCCACTGATGCATGATGCATCTGTCAGAAAATGAGACAATGGCGTGCAACGGGATGGGACACTGATGGACAGCACCATCCAAACATGCTTACTTGGCAGCTTGATCAGCCACGTCGTTACCCTGTAACCCAACCTGGCCAGGTACCCAGCAAAAGATCACCTCCTTGCAACGGCTGTGGAGCCGCTGTAAGCAGTCATGGGTGAGCTGAATCAGCGGTTCTACCGGATACATTTGGTGAAACGCTTGTAGTGCACTAAGAGAGTCGGAACAGACAAGAAAATTCGTACGGTGACGTCTGTGAACCCTCTCCAGTGCCATTAGAATGCCATACAACTCCGCATCATAATTTGTAAATTGTCCTGGAAGACGAACTTTAAAAAGCCTATCAGGGAAAACCACAGAACAAGCGAGAGCATTCCCCTGCTGGGATCCATCAGGATATGGAAGACGAGGACGAGATTAGTGTGCAACGGCCCGTCGTCAACGTCATCAGAGACCGAGACTAGGCTTGGCTCTGAGCACTATGGGACTTGAATGCTGAGGTCATCAGTCCCCTAGAGCTTATAACTACTTAAACCTAACTAACCTAAGGACATCACACACATCCATGTTCGAGGCAGGATTCGAATCTGCGACCGCATCGGTCGCGCGGCTCCAGACTGTAGCGCCTAGAACCGCTCGGCCACCTCGGATTAGGAAAGGATCGGAAGGAAATAGGTCGTGCCCTTTCAAAGGAACCATCCTAGCATTTGCCTGAAGCGGTCTAAGGAAATCAAGGGAAGCCTATATCAGGATGGCCGGATGTGGGTTTGAACCGTCGTCCTCCCGAATGCGAGTCCAGTATGCTAACCAAAGCGCCACCTCGCTAGAAGATAAAATTGCTCTCTCTCTCTCTCTCTCTCTCTCTCTCTCTCTCTCTCTCTCTCTCTCCATATCACACCATGTAAGATTGCGTTAAAATGGTGAGATATTATGTAACTGTCAATTAAAACACAAATTCCTTTTACCTGTCATTTCAAATAGTCACCCCACTCATACAATTATACACTACTGGCCATTAAAATTGCTACACCACGAAGATGACGTGCTACACACGCGAACTTTAACCGACAGGAAGAAGATTCTGTGATATGCAAATGATTAGCTTTTCAGAGCATTCACACAAGGTTGGCGCCGGTGGCGACACCTACAACGTGCTGACATGAGGAAAGTTTCCAACCGATTTCTCACACACAAATAGCGTTGCCTGGTGAAACGTTTTTGCGATGCCTCGTGTAAGGAGGGGAAATGCGTACCATCACGTTTCCGACTTTGATAAAGGTCGGATTGTAGCCTATCGCGATTGTGGTTTATCGTATCGCGACATTGCTGCTCGCGTGGGTCGAGATTCACTGACTGTTAGCAGAATATGGAATCGGTGGGTTCAGGAGGGTAATACGGAACGCCGTGCTGGATCCCAACGGCCTCGTATCACTAGCAGTCGAGATGACAGGCATCTTATCCGCATGGCTGTAACGGATCGTGCACCCACGTCTCGCTCCCTGAGTCAACAGATGAGGACGTTTGCAAGACAACAACCATCTGCACGAACAGTTCGTCGACATTTGCAGCAGCATGGATTATCAGCTCGGAGACAATGGCTGCGGTTACCCTTGACGCTGCATTACAGACAGGAGCGCCTGCGATGGTGTACTCAACGACGAACCTGGGTGCACGAATGGCAAAACATTTTTTCGGATGAATCCAGGTTCTGTTTACAGCATCATGACGGTCGCATCCGTGTTTGGCGACTTCGCGGTTAACACACATAGGAACCGTGTATTCGTCATCGCTATACTGGCGTATCACTCGGCGTGATGGTATGGGGTGCCACTGGTTACACGTCTCGGTCACCTCTTGTTCGCATTGACGGTACTTTGAACAGTGCACGTTACATTTCAGATGTGTTACGACCCGTGGCTCTACCCTTCATTCGATCCCTGCGAAACCCTACATTTCAGCAGGATAATGCACGACCGCATGTTGCAGGTCCTGTACGGGACTTTCTGGATACAGAAAATGTTCGACTGCTGCTCTGGCCAGCACATTCTCCAGATCTCTCACCAGTTGAAAACGTCTGGTCAATAGTGGCCGAGCAACTGCCTCGTCACAATACGCCAGTCACTACTCTTGATGAACTGTGGTATCGTGTTGAAGCTGCATGGGCAGCTGTACCTGTACACGCCATCAAAGCTCTGTTTGACTCAATGCCCTGGCGTATCAAGGCCGTTATTACAGCCAGATGTGGTTGTTCTGGGTACTGATTTCTCAGGATCTATGCACCCAAATTGCGTGAAAATGTAATCCCATATCAGTTCTAGTATAATATATTTGTCCAATGAATACCCGTTTATCATCTGCATTTCTTCTTGGTGTAGCAATTTTAATGGCCAGTAGTGTAGTTGGCGGTGACTTCAATCTACCCTCAATATGTTGGCAAAAGCACATGTTTTAAGTCCGTGGCAGGCATAAAGCTTCGTCCGAAATGCAGACGATCTCGTGCGATAGCATGAGAACTGCCTATTAAGATGTTCAAAAATGGTTCAAATGGCTCTGAGCACTATGGGACTTAACATCGAAGGTCATCAGTCCCCTAGAACTTAGAACCACTTAAACCTGACTAACCTAAGGACATCACACAACACCCAGTCATCACGAGGCAGGGAAAATCCCTGACCCCGCCGGGAATCGAACCCGGGAACCCGGGCGCGGGAAGCGAGAACGCTACCGCACGAACACGAGCTGCGGACGGAGTATTAAGATGTGCATCAGCTGAGCTATATCCGTCTGCGATTGCTGCGAATCAGTTCCTAGATTGACTGGACACTGCCGTCTGTGATCGATGTTGGCGGCCTTATTTCCCGATCAGGATGACCCACGTCAGTACGGGCTCGGTCACATCGTTGGCACCATACCACTACGGCTGGACATGACATAGCATTTTGCCCATATATTGCCAGAATTTCACGGCGAATCAGTGCGCAGTTTAGTCGTTTTGCCCACAACAATAGTACTGAAACTTTCTGGCAGATTAAAACTGTGTGCCGGACCGAGACTCGAACTCGGGACCTTTGCCTTTCACGGGCAAGTGCTCTATCAACTGAGCTACCCAAGCACGACTCACGCCCCGTCCTCACAGCCTTACTTCTGCCAGTACCTCGTCTCCTACCTTCCAAACTTTACAGAAGCTCTCCCGCGAACCTTGCAGAACTAGGACTCCTGAAAGAAAGGATACTGCGGAGGTACTGGCAGAACTAAAGCTGTGAGGACGGGGCGTGGGTCGTGCTTGGGTAGCTCAGTTGGTAGAGCACTTGCCCACGAAAGGCAAAGGTCCAGAGTTCGTGTCTCGGCCCGGCATACAGTTTTGATCTGCCAGGAAGTTTCATAACAGCGCACACTCCGCTGCAGAGTGAAAATCTCATTCTGGAAACATCCCCCAGGCTGTGGCTAAGCCATGTCCCGGCAATATCCTTTCTTTCAGGAGTGTTAGTTCTGCAAGGTTCGCTTGTGTAATGTTTGGAAGGTAGGAGACGAGGTACTGGCAGAACTAAAGCTGCGAGGAGGGGGCGTGAGTCGTGCTTGGGTAGCTCAGTTGGTAGAGCACTTGTCCGCGAAATGCAAAGGTCCCGAGTTCGAGTCTCGGTCCGGCACACAGTTTTTATCTGCCGGGAAGCTTCATATCGGCGCACACTCCGCTGCAGAGTGAAAATCTCATTCTGGGAACAATCTGACCGTCCCTAGTAAGTCAGTTTTCGAGAAAGCTTGCAGATGCTGCGTCACGTCGCTTGCGCGCTGTGACGCACTTGTTTTCCGCATCGCTACAGAAAAGCGTCCGCAGCAAACTCAGAACATGTACTGTCTTCTTACAATGCGTCACTCTTGTCGTCTAATGGTCTTCGCGTAGGGCGACATGTGTAACTTACTTCATGAAGTCCACACGTATTACAGGAAATTTCGAATTGCTGCAGCGAGCGTCAACAGAGCACAGAAAAATATGCTACCAAATACAGGTGAGAAACATAGAACTGCAGATATGATGCAAGAATGGAGCATACCGTACCGCTATCTTCTCTAAACGTGGAAGATAGGAGGTTGTACACTTACTTGTGTGCAGGGCGCACTGTACAGCCGCATAGGACGCAGAAACACGGCTTTCCCTAATGAGCCGGCAGGCTGACTGCGTGTGTCGACAGCGGGCAGCGTAGTGCGGACCAGACTAAACAGTTTACGCGCTGCTGGCGCCACGCCGGCGTTTCGCATTTATTCACGGCAGTCTTCTGATCGCGAACCGCCCTAGCGAGTCGAGCAAGATCTGTCCGCGAGTCATCATCTCAACACACACTCCACTACGAACAGCATTCTAGGAGACTCTGATTAATAAGAAGTGCTGTGAAGCCATACCCTCAACCGACTGCAAAAAACACTAGTACTTCGGCTACAAAATGAAGTACTCGAGGTAAAAATCGATTAAGTAATTTCAGTAACTAAGGACTCAGTCAATTTGCATTTCAAATAATGATTTTACTCTGGTGTGGAGCCGCAGTCACATAAAACTTTTTGAAAGACGTAACTGCCATTTGAAAAAAAAAATGGTTTATATAACCAAAGATAAATATCTTGACGATGACTTGAGTAGAACACGAGTCTAATGATCTTTGATACTAGAAATATTTGAAAATCTAGGTTGTGGAATAAAACCTGTTGTACAGTCAAATGGCGGTTATATGTTTAAAAATGCATTTCGAATGTTTTGGAACATTGTTCGAGGAAAAACAGCGATCTTAATAATATTATAACTTATTTCAGCACACACAATCACGATTGAATTTAAGCTGTTTATTTTTACATGACCGATTTCGATCTTCGAAGATGATGTCTTAGAAGATCGAAACTGGCCATCTGAAAATAAAAATAAACAACTTAAATGCGATCACGACTGGGTGTACTGAAATAAATTTGCTTTTCAATTTGACATTTTATGCGAGGTTTGCTGAGAGATGATGGTACATCGTTGTAGAGGTATTTTTCCCTGTTTTTTTCCGAGTCAAAACCTAGTCGCAGCGAAAAGTTACTCATTGGCCTAGTGAAATACGGAAATGCCTGGCAACTTAACGCTCGAAGTTGTCGTTCCAGCAAAAGATACAACGGGCTTTACCTTAATAAGTATGACCAACGTTTCCTTGTCGAAAATTTTCTTTGGGAACTGAGTTTTCAGATGGAACCTAGAGCAGTAGAGACTCGCACGTGCTCACTTTCTGGACCACCGTGAAGGCGTCAGAAGGCGTTTACGTGACTGGTATTGTCAGCCATCAGGGTAGGTGGCATGCTGTAAGTGGGAACTTTAGTGCTGTGGCCCCAGACGGTTAGAGAAGCCTGCCGTTTTTCAGCGAGCAAATATCTTAAGTATCTAGTGCTCACGTGTCTTGACAACTCGAGTAAACAACATTAAGAAAGTACGAGTGCTGTTAAGTAGCCTCTTTATATGTTGAAGGATAAGACGACTAAAGACGAGAGCAAGAGAGTAATATTTATTGTTAGATTATCAAAAATGGCTCTGAGCACTATGGGACTTAACTACTGTGGTCATCAGTCCCCTAGAACTTAGAACTACTTAAACCTAACTAACCTAAGGACATCACACACATCCATGCCCGAGGCAGGATTCGAACCTGCGACCGTAGCAGTCGCGCGGTTCCGGACTGCGCGCCTAGAACCGCTCGGCCACCGCGGCCGGCTGTTAGATTATCCTCTGTTTAAATGCGCTATTAATGTACAATGATACAGACTTAATAGTAAATCTAAAGTATGCAATCAGTATACAAGCACCAAAAATTCTAAGTTTAGACTGAAACTATCCATTGTTGTGTACATAACATGACATCTCAGCTACGAAACGATGTGAGAAGGTACCTGTTGACACAGACACATTTTGATCAGCAGCGCTATGAAACTCGTGAAGGTGCCAGAATGGTATTGAACTTGAGATTACTAACGTCAGCGTCAGAATGCGCTGTAGGGATGTAGACCTGTTAGATTGGCCTATACATATTCACCCTGTCCGTATACTGTGAGTACCTTACCAGGAGGGAAGGGCGGGTGTAAGTAATGGCGGTTTCTGCGGCTTTTGGCGGGCGAGATTTCCTGGCGTTAATGTTTGTCGTGGGGGCACCAAGGGAACGACCGCGCCAGGATAGCGTTTATACTCACGACGGCGTGTTTGCAGTCGAAATTTGAACGCAACGGTTCCTAACCGATATACGCCAACTTGAGATTTTCTTAAAATATAACTAATTGGCGAATTTTAAAAATAATCTGACCCATCCACACAACGATCCTGTACTTGGCAACACACCTGTGGGTCCAAATGGCAGAGAAAATTTGATATTAATGCATAAACTTGCCGATTAAGTCTATCGACTTGCCTTTTTTAACTGTGCAATAGGCCCGAGATTACTATCATTACAAGCAAATTACCTTCTCTCGGAGCAGGCACACTACTTTCCTTGGCGTCCACAAAACCACGAAGAGATTCTGCGAGGCCCATTCCGCTGCGATCGTTACAGATTATCTCACGATTATTGTGCGGAATTTGCCCTCATTTTTATTTGACATGAATTGGCTCCCATCGCCTTGGTCTTGTATTCATTTCATATCAGTAGCAGTTAGATAGTGCCGCGACTCAACGCTCGTGCCTACTTCGCCCGCCGCTATTACGGTGAATACGCAGCGGGCGCTGCGAGTTGGCGGTACGTATCACATTCACCATGCTGACGTCGTAAGAATTGTCGCGCTTACTCCACTTTCTGTCTGTATCCTGTACTACCAGTCACTATCTCTCTTGTTAGTTAGTCTCAGTCGTTCATCTCGTTTCACTGGATACAAGTTTATAACTGCACGACGTGTTTTCTTTGTTTTATAATGTTTCTTACTTTATTAAAGACGACTCATCGACAAGTAATCCAGAATACTGGGTTCGTGTCGTTTCGTAGTGTAACAAGGCTACATCTCATTTCATCTGTCCTTGATCAGAATACATTGATTCCTTTAACTGCTTGTCCGTTGCTTGTTTGTAGCTTCCTCCTTTCCCCCAGTCCCTTTTTAATATAATTTATTCTGGCAGCAGAAATACGCGTCGTATGAAAAGGTGTCTGTTGTCTCCATGGTCAGCGGACAGAGGGTCTGCAGGTAAGAATTTTTTTATCTGCTAACAGGGAAATTTTAACAGTCAAGACAGCTGATTCATTTACTTAATTTACATTTTGCCGAAATATAAGCGCTGCAAGTCAAACAATATATTACTTCCTCCTACCGTATATCTCGCGAAAAGGCCGTGAAGGTAAAATTAGAGAGATTCCAGCTCTCACGGAGGCTTACCGAGAATGGTTTTTCCCGCGAACAATTCGCGACTGGAACAGGAATTACGCTGAGACATAACTTCGTATCAATCAAAACGTATTAACAGCTCCAAGAAATGTTAAAACAAGAAAAAAATATGTTCAAATGTGTGTGAATTCTCAAGGGACCGAACTGCTGAGGTCATCAGTCCCTAGACTAACACACTACTTTAACTTATGCTAAGAACAACACACACACACACACACACACACACACACACACACACACACACACACATGCCCAAGGGAGGACTCGAACCTCCGGCGGGGGGGGGCATTAAAACGAGAGAGAGAGAGAGAGAGAGAGAGAGAGAGAGAGAGAGAGAGAGAGAAGGTTTGAAGGAAGCAAATTCTCTAAACTGCTCACGCCTGGGATCGTTACATTGTAACACACACATGAATTCCTCCTTTCCGTTCCTTTCCTCCGAGGCTTAGCTTGTGTTCCATTTCTTACGAATTCATTGCGTACATCTACATCCATATTCCGCAAGCCGTCGTATGATGTGTGGCACATTCCCAAATTTTGCCTGGTCATTGTGACATTCACAAATATTGTTGCTTCATCACTGAAGATGACGAGTTTCTCACAAAACCTATCCTCTTCCATAAGCTGTTAGCACTGTGCCAAAAGTTCTAAACATCTGACTTGTCAGTTCTTGTAGCCATTGCAGGCGACAACGCTTCAGCTTCAATCGCTTCCTTAAGATGTTACAAATGGTTGGTTGCGGTTCGTGAACTTAAACGGACTACGTGCAAACCTCGCCCGCGCGTGGTCAACAGTTTCTTCACTCACTCCAGATCGGCCCTTTGATTCAACTTCGCAGAGACAGCCTGAAGCTTTAAATTGCGCATAACATTGCCGAATGGAGTTGGTGGCCGTCTGTTGAATTTCGTTCTGAAGTGTCATCGCACTGTTACGGCAAAGTGACATGAGTGCACTTCAAGCACAACATCCGCTTTGTCGGCGCCTGTCACCATCTTGCCTAACTGCACACTGCTGCGCTCTCGTGGCAGAAATCTGAAGTGCGGCTGCAACTGTACGAAACTTTTTCTATATTGTCACAATATGTCAATTAATGTAGCTCCAGTGAATTTATGAAATCGGTTCAGTCACTTACAATAACCTTGTACGCCCTACTAATTAATCGTATTTCGACGCGTGAGAGTCAGAGAATATATTTAAAAGCTGTGATTAAAATGTTAAGCACCGCCGCGCATAAAGGAATTTTTGCACAGTTCCACTGTTTCATTAGTATAATTCTAACAGAATACAATGATATCGTTTCTGTTCTTCTTTATCATCTGTAAGGATAAAACGTGATTTAGTGGTTCTAAGAGAGCCATTTTGTGACAAATAAAATGTAACTATTCTGTACACCATGGAAAAAAATGGATACATTCATTCTGGCGAGAATTCCTCGGCTTCCTATGATTTAATTTTGTAGTTTGAAATTTCTTGATTACTCATCATCTATTTTTTTTCAAGCATTTGCGAATCAATGTGGAATGATATAGTCGACAACTCTTAGTTTGGCCAAACGCGGCCTGCAACTTCGGATCAAGTCTGAAATCCTGCTACTGACTTAAAGAAAGATTTAATTATTTTTACGGCGACCGAACATTGTGGACTCTTATCTGAAGCCGGCCGGAATGGCCGTGCGGTTCTAGGCGCTACAGTCTGGAGCCGAGCGACCGCTACAGTCGCAGGTTCGAATCCTGCCTCGGGCATGGATATGTGTGCTGTCCATAGGTTATAGTTCAATTCTTTTATCTTGGCGGCTCGCGCATGCCCGCCCAGACGCTGGAGATTGCTGCGTTGCCAGTTGCACACGACGCACGCGCCAATAGGAGCAGCGCCATAGTATAGCATAGTTCGCAAGCTTACGTGTAGGGGGGAGCGCGCAGTTCATGAAGTAAAGCCACCACGGCCGCATTAACCCTTTCGCTGATACAAAGACGTGGAGCACGTGTCTGCAGCAGCGAAAAAGTTATTGAAGAGGCAAAGCACTAGAAATTTCATTCAAACGAATAAAATTCGTGAAGTAAGGCACTCCAATATTGTTTTTAAATACAGAAAATATTATGCACCACACAAGGTTTGAACTCATAACCTTTCATTTGACAGCCCAACACCTTAACCGTTCCGCTACCTCAGCTCATTGAACAGTGTCACTCTCTAAGGACTCTAACACCTCACGCAACTACTAATAAACACTGTTGGTATGACTATGAATTACCGTACTCACGCTTCGTAGAAGTACAATAGGAAATAAACAATTACCGCTGTTCTTTATTGCGAAAAAGCAGTTCGTGAGATTGAAACAAACATCTTTCCTTGCTATCGCCTGAATTAGGAGTCTTATTGCTTGTTTGGTTTAATTAATTAATAGAATATGAAGCAATTGGTATAAAGAATGCTTTTTCCAAACTTTCTGTAAAAGAAAGTCTGCTATCAAGACATTGCTTTTGTTCTATTACTTTATTTATGACTGAACGTTTCTAAAACTGAAGACACTCGTCCGTGCTTTGCACTGCTGTCGAGATCTGGCAACGTCGTTCTCTGTTCATTGGCTGACTGTGTTTTGTGACGTCAGATGCGCAGAACGAACCTAAACTCGGCCGCCAAGATATATGACGCGCACTTTAGTAAGGTTTCATTACTTCTAAGTTCTAGGCGACTGATGACCTCAGAGGCTAAGTCGCATAGTGCTGAAAGCCATTTGAACCATTTCTTATCTGAAAGCGGTCACTATGCACAGTATTCCTGCGTGCATTCCACCAGGAGTTAATGTGATTGGAATCACCACTTGCAATATTTAACTTCACTGAAAATAGTATCAAAAATAATATTCGAGACGTAAATTCTAACGAGAACTATAGTTTTTAAGAAATTATAACAATAACAATAGTAATAAGTTTTTTTAAAAAAAATCTCATACATTTTGATTGACTATTTGGTAATTTCCAAGAATGATTGCTTATCGCAGTCGCGGGGTCCAAAGGATATATGTCGAACGTGCGATCCTAAAACGATCATGCGACTCTGGTGGCGGGCGTTATGTTAAATTATTTGTGATGGTCATTATCTGTTTTCCATCGTTCCCTTACTTGCTCTAAGTTACATACCTGTGCGAATTATTTGTGGGTCACTAGGGAAACACAGACGATTTATGTCGGTTGTGAGTGGGATGTCTCGTTTTCTTGACGTTTCTTCGGCGGATTCTCTCACATGGAAAAATCTAATTCCATGCTTACCCAGCGTAGAAAATTGTTTCACTTTTTGTTGCAAATATGGAGTACTACCGGACGGGGAAAGGAGGGACAGTGTAGACTGTGGTGGTGCGAAGTGTGTAAAACTTCGTAAGAAGAGTTTCGATGTTGAAATACCGTTACAATTTCATTGCGGACAGTGCGAAAAACGAACGAGTATCAGGAAGAATACAAGGTTCGACTCTTCCAAATTATCCACCCAGATCAGCGTAATTCTTCTATTGCGTGATATTGGCAGAGTTTACCGAGGCTATGGCAAAAAAGGAAATGTTCCCGTAGCGTACACATCACATGGACTTTCACATGACAACACCGACGACGAGTGAGGTAAGTCGTCTCCTTTGTAATTATAAGTATCTTTGTAACGCTCTTCTTTTTTTGTTGCTGTAGTGACCACCGTAAACGTACTCATAAATATATGAAGATTATATATATATATATATATATATATATATATATATATATATATATATATATATATTACTCCTGGAAATGGAAAAAAGAACACATTGACACCGGTGTGTCAGACCCACCATACTTGCTCCGGACACTGCGAGAGGGCTGTACAAGCAATGATCACACGCACGGCACAGCGGACACACCAGGAACCGCGGTGTTGGCCGTCGAATGGCGCTAGCTGCGCAGCATTTGTGCACCGCCGCCGTTAGTGTCAGCCAGTTTGCCGTGGCATACGGAGCTCCATCGCAGTCTTTAACACTGGTAGCATGCCGCGACAGCGAGGACGTGAACCGTATGTGCAGTTGACGGACTTTGAGCGAGGGCGTATAGTGGGCATGCGGGAGGCCGGGTGGACGTACCGCCGAATTGCTCAACACGTGGGGCGTGAGGTCTCCACAGTACATCGATGTTGTCGCCAGTGGTCGGCGGAAGGTGCACGTGCCCGTCGACCTGGGACCGGACCGCAGCGACGCACGGATGCACGCCAAGACCGTAGGATCCTACGCAGTGCCGTAGGGGACCGCACCGCCACTTCCCAGCAAATTAGGGACACTGTTGCTCCCATCGTTCTACCATTCCTAGACCGGCAAGGGAACTTGCTGTTCCAACAGGACAATGCACGTCCGCATGTATCCCGTGCCACCCAACGTGCTCTAGAAGGTGTAAGTCAACTACCCTGGCCAGCAAGATCTCCGGATCTGTCCCCCACTGAGCATGTTTGGGACTGGATGAAGCGTCGTCTCACGCGGTCTGCACGTCCAGCACGAACGCTGGTCCAACTGAGGCGCCAGGTGGAAATGGCATGGCAAGCCGTTCCACAGGACTACATCCAGCATCTCTACGATCGTCTCCATGGGAGAATAGCAGCCTGCATTGCTGCGAAAGGTGGATATACACTGTACTAGTGCCGACATTGTGCATGCTCTGTTGCCTGTGTCTATGTGCCTGTGGTTCTGTCAGTGTGATCATGTGATGTATCTGACCCCAGGAATGTGTCAATAAACTTTCCCCTTCCTGGGACAATGAATTCACGGTGTTCTTATTTCAATTTCCAGGAGTGTATATAAATAGTTATGCTCACCGGCCATTTGACCATCTTCTTCTGTGCGGATGCGCAAACAGCGCCCGAACTCTTACGGGAATCGGCAGTAAAGCCGCGAATAATGAGTATAATGAGCAGGGCACTATGAATATAGTGCGGGACAATCAGTTGCGAATGTGGGTCTCAGGTGAGGCGTGCCAGAGATAAGTCCCTGCAGTCGCACTATCCTCTGTGTCCTCGGTGGCTCAGATGGATAGCGCGTCTGCCATGTAAGCTGGAGATCTCGTGTTCGTCCTGGTGGGAGTACACATTTTCAACTGTCCCCGTTGACTTATATCACCGCCTGTATGCAATTAAGGGTATTCATTTCATTGTACTCATAAATTCCATTGTACTCATAAATCTCGCCACCAGAGTCGCATGATCGATTTAGGATTGCACGTTCGATATGTATAGTTTGGACACCGCGACTTCGATAGGCAATGATTCCTGCAAATTGCCGACTATTCGGTCAGACCTGTCACCCTGAAAAATAAATGGTTAGTGAAAATACGTTGAGCAGCTACACACTGCGGTCAGGCTTCTCAGACAGAAAATGAAATCTGTCCTGGGTAGCTGCTCTCTATAAGTTGCGCCACACTTCCGCCAGATCGCGCTGTCGCTGTCAAACGAACGCGAAAGCGCTGACTCACTTTTGCGGCGCTTCCGAAATAACGGTCCCGTGTTCTTTGCAGGCCGCAGCTCTCCCCCACCGAAGTGGCGCAGTGGTTGAGTCGCTGATTTCTGGGGACTGCGGTTCGAATGCTCCTACGCTCATCTAGAATGGTTACCCTAAGGCCATCATCGTGAAACTGGTCAGACATCTTGTCCGTCGAGGTTGCTGCACGCTCTGAAACGACCTGCTACATCTGGCCAAAGTGCTCCTTATCGTGATTTGCGACCTCGGTGCTCGCCAGCGGCAATCTGCGGCATATAATGCGTAGATCAGACGGTTTATTTATGAAAATGAACGCTCGTAAAGCAGCTACGTTAACTCTGTTGGCGATTGTCTAAGAAAAGCGGAGGAAATCGTGAACAAGATTCTGCACTCGTCGATGGGTTGAACGATCTGACATACATACTAGTGTAAGTTATTCATTATTTCGACTGAATCTACATTCCAGTTTAGATTTTAAATTGAATATAGTTAGTGTCTAATGTTAGTATGCGCGTGCATAACATCCACACTCTCGGCTTTGCATTGACTGGTACCATCATTCTGAAGTAACGTACTTCTTCACATAGATTTCAAGATAGAGATTCGTTTCGTAATTTCGTTTGAATGGAAGAGGAGACGTTTTCGAACCTGCTAACCATAACTGAAGAAGATATTTAGTGGGAAGATACAAACGTGAAGCATTCCATAAACCCTGGAGATAGATCCATATATTTTACACAAAGTTGCATAATAGCAAAAACTTCTATTGTGTTTTTTTTTTCTGTCATAGACTGTCAGGTACGTTAGGGTTTCTGGTCACTGGAGAAAAATTCCAGTCGTTGGATCTTGCAACACGAATTGCAGCAAATTTTAGCAAGAAAGGCCCAGAAAGGTGAAAAAAAATTTGGAAGGAGCTGGATGGAATCTGCTACCTTTCTCTCCACAGCTCAAGACGCTGTAAACAATGCTACAGCTTCAATACGACAGCCAGGTCTCCGTGTAAGGTACTGTGTAAATACTGTATTTAAAAATATCATTATCTGATACTTAACTATGACAAACTGTATCACAATGACGCCTTTTGATAAATATTCATTATGCCGTAGCACCGAAACGGTATAATTTCGTAGCGCATACGTCATAACGTAAAAACACATTTAATACAGGAAGCTCTTCTCTACAGGCATGTCGTTTCCTGTCATTTTATTATACGAAATAGTAGCTGAAACGACGCGTTTTTTAGAGATCATCAGTTCACTGCTGCTTCGAAACAGCTTGCATTCATACCTCGTACTCTGACTCAGTATAATACGGCGGCTTGTCTGTTCTGCTTGTGACATAAAAGCGATGTCGCATCTCATTGGCCACGTTGCTCTGCACGAGGCAAAAATCTGACATGACAGATTCTTCATTTCACGCTCTACAGTGTAGTTTGACGTGGAATTCCACCCTGTGATGTTACCTGCTCCACGTCCGCGTACGTTTTCACATCCCAGCGAGAGGACACGAGGCAGATACCGGGATAGTTCCTTCGAAAAGGACACGGCTGACATCCTTCTCTATTGTTCCTTAGTACGGGAAAACGTTCAGCCTCTAACGAGCGAGTCGTGAAAGAGACGTTAAATCCAAATTATACTTACTTCTGTAGCATTCCCAGAGAGATGTATGTGTGTGTGTATGTGTATTACAGTTCACATGCGATTATGTGTAGCCGGCCGTTGTGGCCGAGCGGTTCTAGGCGCTTCACTTCGGAACCGCGCTGCTGCTACGGTCGCAGGTTCGAATCCTGCCTAGGGCATGGATGCGTGTGCTGTCCTTAGGTTAGTTAGGTTTAAGTAGATCTAAGTCTAGAGGACTGATGACCTCAGATGTTAAGTCCCATAGTGCTTAGAGCCATTTGAACCATTTGTGATTATGTAATATGCATGATGGCTCTGCTGTCCCAATATAGTCCAGTTAATTGGTGCACAAAACTGAAGATTGTTCTCAGCTGTTCCACATACTTTGTTGGGGGTGCCGAATCCAAATTTCATATTTGCTGCCTTAGAGGAGGTCGGCCTCACATCGAAAAAGGGAAATAACTTCAAAATTTCCGCACGTTTTTTCGGTTTTTCGCTTATCTATCGAAAACCACACATGTTTTGAAGATGAACGCTCTATGCAAAAAAAGAGTAGACAAATTTTCGTACAAAATGCATTATTCAGGTTTGATTTTTCTAGGAAATTTAATGTAATTTCATGTGGTGTAAGGGTTTTTGTTGATGAAATGTATATTTTTCGAGTTGCAGGGGTTTTTTGACGCTTCCGCAGAAGGACAAAAAAAAAAGGCTGCTTTTTGGGGCGCTCTAGCGCCGACACCGCACGTCAGCAAATCAACCATGACATGATTTTGTATAGAGTAGTCCTCATCGAAAAACGCATAGTTTCCAGAGATAAGCGAAAAATTGAAAAAAAGATACGAAAATTTTGAGGTTATTTGAGTTTTTGGATGTGAAGCTAACCTCTTACAAGACAACAAACTTAAAATTCAGATTCAGTATCTCCAAAAACAAATATAACCATTGATGAAACCATTGTCACGGTATAATCACCATTTAACTGGACTGCTAGACCACGAACAGGGCACCGCTCATTTTAATACATGTTCCAACATCGGAGAGCTCAAGACCGCTACTCTTCACTTAGGTCGGTTGTCGCAAAGTTTTATCACCTAGAAATAATCAAGCTTCGACCATAAAACTTCGTGATGATGTCAGCCAAAACCTGCAACGCAACACATTAGTGATGGATGACTTGATGGAGAGGTTGGTCGTAGAAGTTTGCATTCCGTTTGTTCAGGAAATGATCCACCTCGAAAACTGTCTCAGTTTCATTCAGGAAATATCTGCCCGCAATGGTTTCTTCACACAAGGAAAAAGGACTAAGTTAATGTGTGCCATGTTAGGAGAATATCGACGTGAGACAAAATCTGATAGCCGAGAGAAGCAGCATATGTGACTGTATGCCGCGTAGAATGAGCCGTCGCGGAGAAAATTACCAACCTATCTCCTCACGAAACTTCATCTTCAGAGCCTCCCGTAACCTCGTCGGAACGTTTCGGTAGAAAACATCTGTGTAAAGTTGTAAAACTACCATAGGCTACTGAGTACTATCATAAGTAAGCATGGACTACGATAGTTTTTCTAGTAGATTTGGCTAGTTAATGTCATACCTGCGTTACCTGTACGTTAGGTGTGTTGCGTACCTAGGGACGTTACCTAATAACGGTCGCTTTCTTTTCGTATGCACTCAGTGTCTTACTAGATTCCGCCAGAAACCGGAAGAGGTTAACCGTCTAGAAACGGACTGAGGATATGTAAAGGGATGGGTACCTTATGGAACATTTTGTCCTACATAGTTATCCTTCTGTTTGTTATTTAAAAATAAACAATATTTATAGCAAAACTGAAACTGTCAACGTTCAGTTCAGGTCTTATTCTAAAATTGTTGATTTGTAACGTGAAAGAGGAATCTTGTAGTAAAAATAAAGAAAACAATACAGCTTTATCATATAGCGCTAGCAAATGCATTCTCCTTAATGAAAAGGAAAAATAATAAAAAGCTGCGAAACAAAACTACATGAAACATCGATTAAACACTTCGTCGAACTTATATAAAACTTGTTTTATCAATAATAACTGGAAACTCATATATATATATATATATATATATATATATATATATATATATATATATATATATGGACTAACACTGAACGATAAACGTTTCTAATCATGAGGAAATCAAGCAAAAAAACCAAGTCGTCGGTTCCCAGTCTCTCTCCTACAAATTCAATTATGTTTCTTTCCCTACGAATGTTACCAATGCTCGTACAACCGGTAATCCTACCATTTACTACGTCATTTATGTAGTGTACAAAAACTACCGAACCGTAGTTTTCGTATAGCGCAACTGTAGTCCTATCACAGTTCGCCCCTTACTAGCATAATCTGTAATGACAACACCACTGCAACACCAAAAAACTCAGCATCACCTGGCTAGAACATGGTTGGGCGGTGGTGAATCCACACGTTTCCACTGTTTCCTTTGCTCCTAGTCTCGGAGTCATGTTGACACACACAGCACTCGCCAGTGGCTATTAGGCAGCTAAAGATGTCATTTGCATTGCCTTGGCAGTGCTGCACCATTTCCGCTGCTGCCAGGCTCAGAGGGCTTTTCGAAGAGGTGTGAACAGTCGCGGAACCCAGCGGTCTTAGGAATGTTCAAATGGTGTAATATGTCGAAAACTGATGTACGATTGATTTTCACCATTTCCACTGGCGCCTAGATAGTGACACGCCGGTCTTCGACGCCAGGCCCCCGCTGCTCTTGTGACCCCTCGTTCTGCATAGACAGATGGTCTGCCACTTCCGTTCTACGTCGGTCAGACCCGTTTGATTACATTAAAGTATCTGCATTACCTAAAGTATCTGCACTACCTAAGTGGAGTGTTATATGGCGGCGGATTGTTGTCCTGCACTTCACAAACTCAACGTGGCTTTTCGCAGCGCTGTTCCCCTTCGAACGCTGACGGACAGTTCTTGAAGAGTATGCTGCCGAAAACCAAGACACAGACAGCTGCAAAACTCACTGCAGAACAGAATGTCGCACTCGCGAACCCTATAGGCACCAAACGAACACGAAAGAAACTCCATAAGCAGGGAATTACAGAACGAGGTGGAATTCCAAAGCACTCACCAGTGCTGCAAATGACAGTAACAGGAAATCTTGGCTACGGAGCAAAATGATAACACCAGTTGGTGGGATGAATCGTGTTTCACACTGTTTCCGAGTTTACGTCCAAAGAATGAAACATGACGGAAGTTCATTGATGATTTGGGCAGCCATATCGTGGTATTTCATGGACCCATAGTTACTCTGGAAGGTCACATTATCGCTAGGGTTTATGTGACCGTCTTGGCTGATCAGGTTCATTGCGCTGCGCAATGTTTGTTCCGAATTGGTGACGCTGAGTTACAAGACGACAGGTCTCTCTGTCACACATGTCGAATGGTCCACGAAAGGTTTCGCGAGCACGAGAACGAATTTTCGTATCTCCCTTGGCCACCACAGTCAGCAAATCTCAATATCGTTAGGCGTTTCTGTTCTATTGAATTTTCTCATTTTGAGAAGACAGAAGGAGTGTTGTTTTTAACTTGTTAAAAACATTCAAAAGCCAAGATCACATAAATACTTCTTTTCTTAAAACAACCGGTTTCGACAGATTTTCATATCTTAAAGAATCTTTTTGTTATGAAATGTGTTCGTCTTAAGTTGGACCACAGACCAAGTTGTCACGTAGGTAAGAAACAGCACATTATAAAAGGTTTGTCGTGACTAAAATATTCTAACATAAACCACCTTGTGCAAATGGTCATGTCCGTATAGATACTGCTCACAGATGATTGTTACGTCACTACTGCGTTTTTCTGATGTAACAAGCGTCTGTGAGCGGTATATACCTGTATATATGGACATGGACCGTGTGCTAACAGCCATGTCCATTTATATACAGCTCACAGATGATTGTTACGTCACTACTGTGTTTTTGTGACGTAACAATCATCTGTGAGCGGTGTACACCTGTATATGTGGACATGGACGTGGGACATTTGCACAAGATGGTTTATCTTCAGGTTTTGGCGGCGCAAAGACTGTTCCATTAAGTTTCTGGTGTGCAGCCGCAAGAATTCTTCTTCTTCTTCTTCTTCTTCTTCTTCTTCTTCTAATATTTCGGTTGTATAACGTTCAGCCATCTTCAGAGTGAGCCGCAAGACTGCCGCTCCAGTGATCGCTTCGTCCCTTTGTACTCGTCTACCGCGCAACTGCGCATGCGGCCACACATACAAATGCGCCAGAGACGTCGGTAGGCGAGAGACGTGCACAATGCGCGAGTTACATCTATGACTCCGCAGTCGATCTGTGTTGGCATGTCGATGTATCATCGACAGTGCAGCTCACAATAATAAATCGACATGCCAACACAGATCGACTGCGGAGTCATAGATGTAACTCGCGCATTGTGCACGTCTGTCGCCGACCAACGTCTCTGGCGCATTTGTATCTGTGGCCGCATGTGCAGTTGCGCGGTAGACGAGTATAAAGGGACGAAGCGATCACTGGAGCGATTAGAAGAAGGAGAATTCTTGCGGCTGCACATCAGAAACTTAATGGAACAAGGTGGTTTATGTTTGAATATTTTAATTATGACAAACCTTTTATAATGTGCTGTGTTTTATCTACGTGACAACTTGGCGTTTGGCCGGCCGGAGTGGCCGTGCGGTTCTAGGCGCTACAGTCTGGAGCCGAGCGACCGCTACGGTCGCAGGTTCGAATCCCGCTTCGGGCGTGGATGTGTGTGATGTCCTTAGGTTAGTTAGGTTTAATTAGTTCTAAGTTATAGGCGACTGATGACCTCAGAAGTTAAGTCGCATAGTGCTCAGAGCCATTTGAACCATATTTTGAACTTGGCGTTTGGTCCAATTTAAAGTGAACACGTTTCATAACAAGAAGATTTTTTAAGACGTGTAGATCACAGCAAAATCTGTCGAAACCGGTTGTTGTTAAATAAAGAAATATTTAAGTGATCTTGGCTTCTGAATGTTTTTAGCTTTGTGTTCTAGCTTGGAGAGATAGTGTGTGATCCCCATCCACTTCCATCATCGTTACCTGAAATTGTCACTATTTTTCGGGACGAATGGTATAAGATTCTCTTGAAAACCATACAGGATCTGTATTGATCCATTCTGAGACTACTGGAACGTGTTCTGAATGCCAGCGAGTGCCTTACACCATATTAGGCATGGTAATGTGATATGTTTTTGGTACTTCCAAATTTCTGTCTACTCCCTGTATTGAACCCCCCCCCCCCCCCCCCCCCCACACACACACATACCAATAGACACAACAAAACTGTTATGTTTAGTTTACAACTGTGCATGAGAGTATGACACGTCGACATCATATGTTATAAGTTTTATGTATGGCCGCACCTAATGGCATATAAGCTTTACGGTTTGTTATAGGACGACGATGATGTTTGGTTTTGGGGGCGCTCAACTGCGTGGTTATCAAAAATTATTCAAATGGCTCTGAGCACTAAGGGACTTAACTTCTGAGGTCATCAGTCCCCTAGAACTTAGATCTACTTAAACCTAATTAACCTAAGGACACCACACACAACCATGCCCAAGGCAGGATTCGAACCTGCGACCGTAGCGGTCGCGCGGTCCCAGACTGTAGCCCCTAGAACCGCTCGGTCACTCCGGCCGGCAGCGTGGTTATCAGCGTCCGTACAAATTCCCAACTTTCGCTCAGTCCAGTCTCGCCACTTTCAGGAATGATGGTGAAATGATGAGGACAACAGAAAAACCCAGTCATCTCGAGGCAGGTGAAAATCCCTGACCCCACCGGGAATCGAACTTGGGACCCCGTGCTCGCCGGCCTGTGTGACCGAGCGGTTCTGGGCGCTACATCTGGAACCGCGAGACCACTACGGTCGCAGGTTCGAATCCTGCCTCGGGCATGGATGTGTGTGATGTCCTTAGGTTGGTTAGGTTTACGTAGTTCTAAATTCTAGGGGACTGACGACCACAGCAGTTAAGTCCCATAGTGCTCAGAGACATTTGAACCCCGTTCTGGGGAAGCGAGAACGTGAACGCGAGACCACGAGCTGCGGACCGGTTTGTTATAGTAGAGGATAATAAGAATATATCATCTTGTAGTACAACATACCTTAAAGCTTTTACGTATATATTTATTCGGTAGCCAGTATGTGGAGTATTGCGGTTTCCTTGTTTTATAGCACTTGATAATGGGATAACGTAGTCCCGAAAGATGTTGTGGTAAAAATAGCACACGTTTGGAATCTGGTGCGTCACATTGCCATTACCGAAACACGGCTATATGACAATTTTGAAGGAAATGTGTGAGAAAGTCGATTGAGTTCCTGCATCTCTGCTATCTTCTCGGCGCAGACACGGCAAGATAAGGGGTAGTGAGGGCCCCAGGAATACTCCAGAGTGCAGGGGTTCCTTCCTGTGGCAGAGATAACTGCTGGAGGAAGGAGGGTGTCCCGCGCGCTACAGGCGCCAGACGCCGCCCACCGAGAATAGACCCGCAGCTCCGCGCCGTCTCGTCAGCCGCCACCGTAACTGAACTCACTGGAAGCGGCGGGCGGTCGTCACTAACAGCACTTGCATGGCAGAGCTAGACGACCTGTGTCCGCGACGACACCCAGGGCCGGTTTAATGTCCGAGCGACACAGGCGGCAGCTTAGGGGCGAGTGCATCAAGATCAGCGGCTAAGACTGACACGGGTGGAAGATTACGGCAGTAGAAGCAAAACCGTTGCAGTAAACGAGAAATTTGCGGGATAATTGCGTATGTATGGTCACAAATCACGAGCGACTTCTGTATCAGTTCTTCTTCCAGTTAGTTTAAATGTACCACACTGAAATTTGAATTTGCAGACCAGCTCATTAAAAACAACCGCCACCTCAGCGACATAGAAACAGACCTCCAGATCTCAAAACATAGTAATCTTATTTACAATTTCTAACAACAGAAGAAAATTACCACATCCAAAAGGCTATCACACAGGGCCAAAAAGCAGCAGCGACGAAGGAGAACTCGGTAACGAAACTTTATTCACTACGTTGCATTGTATTGTATGTTAACCGGGGACCCAGAAACGACGGAGAGGCTCCGTCTCCGCCGCAGCCGCAGTGGTCCACAAGGCCGTTGCAGCATCCCTGAATATGGAAGTTAATAGGAATATAAAAAAAGGGAGGAAGGTTTATCTGTTTAGCAAGAGTAATAGAAGGCAGATTTCAGACTACCTAACAGATCAAAACGAAAATTTCTGTTTCGACACTGACAATGTTGAGTGTTTATGGAAAAAGTTCAAGGCAATCGTAAAATGCGTTTTAGACAGGTACGTGCCGAGTAAAACTGTGAGGGACGGGAAAAATCCACCGTGGTACAACAACAAAGTTAGGAAACTACTGCGAAAGCAAAGAGAGCTCCACTCCAAGTTTAAACGCAGCCAAAACCTCTCAGACAAACAGAAGCTAAACGATGTCAAAGTTAGCGTAAGGAGGGCTATGCGTGAAGCGTTCATTGAATTCGAAAGTAAAATTCTATGTACCGACTTGACAGAAAATCCTAGGAAGTTCTGGTCTTACGTTAAATCAGTAAGTGGCTCGAAACAGCATATCCAGACACTACGGGATGATGATGGCGTTGAAACAGAGGATGACACGCGTAAAGCTGAAATACTAAACACCTTTTTCCAAAGCTGTTTCACAGAGGAAGACCGCACTGCAGTTCCTTCTCTAAATCCTCGCACAAACGAAAAAATGGCTGACATCGAAATAAGTGTCCAAGGAATAGAAAAGCAACTGGAATCACTCAATAGAGGAAAGTCCACTGGACCTGACGGGATACCAATTCGATTCTACACAGAGTACGCGAAAGAACTTGCCCCCCTTTTAACAGCCGTGTACCGCAAGTCTCTAGAGGAACGGAGGGTTCCAAATGATTGGAAAAGAGCACAGATAGTCCCAGTCTTCAAGAAGGGTCGTCGAGCAGATGCGCAAAACTATAGACCTATATCTCTTACGTCGATCTCTTGTAGAATTTTAGAACATGTTTTTTGCTCGCGTATCATGTCATTTCTGGAAACCCAGAATCTACTATGTAGGAATCAACATGGATTCCGGAAACAGCGATCGTGTGAGACCCAACTCGCCTTATTTGTTCATGAGACCCAGAAAATATTAGATACAGGCTCCCAGGTAGATGCTATTTTTCTTGACTTCCGGAAGGCGTTCGATACAGTTCCGCACTGTCGCCTGATAAACAAAGTAAGAGCCTACGGAATATCAGACCAGCTGTGTGGCTGGATTGAAGAGTTTTTAGCAAACAGAAGACAGCATGTTGTTATCAATGGAGAGACGTCTACAGACGTTAAAGTAACCTCTGGCGTGCCACAGGGGAGTGTTATGGGACCATTGCTTTTCACAATATATATAAATGACCTAGTAGATAGTGTCGGAAGTTCCATGCGGCTTTTCGCGGATGATGCTGTAGTATACAGAGAAGTTGCTGCATTAGAAAATTGTAGCGAAATACAGGAAGATCTGCAGCGGATAGGCACTTGGTGCAGGGAGTGGCAACTGACCCTTAACATAGACAAATGTAATGTATTGCGAATACATAGAAAGAAGGATCCGTTATTGTACGATTATATGATAGCGGGACAAACACTGGTAGCAGTTACTTCCGTAAAATATCTGGGAGTGTGCGTACGGAACGATTTGAAGTGGAATGATCATATAAAATTAATTGTTGGTAAGGCGGGTACCAGGTTGAGATTCATTGGGAGAGTGCTTAGAAAATGTAGTCCATCAACAAAGGAGGTGGCTTACAAAACACTCGTTCGACCTATACTTGAGTATTGCTCATCAGTGTGGGATCCGTACCAGGTCGGGTTGACGGAGGAGATAGAGAAGATCCAAAGAAGAGCGGCGCGTTTCGTCACCGGGTTATTTGGTAACCGTGATAGCGTTACGGAGATGTTTAATAAACTCAAGTGGCAGACTCTGCAAGAGAGGCGCTCTGCATCGCGGTGTAGCTTGCTCGCCAGGTTTCGAGAGGGTGCGTTTCTGGATGAGGTATCGAATATATTGCTTCCCCCTACTTATACCTCCCGAGGAGACCACGAATGTAAAATTAGAGAGATTAGAGCGCGCACGGAGGCTTTCAGACAGTCGTTCTTCCCGCGAATCATACGCGACTGGAACAGGAAAGGGAGATAATGACAGTGGCACGTAAAGTGCCCTCCGCCACACACCGTTGGGTGGCTTGCGGAGTATCAATGTAGATGTAGATGTAGACCACGACGACTACCGCAGTCCACTTCACCCTTCCGCCGCCCCACACCGAACCCAGGCTTATTGTGCGGTTCGGCGCCCGGTGGACCTCCCAGGGAACGTCTAACACCAGACGAGTGTAACCCCTATGTTTGCGGTTAATTGTGCCGTGGAACGTGTGTCCAAGCCACAGGAACATAATATCCAGAATGCACCAATGACCAGGAAAAACCGTCAGCTAACGCAAATAAAATAAAATCATAAATATTTAAGTTTCCGCGCACGCGCCGCTATTCTTGGGTCTTAAGTGTTGATACATTGTCAGTTAGTCTATGGCAGTCGCAACGTTCCGCCCCGGTGCAGCTTCGGCTGACGTACTGTTTACTATATACTTTGTCATTTTCGCCCTCCTCCATCTTGCTGCTGTTTTCTATAATCTTTTTTCCCGTCTCATTAGTTCACAGGTTCAAGTTCATTGCCGCGTTCTAATCCATAACTATCGCTTTTTTCGAAATTCCCCAAATTTTAAAAAACTGATTGGAAGCGGACTGTAAAAGTGGCTTCACCGCGCTCTCTCTCTCTCTCGCTCGCTCGCCCTGCCTCTCTCTTATATATATATATATTTATATATATAAGGGCCAAAGAAACTGGCATAGACATGCGTATTCCAATACAGAGATATATAAACAGGCAGAATACGGCGCTGCGGTCGGCAACGCCTTTATGAGACAACAAGGGTCTGGCGCAGTTCTTAGATCGTTTCTGCTGCTACAATGGCGGGTTACCCAGATTCAAGTGAGTGTCAACGTAGTGTTATAATCGGCACACAGCATCTCCGAGGTAGCGATGAAGTGGAGATTTTCCGCTTGCGACTATTTCTGAGTGTACCGCGAATATCAGGAGTCCGGTAAAACATCTAATCTGCGACGTCGCTGCGGCCGGAAAAAGATTCTGCAAGAACGTGACCACGGCGACTGAAGAGAATCGTTCAACGTTACAGATGTGCAACCCTTCCCAAATTGATGCAGATTTCGATGCTGGGCCGTCAACAAGCGTCAGCGTGCGAACCATTCAACGGAACATGGGCTTGCGGAGCCGAAGGCCCATTCGTTTACCCTTCATGACTGCACGACACAAAGCTTTACGCATCGCCTGGGCCCGTCAACACCGACATTGGGCTGTTGATGGCTGGAAACGTGTTCTTTGGTCGGAGGAGTCTGATTCAAACTGCATCGAGCGGATGGATATGTACAGGTATGGAGACAGCCTCATGTACCCATGGACCCTGCATGTCAGCAGTGGACCTGTTCAAGCTTGTGGAGGCTCTGTAATGGTGTGGGGCGTGTGCAGTTGGAGTGATATGGGGACACCTGATACGTCTAGATACGACTCTGACAGGTGGCACGTATGTAAGCTTCCTGTCTGATCAACTGGATTCATTCATGTCCATTGTGCATTCCGAAGGACTTGAGCAATTCCATCAGGACAATGCGACACCCTACAAGTCCAGAATTGCTACAGATTGGCTCCAGGGACACACTTCTGAGTTTAATCACTTCCGCTAGCCACTAAACTCCCCAGACATGAACATTATTGAGCATATTTGGGATGCCTTGCAACGTGCTGTTCAGAAGGGATCTCTTCCCCCCCCCCCCACCACCACCACCATCGTACTCTTACGAATTCATGGTGTCAATTCTCTCCACCACTACTTCAGTCATTAGTTGAGTCCACGCCACGTCGTTTTGCGGCACTTCTGCGGGCTCGCGGGGCCCTGCACGATATTAGACAGGTGTAACAGTTTCTTTGGCTCTTCAGTGTATACTTAGTACATAATTACATTGAAAATATATAATAGTGAAATGTTGTTAGCAAAGTTCTTGACTTATTTACTTCAAATTTTAAGCGATACTCTATTAAACATTCAGACTACAGAATCTGAATTTGCAACAGCCGGCTGGTGTGGCCATGCGGTTCTAGGCGCTTCAATCTGGAACCGCGTGACCGCTACGGTCGCAGGTTCGAATCCTGCCTGCGGCATGGATGTGTGTGATGTCCTTAGGATAGTTAGGTTTAAGTAGTTCTAAGTTCTAGGGGACTGATGACCTCAGAAGTTAAGTCCCATAGTGCTCAGAGCCATTTGAACCATTTTTTTGCAACAACAATAAATAAGGCTCAACGTGACAGAGAGAGTGGAAGTGGAGATGGACAAAGGGATGAGAGGAAATTGAGGTAGAGAGCAGAAATGAGAATATGGACAGAAGGCGCAGGAGGAGATGGGAAGGAGAAGATGGAAAGAGAAGGGTGGAGAAGGTGATGCAAAGAGAGATGCAAGGAAGAGGAGGAGAGACAAAGAGAGGGGAAGGAGGAGGGAGACAGAGGAGAGAAGAAGAAAATGATGTGCATTCTCTTTTCCGTTTTTTTCCATTTAACCAGACAAAGCGACACCAACATGCGGCAGGGTGCAGATAGTAAACGGTAAAAATTACTTGTGAACGTCCGGAAACTCGCCGTATTCATTTTGGATGTGTTTGGGAAGGCCTGTGTCAGCTCTATGAGCCTCTGTAGGTGTTTCCGGATTACTTCTGATCAGAGAGCGTATGTGACAAGAGCAGAACTTCACTACTAGTATAGTGACTTTATCATGATCAGAACGTCTGAGATGGCAGTGAGTGCGATTCGGCCTAACCGTGAAGTGGAATTGGTACAAAGGATTATCCGCCAGTGTCTGTGAACGATAGCGGAGAACACGGTGACTGCACGGCGCGTTACTACAGTGGGGCGACGCTCTCGGTCCGCTATTCCTGGTGCGGCGCGGCGCGGTGCACGCACACAGGGAGACGCTGGCTGATGCGGCGAACACAGTCTACTGCCCCCCCCCCCCCCACTTTCCCCTTGCGGCTGCACAGCAAAGTGACCGGAAATTGCGCGCATGTCTTCCCAGCTGCGACATGACCTGCAGCACCACAACACAAGTTCTCCTCTCCCCCCAGCCCCACTGTGCTTCTGAAAAACAACCACGGCGCTAACCCAGAAAAACTGTCCCTTTCGGAGATCTCAATTCACACTTTCTATTGGCTACGTATTTACTAGAAACTGTGAACTGTAAAGAAAATAGAGTAGGAATTAACAATCTACATCTACATTTATACTCCGCAAGCCACCACCCAACGGTGTATGGCGGAGGGCACTTTACGGGCCACTGTCATTACCTCCCTTTCCTGGTCCAGTCGCGTACGGTTCGCGGTGACTGCACGGCACAATGGCAACGTAGCATGAAGTCACTGCATTTGCATATGTAGGAAGTTCAGCAAAAAACACACAATGATGTTTTCATATTTTAACACCGTGTTTCTTCTACCAAGTGACAGACCGGGAAACAATATAATGAAGCTATCGATGCCAGGAACTAAGTACATTCCGATACCCAGATCGCATATGGAACACGTATTTTGTAGATGACTGTTAATATGATCATCTCTTGATATCATCTGTATCATCACTTACTTGAGGCATTAGTCCCGCGGCAATGCGGGGTCGGCCTTGTTACTATTGATTTGGCAGTGATAATTGCAGAAGGTGGCCGGATGTCCTTCCTGCCACCACCCCGAACCCCCTGGGACGGAATGAGCGTACCCCAGCTGTCTGCATCTCGTGTAAGGCATGGTATAGTACGAACGTGTTTCAAATGTCTGCGAGTCGTGTAACTGAGGCGGCACGTGGGGACCAGACCGGTATTCACCTAGCGGATGTGGAAAACCGCCTAAAAACCACATTCAGGCTGGCCGGCACACCGGCCCTCGTCGGTAAACCGCCGGGCGGATTCGAACCGGGGCCGGCTCGCCTACCTGAGTCCAGGAAGCAGCACATTGGTGCACTCGGCTACCCTGGCAAGTTCTTGATATCATCTGGGTATGAGTTTATAATTCCTCTCATGCTCAAACAGGCTTGTTCTCTGCTTTCAGGTTATCTTTATTTAATGTAAATCAAATTTCGCAGAAAACAGCAGAAAATCGGTTTGATTTTAGTTTCTGAAACCGCATTTCGAAATTGTTTACTTTGGAATTGTTTGATGAATAATGTGAATTAGTAGAGCCAGAGTCAGTCCAAACATTAGAATTAAAGATTATCTCGTAACTAAAAAGTAAATTATAAGGTTTTGAAGCTGATTTTTTACCATGATGTAAGTAATGTCATTTTATACATAAAAACATATTTAACTACAATTCAGTTTATGTAAACAGAATTTGTACTTGTTGTAGAACTTGTTTGGACTTCGTAAAAACATTGCTTCATATTTTTTACACTAACAATATCAGAAAAATACATCAGTTACTGTAATTACATCCACAGGCCAGTCATAATGAAGTGACCACCGCCTATGTTGATATCCAACATGCAATGACCACTCATAACTGGCAGGTGGAAGCATTAGCAGTGAAAGGTATATAAAGAATGTCAGGGGGACACGAAAAAAAGTGCAGTCGTTGTCATAATGCGGAAACGGAGCCATTTATCTGACGTCCAAAAGGGCATACCCACTGGCTTTCGGGCCAAGTCTGGAAGCATTTCCAAAACAGTTAAGTTTGTAAACTGTTCGCGTGCCACTGAGATTATAATACAGGGTGATTCAAAAAGAATACCACAACTTTAAAAATGTGTATTTAATGAAAGAAACATAATATAACCTTCTGTTATACATCATTACAAAGAGTATTTAAAAAGGTTTTTTTCACTCAAAAACAAGTTCAGAGATGTTCAATATGGCCCCCTCCAGACACTCGAGCAATATCAACCTGATACTCATACTCGTTCCACACTCTCTGTAGCATATCAGGCGTAACAGTTTGGTTAGCTGCTGTTATTTCTCGTTTCAAATCATCAATGGTGGCTGGGAGAGGTGGCCGAAACACCATATCCTTAAATCTCAGGGGGTAAGATCAGGGCTTCTTGGGGGCCAGTGATGAAGTGCTCTGTCACGGGCTGCCTGGCGGCCCATCCATCGCCTCGGGTAGTTGACGTTCAGGTTTCATAACTAACCTTTTTCGTAGGACTCTCCATACAGTTGATTGTGGAATTTGCGGCTCTCTGCTAGCTCTGCGAGTCGATTTTCCTGGGCTGCGAACAAATGCTTGCTGGATGCGTGCTACATTTTCATCACTCGTTCTCGGCCGTCCAGAACTTTTCCCTTTGCACAAACACCCATTCTCTGTAAACTGTTTATACCAACGTCTAATACTCCACCTATCAGGAGGTTTGACACCATACTTCGTTCGAAATGCACGCTGAACAACTGTCGTCGATTCACTTCTGCCGTACTCAATAACACAAAAAGCTTTCTGTTGAGCGGTCGCCATCTTAGCATCAACTGACTCTGACGCCTAGTCAACAGCGCCTCAAGCGAACAAATGTACAACTAAATGAAACTTTATAGCTCCCTTAATTCGCCGACAGATAGTGCTTACCTCTGCCTTTTGTCGTTGCAGAGTTTTAAATTCCTAAAGTTGTGGTATTCTTTTTGAATCACCCTGTATATCATTCGCGCCGACATGGCGTTACGCAAAACCGGTGCCGAGGCAAACCAAGGGTCGTAGATGACAAGGCCGGACGACGGCGACGGCTGCGGAGATGTGTACGTGCAACTATTGGGCAACTAACCGCCCAGATGAACGAAGCGGTTATGAACTGTCTCCTCAACGAGCGTTCAGCGAACGTTACTGTGTACGGGCCTCCGCAGAAGGCGCCTGGTTCATGCACCCAAGCTGACTGCGTTCATCGGCGACGAATTCTGCAATTCCATGCCAATACAGCAACTGAACGTCCACCGAGTGATGACAGGTGGCCACTTCAGATGAATCACTTTTTATTCTCCGTGTGCGGAATGAAATGTCTGTAGTTCCTTCTCTAGATTGTCGCACAGAAGACAAGATGGTAGATATCGAAATAGATGACAGAGGGATAGAAAAACAAAATCGTTAAAAGAGGAAAGGCCGCTGGACCTGATGGGATACCAGGTCGATTTTACACAGAGTACTCGAAGGAACTTGCTCCCCTTCTTGCAGCGGTGTACCGTTCCAAATGATTGGAAAAGGGCACAGGTCATCCCCGTTTTCAAGAAGGGACGTCCAACAGATGTGCAAAACTATAGACCTATATCTCTAACGTCGATCAGTTGTAGAATTTTGGAACACGTATGATGTTCGAGTTTAATGACTTTTCTGGAGACTATAAATCTAACTCTGTAGTAATCAGCATGGGTTTCGAAAAAGACGATCGCGTGAAACCCAGCTCGTGCTACGTGAAACCCAGCTCGTGCTATAGACACAGGTTGCAAGGTAGCTGTCGTTTTTCTTGACTTCTGCAAGGCGTTCGATACAGTTCCCCACAGTCGTTTAATGAACAAAGTAAGAGCATATGGACCATCAGACCATTTGTGTGATTGGATTGAAGAGTTCCTAGATAACAAAACGCAGCATGTCATTCTCAGTGGAGAGAAGTCTTCTGAAGTAAGAGTGATTTCAGGTGTGCTGCAGGGTAGTGTCGTAGGACCGTTGCTATTTACAATATATATAAACGACCTTGTGGATAACATTGGAAGTTCACTGAGGCTTTTTGCGGATGATGCTGTTGTATATTGAGAGGTGGTAACAATGGAAAATTGTACTGAAATACAGGAGGATATGCAACGAATTGACGCATTGTGCAGGTAATGTCAATTGAATCTCAATGTAGACAAATGTAATGTGCTGCGAATACATAGAAAGAAAGACCCTTATCATTTAGCTACAATATAGCAGGTCACCAACTGGAAGCAGTTAATTCCATAAATTATTTGGGAGTACGCGTTAGGGGTGATTTAAAATGGAATGAGCAAATAAAATTAATCGTCGGTAAAGCTGATGCCAGACAGATTCATTGAAAGAATCCTAAGGAAATGCAGTCCGAAAACAAAGAAAGTAGGTTACAGTACAATTGTTCGCCCACTGCTTGAATACTGCTCAGCAGTGTGGGATCCGTACCAGATAGGGCTGATACAACAGATAGAGAAGATCCAACGGAGAGCAGCGCGCTTCGTTACAGGGTCATTTAGTAATCGCGAAAGCGTTACAGAGATGACAGATAAACTGCAGTGGAAGACACTGCAAGAGAGACGCTCAGTAGCTCGGTGCGGGCTTTTGTTGAAGTTTCGAGAACACACCTTCACCGAGGAGCCTAGCAGTATATTGCTCCCTCCTACGTATATCTCGCGAAGAGACCACGAGGATATAATCAGAGAGATTAGAGCCCACACAGAGGCATACCGACAATCCTTCTTTCCACGAACAATACGAGACTGGAATAGAAGGGAGAACCGATAGACGTACTCAAGGTACCCTCCGCCACACACCGTCAGGCGGCTTGTGGAGTATGGATGTAGATGTAGAAACCAAACACCCTGCAACAATCATCGGAAAGATCCAGGCCGGAGGAGGGAGCGTTTCGGTCTGAGGAATGGCATTCCCTGGGTGATCTCGTTATTCTGGAGGGACGAGGGATCAACAATACTATGAATCTATCCTTGGGCACCATGTCCTCCCCTACATGCAGTTTGTTTTTCCTCAACACTATGGTATCTACCAGCAGGACAATGTAACAAATCACACAGCTCGCAGCGTTCGTGGGTGATTCGAAGAGCACCAGCATGGGTTTCCCGTAATCTCCTGGCCACCAGACTCCCCGAATTTAACGCCAGTCATGAATTTTGGGGCGCCCTCGATGGCGCTGTTAGCTCCACGGCTCCTCAACGGAGAAACCCAGCGCACCTGGCCACAGCACCGGACTCGGCGTGGCTCCATATCGCTGTCAGTACCTTCTAGAACGTCATTCACTCTTCCTGCACGTATCGTAGCAGCCCTCACTGCGAAAGGAGTCACATTAATGTGACTGGAAAGTTTATGCCGGCCGCGGTGGCCGAGCGGTTCTAGGCGCTTCAGTCCGGAACCACGCGGCTGCTACGGCCGCAGATTCGAACGCTGCCTCGGCCGTGGATGTGTATGATGTCCTCAGGTTGGTTAGGTTTAAGTAGTTCTAAGTTTATGGGACTGATGACCTCAGCTGTTAAGTACCATAGTGCTTAGAACCATTTGAACCATTTTGGAAAGTCTATGGAAGGTCCTAGAGAATGCCAAGGAAGCATTCTAGGCCTTCACGCTTGCATCCTTCCAGCGACCACTGCAGAATGTCTATTCCCCAATGTTTCTCGCCGGACACGTCCATCTTCATCGTCCAGTGAAGTGGGAAGTTTGTCATGCTAAGAGGGCTTAATACAGTTGACTCGGAGAGAGTTTAGCAGTGAAGATATTTCCGCTGGACACACTCAAGCATTTTTTAGAAGCCCCAACTCTCAACATTTTAGACTGCGGTTTCAAAGATCACGAAAACTGTTGTTATCTTTTGTCGTGTAACAGCTTAATCTTATGTCTTTAGCGCACTGAAAACACAGATTTTTCTCTCGTGTACGTATAGTGTTGTCACAATGTAAACACCGTTATAAACCAGAAAACTGTCAAAACGCATGTAAAGGGAGTGAAAAGTAATTTAATTTTGCGTTATGAGCAAAACTTATAATGTAAGTAAAGCTGTTCTCAACCCGAAGGTTGGTTTGAACCACACAGAACTATACTGCGCACGGTTCTGGTGAACGTGGAACGCCATTGCCTTCCTCCTACCTCTAAATGCGTTATCCAGCCAGTCCAGTTGTTTCTCCATGGCATTACCCAAACTATCATAGAAAAAAAACAAGATGACTTCAAAGAGTGTATCTTGAGGGTCAAGCAGCCTAACTTCTTAACTTTTTCAGAAAGCTGGCTGCAACAGATATTTAATTTGTGTCTGTTTTGTTAATTAAGAATTTAGAAACAGCCTCCGTGCATGATACCGTGCATCTAACTCAATCATTTTAATCAGAATTTGAATTGAACATCATTTTTCGATATTAGGTCCAACAAATGCACCTTTCAATTTTATTTCTGGTAGAACAGGAAACTTCTCGAAGAGGTGTTTGAAGTATTCTTTATCTTTGGTTATGGCTGCCAGACTCTTGTTTCAATAGGAGCAATTAGATTTATGTAGCAGGTAACAGATTTTTTTACAATGCGAAACTGAGATTTCTAAAATGAAGATTAAAGTGATGGCTTTCTGAAACAAAGATTCGGTCTGATCCAAAATAATTGTGGATGAAGGGATTTGGGATGTCAGACTGGCCTACGCAATAATAAAGATCTAGTTCCAAAATTGGCCATATTAGCAAATATACGTGGTATCATTCATAATGTGTTTAAAAATATCCACAAGAAGGATATTATGTAAAATACAAAGTGCACCCGCATCGCGTGGTCGTGCGGTAGCGTTCTCGTTTCCCACGCCCGGGTTCCCGGGTTCGATTCCCGGCGGGGTCAGGGATTTTCTCTGCCTCGTGATGGCTGGGTGTAGTGTGCCGTCCTTAGGTTAGTTAGGTTTAAGTAGTTCTAAGTTCTAGGGGACTGATTACCATAGCTCCTTAGGTTAGTTAGGTTTAAGTAGTTCTAAGTTCTAGGGGACTGATGACCATAGCTGTTAAGTCCCATAGTGCTGAGAGCCATTTTTTTTACAAAGTGCAGAAACGGAATTTTTAATAAGAACATAACGGCACTCAAGAAGGTAGCACACGAAAAAGTTAACAGTGCGACAAGAACTAAAAGTAGAGCCAGCTGAAAGCAGAACACCAAGTACCGCAACACCTGGTACGAACACGTACAAAGAATGGACAGGCCAACGTTAGCTTACAAATCGGAAGGAGGAAGAGATGTTGGAACACCTAAGAAGAGACGGACAAACAATTTGTTAAACCGGAAGAGGCTCAATGCCTAGTCTATGAAATTTAGAAGAAGAAGGAGAATAGACGTTTTATTCGGATTCACGAGGTTCTTGCAAAAAGAGAGAGAGGGAGGGAGAGATAAGGAGCTTGTTATAGTAGTTACGACATATTCTAACCAGCGCAAACACTCACACCAAAATTTCGACTTAATGTTATAATTAATTTCATACAACCTGTGAAACAAAACTCATTAAAGTCGCTAAAAATAGTTTTTAACATACTGACCGTAAACTGAATAGTAATAATAATGGTATATCATACAGCTTTTTGTTACCATATTAGGGTTTACCTCGCTAAAAACCACAATAATAATCAACTGGCATTAAAAACGTTATCTGATCGCTGGCCTGTGTTAACGGCACAAAATATCGTTTTTCTCCGTCTTTGTTGTTACATTTAACCGCTTGTTTGAATAAAGTGCGCAACATGCGGACTAAATTCCATTCTGGTAATGGTTTTCTGTTGTGGTACCTGGCAATTCCATTAGGACTGAGAAAAAACTAGTTGAAATGAGCACACGTAACGGTTTCAGTGTTTAATGTTTTCTCCTCTTTTGTAATCGTACGGAGTTTTAAAACATTTCACGTAATTTTGAGGAGATTATGAGACTGTACATAAACCGTACGTTATAATTGTCGCCTGTGGCCACGGTGAGCATCTCATGGAGACGACGTGCAGCACTACATTAACCGCCTGACAGAAAAAAGTATATTCCTGAAAATGAACACCATGTGGTCGCGCGAGCTGGCAGTACAATCAAAAACAAACGCATTTATCTGCATTGACGTCACCAGTGCGAAAGCAGGCAGGTAACGTTTCGTAAGCTCTCGGAACACGCATTCGTACTTCATGTCACAGGGACGCTCGGTCATCTTGCCGGTGACGTCCACGCGGTAATTGGGCACTTTGTAAATGAGAGGATCCAACGCAGACGAGCGCCGTACTAATCCTTTTGCGTCGTCGATACTAGTATCACGTCCCTTGCAACATCCTGCTTGGAATCACACGCGTCACGTATTCACTCACGATGCGAAAACACAGAGCATACACAGGACACTACGACAGTGTTACATTTATTTTATTAAAGTTCTTCTCCACGCTAGTCTGTCAATAAGCTCAACTACACGTTGTCAGGCGTGCAAGATTTAGTTTCATCTACATCTACATCTACATCCATACTCCGCAAGCCACCTGACGGTGTGTGGCGGAGGGTACCTTGAGTACCTCTATCGGTTCTCCCTTCTATTCCAGTCTCGTATTGTTCGTGGAAAGAAGGATTGTCGGTATGCTTCTGTGTGGGCTCTAATCTCTCTGATTTTATCCTCATGGTCTCTTCGCGAGATATACGTAGGAGGGAGCAATACACTGCTTGACTCCTCGGTGAAGGTATGTTCTCGAAACTTCAACAAAAGCCCGTACCGAGCTACTGAGCGTCTCTCCTGCAGAGTCTTCCACTGGAGTTTATCTATCATCTCTGTAACGCTTTCGCGATTACTAAATGATCCTGTAACGAAGCGCGCTGCTCTCCGTTGGATCTTCTCTCTCTCTTCTATCAACCCTATCTGGTACGGATCCCACACTGCTGAGCAGTATTCAAGCAGTGGGCGAACAAGCGTACTTTAACCTACTTCCTTTGTTTTCGGATTGCATTTCCTTAGGATTCTTCCAATGAATCTCAGTCTGGCATCTGCTTTACCGACCATCAACTTTATATGATCATTCCATTTTAAATCACTCCTAATGCGTACTCCCAGATAATTTATGGAATTAACTGCTTCCAGTTGCTGACCTGCTATTTTGTAGCTAAATGATAAGGGATCTTTCTTTCTATGTATTCGCAGCACATTACACTTGTCTACATTGAGATTCAATTGCCATTCCCTGCACCATTCGTCAATTCGCTGCAGATCCTCCTGCATTTCAGTACAATTTTCCATTATTACAACCTCTTGATATACCACAGTATCATCCGCAAAAAGCCTCAGTGAACTTCCGATGTCGTCCACAAGGTCATTTATGTATATTGTGAATAGCAACGGTCCTACGACACTCCCCTGCGGCACACCTGAAATCATCTTCAATCCAATCACACAATTGGTCTGATAGTCCATATGCTCTTACTTTGTTCTTCTTCAAAGAACGGATTTGTGTCTAGTGAAATACGACAGCCACTCCTGTACGGTCGCAGTCTTTCACGACGGCAGCACTTCACTTGAGATTTTCTTCGCCTGCAAGAGGCAGTATTCGATTACAGTACGTCTTGTTTCCCTGAGTTGTACTGTGACGTTAGGAGAAAAACTGGGAATCACGTGTTCTCCGCCAGCGGCAGGACTCGGAACACTTAGTAAAAACCAAGTAATCAGAGTTGGAGAGATTTCATTTAATATTCTTAAACTGTGCGTTACAAGTACAGACGTCTACAGGTTCAAGATACATGGTCCACTCACATTAATATGAGCAACGCCTATGTTCGATGTGAACGCGCAATAACCACTCCCTGTGGCAGCAATAGCGGTGGGGGGTATATAAAGCGTGTCGGAGGGATGCGGATAACACTGAAGTTGTAATGCGGAAACGGAGCGATTTGTCAGACGTCCAAAAGGGCATGATCATTAGCTTTCGATCCAATGATGGTCAAAGCATACCGCACACGGCAAAATAGCGCTATCGAAAGCCAACGCCGACGCAACTGTGGTGCAGGTTGGTTGGTTTAAAAGAGGGAGGAAGGAACCAAATTGCAAGGTCATCGGTCCCTTGTTCCTCATAAAACAATGCCACAAGTGTGGGAATAAAACGGACGACACATATAACATAAAACGGAAAGAAAGGAAAAACACAAGAACGAAGGAAAGGCAACGAACCCTAAAAGGAACAAAAGAGGACAATAAAACAAAAGAAGTTAGAAACAGAAGAGAGTAAAACAAGAAAGCAGATTATAGTGGCTGGCCAACCATGAGAATAAAAAGGGAAAGCCACCCACTCTGCAACACATTAAAACCTCCACCCTAAAGGCACTAGGGTGGAGGACACAGAGGGACAAAGGACATGCGCTAAAACCTACACAGAAGTATAAATCCCACTCTCATGGCTAAAACTTAAAACTGAGGCATCGTCGCCCAACACCGAAGGTAGGGAGCTGGGAAAGTTAAAAGTCGGCCGAAGAGCGGATAAAAGTGGGCAGTCCAGCAAGAGGTGGACGACTGTCATTTGGGAGTCACAGCGACACAGAGGTGGGTTCTGGCGACGGAGTAGGTCACCATGCGTTAGCCATGTATGGCCAATGCGGAGCTGGCAGAGGACAACTGATTCCCTGCGAGAGGACCCCATGGCATACTTCTACACATTCCTCGTCTCCTTAATGATACGCAGTTTGCACACATTCCTCGTTTCCTTAATGATACGCAGTTTGTTGTGCGTACTGTTATGCCATTCTGTCTCCCAAAACCTGAAAACCCTGCGGCGTAAGACAGAACGCGGGTCAGTTTCAGAGATGCCCATCTCCAGAAGCGGTTTCCGCGTCGCCTGTTTGGCTAGCCTGTCGGCAAGTTCGTTGCCTGGGATTCCGACGTATCCAGGGGTCCAGACAAACACCACTGAACGACGGGACCCTTCCAGGACATAGATGGACTCTACCAGAGGATGGCGAGGATAGCAGTTGTCGATAGCTTGTAGGCTGCTCAGTGAGTCAGTACACAGGAGAAATGATGAACTAGGGCACGAGCGGATTTGCTCAAGAGCACGAGATATAGCCGCCAGCTCTAGAGTGAAAACACTGCAACCATCTGGCAATGAGTGCTGTTCAGTATGTCCTCCATGAACACACGCAAAGCCAAAGTGACCAACAGCCATCGAGCCGTCGGTGTAAACCACTTCAGAGCCGCGGAGCACGTCAAGAATCGAGAGGAAGTGACAGTGGAGAGCCGCAGAGTTAACTGAGTCCTTAGGGCCACGTGAAGGTCCAGATGAAGCTGCGGCTGAGGCGTACACCGTGGAGGCGTACGTGATCGGACCGCAAGTAGAGGTGGTAAAGGGAAGGACTCCAGTTCGGAGAGAAGGGACCGCATGCGAACCGCAATCGTTAGCCCTGACCTGGGCCTTCGATGCGGGAGATGGACTGCAGCGGGCGGGAAAAGGAGACGGTAATTGGGATGCTCAGCAGAACTACGAATGTGTGAAACGTAACGGGCGAGCAGCGGTGCACGTCTGACCGGCGATGGTGGGACACCAGCCTCCACCAGTGCGCTGGTCACCGTATTTGTCCTAAAAGCTCCTGTCGCTATTGAAGCCCGCAGTGGTGCACAGGGTCGAGTAAATGCAACGCTGAGGGCGCTGCCGAAAACTGTGGTGCACCACGGGCCATAGATGACAGGGGTGAGCAACGGCTGTAGAGATGAATAGACGTGCAACAGCTGAACAGTCGACCGCCCAGATGAATCAAGAGGCTACCAACAGTGTCTCCGCAGCGATCGTTCAGCGAACGTTGCTGCATAGAGGCAGTCAGCGCGTGCTTCATGCATCCATGTTGACTGCTGCTCGTCAGCGACGAAGGCTGGAATTTGCACGCCGAAACTGTACTGGACGCCCACTGAGTGGCGACCAAGTGGCCTTTTCAGATGAATCAAGTTTTATGCTCCATCGGACAGATGGCTGTTGCTGCATACGGCGCGAATTATCTCAAAGCAAACGAGGTGGGAGAGTTGTGGTCTGGGGAATGTTTTCGTGGAATTCCCTGAGTGATTTAGTCATGCATCTACCCATGGGGAGCACGTCCACCAGAACATACAGTTTGTTTTTTCTCGAATGGTTCAAATGGCTCTGAGCACTATGGGACTTAACTTCTGAGGTCATCAGTCCGCTAGAACTTAGAACTACTTAAACCTAACTAACCTAAGGACATCACACACATCCATGCCCGAGGCAGGATTCGAACCTGCGATCGTAGCGGTCGCGCGGTTCCAGACTGTAGCGCCTAGAACCGCTCGTCCACCCCGGTCGGCTGTTTTTTCTCGGCACAATGGCATCTAGCAACGTGTCACACAGCGCGCAGTGTACGTGCGTGTTTCGTAGATCACCAGCATGAGATTACCGTGCTCCCCTGGCCACCAAACTGCCCGGGTTTAAACCCAGTCGAGAATCTATGGGATCACCTCCTTCAGACTGTACCGCACTGACTCTCTCCCTGCACCGTCTCGGAGCGATCGGTGCTGCAAAAAGTGGTTATTCAGGCTTTCGACAGGAGGTCACATTATTGTGACTGAACAGTATACAAGGGAGGCAGTTTCACTGAGATTAGTAAAATGATAGTCATACGTAAGTGCGATCGTTAACGTTGTTTCGAACTTAAGTATTATCACTAATGTCTTGAGTAGGTAAGGAACTGAAGCTGATTTAGTGAGCACTGTTAATCGTATGACTATTCCTGAGCTCGAAGGTGACGTATTAACTCATTATTTCCTGATTTTACTACATTTTAACATTTGACGTTGGCGCGCGCAGTAGTCATTACTTCACACCACCGTCGCCTCTTCTCTCGCGTAGATCTTAGTGGAACGACACAGAAGAAAAGACAGGTGACTGAGTAGTGCGTCTACATTACGATACGATGAATACAAACAAACGGAGTGTTTTTATGATATTCATTCCGAAGACTGGTTACATCCACTGCTCCACACTAGACTATCCGATGGAAGACTCTTCGTCTCTGCGTAACTACTGCAACACACATCCATTTGAACCTGGATTCGAACCTTGGTCTCCCTCTGCAATTTTTACACCCCGCCACACACCCCCCTCCCACACATAGGCACTTCCTTCCATGATCAATTTCACGACTCCTTGATAATGTATCCAAACTAACAACAAATTTTTAAAACAGTGGTGTCTGTTTGTCCTCGAACATGCTAATCTTCAAAAGTACTAGACCTATTTTCATGATTTTTCTCACGAAACTTGAGCATAGTTTGGAGCGTGGAAAAGCCTTTTGTTCATTAAAAGCGGATCGCGTAAAAAAAATCGTGATTTTAAGTTTTACCAAAACTTTGTCTCAGCACCCTAATCTCCAACACTACTAGAGGGATTTTTGTGGAGTTTTCATCGGTAGCTTTAGCGTAATTAGAGGCACCGCATAGGCTATATGTAATCAAAATCGAATCATGACAAAAAGACATTCATACTTATTATAAAAATGTACACTATGTATGTTACACATCTCTTCGGCAACCAGTGGACCGATTGTAACCAGACTTGGTACACATATCACTTGCAGTCGGGAAAGAATCACTACGGGTGTAAGAATCACCTTCATATCGTGGAGGTAGGGGTGAAAAAGAGGTGTGGCCCACGACGGGCGTATACCCAGATATTATTCACCCAGTATTTGAGGACAAGAGCACTTAGTGATTTGCAACAGACTTCACGCATAATTTGAAACCTATACGAAACATTTTCTGGTTGGCAACCCCCAAAAATGATGAAAGGAAAAAGTTTATCGTTTACTACATTTTCGCATCAGGCATCTGGCATGACACCATGACGTTTACATTTATTACTTCCTCGCCACTAACTCTATTCGCAACACATCTAGCAGACAGCATCCACGTATGTTGCTGAATGTACCTACCGAATTACATCAGTTTGAATGAAATGATCCGCTCAGCCTGTCAAACACTTTTTATTGAAACTCACGACCGGTTTCGCGTCATTTGTAGACGCATCCTCAGGTAATGGAGATTCCTTTTTAACGAGTCATAGCGGAAAGGTAACTCTCTTCGAGCCACTCCCCATCATTCCAGTTATAGACAAATAGCGCGCTAAAAGCGCTAGTCCATAGTTAAAATGAAGGGGATAACAGAACCTCGCCACTGGCAGGGAGGTGGTTGAGCGACAGCAGGTAAGGCGGTACTGGCCGCGCTTCGCTGTCGCGGTGTATAACAAAAATGAATAGCAGCGTCGTGACTGTATGTGTTAAGACTGTGGCAACACAATACACTTCTACACGCCAATGCCTGCACGGGACAAAAGTATAAGACCGACAGGCACTTTGCATCTCTCGCACACGGTCATTGCTACAACGTTTACTCATAGTAAAATGTGTCTGAATCCATGGAATTCCTGAATGAATTTTACCGCTGGAGTCTTTTCGCAACTGCCAGTAACTCCTAATTTTTTAAAGAATCGTCCTACCATGTACAAGAAGCTACAAACTTCTGAGTACTTTACAAATAAGAATGTGTTAAAGATTCGACGTCACATCTTCTGAACTGTGTGTCTTACAACGATATACGAGGGTAATCCAAAAAGTAAGATCTCCTATTTTTTTATAAGTACATACACCTGTTTATTTCTACAATGCTGTACATCAGTTTACAGCTTGAACATTTAGCTATTTTTCGACATAATCACCATTTCTGTCGATGCATTTTTGCAGACGCTGTGGCAGTTTTTGTATGCCCATGTCATACCAGCTTGGCGCCACGCTGTTCAGAAAGTTATGAACCTCTTCTTTCACCTCGTCGTCGGAGATGACCGGTACGGTCGCAGGTTCGAATCCTGCCTCGGGCATGGATGTGTGCGATGTTCTTAGGTTAGTTATGTTTAAGTAGTTCTGAGTTCTAGGGGACTGATGACCTCAGCTGTTAAGTCCCATAGTGCTCAGAGCCATTTGAACCACAATTAACGCTGACAGGTACTGTGAGACTCTGAGGAAACTCAAACGGGCAATTCAGAACCGGAGAAGAGGAATGTTGAGCATGGGCGTACACATTCTCCACGACAACGCTCGCCCACACATCGCTCGGCAAACCGTTGCTCTCCTGCAACAGTTTCAGTGGAACATAATCACCCACCCACCCTATAGTCCTGACTTGGCGCCAAGTGACTATCTCCTGTTCTCTAGTTAAAAGCACATTTGGCCGGAAAGCGATTCAGCTCCGACGAGGTTCATAACTTTCTGAACAGCATGGCGGCGATCTGGTATGACATGAGCATGCAAAAACTGTCACAGCATCTACAAAAATGCATCGACAGAAATGGTGATTATGTCGAAAAATAGCAAAATGTTCAAGCTGTAAACTGATGTAAACCATTGTAGAAATAAACTGGTCTATGTACTTAAAAAAGTAGGAGACCTTACTTTTGGAATTACTCTCGTAATATTGCAGGTACAACTGCAAAATGTGTTGCGAATAGAGTTGGCAGTAAAGAAGTAACAAATTAAAACGCCGTGCCTAATGATAAAGTTGCATGAATAGTGAAAATGTAGTAGGCGATAAACTTTTTTCTTCTCCATTGGGGGATCCGTCAGCGAGAAAAAATTTCGACAAGGTTTGAAATTAGGTGTAAGGTTTGCTGGTTGGCTTTTTAATTACTGGATAAACATGGCATTGGTAATTTGCATGCCTCAGCACATCCACAGGGTGATGTTAAATTAAACACCTTTCAGCCGTCAGTTCTCAACATTATTTTACTGAGCAACCAGTTTCATCGTTTTACTACGAAATTTTCAGGCCCCCGACCGACGTGCAGGAATAATCTACCTCGCTTGTGATCAGATCATAACATAGGCCAGCAACACTGGTATTAGTAGATATTTGTTACAGTGACCAACCATCACGTGCCGAGAAATATCTACTAATACCATTGTTGCTGGCCCCTGTTTTGATCACAAGCGAGATAGATTATTCCAGCATGTCGGTCACGGGCCTGAAGATGACGTAGTAAAACGCTGAAACTGGTTGCCCAATAAAATAAGGCTGACAATTGACGGTTGAAAGGTATTTAATTTGGCATCATCTATCGAACAGCCGAGTCCCGCAACCATCGCTAAAAAGATAGACATACAGAGACATCCACAGGGTGGTCAGAAACAGTCTGAAAAGTTCGTAAGGGTTTTTGAAGCGTAGGTTGTGCTGAGAAATGATTGTTAACAAAAAAAATCGATACTTTGCACCCTTCGCGATTTAATTAGCAATGAAATAACCAATCACGTCGTTACGCGTGGTCAGAGAGACGTAGTCTCGCTAAACGTGTTCTTCGTCTGATTTCTGTACTCAGAAACTGTGAATTTTCCTAAAGTTTGTATTTTTATTCCTGCCCAATAACATATTTCTCTATAACGGCAATGAGAATATATTTTATGCGCTTTATTTCTTCTCCTTCTTCTTCTTTGGGATACTTCAATCCCCCTACGCTGAGCACCGCATCCCTGCAAATTGCTCAGAATTGACCTACTTAGTCAGCTTTTACCATATTGTTTACTAAAAGTAGTTCCGTCACATTTTAGTTCAGCACTTATTTCGCCTTCTCTTCGTCAATAAATTATATGAAGTTCACAAGAAGTGGTGCTGTGCTTCAGCACTACCCGAACTGTTTGAAAAGTTGACGTCACGGAACGGAAAATCTCGGGCTTTGTTCAAGCTTTCGATCACTCCGCGATCTAGCGTCCTCTATTTGTGTGTCCTAGAGTTATTAATATATTATGGGTTTTAATCAAAAAAATAAGAGTGAAATACGTACTGCGTTATCATGAAGAGCGCAGTTCATATATAAACATGGCCTTTAATAAATGAATAAATGATAATACGATGCAGTCTATTTCTGCAAATTTAGGTCGTCCTGCTATTAGTGACGTTTCTGTTTGTACTATCTTCGCAACGGGTGTCGCCGTCATTATTTATTCTCGTGATCACAGTTACAGTCAATTTAATATGCTCTATTTCGTTTGTTAGGCATTCAATTCCCAACTAATTTCGTTTCTTATTTCATCTGAATGTTACCATGTTGTTTTAAAGCTAATTAAAAACTGGTAGCAAAATGCTCATTTGCAACTCACTTGGTAAATTATTATAGTCTCTAATAACCATATAAATATTGTGTACGGAGTCGAGTAATATTTTTAATGACAATATTTTCTCCTTTAGCCGTTAGCTTTTTTTTATTGGCAATATTTTCACCTTCAGCCGTTAGGGTTTCATATATTTAATACTGCATCATAACTTTTACTGTAAATTCGTTAAAATACGACAGGAACATGTACGGTGCTACGATTTATTGCCATTTCCAAGTGCGTTTCAATAACCTGTCAAATTTCAAGCAGAGTTCTTTTGGCAGTTATTTAAATTGTGCGAGCGTTTGTACTCGACCCGCGTGATTCATATATCACGTGATTGTTCGAGCAGCACTCGATACTGCGTCGACCTCTGTGGAGTGTCGGGAAAACTGGATCTCGATCGAACGAGAGTATCGTTATCCCAGCCCTAATAACAGGCCTTCGCAGCTGCCCATGTGGGCATTTCCTGCTGTCACTTTCCCTGCTTGTACTGCGAGGAATCAACACACACTATTCTGAACTGGAACGTAGCAATACCTAGTTAGTATCGTGACTTTGGCAGCCGCTGTGACCGAGCGGTTCCCAGCTGCTGTCACCGAGCGGTTCTAGGCGCTTCAGTCCGGAACCGTGCTGCTGCTACGGTCGCAGGTTCGAATCCTGCCTCGGGCATGGATATGTGTGATGTCCTTAGGTTAGTTAGGTCTAAGTAGTTCTAAGTATAGGGGACTGATGACCTCAGATGTTAAGTCCCCTTTTGAATCACATGACTTAGTTCCCGCTACGGGCGACTACACATTTCGTTTCGTAGAGTAATAATCAGCCCCACTGGACATACTACGGGCCGACGCAGTTGGCTGTGGCCATCTCTTTAGAGGCAATCTCCCTAGAAGCCGTGAACTGAGGAGCTCGACTGCCCCTGTGGACTCGAGTCGCTGGAGACAAATGCGGTTGATTCGGCGTGCCACGCGGCAGTCATTTATTTCACTGTCAGGGCTGCACTGGCGACCCCCCCCCCCCCCCATCTTCCCCTCCTCTCCACGCGCTGGTAGTTCTGTTTTGGACTCTGGCCAGATTCGTGTTCGCCGGTGTGCCGAATACTACGAGAAACGTATGCACTTAGGCAAAATGAAAGCTACTTTGCAAATTTGAATCTTTTATAGTGATTGTAACAGTTGTAGCTTTTCCTGGCGGTGCAAGAATTTTTCATCGCCACGACGAAAGCATCTCTTCGCATTTGTCAAGTAACAGTCAGTGTCTGTAGTGTCTCAGAGATCAAGTCGTAAAAAATGATTCTTGTTTCTGGTAAGGCCAATTACGGATTATATAAAAACTGCCCAGAAACTGAACTCTAGGAAACTCTGAAGGCCGTTAACTGTCAATCATAGGAACTATCAAAACTTCGAAGTGTGTTTCGACTAACAGTCGTTGTTTACGCAATGTAGTGTCGCTAATTTTTTGAAACTGATGTTCCCCTGCAAGAACGTATATCGTCCAAAGGCACAAACTTTGTTGTTATTACTGCGAATGAGTTCGATTAGGACTATACAGAGTACTTAGCGACAATGGTTGGTTTCCGCATAGTTTTCAACTCTGTTTTATGGATGTTCGCGATATCTGCTACGAACATCTATTATTATTATTATTATTATTATTATTATTATTATTACAGTATTACTATTTGTGTGAGTGAGACGGTTTAGGCCTGCGCAAAATATTTACAAATGTTGCTAAGCGTTCGCCCGTGCCCATATTTATTTTATTATTTTTCTGTCAGCTTGTTTCCACGCTTCAGACCGTATTGTCCCGGTAGTCTTTTTTGGTTTAGATAAAAAAAAATCCTGTCTTGAAAATATTCTTGTGTGACCTCTGCCGATTTTAGTTCATTTATTTCAGTACACAGTATCTGATTTCGCTTTAACCCCGGTGTTTTGATTTCGCCGCTCTGTTATGACTTTCTAAAGCACGTAGTTGAAGTTCATCTCCTCGTTTAAACCTTTTTCCACTCAAAATTTGTAATAACGACACTGTCAACTGCTTCGCGAACTTTTTAAAATCAAACGAAATATGTGACTTTAGTAATCATATTCCTATGCAGATATTTACGTCAATTCAGTCTACTCTTTGGTATAAGGTTGAATTAACGTTATTTTCAATCTTCTGGAGTATTATCTGTGTCTCAAATCTTTTTATAATTTTCGTAATTTCCTGTAGCGTGTTTTTGATGCGACCGATTTAAGCATTTCCTGTGTAATTCCATTCTCAACAGATGATTTACTGTTTTTGTTTCTTAGTTTGTTTAAAGATTTCATCTTTGGCTGTAGGTACGAAATTGTGGTTTATTTCGTCAGCTTCCTGAGGCACAAATTGCTACGACGATTCTGAACAACTGAGGAGCTCTTCGAAGTACTTTGACAGCTCCTTGCAGTTCTCTTGATCAATTCACGCCAGTTCTTCTTTTCCTTATTTAAAAATAATTTGCGCATCAGTCATAAAATCACTTTTGTTGTTGGTTCTCATCGAGCCCTGAATAAAACGCAGCTGTAATTTGTTACAACTTGTGTGCAGTATCTACTGTCTTTTTTATTCGGAATGATGTATTTCATGTACAATACGAGGTGTGGCTAGAAAAAAACCGGACTAGTACTGGTGAAACAATAAAACGAATGCAATAAGGCTGAAAGTCGCGTGGCCTGTCACGTGACTCTCGCTCCGCCTACTGCTCGAGTTTCATCTGCCTCCTGCACTCAGTCTGCCCGTGGCGTCTGTTTTAAGTAGTTGACGTTTTGTCTGTGCGTCGGAAAATGTTGAGTGTACAGAAAGAACAGCGTGTTAACATCAAATTTTGTTTCAAACTAGGAAAATCTGCAAGTGAAACGTTTGTAATGTTACAACAAGTGTACGGCGATGATTGTTTATCGCGAACACAAGTGTTTGAGTGGTTTAAACGATTTAAAGATGGCCGCGAAGACACCAGTGATGACAATCGCACTGGCAGACCATTGTCAGCAAAAACTGATGCAAACATTGAAAAAATCGGTAAACTTGTTCGACAAGATCGCCGTTTAACAATCAGAGCAGTGTCTGAGTTAACAGGAGTTGACAAGGAAAGTGTTAGGCAGGTTCTTCATGAAAGTTTCAACATGAACAAAGTGTGTTCAAAAATGGTTCCAAAGTGTCTCACAATTGAACAGAAGGAACGCCGAAGAATGATTTGTTCTGACATCCTGGAAAACATTGAAAGTGATCCCACCTTCTTACAAAATCTTATTACTTGCGATGAATCGTGGTTTTTTACTTACGATCCCGAAACTAAACGCCAATCGATGCATTGGAAAACTCCTGGTTCTCCATGACAAAAAAAGCACGAATGTCAAAATCGAAATTCAAGGCAATGATGATTGTTTTTTTTTTTGACATCAAAGGGATTGTGCACATTGATTGGGTACCAGAGGGACAAACAGTGAATCAGCATTACTACATTAGCGTCCTGGCTACCCTACGTGAGCGAGTACGGAGAAAACGGAACGATTTGTGGAGAAAAAAGTCATGAATCCTTCACCAAGACGAGGCCCCAGCTCACAGTGCGTTGTCAGTGAAGACGTTTTTGGCAAAACACAACATTCCCATCTTAGATCATCCACCCTACTCACCTGATTTGGCCCCCTGTGACTTTTTTCTTTTCCCTAAAGTCAAGTCAGCTTTGAAAGGAACTAGATTTGAGACTGTTGAAGCAGTAAAAGAAAAAGCGACGGAAGTAATGTATGGACTTACCGAAAATGATCTGCAGCATTGCTATGAACAATGGAAAATTCGTATGGAGCGGTGTAGAGACCGAGGAGGAGAGTACATTGAAGGAGATAACATGAAATTGTAAATAATTGTAAATAAATGTTTTTTCCAGCATCAGTCCGGTTTTTTTCTAGCCGCACCTCGTACCACCATGAGTAATGTACCACCATTAGTAATGTCCGTTAGCTGTGATAAAGAGAATCATCAACTAAAATAAACGAATTGCTATGGCATTTCTCTTGGTATCTCTGGTTGCAGTCTCGACAATTCTCTTTAATCTTAATATTTAACATATGTTAACATATGCACGATGGGGGCGCGTATGCCCCGCCAATGTGCTGCCGATATGGTTGCATTTCGGTCGGAGGATGGCATTCACGTATCGTACAGCCGTTACGGCGCCTTCCATGACCACCAGCGGCGTACGTCGGCCCCACCTAATGCCACCCCAAAACAGCAGGGAACCTCCACCTTGTTACACTCGCTGGACAACGTGTCTGAGGCGCTCAACCTGACCTAGTTGCCTCCAAACATGTCTCCGACGATTGTCTGGTTGAAGGCATATGCGACACTCATCGGTCCATTCGGCATGTTGTTGGGCTCATCTCTACCGAGCTGCGTGGTGTCGTGGTTGCAAAGATGAACCTCGCCGTGGACGTCGGGAGTGAAGTTGGGCATCATGCAGCCTATTGCGCACAGTTTGAGTCGTAACACGACGTCCTCTGGCTGCACGAAAAGCGTTATTTAACATGGTGGCGTTGCTGTCTGGGTTCCTCCGAACCATAAACCGTAGGCAGCGGTCATCCACTGCAGTAGTAGCCCTCGGGCAGCCTGAGCGAAGCATGTCATCGACAGTTCCTGTCTCTCTCTATCTTCTCCATGTCCGAACAACATCGCTTTGGTTCACTCCTAGATACCTGGATACTTCCCTTGTTGAGAACCCTTCCTGGTACAAAGTAACAATGCGGACGCGATCGAACTGCGGTAGTGACCGTCTAGGCATGGCTGAACTACAGACAACATGGTTGAACTACAGACAACACGAGGCGTGTACCTCCTTCCTGGTGGAATGGCTGGAACTGATCGGATGTCGGACCCCCTGCGTCTAATAGGCGCTGCTCATGCATGATTGTTTACATCTTAGGGCGAGTTTAGTGACATCTCTGAACAGTCAAAGGGACTGTTCCTATGATACAATATCCACAGTCAACGTCTATCTTCAGGAGTTCTGGGAGCCGGGGTGATGCAAAACTTTTTTTGGTGTGTGTATGTAGAATATACATTAAGACTATATTTGTCTGGAAAATACATGACAACTGGCATTGAAGTGGATATATATCGGGCGCGCCTACAGCGATATATTTATTTCTAGTTGATTTCGACAAATGCGTTTTTGGAATACCACTTCATCTTTTATGACTGAATTTGGTATTAAAAATGCTACATATTTTGTTATTTGTCAAATGTCGAAATTAAAATATAAAATAGCGGCCAGGGCGCCCGAAAAAAAATTAAAAAAAAAAAGCTATTTCGACAAATCTGGGTGCACCGTCGTAAAGTACATTAAAAACAAAGAACTTTTATTAGAAGATTCTTTTTAATCTGTTGTCGTTTCAACGGTATTATTTTAAAAAATATTGAACTCAGTTTTTTTTTTTTCAAGTGAGTGTTTCAGCCCTTGAACAGCCATATAAAAAATATTTTCTCTTTTATTTTGCTCTACACTACAACATATTCAAAGCCGATCAAAATCGAAGTGTATCCTTTGGATAGCTTTACCTGCGAATAACTTTGGGAGGGGGAGGTGATTTGCTTGTCCAATTTCTGTAGAATCTAAGTCTATCGGACAGTAAGCTTGAGCCGACTCATACTGTACTCCAGTTACCTCAGAAATTGTCAAAGCTGAAAACTGAGATCTGGATGGCTCGAAGGGATTTGAATCACCCTCCTCTACAGTCAAGAGCCTAAACCACTACCGGCATCCCCTCTCTCCCTCTTCTCCCTAATTCAGTGAATAATTAGACGAACTTCGAAGAAGCTTGGAATGAACCATTACTCGCTATCAAATTAGAACGTAGAATTAGGTCACATGCGTCGGCAATTGTTTTCTTATCTCTTCTCAGCCTATCATTGTTTGGACCCGTATCACATCTCTGAAAGTTTCCCTCCTTCCAATTGTTCAGAGCTAGAGCTCTCGATTTTCTCGCGTGAAGCACATCGGAGTTCGTTTCTTTTCACTAGAGACGTTTGGCGACAAAGTTTGTGACGAAAATTGCAGTACGGATGATTCCCTTTTCACTATAAACTCACCGGACAAAATGTTGGTACAGCCTTGCACTGTCCAAGGTCCCAAGGTATCTACAAGAAATGGTATGTCACTCGCACCCATGTAACGCAGCGTAAGGGCAGTCGATATAAAGACATTATAAGCGACAGGGAGTCGAGCCGAGGGTCATAACTGACAGGGATCCGAGCCGAGGGTCACGCCATGTAAATGACAATTGGCTTCAAAAACCGACAGGTATTGACGATGGCAGCGAATGTAAGTCCATTTCTTTAGTGCCCGAGCGCACATTTCAAAGGTAACTGCATATAATGGACATTTAGACTAGGATACTTCGTAAAAGATCATTGCTCACAGCGGCACATATAGCGAGGGTGGTTAGAAAATGCGGAAACACCGAAAACACATTACCGTGCATAATACGGTGTAGGAAAACCGTTGGCATCTAGTCGTCTCGGAACGGATGAATACGGGTCCCTTATGGTTTTAAGGGGAATCTTATACCATTCTTCCTGCAAAATAGTAGCACCTTTAGGTAACCATAATGGAGGTGGAAAGCGATCGCGCACCCCTCTCTCCAAAGCAGACCACAGAGGCTGAAGACTGTGGTGGCCATCGAAGATGCGACAATTAATACTCGTGTTCACAAAACCAGTCCTGGACAATGTGACCCTTGTGAACAGGCCCTGTTGACTTGGAACACAGCATCACCTTTCGGAAACAAACACTGCACCTGATCAGTGGAAATGGTCGCAAATTTCTTGGCAGTAATACGACTTTGCAGAGTAATCATCGGTCCCATGAAATTCCACGACATGGCTGCCAAAATCATCACCGAACCCCGCGATGTTTCACTTCTGAGACGCAAACTCAGCCAGAAGTTCGAAATAGTGTGCAACAAGAATCATCCGACCAAATTACTTTCTTCCACTGGTCCGCAGTACAGGTTTTGTGGTTTCATTTGAGGTTTTCCTGTTACGGGCATTTGCACCATTGATGAGTAGTTTAGGAATTCCATCTCGCCCTGCAATTTCCTGCTTTACGGAGCTCCTTTCGTGTTGTTTTGGTGCTACCACATCTGCAATGGCTTTTGGAAATATCCCCCAGGCTATGGCTAAGCCATGTCTCCGCTATTTCCTTTCTTCGAGGAGTGCTAATTCTGCAAGGTTCGCAGGAGAGCTTCTGTGAAGTTTGGGAGGCAAAGGTCCCGAGTTATGGTCTCGGTCCGGCACACAGTTTTAATCTGCCAGCAAGTTTCACTTTTGGAACTGTCGTCTTCTGATTTTCGTCACAATCCTCTTCAATGACCCTGTCACGACCACTCAACACGCACATTCGTCCGTGTTGTGACTTGGCGGATGACGTTCGTCCGCTTTCCCTGAATGCAGCACAAATCTTCGATAGGGTGCTTCTTGAAACACCAACACCTCGGCTATCTTGGCTGCCGAAGCGCCCACCTTACGAGCACCGACGATTTCTCCACGTTCGAATTCACTGAGCTCCCACATAATACACTCACAACTACACAGAGCACCGTTCTGACCACCACCAACACTTACAACAAATTGTCGACTTTGGGACAAGTTCCGTTCAGGATCAAATACAACAGCGAGCGCAACCTGCACGTTTCGCTAGCAAATGCATTTGCGTTCAAGCGTGCATTTCTCGATGTGTTTCCATATTTCTGTCCAATCCCCGTAGCTGCACGTTTTCGATGATCCAAGCAACAAGGAAACTGGAGAGTAGCTGACTGAAGAGTGTGCTCCGACGAGTAATCCGCTGAATTATTGATCCATATCGCTAATGTTGATATGTAGTAGGACTTTGGAACATACACTGTGGTCGAACAATGTGGGTTACCACAAGGAAACGATTCATTGGTAAACACTCAATACGCATTCAGAAAGTTCTGCCCTTGTGAAACACGACTAGTCCTTTATTCACACGAACTGATGAGTGCTGCTGACAGAGGATGTCAAACTGATTCAAAATTTTTTAGATTTCCACAAAACTTTGACATATTTTCTCAGAAGCGACTTCTAATCAGTCTCCGTGTCTACGGAGTATAGTTTCAGTCGCACAACTGGATTCTTGATTTCATGTCACAAATGTCTCACCTCCTGACGGTAAGTCATCGAGTAAAACAGAAGTCATATCTGGCGTTCCCCAGGGAAGTGTTATAGGCCCTCTGCGGTTCGCAATCTATATAATCGATTTAGGAGACAATTTGAGCACCACAATTAGACTGTTTGCAGATGATGCTGTCATTGAGCGCCTTGTAAAGTTATCAGATGATGAAAACCAATCGAAAAATGATTTAGGGACGATATCTGCATGGTGCGGAGAGTGGCAATTGACTGTAAATAATGGAAAGTGTTAAGGCATCCACATGAGTATTAAAACAAATCCTAATGTTTTGAACATGGATGTGATCCGCAACCGTGATTAATTACAATGTCACAAAATTCCAGCCAACCGGTTGCAAATAGAATATAAAACTGTTAAACTAGTTTTCAACGCCAACTAGGGAGAAAAAAAAAAGGTTTTAGACTAAACATTTTGGAAGAGTTACAGATCTTCAGACATTTTTCTCTGAATGATGGCCTCATATTAAATGAACAATTGCAGTCGCGTAATAAAAATTTTTTCAGTGGCTTAAAGCCGTTACTTAAAGATGGTTATCCGCTTCCCTGTTAAGCCCTTAAATACTGTTTTCCTCTCGTCCGGTTTTATGATTTACATCATGTTAATTTGTCAATCACTGTTATATTAATTTCGTATAGATGTAGTTAAATCTTTGTAAATTCTGTTACTCGATGGCGCGAGCTGTATCATGTTCACGTCGTCATATGCTACGACCCGCTCGCGCATTTGCTGTTACTCACTCGTGTCCTATACCATTGTAGTGCCCTTAGTGGCATAATTATAGACTGTTTTAAAATTTTGACTACACCTGTTATGTATTCAGGTGGAAAATGTTTGAATTGTTGTTTTAAAGTTTTGGCTAGAGCTATGTCGCTCAAATTTCCTTTTTTTTAAATCACATGTGAGTATTTTTACGTAATTTAATTTGTAAAAATTAAGTGTTTGTTCTAATGCCCACCTGCTATTAATGTACTTTCCTGTGATACTGTTAGGTAAGGTAACAGTTTCTTCTGAAGAAGGCGCCCTTAGTTGGCGATGAAAACTAATTAAAGAATTTTATATTCTATTTCCAACCGGTTGGCTGGAATTTTGTGACACTGTAAAAGAAATCCGCTAACTTTCGGTTACGCTACGAATCATACAAATTTAAGGGCTCTGAATTCAACTAAATAAATAGGGATTACAGTTAGGAATAACTTAGATTGGAACGATCACATAGATTATGTTGTGGGGAAAGCTAAGCGAAGACTGCGACTTATTGGGAGAACACTTACGTTAGAAAGTGCAACAGGTCTACTAAAGAGACCACCTACACTACGCTCGTCCGCCCTCTTCTAGGGTATTGCTGAACGGTGTGGCATCCGTATCAGATAGGACTGACGGAGAACATCATAAAAGTTGAAAGGAGGGCAGCTCGTATTATCGCGAAATAGGGGAGAAAGGGCCTCGGATATGATACGCGAATTGGGGTGGCAATCATTATAACAAAGATGTTTTTCGTTGCAGCAGGATCTTCTCATGAAATTTCAATCACCAACTTTCTCCTCAGAGACGTATATATGCGGACTAAAGCGACGAATGAAAATTTGTGCAGAGACCGGGATTCGAATCTGGATCTCCTGTTCACTAGGCAGATGCGCTAACCACTACGTCACCCTGCCGATGCGCGTCTACACAGACTACCCTAGCACGTCTCCCTCCTCAACCCAAATTCCCATCCACACCTCACCCAACTTTAGTGTTCCCCCGAAACTCGAACAGCATTGGAAACGCTCTCCAACTGCATTGCAAAGTACCTCAGCTTCGAACGAAACCGGAGATCGCCCCTGAAACCCAAAGCGGAACACCAACACCAAAGCGGGATGAGGTGTGAATGTAAATTTTGTTTGAGGAGGGAGAGGTACTAGGATAGTCCGTGCAGTTGCGCATCGTCACTGCGCCAGAATGGTGTAGTGCTCAGCACATCTGCCTGGTGAGCAGCTGATCTCGGTTCTTATCCCTGCATCGTTACAAATTTTTATTCGTCAATCCAGTCTGCATATATACATAATAGATATTTGAGATTTGAAAAGCTCTCTGGAACCATATAGTTTCATTTGATACATGGGGAGAAATTCCGTCATTATAAAATAAGAGAAATCAAAGCTCGCAAGGAATGATTTTTCCCACGCGCTGATGAGAGTGGTACACTAGAAAAATACACTCCTGGAAATGGAAAAAAGAACACATTGACACCGGTGTGTCAGACCCACCATACTTGCTCCGGACACTGCGAGAGGGCTGTACAAGCAATGATCACACGCACGGCACAGCGGACACACCAGGAACCGCGGTGTTGGCCGTCGAATGGCGCTAGCTGCGCAGCATTTGTGCACCGCCGCCGTCAGTGTCAGCCAGTTTGCCGTGGCATACGGAGCTCCATCCAGTCACACTGGTAGCATGCCGCGACAGCGTGGACGTGAACCGTATGTGCAGTTGACGGACTCTGAGCGAGGGCGTATAGTGGGCATGCGGGAGGCCGGGTGGACGTACCGCCGAATTGCTCAACACGTGGGGCGTGAGGTCTCCACAGTACATCGATGTTTTCGCCAGTGGTCGGCGGAAGGTGCACGTGCCCGTCGACCTGGGACCGGACCGCAGCGACGCACGGATGCACGCCAAGACCGTAGGATCCTACGCAGTGCCGTAGGGGACCGCACCGCCACTTCCCAGCAAATTAGGGACACTGTTGCTCCTGGGGTATCGGCGAGGACCATTCGCAACCGTCTCCATGAAGCTGGGCTACGGTCCCGCACACCGTTAGGCCGTCTTCCGCTCACGCCCCAACATCGTGCAGCCCGCCTCCAGTGGTGTCGCGACAGGCGTGAATGGAGGGACGAATGGAGACGTGTCGTCTTCAGCGATGAGAGTCGCTTCTGCCTTGGTGCCAATGATGGTCGTATGCGTGTTTGGCGCCGTGCAGGTGAGCGCCACAATCAGGACTGCATACGACCGAGGCACACAGGGCCAACACCCGGCATCATGGTGTGGGGAGCGATCTCCTACACTGGCCGTACACCACTGGTGATCGTCGAGGGGACACTGAATAGTGCACGGTACATCCAAACCGTCATCGAACCCATCGTTCTACCATTCCTAGACCGGCAAGGGAACTTGCTGTTCCAACAGGACAATGCACGTCCGCATGTATCCCGTGCCACCCAACGTGCTCTAGAAGGTGTAAGTCAACTACCCTGGCCAGCAAGATCTCCGGATCTGTCCCCCATTGAGCATGTTTGGGACTGGATGAAGCGTCGTCTCGCGCGGTCTGCACGTCCAGCACGAACGCTGGTCCAACTGAGGCGCCAGGTGGAAATGGCATGGCAAGCCGTTCCACAGGACTACATCCAGCATCTCTACGATCGTCTCCATGGGAGAATAGCAGCCTGCATTGCTGCGAAATGTGGATATACACTGTACTAGTGCCGACATTGTGCATGCTCTGTTGCCTGTGTCTATGTGCCTGTGGTTCTGTCAGTGTGATCATGTGATGTATCTGACCCCAGGAATGTGTCAATAAAGTTTCCCCTTCCTGGGACAATGAATTCACGGTGTTCTTATTTCAATTTCCATGAGTGTAGCTTCAACGTGCTCCGATGAAGCCTTTGCCAGGCAGTTAATTGTGAATTCCAAAGTTATCACGTAGCTGTAGATGTGCTTCGACTTTCCAATGATCCAGCGTGTGGATGGTGTAGTTCGGACCTCAAGTAGTTCTGTGATATTTTGGAGTTGTTTCTCGTATCATGACGTGGAAACACCCATTCAGGTCGCCGTCAACAAAATCCAGAATGTTTATTTCAACATTCCCGATGACCAAGAGTTGGCCTTTCAGCTAATCGTTCATGATGAGTGTGTTGTGTACACTCCCATCTTCCAAGACAAAAACATGAAACATCCCCTTTGAAAAATTAATGAATCACTGTGCTGATAAACCTCTACGTTATTTGATTTTCAAACAGCTGAGCAAAACTGAACGTACTCAGACGTTACTCTCTTTACTTATTCCGATCAACACTAAACTGACACACAACATTTTTAGCACAACGCAATCTGACTTTCAAAAATCCCTACAAAAGAATGGCCCTGACTAACAATAACCTATACCTTTCATAAATCACTTACCTCACAAAAATCTTCGTTACTCGAACTACTGCAATACAGCGAGCACCAATACTGCCAGCTAAATAAAAGATTCAAACTACTGAAGGTACTGACTACTGATAAGCATAGTCACCAAATAAAAGATTTTGATAGAGAAAAAACAATGTATTTACCTTAATAATGTTCAAATGTCACAATATATATAGCAGTTCATGATATCCAGTACTACAAATTTACTCTTTCTGGCGGACACACGTCCAGATCGTCCGGTCTTAAAATTCTGCCATCTCTCTCCCCACATCCACCACTGCTGGCGGTTCACATCCAACTGCGCAACGCTACGCGCTGTTCAAATCCAGCTGCCCAACACTACAATAGCGAATATTCCAACAATGCTAACCAGCCACAGACTGCACGCAGCACAGTCATTGATTTTCATACAGAGCGCTACGTGGCGTTACCAACATAACAACCTAAACAGCCTACTTACAAACACTCGTGTTCACAGTACTGCACGAATACACTCCTGGTTTGACAAACACTCAGGCATCCTATCGCCGCTCAACTGCTCCGAGCTTAATCCCACAGAACTGCGACTCTCTGGAAAAGAGAATGAAACGTAATAGTCAGCATCCCCACAACTGGAGAAATCTGCGGGATCCGGTCATCAGCGAGTATCTTCAGCTGAATATAGCATACCTGAAAAAACTGGTGGAAACGCTTTCTCGCCGAATTCAGGGCGGCCGCTATCAAAGCCAGAGGTGACGGTTCGCGGTGTTAGCGTAATGTTACTTGGGAGTGGGGTTGGGTGTTTCTACGGCTTGCTTACTTAGGAACCGACTCTTATTGTATCATGCTGAGTTTAAGTAATTTGCATACATGAAACTGGCCAAACAAATTGGCTCCCGTACTCATACGCTCCTGCATACTATCCGATTAATACGTTATCCAATCACATAAAAAGTGACTTCCTGACAAAAGCCAGATTAACCCTTCTGTAATGTGGACCGCGGTGGGACGTGCAGGAAGTTTCCCAGTGAGGTTCTGGTAGGTCCTGACAGGGACGTGGAGCAATGTCGACCTTAGTGCCATGGCCACCTGCACTAGGTTTCTCGGTTCAGAGTGCAAGCCACGAACAGCCTGACCAAGGTCGTCCCAGAGACTCTCAAGTACACTCGAATGCGTTTAAATTCGGAGAGTATGCTGGCCAGGAAAGTGCAGTAAACTCATGCTGGTGCTCTTCGAACCACGCACTTACACAGCGAGTTGTGTGTGACACGTCGCATTATCCTGCATACAAATATCATCGTGCCACGGAAAAACAAACTGCATCTGGTGGTGGACATTGTTCAAAATGGTTCAAATGGCTCTGAGCACTATGGGGCTTAACATCTGAGGTCATCAGTCCCCTAGACTTAGAACTACTTAAACCTAACTAACCTAAGGACATCACACACATCCATGGCCGAGGCAGGATTCGAACCGGCGACCGTAGCAACAGCGCGGTTCCGGACTGAAGCGCCTAGAACCGCTCATCCACAGCGGCCGGCGTGGACATTGTTGCCAAGGATGATGCGTACTTGTGTTCACCATTGCGCGTTCCAGTATAACGAGATAACCCAGGGAATGCCATCCGGCCGGGGCCCTTCTGACGAATGTTGCAGGTTGTTTGCTTTCAGACGTTTCACGCCGTACACGGAAACGGCCTTCTGTCCGATGGGGCATAAAAAGCGATTCATCCGAAAAGGCCACATGTCACCACTCAGTGGACGTCTAACTGACGAACTGGCGTGCAAATTCCAGCCTTCGTCGCAGCAATAGTGCATGGTCCGCCCCTGGTAGCTGAGTGGTCAGCGCGACGGAATGTCATGCCTAATGGCCCGGGTCCGATTCCCTTCTGGGTCGGAGATTTTCTCCACTCAGAGACTTGGTGTTGTGTTGTCCATATCATCATCATTTCATCCCCATCGACACGCAAGTCGCCGACGTGGCGTCAACTCTAAAGACTTGCATCAGTCGAATGGTCTACCCGACGGGAAGCCCTAGCTACACGGCATTTCCATTTTCAGTAGTGGATGAACCAGGCGCCTGCTGCGGAGAGGGTCATACGCAGCAACTGTCGCTGAACGGTCATTGAGGAGACACTGCTGGTAGCCCCTTGGTTCATCTGGAGGTCAGCTGCTCAACAGTTACATGTCTGTTCTCCCGTTCAACCTGTCATGATGGCTCTTAGTGCACCACAGTTGCCATTTAGCCATCCACGAAATACTTTAACCACGCGAACAGTTTACTAACTCAGCCGTTTCGGAAAGGCTTCGACCTTGGCCTGAAAGCCAATGATCAAGCCCTTTTGCACATCAGGCAAATCGCTCCGTTTCCGCATTATGACAATGACTGCGCTGTTTTCCGCGTCCTCCCGACACGCTTTATATACCCTCCGATGCTATAGTGCTGCCATCTGCCGTCTGAGAATGGTTATTGCACACTGACGTAGAAAAGATCTTTCGTATGTCACTTCCTAAATTTTAAATTCATGTTGTAATTGGTTGTATCCGGACGAAATGTTAATAGTTTGTATAATTCTGATAATTACGGACTGCAGATGCAGGTTGTGCTATCTTCAGTTTCATTCTTAACTCTCTGCTCTGTATTGTCGTATCGAATTAGTTTGCACGTGCTGATAGGCAACCCAATGAACAGATTTGAGAGGCGTGCTGCTGTCGCCCCTTCCCAGCCAATTCGTGTCAATGAAATACACGCACGTAGTGACGTTTGTCCCATCATATACTGGAGAGACGGTCTATCCACTGATGTGTGTGTCTTCTGTTCGATTTGTAGTATTCGCGCCGTCATCTTCTGAAACCCCGCAGGTACCTTTTAATCATTCTGTACATCCCACCCCTCCCTGCGCTATAAAACGAAACGGCGGCAAATTTTTTTAATGTGTTACTTCTGATTACGACATTCACTTAAATAACGATGAATTAATGTCTTTCACTCAGGAAAAAACGGTAATGAATGGATTAAACTAACTCTGCTGTACCCTTCAAATGTTCGTGGAGTTGTAACACTATAATCACAAACGAGCCTCAGTCCGGAACTGCGCTGCTGCTACGGTCGCAGGTTCGAATCCTGCCTCGGGCATGGATATGTGTGATGTCCTTAGGTTAGTTAGGTTTACGTAGTTCTAAGTATAGGGGACTGAGGACCTCAGATTTTAAGTCCCATAGTGCTCAGAGCCATTTGAACCATTTTTTCACAAACGAGCGTGGTTTGCAGAACTAAGAGTGTATAATACTAGTAACATGTTTCAGTATTAGGAAAACGCTGACTCCTTAACCGGAATTTCTCAAATGTATAATTGTGTAAAGAGTAACTACAAATGTGTTGACTAAACTAAATTCTTCATTTTTCAGTCACTCCCATGTTACCACACATACAGCAAATGTCATGGCTCCAAGCATTCTGAAGAAAGACGACCTATTCCAGCAATACAGGCTGAATTACATCAATAAACGTATGTAATGACCGAGTCAAGATGAGATGCCAGGAAAAAAAATCATCGAAATATGAATATTAGCTGTAAGCATTGTAACCCCTTAGCAATACTTCCTCGAAACATGACTGAGGGCATTGAATCACTGACCAACGCTAATAAAAGCAGGGAATTCTACAGAAAGGTCAATAACCTTAGAAAGGAATTTCAACCAAAAACAAAACGACGTGGAAGAAAAATGGTGAACTAATAGCATCACAGCAAGGAGTGTTACACCTGCTGGGCAGAGTACTTAAGGAATCATTGTACTACGAAAATGGTCAAGCATGGGAACTAACAGAGGACCAACAAGTAGAAAAAGAGGAAAATGGGATGCTCTCGATGTAAGAGATTCGGGTAGCAATAAACACAGTAGCCAACAACAATTCACCTAGCTGTGACAACATGCCAGCTGAGCTTATTAAGTGTAGTGGAGAACATCTGGTTAGACGCATGTACGTAGGCCTACTGATAGATATATGGACACAAAAAGCCATCGCGGATGATTGGAATATTGGTGTGATGTGTGGTATACATAAGAAAGGGGGCTTCCTGCAATGTATAAACTGCAGGGGAATTACAACGCATGTAAAATATTCTCCTCTCTGTTTTGTACCGGTGTTAAACCTTTCGCAGAAAAAGCAATTGGAAGATATCAGGCAGGCTCTAGATCCGGTAAATCAGCTATTGACCAAATGTCCACAGCGAGCCAGATATTGGAAAAGGCAAGGGAATTCAATATAGAACCACATCGTATATTTGTTGATTTTAAAGCAGCATATGACACCATAAAAAGAAATAAGCTTATCGAAGCCATGAATGAACTGGGCATACCACAACATTCAATATGCCTCTTAAGTTTGTCTACAGAAAAAGTAGTGTATAAAGTACGGATACAAGGAAAATTAACACCAGGTTTTGAAACCAACAGTGGACTGAAGCAAGGGAATGCATTCATGTACGCTTTTTAACGCAGGAGCAGAGAAGGTAATTAGAACAGCTCAAATCAACACAACACGCACAACATACGATAGAATGGCGCAGCTTGTGGCCTATGTGGATGATATACATATTATTGCAAGAAGTAGCTATAGAAATGGGACTACAGGTGAACACCAATGAAACCAAAAACATGCGAATAATAGAACCAGAACTAAATACAGTGTTAGAAACTGACCAGGCGCAAATAGAATCTGCTAGTGAATTTGTCCATCTGGGAACACTGGTAACATCACAGAATGATATTAGTATGGAAACAAAGCGGCGCATTCACCTAGCTGATGAATGCTGTCATGGGCTGGCCCCACAGCTTAAGTCCCGGAATCTGTTTAGAAGAACAAAGTGTCAGGTGTATAAAACTTTAATATGTCCAGTGTTAACATATGACTAAGAAACGTTGACACTGACAGAACAAGAGCTAATAGGATGTAGAAAGGTGTTACGCAAAATGTATGGGAAAAGTAATGAAGATGGAGTATGACGCAGACGATATATTTTGAACTGTACAAATTATATAAAGAACTTGAAATCTTCAGAGTTCATTAAAATAGACTGCTTGAAATGGGAGCATGAGAACCCAATAAAAAATAGCACTGCTGCAAAAAGCAGGGGAAGAGCAACACTTCGATACTTGGATGACATACAAGAACAGTTAAAAATTATTAGTCACAGGACAGAGACGCAAGACTCAGTGTAGGGACGAATGGTATGATGTCCTAGAGCAGGTCAAGGCCCATCAAGTGCTGTAGAGCCAGGAAGAAGAAGAAGAAGAAGAAGAAGAAGATGATGATGATGATGAAGACTTGTGTAATGGCCGAGTCTTGATCGGTTGCCAGAAAAAGAAATTTATAAAAATCATATACGTATGAATATTAGCTGAGAGCATTGTAACTTAGGTACATTGCAAGCTGCTTTCCTCAGTCCATTAAGAGGCCATACACATTGAGAAACCGTTGATTTCAAGTTCACCGGTTGCGTACTGGAGGTGATATTCGTCGCAATCACGTCCCATCTGTAAGCAAATAGCCCCAAACGCCGTATATAAGTGCTCTGAAACGCGGAAGAAAGCAGAGTTAGAGAGTTCAAGAGTGCAGCGTTCAGAAGAGTTCCGGCCACGGATGACTGGCAGCCTACAGCGGGTGCCACATGAGTCTGCATTATCTTCAGTTAACCTTTTGGAGTCCTAGCAATACGACAAAATTTAACTTTAAAATCTTTCACATTATTATTAACCTTTATTATCACAGTAAACAACAAATTCAAGAAGAAATTGTCAGAAGTAAACAATCGTTTGTTTTAAGGCGAAGGTTTCAGTTTAGAATCACTTGGACATGCAGTTTTAAATATTCATCAATTCATATCATGTGTTTGAAAGCACATTCGCGTTTTTCCTAGATACAATCCCACATCTCAAAACTTCAATAAACGCACAACGCCTAAAACAAATTATAGGCCTAATTAACAAGAAAGAATGGGCCTAAAATTTAATAACTTTTGTATCACAACTACATACTGTCCCAGTGGTTTCATTTCGATAATACAAAAGCAGTAGTACAAACTCAAATTTACGTTACAATAACTTGCTTACTTTCTCTGTCAATAGTCTCAAAAGGACCACAACAAAAGAAAGAAACCGTATGTCAGAATCTACTACAATCACAGTCTCCTCGCCGACTATTGCTTTGGTCGCCGCTACAATCTACAATCGTAAACGTACACCGGGCAGAAACCACGAGGGCTCAAGTTGTTAAAGCTTGACTCTAATAGGACTTACAAAGCTTGCCTGTACGTACCTCTGGACTAGGGAAAACAGAGCTACTGGTTTTCATTAGTCTACATGTACCTATGGCTCTATATCAGCCCCACTGTGGCAAGTACTTTAACATAATGGTTCGATAAGAGCAATAGAATCTGTCACTTCCATGGTTCATGCTCCGCAGTACCATACATTACTTTGTACAACAGAATATTAATAAAGTTATGGGCCGGGATGTCCATTTGTTCTGGTAATTTATTGGAGAATCTAGCAAGCCGCAGCTATGTTTTACAAAGATGTTGTGAACTAGTGTCTATGCTCTTCTGCAGGTTCACTGCAAACACGAGAAGAAGCAATATAAAGCAGATCAGTAAGCCAAACAGGTGACGCATTTCCTTATGATTATCAAATCTGCCTCTTTCTGTACTGTCTCCAATCACAGAGAGCTGAAAAATATCAGCAAGGTCCCGTCACCGTTTCACTCCTGTACACAGCCAATCGTTACCAAGAAAGAGATGACATCAAATCCCGGGTAACCTGTGATGTGAGGAGAACTTCTAAGTAATGTATGTCACGCCTCACGTCGTGTTACGACACATGTGAGAGTATGATAATGAACGTGGAATTCCAGTCCTCCTAATACTACAAGGTAATCTTTGAAATGGCTCTCCTTAATATAGGCACCTGAACTACACAATGTTTCAACTTTCATCTAAATTCCCTAATTCACTTAAGCCGAGGGCCGAGATTGTCCCTTTGAAAGTGCACGGCGTTGTGCTCCGTCTCTGATGACCACGTCGTTGACGGCACCTCAAACCACAGTCCTCCTCCTTCCTTTCGTTTGTTCAAAAACCAGCTTAAAGTATACAGACTGATGCAGCTGGATTTTTGTGACCGACTGATGGAAGAAAAGAGAGAGGAGTGGGGAAAGGGAGCGGAGAGAGAGAGAGAGAGAGAGAGAGAGAGAGAGAGAGAGAGAGAGAAGAGGGTGAAGCAAGTGCTCCGAATGAGAACAAGGGCAAAAATACGGCCTACGAGAGAAGTTGTGTAATTAAAACTGCCAGCATTGTCATGCAGATGAACCAAGTTTTCCCTTTACGGCCGTCCTCTACTTCAGTGCCCAAATTCAAACGTAAAAATATTCTTCTTAATGAACTTTCTCAATAACAATCATTTTCTTCGAATAGTCATACGTAAATAATTTTCTAATAACCTATCCAACCTTGTTTCTCGACTCCCAGGATGATTTCCAGATCGAAAAAATCCAAATAAGCAGCACTGTATATTTATGTCTTTTACAGCCTCTTCACTGAACTGAGGTTTTAATACATAACATACACTATGTGATCAAAAGTATCCGGACGCCCCCAAAAACATACTTTTTCATATTAGGTGTATTGTGCTGCCACCTACTGCCAGGTACTTCATACCTCAGTAGGCATCCTGAGAGAGCGGAATGGGGAGCTCCGCGGAACTCACGGACCTCGAACGTGGTCAGGTGATTGGGTGTCACTTGTGTCATACTTGTAAACGCGAGATTTCCACACTCCTAAACATTCCTAGGTCCACTGTTTCCGATGTGATAGTGAAGTAGAAACGTGAAGGGACACGTACAGCACAAAAGCGTACAGGCCGACTTAATCTGTTGACTGACATAGACCGCCAACAGTTGAAGAGGGTCGTAATTTGTAATAGGCAGACATCTATCCAGACTATCACACAGGGATTCCAAACTGCATCAGGATCCACTGCAAGTACTATGACAGTTAGGCGGGAGGTGAGAAAACTTGGATTTCATGGTAGAGCGGCTGCTCATAAGCCACACGGCACGCCGGTAAATACCCAACGACGCCTCGCTTGGTTCAAAAAAATGTTCAAATGTGTGTGATATCTTATGGGACTTAACTGCTAAGGTCATCAGTCCCTAAGCTCACACACTACTTAACCTAAATTATCCTATGAACAAACACACACACAGCCATGCCCGAGGGAGGACTCGAACCTCCGCCGGGATCAGCCGCACAGTCTATGACTGCAGCGCCTGAGACCGCTCGGTTAATCCCGCGCGGCGCCTCGCTTGGTGTAAGGAGCCTAAACATTGGACGATTCAATAGTGAAAAAGCGTTGTGTCGAGTGACGAATCACGGTACACAATGCGGCGATCCGATGGCAGGGTGTGGGTGGTGGGTGTGGGTGGTAAAAATCTGAGGCGGTAGGTTATAGTTTTCAATGGAGGGGGCTTGCACCCCTTATTGTTTTGCGTGGCACTATGACAGCACAGGCCTATACTGATGTTTAATCACCTTCTTGCTTCCCACTGTTGAAGAGCAATTCGGGGATGGCGATTGTATCTCTCAACACCATCGAGCACCTGTTCTTAATGCACGGCCTGTGGCGGAGTGGTTACACGACAATAACATCCCCGTAGTGGACTGGCCTGCAAAGAGTCCTGAGCTAAATCCTATAGAGCACCTATGCGATATTTTGGAACGCCGACGTCGTCCCAGGCGTCACCGACCGACATCCATACCTTTCCTCAGTGCAGCACTCCGTGAAGAATGGGCTGCCATTCCCCAAGAAACATTCCAGCACCTGATTGCACATATGCCTGCGACAGTGGAAGCTGTCATCAAGGCTAAGGGTGGGCCAACACCATATTGAATTCCAGCATTACCGATGGAGGGCGCCACGAGCTTGTAAGTCATTTTCAGCCAGGTGTCCGGATACTTTTGACTACATAGTGTGCGTATTCTATTACTCAGTTTTACAAGCACTCGTTTCACAACATTTAATAAGTTTTAATAGCTTACCGCATCAGTGCAATGCAACCGTCATGCACTTCGTTTCGATTCCGGCGCTACGTCTTCAAGCAGGAACCAAAACGAAGGGAGTTGTCCGCTTTTTACTTACTGACAGAGCACGTTCCAAAAACGGCAACTCACCTGTAAAAATAAAGAAAATCTTGTTACAGGCATATTGCATACGAAACTGGTAGTAAAAACAAAACTTTATATTTTAACTAAAGTATCTTAAAAAAAATACACGCACATTAATTTTAAAGAGCAAGTAAAACAGGCTTATACATAAGGGATCTGAAGAGACAACAATAAAACCTGACTCAATTTATGGACCTCTGCACTCAACCAGGTTCACACAATAGACCCATCGAGGCTATGTGTTATTTTGATTTTACTGTTCTTATTACTAGCACTATTCTTTCTCTCAGAATGTGACTGATGCAGTCTTCCATTCCGTTCCATCTCGAGTCTCAGGCGCCATTTCTGCAAACCAGTTACGTAAGAGGACATGACGAATGTATGATACATATCCCGTACGCTTCTCTCGTCCGTTACTATCACCACTGCTCGATTAGGCAGCAAAGGGTCCAACAAATGTTCCACTATCCTGTTCTACACTCTGGAAAGACTCTCCAGCAGACACCTTTCTTCACCTATTCTCATGAGTCACTCGTCATTTCCCACCAAATCAGTCCGCTTAATTCGTAATATCCCCGCTCCCTCACCACCATGCAACATTGCATTTTAAAAGGGCTCAGTTTCTTTTTGCTCCAGTTTCTCACTGCCGTTTTAGTTCCTCACAAACTAGTCGCTTGGTGAAGGCCGTTCGTTCCACAGAACAACTAATCATTATTTCCACCATTCTTGTAGAACCTCGACCACTGCCCCGTTTCTAACCACCTCACTGTTGACAGATGTCCTAATTCAGTCTTCCCTCTATTATTTTCGATCAGTTACACACCCAAATTGTAATGTCAGAACCTGTTACATAAGTCATAGGGAAACATCTAGGACAAGAAGAAGATACTTTTTTTAATTTTTTTAAGGACCTATCCTCTCCTTTCGAGGGTAGACTGATACGGTTGTTAAAAACTCTACGAATGTGTAAAATTTCATTAAACCGGATGACTAGTGGAAAGCCAGATATCCATAGCAATTTTGATCCACTCCTCCTAAAAATAGCGTAGCACATTTCGAGCTAACAACAAATTTCACGTTCACGTTACCAACGGAATCTGCATTCTGATTACAGGGCCCTATAGATTTTTCACGGAAAAAGGTCGTCCTTTATACTTATGACAGCCAAGTTGTTACGCAGATAAGCGGGCAGTGTGCTGTCCTGAAGTGTTATCCGACGTGTATCGTTGAAATTACACTGTTTAAACAGTCTTCAGCCACACACGCGGCACATTTCCCGGCCGTTTTCGGCAAATGTTTCACAGCAAACGTTGTCTTACGTTAAAGAAAAACGCGGTTTCAGTACATTGGTAACCAAGACAGATGTAAGCATCAATTGTGAACCAAAAAAGTCATTTCACTACATCTATCACTTGGCGAAAAAACATTTTTTCGAAATAATGAACTGTTTAAGTTGTCTGTGGCCTTATCCCCTTGCCGCCGCCCCCCCCCCTCCCCAAATTACGCGGGAACCTTAATGTAAGATCCATGAGAGTGTACTGATGGCTTCTTCGTCATCGAATATTGTGCAGTTCGAGAAACCTCTAACACTCTCAGTGAATCGTCATGGACAGCTTTACGAGAAAATGACTTAGCAATGTTGACTGCTGCAGATGGCACCGTTTTTACGATAGCTCAGGCTGTTTCGATTGTGAACAATGCGCCACATAAATTTTCACTTTATAGTGCTTAAAGGCAGTGAAACCACGCTGTCTTAGTCAACGGTATGTTCGAACATAATTTCTCCGTGTCAGCATTATACTCTAATATTCCTTCCTTTTCTTCCAACGTGTGATCGAACGTGCTCAGCTAGTTATTGAAGAAGATGCAGTTAATAAACTTTGAATACGAACCAAGATGCAACTCGTTGTCCTCTGTAAAAACAAAGCTTCTTAGAGGAAAAGGATGGCCATATGCGAGTAGCACTCGCTCTCTGAGGGTTTCGTACTAACTTAATACAGACAGTTCATCCATTCGGTGAATCGAGAATCTCAACGATTTTTGTCCGTGAGCGACATTCATACAGCCAAAATATCTGTCCCAAGAATTCCAAGACAGTCGAGAATGTTTTAATCTTATGTTTGAAGTCGGATAGGAAATGAAGAAAGAAATATTTTTTGTGTGATAGAATTACATATTAACAATTTCCTGACTTTTTCCTTTAGTTGTACCGTGAAACCTAGCTTTGTGCCAAATTTTACGATTCTGGGTCAACGAGAAATTCCCTGCAGGTTTTAACGAGTGAACTCTTCATTTGTGTGGTTTATATTGTCCGTAGTTCCTTAATATTCCAGAGGGTATTTTTTCACCATTCGCGTTTCGCTTTATAGAGTTAAAGCATCATCAGGGGTCTGTAATTAAGGTGATTTACAATTTGATATGTTTTTAAGGTCGAAAAACGCTATGTTGGTTTTTAGTTACGATGATTTTGGCTTGGTTTCTCCTATATCGAGAAATGCATTCTACTGCTGTACCTTTGGTGTCTCTTTTCATTAGACACTGATACTTGCGGTCTAATTTTTCGTTGCTCTGCAGAAATATTCATTTCTTCCATTTACACAGCACAAATTTTCGCACACCACTGTTTACTGTTTATTTCTGTACCGCTAAGTTTGTATTGTGCTTTGGAGTGTTGCCAACATAAAATTGCCGCTAGTTTGTTTTTGACCTACACTTTTTTTTAGTTAATTGTATGTCTCTTATTGAATTTGGTTGTGTTGCTGAGTATTTATATGCTGGCAATCAGAAGTGCTAAGTGACAAGTGACGCTCTCTTAAATGCAAACTCAAACTAGCCGCAGAATCAGAAACAGGCTGCCATCACACACATGTCAAACAGACTGAACAAAATCCCTCTAAACACTTCTGATTACCAAAAAGAGCTGGCCATTATAAAACAAACAGCATTAAAAATGGACACAAAGAAACACTGGTAGACTAACTAAACAGAAAACTACAGATACAAATAATGGAAAGAACTAACGAAACCACACAAACACACACAACCTGCACTGCCACAAAAAGGAATGAAAGGCACACAATGACCTATCACAACAAATTCACGAATAAAATACGTAACATGTTTAAAAAAAAACAAGGCAAAACATTGCTTACAAAACAAACAACTCAATAAAAAACACATCCCAAAACTGTAATCAAAACTAGACAGATACCAACAATCTGGTATCTATCAACTCACTTGCAGAGATTGTGAAAAAAATACATTGGAATGTCTGGCATTACATTCGACACAAGATATAAAGAACACATTTAAATACGGGACAAGGCATTCAATATTTACAGAGCATCTAAAACAAGAATACCATACACCAAACAATACTGAAAGGGTATGAACATCATAAGGATCAGTGAAGACAGACACCATCTTCCTTTCCAAGAAAATTTCCACATACACAAAACATTAACACAAAATAAACAGTTGCTCAGTGAGCAAGTAAATATTGGAAACCAGGCACTATAAAAATAATTGAAAAAATTACATGAAAAAGAAAACAGCGTTCCACAAGCTGCGGCATCGTCGCGAATAAAACAGTGATCCGTATATGCAATAAGTTTTTCTTTACTTTACGTCTATGGTCACAAACTTCTTGTTAACAGATTACCGGTTTCGGTCTATAATGACCATCATCAGATCTGTTTCATAAAAAAAAAAACAAAGTCCTAATGGACTGCAGCCATGAAAGAGCGTTTTCCATCCTTCACCCTCTCCCACCTAACCCCCGCCTCCTGCTAACTTAATTTAATTTCTTGCTACTCACCCTTCTCCTCAAACTCACGTTCCGTCACACTACTATGCATTTACTCGTCATTGCTTCTCCCTCCCTCAACAAAAAATTCCATACATCATCATTACTCATTTACTAATCTTACACAGTATATAATTACACAGCAACACAACTAAATAGAATAACACACATACAATTAACTAAAAAAAAGTGTAGGCCAAAGACAAATTAGTGGCAATATTACGTTGGCAACACTACAAAGCACAGTACATACTTAGAAGGATAAAAATAACGACTAAAAAGTGGCATGCGAAAAAGTGTTCTGTATAAAACGTAAGAAATGCGTAGCTTTGCAGAGCAACGAAACATTACAGAACAAATATTAGTGTCTAAGGGAAAAAAAAAAAACACCAAGGGTGTGCTAGCAGACGGCATTTCCCGATGTAGGTGAGAAACCAAGCAGAAATCACCGTAAGTAAAACCTATATATCGCTAACTAACTGTTTTTCGATCTTAAGAACAAATCAAATAATAAATATCCTTAATTACAGACCGCTGATGCCTTACCACAATGAAGCGAAACGCGTATGGAGAAAAAAAACATGTATTTCTGGTAACTGCAATTATAAAACGAAAATATCCTCAGGAAATTAATGAGTGAGTTGGCAAGTATCAAAATAAGTGACACAAATGGCCGTATGTATCTTTCGACTGCATTGACTTAAAAGCTTCAATTTTTTACACTGAAAAGGAGAAACGGGGCTTTTAACAGTCCGACAGACAGACAGACAACAAAAGGATCCTATACGGATTCTGTTTTTACCGATCGATGTACGGAACCCTATAAACAACCACAAGCAAAAATAAAAAATGGCGAAATACGATGTGACACAATGCAACATCTACTAACGATGCACTTTCTGTGCTCGAAACTAATTATGAAGTGTGAAAAGAGAGGTTGTACTTGTTTCTTTGTGTCGACGCCAAGTCTCTCAATTAACATTCTGGACGCCTTTTATTTCTTTCTTAGAACGATTACGTTAATGAATTTGCATGTTTTGTTTATGGACGCATCCAGTTACACGTGTTTCTATTGCTTATATTGGCACAGAACTACAATTAACGGATGAGTAAAACAGGTATCTTTTTTGGTGTGGAGCAGTGCGTAACATATTTTTCTCGCTTTGCCATCGGTAAGGCTCCAGTCCGGTGTGAGAGGTAAGGCCACAATGTCTACAGTACATCGTGATTCAAAGGTAAAGAACAGATTTCAATTTACAGACGAACTGTGAAAGATAGAAACACATTCCACATGTCACTGGATAGAAAAAGTTTCGAAGTTTCATGTTCGCAAAGACACTAAAAGATACGCTCAACATTAACACCATGCGTTGCTTGACAATCATCAAAATTGTAGACTATTTCATTGTATCCATGAGTCGACAGGTGTCTGTTCACTGAATCGACAGCTTCAACAAATCGATTGCTCAGATCTTGAAGAGAAGCTGCCATAGTTGGGACATAGACTATCTTTTATGTACCAGCACAGGAAAAGATCGCAAGGTGTGAGGTCTAGTAACCTGGGCGGTCACAAGCAGTCTACAATATCTTGTTGTCCATCTCTTCCAATCCAACCTTGTGGTATGGTGTAGTTAAGATAACGCCGCACCTCAAGGTGGAAGTGGGGCTGCGCCGTCATACATAAAATTGAAATCACTGGAATCTTCGTTAAGTTCAGGAAACAACCGATTTTGCAGCGTGTCCAGATATGACAATCCTGTTGCAGTTTCCTCTGCAAAAACGAAATGTCCATAAACTTTGTGAACAGAAAAGACACAACACACATTCATTTTCTGTGATTCTGTTTCACGTTCGACGGTTGACGCACGGATTATGTGACCGCAAATGCTTACGCTGTAACAGTTTACTTTACCCGATAGATGAAACGATTAGTCCGAAAAGATGAGTCGTTCGGGAAAAGTGTCCTCTCCCATATTCTGGAGAACTAAAGTGCAAAATTCGTAGCTTCTGTTACGGTCACCGGGATGCAATTTCTGCAGTAACTGCAACTTCTAAAAGGCTTCATATCTCGCTGTAGTTTCAGAGTACGCCACACCGTTGTTTGAGAAAGTTGAAATTCCTGGCCTGCACTCTTCTGAATACCCAAGGGCTCCTTGTGAAGGCGTCTCGGATATCGACATTTTCATCGAACGTGCGTGGCCGACAAGTGCTCTTCCCTTTGTATATCCAACCAACTTCCAAACAGATGACCTCAGCAGTTTGGTCCCTTAGGAATTCACACACATTGAACACAACCTCCAAGATTTTTCGTGTGCGTTATAAATCTGCATGTGCAGAGGTGGTTTCTTGCTGAACCGATGGCGGAACGCAGGTTGCACTTGAACAATGGATCGACTTCCCGCAAATTCGCCATGGCGCTACAAACAAACAACAGAGCAGCGGTGTTACTACACTACTGGCGATTAAAATTGCTACACCACGAAGATGACGTGCTACAGACGCGAAATTTAACCGACAGGAAGAAGATGCTGTGATATGTAAATGATCAGCTTTTCAGAGCATTCACGCAAGGTTGGCGCCGGTGGCGACACCTACAACGTGCTGACATGAGAAAAATTCCCAACCAATTACTCCTATACAAACAGCAGTTGGCCGGCGTTGTCTATTGAAACGCTGTTGTGATGCCTCGTGTAAGGAGGAGAAATGCGAACCATCAACGTTTCCAACTTTGATAAACGTCGGATTGTAGCCTATCGCGGTTGCGGTTTATCGTATCGGGACATTGCTGCTCTCGTTGGTCGAGATCCAATGACTGTTAGCAGAATATGGAATCGGTGGGTTCAGGAGGGTAATACGGAACGCCGTGCTGGATCCCAACGGCCTCGTATCACTAGCAGTCGAGATGACAGGCGTCTTATCCGCATGATTGTAACGGATCGCGCAGCCACGTCTAGATCCCCGAGTCAAAAAGATGGGGACGTTTGCAAGATAACAACCATCTGCACGAACAGTTCGACGACGTTTGCAGCAGCATGGATTATCAGCTCGCAGACCGTGGCTGCGGTTACCCTTGACGCTGCAACACAGTCAGGAGCGCCTGCGATGATGTACTCAACGACGAACCTGGGTGCACGAATGGCAAAACGTCATTTTTTCGGATGACTCTAGATTCTGTTTACAGCATCATGATGGTCGCATCCGTGTATGGCGACATCGCAGTGAACGCACATTGGAAGCGTGTATTTGTCATCGCCATACTGGCGTATCACCCTGCGTGATGGTATGGGGTACCATTGGTTACACGTCTCTGTCACCTCTTGTTCACATTGACGGCACTTTGAACAGTGAACGTTACATTTCAGATGTGTTACGACCCGTGCCTCTACCCTTCATTCGATCCCTGCGAAACCCTACATTTCAGCAGCATAATGCACGACCGCATGTTGCGGGCCTTTCTGGATACAGAAGATGTTCGACTGCTGCTCTGGCCAGCACATTCTCCAGATCTCTCACCAATTGAAAACGGCTGGTCAATGGTGGCCGAGCAACTGGCTCGTCACAATACGCCAGTCACTACTCCTGATGATCTGTGATATCTTGTTGAAGCTGCATGGGCAGCTGTACCTGTGCACGCCATCCACGCTCTGTTTGACCCAATGCCCAGGCGTATCAAGGCCGTTATTATGGCCAGAGGTGGTTGTTCTCGGTACTGATTTCTCAGGATCTATGCACCCAAATTGCGTGAAAATGTAATCACGTCAGTTCTTGTATAATATATTTGTCCAATGAATACCTGTTTATTATCTGCATTTCTTCTTGGTGTAGCAAATTTAATGGCCAGTAGTGTACTTTGGACCTTCCTCTATCCAGTGACATGCGCAATATGTTTCTGTTTCATATAGTTTGTATGTAATGAACAATTTAAACGTGTTCTTTTTTTAAAAAAATCCTCCTGTACGTTACGAGCGTCCAGTGCATTTTGTGTTCAGTATTCCTCGCGTTATCGCTGGGTGTTGCGTTATCCTCAACGGTGGCTGTAAAAACAGATATCTACTCACCTGGCTATAAGCACAGCCATGTGTTAACTATGACGCCCCCACCAACAAAGCGCTGTTGCAGAAAGTGCCTGCAGCATGACACAATGAACTACAGCGCGCTTCCGTGGAGGAATAAGCTTGTGAAACGGAAACGTCGACTCGTTAAGAGCGCGTGGGCAAATTCCGAGATGTCGCAGCGCGCAGGCTGCTCCTGAAAGAGGACACCTGGCGGCGGGTGCCCCGCCAGTGTTACGTTACGTTCGTTTCAGATTCCCACGGACTGGGAACTTCTGCGAACAAAACGAGTGTCAGCGCGCTTTGTGCCTGTTAGCCGAGCAGTGTGAGAATCGGGCTGTCGGGCGAGAAAAGTCGGCGCGTCCTCTAAGGCCGCGCCAATTCTCGAGCCCCGGGCGAAAGCAGACCGACAGTGTGTGACTTGCCACCAAGCACGGAAACAGAAGCTCCACATCGTACACTTCTCAGAGGTGGAAGCCGCCGAATAACTGCGATCCCCGCGCAAGGAGAATTAGGAGCGGCTTTCATGTGTGTTAGCCGACTCTACCGACACAATAACCAAAATTGATACATGCGCTACATTATTCTTACACAGGCTGCCCTAGGAGGTATGGTCAATATTCACAGTTACGGCGCGAAAGCGCTCTTGAAGAAATAGATTTCATATGGATACAAGCACCATTCGGAATGGTTTCCGAGTTAGAACATATTTAATTTACGAGGGCAAGCTGTGAGTACCGGTCGTGAGTCGCGCTTCGGTAGCTCAGATGGTAGAGCACTTGCCCGCGAAAGGCAAAGGTCCTGAGTTCGAGTCTCGGTCGGGGACACAGTTTTAATCTGCCAGGAAGTTTCATATCAGCGCACACTCCGCTGCAGAGTGAAAATCTCATTCTGGAATGCTGATTTGGTTCAAAATGGTTCAAATGGCTCTGAGCACTATGGGACTTAACGTCTGAGGTCATCAGTCCCCTTGAACTTATAACTACTTAAACCTAACATAACCTAAGGACATCACACATATCCATGCCCAAGGCAGGATTCGAACCTGCGACCGTAGCGGTCGCGCGGTACCGGACTGAAGCGCCTAGAACAGCTCTGCCACTCCGGCCGGGCGCCCTCATCATAGAGCATCACGGAATTTTTGACCTCAAAAGGCATCCCTGTTTTACCACAGCCCACCTATTCACTTGACCTGGGTCACTGTGACGTTTTTCTTTTCAGTAAATTGAAAAATATCTTAAGAGCATACCATTTTGGGTCTCTCTGGAACATCCCAAAGAAGCCTTCCAGCGCTGTGGAAATTACTCCGCCGGTGTATATCTGTCGAAGCGAACAGCTTTGAAGGGGACAATACTGTTGTTTGAAAAAAAATCTTTGTTAGATAAAGAATCAGTCTCATTATTTTTATCACACACTTCATAGCCTTGCGGAAGTGAAACATGAATAGCAAACATTTAAGACACGAAGAGAATAGCAACTTTATATTTTATTGAAGTAGCCATTAAACAGTTATAGCCATTTGTAATGGCAATATTCATTTTTAATTTCGCGTGGAAGTGTCTGACTCGACAGAGTTGGGAATCCTGTCTATCAATAAAACCGTTGTTGGATTTCTTGCAATGGTTTCTTTGTCACTTCGTACATGCGCCATTACATGTCTGCGGTACGAGATTCGTAATCGATAGATCTGTAGTGTGCTGTGCTGTGGCCTGAGTCGCGGTCGGTGCCCGGCGGGAGGGTTTAGCGTCAGCGTCGGGGCGGCCATTAGCATGCAAATTGCTCGCAGGTCGCGCCGCTGCCAGGTGTCGCCTCTGCTCCAGGAATTTCGCCACACGCGCCCGCCATTCGCGAATCCTAGCAGCGAGACACGCGCGCTAGCTTCACCCTTCATTCGCCATTAGAGCACAAATGTAACTGAGGCGAGTATCAGATTGAGTGTGACTCTTCAGTGACTGATTACACCCTTTTAAACATAATCTTAAACTTCTCAAACAAACCAGTTCATCCGCTTACGTATTTCGTGTTGTTGCAAGTTTCGGATAGAGTCAAAAGCAGTAAATATATATAAGGGGTGATCACAAAGTTGTTTTTTTTTCACAGAGGAAGTGAAACATTTATTTAATAATTTTATTTTATCGTTATACTAGCCTTTATCCCAAGTATTTGTCATCATATGTGTAAGACTGAATATGTTCACTGAACACACCTCTTCCTCCCTCTGACTGTTGGTCACATCAACCTCCACTTCTACCTGTCTAACTAATCCTCCCCAATCTCTACAGCTACTCATCTCCTCCTCCCACTCTCTCTGACAATATCTTCCTCCCTCACCCTTTCCACAATACACTCCTCCCGTCCCCTTTGCCCTTATGCTCCTCGCGTCCTCTCCACCTCCACATCCCCCTTGCCACCTGTCCACTTCCTCTCTACATCTTCCACCAGTGTTTAGCATCCCCTCCCCTCTCTCTGTCAATTTCCTCCTCCCATTCACTCTGTCCAGCTCTATATATCTCAACCCATCCCCTGCCATGCTCATTGGCACATGTGGTCACTCCAATACAATTCAATATAATAGGCCAATACTACTCCCAAGAGATGCCTTTCATGCAAGGCAGCCTACATGTTTGAGGCCAGAAAACGGTTTCTTGCCCCAGACATGTAGGCTGGGCTGCAAAGCAGGTTGATTTGGCACACTGATACTGCTCCCAGACAACACATCTGCTGCACAGGGCAGCCTGTACACCAGGGGTTGGAAAAAAAGTTTTTGCCTGTACCTCTGCTCCTAATGGAAATGCGAGGTTGTATACCCCACAGTGCTAATACTCGTTAGGCCTGGTTGAAATCGATCCAGAAGTTTGGGAGGAGATCTCAAACATAAACATACACAATCTGCTATATATATATATGGTGTACCATAACTAATGGCGTAAATGCACACAGTTGAAAGTACACGATACTAGAAGGAAAAAAGTCTCAGGGAACAAAGAGTCGAAAACGCATACCTTAATAGCTACGAGCAATTCTTCATCTTCGATACTGTGAAGCAAATCTCTTCTACTGCAAGTTCTTTATTTTCCACTTTTTTGGAGGTAGTAGTATGGGCCAATACAAGAAAAAATATCCAGTAAACATGTGCTCCAAAATGCATACCTTAAGAGCTATGACCACGTGCTCATCTTCACCACTTGGAAACCCAACTCTTCTAATGAACAATTGCTCTTAACTTTTAAGGTATGGAAACGTTCACTGGACATTTTTTCTTATTTTGGTCCCTACTACTACTTCCCAAAATATGGAAAGCAAAGACATTGCAGTAGAAGAGATTTGCTTCACAGTATCGAAGATGAAAAATTGCTCGTTGCTCTTAAAGTGTGCATTTTCGACCCTATGTTTACTGAGACGTTTTGCTTCTAGTATCGTGTACTTTCAACTGTACGTGTTTACACCATTAATTATGATACGTTCTATATTTATATAACAGACTCTTATAGCAACAGGTTTTGGTTGTCAACAAACTGAAATGCACAGAGTACATTGGACTGCAATGTGATAAATTATAAACTAACATTTACAAAAAAAATATATTAATTACACATCAGGTTAATTTTCTAACATTGACATGATATTTAACTACTTAGTGATTTTTTAAGTATTGCAATGAAATGTGTGTGTGTAGCATACTATGGTATGTTGATAAGTTTTGCTTTTGGACTGTCTAACTACAATCGAATGAAACACAATTTTCTTGCCATACGCGTTTCGTCTTTATTCTTTACAAGGCGTCTTCAGCGGCAGGTTCTATGGATGATGTTCTACATGTTGTGTTTTTGTGCCATTTTTGGAGCTGTTCTTCTTCTTATAATTGCCATTTGAGGTTTTATTTTCCAGACTGCACAGCACTAGGAACTGAACACTTGTTTTGATGCTATGCTTTGGGTTGTGTTCAAGCACTAAAACATAGCATCTAAAGAAGTGTTCAGTTCATAGTGCTGTAAAGTCTGGAAAACACTCAAACGGCAATTATAAGAAGAAGAAGAGTGAAACTTCCTGGCAGATTAAAACTGTGTGCCGGACCGAGACTCGAACTCGGGACCTTTGCCTTTTGCGGGCAAGTGCTCTACCAACTGAGCTACCCAAGCACGACTCACGCCCCGTCCTCACAGCTTTACTTCTGCCAGTACCTCGCCTCCTACCTTCCAAACTTTACAGAAGCTCTCCTGCGAACCCTGCAGAACTAGCATTCCTGAAAGAAAGAAGAAGAGTGTTAAAAATGGAACAAAAACACAACACGTAGAACATCATCCACAGAATCTGCCACTGAAGATGCCTTGTATAGGCGAAACGCGTATCGCACGAAAATAATGTTTCATTCAGTTGTCATTAGAAGGTCCAAAAGTAAAAATTATCGATATAGCGTAACATCACAAACAACTGTCCAGTATGTGGAATTACTGGACAGGAGATCCCATCTGGGATGTTCAGCTGCCTGGTGCAAGTTTTTTTATTTGACGCCACTTCGCTTCCTTGTGCATCAATGATGATGAAGAAATCACACACACCAATCCCCGAGTGGAGAAAATCTCCGACCTGGCTGGGAATCGAACCTGGGGTCACATAATTGAGAACCAGGAATGCTAACCTCAAGCCCACAAAATGCTGACTGTTTAGTATTCATTTATACAATTTCACATTTCATTTCAGTCATCGAAGACTGATGTGGCACATACTACCACATATTTCAATTTGTTTTGTTTCATACTTTTATTTGCTCTACACAGATATCATGAATTGGTTGGTAGCCAAATTGGGTTACAATAACAAAATAAATACAGGTATCTGCGTCTCATGCACTTCCTAAAATATATAACATCTGTCGGCAATCACCTACTAAAAATGTAACCTTAAACTTTTAATTATTACCTCGACAAAAATCCTTCCCTACACATTCACACTTCAAAGCAACCAACCACCTCAACCAGCTCATCCTTTGTTTCGCAAATGCCTGCTACGCAACGGTTTCTCCATCCGAGGAAAGAGGAAGACGTCATACTATGCTACAGGGGATGGCCGAGAAAATGTAAACATTACGAACACAATACATTACCATGCCTAATACGGCGTAGAAAAACAGTTAGCATTCAAAATAGCTTCCAGTCGCCTCGGAATGGATAAGTAAAGGCCCTGTATCGTTTTAAAGAGAATCTTATGCCATCTTCCCTGCAGCATAATGGCACGTTAAGATAACGATGATGGTTCAAATGGCTCTGAGCGCTATGGGACTTAACATCTGAGGTCATCAGTCCCCTAGAACATAGAACTACTTAAACCTAATTAACCTAAGGACATCACACACATCCATGCCCGAGACAGGATTCGAACCTGCGATCGAAGTGGTCGCGCGATTCCGGACTGAAGCGCCTAGACAACTATGACGGAGGTGGATAGTGATCAGGTACCCTCCTCTCCAAAGAAGACCACCAAGGCTCAATAATATTGTGATCTCGTGCCTGTGCTGATTGGTTGGTTTGATGTTTAAAGGGACCAAACTACATGGTCATCGGTCCCTTGTTCCATCGAACTAAGTCCCTGGGATAAAACGGAAAACATACAGGACACACCACATGAGTTCGAGATGGACAAAAAGACACAAAGCTGAATACACTAGAGACAACAGACGACAAGAAAAGCACAGACAGACAAGAAACAGGCAGAAGAGCTTAAAACAGTAGAGCAGATGTCCTGGGCTGGCTGATCGGGAGGTTAAAAAAGGATGAGCCAGCCACTCTGCAACACATTAAAATCTCTAACCTGAAAGTACTTGGGTAGAAAGTACAGGGAAACAAAGTACAGGAACTAAAACTTAAATTGAAGCTGTGCTGGATACGGGAGGAGCGACAATTCATACTCGTTCTCAGAACACCAATCCTGTATGGAACAGGGGCCCTGTCGTTTTCGAAGACATTATCACAAATGGGGGACAAACAGTATACCACGGGATGGACCTGATCAGCCAAAATGGTCACAAAACCCTTGACAGTAATGGAACTTCCAGAGTAACCACGGAGCCTATTGAATACCACGATACATCTGCCCAAATCATCACCGAGTTCCAACCAAGTTTCACTCTCGGGACGTACGCTCAGCCGCCAGAAGCTGGAAGAAGTGTGGAGCAAGACTCATCCTACAAAATGACCTCCTTCCATTGCGTCATAGTTCAGGCTTTATGGTTTCGGCATCAAGTTTTCCTGTTACGGGCAATTTAATCACTGATGAATGGTTCAAATGGCTCTGAGCACTATGGGACTTAACATCTATGGTCATCAGTCCCCTAGAACTTAGAACTACTTAAACCTAACTAACCTAAGGACATCACACACATCCATGCCCGAGACAGGATTCGAACCTGCGACCGTAGCGGTCACGCGGTTCCAGACTGAAGCGCCTAGAACCGCACGGCCACACCGGGCGGCACTGATGAGTGGTTTTGGGATTCCAGCTTGGCCTGCAATTCCCTGCTTGTGACCCTCCCTTTGTAATCCAAACAATTCGGTTATCTTGGTTATAGAAGCACCCATGCACGAGCACGAAGAATTCCTTCAAGTTAGAATGCACTTAGTTCCGACATAATGCATTCATGACTTCACAGAACGCTGTTCTGACCACGAATGACACTTGCAGACGTGTTGTCAGATGCCCTTCCTGGTCAAATACAACAGCGCAACCCGCAGGTTTAGGTCTGCATTTATGTTCAAGCATGAATTTCTCGCAGTGTTTCCATATTTTTGTCTAACCCATGTAGATGTAGAACCAATCCAATGGCGTTTTGAATGTCGTTTGCTAACTGTTTTGTAAATACAGTACATAGCAATATCCCGAACACAATGAGTAATTTTCCATTATACGTGTTATTCGTTTAGCAGTGCAGTCTCGGGACTACCATTAGTCCAGATACACTGAGAAGCAACGGAAAAAGCATGCCAAATTCAGAACAACGCAAAATCCCCAAGACTGGCTAAATTTCACGGAAGCTCGAAATTTAGTGCGGACGTCAATGCGAGATGCTTTCAATAGTTTCCACAATGAAACATTGTCTCAAACTATGGTAGAAAACCCAAAGAGATTCTGGTCGCATGTAAAGTACACCAGTAGCAAAAAACAGTCAACATCGTCACTGTGCGATAGCGATGGAAATGTTACCGATGATGGTGCCACTAAAGCGGAGTTACTAAATACAGTTTTTCGTAATTCCTCCACGAAAGAAGACGAAGTAAATATTCCAAAATTCCAAACTAGAACAGCTGTTAGCATGAGTAGCATAAAAGTAGATAGGTGTTGCGAAACAACTCAAATCACTTAAGAAAGGCAAGTCTTTCGGTCCAGATGGTATACCAATCAGGTTCCTTTCAGAGTACGCAGACACAATAGCGCCCTTCTTAGCAATCATAAACAACCGCTCACTTTACGAAAGGTCTATTCCTAAAGACTGGAAAGTAGCACAGGTCACACCAATATTCAAGAAAGGAAATAGGAGTAATCCATTGAATTACAGACCCATATCACTGACCTCAATTTGCACTACGATTTTGGAGCATATACTGTACTCGAACATTATGAATCACCTTGAAGAAAGTGACTTATTGATACATAACCAACACGGGTTCAGAAAATATCGTTCTTGTGCAATGCAGCTAGCTCTTTACTCCGATGAAGTAATGAGTGCTGTCGACGAGGGAACTCAGATCGATTCCACATTCCTGGATTTCCGGAAGGCTTTTGATACCGTTCCTCACATGCGACTATTAATCAAATTGCGTACATATGGAGTATCGTCTCAGTTGTGTGGATTCGTGATTTTCTGTCAGAGAGGTCACAGTTCGTACTGATAGACGGCAAATCATGGAGGAGAACAGAAGTGATCCGCAAGGTAGTGTCATACGTCCTCTGCTGTTCCTGATTTACATAAATGATCGAGGCGATAATCTGAGCAGCCCCCTTCGATTGTTTGCAGATGACGCTGTAATTTACCATCTAGTAAAAGCATCAGACGATCAATTCCAATTACAAAATGATCTAGAGAGAATTTCTGTATGGTGCGGAAAGTGGCAGTTGGCACTAAACAAAGAAAATTGCGAGGTCATCCACATGGGTACTAAAAGAAATCCGATAAATTTTGGGTATACGATAAATCGCACAAATCTAAGGGCTGTCAATTCAACTAAATACCTAGGAATTACAATTACGAGCAACTTAAATTGGAAAGACCACATAGATAATATTGTGGGGAAGGCGAAACAAAGACTGCGCTTTGTTGGCAGAACACGTGGAAGATGCTACAAACCCACTAAAGAGAAAGCCTACATTCTACATCTACATCTACATTGATACTCCGCAAGCCACCCAACGGTGTGTGGCGGAGGGCACTTTACGTGCCACTGACATTACCTCCCTTTCCTGTTCCAGTCGCGTATGGTTCGCGGGAAGAACGACTGTCTGAAAGCCTCCGTGCGCGCTCTAATGTCTCTAATTTTACATTCGTGATCTCCTCGGGAAGTATAAGTAGGGGGAAGCAATATATTCGATACCTCATCCAGAAACGCACCCTCTCGAAACCTGGCGAGCAAGCTACACCGCGATGCAGAGCGCCTCTCTTGCAGAGTCTGCCACTTGAGTTTATTAAACATCTCCGTAACGCTATCACGGTTACCAAATAACCCAGTGACGAAACGCGCCGCTCTTCTTTGGATCTTCTCTATCTCCTCCGCCAACCCGACCTGGTACGGATCCCACACTGATGAGCAATACTCAAGTATAGGTCGAACGAGTGTTTTGTAAGCCACCTCCTTTGTTGATGGACTACATTTTCTAAGCACTCTCCCAATGAATCTCAACCTGGTACCCGCCTTACCAACAATTAGTTTTATATGATCATTCCACTTCAAATCGTTCCGTACGCATACTCCCAGATATTTTACAGAAGTAACTGCTACCAGTGTTTGTTCCGCTATCATATAATCATACAATAAAGGATCCTTCTTTCTATGTATTCGCAATACATTACATTTGTCTATGTTAAGGGTCAGTTGCCACTCCCTGCACCAAGTGCCTATCCGCTGCAGATCTTCCTGTATTTCGCTACAATTTTCTAATGCAGCAACTTCTCTGTATACTACAGCATCATCCGCGAAAAGCCGCATGGAACTTCCGACACTATCTACTAAGTCATTTATATATATTGTGAAAAGCAATGGTCCCATAACACTCCCCTGTGGGACGCCAGAGGTTACTTTAACGTCTGTAGACGTCTCTCCATTGATAACAACATGCTGTGTTCTGTTTGCTAAAAACTCTTCAATCCAGCCACACAGCTGGTCTGATATTCCGTAGGCTCTTACTTTGTTTATCAGGCGACAGTGCGGAACTGTGTCGAACGCCTTCCGGAAGTCAAGAAAAATAGCATCTACCTGGGAGCCTATATCTAATATTTTCTGGGTCACTTGTCCGTCCTCTGCTGGAATATTGCAGCGCGGTGTGGGATCTTTACCAGGGAGGACTGACGGAGGACATCGAAAAAGTGCAAATAAGGGCAGCTCGTTTCGTATTATCGCGCAATAGGGGTGAGAGTGTCACTGATACGATACGCGCGCGAGTGGAGGTGACAGTCACTGAAACAAAGGCGGTTTTCTTTGCGGCGAGATCTATTTAGAAAATTTCAATCACCAACTTTTTCTTCCGAATGCGTAATTTTTTTTTTTTACACCCACCTACGTAGGGAGAAATGATCATCATAATAAAATAAGAGGAAATCAGAGCTCGAACGGAATGAGTTAGCGGTCCCTTTTTCCGACGCGCCATTCGAGAGTGGAATGGTAGAGAAGTAGTATGAAAATGGTTCGATGAACGCTCTGCCAGGCACTTAAGTGTGAATTGCGGAGTGACGATGTAGATGACAAGTCATTGGATAGCGATATGCCTACATACAGATGGCGGTAATATCGCCTACACGATGTATAAAAAGACAGTGTATTGGCGGAGCTGTCATTTGTACTCAGGTGATTCACGTGAAAAGGTTTCCGACGTTGTTATGGCCGCACGACGGGAATTTGAATGCAGAATTGCAGTTGGAGCTTGACTCACGGGACGTTCGAACTCCGAAATCGTTAGGGGATTCAATAGCTCGAGATTCACAGTGTCAAGAGTGTGCCTATAATACCACATTTCAGGTATTACCTCTCACAGTGGTCGACAGCCTTCACTTAACGACCGAGAGCAGTGGCGTTTGTGTAGAGTTGTCATTGTTAACAGACAAGAAACATTGCTTGAAATACCCGCAGAAATCAGTGAGAGTTGTACGACGAATTTATCCATTACGACAGACCGGCGAAATTTGACGTTAATGGGCTACGGCAGCACACACCGACGCAAGTGCCTTTGCTAGCAGCACGACATCGCCTGCAGCGCCTCTCATAGGCTCGTGACCATATCGGTTGGATCCTACACAAGTGGAAAACAGTGGCCTGGTGAGACGAGTCCGACTTCAGTTAGTAAGAGCTGACGGTAGGGTTCCACAATGGTGCAGACCCCACGAAGCCTTGGACCCAAGTTGCCAACACGGCACTCTGCAAGCTGGTGGTGGCTCCATTATGGTTTGGACTGTGTTTACATCGAATGGACTGTTCAAATGGCTCTGAGCACTATGGGACTTAACTTCTGAGGTCATCAGTCCCCTAGAACTTAGAACTACTTAAACGTAACTAACCTAAGGACATCACACACATCCATGGCCGAGGCAGGATTCGAACCTGCGACCGTAGCGGTCGCGCGGTTCCAGAGTGTAGCACTTAGAACCACTCGGCCAAGTCGGCCGGACGAATGGACTGTCTCCTCTGGTCCAGCGTTACCGATCACTGAGTGGAAATGGTTATGTAGGGCTACTTGGAGGCCAATTATAGCCATTCATGGACTTCATATTCCCAAACAACGATGGAATTTTTATGGATGAGAATGCGCCATGTCATTGGGCCACAATTGTTCGTGACTGGTTCGAAGAATATTCTGGACATCCAGATGGCCCGACATGAATCCCATCGAAGATATAAGGGAGATAATCGAGAGGTCAGTCCGTGCACAAAATCCTGCACTGGCAACGCATTCCCAATTACGGACGACTATATAGGCGGCGCGGCTCAATAGTTCTGCAGGGGCCTGTCAACGACTTGTTGAGTCCATGCCACGGCGAATTGGCACACTGCGCCGAGCAAAAGGTGTTCCGACACGATATTAGGAGAGATCCCGTGACTTTTGTCACCTGCGTGTATTCGAATTACGACGTAAAACGAAATTCGAGCAAATTATACGAGGTATGTTAAGATTGGCAATAAGTTTTTTTTTTTCTTCCGGTAAGTGCCAGCTTGCGACATCTGTCCGAGGGCCGATAAACTACAAGTTCTGACTTCACAGCGATAGCTCTGTCAGTTGAGTGCTGGTAACATGTGACAACGAATGTGTTCCCTTATCGGCTCTGAACACCGTGAACAACGTCATACAGTAAAATTTTGTGTTCTCTTGAAGAAAGGCGCTACTGAAACGTACGACGATCAGAAGAGAGCTTGTGGGAGCTCTGGAATACCTCGTCGTGCATGTTTCCGTTTGCATCATGCTTCCAAAAATGGCCTGGGAAATCCTGAACTGCATGGGGGAGCAGATGCAACTGTTACTATCATAACAGAAACAACCATCTACATGGCACGTGCCATTATTTGTGATGACTCACGTCTCACAGTGAGACAGCTTGCACACATCCTTGAGCTATGAGTTGGGAGCACTAACGCCATTCCGAAAGACATCTGCAATTGTCTACGGTGTGCGTAGGATGGGTACTGCGTCTGCGTACTCCACAGCAAATGCAGAGTGACGTCGCCGGATGCCGCTATCGGAAAGAATGTGTTGCGGACGGGGGCGGTGCTTGGTGGCAAAACATCATTGCTGATGAACCTTTTTTTGATTGCCAAGGCATGATGTGCACACAGACAGTTCCAAGACACATTACAGTCATCGCAGATTACTAACAGAAAATTCTGAAGCAACTGATAAAGTATCTGTTGTGTACATAGTTTCGCGTAGTCAGCGCGTACACAACTTTCCCACTAGAGCGCGCCCCACTAAGCACAACTGCGCAGGCGCAGCGCTCGTCCGTCTCCGCACTACCAGATGGCGCTGCCATAGAGACGGACCAAATTCTGCTGCCGCCGGTCCGCGTATTAATATGTAACGCAGCCAATGAGATTGCTGCTTACGTAGAACCTTTTCTCCTGGCGGATCACACTCGGGCAGTGATACATGAACGCGCGAGGTACTATAACGAGTGTACGGACCTCCGATTAGTCAGTCTGCATTAGTCTGTACCAGTCTGTACGAGTTCTACATTTGTCTGCACCAGTCTATAGTCAAGTTTCAGTCTGCGCCTAATAAGATTACCATATTCCTGTACATAGCCATGAAGATAAATGTACAGACACTTTTGTCAAGTATCAGAGATAAATGTGAGAATAAGATTAACGTACCAATATCAAAGGAACTTCAGATTGTCAATTGTAAATAGCATCCAGAACCAAGTTAAGTAAGGTTTATGCTTGTTATTATTTTAATAAATGTGTGTGAAAATTAATAAAGTTCTGTTTAAGGTTGGTCACCGTCAATCTGCTACTCTAAGCGTGCAAGTGGCCTTTCTATCGTCTGACCTAACGGCAGAAGATAAACACGCCACGATAAGACCACGAGACATATTGCTGACACTCGCCTACTTCGTTAGAGCGACAAGTCAAATAATCTGATGGTGTGTGTACTGAAGGTCTTACAGTACGCACACCACAGTATCACATCTCCAAAAAACGTAGCAACCTCATGGGACAATAGTAGCTTCATCATGACAACGGCAGGTAACATGTTGGTGATGCTGTCACCAAGTTCCTGGCACCAAAAAGCATCTCTGTCGCATCCTATCCGCCGTATAGTCTCGACATAGCTCCGACCTTTTTGTTAATCCGACGGCAAAAAAAAAAAAATTTTAAGGACGTCGGTTCGACAACGAGAGCAAGGCTGGGAAAGCTTTAGAGGCGACCCGAAAGAGGTGTCAAAGAATGGCTTCCCGCACGTCTTCCAGGAATGGCAAAGGAGGTGGGACAAGTGCATTGCATTGGACGGGGGAGGGAATATTTTGAGGACAGAAGTCTGTACGAGTGATTTTTTTTTTTTTTTACAATAAACTGTTGTATGAGCGTTGGAGCCAATCTTCACTGACCACCCGGCGCAGATGAGCCAGATCGCTGGTCGATCATCAGCGATCGGCTTGTTATCTTTGACGCGTCCCCGGGCATGTGCATCTTTGCGTTTTCGGCTGGGCGCGCGGGACGCCAAGAGGCAGTCGGTTTGGGGCGGCCGGTGAGACTGGCGGAGTTGTGGCTCGGGCGTAATCACATGTGTGATGTCTGTTACGCTGGGGCTGTTTGCTAATCGTCAAACTTCTGCGGCGGTTACTGGTTGTCTGGAAGGCATTTCATATAAACTGTGCCAAGCCTCGCAGTGAGAGGGGAGTCTGGAGTTGGTGTTGTCCTAGATGTTTGTACAAACTGAGGTGCCTGTGTGAGAAGCACGGCGTGGGGCTGTTGGTTGCTTCGTCCTTCCGGCAGCCACCGCAAGCGGATGTTCGGCCGGAATGTCTACAGTTTGTGGTGAGCATAGTGTGATCAAGTTCTCGTAGGATGTGCTCCCAGCCTGACTCTTAGCCTGTGTTATTTGTGGGTCCTGACCCCTTGTCTGTTACTGCTTCCGGGTGTCCTGTAAGATTTCACAGCACAACTGTGTTTTAGTGGCATTCTGTGTTTCTGGCTCAGCCTCCGCCTAGAAAGGGGAAAGATTTGGAATTCCTTAATGCTGTAATTTAAACATATAAAAATTGTTCTTTCAGAATAAGCACCTGTTTCTTTTGGACACTGCAGTTCAAACAGGAGTAGCGTAATGTTAATGAGTGATGTTAATCGTCAAATGAAGTGTATTTAATGTCTTGCTGTTTTCTGGGGCGCGCAGCTGTGTTATTGAACTCATTTTGAAGTGTTCTGTCGGGTGAATGACTGCTCCCCACTTCAGTGTATTCTTTTGAGTAGTATTGTAAGGTTTTTTGGATATTTGTCAGTGGGGTGTATTGATTCAATTTTGTTTCTCTCTTTCTTTTGAATTACGGTGAATTGTTTACTTTACCTGGTTATTGGCTGAACTCGCGCTTCACGCACTAAATCAGCTGATATTGAAATTCTTTTTTTTATTCCTGTTTAATGTCAGATGGATTCAAATGTAACTTCATTTATGTTATTTGAAATAAATGTGTTGGATTGACCTTAATGAATTATGTGCAATCGAAGTAAGGGACCCAGTCCTTCATTAGTGCTTAACAGTGGCGTGTGGTTCGGGGTTGTGAGCCCGGTGCTCGGACCAGTAGATACGCGTGGTGCGCTCTCGGTACAGAAGCGCGCACACGTCAATGTGTGTGTTGGAGGAGTCCCGCGCTGTGGAAAACCGGCCTGCAGTACCGCCGTTAGCCGGGTCGCGCCCGCACAGGTGGCTAACGAGGGCGAGGCGAGGCGAGGCGCGGCGCGCGCACAAAGCCAATCAGGAGGCGGCTTTCGCGCAGGCTAGGCTCCAGCGCCCGCCGCCCGCGTGGGCCCGGCGCCCACGCAACGCGCAGCGTATCGGCTCGGCTCGTGTCGCGTTGCGGCCGCTGGGTCGCTAACGCTCCTCACAATCCCTTTTGTTACACCTCGTGCCTGGCCGTCATCACCTGCGGTATAATCGCTGTTTAAGTAATTAAACGAGTACGCCAAATTAACGGCAGAAAATTTTATAACCTCCACGGGTCTTTCTGCTTCGTAATGAGTACCTCGTTAACAGATGATCGTACGAGATAACAAACGAAAAAGACTAAACGGATACACAAAAATTCGCATGGGTTTCCAAAGTAACTGTTCTTTAAGGCCGTACCGTTATTCCGACCGTGGCGAGCAGTAACTGCCGAAAGTTCACTTTAAAAGTAAAGAAAATAAATTCCACGACATAATCTGCAATCATCATGAAATTTTGCGAAAAGCTTGTAATTTATAGCTATTCACATACTACCATCACCAATTCAAAATTTAGAACCCGTACCATGAATTTCAATGCCGTAATAGACCCAATACCTAAATGGGTTGGCAACTTCCAACTCTAACTTCTATTGGCAGTTCACGCCTCACTCAGGAATGGTTTCTACTGCAAGTGACACTGAAATTTGTTTTTCCAATTCTAAACTTTCATCTGGTGGCAGCAGAAGAAGAATCGTCGTTAGAAATGAAAGTATATTAAAGGTTCTGGGCGAATTCATTCGCAAAATGTTCATTTCTGTAACGTTCCATTCTCACACTCCTCAGTCCACATACAGCATATATACAAAACTTTTATTTTCTCCTAGCTCAGAGAATAAGCGACTCCTCTTACTCAGTTTCTCACTTCCCCCCCCCCTCCCCCCCTATGGTAGCAAAACCACCAAAAGCTGCCGAATGGACCCTTCGATATACACTACTGGCAATTAAAATTGCCACACCACGAAGATGACGTGCTACAGACGCGAAATTTAACCGACAGGAAGAAGATGCTGTGATATAGAAATGATTAGCTTTTCAGAGCATTCACACAAGGTTACCGCCGGTGGCGACACCTACAACGTGCTGACGTGAGAAAAGTTTCCAACCGATTTCTCATATACAAACAGCAGTTGACCGGCGTTGTCTATTGAAACGCTGTTGTGATGCCTCGTGTAAGGAGGAGAAATGCGTACCATCACGTTTCCGACTTTGATAAAGGTCGGATTGTAGCTTATCCCTATTGCGGTTTATCGTATCGCGACATTGCTGCTCGCGTTGGTCGAGATCCAATGACTGTTAGCAGAATATGGAATCGGTGGGTTCAGGAGGGTAATACGGAACTCCGTGCTGCATCCCAACGGCCTCGTATCACTAGCAGTCGAGATGATAGGCTTCTTATCCGCATGGCTGTAACGGATCGTGCAGCCACGTCTCGATCCCTTAGTCAACAGATGGGGACGTTTGCAAGACAACAACCATCTGCACAAACGTTTGCAGCAGCGTAGACTATCAGCTTGGAGGCCATAGATTCGGTTACCCTTGACGCTGCATCACAGACAGGAGCGCCTGCGATGGTGTACTAAACGACGAACCTGGGTCCACGAATGGCAATCGCCATACTGGCGTATCACCCGGCGTGATGGTATGGGATACCATTGGTTACGCGTCTCAATCACCTCTTGTTCGTTGATGGCACTTTGAACAGTAGACGTTACATTTCAGATGTGTTACGACCCGTGGCTCTACCCTTCAAAAATGGTTCAAATGGCTCTGTGCACTATGGGACTTAACATCTGAGGTCATCAGTCCCCTACAACTTAGAACTACTTAAACCTAACTAACGTAAGGACATCACACACATCCATGCCCGAGGTAGGATTCGAATCTGCGACCGAAACAGTAGCGCGGTTCCGGGCTGAAGTGCCTAGAACCGCTCAGCTACCGCGAACGGCCTCTACCCTTCATTCGATCCCTGCGAAACCGTACATTTCAGCAGGATAATGCACGACCTCATGTTGCAGGTCCTGTACGGGCCTTTATGGATACAGAAAATGTTCGACTGCTGCCCAGGCCAGCACATTCTCCAGATCTCTCACCAATTGAAGAGGTCTGGTCAATGGTGGCCGAGCAACTGGCTCGTCACAATACGCCAGTCACTACTCTTGATGGACTGTGGTATCGTTTTGAAGTTGCATGGGCAGCTGTACCTGTACACGCCATCCAAGCTCTGTTTGACTCAATGCCCAGGCGTATCAAGGCCGTTATTAAGGCCAGAGGTGGTTATTCTGGGTACTGATTTCTCAGGATCTATATACTCATATTGCGTGAAAATGTAATCACATGTCAGTTCTAGTATAATATATTTGTCCAATGAATACCCGTTTATCATCAGCATTTCTTCTTGGTGTAGCAGTTTTAATGGCCAGTAGTGTAAATGAAAATATATTAAAGGTTCTAGCCGACTTGATTCGCAAAATGTTCATTATTGTAACGTTGCATTCCATATATAGCATATATATACAACCAACTATTATTTTCTCCTAGCTCAGAGAATAAGCTAGTCCTATTACTCATTTCCCCCCCCCCCCCCTCCCACCTATCGTGGCAACGCAGGCGTGTATTCTCGCGTGCAAACCACCAAAAGCTGTCGAATGGACCCTTCGATAAGTATTGTCCCAAGCATCTTCCGCCTTCTGTTCCTATTCGGCAATGGTTCTTGCAGGCCCACGAGAACGAGTTGGTTTCCGCTTCATTATGTCCCATACGTTCGATTGGTGAGCGCTCTGCTGGTCTTGTTAGTTAGGGCACTAGCTGTACACCACGAAGAGCGTGTTGCGTAGCAGCAGCGGAATGTGGCGTGTGCCTTGTTCTGCTAAAAATTCACATCACCTCCCCGTCGAAGAGACAGCAGTAGCACGCGGATGATAGACTGAGCGTAGTTATGGCATGGTTGATTTAGCCTGCAGTTACACCAGATGTGACTATGGGTTCTAACTGAAGGACCCCGACACCACAAAGCCCGCGACGGGAGGTGTATGTCGTGGCCGAATGCACTGTGGAATAGGCAGCTCAGCACGTCTACACCTTAAACGTGGAAGTCCATCACTCGCATACAGACAGAATCTACTCTCGTCGCTGAAGACAACAGAGTGCGAATGCACTCTCTAGTCAATTTCCCGACACAAGAGTATCCATGTTTGGCGGCGTCGTGGTGCCAGAGGCACACGTGTCCTTGATCCTGCTGCAGCAAGCACACAGTTCTCAATGGCCCCTGATGACACAGCAGGCTTTCGACACCGTTCCTCACAAGCGTCTTCTAACGAAACTGCGTGCCTACGATCGCCTCAGTTGTGCGACTGGATTCGTGATTTCCTGTCAGAAAGGTCACAGTTCGTAGTAATAGACGGAAAGTCATCGAGTAAAACAGAAGTAATGTCCGGCCGTTCCCCAAGGAAGTGTTATAGGCCCTCTATTGTTCCTGATCTATATTAACGACATAGGAGACAATCTGAGTAGCCGTCTTAGATAGTTTGCAGATGATGCTGTCATGTACCGTCTTGTAAAGTCATCAGATGATCAAAACGACTTGCAAAGTGATTTAGATAAGATATCTGAATGGTGTGAAAAATGGCAATTGACCCTGAATAAAGAAAAGTGTGAAGTTATTCACATGAGTACTAAAAGAAATCAGCTAAATTTCGATTACGCAATAAGTCACACTAATCTGAAGGCTGTAAATTCAACTAAATACTTGGGGATTACAATACAAATAACCTAAACTGGAACCATCACATAGGTAATATTGTGGTTAGAGCAAACCAAAGACTGCGATTCATTGGCAGATCACTTAGAAGGTACAACAGGTCTACTAAAGAGACTGCTTACACTACGCTTGTCCGCCCTGTTCTGGAGTGTTGCTGTGCGGTGTGGGATCCGCATCAGGTTGGACTGACGGATGACATCGAAAAAGTACAAAGAAGGGCTGCTCGTTTTGTATTATCGCGAAATAGGGGAGATAGTGTCACAGACATGATACGCGAATTGGAGTGCCAATAATTAAAACAAAGGCGTTTTTCATTGCGACGGGATCTTCTCATGAAATTTCAATCACCAGTTTTCTCCTCCGATTGCGAAAACCTTCTGTTGGCACTCACCTACAAAGGGAGAAATAAGCATCACAATAAAATAAGAGAAATGAGGGCTCCCACAGAAAAATTTAAGTGCTCGTTTTTCCCGCGTGCCGTTCGAGAGTGGAACGGTAGGGAGACAGTTTGAAGGTGGTTCATTGAACCCTCTGCCAAGCACCTTATTGTGAATAGCAGATAATCACGTAGATGTAGGTGTGGATGTAGATGTAGATGTAGATGCAGATGCAGTCGGATGTCTTCTCTGAATGATCATCGGTCGGCCACCACCACTGCTCGCACAATGCGTCGAACATGACGTGCGTCTGTACTACGCGGATGTCCAAAACCTGGTATACAAGTGTGGGAATATTGCACATATCACTGCTGCAAGCAGTGACACACCAGCGATACATTACGCCCAACATCTGCAGCAATCCGTCGACACATCCACTGATTTTTCCGCAGGCTCACCTGACCCGATTCAAGTGGCTGTCGCTTCTCACCAGGAATACGTACTCTTCGGTGGGGCATGGTTGTACCCTAGAATAAATGCTGCACACACTATGCGCCTCTAAACTCAATAGCTCGCCGCTGTATCCGAGCGGTTCTAGGCGCTTCAGTCCGGAACCGCGCTGCTGCTACGGTCGCAGGTTCGAATCCTGTCTCGGGCATGAATGTCTGTGATGTTCTTAGGTTAGTTAGGTTTAAGTAGTTCTAAGTCTAGGGGACTGATGACCTCAGATGTTAAGTCCCATAGTGCTCAGAGCCATTTGAACCATTTTCTAAACTAAAGACAGTTGCTGCCTGCAGAATCAAAACTGAGGATACACAGACAGGCCTCCTCAGCGCCAGCTAATCACGGACGTCTGTGACAAATGAATCTTTTAACACTACAACCCCTCGTATGCAAGTATTATACCCAGGTGCCACTGAACACGGTCCTTGAGGATGGTGAACTTTTTTTTCCACCAGTGTGTATAGTATTCAGTTTGAAAATGTCCTACAATTTCGGTAAATCACACCAATTTTTCAAAATTTACTGTTTTAGTCTCATTTTGTCCCATAAAAATGCATTACACACCAATATAAACTTTTTATTTATAATAAATGTAAGATCAGAACTTGGAAGGTTAAAAGAAGCTCGTAACATCTCTAACCTCCTTATCAACCCCACGTAGCAAGATACCTGGACGCAGTTCTGTTCTTCTCGCCATCGTATGCAGATTCCAATAGGTATTCCTTTCTACCACGTAATACGCAGCCTAGCTCATGCTCGTTAGGAACTAACTTTCGGACAAACGAAAAATTCACTGAACAAGTATCTCCAGTTTTTTTTTTTAATCAAATTCCGCTCTATCATGACAAGTGCAACAGAGGCGGTCACAATAGTTACTACAAATTTATTTTAAGAAAACTGCTGTTGAATCAACAATAGTATCACCCTTTTTTCAATTCTGTTCAACATTAAATTTCGCTTTTATTCGCGAAAGTGTTACATGTGTGTTCATAAAACCATAACACAGTAAATGCAGCAATAACTGGTGCATATAACAGTCCTGATAACTGCTTTCATTGTTTCATGCCTACAGAGAAACTGCAACTAGTAAAGACTCCGACACGCTGGAAAAATGACACAGGAAACAGCGTCTGGAAGATAAGACAGTGAAGTGTTTCTGCAAGATGGAGCACTGGGTCGCTTTCATCATGATGCCACTACTCAGCTACAGATATACACGGTCTGCTGTACTACACATTAAAAAGCTCCACCACCCACATTACTTAATTTCAGTTTTATCTAGCTACTTCGTAAATTGTACAAAATTTAATTATCACATACTCGAGAGGAGACCAACATAAGAACTGATGCACGGAAGTGTTCTTCGACTAGTTCTAACTCCATCGTAGTACTTCCTGATGCAAGGAGACCAGCAAGCTTCACCCCTCCCCCGCTATCCCGCCGCTTATTCAAGAAGTCTACTCCCATCTGCAAAACAGTTTCGAACGTCTGATTGCTTTACAAATGAGCTGATGTGTTAAAGATGGACACAATCTGATTTAATTTTGGGACATGTAAATGGGACATGAACAATTGTTGTGTACATAGTTCCGCGTAGTCAGCGCTTAACCAACTTTCCCACTAGAGCGCGCCCCGCTAAGCACAACAGCGCAGGCGCAGCGCTCGTCCGTCTCCGCACTACGAGATGGCGCTGCCATAGAGACGGACCAAATTCTGCTTCCGCCGATCCGCGTATTAATATGTAACGCAGCCAATGAGATTGCTGCTAACGGAGAACCTTTTCACCTCGCGGATCACACTCGCGCAGTGATACATGAACGTGCGAGGTATTAAAACGAGTGTACAGACCTCCGATCAGTCAGTCTGCATTTATCTGCACCTGTCTGTACCAGTCTACATTAGTCTGTACCAGTCTATAGTCAAGTTTCAGTCTGCGACTAATAAGATTACCATATTCCTGTACATAGTCATGAAGATAAATGAATAGACACTTTGTCAAGTATCAGAGATATGTGAGAATAAGATTAATGTACCAAGACCAAAGGAACTTCAGATTGTCAATTGTAAACAGCATCCACAATCAAGTTACGTAATGTCTATATTTTTTATTATTTTAATAAATGTGTGTGAATATTAATAAAGTTCTGTTTAAAGTTGGTCACCGTCAATCTGCTACTCTAAGCATGCAAGTGGCATTTCTATCGTCTGACCTAACGGCAGAAGATAAACACGCCACGATAAGACCACGAGACGTATTGCTGACACTCGCCTACTTCGTTAGAGCGACAAGTCAAATAAACTGATGGTGTGTGTACGAAGGTCTTACAGTACGCACATCACAACAATCTACAAAACGAAGGAAAAAGGGAAGTTAAAAGTTTTGTTTTGTTAACCACTAGTTCCATAAGCGGCCGCCAGGTGGTGATAGTTGCGTAGACGGCCGTTAGCATACCCGAGCCAAAAGCCAGTTGTAAGTAAGATGGCTCTGATGCGGTTTCCTGCGTTCCTGAGTCTCCAAGAAGTGAGTCGGCAGTTACAGTGCGGCGGGCATTTCGTCTCCGATTCGGCACTGAACCACCAAGAGGGAGAAGTAAATGTCTTTGCTTTAAGCACTGTAAGTGGAATAACGTACCTCAGCATGTAAGAAAAATGGCTTTTTCCTCAGTGTACCGATGATTAACATCATTTTCCATCAGGATGGGCCCCTGCCCCATGGGCACCGTCATGTCCGAGGATTTTAAAATCAATCGCTTCCTCGGCGATGGATAGGTTACACGGGAAATCAAGACCTGGCTCTTCACTTCTGGCCATCGAGAACTCCAGATCTCACGTCCTATGACTTTTTGTTGTGGGGTTATGTTAAGGTCGCTGTTTACGTCCCAGTTCTACCAACAAATCAGGCCGACCTGCGGAATCGTGTCTACGAGTTGGGCTACGGTAAAAAAAAAAAAAAAAAAAAAAAAAAAAAAAAAAAAAAAAAAAAAACCTCCGAAACTTCCTCTTTTAATTTGTATATAGACTGTTCACGTACAACTGATGCTTCACGAAAAACAAATCAATTAAACTAGTTCCATCTTTTCGAACGTCTAAGCGTGTAAATGCTTTACAGTTGAAGACGCGAAACACTAATTATGTTGATTTTCTTAGTTTCGTATTATTTACCCGTAGACCAATGATATAATGTTTAAAGTTTGCTGGAAGTCGCTAACTCCTCTCATTATAAAACACTTGATGAGTACAGTCTAGGTAATTTGTGTCGCTTGAGTTACAGTGCCACAAAACATATAGGTAGTTTCTAGCTTCACATACTCAACTTACTGCATTAAACCTTTAGAGTAAGATTGTTTTGCGTGACTCAATACAATATCTTGAGGCTTTAACTGACGCTGTGGGCGTGAACTCCAATCATATACACGATCTCATCAGGGGCCAATATCTATGAACTGGCTTCCGTAGACTGGAAAAGTCATAAGGTGTCTTTTGGTAGTTGACGGTTGCGAACACAATATCGCTTTTTCAGTCTATGGAAGATGCTGGCCACCGAAGGTATCGTATATACGACTGGAGTTCATCACTTCAGCGTCAGTTAAGGCCTGAAGACGGTTTACTGAGTCATCGAAACTTGTTGCTATATAATTAAGAACATCGAAAGGACGGCTGCAGGTGTTTAATTTTGTTACATAGTTTTCCGTGTAGTCGTGAGTGCATCATGTCAGAGCTAAGTGAGTTTGAACGTCGGCAAACTGTTCGTGCTCGTATTGCGAATGCTTGCGTAACGACGATGGCCGAAGTGTTTGGTGTTTCAAGAAGCACAATATCCAAGATTCACACCGTACACAGGGAAAGCGGGGAAAACATCACCACTAAGTCACAACGCGGAACGGTCATCGAAGAGGACTGTGACGAAAAATAAGAGGACGACAGCTGCAAAAGTCATTCCAGAACTCAGCGTCGCATTCGAGAAACCTGTCAGCACCAAAACAACACAAGCAGGAACTGCAGTCAAGAGTTGGAATTCCAAAACCACTCATCACTGAAGCAGATGCCCGTAACAGGAAAACGTGGTACCGAAGCCATAAAAACTGGACTATGGAGCAAGAGTAGAATGTCATTTGGTCAGATGGGTCTTGTTTCGCACTATTTCCAATTTCTGGGTGAGTTGACGCCCCAAAAATGAAACATGGCGGTGGTCTGCGATGACCTGGGCAGTCATATCGTGGTATTCCATGGGTTCCAAGGTTAAAGTGGAAGTTCGCATTACTGCCAAGGGTTACATGACAGTTATAGCTCATCATTTCCATCTCGTGGTCCAATGTTTGTTCCCCAACGCTGATGTTTTGTTTCAAGACAACAGGATCCCTTTTCACACTAATTGCGTCACCCAGGACTGGTTTTGTGAGCACGGCGATGAATTGCCACATGTCTCCTGCTCACCTCAGTCGCTAGATCTCAGTACTATTCAACTTCTGTGGTCTACTTTGGAGAGAAGGATGTGTGACCGCTATCCACCTCCATCATCTTTACCTAAACTCGTCGCTATTTTGCAAGAAGAATGGTGCATGACTCCCTTAAAAACCGTTGTTGTTGTTGTTTTGGTCTTCAGTCCTGAGACTGGTTTGATGCAGCTCTCCAGGCTACTTTATCCTGTGCAAGCTTCTTCATCTCCCAGTACTTACTGCAACCTACATCCTTCTCGATCTGCTTTGTGTATTCATCTCTTGGTCTCCCTCTACGATTTTTACCCTCCACACTGCCCTGCAATACTAAATTGGTGATCCCTTGATGCCTCAGAACATGTCCTACTAACCGGTCCCTTCTTCTTGTCAAGTTGTGCCACAAACTCCTCTTCTCCTAAATTCTATTCAATACCTCCTCATTAGTTATGTGATCTACCCATCTAATCTTCAGCAGTTTACCGTAGTACCACATTTCTAAAGCTTCTATTCTCTTCTTGTCCAAACTATTTATCGTTCACGTTTCACTTCCATACATCGCTACACTCCATACAAATACTTTCAGAAACGACTTCCTGACACTTAAATCTATACTCGATGTTAAATTTCTCTTGTTTAGAAACGCATTCCTTGCCATTGCCAGTCTACATTTTATATCCTCTCTACTTCGACCATCATCAGTAATTTTGCTCCCCAAACAGCAAAACTCTTTTACTACTTTCAGTGTCTCATTTCCTAATCTAATTCCCTGAGCATCACCCGACTTAATTCGACTACATTCCATTATCCTCGTTTTGCTTTTGTTTGTATTCATCTTCTATCCGCCTTTCAGACACTGTCCATCCCGTTAAACTGCTCTTCCAAGTCCTTTGCTGTCTCTGACAGAATTACAATGCCATCGGCGAACCTCAAAGTTTTTATTTCTTCTCCATGTATTTTAATACCTACTCCGAATTTTCCTTTTGTTTCCTTCACTGCTTGCTCAATATACAGATTGAATAACATCGGGGATAGGCTACAACCCTGTCTCACTCCCTTCCCAACCACTGCTTCCCTTTCATGCCTCTCGACTCTTACAACTGCCATCTGGTTTCAGTACAAATTGTAAATAGCCTTTCGCTCCCTGTATTTTACCCCTGCCACCTTTAGAATTTGAAAGATAGTATTCCAGTCAACATTGTCAAAAGCTTTCTCTAAGTCTACAAATGCTAGAAGCGTAGGTTTGCCTTTCCTTAATCTTTCTTCTAAGATAAGTCGTAAGGTCAGTATTGCCTCGCGTGTTCCAACATTTCTACGGAATCCAAACTGATTTCAAAAAAAAAAAAAAAAAAAATGGTTCAAATGGCTCTGAGCACTATGGGACTCAACTGCTGTGGTCGTAAGTCCCCTAGAACTTAGAACTACTTAAACCTAACTAACCTAAGGACATCACACACAGCCATGCCCGAGACAGGATTCGAACCTGCGACCGTAGCGGTCGTGCGGTTCCAGACTGTAGCGCCTTTAACCGCTCGGCCACTCCGGCCGGCCCAAACTGATTTCCCCGAGGTCGGCTTCTACCAGTTTTTCCATTCGTCTGTAAAGAATTCACGTCAGTATTTTGCAGCCGTGACTTATTAAACTGATAGTTCGATAATCTGTCAAACCGTACAGGACCCGTATTCCGAGACGAGTGGAAACTATTTTGAATGCCAACGGTTTTCTTACAGCGCATAAGGCATGATTTTTTATGGTGTTTCCATATTTTGTCTACTCCGTGTACGTATCCATATATTTTGGATGAGACCATTTAAAAACTTAACAACAACCCCCAGCATTTGTAGCGTCAAACTATTTCCAATCCGAGTGTGGGACGCTGCCTTACACAAAGAACGTATGCAGTTTCAGGGCTGTCAGATGAGATGCGAGCTGTGAAAGCTGCTGGCGATCACTACGCCTCACCCCTGGCTGTAACGACCTCAATAATTTGGCAGGGCTTCTTAACGCAGGGCGGTCATAAATCTGAATGGCTGCCCGCAGTGAGTGGGGGCGGGACGGCGCCATGGGGGCGCCTTTATGGGCCGTATCTCTCCACAACGGCCGCTCGTCGCCAGCGCACCCACGAGGGGATCGCGCCAATCCTGAAATTACTGCAGACGTGGATCCGACACTCAACTGGCTCCAATCTCTGCTTCCCATTATTTCGCAGCTGATGAAACTTTTCATGCCGGATGTTTTTTCCCGTTAAGAATTCGAGCAGCTGTCACAGAAATCTTATGCCGCTGGCGTAAAGAGCTGAAGAGGCTCGGAACCGTGTAGCAGAATATGCCGCGGAACAAAGACTAGCACTTTTGCGAAGTGTGTTAGGGAATACAAAGCCGCACGAGCATAACCGTTTTAGGGGTCGCAGGGGACGAGTGAAAGAGCGTCGCATAAGATGGGTTCGAGAGCCAACACTCAACTGCAGAAATACTTTCCGCACGGAGAGTGGTGTTTCCTGCAGTTATTGCCATTCCTGATGCACTACCGAACTGCGACACAAACGTCTTCCAGTATGTCTCTGTATACGTCCTATGGCTCGAATGAAATACCACGGGGTAGCTATAAAGCTTGTAGAAAAATTTCCGCTACCATTCACAATAAAATGTTATTTATTTGTCACACGACCGGTTTCGGCCTTGCGCGCATCTTCAGGGGTTTCTACATTCATGTACATGTTTATATTGCTGGAGATCACTGTATAAATACGAAAAAATTATTTGCTGGTGACTAAAAAGATACAAGTGGGACAATTGTAAGTGGCAAGGCAGCACTTGTCGAAAATATATCTGTACTTACATAAAGATAAAGCATCATTATTATAGTTATGCCTTGGTGACAGTTTCTCCACTTAGTTACACACTTATTATCATTTCACGTCCATATTTCAGTTTTATAAAGTTTAGCTGCATATTTCACTATTACGATTTGCACTCGCGAAATAAACTGTATTTACATACAAACATGTGGGCTGTAGTCAACGAACTTAGACGTAGCAGCTGTAAAGATGTTGCTGATACAGAAACATGAAGGTTATGGTCAAAGAACTTAGCCACAGGAAGTGCAAGGGTGCTGCACATACAGCAACTTAAAAAGCTATTATAGACTGCGAAGTTTTTTGATACACATTATGAAAGCTTTTAGTAATTTCCTATATACAACATCATTGTGCTCCCTAGGTCTAAGTTCTCGAACAAAACTGTGGATCAAAAAATTTCATAATGTGTATCAAAAAAACTTTGCAGTCTATAATAGCTTTTTAAGTTTCTGTATGTGCAACACCGTTACACTTCCTGTGGCTAAGTTCTTTGACCATAACCTGCATGTTTCTGTGTCAGCAACATCTTTACACCTGCTACGTCTAAGTTCTTTGACTACAGCCCACAACAAATAATTTAGGACACATGGTGTGATAAATATTGAGTAGCGCGAAAAATCAATTTTTTCTTAAAAGCTTAAATATTTGTCTATTTCAACAGGACAAAATTTTCATTGAATTAAAATCGGTGTCAGTAGACAGTTCTTGAATCAATCTATCATGCCTTTAACACCAATCGTCTCGGCAACACTCCTCTCTGGCGCCTGTTCTGGCACAGCTGGAGTAATGGCAGCTCTATCTGTTGCACAGAAGACCGAAATAATTTTAATTTGCGGCAAGGTTCAAATGGGTCTGAGCACTATGGGACTTAACATCTGAGGTCATCAGTCCCCTAGAACTTAGAACTACTTAAACCTAACTAACCTAAGGACATCACACGCATCCTCGCCCGAGGCAGGATTCGAACCTGCGACCGTAGCGGTCTCGCGGTTCCAGACTGTAGCGCCTAGAACCGAACGGCCACTCCGGCAGGCTTGCGGCAAGGCTCCAAGAAACGCCCTAATGGTGAGAGGTAAGACGTCTCGACGAAAAGCACACCAATGATGAGAAGAAAGAGGATTCATTGAAATAACACAACCCAATGGCGAGACACAAGGGCACTCAACAGTATCAAACATCCCGATGGGAACGGAAAACTACAACTTCCATATGAGGATGGTATCTGTTCTTTCGGACATGTCTGAAAGAACAGACACCATCGGTGGCCAGGCAGCTCTCTTAGAATGAAATGTCGACAGGTGTTGACATACATCAACGGGGACAGTTGAAAATGTGTATCCTGACCGGGACTCGAAACCGGGATCTCCTACATACATAGCAGACGCTCTATCCGACTGAGCCATCGAGGACACAGAGGATAGTGCGACTGCAGGGACTTATCCGTGGCACGCTCCCCGTGAGACCCACATTTCCAACTTACTGTCCACACACTACAATTGTAGTGCCCCTGCCCACTGTAGCCTACTCATTTCCCACGCCAGTCTATCTACGGAATCCCGTATGGGTTTGAGCAATGTGAGTGCATCCGCACTAAAGATGATCACTGACCGGTAAGCCTCATAGATATATGAATATGGTATCTGTTCTTTTGGACATGACCTTTAAACGGTTGACCATATTTCAATGTACAGTCAAATCTGCAACACTAAACTAAATTTCGAACATATAAATATCAACCTTTAAAGCATAAAATTGACATTTTTATCGTAAGTGAAACACTGAGTCAAGTGACTCGGTTCTTAATATCACAAGCTGCGAAATGGTCACGAGTTGAACAGTGAGCCGAATATAAAATAAATTTTCTTTACTTCACATCTATGGTTACAAATTCTATGGTCACAATTTTTTTGTCATCAGACTACCGGTTTCGGTTTATAACGACCATCTTCAGATCTGTTTTATAAAAACATGTCCTAATATACTAGGGTCATGACGGTGCCGCTATGGCTGTAGTATATTAGGACTTGTTTTTATAAAACGGATCGGAAGATTGTCATTATAGACCGAACCCAGTAGCATGATGACAAAAAATAGTTCAAATGGCTCTGAGCACTATGGAACTTAACTTCTGAGGCCATCAGACCCCTATACTTAGAACTACTTGAACCTAACTAAACTAAGGATATCAAACACATCCATGCCCGAGGCAGAATTCGAACCTACGACCGCAGCAGCAGCGCGGTTCCGGACTGAAGCGCCAAGAACCGCTCGGCCACCACGGCCGGCCATATACCACGAATGTAAAACAGTGGTTTGAGCAAACCGCATGTATTTTTTTGGCGTAGAATCCGAATATGCAATGCAAATGAGGGATGGGGGTTCCCACCTGCAAATACAAAGCTGATCCGCCCACGCACGAGGGGTGGTTAGGAGGTGATCAGTTGTAGCACAGACGTCCCCTTTGCTTTCCAACTACAACATTTTGTTTCGTACGAAGCGACCTTTTCGAGATATTTAGTTGTCTGAATTTAAAATTAACACCCTCTATGATACAGTGCAAGGTGCAATCAAAAAGCTTCCGTTCGAAGTTCGTACAGTCCAGAAGCGGTATGCCAATCAGGGAAAACCGCCGTCAGCACTGAGGCAAACTTCTCGCCGACACGCCAGGTTTAAAATATCTATTTCGTGAAACACCATGTTCTGCTGCGTGAAGAAGTCCGAAACTGTCTGCTACATATCCTTGTCCGACAGGAATTGTCAACCATTCAAAGCCGTTTTTAAAGGACCGAAGGCGTAATAATCGCATGGCGAGAGGTGAGGACTAAGTGACGGGTGCTCGAGTGTTACCCACTTAAGTTGGCATCTTCTGGAACTTGGCGCACCATTCCACAGCGGTAGTTTTCGGCAGACGTGCTACGCCACACACATTCTTCGTTCTCCGACGGATGTACCTGTGTTTGTCCTTAATACATACACACATTGTATATGTTGTTTTGTGTTATGTTAACCGGGGACCTAGAAACGACGGAGAGGCTCCGTCCCCGCCGCAGCCGCAGTGGCCGCAACCCCACGACGACTACCGCAGTTCACTTCACCCCACCGCCGCCCCACACCGAACCCAGGGTTATTGTGCGGTTCGGCCCCCGGTGGACCCACCAGGGAATGTCTCACACCAGACAAGTGTAACCCCTATGTTTGCGTGGTGTACGCGTACGCGTACGACCATTTCACGAGTGTACCGTGAATATCAGGAATCCGGTAAAACATTAAATCTCCGACATCGCTGCGGCCGGAAAAAGATCCTGCAAGAACGGGACCAACGAAGACTGAAAAGAATCGTGAATCGTTCAGCGTGACAGAAGTGCAACCCTTCCGCAGATTGCTGCAGATTTCAGTGCTGGGCCATCAACAAGTGTCAGCGTGCGAACCAATCAGCGGAACATTATCGATATGGACTTTTGGATCTGAATGCGCACTCGTGTACCCTTGATGACTGCACGACACAAACCTTACGCCTCGCCTGGGCCAGTCACACCGACATTGGACTGTTGATGACTGGAAACATGTTGCCTTGTCGGACGAGTTTCGTTTCAAATTGTGATGGTGATGTTTGGTTTGTGGGGCGCTCAACTGCGTGGCCATCAGCGCCCTTACAAACTCCCAGTTTTTTCACAGTCCAATTGTTACGCAATCTAATCTAGCCACTATCACGAATGATGATGATTAAATGAGGAGGACAACACAAACACCCAGTCACCGGGCAGAGAATATCCCCTACCCGGCCGGAAATTGAACCCGGACCCGTGATCCAGAGGCAGCTACGCTAGCCACTAGACCAAGAGCTGCGGACATTTCAGATTGTACGTAGCTCATGGATGTGTACGGGTATAGAGACAGCATCATGAATCCATGGACCCTGCATGTCAGCAGGGGAGTGTTCAACTGGTGGAGGCCCTGTAATGGTGTGGGGCATGTGCAGTTGGAGTGATATTGGACCCCTGACACGTCTACATACGACTCTGACAGGTGACACGTCAGCATTCTGTCTGATCACCTGCATCCACTCATGTCAATTGTGCATTCTGACGGACTTGGGCAATTCCAGCAGGACAATTCGACACACGTCCAGGATTGCTACAGTGGCTCCAGGAACACTCCGAGCTTAAACACCTCCGCTGGCCACCAAACTCCCCGGACATGAACTTTATTGAGCCAATCTGGAATGCCTTGCCACGTGCAGTTCAGAAGAGATCTCCATCCCTTCGTACTCTTTTGGATTTATGGACAGCCCTGCAGGATTCATGGTTTCAGTAACCTCCAGCACTACCTCAGGCATTAGTCGAGTCCATGCCACGTCGTGTTGCGGCCCTTCTGCGTGTTCGCTAGGGCTCTACACGATATTAAGCAGGTGTACCAGTTCTTTGGCTCTTCAGTGTATATACGTCATAATCTCTTTCTCCCCCTGTGTCTGTTCATTTCCTCCTCTCCCTCTGTTTGTCCACTTCCGCCTCTTCCAGGTTCTTTGTCCGTCTTCTCCTTTTCTCTCCCACCCCCTCCCCACCCCTCTTTGTCTATCTCGCTCTCTGGCCTTGAGCCCTATTTATTGTTATTGCAAGTGAAACCCTCGATTTGGAAATGAAGTCACTTAAAATGAATGAGTACATCGGTTGAGACCATTAATGTAAGGGATACAGAAGCTGCTTGATCTGTGAGAATAGGGCTTCAATAACAGCATTTCGCATACTTTTACTCTGCGAACGGGTAGGATTTCATAGTTTCGGACGATTCAGATTCGTAGTAGTATTCTAATCATAAGCCGTCAAGCCATAGATACAACACTCCTCTTTGTTCTTAAACCTGACTGCGACGAATGAACCAAAACAGCGCACTGTTGAGTATACAATTTTTATTTAAAATTATACATTGGGTGTGGGAATACATGTGCAAGAAACAATTTGTCTAATGGCTGAAATGCCCCGATTCAGAGTTAAAAATCATTGCCAGAAAGAAAACGATACCGTAGTTTCACAGCACAACATTTTCTTTCTCGCAGTTTGTTTTAACAGAAAATCTGTACGTTGTTTAAAAATCTATACTGCCTATGTTCGTATGAATGGTAGTAATCTTGTAACAATTTCGCTCGAGAACTTTTCGCGACTTTTGCTAGTTTCTCTTTACGTATTACATACATAAATATATTTTTCTATATTGTAAACATTATGTAGCCTTCGTTCCTACTAACGTTTATTACAGTACCGTGTAAAAATCTGAAGTAAATCTTGTCTAGAACTTTCCGCGATTTTTGGTAGCAACAATAAACGACGACTTGTCTTCATACAAAAGTGTAGATGTAAATGCATAAAGCTACACTTTCTGTATCGTATATATTTAAAACATGGAGCCAAAGTCTGTCGCAACGTTTCTTGGAGTATCGTGTAAAAATTTGAAGTAAGAGTATTCTGTAAAAATTTGAAGTAAATCGGTCAAGAAGTGTTCGAGATTTTTCGTAACGACGTTAAACTACAACTTGTCTTTATACAGTATATTAGCATAGTAGTACAGATGTACTCTCTATTCAGAGCATGTCTGACATGTTACGATGATATAACCACACTTTCGACACGTTGTCGGGTCTGTGACAAGTAAACAGTACATAAGGATAAATCGTGTTCTATAAATGGTTCTTAATTATTAAAATAAATTTCGAAAAAATTACAGAAATGGATGATGAGCTACACAACTCATTATTAGCCCATAAACGCAAATTGCCATGGGCAAAAGAATACACAAACAGAGCGGTCGCAAGAATTTAACAGTGTGGTTGCTCTTGCCCCGTTTGACAAAGCACATACCACCTCCGCCAGAAAAGTCACACAAGTCGAAAGAACGACAGTTTTAGGTCTGGCACTGAAAAATACGCGTGACGTGCTACAACGTGCACTAAAAATATAAAGGAGTTTACTACCACTAATACTTACTTGAAATTCAAAGGAAGCTTATACTATTTCAATATAAGTTTTATAGAATTAACTCTTTCACTCGAGTTTTTCCAGGTATTGCATTTCTGAGTTAGTTTCTCGCCAGTGTGCGATATGTTTTCTCAGGGTAACAGTGGAACAAACAAGAATACAACCATTTTGTTTGCATGTTTTCGTCTGAAGCGTCGAACTTTTTCCAGACATCATTCTTCTTCTTACGGAGCAAATCTGCAATATTATCAACTGCATCAATTTTCGACTTACACGCTCCACAGTGTCACAAAAAACAGCTTCCGTAGAGGCCATCTATCCCGAGAGTCGGCCATTTTTGCCCTGTTAGAGCAACACTACAGTAGCAAAGTCGTGCACTCAAATTTCGCGCTAAATCACGGCTTTACTTGCACCTTTCAAGCCGTCCTCTCACGGGACGTGAAAACGCACGTAGACAAGGAGCTGGTGACGTCACACCATAGAATTCCACGTTCCACTAGGCTGCGGAGCGTGAAATGAAGAATCTGGTTTGTGAGATTTTTGCCTCCTGGCGAAGAACGTGGCCAATGAGATGTGACATAGTTACAAACAAGACAGAGGAGCCGCCATACAGCACGGCGTTAAACATAGTATTTGGTGGGTTTTCTTTCCCGTAAAGTACGTGGAATGAATATAAGATGTTTCAAAGCATCAGCAGAAGTGAAGATCTGTCGAAAACTCGTTTTAGCTATGATTTGTTATAATAAAATGACAGGAAACTACATATCGGTGTGTAAAGGCATCCCGTAGTTGATATTTTTAGTGTTATAATTTGTGTGCTATGAAAGTATACCGTTTTAATGGTATGGCACAGAGATGATCTATCAAAAGCGTACAATTTGCATATTAAGTACCAAATAATGAGATTTGTAGATACAGTCTTTCCACAGTGTATACCAGGGGTGCTCATACTTTTCCTCTGACGGAACACTTTGACAATCCTCGTACTTTGATGGAACACCTTGTTTGTTTTGAAGGTTAATAAATTTTTTTTAAAAAATAGAAAAACTTGTTTCGTTCTGGTGATATCAATTTTAAATCGTAACTAATTACACAGAAATCATAATAAAATATTAGAAATATTTAGCATTGTCAAAACATCGGAAAAAAAGCGCCATGCTTTAACAGAGTTCCGCGGAGTACTTATTCACTTCCCGTCAAACGCCAATGTTCCGCGGAACACATTTTGGGATATCCTGGTGTATACCATATACGGAGTCCCAATCGTTACGTCGAAGTTGTAGGGCAGTTAAGTGTCGTGAGTCCCTGAGTTACGAAAAAAAGGTTAGCAGGGTTATGTCCACGTCCTTCCAATTTCTTTTTCATCTCTTGCTTTCTGAAAGATTTTGGATTTTTCTTTTTAGTAGAAGTATTATTCACAAAAGTCGATGTTATTTATTGTAAGTTATATATTTGCTGCAATTCTTTTGAAGAGGCCAACGACTGGATTGTTTCCCCAGTGGCCATAAATATTAAAGTGACTGTCAGTCTATGTAAAGTGACTGCCAATCTATGTCTGAAAGTAACCACTGAAAGTATGTGCGTAAACTGACATTAGGCAGTGCATCTTAACTACATTCACTTTAAAACCGAAAATGGGATACAACTTCAATTTAGTTAACGTATAACTTCTACTAGTATGTATCTCTGATCGCTGTACAGCGTTATTCGCTGTTCAAGTGATCGGCGAGTGCAGAATCTCCTTCGCGATTTTCTCCGCCCTTCTTTGACAATCGCTATTTAACAAGAGTTAACGCAGCTGTTTCACGCGCGTCCATTTTCGTAAAGAAACTGTGTGATTGAGAGCCAAATAAAGCAGACAACAGCCGCTGGAGAGCGCAAATCACGTTAAGCAGTTCGTCCCTTGTGCTGACGGCGCTGTCCCGTCTGCGTCCACGTTAGCTGCTTCGTCCCGTGTGGAAGTGCGTTAGTAAAGGCGCGTACACACAGAGCCAACGAAGGCCAGCCAACGACAGAGATCGGATTCGGCCGAACGTTGATCGCCACTGGATAGGCGTTCGGCTTCTTATCCGCGCCAAACGAAGGGCTTGACACCCAGGGATTTGGGCCATTTGGAATCGTAGTGGCTGTGATAACTTGCCGACGTTGCTGCCGTTTTGTTATTGTTAGAAAGAAGCGTTTTTATAACAGTTTCACCGTGCGATATTATCAGGGGAGAAGAGGATTTAGCAGTCGTCGCATGTGCAGCATTTTCTTTTTTTGCTGCAAGCTGATCACCATCATCAGAAGAAGAAACGATGCTAGAGAACGATGTCGCTTTTTAAAAGGTAGGAAGCAATGTTGTGGGACAAAATGAACGTCTGACCGTTTAGTTAACTGGAATAAGGTCTATTTCGTAATTTTTCCCTAGTGTAGGCTACAGATTTCGAATTTTTGCTGAGTTCAAAAAATGGTTCAAATGGCTCTGAGCACTATGGGACTTAACATCTGAGGTCATCAGTCCCCTAGAACTTAGAACTACTTAAACCTAACTAACACAAGGATATCACACACATCCATGCCCGACGCAGGATTCGAACCTGCGACCGTAGCGGTCACGCGGTTCCAGACTGAAGCGCCACACAGGTCGGCTTTTGCTGAGTTGTGGAGGCCCTAAAATTTCCAAAGATAACACCTCTTTGAGGAGAGCTGTACCTGCAGCACGAAGATAATCTTCACTCCTAGTTGTGCTTATTCTACTTTGTCATTCGCGGCGAAAAGATGTCAATAAAGACATGATTTTCTTTCTCACATCGTGCATACCAGTTTGTAACTGCCGAGTTATTTCCCTGAAAGCGTCTAGTCTTTTCATTTTGCTGTTATAATTGCAGTTCGTAGGGGCCCACAAAACATCACCTTTAAAGTTCTGTCCATACTCCACTTTACACTTCATTATTTCTAAACACAAGAAATACACACCCTTAGCGACAGCAGGTACTACTTGCAGGGGGAACAGCGACTATTGAAATTAAGCTTTTCAGCACTGCCGCAAGACGCAGTCATTAAGTTTTATTGACTAGTTTCTGTGTTTAACAGCCACCTACTGTATTTTAAACTGTAAAATAAAGAGGTTCTGTTGAAGTTGTTGTTAAATTAAGGTGCGAAACCAGTCGATGAAACATACCGAATACGACTTAAGGCTGATCTGAAAAACTTAAATACACATCCTTTCTAGGGAAACAGCAAATACAATACTGGCCATTAAAATTGCTACAGACGCTAAATTTGACCGAAATGACTAGCTTTCCAGAGCATTCACACAAGGTTGGCGCCGGTGGCGACACCTACAACGTGCTGACATGAGGAAAGTTTCCAACTGATTTCTCATACACAAACACAAGTTGACCGGCGTTGCCAGGTGAAACGTTGTTGTGTTGCCTCTTGTGAGGAGGAGAAATGCGTACCATCACGTTTCCGACTTTGATAAAGGTCGGATTGTAGCCTATCACGATTGCGATTTATCGGATCGCGACATCGCTGCTCGCGTTGGTCGAGATCCAATGACTGTTAGGAGAATATGGAATCGGTGGGTTCAGGAGGGTAATACGGAACGCCGTGCTGGATCCCAACGGCCTCGTATCACTAGCAGTCGAGATGACAGGCATCTTATCCGCATGGCTGTAACGGATCGTGCACCCACATCTCGCTCCCTGAGTCAACAAATGAGGACGTTTGCAAGACAACAACCATCTGCACGAATAGTTCGACGACGTCTGGAGCAGCATGGACTATCAACTCGGAGACCATGGCTGAGGTTACCATGGCGCTTCATCACAGACAGGAACGCCAGCGATGGTGTACTAAACGACCAACCTGGGTGCACGAATGGCAAAACGTCATTTTTTCGGATGAATCCAGGTTCTGTTTACAGCATCATGATGGTCGTATCCGTGTTTGGCCACATCGCGGTGAACGCACATTGGAAGCGTGTATTCGTCATCGCCATACTGGCGTATCACCCGGCATGATGATATGCGGTGCCATTGGTTACACGTCTCGTTCAGCTCTTGTTCGCATTGACGGCACTTTGAACAGTAGGCGTTACATTTCAGATGGGCTACGACCCGTGGCTCTACCCTTCATTCGATCCCTGCGAAACCCTACATTTTAGCAGGATAATGCACGACCGCATATTGCAGGTCCTGTACGGGCCTTTCTGGATACAGAAAATGTTCGACTGCTACCCTGGCCAGCACATTCTCCAGATCTCTCACCAATTCACGTCTGCTCAATGGTGGCCGAGCAACTGGCTCGTCACAATACGCCAGTCACTACTCTTGATGACCTGTTGTATTGTGTTGAAGCTGCATGGGCAGCTGTACCTGTACACGCCATGCGAGCTCTGTTTGACTCAATGCCCAGGCGTATCAAGGCCGTTATTACGGCCAGAGGTGGTTGTTCTGGGTACTGATTTCTCAGGATCTATGCACCCAAATTGCGTGCAAATGTAATCACATGTCATTTCTAGTATAATATATTTGTCCAATGAATATCCCGTTTATAATCTGCATTTCTGCTTGGTGTAGCAATTTTCAAGGCCAGTCGTGTATCTACTATACCGACGAACATACGATCCGATGTCCAGACTAGGAGACCAGTCGCAACGCCAACGCTTTTATGTAACCGCCAGTAGACCGAACCGCTAACGAGGGTAACGGCTACGTTGGTTCCGATTTATTGCCCTTACGTACTAAGCAAATCTCGGGCAACGAAGCGGTTGGCAATCGTTCGTTTTTTTTTAGAGTGTACGTGCCTTGAGAAAGCTGAGAGGGAACCAGTCTACGAGTAGCAATCGACCACAGCGCCGCCGTTCTGAGGCTCGTCACACCCGCTGAGTTGTAGCGGGATGGGATACAGCACTGGCGTAAAAGCGCCGCCTCGGTTTCTAATGCATGCAGCCCTCGACACCGCACTCGACCGTTTCTGATCTCTGGTACAAAATACAGTCGTTACTTTGAGAGCCCTACTAACGGGACGCTGGGCGGCCACGTGCAACAGGTTCCCGCCGGCCTGTGCCGGCCTGGAGCGAGAGGGGTTGGGGCAGCCTGTGGTATAAAGCATTCGGCGGCGAGCTGCGCCCCATCTGACGGCAGCGCCGCCACGTGGGAGCCAGCTGCGCGCCACCTGGAGCCGGGGGCCCGGCACAACACAACACGGCGCTGCGCCGCGCTGGCCTTCACCCACACACGGCTCGGCGAGGCCCCAAGGACACCACAGCCCGACTCACCCGCGTTCTGCCCGCCCGGCGCCCGTGGCGGACGGGAGATGCTATCACAGCAACGAGGCTGCCAGAGAGGGACGCGTGGAGAAGGAAGGGACATTTGCGTGCAACGTGCTGTCGACCAGATACCATCTCGTGAAGACTGCATTGCTATCGCGTCAGCTGACTGCTCCGAAAGTCGTACTTGTGGTTTCCGTAAAATCATACCCGGATACATATTCCTTATAGCAGCTACTGCGGTATGTTTTCCGCTAACATACACTACCTCATCAAAAGTGTCCGAAAGCATCTATGTCATACAAAATGAATCACTTTATGTCAAGAGACATGGATCCGCCAATATATAAGGAGGCAGTGAGTATTCTGTTGGCCACCATTAAGAAACCCTGAACAAAATGAGAAAAACTAAAGACCTAATTAGGCTAAGATTCAAAGGTTGCAGCACCCAAACAGCAGTGCACACTTGTTGTTGTTGTTGTTGTTGTGGTATTCAGTCCAGACTGGTTTGATGCAGCTCTCCATGCTACTCTATCCTGTGCAAGCTTCTTCATCTCCCAGAACCTACTGAAACCTACATCCTTCTGAATCTGCTTAGTGTATTGATCTCTTGGTCTCCCTCCACAATTTTTACCCTCCACGCTGCCCTCCAATACTAAATTGGTGATCCCTTGATGCCTCAGATTATGTCCTACCAAGCGACCCCTTCTTCTAGTCAAATTGTGCCACAAACTCCTCTTCTCCCCAATCCTATTCAATACCTCCTCATTAGTTATGTGATCTACCAATCTAATCTTCAGCATTCTTCTATAGCACCACATTTCGAAAGCTCCTATTCTCTTCTTCTCTAAACTATTTATCGTCCACGTTTCACTTCCATACATGACTACACTCCATACAAATGCTTCCAGAAACGACTTCCTGACACTTAAATCTAAACTTGATGTTAACAAATTTCTCTTCTTCTGAAACGCTTTCCTTGCCATTGCCAGTCTACATTTTATATCCTCTCTCCTTTGACCATCCTCAGTTATTTTGCTCCCCAAAAGCATCTCATTTCCTAATCTAATTCCTTCAGCATCACCCGATTTAATTCAACTACATTCCATTATCCTCGTTTTGCTTTTGTTGATGTTCATCTTATATCCTCGTTTTAAAGATACTGTCCATTCCGTTCAGCTGCTTTTCCAGGTCCTTTGCTGTCTCTGACACAATTACAATGTCGTCGGCGAACCTCAAAGTTTTTATTTTTTCTCCATGGATTTTAATTCCTACTCCGTATTTTTCTTTTGTTTCCTTTACTGCTTGTTCAATATACAGATTGAATAACATCGGGGAGAGGCTACAACCCTGTCTCACTCCCTTCCCAACCACTGCTTCCCTTTCAGGCCCCTTGACTCTTATAACTGCCATTTGGTTTCTGTACAAATTGTAAATAGCCTTTCGCTCCCTGTATTTTATCCCTGCCACCTTCAGAATTTGAAAGAGAGTATTCCAGTCAACATTGTCAAAAGCTTTCTCTAAGTCTGCAAAGGCTAGAAACGTAGGTTTGCCTTTCCTTAATCTTTCTTCTAAGATAAGTCGTAAGGTCAGTATTGCCTCACGTGTTCCAACATTTCTACGGAATCCAAAGTGACTTCCCCGAGGTCGGCTTCTACCAGTTTTTCCATTCGTCGTTAAAGAATTCGCGTTAGTATTTTGCAACCAAGGCTTCTTAAACTGATAGTTTGGTAATTTTCACATCTGTCTACACCTGCTTTCTTTGGGATTGGAATTATTATATTCTTCTTGAAGTCTGAGGGTATTTTGCCTGTCTCATACATCTTTCTCAATGGATTGTAGAGTTTTGTTAGGCCTGGCTCTCCAACGGCTGTCAGTAGTTCTAATGGAATGTGCACACTTATAAAATTTTTATAAGACCGCCGTTTGAGCACGTACTCGCGGCGTATGGGGAATGCCTGCAACGGTGGGCAAAAAAGTGTACGCAACTGAGAGAAGATGCTTCCTAAGAATGCACAATACAAAACAACGCAACGAAGTGTACGTAGGGGCTGGAATAAACACACTGCAAACATCGCTAGCCATTCGAGAGCAGTGAATGGGAAACGAATCACTCAAAACACGCCTGACTTACAACACATGCTAAGAACAAAAATAATCAAAACAAGAAAACCCAAATTTATGTACACACTACACCGAACAGGACAGCAGCACAGAATACGACGACGCTCTTCCCAGGCCTGTCATTCACCATGCTTCTGCTCACAGAATATGAAGAAACACCAGCACACCTGGATGAAAGGTAACAAGACCCACGAAAAGAACACAACAACGAAAGAACAAGGAACAAACAACAACAAAAATAGTGTACTCTGCACTCAGCTGTGAAATCTGTAAGAAACATTTACAATTATAAGCATAAGAATCACAGACAAAGTTAATACTTACTTTTGATTTAAATTTAAATTTAACATGACATTAACTCTAATAAAATAATTAAAATATGTATGTATATGAGGCCGGCCGCGGTGGCCGAGCGGTTCTAGGCGCTTCAGTCCCGAACCGCGCGACAGGTTCGAATCCTGCCTCGGGCATGGATGTGTGTGATGGCCTTAGGTTAGTTAGGTTTAAGTAGTTCTAAGTTCTAGGGGACTGATGACCTCAGATGTTAAGTCCCTTAGTGCCCAGAGCCATTGAACCATTTTTTTTTGTATATATATGAAAGTTCCTGGCAGATTAAAACTGTGTGCCGAACCGAGACTCGAACTCGGGACCTTTGCCTTTCACGGGAAGTGCTCTACCAACTTTTTTTTAAAATTCTTTGTTGATCTCATTTTGTTCTATTTTGTTCGTTGTATATGTTCGGGGCGGACGTCTCCTGACACCCGTTCAGGTTGTTCGCTGACCCGTTCACTCAGTTTTTTTTTTATTACAAAGGGTAGCTAACCCACTGACCGAAGACGCTGAGCTACCGTGCCGGCGACAACTGAGCTATCCAAGCACGACTCACGCCCCGTCCTCGCAGCTTTAAATCCGCCAGTACCTCGTCTCCTACTTTCCAAACTTCGCAGAAGCTTTCCTGCGAGCCTTGCAGAACTAGCACTCCTGGAAGAAATGATATGTATGTATATATTGGAATTTTATCAAATAAACTACAGCCAAACAAATATGGCAAAACCCTAAGGCTCAATAGACGACGAAGATGCTCTCAAGCAGCCTCCTCACCCCCTCAGCGGAGAGAACGAAAAGATTTTTAAAAAATTTAAAAAAATGGTGTAAGTAGAGAAGTAGTAACAGCAAGCTGGACCGATCAGGCGAGCTCGGTGACTTCGTACGTGGACTAATCAAGGGGTGTCACCTGAGTAACAAAATCTATCAGGGACATACCAGCCATTCTGAAGCTGCCCAGTTTGACTGTTGGTGATATGACTGCGAAGTAAAAACGCGGACAACTACAGATAAACTAAGACGCGGCAGTACTTGTTTCAAGATATTATGGCATGTGGAGTAATATTGTTTTTTTCTGCTTTAGAGCTGTAAAACCCAACTGATTTATTTTAACTGCTTGCATGTCGCGAGACGGCTTGCTGGGACCTGTGCCCGAATGTAAATACAGTATCATGCTTATACTACCTTCTGAGGGAAGTTGAATCCTTCGTCAGTTATATGCCGGCTGTTTAGAATTGTAAATAACTTGTGGGTTGTTATTTCACTCTTGTTATTGTTATTGTGTCAATTACTAAGTTTAAGATACTTTTAAAGGAAAGTTTTTGGGTATTTATATTATCTGTTCTACTTATTTGCGCTTTTTAAAACCATTTCGATATTTAGAGTCTGATTTATGTAATGGAGCCTTTAAATAACTTTTTGGATCCAGAATGAGATTTTCACTCTGCAGCGGAGTGTGCGCTGATATGAAACTTCCTGGCAGATTAAAAATGTGTGCCGGACCGAGAATCGAACTCGGGACCTTTGCCTTTCGCGGGCAAGTGCTCTACCAACTGAGCTACCCAAGCACGACTCACGCCCCGTCCTCAAAGCTTTATTTCTGCCAGTACCTCGTCTCCTACGTTCCAAACTTTACAGAATCCCTCCTGCGAAACTTGCAGAACTAGCACTCCTGAAAGAAAGGATATTGCGGAGACATGGCTTTGCCACAGCCTGGGCGACGTTTGGAAGGTAGGAGACGAGGTACTGGCAGAAATAATGCTGTGAGGACGGGGCGTGAGTCGTGCTTGGGTAGCTCAGTTGGTAGAGCACTTTCCCGCGAAAGGCAAAGGTCCCAAGTTCGAGTCTCCGTCCGGCAAACAGTTTTAATCTGACAGGAAGATTCAACTTTTTGGACGTTTACAGTTTCTGTTTTACTTATTGCACCTTTAAATTATTTTGCTGTTGATAGTACCTGGTTTATCTATTGGCGCTTTTAAACAAGTCGATAATCTGTTCCCGGACCCCGGCACCACTACCATTTGAAACCCGAGTAAATTGCATCAGAGAGATTCGCCGAAAATTCCCATACAACTAAGCAACTAACTACCGGTTAACCATTAGTATAATACACAGGATCACTGTATACTTGCAAGCAGATAAACTACAAAGAACTAGGAATGCCCCTGTGTTACTGGCCGCCCCACCTGGGTCCCTCATGGTAGTCTACGCAAAGAGGCCTATGAGCAGCCCCTCCAGTTAAGTAGTGAGCTCACTGGCCGTGCCCTCCAAATGTGCGCCTGCCTTAAAACTGCGGAAAGACGTGTGCGGGCGCGACCGGCCGCCAGCAGAAAGAAGACCTGTGGAGAGAGACGCTGGAATGCTCTTAAGGCACCAGGCGTGTTCAAAGGCTGCGCGCGGCGGGCGAATGCCGGCCATTCCCGACATTCCGGAACGCACCATACAAAGGCACTGTATGCCCGCACTTCGCGCTTTCTTTGTTACACACAGGGGCACGTCCTGACGACACCCTCCACTTCACTTTCAGAGGTCGTATTTTGTAGCGTTAGATCTTAAAGTCTTCATCATCGTTATTACTGTTGTTATTCTTGTCTGCAGTTAGAAGGCTGGTTTGATGCACCTCTCTACATCTACATACGACGGTTGTCCAGAAAGTAAGTTCCAATCGGCCGCTAAATGGAAACCACAGTGAAAATCATCAACATTTCATTTGCAAGAGTTAGCTACACTTTCCAGATACTTCTCTACGTAGTCGAAAATTCCGACTTAGACATTGTCGGTGCGTTATACCAAATTTCCAACACGATCGTCATAGAAGGCAGCCGCCTGTGCATTCCGATAATTCTCTAGCTGGTCTATAGCACGTAGCCTGCGCCCAAGTGTTGTCTTCGTATAAAGCGTTTCATGTAAACAGAGAAGATACTCAGGACTAGCCAATTAGGGCTGTGTTGTGGGTGATCGAACACTTCCCACCGAAAAGGCTGCAGGTGCGTCTTCACTGCCCCTGCAGAGTGCGGCTGAGAATTGCCATGAAGAAGGAAGTGCGTGGCAGTTGTGTTAGGCGGGTTGCATTCATTAAGGCGAAACCTCTCAGCGGGTCCTCCAACTTGGCGGGAGACATCGTTGTTCTAGGCAGCTTTACTCGATCACAAATGAAAAGAGAGTCTTGATGCGATCGACGGTCGTACTAGACACTCTACCCAACACATCTATGCAAAGCTTCATCGGGTTTTCATTGTGGTGTCCATTTCGCGACCAATCGGAATTTACTTTCTGGACAACCCTCATGTATACTCCGCAAGCCTCAACATGGGGTGTGGTGGAGGGTACTTTGTGTCTGAGAGTAACTTTCCACTTTTCTTGTTTCACCCGCGTGTGGTTATCAGGAAAGACGATTGCTGGTAAACCTCCGTGTAGGCTTGAATCGCTCTAATTTTATATCTATGGTCTCTTCGCGAGATATACGTAGTAGGAAGCAATATATCGGTTGACTCTCCCAGAAATAATGTACGCCGTTGAAACTTAAACAGTGGACCATTACTTTATGCTGAATGCCTCTCTTGCACGGTGTAAGTGGTCCGAGCAGATGTAATTTCGATGTATTGCTCATGCGCTGCCTGCGATATGCAAGGTCTCTGACCAGAGAGCAGTGTTGACTCAGTAGGAACTGTGTAGCTGTAGCAGTAAGTTGTGGCTAGTCTGGAGTCTGCTCTGGTCTGGTATGGTGTATCGTGTTGGCTGGCCCGGTCGCGGTGCAGCGATGCCGGAGCCTGTGTATTATTGTATAAGGTAAAAAGCAGCCTCGCGCATATGTAGTAATGTTATCTCAAGTCGCATGTAAGTGTTTTAAAACTCTCGTAATAATAATCTTCCTCATAAAAAGTAACTTTTAACAACCATTCATTTCAATTTAAAGAATTTACTAATTTCTCCCATCCATGATCATCCCGATTATTGCAATAGAAAAATCAGTTGCTCCCTTTCATAAATGACAAATAGGTCGGCCAGCATTGCACAGAGCTGTGCCGGAAAAATTTATTGTAAGAGCAGATATATCCGGCGACTTCATTGAGGTAAGAATTTTTCCTTTTTTTATTCAGAATGATCTTTCAGGGCCATGACGCAGCACTGCTGTCGTCCAAAATTTACCAGGTTAAATTCACAGTGAATTATTGAAAAGTCATAAGTGATCGACAATTTAATTGAGAGGTTAGTTAAATTGTTTTATTACCAGGTTACTGAATTTATTTACTTTTATTGTGACGTTACACTGAATGTGAACGACATAATTATAATTTTTACTGTTGAGAGGTTTAGGAATTTTTCTGTTGTGAGGTTACGCTAAATGTGAATGAATTTTGAGCTTAGATTAAATCAGAAAGAATTTTGTGTGGAGGTTAATGTGAAAAGAATTTTGCAGGGAGGTTATAAATGTAAATGAATTTTGTGGGGAAGTTACACTGTGATAGAATTTTGTTTTGAGGTTACACTAAAACCAGAATAATTATCAATAATATTTATAATATATTTTGTGGGGAGGTTACAACGGTCTGCCACTGGTGTTGGCCGAACATCTCCGTGATGCTTTCGCACTTACTAAATGAACCCATAAACGAACTCGCTTTTTTTAATTTTTTTCTGTTCTCCATTTCCGCTATCAGTACCATTTAGTAGGAATGCCATAGTGACGAGCAATGTTCAAGTATTGTTCGAACAAGTGTTTTGTAAGCTACTTCCCTTTGTTAATGGCGTACGTTTCATAAAGATTCTTCCAATGCTTCAGCTTAGCATCTGACTTACTCGCGATTAATTTCAACTTTAAATCGCTCTGTACGCATGTTGCTGTTGTTGTGGACTTCAGTCCAGAGACTGGTTTGTTGCAGCTCTCCATGCTACTCTATCCTGTGCAAGCTTCTTCATCTCCCAGTACCTACTGCAACCTACATCCTTCTGAATCTGTTTAGTGTATTCATCTACGATTTTTACCCTCCACCCTGGACTCCAATACTAAATTAGTGATCCCTTGATGCCTCAGAATATGTCCTACCAAGCGATCCCTTCTTCTAGTCAAGTTGTGCCACAAATTTCTCTTCTCCCCAATTCTATTCAATACCTCCCCATTAGTTATGTGATCTACCCATCTAATCTTCAGCATCCTTCTGTAGCAACACATTTCGAAAGCTTCCATTCTCTTCCTGTCTAAACTATTTATCGTCCATGTTTCACTTCCATACATGGCTACACTCCATACAAATACTTTCAGAAACGACTTCCTGACACTTAAACCTATACTCGATGTTAACAAATTTCCGTTCTTCAGAAACGTTTTCCTTGCCATTGCCAGTCTACATTTTATCCATCATCAGTTATTTGCTCCCCAAATAGCAAAACTCATTTACTACTTTAAGTGTCTCATTTCCTAAACTAATTCCCTCAGCATCACCCGATTTAATTCGACTACATTCCATTATCTTCGTTTTGCTTTTGTTGATGTTCATCTTATATCCTCCTTTCAAGACAACGTACATTCCGTTCAGCTGCTCTTCCAGATCCCTTGCTGTCTCCGACAGAATTACAATGTCGTCAGCGAACCAAAAAGCTTTTATTTCTTCTCCATAGATTTTAATTCCTACTCCTTACCGAAGTAACTGCTTCCATTGGTTGTTATGCAAATTTCTAACGAAGCAGTCAAGGATCTTTCTGTGTCACTATACGTTACACCTGTTTATACTGAAGGTCCGCTTACACTCCCTGCACCAACTGCCGATCCTCTGCAGGTCTTCCAGCATTTAACCCATTTCCTAGCGTCACAGCTTCCCTGTACACACAGCGTCATCCCCGAAAAGCCTCATCAAGCTTCCGACGTTATCTACAGGTCACTTACTCATAAAGTGAAAAGCAATGCTCCCCCGGAGTTCCGCCTGAGTCTGCTTTTACGTCTGATACTTCTCTCCTTTCATAATGGCATGCTGTGTTCTGTTTGCTAGAAACTTTTCAATCCAGTCACACAGCTGGTCTGATATACTGGACGCTCGAGTTTTGTTTATTAGGCGCCAAGCGGAACTGTGTCAAGGCCTTCCTGAAGTCAAGGGACACGGCATGTACCTGGGTGTCGATATCCACTGCCTTTTGGGTGTCGTGGACGAACAGAGAGAGCTGGGTTTCACAGGAACGCTGTTTTTAGCATCACGTGATGGTTCCTGCAAATATTTTCGCTCTCCAGAAATGTCATAATATGCGAGCATAAAATATGGTCCAAAATTCTACAGCAGACCGGCATCAGAGACACCCGTCTTATCGTTGTGTGCATCTGTTGGAAGACGATTCTTTATTATGGATATGGCTTCAAAATGGTTCAATTGGCTCTAAGCACTATGGGACTTAACATCTGAGGTTATGAGTTCCCTAGAACTTAGAACTACTTAAACCTAACTAACCTAAGGACATCAGACACATTCATGCCCCAAGCAGGATTCGAACCTGCGACCGACGGGTATGGCCTTTACTTTATCCAATCATTACGAACGCTTCGCTCCTCAGAGGTCTACGGCACGCTACTACTAGAAGAGAGGCAAGTTCTTTCGCATATTCAGCGTTAAATGCAAATGGTATCTCGTAAACTCCAGTCGCCTTTCCTCTGTTGCATGATTTCACATGCTTTCCTGTCCCTTAAGACACTTATTTCGATATCTGTCACTTTGTCGTTCGTGCGGCGATTTAAATAAGTAACTACTGTGCAACCTCGACGCTACTCTATCCTGTGTAATACTGTTCATCTCCGAATAACTGCTGGATCCTCCACCTGTTTCAACCAGCTCACTGTATTCACCACTTGGTCTCCCTCGACGACTTAACGTCCACCAAGCATCCCTCCATGCCAAATTGATGATTCCTTTATAACTCAAGAGATGTCGCTTCTTTTAGTCAGCTTGCTCCATAATTCTTTCCCCTGAGTTCGATTCGGTACTTCTCAATTAGTTATCAAACCTATCCATCGATTCTTGAGCATTGTTCTGCAGTACGACATACCACAAAGTAGACAAGAGCAGTAATTCTGTTACCTTGGAACAAATGGTTCAAATGGCTGTGAGCACTATGGGACTCAACTTCTGAGGTCATCAGTCCCCTAGAACTTAGAACTACTTAAACCTAACTAACTTAAGGACATCACACACGCCCATGCCCGAGGCAGGATTCGAATATGCGACCGTAGCGATCGCGCGGTTCCAGACTGTAGCGCCTAGAACCGATCGGCCATCCCGGCCGGCCTACCTTGGAACCAAAATAACGAATGACGCATCAAGCAAGGAGGACATAAAAAAGCAAAGTAGCACAGTCAAAGAGAGAATGCCTGGCCGAAAAAAGTCTACTAATACCAAACATAGCCCTTAATTTGCGGTACAAAATTGGAAGAACGTACGTTTCGAGCACTGTGGATTGTAAGAAAACCGGAAATGAAGAAAATGTAAGCATCTGAGACGTGGTGTTAGAGAAGAATGCTGCAAATTAAATGGTCTAATAAGATAAGAAATGAGGTGGTTCTCAGCAGAATCGTTAAGGAAGGGAAAATTACAACAGTATCACGTAGGCGCTCAGCCAATGCTTTTACAATCTAATCCGATACAGTGGCCACCGGTCTCCAACGCAAGTCCAAACGGTCTCATTTCGCGAGTAACTGATCACGTCGGGCGTAACTGCTACTCTGTCCGCCCCCGGTAGCTGAGTGGTCGAAGGATTTTTATGTTTGGCTGCTACGACGGATAAGTCGTAATTTCATTGAACTCGAGCACCAGGTAGCATTGGCCGAAGATTTGGAGATATGTGCACCAAAATTTCCTTCCTACCTTCGTTCGGGCACTGTGGTTCTCTGTCGCCTGTGGCAAGTTCAACACCATCCAACGGCTCCATGCAATTGGACTAGTGGACACTCCACTATGCCCGAAATGTCGCCAAGTGGATGACGACCATCACAGCTTAACTTGCATCGCGGTGGAGGACATCTGGCTCCTAGGAAGACAGATGGTAGCTTGCTATCTCCGTGTGACCCCGCAACATATTACACCTGTTTCCTTCTTACATCCGGAGAGTGACTACTTTCCGGCGACTAAATCACAGTCGATCATCTGGGTCAAAGGTTGGACGATCGAGTACCTCTATGGGGATGCTGCCAAGTCGCGACCTGACTTTTGGTATTTCTTGCAGCAAGCCCACAATGAGGTTCATAGATGGTCACACTACCGGAAAACGTTTGCCAACTATCTTCAGGCAGTCTTCATCGAACCCCCACGCAGTTGGGATGTGCCGGGTGCAGTCGGTGTGCACATTTGACAGCTGATAACGAAACTTCACGCTTCTCTCACCACTCAATATGTAATGCACATACTATACCATGAAATGATCTACATGTTCCTTTTAACAGAGAGATCTTTATTGAAAATAAATAAATAAATAATAAAAAACAACATCCCTGATCCTTTAAATTTGTGATTTGTTTAACAAGGATTTTTGTTTTTGTTTTTTTACAGAGTATGCATTTCATTTAGTGTTTGTGAACTGCCTAATTTTGTATCCAAATAGAATACCAACAAAAAAAAAAGGGTGGTCAGCGCGACAGACTGTCAATCCTAAGGGCCCGGGTTCTATTCCCGGCTGGGTCAGAGATTTTCTCCGCTCAGGGACTGGATGTTGTGTTGTCCTAATCATCATCATTTGATCCCATCGACGCGCAAGTCGCCGAAGTGGTGTCAAATCGAAAGACTTGCACCAGGCGAGCGGTCTGCCCGACGGGAGGCCCTCGTCACACGCATATTATTATACTGCTACTCTGAAACGAAAAGGTTGGTACTGCAGTAAACAGTAAACTGGAAACAGCGGTCACCGGCAGTTGGTTCGGAGACATCCATGTCCACGTCGAGGCCATCCGCATTCAGATTAACAAGAACCTCCTTGCCTAATTCAAATCCAAATTGAACAGTTACTCCTCTGAGCCATCGACCTTACAAACTCGTAAATGATTTGTTGTACAAATGTTCGTGGATTTGAGGAAATCCGTGCGTGACGCGAAGGAGCGTTGGCTGGTATCGGATGCCTGTGCTGAGCGAATGGCAGGAGGTTAGGCGGCTGGTAGCTCAGCCAGACGGGACGAGTCGTGACTCAGCCTGTCGGCGTGCCGGCAGGCTTACTCACCCCACCTGGCCCCATCCCACCAGCGCCGGGACGACGCGGCCTCCACGGAAATATAGAGTGTGTCCAAAAAGTATTCGTCTAGTTGTCATTTTTATTAAAAAGCTAAGTATATGTCACTTGAAAGGAAGGGAACATAAAATGTGAACATCCAGTCATATGCAAAGAACCTTGGTAAGTCATTTTTATTGATGGACAAGGGAATAAATACATCCATAGCGATAGCAAATTTGACAAAAATGGAGAATTTATTCAAGGGCTACTTGAAAAAGTATTCGTCCACTCATACTTTTTTTTAAATTTACAATCCGAAAATATGATTTCAATTACAAAAAAATTAATATTTAGTGGGGTTTCCCTTTGCAGCTATTACTGCTTGTATAAGCTGTTCTCGGGTTTCCAACCGCGTAAATTGTTTAAAACTACACGAGCTTTCGGCCAAGCACTTCTTGGCCATTGTCAAGTGTTATGACTGCCAGTGGGCTGTTGGTGCGCCCTTATATACGCCAGCTGCCGGCTATGACGTCACTGGTGCCCGCGACATTGCCATATATGGGCATGTTTTGAGTCGGCGTCCGATGTGCCCTCTGCGATCGCTGGATCGCACGCAGCATTGAGCTGCAAGCTACCGTCTCTATTCAGGGTGTTTGCGGTAATTTTTATTTCAATAGCTTTCTTTATTAAACTGTCCCAGAAGCCGATAGTGCGTCGTGGCTGTCGTGGCTCACACTAACGGCTTCTGGGACAGTTTAATAAAGGAAGCTGTTGAAATAAAAATTACCGCAAACACCCTGAATAGAGACGGTGGCTTCCAGCTCAGCGCTGTGTGGGATCCAGCGATCGCGCGGTTGAAAATGGCACATCGAACGCCGACTCAAGACATGCCCATATATGGCAATGTCACGGGCACCAGTGACGTCACAGCCGGGAGATAGCGTATATAAGGGCGCACCAACAGCCCACTGGCAGTCATACCGCTTGACAATGGCCAAGGAGTGCTTGGCCGAAAGCTCGTGTAGTTTTAAGTAACTGACGCGATTGGAAACCCGAGAACATTTTATTCAGTGTTATCGCCGCGTGACTCTGCATTCATACATTACTGTTTGTAGTCGTCTGGGCATCGACATGACCCAGTTTGCCGTCAGAGAGGCTGGAATTTTGTCCCAAACGTCTTGAAGTGCCTCTTCTAGGTCTCTCTTGTTATAAATGTCTTCTCCTGGTGCTACCTTCCAGTACTTTCCAAAGATGTTCAGTAGGATTAATGTCTGGGCTCTGAGGAAGGGTGTTAAGTTGTTTTGGGGCATTGTACAGGAGCCACAGCCTTGCATTTAGAACCGTATGCTTTAGGCCATTATCTTGTTGAAAAATGTAATTTCCTTGCAGACCTAATTTTTCGACGTTAGGATTCAGATTGTCCTTTAAAATGTTGATATACATATGGTGATCCATTGTACCTTGTATGAATGTAATTTTCCAACGCTTGCAGCACTCATACAGCTCCACACCATCAGGGAGCCAACACTGCGTTTAACCGTTTGCACAAGATTGCGTGGCAACATCTCCTGATTCTTCTTACGCCACACCATTCGCCGGCTGCCATCCGACCCGAATACGTTATGTTTACTCCTATCAGAAATTATTACTCTATTCCATAAGTCTTCCTTTTTGAAGACGTTTCTTTCGATTCTGTTCACTGACACAAAATTTCTTGCACGCTGTAAGTAGGCTGTTTAGGTTTTTATGTTGGTAACGCCACGTAGCGCTCTGTATGAAAATCACTGACTGTGCTATGTGCAGTCTGTGGCTGGTTTGCATTGTTGGAATATTTGCTATTTAATGTTGACAGTTGGATGTGAACAGCGCGTAGCGTTGTGCAGTTGGAGGTGAGCCGCCAGCAGTTGTGGATGTGGGGAGAGAAATGGCAGGGTTTTGAGAGCGGACGATCTGCACGTGTGTCCGTCAGAAAAAGGAAATTTGTAGGACTGGATGGCATGAACTGATAATATATATATATAATGACTTTTGAACACTATTAAGGTAAATACATTGATTTGATCCATTATAAATGGTTTTTGAAAGCCTGCGACTGTAGATACAATAGTTTTGTTTATAAATAAATAAATCTGCTGCTACCAGTCATGATTTTTTTCTTTATTTTACTATTCGCACGACGCGTTTCGAGAAATAATTCTCATTTTCAAGTGCGGTTTTTGGTGTGTATTACGCCATTTCTTTTGATGTTGTCAGTGTGAGTGTGTCTGCTTCATTTTCTTGACTTTTACTGTAATACATAAGAAACACGCGATTTTTAGTTAGGTATCAATTCTTTTTGTGAGGTTAGTGGCTAAAATTTAGAAGAATTTGTACTTACAGTTTTCTAATGCTCCATTTGTATAGACTCCCACACACACTTAACATCACACACAACTTGTTGTACACTTTACACATCGAAAATATCTTATATAAACAAAACAGTTACAAAGATCTTCTTACAGGTAGTCCACAGAGATAACATTATAGGTCTTTCACAGATTGTGATATGCTTTTGTTATAACGAAACTACCCCAGGTGGCCAATCCACCGTCGGCAACGACGCAAGCAGGCCCATGGATTCTGGGGAGCCTGCAACACCATGCAAATCCAACAAGATTAAACCCAGAAAAATCTTCAACATAGCAACTCTCAACATAAACTCCCTTCTCAAAGTGGGAAAACTTAAGCACCTTACAGACCAGTTACACACGGAAGACATACAAATTGTGGCGCTACAAGAAACTCGCTTCACTGATGAAAACACATTTGAATCAAACAAATTCAGAATATTTAAAGGAAAACCTGGAAAATGAAGAAATGCCCTCAGCTTGGCACAGCTTTCGCTGTAAACACATAAATTCTGAACTCTGTCGAACATTTTTGGTCAACATCATCGAGAACATCTTTCCTCACTTTTCGATGTGCAAATAAAAAATACACATTAATCAATGTTCACGCTCCCACAAATGACAAAAATAATGCTAAAATAGGGAAGAAACAGATTAATTCTGGGAAAACCTTAAGGATCATATAACAGAAATCCCAGAAAACAATGCAAAAATACTCCTAGGAGATTTTAACGCTCAGATTGGAAAAGAAAAGAAATTCCGCGATATTGTCGGCAACTTTTCCGCACACAAACGAACCAACAAAAATGGAGAAAGGTTAATTATGCTCTATAAGCAGTTTAAACTCAAGCTAATGTCAACACGTTTTAAACATCTTCCCAGAAAACAAAAAACCTGGGTATCTCCGATAAAGAGTATCGGAGAATTTCAAATAGACCACGTTGCCATCTCCTCCAAATGTGAAAAAGAAATATTGAACACTAGTGTCCGAAAATCTCTAAACCTCGACTCCGATCACTATCTCACGAAAATAAAAACTAAACTGATCCCACAAAACAAACAGAAAAGCAGAAACGGTGAATATAAAAACAGAAATAAAATAAATTTTGATCTTACAACCCTGAGAAATTACAACCTTAAGTCCAACTCTAACCTCAAGGATTTTCAGAAAAAAACTAAAGACATTCTCCCCTTCACAAAACCTCCAAGAATTTCAGAACAACTTGATTGAGGCAACAGAAACAACCTTTCCAAAAAAGAGCAAACCGAGACACCCGTGGTGGGACAGCAACTGTAATGAAGTTCTGCATGAAAGACTTAAAGCCTGGAAAAAGTGGAACTCACATAAAACTGAAAACAACTTTGATGAATTTAAGCAAGCCAGAAAGAATGCCTCAAAAACTATTCGCAACACCAAGAGACAATATGAAAAACAACAACTGGACTCAATCGAAGAGAATTTCAAGAAATGCAACACGGCAGCTTGGTACAAAACATTCAACCAGAAACTCCGAGGATACCAGTCCCCTTGCCTAAACCTTATGAGAAATAATAAGACTCTCGCCACCAACAATACTGAAAACTGTGAAATCCTGTCTGAATATTTTGAGACACTCCTAAACTGCCAAACACCCATCCAGACTCTCAGTTTTACGCAACCAGAAACATTACCAACACATTCAACACCTCCGACACGAGAGGAAATCACAAACATAATCAAAACTCTCAAAAACAGGAAAGCATGTGGAGAAGACACAATTACAGCAGAAATGCTCAAGCTTGGGGGAGAAACATCAGTAGAAGCACTACACAAAGAACTTGAACAAGTATGGGAAACCAAGAAAATCCCAAGTCACTGGAAAACTGCCCTAATTCACCCTTTGTTTAAAAAAGGTGACAAAAGGGATGTTAACAACTATCGTGGAATATCGCTTCTCCCAGTCCCATACAAAATTCTATCAAAACTCCTGCTCAATCGTGTATCACCAATTATAGAGGGAAAACTTGGAGAATATCAAGCTGGCTTCAGACCAGGAAGATCCTGCGCCGAACAAATTTTTAACCTCAAAACAACAATGAACTATTTATCTCCAAGGAGCAAGAAATATTTCATAACATTCATTGATTTCAAAAAAGCTTATGACTCAATCGATAGGGACACACTCATCAAAACACTTCGAGAATATGAAATAGATGAAACAACAATCACCATAATCCAAGAAACATTAACAAATACAACATCAAAAGTAAAATTCCAAGGAGAAATTTCACGGCATTTCGAGGTCAAAACCGGCGTCAGACAAGGAGATGCGCTGTCCCCGGCATTCTTCAACTGTGTTCTGGATAAAGTCATAGCAGAATGGAGAAAACTCACGCAAAAACATGCAGTTGAGAAAGTCCAAATTGGAGGGAAGTGCTACAAAGCCATTGAAACCAACTGTTTTGCCTTCGCTGACGATCTCGCCTGTTTAGCTTACACACAAAAAGACACAATAAAACAAATAGAATTACTTAAAGAAACTGCTGAAAAAGCAGGCTTGCAAATTTCATTTGAAAAGACAGAAATCATTACAAATATCAAAAATCCACCAAAGAAAATAACTACGAAATACGGGAAAATACAGGTATCTAAACATTTTAAATATCTTGGTGAACTAATTCAGCCTGTGGCAAAAGGTCATCCAGCCTGCAGGGCTAGAATACAAAACCTAGAGACAGCAACTCACTACTGCAGGCAAATGTATTCAAAAAAATGTATATCCAAAAACATTAAACTCAGACACTACCAGACTGTCATCAGACCGCAGATACTATATGCATCAGAAACACTGGCAAATTTTACATATGCAGAACAGGTAGAAAATCGTGAAAGAAGAATTGTGAGGACAATTCTTGGACACAGGAAAATAACAGACGATCAAGGCAAGCCTGTAAACAGACTAAAAAGCAACAAAGAAGTGTATACGAAGTGCAGCAAAATTACAGACGAAATTAGAAAAAGAAGATGCTCCTTTTATGCTCACATCATGAGGATGAACCCGAATAGGCTTACAAAACAAATATTTTCGTACATCGCAAATCTAAAAAATAAAAATTTATGGTTTATCAACACAGAAAGAGATCTAAAAGAAATGGACATAGATCAGGAAACAATATTTAACAGAAACCCTTTTAGAAAAAAACTGAATTCATTCACGGGTTTCGGTGTGAAAATTAAGAAGACTTGTGGAATTAAATGGTCTGAAGAGAGAAAAGCCGCCTTCAGCGCAAGAATGAAAGAAGTGTGGACTGAGAGAAAGAAGACTTCCCAGAAGCGCAAGAAATAACTGTTTTCACGGTCTTTAACGGCCAAATTTGTATAATAATAATAATAAGCGCAGAATAAGTTTCCTTTCGATCAGCGTCGTCTCACTACCCTTACGGCTCATGGCGCTAATAGCAGTGTATCGGCGACGTTCAGAACCACAAAAGGCGATAGAGTGGGGCGGCGCACAGTTGACTCTAGTGTGTACCGTGGGTCAGCGTTATAGTTTAATCACTGCGCGCAGAATTTTCGCATGTTCACATGGTGGACGAATACTTTATGAACTAGCTCTTGTATTAAATTTTCTATTTTGTTAACCTTGCTGTCGATTTGGATGTATTGCTTTCCTTGCTTTTCAAGAAAAACGACTTACCGAGGTACTTCTTACACCACTGTCTCTTTAGATTTTGTATACATTTCTTTTCATGTTACACAGACTTTGTTTTCTAAAAGATATGCAGCTAGACGAATACCTTTTGGACTCACTTTAAGCACACACTGAACGGTGCTTATACGCTTGCACTCAAAAGTGTCCACCTACTGATGATTACTGGCCCACAGTACTAGTTGAAAAATGTATCCCTAAGCCTAAAATACAGAATATGAAACATATACAGCAGGCCTGTGCGAGAAAACAGCACGCAGTCGTCTTCCGCTCGCTTGCGAAGAGTGTTCCTTCGGTTTGGTTTTTTTTTTCTTTTTTTTTTTTAAGCAAACTATCAAAGGAGGATCACGACTATCCGTCTGAGTGCCCGCAGTAGAGAAATCATTCGTCTACAGTTTCTTTAATTGCTGTATTAATTGGCCTCTATCTGCCCAGCTGTTTAACCAGTTACTTTGTTATTTAACTGGTGCTGTGAGGAAAGCGAGAAATTCTTGACTTCCTTCCATCGGGTGGGAAGGGAGTGAAGAATCACAAGCTTTCGCGTTCCTTTTTATTGAAAAGGAGCAGCACAACAAATTACTTTGAAGTAAACAAATTTGAGTATATATCTATTATACTGATTACTGTCAAATGAAAGAACCCTCGAGCTTTCTGCAATTACATGACAGAGGTATCACTGTTAATTCAGGAGCTTTTGATGCAATGACAGAATAAATTAGAATCGTGTTCCCTCGACCACGCTCTCTCTTCTCCAACAAATAACGTAGTAGATTTTATCAAATAGACTATGTAACTATAACACACACGTTTTACATCCATTAGTAATAGTTTTTGATGTTACGAGAGCTTTTTCTCAACCTCTAATACGGTCGTGAAATTAAAATCACAGTCAAATATTTGCGCAGATTCGTTGCGCTGTCTCTCTCGTATGCGTTGATTGCGTCACGTCGCACTTCACGGTTCTCAGCGCCCAGTGAGCACGTAAAGATGTTTCGAAAACAGTGTCTACTGCCCAGTGTGAAGTGCCTATTGAGGGGTGTCGCCGTATTTCATGTACTCCATATGACATAACTGTCATGTGTTTCCTTCACCATGACAGTTCTCGGCCGCACACTACAGGTGCAGCGAACACGCTCCTGCAAGTTATGTGGACGTCCATTAATTACACTAGTTCAAAATAGGGGAGGGATGTCCGGCAAAATCTCACCGACAATCATTTGAAAAGGGGGGGGGGGGACATGAAAATCTCATGTCAAATTTTTAATTCAGAGAGCATATATTTTATTTATTTTCGTTACAGCCATCTATGGGCTACGTTTACACAACTTCCCTCACTTTCTAAAGTTATCTTCCTTCCTCTTTCGCAAGTACTCCTTCATCCGTTGGCTCACTCGTGCACATTCTTCTGCCGAGAATACTCTATTCTTCCTCGTTTTCTCCTCGAAGAAATCCTTCACTTCCGCAATCTTTTTCCTAAAGATCTGCCTGTTCACAATTTCTTCTGCCGCAATCCCGCATTTTTCTAAATCCCAGTGCACTTCTTTCGCCCGTGGAACTTGTGTCTTCCTGTTCTCCTGGAAGAGAAGAATGTTGTTGGCGAGCCTCTCTGATTCCATTCTTTTAATATATCCATAGAAAGACTGTCTTCTTTTCTTCACTGTGGTGGTGATATTTTCAAATCGTTGATAAAGTTCTTGTCTTGATTTTAGACGGAACGTAAATTCATTACATATTTTTCTGGGCCCAAGAATCTTTCTAGCTGGCCGCTGTGACCGAGCGGTTCTAACGCTTCAGTCAGGAACTGCGCGCCTGCTACGGTCGCAGGTTCGAATCTTGCCTCGGCCATGGATGTGTGTGATGTCCTTAGGCTAGTTAGGTTTAAGTAGTTTCTAAGTCTAGGGGACTGATGATCTCAGATGTTAAGTCCCATAGTGCTTAGAGCGGTTTGAACCATTTTTGAATCTTTCTAAGGAATTTGCTTTCTTTCTTTTCCAAGTCTGAAAGTCCCTTCCTGGCTCTTGTCTCAGATGCATATAAACATCCAGGTTTGACGACTGTGCCTTAGTGTTGGAATTTGGCCTGGTATGAGAGTGATTTAGATTTTTATGTGTTCTGACACCATCTGAATGCTATTTCCATTTTTCTTGCATGTTCTTCAATTGCTGCCTTTTCATTGTTGTCTGGAGTCAAAATTTTTCCTAGGTACTTGAACTTGTCAACTCTTTTGATGTGGCCATACTTAGTCCTCATTGTCCAGACTGCATCATTGGAATTTATGTTCATATAAAGTGGAATTTATGTTCATGTAAGGGCATATATTATTATAAAGATAATATTAAAAGTCCACCAGTCTTTAAGGTTTATAAAGAATGCTCCTAACTTAAAAAAATAGACGTCCCCTATTAGATGGGAAGTGTTTGGTCACCCATTACACAGCCCGGACTTGGTTCCTTTGGTTTCCATCTCTTCGCTAATACGAAAAATGGCTCGATTCGCTCTAAGCACTATGGGACTTAACATCTGATGTCATCAGTCCCCTAGAACTTAGAACTACTTAAACATAACTAACCTAAGGACATAACACACATCCATGCCCGAGGCAGGAGTCGAACCTGCGACCGGAGCAGCAGTGCGGTTCCAGACTGAAGCGCCTAGAATCACTCGCCCACAGCGGCCGGCTCGCTAATATTAACTACTGGCTATGAGGACATCATTTTGGCATATACGAGCAACGAGTTGCAGACCAGCGTAGGGAAATGGCGGTAAGACAGGGGAACCACGTTACGACAAATGTCTAAGTCGGGGCGGCGACTATGTAGAGAAATAGCTGCAAGGTGTAGGTACATGTTGCAAATAAAACAATTTTTATTTTCACTGTGTTTTTCTTCTTATGAGCGACCGGAGGCTGAAAAGAAATGTGCTGTCTTATCTTCTCTGAGTGCAGTGAGATCGCAAGAGGGCAGAAACCAGTAATGTGGGATTAGGCGCTGTAGAGGCTAATTAACTCTTGTCTCGTCAGTCAGAGCGAAGCTATTGGATCTTTAAACAATTTACTGACCGCAGTAGTGGATGTGGAGGATGTGTGTTCGCCAAAAAAAGTTTTCTTTTTCTACCCTTGTTGTTATTGTGTAGAGAGCGTCGCATTACGTCTGAAACAAGTTGGCGAGAACAGGGAACAGTTCAGCTGCAAATATTTCTACCAGAAATTGTATGCAGAGCTCTTTGAAAACCAGCAGAGTCGTTGCTCTCTCGCCAGGGAATAAAACTTGAAGCGACTGCGTAGTTTCAAGGAGGTGTTTGGTTGTGCTGCGGCCGGCCGCTTGTTTGATAGGAATGCTACAAGGCGGCACAGCGGGTAGCAGGAAAGCAGGCGAACCCGGGCGTAGTCTGCCCGGGTCGTGTGTCAGCGGGGCAGAGGGAGCTACAGGAAGCCGGAAACGTTGCCGGCGCACCCGGCCCGTTACAGCGCTCGCCTTGTTTACCAGTTCCCTTCTGCCTCCTCTCCGCTCCTCTCCACTCCTGCTCCGCCTCGTCTTATCCGCTCTGGCCTGCCTGCCGCCTCCAGTTACTCCGCCTCTGTTTGTTTACCGTAACTCGGCCGCTGCCCCATACGACGAGTCCGCGTGTGGCGTACGACGCTGTCCGCGAATAGCCAGCCGCAGCTGCAAGCTTAAACAACCGCGTTTTCACCAAGCAGTGCCCGTCCATCTTACTATCACACGAAGGACCTCGTACACGATCAAAAAATTTGGCAAATTTTACTACGTTTGCCAAACATTTGATAGTGTGAGGTGCTATTTGACATGTCTGTCAATCACAGAACGTGTTTGATTTGTTTGCCAGGAATTTTGATTAACGGAAAGTTTTACGACATGGCGTTCGTTGTTTGTATCTTTGTTTTGCCACTTATGTTTAGTGAATAATAGTTTTATTACAATTTATTTCACACAATTTATTTCCACAAATATAGAAAGTACTTTCAAGGCCAAAAACAAAATACCACGGGCAATTAGCAATTACGCGAGGACAATTAGCAACTAAGCGCAACGACCGAGCGAGGTGGCTACCACGCTGGACTCGCATTCGGGAGGACGACGGATAAAACCCGCGTAGGGCCATCCTGATTTAGGTTTTCCGCGATTTCCTTAAACCGCCTCAGGCGAATTTCGGCATAATTCCTTTGAAACGGCACCGCCGACTTCCTTCCAAATCCTTTCCTAATCCGATGGGGCCGATGACATCGCTATTTGGTGGCCTCCCCCGAATCAACCAAACCAACCCTACGCGCATGTATGCTGGCGGCAGTAGAATCGTTCGGCAGTCGGCTTCAGATGCCGGTTTTCTAAATTTTCTCAATAATGTTTCTCGAAAAGAACGTCACCTTCCCTCCAGTGATTCCCATTTGAGTTTTCGACGCAGCTCCGTAACACTAACGTGTTGTTCGAACCTATCACTAACAAATCTAGCAGCCCGTCTCTGAATTGCTTCGATGTCTAACTTCAGTCACACCTGCTATGTATCCCAAACACTCGAGCAGTAAAGAATACATCGCACTAGCATCCTACATGCGGTCTCCTTTACAGGTGAACCGCTCTTTCCTAAAATTCTCCCAATAAACCGAAGTCGACCATTCGCCTTCCCGACGACAGTTTGAAACGGGATATCCTCCTCTAGCATTACTTTTCCCCCAACAGCAGTATGTTACATTTCGAGCCAAAATTTTTGAAAGGAATTACTTTATTTTGGAAGTTACAATCGATAAGTACTAGTTCTGAATGAACAGTTAAAATAATTTTTTTTAGAAACATTTGAAATTACGAATTATTTGGCACACTTTAAATTTCTATTATTAATTACCCAGTCTAGCACTGTTTATATATTTTTTGGACGGGGTCCGCCTTTAGCAAAACACAGTTTTGTCTTTTATCCGAAACATGTTTCACTGCAGTTGCAGCATCATCAGTGAGCTTGTATTTTATGGCTGTTAAACATAAAGAATGTTCCGTACTGTTTGTATACATGTAAATATTAGTTTTTAGAATCGTAATTACAGATTCTTGAAGAACACATTATTTATTCATACCTGTGGTGTGGTTTTCCTGATGTATTATGTTTTTATAGTGCCTGTTTTCTTTCACAGTTTGTCATCTGCAGTCATATACAACTTAATGTAGACAAATTATTTAAGAAAAAATTACGATATGGGACCTGTTATGACTACGCCTGAAAATAATTAATTTTATGTGGAAGTGTGTGTGTGTGTGTGTGTGTGTGTGTGTGTGTGTGTGTATTTACATTATGTTTCACTTACGTTTTCATTTTTTCTCATCTTCATCACTGTGAAGTTCTGTATACTGAGCTGTCACTGTTTCACTGTTTGCCAGCTGTAAAAACTAGATGGCGGACAGTGATAATTAACAAAATTGTGTTTTGCTAAAGGCGGACCCATCTAAAAACACATGTATTGTTAAAAGAGACGCGGACAAAAGAGCTTCAACCTCAAGATGATTACTAGTACTGTTTATTATGTTTGTTTCTGGATTCATTTATGAAATAATAATCGAAACTAACAAATTCATTTGTCAAGAAAAATTGTAAACTCTTTGGAATATTGTTTTTTCCGCTGAGTGAGACAGTAGTAAGCATGCCTTTGATGTGATCGGACGTATCTTCCTATTTTGTGCGAACAATGTAATATCGGCTATGTTAATGTGGAAAATCAAAAGACTATGATATACTAAAATGTGACAAAAACGTAAAACAAAAATTCTGCAACAACAATCTTGAAATTCATTTACATCAATTCAACCACGAGGACCTAAAATGTAGAATCAGATCCCTAGACAAGATGATCTGGAGCCAGCTCTACGTGAAAAGATGAGTAAACTAGAAAGATTATTGTTATCTTCGCCCCTCTTAAATCTTCATAAAAGACTAATGTGGACAATAGCTGCAAGTAGGAAGGAGAGGGTAGAATACAAGTTCACACACGTTCGTTCTACCTCATATCGCTTTGCAATGCTATGCCCAGATATTTAAACGAGTTCACTGTGTCACGCAGGACACTGTATCCGAACATCACAGGTTTGATCTTCCTACTCCTCCACATTAACTTACATTTTTCCACATTTAGCTACCATTCATCACAGCAACTGTAAATTTTGTCAAATTCGTCTTGTATCTTCGTACAGCCAGGCAACTTCGATACCTTACCGTACACCACGGCATCATCAAAAAACAACCGCAGATTGCTGCCCACCCTGTCAGCCAAATCATTTACATATACAGAGAACAACAGCAGTCCTGTCACACTTCCCTGGGGCACTCCTGACGATACCCTCGTCTCTGATGAACACTCGCCGTCGACATATTTAAGAAGTTTTCGAGCCACTAACATATCTGTGAACTTACTCCAACGTCATTAATAGCTTGCAGTGGGGCTTCGTGTCAAATGCTTTCTGGGAATCTGGAAATATGGACTCTGCTTGTTGTCCTTCAACCATAGTTCTCGGTATATCATATGAGAAAAGGGCAAGCTGAGTTTCGCAGGAGCGATGCTTTCTAAAACCAAGCTGATTCGTGTACATAAGCTTCTCAGTCTGAAGAAAGTTTATTATATTAGAACTGAGAATATGTTCAAGGATTTTGCAGCAAACAGAAGTTAGGGATATTGGTCTGTAATTTCGCGAGTTACCTTTCTTATATACTGGAGTCACTGCGCCTTGTTTCAAACGCTTGGGACTTTGCGCTCCGCGAGTGATTCACGGTAAATACAGCTTAAGTAAGGGGCCAATGCCGTAGAGTATTTGTAAAATCGCACTGGAAGTCCATCTGGACCTGGTGATTTATTTGTTTTCAAATTCTACAGGTGTTTCTCTACACCAGGTACTATTATTACTATGTCGTCCATACGAGAGTCTGTCCGATGGTCAAATGACGGTACTTTTGTACGATTCTCCGGTATGAACGATTTCTTGAAGGTGAAATTTAAATCGTCAGCTTTCGTTTTGCTATCTTCAATTCCACACCAGACTGGTCAACAAGGGACTGAATGGAAGCCTTAGACCCGCTTTGCGATTTCACGTACGACCAGAATTTTCTCGGGTTCTTTGCCAGATATTCTGCTAAGGTGTGACGGTGGTGGTATCTGTATGCTTCGCGCATAGATGTTTTCACAGACGCACGAATCTCCACTAACATTCGCTTGTCGTCATTTATGCTTTCCTTTTTTAACCGAGAGTGCAACAGCCTCTGCTTCCTCAGCATCCACCAAATTTCGTTATTAAAGCATAGTGTGTTTTTCCATCCTTTATCCGCTTACTAGACACACAACTCTCCAGATCACGATTTGCAGTCTGCTTAAACTTTGCCCATAATTCCTCTACATCCATCTTACTGGAACTAAGTGATGCCAGTTCACTGTCTAAGTGAGATATTAATACCGGCTTGTCTGCTCTATCTAGCAGAAACACTCTTCTAACCATCTTGACTGATTTTTTTAACCTTCGTGATCATAGTCTGTACACTAACATTGTCGGTAGGGTCCGACCTTTTTGTAGCTACAAGGTCTAAGATATTTTCATTGCATATGAGCTGCCGAGCTAGCTGTTGAAGACCATTTTCAGAAAACGTGTTCAAAAGTATTTCGCATGACTGTCTGTCTGTGCCCACTGCAATGAATCCATAGACATTCCAGTCTATACTCGGCAGGTTAAAGTTGCCTCCTACAAGTACTGCATGATCTGCGGGTTTCCACGCTAATTCTCAGCCATACATTACGCAGGAGTAGGTTAAGGGGAGTAGAAATGGCAATTTCGTGGAAAAATTTTAATTTTTGTCTTTTCAAATAGAAACTTTATTTGGCATTCACCGACAAATTTGACGTGCACTTTATTAAATTTGATTGAGTGGAAGTATAATTTAATTAATTGCATACGACACTTTCAGCACTTCGTGAACCAGTGCTCAGGTTAACAACTGACATACCAAGAACTGTAAGATCTAGAATGCTGTGGTATGATTTTGATTCTAGTGGAAACCTTGCTGCATAGTTGGTAGGACTGGCATAAGTTATGATTTTTGTTTGCGTTGTGCTTGCGATTTTCTTGGTGTAACGGAGGATGGAGGTCTGTTGTAGACAGCACTGTCTGACGGCAAGACTATTGGGAACGGTCTGCCACACAGTACCATCAAATCAGCTATCAGAATACTGTAGTCAAGCCATTAGAAGCAACGAAAATAACCTATATGTATGAAAAGGGCTGTGTAGACAACATTTTTCCATTAAATACCAAAAAATGAAAAGTAGATCCACAACCTTCGTTCACGCGCGCAGTATATATATAAAATTGCTGAATCAGCTCTAACTTTAGAAAAATTTACCTGAGGCTTCTGCTCTTTATAGAGACTTGGCAAAACCAGATCAGTTGAAGAAATGTCTGACAGGGAAAACACAAAATGCGAACGAGCCATTCAACAACGTAGTCTGGACAAGAGTACCTAAAAATGTACGACGGTTGGAACTTTAATAGTGGCAACTATTTATTTACAGCTCGTACAAAATAGATACGTGTTTCAAAGTTTTGCTGACCTCCAAAGTAGTCACCAGCTTTGTGTATAACCCGTTGCCAGCGATGTGGAAGTCGTAGGATACTCTTAGCAGAGCCAGTTGTGTTGACAGTTCGAGCGGCGAGGAGTATTGCCCGACGAATTTGTAGCAGTTCTGAAGCGAATGCCGTGAAGTGTTTCCTTCGGTTTAGAAATCGAGTTGAACTTACGAGGGCTTAAGCCGGAGGAGTGCAATAGGTGGTATACCACTTAGTAGCCCCATCAGTCAAACAAATCAATAACAGCTTGCACTGTACGTGCTTGAGCATTGTCCTGCGAAATGATGGTCAGGTCCTGCAGAAAGTGTTATAACTTCTGACTCTAAGCTGGTCGTAGGTTGTGTTCCAAAAATGAGCCGAATATGCTTATATAAAAGTACCTAAAAGTTTTCAAAATCGGTTTTCTCGAAAATGCTTGAGAGTTGCGTCTTCCTGTTTATTATGTTGAAGTCCTACTTGTGCCCTACACACCATGTCACAGTGAATCAAATCGGAGAGGGAAAGTTCGTACTGTCCCCTTGTCAGTTCATCCCACTTCCTTTCTACACCCAACGGCTTACAAAAATTCATCATTCCATCACATGATCCACAGACTCCTTTCTATCCCCATGACTGCCGGCCGCGGCGGCCGAGCGGTTCTAGGCGCTTCAGTCTGGAACCGCGCGACTGCTACGGTCGCAGGTTCGACTCCTGCCTCGGGCATGGACGTCTGTGATGTCCTTAGGATAGTTAGGTTTCAGTAGTTCTAAGTTCTAGGGGACTGATGACCTCAGAGGTTAAGTCCCATAGTGCTCAGAGCCATTTTTTTATCCCCATGACGAGGAACTTAATTCAATAAAAACAGAAGCTACAAATAATGAATTTCAGCCCGATATTATTGATAACATTCTCAATAAAAAAACTGAAGAAGCAAGCCAGATCCGTGTTGTATTCAAAGAACAACATACAGTGGGAAAAGAAAATGGTGAAGTTTGTCTTTTATGGGTAAGCCTAGCTGGCAAACTCGACGTTGCCCGGGTATTCATTTTGTCAAGGTTCTATGAGAACGGAAATAAAATATTAACTGTGTTGGTAGTGTAGTATCGAAAAATTTTATTTCCATGTATTCTTGAAAAAACCTTTGAAATTATGAAACAGTCTTACAAAAAATTAATGCATAATATACAAATGTGTAAGTATAGCTGCTTCACGTGTCTATAACGCGAGTTTGTAAACGTCTCTATGGCAACACCTTTTCATGTCTCTACTACGGACGGCTACTGTTTTCGCCTACAGCTGTTTGCGCTTTGCAGTTGAAAGCGGTCAAAAGCGCTGCCAGGTGTCGGGGATTTCCGTAAGTTGACTCGACTGTTCAAATGGCTTTGAGCACTATGCGACTTAACTTCTGAGGTCATCAGTCGCCTAGAACTTAGAACTAATTAAACCTAACTAACCTAAGGACATCACACACATCCATGCCCGAGGCAGGATTCGAACCTGCGACCGTAGCGGTCACGCGGTTCCAGACTGAAGCGCCTTTAACCGCACGGCCACACCGGCCGGCGACTCGACTGTAGTGGTGTCTTAGTAGTAAGTAAAAACTGTATTAAAGCTTCGTGAACGATGTCACAATTTTTCGAGCATCTTAGTGTTTGTGACGTCATATCTCATGATATGTGTGTCGTACAATGATATAATTTTTCAGGTACATTCACAGCGTATGTGGATACTGTCTGCAAAACGTGGTGCGAAGAGTCAGTAGCAAAGGAGTGACGAATTTAAACGTAGTGCATGATGCGGCAGTTTTTCTAGGTTTTCATTGTTTATGACGCCATAACTCCTAAAGAATTATGATGGGTAGCTGGTTCTTTACCGACAGCGAATGTTACCTGACAATAAGAGGTGTGTGTTCCACGCTTGGTTAAAATATGTCCTGTGGATATAGTGAGTGTGTGTGTGTGTGTGTGTGTGTGTGTGTGTGTGTGTGATAGAAGGTTAATCGCAAGATACAACGTGGTGTGTGTGTGTGTGTGTGTGTGTGTGTGTGTGTGTGTGTGTTCAAAAAAATGGCTCTGAGCACTATGGGACTCAACTGCTGAGGTCATTAGTCCCGTAGAACTTAAAACTAGTTAAACCTAACTAACCTAAGGACATCACAAACATCCATGCCCGAGGCAGGATTCGAACCTGCGACCGTAGCGGTCTTGCGGTTCCAGACTGCAGGGCCTTTAACCGCACGGCCAATTCAGCCGGCTGTGTGTGTGTGTGTGTGTGTGTGTGTGTGTGTGTGTGTGTGATAGAAGATTAATCGCAAGATACAATGTGGTTAAAATAACCCATTTATGGCACCTATAGATTTCTAATATGGTAAACAGCATTTTAAGAGCAAGAAGTTTCTCTCTGCTCTTCTGTGTCCCACAGATATTAGGTAGATGTTCCTTCTGTTCAAACGATGTAAACAGCCTGCCATCATGAAAAATGGGGTTTATAAAGTAATGTGTCAAGATGTGTCAGTCCTGGTATATGAGACATTTGGGACATTAATCTGTACTACGCTCAGAGAATACCGTACAAGCTGGAGATTAAACAAGCTTTTGCTGAGCATTGACGAACTACAGCCACGAACAGGGAACAGATGTAACACCTACATGTAGAAGGAAAGGGTGCCAAGCTGACTCAATAAGAAATATTAGAAATTTAAAAAAAGGATGTGTGCAACCCCAGATTTACTATCGAAGGAGCAATCTTTGTTCAGTAATGCGTCCGATTTACACAATGTTGCTTCTCATGTAGAGGCAAAAACCTCGGTGTCTTGGTTCATAAATAGGTTATTACACAAATGCTCATTACGCTTGTTCGTAAAGGAAATTCTGTCGTAACGTACGTCAAAAATTTGTATAATACTAAAGTAACTTTGTCAAAATGGTCTACAGAAATTTTTGCAATTTAAGTCGAGAATTGTTACGTTAAGTAATTGACATGTGTTTGGCCTCCCTTAGTTGTCATCTTTGGACTCAGTTGTGTATTGGAAAATGCGCTTACAACTGGAAATCTAGGCTGTACAAGAGTGCTCATTAGCACAATCGCATGGAGTACCTAGTTATTTTGGATACGTTGATTGTCGGCATAGCGACGTCTCGCTCATCAAAATACAAATTAAGTTGATCACTAACGTCACGTCCGTGTTTTTCAGAAATATCGACGTGTTCTCGTACTGTATACGCAATCTAACATTTATACAGGCTGAGTCCGGACAAAGCTAGGAACTTTTATGGACAAAGGGGAACGGTAAATGAATCAGTTTGAGGTGAGAAACCCTGGTCCGGAAGCTACCGAGTCCAAAGTTATAAGCGAAAATCGTTCTCATACCTCTGACAGTGGAATACACACACCGATACAGGTGTTGCCAAGTTTGTAGGGTAGGCAACTTTCAGAGGTGTTATTGTGGATCAAAACGAAAAACATGGGCTCTAAAATGCATACCCATAGGAGCTCTCAGGATTTGTTCACCTTCGGTATTGTGGAACATAACTTTTCCACTACAAGGTCTTTGGTTTCCATATTTTTGGACAAGGTAGAATGAATACAAACAACAACAAAAGTTTAGTAATACCAGTTCTAAAATGTATCCAGTAAGAACTATGGACACTTGTTCAGTAGGAGAGATGTGCTCGGCAGTAGCGAAGATGAAAGAGTGCTCATAGCTTAAGGCACGCATTTTAGGGCCCATGTTTACTGGTCTTTTTTGTCTTGTTTCGGTCTGTTGCCTACCCTACAATCTTAAAAACAACGCTTTCGGTACGCGTATTCCTCTGGCGGAGGTATCAACAATTTTCGCGTATAACTTTCGACTCGGTTGCTTCCGGACCAGGGTCCTTTACCTCAAATTGATACATTTAACCTTGTCCTTCATCCCCGAAAGTTTGTAAAATTATCACCGAATCACCCTGTAGAAACTCAATAGATGAAAGCCGTAAGCCGTAACTACAAGCTTCGCATTTAGAGCCCGTGGAATTGGAACAGGATACGGTTGTTTGTTGTATCTGAGCCAGTGCCAGTTATCAACAGAGAAATAAACCCATCTATTCCTCGCCACACTGCCGCTGGCGACGGATGTTCCTAACCTTAAGTCCAATGATACACTGATTCTCTCCACCTGTTTCTGCATGTGGGTAAAACAGCACTAGCGTAAATAAGGGTCTACTATGCCGCGTGCTGCCACGTCAAAAACATTCCAAACTGAAGAAAGGTCAGTACAGTCTTACTATATTCTTTTGTTTAACCCTTTATGCTCCAGTGTGCTACCGGTTCTGACATATCGATCTTTTCCGATTCGGCTCCAATGTTGGGTGATGTACGATACGCTGTTTTTGTTAACTTTCTCTCCCTATGTCGGCTATCGCAGAAAATCCATAACCTGTAGTATCGACACTAACATAGCGGAAGTTATCTGTTCTGCGTAACAGTAGACTTTATTCTTAGATGTGTGCAAAGGATGTGCCATTTTCCTGGGTTTTTTGCTGCTTTGCAGACTGTAGGCAGGAGGCATAATAAATGACAACTATAATGCGAAGTGACTTTTGGGAGATACTGAGGATTAAGGACAGTTTACTGTTGGGAGTGAGCAAGGAGAGCCGGCCGGTGTGGCCGAGCGGTTCTAGGCGCTTCAGTCTGGAACCGCGTGACCGCTCTGGTCGCAGGTTCGAATCCTGCCTCGGGCATGGATGTATGTGATGTTCTTAGGTTAGTTAGTTTAAGTAGTTCTAAATTCTAAGGGACTGATGACCTCAGATGTTAAGTCCCATATTGCTCAGAGCCATTTGAATCATTTGAGCAAGGAGAATGTCAGCACCGTCATGTGAGTCCCTTTGAATATGAAGTTAGTTACGCAGAAGACGGTACCGACAATCTTCAGACTGGTAGGTTTATCTTGATCGAGAAATCTTACCAAGTTCCCTTATTCTTTTCGACAGCAAAGATTTACGATTCCTCCAAGTGCCCGGCCAACCGTGGAATTCGACTATTTGCAGATCTTTTTACTGTCGCGCAATTGATTACGACAGATATAGCAAGTAAAATACTGGAGACGACCCCACTAGGAAAACATCCAGTGATGCCTTCCTGGAAAGATGTTTCCTCAGAGGAAATGAAAGAATTTATCGGCGTAATAGCGAAAGTGGCTTTAAATTAGAAAGCGGAATTAGGTGACAGTTTTGCCGAAGGTTGGCTACACCGCCCCCCCCCCCCCCCCCCCCATTCTTCATCAATATTTTCTGTCGTCTTTTATTTTTCCAGATATCCACTAATCGTATTTCCCACCTAGTCGCCAAGCAGTCGGCAGGAGGCAGTCGAGCGACAAAGCGCTCAGTTTGTTAAGTGTCTGGAGCGGATCTCTCTGCTACTGCGTTTTTGTCATTGTCACGTAATACTAGCAACGGATGTTTTATGACTGTGTAAATAATCAGTATTTAAAGATTCATTTATTATTTTCATTCTCTTTATCGGAGTAGTTACTTGCAAGATGCCTCTGGCTGATTGGTAGCAAGTGTGAAAAAAATATCAGTTGAGTACGCACGCAAATTCAAAAATGTTACGATAACGTCTTTAAAGTCCGGAAAACTCACAACAGTATTAAACAAGAATTTTGTAACCGACATTTTGATGACATACTTGTGAGAAGTACAGTTCCTTTTCCTCCTCGATTCGTGCGGAGGGCAAAAGAACACGGATTTTGACTACGAAACTTTTTAGAACGGAGAGGGTTCGCCAGAGTGCAGTATTAAAGTAATTCGTCCAAAACTGACTCCGTTCGTGCAGCCTTAGGACGTTTATTTTCAGGGGCAGGTGAATAACCTTACTGAACGACTACATCTTCGAGCAGAATAGAGGGATACCTGTTAGAGAAGAATCACTCGTACAGAATCAGCTGTCTACACAAACATTCGATGACATGCTTCATTATGGCTGGTACAATGCGAAATTGTGTGATGAGCGAGAACCATATATCAATGTCAACCAAGTTTGTTTTGCAATAGCCGGCCGTGGGGGCCGAGTGGTTCTAGGCGCTACAGTCTGGAACCGCGGGACCGCTACGGTCGCAGGTTCGAATCCTGCCTCGGGCATGGATGTGTGTGATGTCCTTAGGTTAGTTAGGTTTAACCCATTACTGGCCATTGTCCCTTTTTTGGGACGCGTATATTTTACTTATTTCTACGTAAGGAATGGGGCTTTTAGCTTTTATTGTTGCACCTGTAGGTTTAACTAAATGCTATAATGTCTGTAAATGTAAAAGAAATAACTTTTTTCTAAGTACTTCACGTCAGGAAAATTATAAAGTTGCCGATTTTTTGTTCTCGCACTTGGCAGCACTGTATGTCTACTGGTAGTTCCTGGACGACAATGAGCTGTGATTTAGTTGTCTAGGCGTGTTTGTTATGAACATATGGATGTCCATTTAAGATTAAGTATACTTAAAATTTTTTCAAGTAAGTGCAATATCGATTATTTTATGCGTCCCAATAATGGGACAATGGCATGTTACACTATCATTTATTGTTGATGTGCCCTATTCTTGTATACACGTATTATACAGAGGAGAATTGCATTTTACGTTCTTTATATCTGCTTTTTTTCATGTTCTATTCGGATTTTAAGATTCCAACAGGATAAAAACATGCCGCGTGGACTTACACTTGAAGAAATTCTAGCAGAACTCGCGAACCATCAAGAGAGTGACGATGAAGATGATGACGTAGAATTGGCGACTATCCCACCCGATGCAGATGTAATAACAGATGAAGAAGACATTGACAAAAATGTATTGAACAATGAGTCTGTTGTACAAGATGTAGCCGGTACTTTAGAGAGAAGCTCTCACTTTCGGATGTCCGACACAGAATAGTGATGCTTTACCTATCAAAGAAAACAGAATCAGTACCAAACCGCAGAGGACCACAAGGAAGCAAATTGATGGGAGGACGGGTGAGCACAGATGTACGACTAGATCCAGGAAATCATTTCATTGTGTCAAGTAAAACACAGAAGAGATGTGCTTACTGCAAGAAAAAAACAACAAAAATTTGTGATAGGTGCAATGCTGGTGTGCACGACAAGTGTTTTGCTTCATTTCATACTGAATAGACATTCAATAATATTAAAACATTCTTTATTTATTGTTTGTGTTGTTTCTTACAATATTATGCGTGGAGAATAAGGTTGTGAATTTGGATAGCACATTTGGCCAATGTCCCAAAAATGGGACGGTCTGTAGTTTTTGTTCTAATAAACTGAAAACTTTCAAAACAACTTTTTATTCAATTAATCACTCAATGTAACGTATTTATGTATAAAAGTTTGCAAAAAATGATCCGATAGAGTTTTGGCCAGTAATGGGTTAAGTAGTTCTAAGTTCTAGGGGACTGATGACCTCAGATGTTAAGTCCCATAGTGCTCAGGGCCATTTGTTTTGCAATAAACGTATTGCAAAACCCATGCACATGCAGAATGGGGGCGTGTTGTATGTCGCAATAGTTATTGTTTTCCATGTTTATACGATCAGTATCATCGTTGTTCGTGCTATGCTCCCCAAGTTACACATTACACTTCCCACAAATGTAGATACAATAATGTAAATAAAATGACGATATTGATTTGATTTAAAGTTCTCGTACAACATCCTTTATTTCCAATTTCTACACGAAATTTTTTTCTCCTTTCTTCAGGTTAAAGATTATGAAAATAATAAATGAATCATTAAGTACTGATAATTTACACAGTAATAATAAATCAGTTGTTGTAAATACGTGGGAATGAAAAAGAAGTGTCTATACCGAGTTTCGATACACAGACTTCGTGCTTAAGAAACTTAATGCTTACTCGCTCGGCTGCGGACTCTTTGAGGACAAGCGACAATGCAAAGTACATACGCACGCCTAAAACTTTACAAATTCGAGTTTCTCGAAAACGGTTGGGAGTTACGTCTCCCCGTATATATATATATATATATATATATATATATATATATATATATATATATCGTAGCGCTAATTGTGTCCTACACATCCTGCAATGTAAATAAAGTCGCTGAAGTGGAAGCTCGTATGATTTTCTTGTAAGCTATTCATTTATACTATATTACTAATTTTACATTACGAAAAACACAGCAACAGACGTGGGTGAGCCGGCCATACATTCTAGGCGCTTCAGTCCGGAACCGCGCGACTGCTACGGTCGCAGGTTCGAATCCTGCCTTAGGCATGGATGTGTGTGATGTTCTTAGGTTAGTTAGGTTTAAGTAGTTCTAAGTTCTAGGGGACTGATGACCTCTGATGCTAAGTCCCATAGTGCTCAGAGCCATTTTTGAAGACCTGGGTGACACGCCTCTAAACACCTGTGACGCACACATCTAATTTATTCGTCCATTAAATTCAGCTGAAATTAGTGACAATGCCTACAAAGTTGATTTGCTGTAAATACTTTTCGTGATTTTTAAAACTGAATGATTCTTTGTTTTAGTGTTGTATGTGTGATTATAAATGAAGATTGCGCAAAATGTGTTTCTATGTGAATCCTAAAACAACAATAATATAGTCCAAATAATTTTTGAATTCTAGGGCTGGATTAATCAGTCAACCTAACTTCAACAACAACTGGGGCAGTGTCGCACCCCGGCGACGGATAGGCTAGCGACCTTTCTGAATTGCAGTTATAGCATAACCAATCAAGAGAAGAACCAAAGTTACCAGTTCTATGCGTGTTGCTTACAGTTACCTTGCACTTGTGTACCTTGTTTCATTCAAAAGAAAATGGCGTCAACTACGCTTTGTTCTGAACTGCGTTTCATAAAATGTTCAAATTTGTGAACAGGGACGTCTTTGCGGTACGTACCATGAACAGCTAGAGTCTCGCAACACCACTGTTATTCCAGAATCAGCACAATAGTCCGTTCATTTTCGATGCCAAGCAACTGCAGCACTCACCTGAAACAAAGGAATAAGATCAGTATAAGAATTGCCAGATATGTGCAAAATGTATATTTATAACAGCTTGTTGGTACTTCGACAAGCAGCGAGAACAATGACTAGACACAGCGTTTTCGACAGGCGTTACACGGAACAGAATGTTTCCCAAAAATGGTTTACAGGTGTGTCTAAATACCTCAGGCACATCCAAATTTCTCTAAATGCGAGCCTAAGTCTCCAAACTGAATCAAAGTAGCTAGAGGCATCCATCTGACTGGTTGGGTATATATTTGGTGCATGTGTTCCTCTGTTGTATTTGCACAAGTTTTTTGTTTCGTGTGGACTGACTTAAAAGGGAAGTGTATGTGTGAAACGAAATTTGGAGGCATGGGAAAACGGAAACAGAAAAGCAAAGCAAGCTTTGGTGACAGGGGCTTAAACCAGATACAAACTCACAACTGGTACAATCCTTGAAAATATAAAAAATATCGACCATCGTACGGGATAAGTAAGGATTTATAGCGAAACTAGAGGAGCTAATCCTGCGAGAAATCACACATCCCACCCAATACTTCATTGCCGCATTGGGACTACCATACGGTACTGGCATTTACCTGTAGAACTCGAAATTTAACAAATCAATAATCGAAATAATAATAATAACAAACTCATACCATGACTGGAGACCATTTGTTATTACTAAATACTTTAATCTAAAAAAACCACATTCACGGTACTCCCACGGATTAATATTTTACTTTAAACTTTACTTTAAACCTCCAATTCTGAGCTAAGGAATTTTCATCAGCACTCTATCATAAACAGAACATTCTACAACATATGGTTCAGTTTTATGCATCAGACTCAAATCTGTCACTTTAATGAGCTATAAATATCAAGTTAAACGAGCAATAAACACCTAAAACGATAAAAACAACAGTATACTATATAATTACTTTGCCCCTGGAACCTAGAGCACGAAAACGCTGTCGAAGACCCTGATAGAACAACAAAGTATTGATTGTGCGGTAGCACAAACACCCTCAGGCCTAGAGTAACTTGAGAACACTTACAAGCTCCACCACTGGGACAAACTTTTCGCCATGAATAAAACTTTCTTGGCGTTTTAGCGTGCCATCTCCTATTACAGAACGATTACGCCGTAACACCGTTGCTTCTTAGCACTCAGTGAACGGGCACATTATTTCCAAGGTAACTCTTCAATATAACCACTGTAATTGCACCACTCCATACTGCAACTGTAAATGTGGCGCACAGGTCGCAATGAAGATTTCAAAATCAAGCAAATAACAGCATTAAGTGAACCGCAGCGCAGACGTTCGTTCTGTCGTAACGAGTTTTGTAATCAGCCGCAGATTTAAGGCTCGTCTCCTATACAGTAAGGAAGGCTCGAGTAGCAACGGGCGAAAATATGTACAGAAATGAGAACAACAGACATGATATTCTGTTGTGATGACACTGGCCACATTAAACCGTTATGTAGGGAAAAGTAGTCACCATGTAACCCTTCAGAAAAATACATATAGTTTATAATTTTTTTCTTCTAATAATATATGGTGCGATACTTTATAATATCTAGATTCATAATGTGTAAGTGGCAAGCTTCTATCTATAGCCTAGGTCTGGTGAAAATTCAGTTTCCTATCCTTTTAGAGTGGCCCTTTACTCCACCTCCCCCTCTTCTTACATTTTTCTAACGTATTATTCTTTGTACTGTAAGCCGTGGCGATGTCTAGCCCAAGTAATAACAACTGGAATGTTAACTGCCACAGCAGTAGGTTCGGTTTGTACTGGACAAAGCAACTTCGGTTGCACCGAGCAAAACAAGTGGTATAAAAACTTAAATTTTTTCAGTTTTTTCTTTATCAGGGAAAAATAAAGAAGTCGGTACATAAATAGGATGTAAAAGAAAAGATGAAGAAAGATATAAAACAATCGGACTTTTTGAAATGAGAATCAGGGAAGTGAGTTTCAAGAAGTACAATACGTGGTTGGCTTAAAGAATAACGGGAAAGCAAACAGGAGGGCAAGAAACTGTTTTAGAAAATAATAAGATTTTTCCGAAAACATTCAATGAAGCCGGCAACAGTACTATACGGCCATCTTAAAAATTTGAACTTACAGATTATCGCTTTGAGTGTAGATGAGCTCTCTCTAGAGTACAATTATGTGTAGCTACTGACAACAAAGAATCGGTTCGACAAAAGTGACAGCGGCTGAAGATTTTACTATGACTTCGTGAAAAAACATGAAGACTTAAACGCTGAGAACAGCTGATGCCACGAGTTGGCAGCGAAGAGCTGGTTTCAGCAAGGAACAACTTGACAAATTCTTTGACAGACTAGGTACCCTTTTTGATAAGTTCCTGTTTATGGTCGCTTACGATTCAATTAAAACTTTTTTGCAATAAAACTGACTTTTTTATACATTACGTAAATATATACGACCAAAATGCAAATGGTGAAAAAATATTAAAACACAACGAACTTATATTCTTCTTACATCGAGTGTTCTTTTTACATAACGTATCATATCCTTCGAAAAATATTTTAATTTCGAAAAACCTTGTGTTTCCGATACTACCCAACTCCCGTCTAATGACGGTAGGGGTGTTCGCCCCGATAGCTGAGTGGCCGCCGGCACGGTAGCTCAGCGTGTTCGGTCAGAGGGTTAGCTGCCCTCTGTAATAAAAAACTGAGTGCACCGATCAACAACGACCTGAAACGGATGTCTTACGGCGTCCGCCCCGAGCCAATGCAACGAACGAAAGCGAACAAAATAAGATCTATGAAGGAACAAACTGTACGGGTGTCATCGGACGTCCGCCCTGAATCAATCCGGCGAACAATACAGCACAATATATAAAAAAAAAAGTGGTCAGCGTGATGGACTGCCGTCCTAAGGGGCCCGGGTTCGATTCCCGGCTAGGTCGGGATTTTTTCCGCTCAGTGACTGAATGTTGTGTTGTCTTCATCATCATTTCATCCCCATCCAGCGCGCAGGTCGCCCAATGTGGCGTGGAATGTAATAAGACCTGCACCAAGGCGGCCGGACCTGCCCCGCAAGGGGCCTCCCGGCCACATACGCCAAACGCTCATTTCCATACGGTAGGAGTCATTTATTTCACGGATTAGTCCTGAGGACTGCTCCAATTCAACGTTCCGCATCTTTTTGGTCTTCTCAAACATTGTTTGCCCAACGGTAGGTGTTCCATAGGTTGTTTTTATAAAAGTAACATTAATATGACGATCCTGTGTGGCCAATGGATGTTACAAATAAATGAAAATAAGACGGATGTGCCGTAAGGAAGCGTAAGGGGACCTCTAATGCTCTCATTAGACACATACGATTTATCAGACGGACTCCGTAAGAAAGCACATGGATAAAATTTCCACTTGCTGTAATAGTAGCAGCCCCCGCTAAGTGTGTATAAATGCAAGGTAATACCTTTAACAAAGAGAAAGAACGCTATAGTATCTGTTTACAAGATCAGTGGTGTAGGCTTCGAGAACGTCACGTCGTTCAAGTATTTAGGGGTAGTACTAAGAAGCGACATGAAATGGAACGAATACGTAAAATTTGTATTACGCGTGGGGAATAGTAGACTTTGATTTCGTGCAAGTACCTGAGGAAGTGTGAGAAAGTACAGTCCATCTGACAAGGAAATCCCATACGAGACGCTAATGCGACAAATTCTAGAGTATTGTTCCGGTGTTCGGAGCCCGTATGAAGTAGGCATGACAAGACACATCGAATGAATTCAGGGATATGGTGCTAGGATCGTAACGTGGAATGTTTCGGAGAAATACTACTTAGTTCTCGCGAAAACCTGTTAGGATTTGAGGAAAACTGCGCGACCATCGCAAATCTCGCGTCGAGATCGTGAGAAAAAGATCAGGGTGGGTACAAAAGGCAAGTAGACAGTAATTATTCCCTCGTTCAGTACGCGAATAGAATACGAAAGAAAATCAATATTATTGGTACCAAGTTCTCTCCGCTATGCACTGCACAGCGGACTGCAGAATGTACACGGTCCAGTCACATTAAGGTGAACACCACCTGTGTTCGACGTCAACGTGCAATGACCACTCACAGACGGCAGGTGGCAGAAATAGAAGTGGAGGGTAAATGAAGCGTGTCGAGGGGACGCGGATAGAAGTGAGGTCGTTGTCGTAATGCGGAAACGGAGAGATTTATCTGACGTGCGAAAGGTCATGATCATTGGCTTTCGGGCCAAGGGTGGAAGCATTGTCTGGGGGACGCGAATAACACTGCAATCATTGTCGTAATGCGGAAACGGAGCGATTTATCTGACGTGTAAAAAAGGTCATGATCATTGGATTTCGAGCCATGGGTGGAAACATTTGCAAATTTGCCAAATTTGTAAACTGTTCACGTGCCGGCGTGATTAAAGAATACAATGTAAGGCAAAATGGCGCTATCGAAAACCAGCGGCTAGGAAACTTTTTTTTTGTTATGGTTTTAGGGCGCAAAACTGCTACCGTCATTAGCGCCCGGTCTGTGACTTAGGAAAAGGTAAAAAAAAACGAAAGTGGAAACCAGCAGCAATGGGAGCGAAACTCAAAAAAGAGGGGAAACCAAAAACAGAAAGCTTAAAAAACCACTATAGAAGGGGAGTTGTTTGTCCCCAAAAAGAGCTTCAAATGACTGACGTCATCTCACTGGCACTAATAAACTCGAGAACGCGATCGGCTGAGCGCGTGTCATCTGCTAAAATGGACGATATATCAGGCGACAGCTGTAGACGGGCGCGTAACGGAGTAAAATAGGGGCACTCAATTAAAAGGTGTCTCACCGTCCACAGTTGAGAGCAGTGGGGACAGAGTGGGGGAGGATCGCCACTTAAAAGATGTCGATGGCTAAAAAGACAGTGCCCTATCTGGAGTCTAGTTAAAATTACCTCCTCCCGACGTCGAGTTCGGGAGGAAGAGGTCCAAGTACGGGGAAGAGCTTTCACGTCCCGCAATTTATTATTGGGAAGTGTCGACCAATGTGCGTGCCATAAAAGAGCAACATGACGACTTAAAACACTCCGTAGGTCGCCGAAGGGAATCATGCGAATAGCTGGCTGAAGAAGAGAGACTGCAGCCTTGGGCCGCTATATCGGCCGCCTCATTTCCATAGATACCAACATGTCCTGGGATCCAGAGGAACGCCACAGAGACGCCCCCCAAGTGGAGTAAGTGGAGGCAGTCCTGAATCCGGTGGACCAGAGGGTGCACAGGGTAGAGAGCTTGGAGACTGAGGAGAGCTGAGCGAATCTGAGCAGAACCTGTGGTGGACCAATGGTCACTGATGACAGGCGCGAACGACGGCTGCGGAGATGTGCGCGGGCGAATAGACGTGCAACTGTCGAGCAACTGATCGCCGAGATGGACCAAGGGACTCCTGGCTCCTCGACGATAGTTCAGCGAACGTTGCTGCGTATGGTCCCTGCAGCTGGTGCCTGCTTCATGCACCCATGCTGACTGCTGTTCATCAGCGACGAAAGCTGGAATTTTTACAACAATACCGCAACGGGCCTTTTCAGATAAACCACGTTTTATGCTGCATCTGACAGTTCGCCGTTCGCGTTTACGCGGTAAAACGCGTGAAAGCAAACACCCTGCAACAATCGTCGGAAGGATCCAGGATGGAGGAGGGAGCGTCGTGGTCAGGGGAATGTTTTCGTGGCATTCCGTGGGTGATCTAGTCATTTTGGAAGGCAATAAGGGATCAATATAAGTCAGCATCTATCCTTGGGAAACAAGTCCACCCTGCATGCTGTTCCTTCTTCCTCGGCACGATGGCATCTACCAGCAGGGCAATACAACGTGTCACACAGCTGGCCACCAGCTAGACCCCCCCCCCCCCCCCCCCGATTTAAACCCAAACGAGGATATGTGGGACCACAACGATCAGGTTGTTCGCACCAAAGATCCTCAGCCGAGAAACCTAGCGCAGCTGGCCACGGGATTGGAGCTGACATAGTTCCACATCGCCGTCAGTACTTTCCAAAACGTCTCGCAGCGTCCGCGCTGCAGAAGTGGTTATTCAGGCTTGTGGCACGTGGTTACAGTAATGGACAGTGTTGATGTAGATGGATAACTCTCAACTTGCGCACCTTGAGTTTGGATCACACTTCATGCAACATTTTTTGCTCTTTTGCATGAGAATAAAAAAAGTCTCATAATTATACAGAGTATTAGCTACACCTGACGAACTTTGTTCCGCTTCTGAAAATCTTTATATGTTACAGCTGACACGGCAAACGTTGTTTTGCCATATAAACTATCTCTAGTCTATGAGAATAATGTACACGTGTAACACAATGTATACCCGGCGAATTTCGTTCCTCTCTGAAAATCTTTATATGTTATAGCTGACCTGCAAACGTTGTTTTGCCATATAAATTATCTATATAGTCTATAAGAATAACGTATACGTGTAACACAATAGCCGTTGTTGGCGAGAACTCGTGACACAAACATTAACAATGGCCGAAAACTGTGTAGGGAGTGACAAAAGGCTTAGGGGGAAGTCCGGCAGTATCGGCCACTATTAGTTCTACGGTGGATCGCGCGGATTTAGCAACTGCAGCCGATACACGGCTCGTCATTGAGCATACAAACGTAGCGGCAATTTCGTGTCGAAACGGTGTTCGCCAGCATTATGAAGAAGGCCAAACGCACACGCGTCGATTTTTATCGTACGTAAAATTATTGTAGGATTAAGTTCTTTTAGAGGAACAAAGGAGAGCATAGGAACTTCTTTCTTCCACTAAAAGAATTTGATCGTACGATATATTTCCGTACGATAAAAATCGATGGGTGTACGCTAGGCCTCAATGTCGGTTTGGCGAATGACGCGTGCTACCTAGTTAAACTTCTCGGACTAGTTACGTCGATTGAACGAGGGATATTCGAGTTTTCGCTTTTGGTATGTTTTCTTCAATTACCTATCTACCGAATAGTGAAAGACTATCACCGGTAGACACCTGGTGGGGATAACTGATCAAGTGATAACTGATCAGTTATCGGTTGGGATTGAAAATTATTAAGTTACTAAAATCGCTATTAAAAATAGGGGTTGGTGATAGAAGGGTGAAAATTTAGAATTGTGTGTATTTTGTAATGCCACATCATTAAAAAAAATAAAAAGTTCTGTCCAAAAAATAAGAAACAAAACTTTGGGGTGGACCACCCTTATCACTTAGGGGTATGAAAAATAGATTACGACCGATTCTCAGACCTACCGAATATACATGTAAAATTTCATCAGAATCGATCGAGCCGTTTCGGAGGAGTATGGCAACTAACACTGTGACACGAGAATTTTATATATAAGGATTTGCCCAATGTAGATACAAAGGAAAAGGACAAGTAGATGAGAATCAAACAAGCTATTAATCCTAATAAACATCATTTCTCCTATAAGACGTATACAGCCATCGCAATGTTGGAACACTGTTAATACGTTTTGGATGACTCTTTTTATTGTGAAAGCAAGAGGTTTGTGGTACTTGCATGACGCTGCACCATCACACTTTAATGTGGCTTTTCGGCAACGCGTATCACGTATCTTCGACGAGTGCATCGATCGTGGTTCACCAGGACCATGGCCTTCCAGGTCCTCTGGCTTTGAGGGGGTGATCAAAAGCTTTGGTGTATTACAGTCCTGTTGATTCTATCGTTGAACTCAGGGAACACATTTTGGGTAATTCTGAAAGTGTACGCTCAGGCTTCGATGAGGAAACGTGGCTATGACGTGGCCATGTGGAACACTTGTAATGTGTTTTTCCTCATGTGCCTATCTAAAATTTGGATCCTGAGTGACTCTTGGTAAAAGCTGTTGACATACTCAGTTGTACTGTGTCGTACACGGGAAAACTGATTATCAGTATTATAGTTATTAGGATTATTTGTTTGTTTCGTTGCCCATTACTAACCATTTTCGTTAGTACCCACAATACTAAAACATCCTGTGTTTTGCTTTTTTAAATTACATAAATTAATTTTTCAAATTCGAATCCTAACTAAAACTTTAAATTATAATGACAGTTTGGGGCCTTTATCGAGGTGTGGTAACATACACTACTGGCGATTAAAATTGCAACATCAAGAAGAAATGCAGATGATAAACGGGTATTCATTGGATAAATATATTATACTAGAACTGACATGTGATTACATTTTCACGCAATTTGGGTGCATAGATCCTGAGAAATCAGTAAACCAGAACAACCACCAATAGCCGTAATGACGGCATTGATACGCCTGGTGAGTCAAACAGAGCTTGGATGGCGTGTACAGGTACAGCTGCCCACGCAGCTTCAACACGATACCACAGTTCATCAAGAGTAGGGACTGGCGTATTGTGACGAGCCAGTTGCTCGGCCACCATTGACCAGACGTTTTCAATTGGTGAGAGACCTGGAGAAGTGCTGGCCAGGGCAACAGTCGAACATTTTTTGTATCTAGAAAGGCCCGTACAGGACCTGCAACATGCGGTCGTGCATTATCCCGCTGCAATGTAGGGTTTCGCAGGTATCGAATGAAGGGTAGAGCCACTGGTCGTAACACATCTGAAATGTAACGTCCACTGTTCAGAGTGCAGTCAGTACGAACAAGAGGTGACCGAGACGTGTAACCAATGGCACCCCACACCATCACGCCGGGTGATACGCCAGTATGGCGATGACGAATACTCGCTTCCAATGTGCGTTCACCGCGATGTCGCCAAACACGGATGCGACCATCATGATGCTGTAAACAGAACCTGAATTCATCCGAAAAAATGACGTTTTGCCATTCGTGCAGCCAGGTTCGTCGTTGAGTACACCATCGCAGGCGCTCCTGTCTGTGATGCAGCGTCAAGGGTAACCGCAGCCACGGTCTCCGAGCTGATAGTCCATGCTGCTGCAAACGTCGTCGAACTGTTCGTGGAGATGATTTTTGTGTTGCAGACGTCCCCATCTGTTGACTCAGGGATCGAGATGTGGCTGTACGATGCGTTACAGCCATGTGCATTAGATGCCTGTCATCTCGACTGCTAGTGATACGAGGCCGTTGGGATCCAGCACGGCGTTCCGTATTACCCTCCTGAACCCACAGATTCCATATTCTGCTAACAGTCATTGGATCTCGACCAACGCGAGCAGCAATGTCGCGATACGATGAACCGCAATCGCGATAGGCTACAATCCGACGTTTATCAAAGTCGGAAACGTGATGGTACGCATTTCTCCTCCTCACACGAGGCATCACAACAACATTTCACCAGGCAACGCCGGTCAACTGCTGTTTGTGTATGAGAAATCGGTTGGAAACTTTCCTCATGTCAGCACGTTGTAGGTGTTGCCACCGGCGCCAACCTTTGTGTGAACGCTCTGAAAAGCTAATCATTTGCATATCATAGCATCTTCTTCCTGTCGGTTAAATTTCGCGTCTGTAGCACGTCATCTTCGTGGTGTAGCAATTTTAATGGCCAGTAGTGTAGTATAGGGGTTAAGAAACGCAGGAGACTGGCTTCGAGTCCCGGTTTGGTAGAAATTTTGAATTGTCACGACTTATTCATTAGATTGCAAGATCAGCGCGTCTGAAGTTCGCACTGAGTGTAATTTCATGTAGATATGCCTTCACTGATTTGATCCTCGCCAATATATTTATTTCAATTCGGGGAATTTTATTCATTTGAAAATGAAGAGAAAAATTTAAATGTGGGAACACAGAATGGTCGGCCCGTAGTAGACGTCGCCCGCGTAGAGTGTTCGTCCAGAAATAGTCGGCCCGGTGGCACGACAGCGCCGGAGGGACCGACATTCCAGCACGCGCGCCGCCGCTGGATTCCGTTCCTCTCCAGATCGCCCGTCAGCGTCCAAAGAGAGCAAGAGGCGCGCCAGCCGAGGAAGCGGCCGCGCCGCGCTGGCGGTACGTCACGCGGGCTGCGGTCCCGCGGGCTTTGTCAGCCGCTCCCCTCGTCAGCGACCCTGCCCCGAGGCGCATCTGTCGCAGCGTGGGCCCGACACAGCGTCGCCAGTCGGGTCGCATCTGACAGCGCGCCGCCGTCCGTCTTCCTTTCTCGGTTCGTCTCAGCTGCCTGCCACGTATTCCAACCGCTCTCTGAACACCTGCGGCTAACGGCCACACATGCCGAGAGTGATTACGCTTACTTCAAGAGGCGATCGAAACATGAAGCACAGCATACAGGGTTGTTAAAAAAAAAAAGATTGGCACAGCTTAATTTTTATGATCAACAAATACAACTGAATACGGACAATCTACAGGGTGTTCCGGGAGGAAAGGGCAATACTGAAATGACAAGAACGATCACTGGAAGCAAAAAAGTCTACCACACGTGGGTTCTACAGTGCGTACCTCACCCTATTCAGTTCGACGGTACACATATATGTACTTCGAGTTTTCACTCTGCAAAATTAATAAACGGTTTTTACCAACTGAAGACCTGTGTGACGCGTTCGTGTAGGTTGCTTACTTTCAGTTTGTGCTGCTAGATCGCGCTACACACAGCTTACAGTGCACTTCCGACTTTTCTAAGATACGAGTCAGATGAGCGGCTGCCCACAGCGCGCATCTGAAGATATTTGGAAATAATGCGTTATTCTATACCTTGGACTTATTTCATTTGTTGCTTTTAATACATGAAAAATGTCATACATTTGATTGATACATGTTTTTACTACAGTTATTTCTTATTTTGACTACAGTAGACATCCAAATTCAGGCTACATCCTCAAAGCTTTTTCTGTATTGCGTGTACAGTCAAGTAGTAGATTATTTACTATGTGTGAGGAAAACCCTGCAATTAGTTAGTTAGTTACATGTTGATATCTCACGGTAACCGTTATGATGTGCAACGTGTCAAGTGCATAAGCAACGCACACATGATTGAAGGTTTATATATAAACCCTCAATCATGTGTGCGTTGCTTATGCACTTGAAATCAATGATGATGAAACATTTTGCACGCTGGAAGAGAGTAATTTCAGTCTGTTATTCTGTTGTACGCCTGTGATGGAAGTCAGCCACAAGGTACTAGTAAGTGATGGTCCGCAACTCCCACAAAAAGGAGGTCAAATATCAGAACAAACAAATGGCTAGTTAGATTGTTTAAACATTTTAATGATTTAGCTATCATTGCATTATGTACAAAGGAAGACGTACCAAAATTCAACAGATCGTCCTTAATGAAGCTTAGATTGAATTTGCCTAATGAGTTCAGAGCCTTCTGCTTTTTGAAATTTACTTGGCAGAACTGCAGTAAAATGTACAGCGCAAGAAATACAGACAAATGAAATTGTGTCCATCTTTGTGAATCACCCTGTATATGCCGCAATGCACGGTAGGGAGGGGGGTGGGGGTGGAGCGGGGTACTAGTGTGTTCGCCTAATAAGCGAGGGAAATAACGACTGTCTGTACGAGGTCAAGCCTTTCTTGTCTCACAAGGAACCCCTTGAGTGCGAGGTCACGAAAGGACAATGATATTCACGGCATTCGACGCTCCACGCGTAACTATAATGTTGATTGGTAATGGCAACAGGGAAGTATTCAATTGTGAGGACAGCATGAGGGTACGGAGTGTAGTTGAATTGCTTAGTCGACGAGTAACTCAGAATAGCGCTACAGTGCTATTACTGTTGATACAAAGGGGAGCATGCCAACGATAAACAAAGCAAACATTGCATTATATCTACAATAACAGTTGCCGAAGTTGGCATTTCATCAGAAAGGAACCCAAAAAGTTTCGCACGGCGAGAGAGAAGTGGCAGATGATATATTAGCGTTTCTGCAAGATGAGTCAGTGGAATATGTGGTGTCTTGCACGCTCGACTGGGTGGGCAATGGACTTGAGGAGTACAATGACGACGATACGTGCTTAACAAGTGAATCTGACATTGAAACACGCGTCGAACCGTGTTGTTTAATCGTCCTTGTCGGACAGGGAGCCGCAAATTTAGTCTCCAGTGAAACACGGTATGGGAACCGTCGTTGTGCAAGGAACAGGTACTAAACATAATTAAGTACGTGTGAGATCATCCGCAGCATAGTAAAAAAAACAATTACGAACAGATTTCGAATAAGTCCCCAGCAATACGACCACGCGCGCGCGTACGTGTGCGTGTGTGTGTGTGTGTGTGTGTGTGTGTGTGTGTGTGTGTGAGAGAGAGAGAGAGAGAGAGAGAGAGAGAGAGAGAGAGAGAGAGAGAGAGAGACAGAGAGAGAGAGATAATTACATATACAGGATCGACAAAAATATGGTAACCGTACGAACACAAGGTATTACCGTGCCTAACACGGTGTAGGGAAATGTTGACATTCAAAACAGCTGCCAGTCATCCCAGAATGGATAAATAGAGGTCCTGTATGGTTTTCAAGGCAATCTTATACCGTTCTTCCTGCAACATACCAGCAAGTTCAGGTTCAGATGGTTCAAATGGCTCTGAGCACTATGGGACTTAACATCTGAGGTCATCAGTCCCCTAGAACTTTAAACTACTTAAACCTAACTAACCTAAGGCCATCATACACAGCCGTGCTCGAGGCAGGATTCGAACCTGCGACCGTAGCAGCAGCGCCGTTCCGGACTGAAGCACCTAAAACCACTCGGCCACAACGGCCGGCCAAGTTCAGGTAATGATGAAGGAGGTGGATAGCGAACATGCATCCTTGTCTCTAAAGTTGCTACAAAGGCTCAATAATATTGAGATCTGGTGACAAGGGTGACCAGGCAAGACGCCACAATTCAGGCCTGGACGATGCAGCAGTGTGAACAGGGGTCCTGTCGACTCTGAACACAGTATACCAATGGATATCACACGTTGTACCATGGGATGGTCCTGATTACGCAAAATAGTCACAGAAATGCTACCTTGCAGGGTAACCATTGGGCCCACGGAATATCAAGATATGGCTGCCCAAACCATCACAGAACCCTGGCCATGTTTCACTCTTGGGATGTAAACTCTGCCACAAGTTGCAAAGATTGTGAAACAAGACTCGTCTGACCAAATTACTTCTTCCATTGCTTCTTAGTCCAGGTTTCACGTCTTCGGCAACATATTTTGCTGTTACGGGTATCTGCATCACTGATAAGTGGTTTTTGTATCGGTTCGAATGGTTCAAATGGCTCTGAGCACTATGGGACTTAACATCTGAGGTCATTAGTCCCCTAGAACTTAGAACTAGTTAAACCTAACTAACCTAAGGACATCACACACATCCATGCCCGAGGCAGGATTCGAACCCGCGACCGTAGCGGTCTCGCGGTTCCAGACTGCAGCGCCAGAACCGCGCGGCCACTTCGGCCGGCTATTACACTTGTAAGTCAGCCGCTGCGGCAATACGATCATGAAAATAACTAACTATATCCGTATTCTTCTATTTGTTTTTCTTTCGGCAATTCCAAAAAAGGGTGTATTAAAAACTATGATGACCATTTGCGTCTTTCAGTATCCCCTGAAGAGTTCCCAGCAGACAATAGAATTTATAATGAGTGAATTTTTTTTTCCTTTTCAAACCATCACAGATGGCATTAACAATTCTCAATTGTATGGGTACCGTATAGTTAAATTTTCTGCCCGTATTACCCTGTAAGCAGACTAGCGCCTGAGGACGTGTGTAACCCCGCTCACCGTGCGTGATTAACGGGTTGCACATCCTTGTGTCCACAGGAGCTTCTTCGCCAGTACTTCTATCGTCCCATCATGTCAACACCCTAACCGCGTTCCACATAAAGTACGAGCGCCAATCGACGTAACAATCATCAACAGCTTATCATCGCTAAGTTTATCAGCTTATGCTTAAAGAGAGAGTTTTCGCCACGATGTGATCATAATCCTAGACAAGAGTGGGCGAAATGTCACGTACCTAAACGGGAAAATTATTCATACAGTATTACCGCAAGTCGTGATTATGCCGTCAACTTTTTATGCTCACTTCTAATTAGTGGAACATAGTTCGCGGAAGAAAGTTGCTTAAAAGAACAGCGGGTGTCTTTACGTTATCTCACGTTCTCACGTTTCAATGAAGCCGAAATATGCTGGAAGCTGAGCATTCTCATATAATTTCTCCAACAGTACTTTTAAGAAGAGATATTATTATGCGGTACACGCGTGCTAGTTCAGGCCACAACACCGTTCATTCAAGCTCCCTAACAACATGGTTTTTCGTATACACAATCAAAGAAGCCCAGAAATACCTATTAGAGAGAGATGCATGCCATTCCAACTATATTACACTCCTGGAAATTGAAATAAGAACACCGTGAATTCATTGTCCTAGGAAGGGGAAACTTTATTGACACATTCCTGGGGTCAGATACATCACATGATCACACTGACAGAACCACAGGCACATAGACACAGGCAACAGAGCATGCACAATGTCGGCACTAGTACAGTGTATATCCACCTTTCGCAGCAATGCAGGCTGCTATTCTCCCATGGAGACGATCGTAGAGATGCTGGATGTAGTCCTGTGGAACGGCTTGCCATGCCATTTCCACCTGGCGCCTCAGTTGGACCAGCGTTCGTGCTGGACGTGCAGACCGCGTGAGACGACGCTTCATCCAGTCCCAAACATGCTCAATGGGGGACAGATCCGGAGATCTTGCTGGCCAGGGTAGTTGACTTACACCTTCTAGAGCACGTTGGGTGGCACGGGATACATGCGGACGTGCATTGTCCTGTTGGAACAGCAAGTTCCCTTGCCGGTCTAGGAATGGTAGAACGATGGGTTCGATGACGGTTTGGATGTACCGTGCACTATTCAGTGTCCCCTCGACGATCACCAGTGGTGTACGGCCAGTGTAGGAGATCGCTCCCCACACCATGATGCCGGGTGTTGGCCCTGTGTGCCTCGGTCGTATGCAGTCCTGATTGTGGCGCTCACCTGCACGGCGCCAAACACGCATACGACCATCATTGGCACCAAGGCAGAAGCGACTCTCATCGCTGAAGACGACACGTCTCGATTCGTCCCTCCATTCACGCCTGTCGCGACAACACTGGAGGCGGGCTGCACGATGTTGGGGCGTGAGCGGAAGACAGCCTAACGGTGTGCGGGACCGTAGCCCAGCTTCATGGAGACGGTTGCGAATGGTCCTCGCCGATACCCCAGGAGCAACAGTGTCCCTAATTTGCTGGGAAGTGGCGGTGCGGTCCCCTACGGCACTGCGTAGGATCCTACGGTCTTGGCGTGCATCCGTGCGTCGCTGCGGTCCGGTCCCAGGTCGACGGGCACGTGCACCTTCCGCCGACCACTGGCGACAACATCGATGTACTGTGGAGACCTCACGCCCCACGTGTTGAGCAGTTCGGCGGTACGTCCACCCGGCCTCCCGCATGCCCACTATACGCCCTCGCTCAAAGTCCGTCAACTGCACATACGGTTCACGTCCACGCTGTCGCGGCATGCTACCAGTGTTAAAGACTGCGATGGAGCTCCGTATGCCACGGCAAACTGGCTGACACTGACGGCGGCGGTGCACAAATGCTGCGCAGCTAGCGCCATTCGACGGCCAACACCGCGGTTCCTGGTGTGTCCGCTGTGCCGTGCGTGTGATCATTGCTTGTACAGCCCTCTCGCGGTGTCCGGAGCAAGTATGGTGGGTCTGACACACCGGTGTCAATGTGTTCTTTTTTCCATTTCCAGGAGTGTATATTACAGGTAGGAGCAGCAACCACGAAAGCCAGTCTCACGATCGCTACTTTCTATGTACCCAACAATCGCGAAGAAATATTGGTTTATCTTTCTTCCCCCCTCCTCTTTCTCCTACACTTTCTTCTTCTTCTTCTTCTTCTTCTTCTTCTTCTTCTTCTTCTTATTATTATTATTATTATTATTATTATTATTATTATTAATTTATTTTTTATCACACTTGGTGGACTCGTCTAGTCCCAAACACATTTTTCCTTGGTTCTAACTTGATGTATCACTTCTAGATATGGAAGTATCTCTCCAGAGAGAAAGAAAGCGAGAAACCCGTGACCCAAGACTGAAAATTTCCTCTTGGTGAGAGGTTTCGATTAGAACGAAGTTACTGATTTGTGATATCGGCATCACTTTGAACTGTCGGCAAGAACGTGTAGAGGTTTATCAGAAACAAGGCAGTCGGCCTTCATTATCGTTTTCTTATCACGCTTTTCCGAAACCTTGACAAAGTGGTCCAGCTATCATTTTAGCTAGTCAGAGATTGTGTGAGATAAATTCTTATTCGACACTGACTGTTATGATACACATTGCGATTTAATACTCTATTCAACTGAACAAAATTCCATATACTCCTAAAATATGTCGTAGAATCGATGGATGACTATTCACCTGATGATTTACCTTACTTCTTGAATTATATGCCCGCTATATTGGCCTATATATAAATAGCGAATCATACGAAATAGCAAATCCCCACGAATTTTTACAGATTGCCTCAGATCTTTTTAAACATAAAAATAGTTACAACAACGTGCTTATGAAGCAAATAATAATGAATTCCAGATCAAGATAGGTCAACTATAGCAATGGCAAGCTGCAAGAAAGGGCGTACGACACTATTTTACCAAATTCATAGTACAGAAATTATGTTACAAGCAAAAATTCAATGCAGATGTTGATCTAGTATCCCCGTGTTGCAGATGACATGCTGAACAAATATGGACTAGTGATTGATTTCCGTTGGCAGCCAAAGGGCACACGTAATGTAAAAAGGGGTGAAGTACATATGTAACCTAAACAACAAAAATCTAATGTCAACATGTCCCTAACATACATAAAATTTATATGTATGTATTTCAAAACAATAAAAGGAAAAACCAACTAAATATGCCACAGCTGTGGTGAAACACGTTTAGGAACTAAACAAAACAAAAAACTGTATCTTCTAAGAAGGCGTTCCCTCTGTAATTCAATACCTACATATTTATTCGGAAAGCTTATGAAACCGTATTCATTTCCGCTCTTTCTAAGAGCTGTTATCAAAATATCTTCACATGTGCGAGCCGTGTTAACAGCACACTGATATCGTCACTACTAATGTCTTTTGACACGCGCGGAACAAAGAACATTAACTTTGCCGACTGTAATATGCATTTCGTCCCATGAAGCTGTGCACCTCTTTTTTCACGAAAATGTGGCATCGTATGTAAATTCATTGATTGCCTATCACTTTTTATAATGGGGAAGTGTAAATGCATTAAGAGGACTGCCGATGAAACATTATTATTATTATTGTTATTATTGTTATACCGGCATTGACGAAATTTATCCGTGGAAGTGAATTGAAAACTGAAAAGACGTCGCTGAAAATGAAGTAAAAATTCTCTTACGTGTAATAAGAAATAATTCGTTCTCAAACGTTTAAGTTTTCAAACGTAAATTTTCTTAACTGAAGAGCCACTCGCATCTTGATAATGTAAAAGAAAATATAAGCAAGAATTAACCGATGTCTCATCAAAATTGAAATGGATTTCAATTTCAGTGCGATTGAATTTTACTTCTTGTGACTTATGATTTGTAATTTTCACATTTCATACGGACCCTACGAGCAAATAAATTTTAACTTTAGTCCACGTTTTCAATAAGTTTTCTACAGTAAAGAACAAGCAATAGACTCACACAGGAATTCACACAGAAACATTTTCGAAGATTTAACGTATTGGCACTGACAGCGAAATGAATTTCTCCTAATGGGAAATTTAAAATATTAGCTGCTGCCTGACTTTTCTGCCAATGTGCAAATATTCTTTTTGATCTAAAAAGTTGGGTGCTAGATATAACTGGGAATCTGCCCAAACACCGTTCAAAGAAGGCTCTCCCGGAAAAGTCTTAACCATGTTACCAATCTTGTTGCCTATATAGTCGCCTCATTTTCCTCAGAAGTGAGAAGAATTTCATAGTGAGCAGGTCTGCAACTACGCCCCCCATTTCCATTATACAACAATCTTCAGTGCTCCAATAATAACAATAATAATAATCATCATCATCATCGCATCTAAAAATATTCTCTAATGATACAACACATGAAAGGAAACACATTAAAGAGATTCACTCATGTTAATACATTCAATAGTCACACTGCATTTTGTTTTATATTTGATTTGAAAAAAAAAAAAAAAATAGTAACTTCCACGTGTCAGTTGTCCAGCCGTAGATAAAGAGCTACTGGGGGTCAAACTGCAGAACAGATACCGACTCGCCGCTACATCGACGTGCTGGAGACAGTGTGTTACTGCCGGCCGGAGTGGCCGAGCGGTTCTAGGCGCTACAGTCTGGAACTGCGCGACCACTACGGTCGCATGTTCGAATCCTGCTTCGGGCATGGATGTGTGTAATGTCCATACGTTAGGTTTAAGTAGCTCTAAGTTCTAGGGGACTGATGACCTCAGAAGTTAAGTCCCATAGAGCTCAGAGCCATTTGAATCATTTGAACAGTGTGTTACCAAGGTGGCCGGCCGGATCTCTAGTCCTGAACCGGTAAAGTCGGAAAGCTTCGGTCGGCAGTCATTTGTTTTTTTATAACAGCAAACAGTAGCTAGCTGACGGCAATGTGCGAGGTAGCCATTGTTGTTTGCTGTGTTATGGTTTTGTACTTCACTCTGTTTCACACTGTTCCATTCCTCGAGATACGCGTACGTAATTGATGCAGTTAGGATCTTTATTAAACATATACAAAGAAAACCTTTAAGCAAATTTTACCACCGTGTGCTTGAAGTGACGATCGAAAATTTGTACCTACGCCGGGAATCGAGCTTCAGTCTATATACATAAAATCATATCTATTTGAGACCAATAAAGTCTCTGAAATCATGTCATTTCATTTAGCTGCCATCTTACGTAGTAGCATCAGCGATGTATGGAGGAGCTCGTATTACGGTTTGGAGGTGTTTTTCGTCGTTAGGGTGTGGTCCCCTTATAATGACACGCTGAATGCGGAAGGATAGTAACACATTTTACAGCTTCGTGTACTGCGTACAGTACACGAGCATTTTGATGACGATGACTGCATCAGCATGACATTGCACCCTCTCCTATTACAGGCTCTGGTTTGTGGTCAATAACATTCTTGAAACAGGCTGGTCTGTCCAGAGTCCCGATCTCTGGGATGAGTTAGAACGTCGGCTGCACTGGAGACCCCAGCAGTTTCGACTCTTGAGGACGGACTGCCTGTCATTCCCCCGCATACATTCAGGCACCTCACTGAATGTCTCCCTAGCAGAGTTCAAGCTGTCATAAAGGCGAAGGGTGGTATCCTCTGTACGGTATGTAGGGCCCTGGCTTGCTTCTTCAACCTCCCCGCAGCCACCTCAGGCAACCGGCCAGCCTGTACTATCTGAGGATCGCGATGTTTTCCCGAAACGAATGGTGATTAATAAAAAAATAACTTATAATAGCACACAGTTGTACAAGGCTGTATCATCCTTAGTCTTTCCCGCCGACGATACGTAGTAAGTTATCACATTGGACAATATTAATAAATTTATCTGCTTTGTTAATGTTCATACGTGATACTGCAAAAAGGTGTGCGTTTGTTTACACCTTTCATGTTCCTCGTGGGGGACTGGCTGAGGAGGAATGAAGAGTGATAGTGTTCAATGGCAGAAATCGTCGCCGGATGACGGTTGATCTCGAGTCGATGGCCATCTACCATGAAGCCTAAAGCAACCAGCCAGCCTCTGCGATTACAATCACAACAGTTCAATAAATAATAAGAACATTGAAAAAATTAAATCTTGCAGCCAGCTCTGAGCTAGGCACGCTTCTTTTCATATCGTCTTAAGTAAATTAAAGTTAAGTGACGAGGCAGTAGTTTGTGTATAGCTCTGGGTAATAAGGGTTTAATGTTCCGAGGAACATATAAAGGTGTTGGCGTCTTCAAATGGAGATTTTGGAAATCCTATACTAAGAAGATCTGTTAACTAAGCTAATATGAAATTGCGAGCCGGACGGGGTGGGCGAGCGGTTCTAGGCGCTACAGTCTGGAACCGCGCGACCGCTACGGTCGCAGATTCGAATCCTGGCTCGGGCATGGATGTGTGTGATGTCCTTAGGTTAGTTAGGTTTAAGCAGTTCTAGGGGACTGATGACCTTAGATGTTATGTCCCATAGTGCTCAGAGCCATTTGAACCATTTTTTGAAATTGCGACGCTGAAGTAAAAAGTTACATATATCTCTGACTTGTGACAGTTACGACTGCTGGTATTCAATTTGGAATATTTAGGAATTTTCTGAAGGATCGCCTCCAGAGTTTATACAAAATTGAGTAGTTTTTGCAATTAACCATAGACAGAGTTAATTGTAATGGGAATATAAGTCAAAATGTGTATTTATATGAAGTTTAACAGTTCAGAACTTAGAGAAATTTGCGTATTATGACTTCACCGTTAGTAGTCATCTTTGGTCTGTCATAAAAAGTCAACAGTTCACTTAAAAACGATCGAAACTACAATTTTTGAGATGCTAATACGAGAATCAAACGCTAACAACTTCAAGCCTCCGACGATTCGCACGATTAACAGAACTTGAAGCAGTAATACAATTCAAATTTCGGACAGCCGCAGCCGTGCCAGCCTGTCGTGCGAGCAAATTAATATAGCAGCAGACGCACCCAAATTAAATTACAGTGCAACTTACGCGCTGCAAACTACAGCTGATTGCTATTTTTCATTTGCATATAAAACGCTTTAAAACAACAGCACCAAACGTGTCGTCTCTTAATAATAATAACAATAATTAGGTAGCGTTTTATTTTTATTGTTTTATTTTTTTGAGAAAAAGGTTCAGATGGTAGCTAGCACAATAAACTAGTGAGAAGACGATCGACAATAATAAACACACTAACGGAGTAAAATTACCATTATAAAGCACACAGCTTTGAATAACTGCTAATGTACAGTTACAAGAGTCAACAACATACGACGCGGAACCATAGTCGGTTAAATAGTACTTCCGCCCGATCTCTAAATAACGGAACTTTGCTTTTTAACGAACAGTGACTGAAACAGTAGATGCTAATTTATTCCGTAGCAATTTTCGGCTCATTGTGCGCGCGTTACAAGGAGAACGCCGTTACTACGGCTTTGGTCGCGGAGCTTAACGGCCGCTTCGTCACGAGCCGAGCCTGCCCGCCTCGTTGTCCCGAGGAGCGGCGCGTGTCGCCTATGTACAGGAGGCCTGCGCTAGGAATGCATCAGGAAGAAGGGACAAAGGTCAAGGTTAAATGTGCCGCCAAGATCGAGGTCATTAGAGACGTAGCACAGGCTCGGAGCGTTTGAAGGATAGGGGACGAAATCGGCCGTGCTCTTTTCATAGGGACCACCCCGGAATGCAATTGGCATTCGGAGAATACTCAGGCGATAAAATTGAGCGCGCTTCTTCCAAGGGTTACACATTTTTTGGGGTAAATAGTTTTCAGACTAGTGTGATGCGGTCACCCACAATTTTCTCTCCTGTGCCAACCTCTTCATCTCATAATAGGACTTACATCCTGTGCTATCGACATGGTATCTCCAATTGATTCCCAATTTCTATACTACCAGTACGCTTTTGACAAGGTTCCTCACAAGACATTTGTAATAATATTGCATGCCTAAGGAGTATCGCTTCAATTACACGACTAGATTCTTGATTTCCTGTCCGAAAGGTCGCAATACGTAGAGTAAAACAGAAACGATATCCAGTGTTCCCCAAGAAAGTGTTGTAGGCCCTCTGCTATTCCTAATCTACATACACGAGACAATCTGAGTAGCCCTCTCAGATGATGCTGTCATTTACAGTGTAGTAAAGTCATCAGAAGATCAAAACCAATTGCAAAATGACTTGGACACGATATCTTTATGACAATTGTCTCTGAATGTGGAAAACTGAGAGGTTATCCACGTGAGTACAAAAAGAAATCCGTTAAATTTCGGTAACGCGATAAAACACACAAATTTAAAGACTGTTAATTTGACTAAATAGCTAGGAATCACAGTTACTGACAACTTAAATTCCACCGACGATCACTTACAAAGTGTCGTCGGGAAGTCAAACCAAATGCCACGTTTTGTTGTCAGTGCAGCAGACATTGCACAATCTGCGCCGCTCAATTAAGAAAAAAAGACGTGGCAAGTTGTTCAAGGGCACGGTTTTGGTGCAACACAATGCCGGTCCGCATGTGGCGAATCAGACCAGAGATCTCATCACATCTTTTCGATGGGAAACTCTAGATCATCCTCCGTATAGCCCCGATCTTGCGCCCAGTGACTACCATCTGTTCCTGCACTTGAAGAAACACCTGGGTGGTCAGCGTCTTCAAGACGATGACGAAGTCAAAACAGTGGTGATGCAGTGGTTAACAAGTCAGGCAGCAGACTTCTATGAGGAGGGTATTAAAAAACTGGTAGAACGTTATGACAAGTGCCTCAATATTGACGGAAATTATGTAGAAAAGTAGATTAAGGTACAGGCTTTCATGTAAAAATAAAATTATTGAGATATCTTAGGACGTCTTTTTTTAATTTCAAAACGGTACTTATTTAAAAACACTCCTCGTATTTAGTAGTAAATAGTCTTCCCGTTATTGTTCACTGTCGGGTGGCGCCGGCAAGGGTTTTTGTGGTGCTTAAGTAAGTAATTCTACACAATAAGTGTTTTCCTGTCTTTACTGCATCTTACATGTTTTATGATTCTGGTTACTTTCGGTGTTTTGTCGTCATGTTGGTTTTTGGGATATTTCTAGGTGCCCTTTTTTATTCTTTCGAGACAGAACTTTTATTCCACGACAACATTGGCGCGGGGATGGCCTCAGACGGTTGAGCGACTTTATTTGTAAATAAGTTCTTGTTCTGTCTTTAATTTTATTTCAAAAATTTTACCTGTATATCTCGTTATCTGACTTTTTTTACAAATGTAAGAAGCCCCTCCCATTACCTTGTAGCACGATATTTTCATTATTACAATTTACACCAGACAGTGAAACTACGTGTGCTGAAATCGGACATGTATGCAACAAAATATCGTTGATTCAGCAATTGTTTTGCGGATTCATAATTTTACAAAATGGACTTGTACAGTTACCGCTGCCCCACAAGGCGAGTTCTTCAGAAAATATGACCATTCCCAAAAAGCATACATGTGCGAGACTTAATCATCAAGATGTATGTCATAGGAACACTGTGCGTGCCGTAGGAGGAGAGGTGATTACACGCTGATCTTCCTCCGTGCCTTCGCCGTTGTCTGCAATGGCAGTAGTAGTGTAGAACCTCTGGGGCACCTTACATAAAAATGGGAGGTGCGCGGTGACGCGTGGAAGGCGACCTGGCGGGGCGCTGTGGCGCCGGCAGCGGCGGTTGGCGACTTTATCTCGGGCTGACTCACTTCATGTGTGCAGAAGTGTCGAATGGCCGGCGTATCGCGTGACGCCGCAGACGCGTGCGTGCACTCCCCGCCGTCGCTTTCGTCGGCAAAATGCGAGCAGTACTGCTGGCCATTGTGTCTGCGGCTCGCCCCCGCACTGCCACGACCGCCAGCTGTGTTTACGTCACGCGACCTACTTGGCAGTCTGGGCTTAACATCAGCAAAAATCTCGTATTTCTGCACTCGTGCGCAATACAGACTGATGCAGGGCACAATCGACAGGAGCAGTGGTCGATATTGTTACAGCGCGGAAGCGCTGTGACAAATATGTATGAAAAGGCCGCACGCAGAATCTCGATTTGGCGGGGGTGGAAGTAGTGGGGGGAGGGGGGCCATGGTGCTCAGTTTCTATTTCAGCTAGGAACATGTGGCAAAACGCTTTTGGTTCAGCCTGACTAGCGGCCATTTGTATAGCCATTCGAAGATCTGTCTTAGTGTAGCTATGTTACAGTATATTAAGCAAGGTTTCAATGACGAACCGGAAAACTGTGCGAATCGATTAATTTCTTTTGCAAAATATTTTAATGGCACCACTTGTGTGTAGAAACAGTCATCATCCTTCGGATTTTACGTGCAGCAATAGTCACCTTTGAATAACTCCGGACAGATGGTTCAAATGTGGTCCACTGGTGTATCGGACCTTGATGTAAGATAATTTTTAACTGTTTGAAAAAACTCTTGCTTCGTTTGTATTTTAAGCGCAAGGAGGTTTTTTGAAGTGCGTCACTTCTAAACTTTATGCTCGTACGAAAAGTTCCTAACTTTGCCTGAAGATAGATAAATATTGTATTGTATGGAACTAGAAACGACTTAGAGGCTTCATCCCCGCCGTAGCCCTCAGTGCTTGACAACCCCACAACAGGCTACAGCAATCCACTCACCCCTCCGCCGCCCCACACCGAACCCATAGTTGGTGTGCGGTTCAGCCCCCAGTGGACCGCCCTCCCCCCCCCCTTCCCCCCGGGAACGTCTCACACCAGACGAGTGTAACCCCAATATTTGCGTGGTAGAGTAATTATGGTGTGCGCGTACATAGAGAAAGTGTATGCGCAGCAATCGCCGACATAGTGTAACTGAGGCGGAGTAAGGGGAACCAGCCCGCACTAGTCGAGGCAGATGGAAAACGGCCTCAAAATCATCCACAGACTGGCCGGCACACCGGACCTCGACACTAATCTGCAATTCGTTAGACCACAGGGCTTACCGGGCGGGATTAGATATATATCGATGAAGCTAAAACGAATTTTTTTATCCAATAATGTTTACCCGTTGTCGAAATGCGATGGTTTGAAGTCGAGCTAAATGTAGCACATAAAATTTGTTCTTACGTGAACTGAATGCGTGGAAACGGTTTAAAGTGAATGAAATAAATGAAAAGTGTAGTCTTATGATTAAACTGAAAACTCGCTTTCAAAAATCTAGCTTCATTCGTCGCAACAAACAACTTTCTTTTGCGCCGCGCCTCTTCTCTGTTTCAAACTTCAAACGTGTTGGAATCAGTTCAAATTTTGTAACAAGGTAGAATACATATGTAATTAATGGTCATCCTGTTGATTTGTGAAAGCTGTATCCATTGCCACCATATAAGTAACATGGTTCGAAAGACAATAACAAAACCTATACCTAATCAATCGTCGCCGAGTCAACAGAAATGTACATCGTTTGCCAAGCTGTGGCAGTCTAACGTTAAAATTATGATACAGTAAAAATTGGAAACCAGAATGAAAAATGCTCCTATCGTAGCACGAAAAAGGTGAATATGCCCTGGACGGAGTTAGGAATCTAAAAGAAGGGAACTAGCTTTTCGACTTTTCTGGCAGCTTCAAAGACGTTTAAATCAAAACGTCTCGACATATTCCCGCTTTTTTGCGAGTTAACCCTACTTCCCCAGCGCAGTGAGCTCTCTTAGATTCATCTCCTGTTACATGTATGATAAGGGATGTAAGAATAAATAGACTCAAATTTAGGTGCTTCTAGAGAGTGGGATTCATCTACAATAGGAAGTATCAGAGAGTAGAGGTGCTTCTATGTCTTAAAATTAAGAACACGTTGTGTCGTATTGCACGACATGACAAATCTCATGTTGGATGACATGAAGGCATGTGTCATGTTATACGACACATCATGTATCACGTTACTTTACTCGACACAATGCAATATATTACTTGACATGGGTACTAACACAAACACGTAAAAAAGCGATAATATTCCAAGGCGTCTTTGGAACTGCATTTTAAGTCGAAAAGCTAGTTCCCCTCTTTTCAGGACATATTCGCCTTTATTTGCCCTTCGACAGGAGCATTTTTCGTTCTGGTACCTGACATGAATGAGAATGTAGAGGACTCTTAAAACTACTCCCGACCCATAAAATTGTGACTTCTATTAAACACGTACCGCTTTCCGTTCATGTTGCTGCAAGCTTTTTTCCTTCTTATTCATCGTAACTTTTTACCATATTTTTATTAGGACGTCGTCTTATCTGTCAGTTCGGTGCCCGAAGAGCCAAATATTTGATGTTTTCAATGAAGCCCAGAAGCGGATGACAGTGAAAAATCAATTCGCTTTCTTGTCTGGGGTGAGGCGGATGGTACCACCATTTCCCTGTTCTAGTCGAGAATGGGTCGCGGGAAGAAAGATTGCCGGTAAGCCGCCGTGTGAGGCCGACTCTCTACCATTTTTAGCTTCGAGATGTTTTGTGAGGCACATATAGGAGGAAGCGATATACTGATTAAGTTGGATGAAGAGAAACTGAAATAAGCCTGAAATTTACCAAACGTCTCTGGTGTAATCTCATGAAAATGTTTGAAAAATTATTTAAATAAGAATGAATTTGTAATATAATATGTTTCAAATAGGTCTAAAAAGTATAAAATAATTTCTCCTAGCCCCATACAGAAAACTCTGAGAATTTGTGATTGTGAATTTGTAATAGCCACAGAAATTCTTATAAGATTTAAAACAAAAAACGTGGGGCGCATGCAGTACATAACTGATGCCTGAGTAGCTTACCTCCTTACTATGGTGTATTGCAAGAGTCAAGTATTTTCATAGATACGGAAATTCACAATCACACATTTTCAAGTCTATCTGTATGGGGTTAGGAATCTTTATGGGGGTAAGCGAAATTATTTGATACTTTTTAGTCCTATTTAAAAACATGGTACATTAAAAATTCATTTTCATTTAAGTAATTATTTTTTCTTACGTCTGCTCCTACTTCCGCGCTTACAGCAATTTGGAAGTTATCTATTCTCACTTCATATAACGACCAATTTTCTACATTCTCCCCCGGGTGGGAAGGGTAATCGGGCATGCCTTTTTTTCGAAGCAACCATCCCAAAGTTTTCCTCCAGCGGTTATCCTTGAACAACTGTGACCTCCTCCTTCTTGATTTTAAACAGGAGGAAAGATACAGCAAACAGACAGACAGTGTAGTGACACAATATATAAAGCAGTTTCAGGCGTTGCAATCCAAACAAATATTCTGCACATTGGATAATGTTTCCAGAGAGTGATTTGCGTCCAAGACTTGTAGAGAGTACCAAATACATACACTATCTGATCAAAGGTGTCCAGACACTTCTATGTAATGCGGAACAGATCACGTGATCATAAAAGAGGGGTTCCTGCCAGTATAAAAGGAAACTGGGAGTATAGTGTTGTCAGTAGCGAAGCAGTAACACCAGAATGGATCGATCACGAGAGTTCAGTTACGTGGACTAGTCACTGGATGTGACCCGAATAACAGATGCATTAGAGACGTTTCAGTCCTTCTAAAGATGACCAGGTCGTCTGCTGGTGACGTGATTATAAAGCACAAACGTGAAGGAATAAACAAAGCCAAATAAATGGTTCAAATGGCTATGAGCACTATGGGACTTAACATCTGAGGTCATAAGTCCCCTAGAACTTAGAACTACTTAAACCTAACTAACCTAAGGACTTCACACACATCCATGCCCGAGGCAGAATTCGAACCTGCGACCGTAGCGGTCACGCGGTTCCAGACTGAAGCGCCTAGAACCGCTCGGCCCCCACGGCCGGCTATTGCAAAACAAACTTGGTTGACATTCATATATTGTTCTCGGTCATCACACAATTTCGCATTGTGCCAAATAAAGATAAGGCAGACTTCATTTACCGACGGACAGGGACTGTCGTGCATTGCGGAGGGTGGCTATAAAAATTCGCATGAAATCAGCGAAAGGAATCACTCATGAGTTCTGAAGTGCTACCTGTAGTCCAGGTACTACAGTTGTTGTGGGTGTACAAAGGGAGGTAAAAAGAGTGGGGTGTATGATCCATCAGGTAAACATATTTGTAGCCAGTGGTGAGTGACGTGTTGGAGGTGGTGTAAAGATCGTCGCCCCTGCAGAATGGATGACTGGAAACGAGTGCTTTGGACTGATGAATCATGCTGTAGCCTGTGCCAACCGGTGGAACGGTTTGGGTTGGAGAATTCCTGTGCAACGTTACCTGCGATCATGCGTAGTGCCAACAGCGTAGTACGGAATGGGGGTTTCTCTGTGGTAAGGGTGTGGTCCCGTTATTGCGCATAAGGAACGATATGAACACATTTCACAGCATCGAGTTCTGGGTACAGTAGAGGAAGAGTTCGGAGATGATGATTGTTTGCATCAGTACGACAATGTACCCTACCAAAGCAACATCTGCGTGGTTTGTGGTCAATAACATTCCTGAAATGGACTGACCTGCCCAGAATCACGACTTGAACAGAATGGAACACCTTTGGGACGAATTGGAGCGTCGACTTCGCTCCAGACCCCAGCGTTCAATACCACTACCTTGTCTGGCTTCATTCTTTGAGTAAGAATGAGGTGCCATTTATCCACGTACATTCAGGCAACTCATCGAAAGTGTCGCCAGCAGAGTTCAAACCAACGTAAAGGCGAAGATCGACGTACCTAGCATTAAGGTCAACTAATGGGGTTCAGATCCTTTTGATCAGATAATGTACTTGGAGGGAAGAAACCTAACAATCCACGATCACATTTTAAGCAAAGACACCAGTCCTCAAGCAAGGAGGTGGAGATATTGGTGCTGTTCGAGGCAGTCAGAGAGCGGAGACAAGACAGTGTGGCAGTTTGCGGTCTTGAGGATGCGTTACGACACTGGGACGCACTTGTTGCCGGCCGGAAGTGAGTCACGAGGCTGACCATTAGCGGCTGGGAAACTGTGCGCTTCCTTCATTACGGCTTTCCTCCGCCTCCGCCGGCTGCGCTGCTCGGCGGCGAATAAAAAGCACAGCATCTGAACCAGCTGTATCCGCCGAGCAAGTGGACTCGTCTGCCATCGCGTCCATTGCGAGCAATCATGTCGGCTGCGAGGCAAGGGCAAAGTCGGTACTGTGTTCTGGGCGTCCTACGTAACAGACATTCAAGACAATGGCTCAGCAAGGGAAAGACAAGGGTTAGACTCATCAGGCTTCACAAGACCCTAATGAAGGAAGATAGAAACTTGGGGCGAACTTTAACTTACACGAAGGACTACAAAGAATAATCCAACTGAACAATGCATTTTTACGTACTTGCACTTACATCCTTGCAGTACTGTTTAAAATTACGTTCAGCACGAATTACTTATCTCGGGGTCAGGGATTTTCTCTGCCTCGTGATGACTGGGTGTTGTGTGCTGTCCTTAGGTTAGTTAGGTTTAAGTAGTTCTAAGTTCTAGGGGACTGATGACCATAGATGTTAAGTCCCATAGTGCTCAGAGCCATTTGAATTACTTATCTTTCGCAGGTCTCAATGTATTCTCCACCGGACGAGCCACAGACATCCAGATGCTAGTTAGACTTCTCCATACTCAAACAACTTAACGGAAATGGCGCCGGCTGATGTCGCAATTTCGACAGATGCATACCCTGTAATTTTTAAGACAAAAATGCAGTAAGGAAGCGTTGTGCAAGGGAATTTAAAACCTCGGTATACAGAGCACACACACACACACACACACACACACACACACACACACACACACACACACACACAGACTCTGTAAAGACTAGTGCCACTGCACAATCAAAGATGACCGACGTCAGAAGTTATCAACACTGAAAAAATGGTTCAAATGGCTCTGAGTACTAAGGGACTCAACATCTGAGGTCATCAACCCCCTAGAACTTAGAACTGCTTAAACTTAACTAACCTAAGGACATCACACACATCCATGCCCGAGGCAGGATTCGAACCTGTGACCGTAGCAGCAGCGTCGTTCCGGACTGAAGCGCCTAGAACCGACACTGAATATTAATAACCAAAGGGTGAGGTAGAATTAATTCTGTCCCTGTGTTTTTTGACAAGGAAGAGAGCAGGATTTCACATAGAATTTACAGAAATAAATTCACCTCTGTTTGTAAGGTCACTCGCTTATTTAATTTCAACTGCTTCCTTAATGACACTAACCCAATAGCTGAAAGTGTATGCTGCACTCTCCGTGTTCCCATATTCCATAGGATGACCAATGCCAAGGCAATATTCTGCAATAGTAGATTTGCTCGGCTGTTGTAAATGTGTGTGACGCTTATGCTAAGCGTACAAATCCTCCACGGCCCTCACGCCACAATTACAAGGTTACGACAGACATCCGCTTTACGCAAACCGAGATTATCCTTTACGGATTCTAAGAGGACGTTGACCTTCCACACCACATTTCCGCAAAATACGACCAATATTGTTGGAAATCCTTCCTGAGTAAGGCAAAAATGCCGTAGATTTTCATACCAACTCAGTATTATCATCACTCACCCGGTGCACTGTTGGTGGATAGCGCAATGCACGTCTGATCTGTCTATCAGTATACGCATTCTGGCGAAAGATGACTTCGAGATGGCCTAACTCAGCCGACAAACGTGTCCGAGATGAAGAGACGAAGTAACCGTTCGGGCTGAGCCAGATGGCAGCTATCGGTCTGTAGATACAAGTCAGTCACAACACAAAGTGATTTAATTTAATGCACGACCCGTTTCGGGCTCGTGTTCGTCTTCAGGAGGTTTACATTAAATTACATGTCCATGCTCAATGTTGGAGAGCACTGTTTAAATAAAAAAACAAATAATGTGTTACAAAATATAACAGTATTTACACACAGCTGTATGTATGAATCTCAGTGATACCTATCCTGGTTGTGTGCCAGCACCATTATACAATGTGTCAGCAACATTATACAATGTTACTCTGTTCTGCTGCCTGTGGATAGACGTCTTTCAATGGTAAGATAGATGAAGCTGGGAAAAAAATAAAGAAGCTTAGGCGTTAACGTCCCACCGATGTCATTAGAGACGAAGAACAAGCTAGAACTGAGAAAGGAAATGGGTAATGTCATGTTTAAAGGAACCATATCCTACAGTGCCTTAAGCCATTTACACTAAGGAAAATATAACAGAATCTGGATTTGAACTGAATGGTTCAAATGGTTCAAATGGATCTGAGCACTATGAGACCACCGCGGCCGGCTTTGAACTGAATGACTTCAGTATTTTCTGCCCTAGCGCGTCATTCCTTCAGACACAATTTGCTCGTGACTGCCTACTTCAGCATCGGGCTACCTTATTCCCAGTATTACTTAAAGATTCACTGTAACGAAATGTCACAAAAGGACTGCAAAGATGCAGATACTTTTACTTCGACGTTACGAGGCTTATTCCAAAACTAAAGTCCGTTAGGTCATAAAATATAAGCTCACGAGGAAAGGTTTTTATGGAGAGTAATATTTTACTATATACGTAATTTACTTTCCCAAATAGTCTCCACTCTCATCTATACACTTTCTGTGACGCTGCACCAGCTTCTTTAACCATTCTACATAGAAGTCTTTCTTTCACTGGTGCCATGTCCCGCATTGACGCAGAGTCGCCATTGTTAGGAACGTATTTGGCAAGGTTAGTGTAAAGGGGTCGCCGGATGCCCTTCCTGCCGCCCCCCCCCCCTCCCCCCGGGAAGGAATTAGTGCACCCGAACTGTCTGCGACTAGTGTAATCCATGGAATAGTGCGTGAGTGTGCAGATGTCTGCGAGCCGTGGAACTGAGGCGGGACGTGGGGACCAGCCCGGTATTCACCTAGGGGGATGTGGAAAACCGCCTAAAAACCACATCCAGGCTGGCCAGCACACCAGCCTTCGTCGTTAATCCGCCGGGCGGATTCGATCCGGGGCCGGCGTGCCTACCCGAGTCCAAGAAGCAGCACGTTTCGACACAGAAGTCTGTCGCCTGGAAATTGAACCATTTGGTAACGCCAGTTTTGAGTTCACTGTCGTTTTGAAATCGTTGCCACTTTTCCATATGCAAGAAGAGGAAATAGACGCTTGGTGCATTGCCGGTACTGTACGTAGAATGTCAGAAACTCCCCAACGAAAATCTTCTCTTCGGTTTTGGGAGCGTTGTGAGGGCATTCTTTGCCGTGAAGGACTATTATGCCAGACGACAGTTTCCCGTGGCGTCGATTTTGGAACGCGTGTCTGTTTTGTTGGCGATTCACGGTATACGCCACGTGTAATTGTTGACCCACGGTCCATGAGATCAATCAAAAGGGCGACCTTATCGTCCCACAGAACTGTACTCATCATTTTTCAATTCGAGAACGGATCTTGCTTAAAATTTTGGTTTTGGCTGAACTTGAATGGCGCCACCGCGTCGGCAGTTGTTTCGATTCTGCGTTGTTGTAAAGCCACGTCCCGTCGCCCGTAACAATATGGATGAACAAATCATCTCCATCTTGTCTATAGCGCTCCAAAACCTGTCGTGCACTACACGATCTTTGCTCTTTGTGTTGCTCAGTGAGCATTTTTGGAACCAACCCTGCTCGCAGATTGCGATATCCAAGCTGTTCAATGACAATCCTGTAAATTGAGGTTCGAACAACATTTTGGAATTCACCACTTTGCTTTTGTTCTACAATATTACTTTTATTGCTAACCGGTTTTCGGCTTACAAGGCCATCTTCAGACATTTACTGAGTATTATCACCAAAGAAGTTAAATGTTAGCAGACAACATTGGAAGAGAAGTAACACATCTAGAGTGAAGTAGAAACATACAGTAAGTAACATCTTTGCAATGAAATAGTAAAAACTGAACAGTACATAAATACCAATGGAGTTGACAGGAAAACCTTTAGCACAAAATAGGAATAGCATGCCTACATAACAGTTTCTATTAATAAACAAAACTAATAAAATAAGATAAAATTAGCACTAGACAAGGCTGCATCAAGAGGTATGAAACATGGAGAGTGATACACAACCAATTAAAAAAGAAGAAACAGTTGTCAATGTAAATAGAGAATTTAAATCCCTACATCCAGTTTGGTGAGATCTGTGAAATGAATGAATGTATGGTCGTCTGCTAACCGCACATAGTGAATGTGGATCGTCTTTGAGTCGGTCCTTTGGCCACCTTTGGTGGGACCAAAGAGATGAAATTTACCAGAGCTTTGAGCGAATGAAATGTGGCTGACCAATACGATAGCAAGGTGCTTCCCCCACCTCGACAGAGATGGGAGAGAACCTCAAGAACGGCCATGTTTCAGCACTCTGCCGCTGGATCTTGTGCTGTTAAGAACTGTTTTAGTTATGCTCCGTAATGACGAAAGAGTGGAGACATGGTATGCATGTGGAATATTTAAGAGTAATTTGAAATAATAATTTCTCTATTTCAGGAACTTTTGTGGGGAGAATTAAATGTCAGGCAGGTAATATTAAAGGGATTGTAGTAATCTTCGGAAGTGACCAACGGTCACAATGAAACCACGTGTAGCAATAAGTTGAAATATTTCCGTGTGCTTAAGTTAAGCTGAATTACTAGCGTGTGTACAATAAGTTGAAATATTTAAGAAATAGCGTGTGCAGGACTTGAAATTAGAGACGAGTACTTCCACGTGGTGAGTACTGTGTGAGTCTCAATCTGGGTATGAGACAAAGGATAAAGAGAAGTACTCGTCCATGGTATCAGTTGAGGACCCGCGTGTGTGATGTTCTTAATATTGCTTTGCGTGATATGATTCCATGTGACGCTTGATTCAAACTCTGAGAGAGAAGCAAGGTGAGTCGGCCGTCTATCCAGCAATGCCACTTGGCTTGCATTGCACAGGAAGACGTGCAAATATCTCCAGAGTTCATAGTAGGAAAGTAGAATTACAAAGTGGGGCAGTGTCGTGTGAAACTGGGATAAATATTAATTGAAGTGGGAAAGCTGAAAGTGAGAATGTTGTGACTATTCTCTGTGTAGTATTTCATGTTGTAGTGTGGTGTATGTCATGTAATTTGGGTATGTGTGGTTTGCATGGGAGAGTAGCGAGGTAGTTTCAAAAGATTAGTTGGTTATGCTTGTTCCTTCGGTACCGCTCGGTCTGGAGGAAAGTTTAGTGATGATGATTGTGAGAGTCGAAGTGTGAGGTATAATAAAAGATCCACCATCCTATCCAGAAAGTGCACTGTAGCGTTAAAAGTAATTACGAGACCATAATATAGAGATTCACCATTGTAAAGCCATGCCCACTGGGCGGAATTTCTTATGTATTATTGTTGTAGGTTGTAGAATTTGTGTGTTTAGGTTAGAGAATTTATCGGAATAAATAAGATAGTGAAAAGAAAAAGATTGGTGGACTTTTACTTCGAATTGTATGTTGTCATAATGTCCCGAATTTATAATGTGTGCGGTGGCCACGTGTTGACAAAAGCAGTTAAATAAAAGACAAAAAAAGAAAATGTGGTTTTGCCAGTGCGTAGTGTACAGTCAGAGTTCTGTAAATTATTGATAGTCAGATGCGTATTTCCGTTGCGTATTAATCATATAGGAGGATAACTTGTAACTTAAATTGTGAGTACGAGAGTTCATGTTACTCGATAAATTAAGAATGAATCCACTCGCTTGGCAGACCACTCATCTTGCAGGCCTGACTGCTTGATGCCACAGTATGAGCAAGGCATGTGGGTGCCTCTCAATTGGTTCCGGGCCTTAGTTTCGGAATACGCCTCGTATTACCTTCACCGCATCTATAATTATTCTAGCTGCAACCAGTAATTCCTTCACAGAATACTTAGCAGACCACCATTTCGAGCACTGCTAGAAGCGCCGAGCAGCTAATACACAAGCAAGTAGAGGAAGAACCATTAATCCACGGCTGCTTAGCATTCGCGCTCAGGATCGAATGAACAGGCCGAAGAGACGTGCATTAATGAAGACAGCTGGATTTATCGCCGTCACTTAATGAAGCGCAGCACGGCCGTGGGACGTTCGGCGCCTGCCTCCGTGTCTCCAACAAGCCGAAGACGTGCACAGGCATAACCGACCGTCGCACTGGTTTATCTGTGAATCACTCAACGGGGAAGGCTTCTGTGGCTATCACCCATTCAATAGGCGGCGTCTTCACAAACGAGTAATAAGTGAACTGAGCTACTAGTTTCGCATTTATGCAGAACAATTAATTAATAGGTGAGTAGAACTGTGAGACGAAGAAAAAGGGATTGCGGAAACCACAAGCGTGGGAAAGTAAATTAAATGCAAACGTATCTCCAGCAGCTTCTCATGACGTTAACATGTCGCAACACATCTTGACGCTGCATAATGCGACATATGAAGCCTTTTACCATTTAAAATGTTCCACATGACCTTCACACTAACGCTAGTGTGTTTGCTGCGAAGGAGAATCGCGTCAAAGCGCTCAGCTTCCCAACCTAAGTCGCAGTCTCTTGTGTTACTTGTCTCAACGACAGCCAGGTCTAATCAGCTTGTCTACGGACTGCATACGCCCTCTGTAGTGCTTCTACGCCGCTAAAAGTTCTGTGAATTAACCACATCATCTACTGATAATTTTGTAACGGTGCAAGTCGCAATTCAATCTCACGAGTACCTCACATGCGGCTGCAAGAAATTTCCATAGCTTGCCATTACAAGCGGCTGTGTAAAAGGTGCGGCTGTGTAAAAGGTGCCTTCCATATGATGATGGTTTAATGGACAGAGGTTGAAGTAAGAACTTTGTGACATATTGACAAGGTACTCCCCCCCTCCTCCCCACTTTGATCGATGTTTTAGACCTCAGCAGACAGTGTATAATGAATAGAATGTCCTTAAAATCAATAGTTTAACTTTGCTCATGAATATCTACATTATACTCCGCAAGGCACCTGATAGTGTGTAGCGGAGGTACCAGTACCTGATACCTGATTCCCCCCCCCCCCCCTTCCATGATCCATTCATGAATGACGCGTGGGAAGAATGATTGTCGGTAAGCCTCTGTACTAGTTCTAATTTCTCGAATTTTCTCGTCATGGTCATTTCGCGAGATGTATGCGGGAGGAAGTAATATTTGTCCGGTCCTTCCCTCTCTAAATTTCATTAGTAAGCCTCTCTGTGGTGTCCAATGCCTCTCTTGTAGCCTCTGCCACTAGAGTTTATTGAGCACCTCTGTAACGCTCTTGCGCCGACTAACGACCTTGTCACGAATCGTGCCGCTCTTCGTTGGATCTTCCCCCTATCACTCCTACCTGCTAAAATCCCACACTGACGAACAATACTCAAGAATCGGTCGAACAAGCGCTTTGTAAGCCTCTCCCTTCGTCAATGAGTTACATTTCCTTGAGATTCTTCGTATGGATCTCAGTCTGGCATATGCTTTTCCTACTATTTTTAATGTATGGTGTTACCACTTAAGGTCGCTCTGGATAGTTACTCCTCGATATTTTACGGCAGACTCTGTTTCCAGAAATTTTTCGTCACCAATGAAGTTGTAGAGAAGTGGATTTCTTTTCCTACGTAAGGGGTTTGTGTTACATTTATTTACGTTAGGGTCAGCCGGCCGCTGTGGCCGAGCGGTTCTAGGCGCTTCAGTCTGGAACCGCGCTGCTGCTACGGTCGCAGGTTCGAATCCTGCTGCTTCGGTCATGGATGTGTGTGATGTCCTTGAGTTAGTTAGGTTTAAGTAGTTCTAAGTTCTAGGGGACTGATGACCTTAGATGTTAAGTTCCATAGTGCTTAGAGCCATTAGAAACATTGAACGTTCAGGGTCAATCTTCTGTCTTGCTATTTTCTTATAGACAACCACGTTATCCGCTAGCAGTCTTTAAGAACATACGACGCCTTTTACTAGACTATTTATATATATTGTGAACAGTAACGGTCCTTTTACACTTCCATGGGGTACTACGGACATTACGTTTTCACCGGTCAATTTTGTTCTATTTAGAGCGACGTGTTCGCTCCTGTCTACAAGGAAAGTTTTGAATCCAGTCGCAAATCAGGTCCGACACTCGGTAAGCTCGTATTTTTTTCACTGAACAGCAGTGAGGGACTTTGAGCGCTATGGGACTTAACATCTGAGGTAACCAGTCCCCTAGAACTTAGAACTACTTAAACCTAACTAACCTAAGGACATCACACACATTCATGCCCGAGACAGGATTCGAACCTGCGACCCTAGCGGTTTTGGATATCTCTGTTTGCAGCATCCCCGTTGATTTCAGAGGATATTGTCATAATTCTTGAGCATAAAAGATGTTATAGAATTCTGCAAAAGATTGACGTCAACGATGTAGGCCTATAATTACGTGCCTCTATGCTACGACCCTTCTTGCAAACGGGAATGGCATGCAGTTTTCTCCAGTTACTAGATACCAGTTGCCTCAGGGATCTAGGATAAACTGCTGCTAGAAGCGGAGCAAATTCTTTCGCATAATCTTAGAGGTCATAAAGGCCTCATGCCTTTCCACTACTAAACGATTATATTTGCTTTTTCATTCCGTGATTGGCTATCTCAGTATCTGCCATTTCGACGTGCGCATGATGGCAGAATTCCAGGTACAGAAGTGTTACGCATACCTTTACCTTCTCGTTACACACAGACAGTTTTCGAAGAAGAATTCCAAGATCTTTCAGTAACCTTTGATGTATATTGCAAAAACAGAGGCAACGCATGTATGCTTTAGTGCACATGCATTCATCGCACGCTTCCATTCAATTTTTATGTGCAACGTTGGGTGTGTGTGTGTGTGTGTGTGTGTGTGTGTGTGTGTGTGTCGGGTGAGGTGGAGGAGGACCTCTCTGGGGCGAGAAATAGGGAGGCACATACTGAAGACGTACCTTCACGTTAATGAGTGTGCGCTTAAGTCTTTCATTTGGATTGCATGTTTAAGTGTTTCACTGGTCCCCGATCATTATATCCTCCAGTAATCTATAATTTTCGAAATTTGGGTATTACTTGCGACCAGCAGTCCACAAGTTTTGCAGATGCACGACCTTGATGGGTCTTAGAACAGACACATCTTCTTGTATTAAAATCATTTTTTACTGGTTGGTTGGTTGGTTTGGGGAAGGAGACCAGACAGCGAGGTCATCGGTCTCATCGGATTAGGGAAGGACGGGGAAGGAAGTCGGCCGTGCCCTTTGAAAGGAACCATCCCGGCATTTGCCTGGAGCGATTTAGGGAAATCACGGAAAACCTAAATCAGGATGGCCGGACGCGGGATTGAACCGTCGTCCTCCCGAATGCGAGTCCAGTGTCTAACCACTGCGCCACCTCGCTCGGTATTTTTACTGGATTTCAGTCTTTCGAGGAGGGTATTTCCTTGGCAAAAAATGCATTCTTTAGGTCAGTATCAGGAAAATGAAGATCCAGAAGGAAAGGAAGCATGACATGCTGCTAAACATATCGAAACTTGGTAACTTGTTCGGCAAGAACACGGCTGAAACTACAGTTAATTTAATTCTCAAAGTGATATCTTTTCCTTGTGTGGTGCTTTAAATAAGAAGGCAGAGCGATGTTGCTTGCGCAATATAAAAGTTAAACATGTGAGTAACTTGGTATGTAGTTACTGCGAAGCAATTTTAATGTTTTCAGTTTGATTTTAAGCTAATATTTGTACTTACGTAACATGAATTAAAGAAAAGTCTACACTACACTATATTTGCATCAGTAATTGTAAAAGAAGTTTTTTTTCTACTAGCAGAGCACATTGTAGGATATGAGTGACCGCAAAGTGAAGGTTTCGTTACATAACAGGGGAGACCCGAATACCATCAATTATAACAGGATAAACAATGTAAATTGGGGAATGGTCGGACGACAACGATGGTTGGTGTTTGATTTGGGGGAAGTGATCGAACAGCGAAGTCATCGGTCCCCATCGGAATAGGAAAGGATGGGAAAGGAAGTCGGCCCTACCCTTTCAAAGGAGCCATCCCGTAACGAAATCGATGTATGGGATTATGTTCACTATGTGGGTCACATAGCACTCAGGTCTCCGCACATTTCTGTAGTTGTAGCTACATGAAAGACAGCAACAGGAGGGACGCACTCTGATGACAGCAGATGGCATTACTAGGAATAATAGGACATATCTACGTAGCCATCAATGTACGGGGATTTTACTTCTCAAAGACATTATGACGATTTCCTGTCACGTCACCTTAGACAGCACATGTTTGTTAGTTAGTTACATATTCCATAGATCATTTGAACAATTCTTTTATCTAAATGATGTGGAACGAGTCAGTTTACAAGATATGTATAAATGATTAGCGTTAACATTTATGAACAGATTATTATTTTCGTCCTGCTCATGTAACAGACTTAAAAACAAGGTTTTTTTATGGCTACTAGCTTTTACGTAGAAATTGGTCAGTAGGGTAGAAGGAGTTGTTAAGGAAAAATTATTTTCTGTTAGATTTGAAAGTTGCTTTGGTACCTGTCAGACATTGTATATTGCTGGGCAAAGAAAGATTTTTTTTTTTGCGCATATTGAACTTTTTTCCGAGCAACTGAAAGATTTAATCATGGGTGTGTGTGTGTTCAGGTGTGTGTGAAATCTTATGGGACTTAACTGCTAAGGTCATCAGTCCCTAAGCTTACACACTACTTAACCTAAATTATCCTAAGGACAAACACACACACCCACGCCCGAGGGAGGACTCGAACCTCCGCCGGGACCAGCCGCACAGTCAATGACTGCAGCGCCCTAGACCGCTCTGCCAATCCCGCGCGGCTAACCATGGGTAAGAAAGGCCATTTTTCCCTCTAGTGTTGTAGGTATGGACATCACTTCTTCTCGAATTGTGGTAGATTATTTATTACGAATTTCATTACCGACTATATGTATTTTGATGGCGCAGTTAAAGTGCCTGTCTCCTTGAAGAGGTACCTACACGACGTCAGTGGGTGAATACCACACGTTACTCCAGCTGCTCGCTTTCGTGCTATCTATACGTTCATTCTAAGTGATGAGTTACCCCAGGAAATTATTCCATAAGACGTTACTGAGTGATAATATGCAAAATGTCTCAGGAGGGTGATTCGTTTGTTTCCAAGGTTAGCAATAATACGTAGAGTCAAAGCAGCTTCTCCTGCCCTCGTCCGTTTTTTTCAGTCATAACGACCGGTTTATTCTTTCCATGTTGCAACGGCATACAACGCAGCGGCCACAAAGATAGCAAATGCTGATTTCCTTTCAGCACTCGACCGCCCTGACAGCTTGGCTATGCATGTGTGCGCTTTAAGGAACTTGCAAATGGCCACTTAAGAAATAAAGCCTGGTGTTACAATAACGTGTCGTGTGTCCAGTTGGCGGGTGTGCACGTGCTTTTGTGGCGGCGGCGGACTGCAGAGGCAACCGAGGTCCGGTGCATCGACCGGCGTGGCGTGGTTGTGGCGGTGGAGCGGTGCCAGCAGCAGGGAAGCTGGAAGCTGGCCAGATCAGAGCAGAGCAGAGCAGGCCTAGCTGTGAGCTCCGGAACCACACTGCGGCAGCACGATCCCTCTGCTTCCGGTGTAGGCTCAGCGCAACCGTGACGAGTGACTGAAAATCGCAGGTGCTTCTGACATTCGGCTGAAATCGGAAAGCCGTCACTTGACGCCCGTCGCTCGTGTGGTCCGATCTTTGCTTCACCGACAAATTTACTAAAGCTTTGTCCTCCGCAACTAAATATTTTTAAAAGCAAGACTACAATTATGATTGTTGCTCGTTTTATTCGCAGCAATTTAAGCTGTACTCATAGGTTTCTGCCAAACCGCACCATCGGAAATCGAAAACATATTCGGAAAAAACGGTCAAATATTGGTGGTCAGAAGGTTCAAATGGTTCAAATGCCTCTGAGCACTATGGGACTTAACATCTATGGTCATCAGTCCCCTAGAACTTAGAACTACTTAAACCTAACTAACCTAAGGACATCACACAACACCCAGTCATAACGAGGCAGAGAAAATCCCTGACCCCGCCGGGAATCGAACCCGGGAACCCGGGTGTGGGAAGCGAGAACGCTACCGCACGACCACGAGCTGCGGACTGATCAGAAGAAATACAAATGTCAGTGCTGGTTGTTTCGTTCTTTAATCAGACTCAAGTCACAAAATGGAACGAGGTCATTACTAGGGGAGAACGGTCTTTCTTACAGTGTGATCCACATGCCCCTACCTACGGGTTTTATGCAACCCGCAACGCCTTCAAATACCTCGCACAAGATTGTCGTATTCTCTCACTCGCTACGCACAAACTGTTAGTCCTACAGAAATAATGAACAGGGCTTTCCTGTATGGAATTTAATGTAGTTAAATTTTGTACTTGGATACTTTTTCGCTAGAGGCTGTAGTTTTCAAATTATTCAACAAAAACGTAGAAAAATGACCTCCAAACGAGTTTTCTTGAATAACTCGAAAATCATGGGCTCCAGCGAAAACTTATCCCGGTACAGAATTTAACTTCATGAAATTTCCAACAAAAAGAGGCTGCTCAATTTTTTCTGTAGGTTTAATAGTTTGTGCATAGCGAGCAAGGGAATATGATAATTGTTGTGGGTTGGCAGGAGAGCCAACACCGTGATTATTAGAGGAAGCCGAAAGGCACGCGTTTTAGCTCACGCAGGCTGGCGTGAGGCCTGGAACAGGACAAGGAAATTAGAATTTAGAAAAACGGACGTAGCTGGTGGAATACTTAACTTTAATCCATTAATGATGAGCGTCGCTCTTGACTGTACATTATTCACAATATCAATAGTAACTGAACATGGCACCTTGCTAGGTCGTAGCAAATGACGTAGCTGAGGGCTATGCTAAATATCGTCTCGGCAAGTGAGGGCGTATTTTTTCAGTGAACCATCGCTAGCAAAGTCGGTTGTACCACTGGGGCGAGTGCTAGGAAGTCTCTCTAGACCTGCCCTGTGGCGGCGCTCGGTCTGCAATCACTGATAGTGGCGACACGCGGGTCCGACGTATACTAACGGACCGCGGCCGATTTAAAGGCTACCACCTAGCAAGTGTGGTGTCTGGCGGTGACACCACAATAATCATGCACGTAGTTTTTGAAGGCATTGCAGATTGCATGAAACCCAGAGGTAGGGGCTGCTGAATTAAAAATGGGTCTGAGCACTATGGGGCTTAACATCTGAGGTCATCAGTCCCCTAGAACGTAGAACTACTTAAAGCTAACCAAACTAAGGACATCACACACATCCATGCCCGAGGCAGGATTCGAACCTGCGACCGTAGTGGTCGCACGGTTCCAGACTGAAGCGCCTAGAACCGCTCGGCCACACCGGCCGGCTGCTGCTGAATCAACATGTATAAATAACACAGAATATTGCAGAACATACTTCTGTTACGTGAATAAGAAATTCCCAAAGTGAGATACAAAATCGAAAGTGAAGGAAAATAAATATTAGCATATACTCAGATATGAACCTACTACCTTCGGCTCTACAACGACTTTCTAGCCACAGGACCACAGTGATCACATACTGAGTAATGCTTAAAAACACTATGTAGTATCATTGCCACAGATACTACTACAACGCGGTACCAACACAAGGTTGGCAGCCCGTCGCCTGCCGAGCACAGCGCACTCTAGCGGGCTGTGCAGCTCGACGGAACTGGAGTGTGCCTCGTTCACTTCTTACAAGGGGAGGTCGCCAATTGTGAAATTCAGATTCGATTCATACTGCGCATAATAAAAGCTCATGGCCAGAGGTGTAATGTAGCAAAGCACCAAGATGCACTTCTCAGCCGTTGTCGAGAAAATCGACAGTTAAAAGAAACCGTTGCGGTGAAATACTCTCGACGATTAATAGTTTTCTACAGAGTCGTGGCGCAGCGGTAAGCGCTCGGGTTCGTAATCCGAAGGTCGCCGGATCAAATCTCGCGCCATGCAATTTTTTTTATTATTAGTTTTTTGTAATTCAAACTATATATATATATATATATATATATATATATATATAAAGTATTAATGAATTGCTTATGCATGTTGGTGAAGGCGGATCGCTCTCCAATTGTACCGCCTCCATTTTTCCGTTTTTTTAACAGGGTGTACCAAAGCTCTCCCGTCCGCACTGATTTTCGACAATGTTATAAGTTGCGCTAGGGACCGCATCTACCTCGTTTCGAAGTTAGCAGGCAACTACGCTGTTATGCGGCGGCTCGTTTCGGCTCATTCAACATCTGTCATTCAAGTGTAACGAGCGAGTAACGGAGTTTATATTTCATACCTGCCACAGCAAATTTGTGTTCGTGGGGTCTCTATTCTAATTCGAACGTTTGACTTACGCTATACGTATTCGTTTCGGAATATCGCTTCTACGTCTTCCGTTAACTATACGTGGTTAACATTATGAAGACAATTAATAACATTTGTGAAATACAACTTTGTTTGCGGAAAACATAATGATGTCGCCAGTTTTTCCACGACAAACGACTTTCAACAACTTATTATATGCATAATTGTTGCAACTGATTGCCGGGAATTATATATATATATTTGAATTATAAAAAACAAATACTAAAAAAAAGGTTGCATAGCGCGAGATTCGATCCGGCGACCTTCGGATTACGAACCCGAGCGCTTACCGCTGCGCCACGACGCTGTAGAGAATTATTAATCGTAGAGAGTATTTCACCGCAACGGTTCCTTTTAACTGTCGATTTTCTCGACAACGGCTGAGAAGTGCATCTTGGTGCTTTGCTACATTACACCTCTGGCCATGAGCTTTTATTATGCGCAGTATGAATCGAATCTGAATTTCACAATTGGCGGCCTCCCCTTGTTTGCTAGATTTCAACCTGGGCAGACGCACTCTCATAATCGGCCCTCAGCCAGTTCTGTAATGTTTGCATTGATTCTCTGAGCAGGGCCCATGAGGCTTAGTCCCAGAGAATATGTTGTATTAGTTCGTGGTATTCCATGTTACGAGACTGTCAGTTCATAGCCGCAGCTGCAGTCCTACAAACTACTGAAGATAAGTAATTTCATTGTACTGTGTGTTTCTTGAATAATAATCCTTCTCGCTAACAGTGTGCCGTACCGCATATTATTGCAACCTCGACTCCTTCAGCTCCTATCAACTCGGCCTCCTACTTATTTGCATTTACTAACGAGCTGCAAACACCCACGCGTTTTGTGTCTCTAAACAGTGAGACACAATACACTACATAGTAAATTTCCGTAGCACTTTTACTGACGATCTGTGATTAACTGACATTTAATTATAACAGATCCACCTAGAGTGGTAAATCTTCATTGCGCCTCTGCCTTAAATGGGCATACTGCCGTAACACAGAAGTCATAATACAGAAACAACCGAAATATGGTGAACCCGAAATGAAATCTCAAATGTAGCGAGCAAGGGACGTCACGTGATCGCTTTCCGAATTTCAGAAGCTCTTCCGATTTTTACTCACTTGTGTTTACAGAAATGTTCACATGCTACTGCACGACTTACATGGTTCGTTACGTTATAACAACAGGTCCCAAGGAACCCCAAGTGAATGTCCTTCAAAGCAAAGTACTGACCCAAGGACCTGCTTCTCTACGGGGGGGAGTAATCCGCTCCGGAGCCCCATCTTCAACGATATGCACTGAACGATGTGCTCCGGTGCAAACTGTGCTTCACCCAGCATTGAAATCTGCGTCATATCTGCAACAGATCGTCGCCTATTCTGCTTGAAGAGTAGGCGAGTCTCCCACCTGCACGTTACGTGCTGAAACGTGACCGTCCAGTGTCTTGTCGCCTACTCGTGGTTTCGCCGTCCTTCAACCACTTTCCACAAATGCTCACGACAGCAGCACGCGAATAACTGGCCACCTTCACCGTCTGCGAGATACTCTTTCCCAGGTGCCGCGCCAAAACAATCTACCTTTCGACAAACTCGCTCATGTCAGTGGAGTTCCCCATTTGCGGCCCGTATCGTCCCTATAATGGTTCCCTATTCGTCTCCGCTCCGCTTATTTTCGTTACTGCGTTACGGTCCATCAGCAGTCATAATGTTTTGGTTTATCAGCGTGTGTGAAAAATGGGAAGTTGTACCCGTGTTGGGAGTCCACGTTAAGCTGTAGGTCCCCCAATAACTGAGATGGGAGAGCCCCAACAGTACCACACCAGGTAAAGCACTATGGTGCTCAAAGCAGTCTGCGGGTTGATTACGGCTTCACGTTCTACGTAACCGTGATCCAAGACAACACACGGCCAAGTACTGCGCAATAATGATTTTGAATATTTTTATTGCTTTGTTCACCTCAAAACAGATTAACTTACTCAAATTGAAAGTATCAGTAAACCTCAGATTCTTTAACGACTCAAAGTCCCATGTACACAAAACAGCTGTAAACTTCTGTTTAGTTTACAAATGAGCTAATAAGTTAAATATTTGACGTTAAGCATTTAAGTGAGAAGTAGTGTCGTTTGTTGGGAGTCGCTCAGTGCTCGCATTATCAAAAACTGGATGAATAATAGTATGGGTAATTTGCGCTCTATTTCAGGTAAAGGCAAATTTTTCACGCAGCTCAATGTTTATGAGATTATATCTACTAAACTATAATAATATTGCAGGTACATGCAGTTACTGTTATATATGTAGATACTGTTGCAAAGAGTATTGAGAACAGAGTTAGTAGTGAAAAACTTATGAATTAGTACGTCATGCCCGATGTTGAAGTCTTACTGCGCGCCATTTTAAGCAGAAGCTAACTTTTCACGCACCCAAATGTTTATGACGTCATATCTCCAGAACTGTGTGTCGTACAATGACATAACTGAATGGCATATGTGAATACGGTCTGTAAACTGTGTTGCTAATAGGGTCGGTAATAAATAAATAGTAAATTAAAAGACGAAGATAGAAACTCTTCCGAGAGAACAGATACCAATTATGACCATGCAGCTTCTCTACAAAGAAATGATAATTAATCGAAACCCTCAGCTGCCAACAGGTGTTGTAGATATACCTCAATGGGGACAGCTGAAAATTAAAACGTCATGTCCGATGCTGAATTTTTACTGTGTGAACAGCGAAAATATAGTGAGCTATAAACTTTTTTCGGTCTATAGTTTTGTGGGGGTTGTTAGTCAGAAAAAGAGTCATCGAGATTTGAAACTATTTGTAAAGTTTATTGGAAGTCGTTACGCGCTCTCGTTCTCAAAAACTATATGTGAATAAAGTTCGGATATTTGCGCGTCGTCGGTTACGCTGCCTCAAGACAAATACACAAATTCAAACTGTAATATTTGTCTACTTGTGTTAAACTTTTAACGAGTGATTATACTTCTTAACGAGCAGATTATGACATGATTTTAAATTTTTAAATTCGGCAAATAATTAGGCGAAATACTGGAAACAAATTTTTGTTGCAACTGGAACCGGTTTGATAGGCAACCCGCAACTGATACGGGGTTCCGGTTGTAGTCGCTAAGGCCGGTATTACACTATCAAATTTCCTTGTCAAAGATTTGATCAAAGATGTGATCAAATATTCCGTCAAATATATTTGACAAAGATCTTTGACGTAGCGCTAGAAGGGGTATTACACTGTCATCATATTTTTCGTCAAAGTTCAAGATGGCTAACAACAACAACTTGTTATTAACTGCAGCAGTTGCATGTACCACAATTGCACTGTGTACACATGCGGAAGAGAAGCGGGGGAAAAAAAAAAGGAAACATACCTGGGTGAAGCCGTGGGTTTTACGACGACACAATAAAAGCATTCAACAAAACTTGTTACGTGAGCTTATAGTGGAGGACGTCAAGTCGTACATCAATTACTTAAAGAATGGATGACCATACATTTCTGTATGTGCTCAGTGAAGTGTATCCTCATATCACAAAGCACAATATTCACTTAAGAACAGCTACATCTGCAGAAGACAGGCTCACTGTAACACTCCGATTCCTTGCTGCAGGAGAGGGTTGGGATAGCCCTAAAAACACGAATAATCCAGAAGACTCACGTTTTTACCCAGCACTGCTGTTTGCTGTATTTACAAGACGTGCTACACATCGCCATTTGAGAGCCCACAGCATTATTTTCGCGTTACTCATCGGAAAGTCGCAGCAAAATTATACTTAAAATACACTGCATTTCGCATCACTTGCTTTCATTTATCTTTTGGGAAATAATCCTGCAGTTTTTTTTTTTTTCACTTTTTGTTTCCTGGTGATCTGATTTTCTGCAGTGTCAAAACATCCATACAGCCAAAAGAATTCAATCGTGCATACACCAATAACAGATCAACGCGTTTCAGTGCTTCGGTGTATGTGATAACGAGTTCCCGTTCCTCCACCGAACACACTTTGTTCTCTATATCAGCGTCACTTAGCTGCTCAAATCCCGCTTCACAGGCATCAATATTTAACGACTCGCGGGTGTTTTCGTCATCTACGTCTTCAGAATCAGAAATATGTTTCCAAAGACCGGCCACGCGAGTTGCAGTACCGCATTCCTATCATATTCCTCACTACTGTAACCTACAAAGCCACTTTCAACGGAGGATGTCGCAATTTTCTCGACTAGCTATCTATTGTTGTTATCATCTTGTTCTCCCAAGCCTTACAAATAACATGAACTGCATCGAGTACTTTCAGGAATTTTCGAAAAATGAGAACTTATGAACCGTCTGGCTTAAGCTATTTCGTCAAATTCGACGGTTTCAAAGCCGCGATCAAAACTTGGTCCGTTGCTGCATAAGTGAACTAACACAAGATGGAAGGTACCTTAGAAAACTGATTCCGTGATCCTAAACAAGCCGGCCGAAGTGGCCGCGCGGTTCTGGCGCTGCAGTCTGGAAAGGCGAGACCGCTACGGTCGCAGGTTCGAATCCTGCCTCGGGCATGGATGGGTGTGATGTCCTTAGGTTAGTTAGGTTTAACTAGTTCTAAGTTCTAGGGGACTAATGACCTCAGCAGTTGAGTCCCATAGTACTCAGAGCCATTTGATCCTAAACAAGCACATCGCTGTATGACATGGAGCGCTGCGCAATAAATGGTGTATTCTAAACGAAACTATTCATCCTAGTCATAACACAATATTTCACGCTGCTTCTCTCTCCCTCTCCCTTTTTCTTTTTTTTAAAAAAAAAAAAAAATCACCGTGGTACAGACGGATAATATGCACCTAGATGAAGGGGACCGTATTGCGAAATAGGTAACATTCGCTCCCTATTGGCGTAGAAAGTTTGTCGCAGCTGAGAGAGGAAGGGAGAGAGGCTGTACTGCAGATACAATCTGTTTCAAAACGGTTCTGATACTGTGGAAACACAAGTGAACATTCTGCATTCTTTCAAGTCTTAAGCTCGTATTTATTACCATTAATACTTCTTATTGAGAACTGCATGGCGTTGTCATTGTTGTGGTAAATATTGAAGTCTTTACGCTGTGACCTCATCAGCTTTACCAGTACATTCTATGGACTAGCGAACCAGTCTCTGAAGAGGCAGAAAAAAAGTGACAGAGAACCTAGATGAGGACTTCGACGAGTATTTCAGGGAGTAGAAGCCAAAATAAAACCGACGGAAATCAGAAGTTGTAGCAGTTACAGCTGCAAACAATTGTCGAAACAAGAAGAAAGTGCAAATACAAAGATGGAGATCGACCTTCTCAGCGCCCGTTACGCTGAAGCGATGTTGTGGCCTCGCTTGTTATCTTGGCGCTCAGTCAACAATGACCATTTCTTAAAGTTATCGCCCAAGGCGATAAGAGTTATCCTTTTGTCAACAGAAAAGAGGAAAAGGATTCTGAAAGTTTCTCAGAAAGCGATAGCCCTACCAAGAGCGAAACGGTGCTCTTGAAAGGCAGTATTTCAAACTTGTGGGCTGTGTTTAGATTGCGAGGAAACAGGCATGGTTGCCAGTCCCCTTTGTCAGCTCCGTATGTGATGTCTTTTAAGAAAGCCTTCAGGATGTTTTTCACAAAAATATAATAAACTGTTCTATAAACAATTTACACCCTCTACGGTGTGATTTCAAGTACTCAACCACGACTACAGGCAGTGAGAACGCATGACAACGGAGCTAACAGTATAGTAGCAGGAACAGTCACCGTGTGCTGGTAGTAGAATTACGCGGTTCCATTTCAACGATGTGTTGCTCTTCCTGCGGATCCGAAGAAAAATGAGAAGTAAGAAGAGAACCTGTTTCGCGCAATGTGATGAAAACTCTGGTAAACTCTCTACGATCTGATCTGGGATTCGACGTGGCGCAAAGCTCCGAGTGCCGCTATTCATCGACAGCAGGAGGAGCACTGCACATTCTTCATTAGTGTAGACGGTTGGCATTTTAACCAGCGCGTGCACAAACCCAATTAATCGCGGCTTCTCTCTGATACAGTCTCAAATGGTTCAAATGGCTCTGAGTACTATGCGGCTTAACTTCTGAGGTCATCAGTCGCCTAGAACTTAGAACTAATTAAACCTAACTAACCTAAGGACATCACACACATCCATGCCCGAGGCAGGATTCGAACCTGCGACCGGTGCGGTCGCTCGGCTCCAGACTGTAGCGCCTAGAACCGCACGGCCACTCCGGCCGGCGATACACTCTCAATCTGTCGCATTACTCGTCTCACAAGACACCATGGACAGCTGCGTGTTCAACGGGCTAGTTTAATCCAGAAATACATCCCGAGCACAGCAGTTGAAAGCAACGAGATAGGTTGGGTGGATAAGACACATAGGTGCACGCCGCAAATGTACACTACATTTGTTTTATCTGGGAAACCATTCGGAATAGGGCATATGCCCGTATCAAGAGTTTTGCTTCAAAAGAGGGTTCCTGTCATATCCCTGAATACTGACCACTCCTCCTGGGACGCCCTGTCTGCAGCCTATTCATGACGTGCAGTGGGTTCTTTTAGACAAACAGTCATGCAGCTAATAACCTACCTGCGACGATACTCCATACGATATCTTTATTAGTGGTCAACGGAATCCACCTGCTCACCTGAATCTGTTGTTTGCAGGGTGTCATATAAGGATGTTACAAAATTACTTGAATATTTCACAGTAATAACTTTTATTGTTAGAAGCAATGTGTTCGCTGCTGTCCCTCAGCAGTAACATAGGAAATACACAGATGGCCATTAAAACTACAGCACCAGGACAGATAGTAAGTAGAGAAATTTTACATAGTGTGCATGTACAACATATTCAGGAAAGATAGATTATTATATTTCTAGATCTCAAAAACGACGACCAGATGATTTATTTGGGTGAGAGATTTGAAGAATGTGCTAGCCAAGTCAGGACACAATCCCCAACATGCGCAGTTGCGTTATCGTGTTGAAGTGCACGGTCCAGTCTCATTAATATGCTCATTCAAGAGCCTGAATAACCACCTTTTGAAGCGGAGACTGTTGCGAAACGTTCACGAAGCGTGTCAATGAGGTTCTGGCAGGTACTGACAGGTATGTGAAACAATGCCGACTGTGCTGTGGCCACATGCGCTACACTCCTCCGTTAAGGATCCATGGTACTAACAGACCGGTCGACGTAGTCCACGGAGTTTGGTGGCCAAGGAAGTGCGCGAAATTCATCCTGGAGCTCTAAGAACCAAGAGTGTCACGTTCCATTGTCCTGCTGTTACATGCCATCGTGCCGAGGAAAAACAAACAGCATTTACGGGAGGACGTGCTCACCAAGGATAGATGCAATGTGCTTGTCATAATGTCGAGATCACCCAGAAAGCGCCAAGAAAACATTCTCCAGACCATAACGTTCCCTGCTCTGGCCTGGACCTTTCCGACGGTTGTTGCAGGGCGTTACAAAATGGTTCAAATGACTCGGAGCACTATGGGACTTGAAACACGTATGTAACGCAGCAGCGATGGCGAGGCATTGTAGCATCTGTGACCAGAGTATGCGCTTGACCGCGCGAGTGTTGCGAGCGGTTCTCAGTCAGCAGTAGTCGTTGCTCAGTCTGTTAGTAGCTGTAGGCCAGTGCAGTACAGCAGTCGTTGCGAGTCTGTAGCTCTGTCTAGTTGAGAGCAGTACTCAGTCTGTAGTCGTCATGCAGAGTTGTCGCTAAGTAGCAGCCCAGTGCGGTTGTGTGATGTGGGCGGTCGGCAACAATGGTCCAGATGAGGAATAAGGTATACTGTTAATTAATATAATCATTAGATAATGAAAAATTTTATTTATTGTAATTATTCTCCAACAAGTCTCCCAATAATAATTTTTTTATTTTCAAAAGCATTTTCTCAAAACTTTAATTTTTTTGAACTAAAGATCTCGTTGCACTTCCCATTTCATTCCACTTCTTTTTGAAGAAAAATTTCACTAGAATCACAAAAAAAAAAAGGAGAATATTATTATTTGCAATGCAGTTCCTCCAAGCGGTGCGCAACAACAAGAGCAGATATGTGACATCCATTTATTCTGAGGTAAGACTTTAATTCTGATCGTTTTTCACAGGGCCAAAGACCGATATTTCGGTTTAATTGAATTTTCTTGTCACTGTATGGACTTTACTTTTGAAGGATTTATATTTGAGTCAGATTGCGAATTTCACTTTTTTGTTGCCATTGTCAGTACATTTGTTTGTGGGCACGTTACGCATAGAGTAATGTCCATTAGCATTTCTAATTAGTATCGTCCTTTTCCTTTAAAAATTTTGTGGGGAGGTTACACTTGGCTCCCCATTTCTATTAAATATTGTCCATTATATTTCTTATAAAATTACGGTGGGGAGGTTACACTTGGCGACACCCAGTCCAGGATCGTATTTCGTTGAGAGTCTTTTGAGCAACAGTTAGATATCTGCTCTTGTTTGCTTAGATATAATTAGGATTTAGCGCAACGCTTTTAATAATATTGTGACTTTCTTTCTACAGGTCAACGGCAATTTGTTGCTTTGTTGTATTTGTGTGTTGCTTTTGCATTGTGCTTAATTGTTTTGTGAAAAATTTTGACTATTGTAAAAATGCCGCGAAAGACTGTGAATAGTGTATCGCGAAGTATTGTGAATGAAATTACCGACTTAAACAACGTGACCGATAGTAATTGTGATACGCAACGTAATGATGTCAATCCTGCGTTCACTAACAATCAGTGCATTCCAACCACTAATGATGACTTTCACCTTAATGATGAACAAACGAACTCAATTGTCTCGTCTGTTAACTTGACGACAATTGATGACGCAGAATGCTCTATAGTAATGAGCGCTGCCGAGCTTAACACACCCGATTTGGAAAACCCAAGTAACGAACAGACAAATTTGTCTAAAGAAAGTGATCAGGATACTCAAAGTAGGACGGATTTATTTAATTCCGGAACAGTGTCTGACAATGTACATCCGACTGATAAACCTTTCTGTAAATTACAGAATGACCAAATGGTCACAAAAAACGCGACAATTGCAAATACACAATCAAACAGCACAGGTAATGGAGTAGGTAATGTTACTTTGGAACAATTTATGACAATAATGCTACAGTATATGAACGGTCTTGAGGAAAATTTTAGACAACTTAGGGAAACAATTAATGAAAGTTTCAAACTGACGAACGAGAAACAAGACAACCTTAACGAACGGAGCAGACAAGTTAGTGAAGAGAATACAGCTATTACCGTGCAATGCCAGGACAATAAAGAACAATTACGTGAGGATACTCAGACTTGTGCTAATAACAGTAATGAAGAAGTTGGCACTGTTGCACAAGAATTCAGTAGCACACGTGTAGGCACAACCGAATCACATAAAGACGGGATTATTGCAGTCACTGAACAATGTTCAGCAAACGAAACACTGATACACGAAATTAATGCAGTCACTGAAGAATGTCCTAAAAACGAAGTACAGATTCGCGACGAAGTTAATTTAGAGTCAGTGGAAGTTTCACACACTCCGAATACGGGAGTTGACGAGAAATTTGCACGACAAATCAACCAAATTGACAAAAGTGTTACAGTAACAGAGTTGAAAACTATTTTAGTGACCAATACGTCACAGAATCCGCCACCTTGCGAGCATTTGTCAGAGTCACGCAGCGTGTATAATGTGAGCAATTTACAGCAACTTCGCGACTTAAAATCCGAAAAGCCACGCGACTTAAAATCTGAAAAGCTACGCAACTTGAAATCCGAAATGACACAGACGAACAGATTCACACACAAACCAGAACGTGTTATCAAACTGAGTGACGAGAACGTAGATTTCGAGCAATTTGCATTTGTAAGAAAATCTAAAGAATTTAATAATGACAGAACACAGATACACGCTTTGCACTGTATACGATGCCACATTATCTTTGTACATTCACCGCTATTGCCTGTAATGCAGAAACTAGCTTTGAACCCGATAAGACAATTTGCTATTGTACTTTCAACAGCATTGCCTGTAATGAGGAAACTTGAATTAACATGGATACAACTATTTGCTTTTGAATTTTTACCGCTATTGCGTGCAACGCAAAAGCTAAAATTTATTTGCAGTGCGTAAAAGACCTCAGGGGATTCATTACGCTTTAATGAATATGTGCCGTAGCGAGCATAGGGCCCCGAGCTGTAGTAGTGCTGTTTCATCTTTAGTTTTCTGCACTGCTGCCTTTTCTTCTACTATCCTTTATATCTATCCAAACAGCTCTTTAACTATTGCTCTACCTAGTATTAAGAAACGAGTAATGAAAACCGGATATGACAAATCTTTTACCGAATGTGACAATTTTCAGCAGGCACTCCCGTAATGACAACTACCGCCGTAACTTTATTAACAGATAAAATCGTAATCATCAGTAAGTACAAAATTTTGAGCAGTCGGAACCATATTTTTGGTAACAATAGACGTTTTCCACCACAATAGCATGAAAGTCAGCCGCTTAGCATACCTAACCAACAATGCAGTCTACAAGGTCAACCAAACTTTAATGTTTCGCCGCGTGCACGTATAGTCTCAGCTACAACAAATAGTAACGCACAGCAGCAAAGAAATAACTACGTACAGATAACACACTATTTCAACTCGTATCGCAATGAGCCGTATAGAAATTACTATCATGACAGACGTAAAAATGATGAGCACAATTTTCAGCGTAATTTTAATGACAGTCGATCTTTTCAGCAGCAAGAACATTAGCAACAACATATTATCATGAATGATCCAGACAATAGGTGTCATCGATAGCGTAATACGTCAGTAAGAAATAACAGAACAGTTCATACAGTGGATATGCCACAACATTCTCCCGTAAATAATAACACGTACGATAGAATTTAACCAGATACAGCACAGATTGCATACTACAGTAACGCAAACATTACTTTTGACACGCAGAATTTTGTTCACGAGAATGTTATTTGAAACATGCTTTATTGAATGCTCTACTTTTATCGCACCCAGATCTCACCAGAAATTTTTCCATTGCCACTGACAGCTCTAACACCGCTTTAGGCGTACATATTTTCCAGGAAATAGAAGAAGATGGCTGTATAGTAATTAAAAACATCGCATTTGCAAGTCGCATTTTGTCACCCGCTGAGCGAAATTACTCCGTTACAGAATTAGAAACATTATGTGTTGTATGGGCTTTCACGAGATTTAGGCACTTTCTTTACGGCAGACATACCACCGTCTACACAGACCATAGAGCGATACAATTTTTACTTTCAGCTAAATTTACTCACGATAGATTAAGCAGATGGAAACTTTATTTACAGGAATTTAATTTTACAATAGTTCACATTCCAGGTACGCAAAATGTTATAGCAGACGCACTATCGCGTTCTCTCGGCAACAATCAGCAAGACATCGCAACCAACTTCTGCAAAGCAAATTTCAGTGTCATGTACATTCAGCAAGTTGCATTTGAAAATTTTATTTCATCGTCATTACAGGACATAGCACAAGAACAAAATAAGGACAATGTGTGGAAAGAAATTAAACACCTTTGGCAAGATAGGAAACATGTGACGATTAGGAACCACTACACTGTACGCAATGACATTCTGTTTCGCCGCTCTCATCCTGACAGCAACAATTGGTTATTATGCATTCCTGACGAACTGGTTAACAAACTAATTTGGTACACTCATTTAAGTTACGCACATTACGGAGCACGAAAATGTTTTCTTATACTGAGACAGAACTGTTATTTTGCCAACATGGAGAAACGTATACGACGAGTTTTAGCGTCTTGTAAAATTTGCCAGAAAGCTAAATCAGACACCACTTCACATATTCCTCCTTTATATCCCATTATACCTGTGAAATTAAGACACATGGCCGCAGTAGATATTTTTGGTCCGATTCCGAGAACTAACAGAGGTTTTTGCTACATTTTTGTCGCTGTTGAGCTCACTTCAAAATTTGTTACTTTCACTCCGTTACGCAAAGCTACTGCTAAAACTGTTTCGAAAGCATTTGTAAAACATTTTCTATTTCATGTAGGGCATGTAATGAAAGTAATTTCTGACAATGGATCTCAATTTCGTAGTAGTGTATGGACACGCATGTTACGAGCTAGAAATATTTCTCCGATCTATATATCCAAGTACCACGCTTCTTCGAACCCCTGTGAAAGATTAATGAAAGAAATTGGTAAGCTGTGCAGAATATACTGCCACAAAAGACATATTGATTGGGATACACACATACTCTCATTCCAAGATGTAATTAATTCCATTCCAAATGAATCCACTATGCTATCTCCGACTGTTATACTGAAAAACGTTGAACCACCGAACAAAATTAAAGAATTAATAGACTTCCCCAAAAATCGTCGCCTACGACACCACGAAATAATTGACATTGCGCTGAACAACATCAAACGTGCCGCAGAGCGCCGGAGAAGACAGCAAAAACAGGTTTGTACACGCCGCGACTTTCACGTTGGACAGAAGATATTAGTACGTACACACTATTTATCCAGCAAATTAAAAGGTAAGTGCAGTAAATTTGAACTTCTATACGCAGGTCCGTATCGGATTCGCAGCATCCCTCACACCAATGTTGTACACGTCGAAACTTTGAGAACCAGAAAATCGAAAGGCAATCACCATATCTCAAACATTAAACCGTTTATTGAGTGAAACCACTGTATGATTCGACACACTATGATGCCATTTACTAATGCAATTATTTCACGTGACTAATTACTGATGATTATCGTATTTTTTTTTTCTTGGCAAGTGCCCGGCAAGGTGAGGTTAGCAGGTCGCTTTTCTTGTCGTTACACATCAGACCGTGCATATTTTTCCAGATGAATTTACACATTTACGACTATTTCTGCAATTATATTTATGTGACTACTTATTGATGATTATCGTATATTTTTTTCTTGGCAAGTGCCCGGCAAGGTAAGGTTAGCAGGTCGCTTTTCTTGTCGTTACACATCAGACCGTGCACATTTTCCATTTTTTTGTGTATATGACTGTACTCCAGTTTTGTTTGTATGCACTATGAAATAGTTAAGATATAACACACACCAGTCGACTTTGACATTTTTTTTTTGCCTTATGACATCTCAACATCGTGACTGTTTCACATTTTTTTTGCTACTGCATTGTATTATTCTGTGTACATTTTTTCGCATCCGAACACTGTCAATGTCTTGGACATATTACGTTTTCTGTCATGTTATGCTGTATGGTTAATTGTGTCACCATAAACCAGTCATTATTTAGTGGGTATAGGATTTAAATGCAAGACATTAATCTTTGTTCATCAATTTCAGAAAGGAATGATGATTCTAAGAAATAAATTTAACATAAATGGGAATTTCACCTACGGAATAAACGAAAGGAGATGCAATGACTTTATGAGGAAGAGTAAATGGATCAGGATTAACAAACATTAACAAGAATATACTATACTCATCACAGAATAGCAGTCTTAACTAATTTTTTCTTTCAGAATACAAGGTGATTGATGCAGGCTGTCAGAGAGAACTACACGTCTTAGTTTTAGTGATGAAATATGCTAGAGATAAGGAATAGTTGTATAATGAGTAATGAAGTGATTTTTTGCAGATGATAGTGAATACTGATGAATAATGATGATGGAAATGGTATTATGAATAATGAAGTTTTTCTTTACAGGTGATGATAATGGTGAAGTTATGATGATATGGATAATGAAGTTTTGTTTCTTTACAGATGAGGATAATGTTGAAGTTGTGTATTTATGCTACGTAGTTATTTAAGTATTTGTTGCAGTTTGCTTTGACAGCAGGTGTTACATTGCATAGTAGGATGACGGAAAGTTTTGGAAAGGACAGCTATGGAACACATTTTATACACATTTCACTACTTGTTAATTCGAAGTTCACTACTTTTCAGCATAGTGTGCGTTTCTTCTTTCAGGTCAATAATCCGTTTTTGTATTTTTTCCAGGAGAAGTTTTTCATGACACTTACTAAACCTGTTACTTATTATACCTGTTCTAGTACTTGCATTTTTATATTTTTACCCTTTTGTGTTTATCATTTATAAATGTGATCACATGTACTGCCTTGTTACATAATCTTGCTACAGCTGACTCATGACGAATGACGTTACCTATCCTCATTTGCAGCAATAGGTCAAAAGCAAAAAGTATTATGCCTCAGCAATTAATTATCGATCCTAACGCAATGCATTGCTACCAAAAAAATGTATTACCAGTCCCACATAATGTCACTAGTTTATGTTAATTCTGAATAATACTGATCAACTCTGAATAGCATGTCACTCGAGTAATGACCTCTTAATGAGACTATATTCAAAATAATGCTTTGTCACTAGCTAATAACTGCCGCTGTTTATTGTAATGCCTGTGATTACTAATGATTTGACTGTAATTAACTGATTTTTAATAATGACTTTGTAATGATCTGAATAATACTGAATGATGAACTATGTTTTATTCTGTTCAATACTTGATGGCCACTGAGTGCCAATAATTAATGTCAATCAACGAAATTGTTATTAATTATGCCATTAATTAACTCTTGTTTTCAATGTTGATACTTTGTTGTTGGAAATGAATGTGACTGTTTCATAATGCTTTGTAATTAGGAGAAGACTAATGATTCTTAATAGATTGGAATGACACATAATTAATTAACTATGGTACTGTTTAATAATGCTTTGTGATTAATTAAGGCTACAAATGATTAATTAATTAACTGTAATTAGACAAATGATTAATTAACGACAAATGATTAATTAACTGTAATTATACAAATGATTAATTAACTGTAATTAGACAAATGATTAATTAAAGACAAATGATTAATTAACTGTAATTAGGAGAAGGTTAATGATTCTTGATTATACTCTGTAACTGAAAGGAATGCGATTATTTCATAATGCTTTGTAACCAGGAAAAGAAGGCTACTGATTCTATGTAAAACAATTAATGAACATTTTTCTGTAATACTACATACTTGGTACAGAAATGTTCAATAACTGGGCTATGAATGCCACGAACTATCAATGAAGACTGTAATTGTCAATATTATGTGACTTGATGTCCTTCACCTCATAAGCTGACTACCCTGAATTACTGCAATGTCCATTTGTCCTGTTTATCCCAGTGATCATGGAGCACTGTATTTGGTTTTGCACTAATTCTACGTTGGTGTGCCTTGTAAGAGTGTGGTGTTGACACGACATGCTGTCCACCACCATGAGCGATGAAGACATTATTATGGTCCCACTGTTTGGTGTACCTAATGTACTGCCAAAATGAAAACATGGAACATTACTACGACAGTTCAGTGTCTTGGCTACACTGATAAATTCTGATGGGAAAAGAACTTCAAGTTGTGTCACTTGGTGTTGTACTACTGTGGAAAGATATGGACTTTCAGAGCAGCTGTGTGCAATCTAAAGTGCTACAACCATGATGCAATCCTTCCCTTTCCTATCCTGATTCTTGTCACATAAAGAAAAATTTTTTTTTTTTTTTTTTTTGGTAACATCATTTATGTTCATAGGTTATACATTTTTCGATTCGCTAAACTCCAGTGTGAGTACGCTTATGTCACTGGTCGACATGATGTTTGCCATTATGTTTATTTGTTGTGAAAATACTGAAGACATTTTTCAGTGCATGTGCACTTTGGACATGATGTTTGCCATTATGTTTATTTGTTGTGAAAATACTAAAGACATTTTTCAGTGCATGTGCACTTTGGACATGAATTTTGTTTGCCATTATGTTTATTTGTTGTGAAAATGCTAAAGACATTTTTCAGTGCATGTACATTTGTCAACATAATATTTTTTTGCCAGTCTGTTTATTTGTTCTGAATATGCTAAAGAATTTTTTCAGTGCCTGTGCACTTTGTTATCTGTCAAATAATTTGTATATACTTTTCTGATCTGCTACTATGTTTAGTATTCACATTTTGTCCTTGTCTGATATATTTTGTACTTAGTGCGTGTGCACAACATTTAAATATTCTGTAAGTTGTAGGATTTTGTTGATTAAAGAAAAATTTTGCCGCGCTTGGCAAGTCCAAATGACTCACCATCGCTGCCAAATTTTTGCCCCCCGAGTGGAGGGTTATGAAACACGTATGTAACGCAGCAGCGATGGCGAGGCATTGTAGCATCTGTGACCAGAGTATGCGCTTGACCGCGCGAGTGTTGCGAGCGGTTCTCAGTCAGCAGTAGTCGTTGCTCAGTCTGTTAGTAGCTGTAGGCCAGTGCAGTACAGCAGTCGTTGCGAGTCTGTAGCTCTGTCTAGTTGAGAGCAGTACTCAGTCTGTAGTCGTCATGCAGAGTTGTCGCTAAGTAGCAGCCCAGTGCGGTTGTGTGATGTGGGCGGTCGGCAACAATGGTCCAGATGAGGAATAAGGTATACTGTTAATTAATATAATCATTAGATAATGAAAAATTTTATTTATTGTAATTATTCTCCAACAAGTCTCCCAATAATAATTTTTTTATTTTCAAAAGCATTTTCTCAAAACTTTAATTTTTTTGAACTAAAGATCTCGTTGCACTTCCCATTTCATTCCACTTCTTTTTGAAGAAAAATTTCACTAGAATCACAAAAAAAAAAAGGAGAATATTATTATTTGCAATGCAGTTCCTCCAAGCGGTGCGCAACAACAAGAGCAGATATGTGACATCCATTTATTCTGAGGTAAGACTTTAATTCTGATCGTTTTTCACAGGGCCAAAGACCGATATTTCGGTTTAATTGAATTTTCTTGTCACTGTATGGACTTTACTTTTGAAGGATTTATATTTGAGTCAGATTGCGAATTTCACTTTTTTGTTGCCATTGTCAGTACATTTGTTTGTGGGCACGTTACGCATAGAGTAATGTCCATTAGCATTTCTAATTAGTATCGTCCTTTTCCTTTAAAAATTTTGTGGGGAGGTTACACTTGGCTCCCCATTTCTATTAAATATTGTCCATTATATTTCTTATAAAATTACGGTGGGGAGGTTACACTTGGCGACACCCAGTCCAGGATCGTATTTCGTTGAGAGTCTTTTGAGCAACAGTTAGATATCTGCTCTTGTTTGCTTAGATATAATTAGGATTTAGCGCAACGCTTTTAATAATATTGTGACTTTCTTTCTACAGGTCAACGGCAATTTGTTGCTTTGTTGTATTTGTGTGTTGCTTTTGCATTGTGCTTAATTGTTTTGTGAAAAATTTTGACTATTGTAAAAATGCCGCGAAAGACTGTGAATAGTGTATCGCGAAGTATTGTGAATGAAATTACCGACTTAAACAACGTGACCGATAGTAATTGTGATACGCAACGTAATGATGTCAATCCTGCGTTCACTAACAATCAGTGCATTCCAACCACTAATGATGACTTTCACCTTAATGATGAACAAACGAACTCAATTGTCTCGTCTGTTAACTTGACGACAATTGATGACGCAGAATGCTCTATAGTAATGAGCGCTGCCGAGCTTAACACACCCGATTTGGAAAACCCAAGTAACGAACAGACAAATTTGTCTAAAGAAAGTGATCAGGATACTCAAAGTAGGACGGATTTATTTAATTCCGGAACAGTGTCTGACAATGTACATCCGACTGATAAACCTTTCTGTAAATTACAGAATGACCAAATGGTCACAAAAAACGCGACAATTGCAAATACACAATCAAACAGCACAGGTAATGGAGTAGGTAATGTTACTTTGGAACAATTTATGACAATAATGCTACAGTATATGAACGGTCTTGAGGAAAATTTTAGACAACTTAGGGAAACAATTAATGAAAGTTTCAAACTGACGAACGAGAAACAAGACAACCTTAACGAACGGAGCAGACAAGTTAGTGAAGAGAATACAGCTATTACCGTGCAATGCCAGGACAATAAAGAACAATTACGTGAGGATACTCAGACTTGTGCTAATAACAGTAATGAAGAAGTTGGCACTGTTGCACAAGAATTCAGTAGCACACGTGTAGGCACAACCGAATCACATAAAGACGGGATTATTGCAGTCACTGAACAATGTTCAGCAAACGAAACACTGATACACGAAATTAATGCAGTCACTGAAGAATGTCCTAAAAACGAAGTACAGATTCGCGACGAAGTTAATTTAGAGTCAGTGGAAGTTTCACACACTCCGAATACGGGAGTTGACGAGAAATTTGCACGACAAATCAACCAAATTGACAAAAGTGTTACAGTAACAGAGTTGAAAACTATTTTAGTGACCAATACGTCACAGAATCCGCCACCTTGCGAGCATTTGTCAGAGTCACGCAGCGTGTATAATGTGAGCAATTTACAGCAACTTCGCGACTTAAAATCCGAAAAGCCACGCGACTTAAAATCTGAAAAGCTACGCAACTTGAAATCCGAAATGACACAGACGAACAGATTCACACACAAACCAGAACGTGTTATCAAACTGAGTGACGAGAACGTAGATTTCGAGCAATTTGCATTTGTAAGAAAATCTAAAGAATTTAATAATGACAGAACACAGATACACGCTTTGCACTGTATACGATGCCACATTATCTTTGTACATTCACCGCTATTGCCTGTAATGCAGAAACTAGCTTTGAACCCGATAAGACAATTTGCTATTGTACTTTCAACAGCATTGCCTGTAATGAGGAAACTTGAATTAACATGGATACAACTATTTGCTTTTGAATTTTTACCGCTATTGCGTGCAACGCAAAAGCTAAAATTTATTTGCAGTGCGTAAAAGACCTCAGGGGATTCATTACGCTTTAATGAATATGTGCCGTAGCGAGCATAGGGCCCCGAGCTGTAGTAGTGCTGTTTCATCTTTAGTTTTCTGCACTGCTGCCTTTTCTTCTACTATCCTTTATATCTATCCAAACAGCTCTTTAACTATTGCTCTACCTAGTATTAAGAAACGAGTAATGAAAACCGGATATGACAAATCTTTTACCGAATGTGACAATTTTCAGCAGGCACTCCCGTAATGACAACTACCGCCGTAACTTTATTAACAGATAAAATCGTAATCATCAGTAAGTACAAAATTTTGAGCAGTCGGAACCATATTTTTGGTAACAATAGACGTTTTCCACCACAATAGCATGAAAGTCAGCCGCTTAGCATACCTAACCAACAATGCAGTCTACAAGGTCAACCAAACTTTAATGTTTCGCCGCGTGCACGTATAGTCTCAGCTACAACAAATAGTAACGCACAGCAGCAAAGAAATAACTACGTACAGATAACACACTATTTCAACTCGTATCGCAATGAGCCGTATAGAAATTACTATCATGACAGACGTAAAAATGATGAGCACAATTTTCAGCGTAATTTTAATGACAGTCGATCTTTTCAGCAGCAAGAACATTAGCAACAACATATTATCATGAATGATCCAGACAATAGGTGTCATCGATAGCGTAATACGTCAGTAAGAAATAACAGAACAGTTCATACAGTGGATATGCCACAACATTCTCCCGTAAATAATAACACGTACGATAGAATTTAACCAGATACAGCACAGATTGCATACTACAGTAACGCAAACATTACTTTTGACACGCAGAATTTTGTTCACGAGAATGTTATTTGAAACATGCTTTATTGAATGCTCTACTTTTATCGCACCCAGATCTCACCAGAAATTTTTCCATTGCCACTGACAGCTCTAACACCGCTTTAGGCGTACATATTTTCCAGGAAATAGAAGAAGATGGCTGTATAGTAATTAAAAACATCGCATTTGCAAGTCGCATTTTGTCACCCGCTGAGCGAAATTACTCCGTTACAGAATTAGAAACATTATGTGTTGTATGGGCTTTCACGAGATTTAGGCACTTTCTTTACGGCAGACATACCACCGTCTACACAGACCATAGAGCGATACAATTTTTACTTTCAGCTAAATTTACTCACGATAGATTAAGCAGATGGAAACTTTATTTACAGGAATTTAATTTTACAATAGTTCACATTCCAGGTACGCAAAATGTTATAGCAGACGCACTATCGCGTTCTCTCGGCAACAATCAGCAAGACATCGCAACCAACTTCTGCAAAGCAAATTTCAGTGTCATGTACATTCAGCAAGTTGCATTTGAAAATTTTATTTCATCGTCATTACAGGACATAGCACAAGAACAAAATAAGGACAATGTGTGGAAAGAAATTAAACACCTTTGGCAAGATAGGAAACATGTGACGATTAGGAACCACTACACTGTACGCAATGACATTCTGTTTCGCCGCTCTCATCCTGACAGCAACAATTGGTTATTATGCATTCCTGACGAACTGGTTAACAAACTAATTTGGTACACTCATTTAAGTTACGCACATTACGGAGCACGAAAATGTTTTCTTATACTGAGACAGAACTGTTATTTTGCCAACATGGAGAAACGTATACGACGAGTTTTAGCGTCTTGTAAAATTTGCCAGAAAGCTAAATCAGACACCACTTCACATATTCCTCCTTTATATCCCATTATACCTGTGAAATTAAGACACATGGCCGCAGTAGATATTTTTGGTCCGATTCCGAGAACTAACAGAGGTTTTTGCTACATTTTTGTCGCTGTTGAGCTCACTTCAAAATTTGTTACTTTCACTCCGTTACGCAAAGCTACTGCTAAAACTGTTTCGAAAGCATTTGTAAAACATTTTCTATTTCATGTAGGGCATGTAATGAAAGTAATTTCTGACAATGGATCTCAATTTCGTAGTAGTGTATGGACACGCATGTTACGAGCTAGAAATATTTCTCCGATCTATATATCCAAGTACCACGCTTCTTCGAACCCCTGTGAAAGATTAATGAAAGAAATTGGTAAGCTGTGCAGAATATACTGCCACAAAAGACATATTGATTGGGATACACACATACTCTCATTCCAAGATGTAATTAATTCCATTCCAAATGAATCCACTATGCTATCTCCGACTGTTATACTGAAAAACGTTGAACCACCGAACAAAATTAAAGAATTAATAGACTTCCCCAAAAATCGTCGCCTACGACACCACGAAATAATTGACATTGCGCTGAACAACATCAAACGTGCCGCAGAGCGCCGGAGAAGACAGCAAAAACAGGTTTGTACACGCCGCGACTTTCACGTTGGACAGAAGATATTAGTACGTACACACTATTTATCCAGCAAATTAAAAGGTAAGTGCAGTAAATTTGAACTTCTATACGCAGGTCCGTATCGGATTCGCAGCATCCCTCACACCAATGTTGTACACGTCGAAACTTTGAGAACCAGAAAATCGAAAGGCAATCACCATATCTCAAACATTAAACCGTTTATTGAGTGAAACCACTGTATGATTCGACACACTATGATGCCATTTACTAATGCAATTATTTCACGTGACTAATTACTGATGATTATCGTATTTTTTTTTTCTTGGCAAGTGCCCGGCAAGGTGAGGTTAGCAGGTCGCTTTTCTTGTCGTTACACATCAGACCGTGCATATTTTTCCAGATGAATTTACACATTTACGACTATTTCTGCAATTATATTTATGTGACTACTTATTGATGATTATCGTATATTTTTTTCTTGGCAAGTGCCCGGCAAGGTAAGGTTAGCAGGTCGCTTTTCTTGTCGTTACACATCAGACCGTGCACATTTTCCATTTTTTTGTGTATATGACTGTACTCCAGTTTTGTTTGTATGCACTATGAAATAGTTAAGATATAACACACACCAGTCGACTTTGACATTTTTTTTTTGCCTTATGACATCTCAACATCGTGACTGTTTCACATTTTTTTTGCTACTGCATTGTATTATTCTGTGTACATTTTTTCGCATCCGAACACTGTCAATGTCTTGGACATATTACGTTTTCTGTCATGTTATGCTGTATGGTTAATTGTGTCACCATAAACCAGTCATTATTTAGTGGGTATAGGATTTAAATGCAAGACATTAATCTTTGTTCATCAATTTCAGAAAGGAATGATGATTCTAAGAAATAAATTTAACATAAATGGGAATTTCACCTACGGAATAAACGAAAGGAGATGCAATGACTTTATGAGGAAGAGTAAATGGATCAGGATTAACAAACATTAACAAGAATATACTATACTCATCACAGAATAGCAGTCTTAACTAATTTTTTCTTTCAGAATACAAGGTGATTGATGCAGGCTGTCAGAGAGAACTACACGTCTTAGTTTTAGTGATGAAATATGCTAGAGATAAGGAATAGTTGTATAATGAGTAATGAAGTGATTTTTTGCAGATGATAGTGAATACTGATGAATAATGATGATGGAAATGGTATTATGAATAATGAAGTTTTTCTTTACAGGTGATGATAATGGTGAAGTTATGATGATATGGATAATGAAGTTTTGTTTCTTTACAGATGAGGATAATGTTGAAGTTGTGTATTTATGCTACGTAGTTATTTAAGTATTTGTTGCAGTTTGCTTTGACAGCAGGTGTTACATTGCATAGTAGGATGACGGAAAGTTTTGGAAAGGACAGCTATGGAACACATTTTATACACATTTCACTACTTGTTAATTCGAAGTTCACTACTTTTCAGCATAGTGTGCGTTTCTTCTTTCAGGTCAATAATCCGTTTTTGTATTTTTTCCAGGAGAAGTTTTTCATGACACTTACTAAACCTGTTACTTATTATACCTGTTCTAGTACTTGCATTTTTATATTTTTACCCTTTTGTGTTTATCATTTATAAATGTGATCACATGTACTGCCTTGTTACATAATCTTGCTACAGCTGACTCATGACGAATGACGTTACCTATCCTCATTTGCAGCAATAGGTCAAAAGCAAAAAGTATTATGCCTCAGCAATTAATTATCGATCCTAACGCAATGCATTGCTACCAAAAAAATGTATTACCAGTCCCACATAATGTCACTAGTTTATGTTAATTCTGAATAATACTGATCAACTCTGAATAGCATGTCACTCGAGTAATGACCTCTTAATGAGACTATATTCAAAATAATGCTTTGTCACTAGCTAATAACTGCCGCTGTTTATTGTAATGCCTGTGATTACTAATGATTTGACTGTAATTAACTGATTTTTAATAATGACTTTGTAATGATCTGAATAATACTGAATGATGAACTATGTTTTATTCTGTTCAATACTTGATGGCCACTGAGTGCCAATAATTAATGTCAATCAACGAAATTGTTATTAATTATGCCATTAATTAACTCTTGTTTTCAATGTTGATACTTTGTTGTTGGAAATGAATGTGACTGTTTCATAATGCTTTGTAATTAGGAGAAGACTAATGATTCTTAATAGATTGGAATGACACATAATTAATTAACTATGGTACTGTTTAATAATGCTTTGTGATTAATTAAGGCTACAAATGATTAATTAATTAACTGTAATTAGACAAATGATTAATTAACGACAAATGATTAATTAACTGTAATTATACAAATGATTAATTAACTGTAATTAGACAAATGATTAATTAAAGACAAATGATTAATTAACTGTAATTAGGAGAAGGTTAATGATTCTTGATTATACTCTGTAACTGAAAGGAATGCGATTATTTCATAATGCTTTGTAACCAGGAAAAGAAGGCTACTGATTCTATGTAAAACAATTAATGAACATTTTTCTGTAATACTACATACTTGGTACAGAAATGTTCAATAACTGGGCTATGAATGCCACGAACTATCAATGAAGACTGTAATTGTCAATATTATGTGACTTGATGTCCTTCACCTCATAAGCTGACTACCCTGAATTACTGCAATGTCCATTTGTCCTGTTTATCCCAGTGATCATGGAGCACTGTATTTGGTTTTGCACTAATTCTACGTTGGTGTGCCTTGTAAGAGTGTGGTGTTGACACGACATGCTGTCCACCACCATGAGCGATGAAGACATTATTATGGTCCCACTGTTTGGTGTACCTAATGTACTGCCAAAATGAAAACATGGAACATTACTACGACAGTTCAGTGTCTTGGCTACACTGATAAATTCTGATGGGAAAAGAACTTCAAGTTGTGTCACTTGGTGTTGTACTACTGTGGAAAGATATGGACTTTCAGAGCAGCTGTGTGCAATCTAAAGTGCTACAACCATGATGCAATCCTTCCCTTTCCTATCCTGATTCTTGTCACATAAAGAAAAAATTTTTTTTTTTTTTTTTTTTGGTAACATCATTTATGTTCATAGGTTATACATTTTTCGATTCGCTAAACTCCAGTGTGAGTACGCTTATGTCACTGGTCGACATGATGTTTGCCATTATGTTTATTTGTTGTGAAAATACTGAAGACATTTTTCAGTGCATGTGCACTTTGGACATGATGTTTGCCATTATGTTTATTTGTTGTGAAAATACTAAAGACATTTTTCAGTGCATGTGCACTTTGGACATGAATTTTGTTTGCCATTATGTTTATTTGTTGTGAAAATGCTAAAGACATTTTTCAGTGCATGTACATTTGTCAACATAATATTTTTTTGCCAGTCTGTTTATTTGTTCTGAATATGCTAAAGAATTTTTTCAGTGCCTGTGCACTTTGTTATCTGTCAAATAATTTGTATATACTTTTCTGATCTGCTACTATGTTTAGTATTCACATTTTGTCCTTGTCTGATATATTTTGTACTTAGTGCGTGTGCACAACATTTAAATATTCTGTAAGTTGTAGGATTTTGTTGATTAAAGAAAAATTTTGCCGCGCTTGGCAAGTCCAAATGACTCACCATCGCTGCCAAATTTTTGCCCCCCGAGTGGAGGGTTATGAAACACGTATGTAACGCAGCAGCGATGGCGAGGCATTGTAGCATCTGTGACCAGAGTATGCGCTTGACCGCGCGAGTGTTGCGAGCGGTTCTCAGTCAGCAGTAGTCGTTGCTCAGTCTGTTAGTAGCTGTAGGCCAGTGCAGTACAGCAGTCGTTGCGAGTCTGTAGCTCTGTCTAGTTGAGAGCAGTACTCAGTCTGTAGTCGTCATGCAGAGTTGTCGCTAAGTAGCAGCCCAGTGCGGTTGTGTGATGTGGGCGGTCGGCAACAATGGTCCAGATGAGGAATAAGGTATACTGTTAATTAATATAATCATTAGATAATGAAAAATTTTATTTATTGTAATTATTCTCCAACAAGTCTCCCAATAATAATTTTTTTATTTTCAAAAGCATTTTCTCAAAACTTTAATTTTTTTGAACTAAAGATCTCGTTGCACTTCCCATTTCATTCCACTTCTTTTTGAAGAAAAATTTCACTAGAATCACAAAAAAAAAAAGGAGAATATTATTATTTGCAATGCAGTTCCTCCAAGCGGTGCGCAACAACAAGAGCAGATATGTGACATCCATTTATTCTGAGGTAAGACTTTAATTCTGATCGTTTTTCACAGGGCCAAAGACCGATATTTCGGTTTAATTGAATTTTCTTGTCACTGTATGGACTTTACTTTTGAAGGATTTATATTTGAGTCAGATTGCGAATTTCACTTTTTTGTTGCCATTGTCAGTACATTTGTTTGTGGGCACGTTACGCATAGAGTAATGTCCATTAGCATTTCTAATTAGTATCGTCCTTTTCCTTTAAAAATTTTGTGGGGAGGTTACACTTGGCTCCCATTTCGATTAAGTATTGCTTTATTTTCCTTAAAAATTGCGGTGGGGAGGTTACAGACTTAACATCTGAGGTCATCAGTCCCCTAGAACTTAGAACTACTTCGACCTAACTAACCTAAGGACATCACACAAATCTACGCCCGAGGCAGGATTCGAACCTGCGACCGCAGCAGCAGCGCGGTTCTGGACTGAAGCGCCTAGAACCGCTCGGCCACAGCGGCCGGCCAATGGTGTCATAAGGCAGTTGTACCCTGTCCTGAGGAAAGCTAGCCAGGAGTACCTCATCAGACAGTTCATAGAGAGATATTCCATGGTTGGACGAACGTTGTCGTCTAGAAAAATCGCACCACTATACTGTCACATGCGTATTAACACATGAGGACGAGGATGTCCGTGACGTACCTTTGTGCACTGGAGTTCTCTCGGTCAGTACGAGGCGCGAGCTGAAGTCATAACCGATGGCTCCCCATACCGTGACGCCATGATTAACACCACTGCACCTCTTCCAAACATTGGGTTGCTGCGAAACTAGCCGACGTTGCTCATCTACAGGAGCGCTGAACCACGATTCATTGCTGAACAAAATGTGACGCCACTCATCAGCAATCCACGTAGGCCAGTCAGGGTACCACTTCAACGGCAGCCTACGCATAGAGTGGTAATTCCCTAATCTGGCTGCGGCTAGTCTCTAACTAATGGTAGGGTTGACACAGTATTTTGCAAGGAGTCCACAACTTCTTATCTGATGGCAGGAACAGATATGAAGAATTAGGACTTGCTTAGTGGACAATAAGGCGTTTTTCGATTGCTGTCGTCAGACGTGGTCGAGCGGGATCTCAATGACGAGTATATCTTCCGTCATTTTCCCATGCAGTCCTAAGTCTTGTCACTGTCACATCTGAATGCCCCACAAATCTGGATATTGCACGATTCGACCAGGCGGCCAAATGGAAACCCACAATGAAGCCCCGTTGAAAGTCTGACAGGTGCTGATAACGCTGTCTCATACGAGTACTGGACACCTCTGTGTCCTTCACAGTGATCACTAAGCATCCGAGAGTGTGTTCACGTCCCTTCCGTACCCTATGAGGGCCTGTAACAACGCCGACAGCGCTAATGCACTCTTGTGGCAGTTCTACCCGTCACAGAGAATTGCAGCTGTAACCATTTAAATACCCTCGAATGTGCTTACGTGTACGAAGTTACAAGGTCTTCTGGCTACTTCATTTTTTGGTCAGGTAATGTACATGCGCCAAAGGATTCTTGCGAGCAAGTACGCGGATCATCTGAATATCCGAGTGTGTAGTGCACTTCAGGACAATTTGACGTTTGTTGCATGTCCGCTACATCTACATCTACATACATACTCCGCAATCCACCATACGGTGCGTGGCAGAGGGTACCTCGTACCACAACTAGCATCTTCTCTCCCTATTCCACCCCCAAACAGAACGAGGGAAAAATGACTGCCTATATGCCTCTGTACGAGCCCTAATCTCTCTTATCTTTGTGGTCTTTCCGCGAAATATAAGTTGGCGGCAGTAAAATTGTACGGCAGTCAGCCTCAAATGCTGGTTCTCTAAATTTCTTCAGTAGCGATTCACGAAAAGAACGCCTCCTTTCCTCCAGAGACTCCCACCCGAGTTCCTGAAGCATTTCCGTAACACTCGCGTGATGATCAAACCTACCAGTAACAAATCTAGCAGCCCGCCTCTGAATTGCTTCTATGTCCTCCCTCAATCTGACCTGATAGGGGTCCCAAACGCTCGAGCAGTACTCAAGAATAGGTTGTATTAGTGTTTATTAAGCGGTCTCCTTTACAGATGAACCACATCTTCCCAAAATTCTACCAATGAACCGAAGACGACTATCCGCCTCCCCCACAACTGCCATTAAATGCTTGTCCCACTTCATATCGCTCTGCAGTGTTACGCCCAAATATTTAATCGACGTGACTGTGTCAAGCGCTACACTACTAATGGAGTATTCAAACATTACGGGATTCTTTTTCCTATTCATCTGCATTAATTTACATATATCTATATTTAGAGTTAGCTGTCATTCTTTACACCAATCATAAATCCTATCCAAGTCATCTTGTATCCTCCTACAGTCACTCAACGACGACACTTTCCCGTACACCACAGCATCATCAGCAAACAGCCGCACATTGCTATCCACCCTATCCAAAAGATCATTTATGTAGATAGAAAACAACAGCGGACCTACCACACATCCCTGGGCCACTCCAGATGATACCCTCACCTCCGATGAACACTCACCATCGAGGTCAACGTACTGGGTTCTATTACTTAGGAAGTCTTCGAGCCACTCACATATTTGGGAACCAATCACATATGCTCGTACCTTAGTTTGCAGTGGGGCACCAAGTCAAACGCTTTTCGGAAGTCAAGGAATATTATGTCCGCTTCACGGAGCTGAAATTTTAATGGCCAGCACTGAATGAGCTGAGTCATAAAAGTCATTTTTTTCACTTGTAGTGCTGTAGGTATAGCCTGCAGCCCCGTGCACGTGAGCGGCTTGTTTACAGAACATTTGGGAAATGGTCGGTGTTACATGTGGGCGCCTGCATGCAGCACAACCTCCAGACAGACGGGGGTCATCTGGGCGTGGGTTTTCCCAGAACCGGAAGGCGGGCGGCTGTCTCCCGGCTCGGTCCCCGCTGTTTACGCTGGGGGCGGAAGCGGCCACGTGTTGCGGGGGAGGTGCGTGCCCTCTGCTTACTCTTCTGACGACAGGGACCAGGGGTTGACGGGCGAGGCGGTCTCTCTCTCTCTCTCTCTCTCTCTCTCTCTCTCTTTCTCTTCCTCCCCCCCCCCCCCCCCCCTTTGCTGTCCGGTCTCCGAAAATATCAATGCTCTGCTGTAGACGATGTAACAAAAAGGTGTGGCTGAACTTTCAGGAAACATTCCTCGCACATGAGGAATGGCTCAAATGGTTCAAATGGCTGAGCACTATGGGATTAAACATCTGAGGTCATCAGTCCCCTAGAAGTTATAACTACTTAAACCTAACTAACCTAAGGACATCACACACATCCGTGCCCGAGGCAGGATTGGAACCTGCGACCGTAGCGGTCGCGCGGTTCCGGACTGAAGCGCCTAGAACCGTTCGGCCACACCGGCTGGCTACATGAGGAATAAAACGAGTTGTATGTACAGTAAATTGTAATTCTTAGGTACACCGCCAGTGTTTGTTCTTCGAGTGAAACGAAGGAAATTGGAAATTTCTGGTAAGTTTTGATTTTATCTATACTGGATGAGAGGTCGTGGTTGTGAATGTCAATGTTAAAAAATATATAGGCTCAACCACTTGTTTATAGTGTAAAACACTAAGATTGACGCGTAAATAAATTTAACGAATTACACGGTAAAATTGAATTCACTGTAGAAGAAGAGAAAAATGGTGAACCGCATTTTTTCGACATAAGTATTAGGAAACAAAATGGTAGGCATGTTTTTAAAATATTTAGGAAACCAACAACAACTGATGTGTTGATACAAAATAATTCCTGCCATCCTAATAGCCAGAAACTTTCTGCTTTTAGATCTTTGATAGATAGAGCCTTTAGAGTCCCTATGAATGAAGAAGGCAGAATGACTGAGCTGAACATCGCGAAACAACTAGCCAGAGCTAACGGATATCACCAAAACGTGGTCAATAAATTAATACGACAGAAACAGCGCGCGAATGCAAGGAAGAATACCGCAAATAATATTACGAGAGTCACAATACCATACTTCGGTGATATTTGGCAAAAAGTGGCTAACATTTTCAAATCTTTTAAAGTTGATACCGCTTTCCTGACCAATAATACGCTGCGGTTTAAACTAAGAAATAATTTGCAGCAGGAAAGCGATAAATATGAGAGAGCTGGGGTCTATAAAATTCAGTGTAAGGCAAGCTATGTAGGCCAAACTGGTAGGTCCTCTAAAGTACGTTACAAAGAACATAGCGATGCTTTCCGGCTAAATAATTTCGAAAAGTCAGTTGTAGCCACGCATATTTGGGAAACGGGACACCCCATGTTGGGAATAGATCAGGATCTCGTTATTTTACATAGACAGGACAAAGGCAAAAAGCTGGATCCACTAGAACAGCTGGAAATTACGATACATAGCGTGGATAATCAGAACACATTGAATGAACAGCTAACTGGTGATACAAATAACTTTTTCAAACATTTCACTGGTTTCTTTTAGTAACTACATTTTTAGCAATTGGTAGGATACCATCATTTCATGAGGTCCTTGGAACATGTATACGTTATCTGTTTGTATAGACATCTCTGTGACTTCCTTGTCCTTGCGCGTGAGCTCACTCGCGTTTCAGTGTCGTGTTTAGCTACGTGGTGTGTGGTATCAACGAAGACGCACGGGCGGTTTACGACGATAGAGGAGAGAGCCATGTGGTTAGATGTTGAACACCATAGGCGACACCATTTTAGAGTTTTTTATATTTTGACGACTATGTGGAGATGCACCTTGGAAGACACGGCTGGAACAAGGGAAGTAGCCACGATGTTTTAATTTTATTATAATTTTTATTGTACCTGGGGCATGTTCCATTTTAGCGAGTTTTAACAGGTTCTTTTACTTTGTATTATTCTGATGATGGAAGCTTGACTTCCGAAACGCGTCAATCTTAGTGTTTTGCACTATAAACAAGTGGTTGAGCCGATATATTTTTTAACATTCTGGTAAGTTCCTATGGGACCGAGCTGCTGGGGTCCCTAGGCTTACACCCTACTTAATCTATCTTAAACGAACATACGCTAAGGACAACACACACACCCATGCTCGACGGGGAGAGCCGCGCAAGCTGTCTGACCGATCACGAAATGGAAACCACACTGAACTAGGCATCTGTCGTAATGTTGAACCATCTTTCCAGCAACCTAGTAGAAGGCAGCCGCCTGTGCTTTCCACCAATTCTCTACGCTGGTCTACCACTCGTTGCCTGTGCAGAATGTTGTCTTCATAGCCAGCGGTTCGTGTGAGCAGAGCTGAATCTCAGGAGGTGTCAGTTACAGGCTGTATGAAGATGAAGAAACACTTCCCATCAAATACGCTGCAGGAGCATCTCCATTGCCCCTGCAGAGTCGGCAGAGAATTATCATGAAGAAGGAAAATCGTGACAGTTATGTTATGCGGGCTGCATGACATCAGGAGAAATCACTCGGCTGGCTCTCATACTTGGCGGGAGACACACTTCTCTAGGCATATTTACGTGCTCGCGGTGCTCTCAAGACTCTAAAGAGCGACTTGACGCGATCGACGGGTATTCTAGAGACACTGTCCAACCCATCTAGGCAAAGCATCAGATTTTCGCTGTGGTTTCCGTATCGCGGCTAACACGCGTGGCTTAAACGAAGGTAATGTTAACTTGTGTTGACATGCGACTAACGTGATTAACCTAGTAGAATCAAGCACGTAGAATTAATTGTTTAGTGTTCATGACAGACTTGGTTTCCGGTATAGTCCAACGGAAGTGTAGTCACACTTTCTGTTTAATTCTCGCGTGTGTCAATGTCGCAACCCTCGGTCATCAATCCACAGGAAGGCCTGAAACAGGAGCACTGAAAATGCAGAAGGATTCTTTGCTGCTTCGGATCACGTTCAAATTTCGTGGAATGGTTTTCAACAGTTCCTAGTGGATCCAACCTGTACTCGAGAGCAAAAACTGCGGTCGCACTCCACTCCCAAGGGGTGCGATCACGTTCAATAGGGATCCAGACTTAGTGTCGTAAGAGAAGGGCTGAAACGTCTGGGGGTGACAGCATTAACAAGGTTGTCAAGAACGTCGTTCAAAATAGTTCAAATGGCTCTGAGCACTATGGGACTTAACATCTGAGGTCATCAGTCCCCTAGACTTAGAACTACTTGAGCATAACTAAGCTAAGGACATCAAACACATCCATACCCTAGGCAGGATTCGAACCTGCGACCGTAGCAGCAGCGCGGTTCCGGACTGAAGTGCGCAGAACCGCTCTGCCACAGCGGGCGGCCAAGAACGTCGTCTTACTGCTCATCGTACTGCAAGCTGTCGTTTCCGACCGCGAAGTGTCTGAGAACAACGTCCTAACGAAAGGGGTGGCCCACTGATGCTCTTAATTTTACCCCTGAGACCTGCTCGTGTCGATTCGGCGGTGTGTCTGAAATGTTTTCCTCAGCCTCCTATAAGAAAACAGCGTTATTTTAACGCTGGATGTTGCGGTGCTGACTTCCATTGCATAGGCGTCAAAAGAAGTAGTAAAAGGTGTATAAGAGGGCATTCCTGGCCAAGAGAAGTCTACTAGTATCAAACATCGGCCTTAATTTGAGGAAGAAATTCCTGAGAATGTACGTCCGGATTACACCATTTTATGGCATTGAAACATGAAACATGGACTGTGGGAAAGTCGGAACTTTCGAACAGAAATGAATTGAAGCATTTGAGATGTGGTGCTACAGACGAATGTTGAAAATTAGGTGGACTGATGAGGTAAGGAATGAGGAGAGGAAATAAGTACGTGGAAAACACTGATAACGAAATGAAATGATCGTATGGCATTGTTGGCCGTGAGGCGCCATGCGTGGCAGTTCGGCCGCCGTATTACAAGTTCTTTTTAGTTGACGCGACTTGCGAGTCAATCATGATGAATGACACGCAACGCCCACTCATCTCGAGGCAGAGAAAATCCATGACCCCGCCGGGAATCGAACCCAGGACGCCGTGCGCGGGAAGCGAGAACGCTACCGCAAGACCACGAGCTGCGGACATTATATATAAGTGGTGTCTTGTTCTGTCAGACATAGGCGGGGGTCGTTCGGTTTGGTGAGCGGGAAGTCGGAAATTTGAATCTAATGGAAGCGTGTCCAGATGTCCGTGGCGGTTAAAGCAACCGTTCTACGTTCCGGGTTCGAATCACGATCCGGCATAAATTTTCAACTCTCGCCGTTGCATTATTGCAGTGACCTTTCTGGTTAGAAGTCATTATTTCCTTCCTAACTCTTCCCTATCCGTTTGCTTTCCATTCTTTATACTCCTTTCCATTCTTTTCACCCCAATTATTCATGTTCTATAGTACACAGAAGATCGTTTGCGTATATGAATAACAATGGTGGACCTAAGATTAATCCTTGGGGAAACCCATACTTGATTTCATTCCTGTCAGAATAATGTCCCTGGACTACATTGGTTGAATTACAAAATATACCCCCTTTTGCATTCTTTCGGTTAGATGGATGGGTACATCATTAATCACAAAATACTTCAGTTTATCTAGGAGAATATTGTGATTCACACAGACGAATACCTTAGATAGGTGGGAGAAAATACTAGCTAGCGCAGTTTTGTTATTTAATAGTTGTAAAATTTCTTGACTGAATATTGGTTTCTGGACATACAATAGTTACAGGAACTTTTCTTCTAGTTTTGACCAGTACTACCTCCTTCATACACCGTGTTTTAAATTTTATAGTTAAGACCAACAAATATCTAGTTTGTTCCACCATGTCACGTAACTGTATTTGGTCAATCGGGCCTTGAGTGACACCAACTGCAAAGCGCAGCGAAGTGGTCAGCGAACGCCGGCTAGTTAGCAGTGACTGGAGCAGCCGCTAGCGGACCGAGTTAACCGAGTTATTTAAGGGGCGAGGCAGGGGCGGCTTGCGCGTGCAGCGCACGTGTGCCGGCCGGCTGCGGCAGCGCGCACGTGGCGCCCGGGCTGCGAGACTGAGTGCGGCCGCTGCAGCCGCCAGGCGCCGCGCAGGCTGGGGCGGCCGGCTATCTCACTGCGAGGCTGGCGAACGCTTATCGCTGCCTCCTCTCGCTGTGCGCTCACACTCAGTGCTGCGGAAGCAAAGGGAACTTCACAGCAAACATAAACATAGCCAAAGCCTTGCAGACAAACAAAAATTACGCGAAGCGAAATGTAGTGTGAGGAGGGCTATGCCAGAGGCGTTCAATGAATTCGAAAGTAAAGATCTGTGTACTGACTTGGCAGTAAATCCTAAGAAATTTTGGTCTTATGTCAAAGCGGTAGGTGGATCAAAACAAAATGTCCAGACACTCTGTGACCAAAATGGTACTGAAACAGAGGATGACAGACTAAAGGCCGAAATACTAAATGTCTTTTTCCAAAGCTGTTTCACAGAGGAAGACTGCACTGTAGTTCCTTCTTTAGATTGTCGCACAGATGACAAAATGGTAGATATCGAAACAGATGACAGAGGGATAGAAAAAAAAATTAAAATCGCTCAAAAGAGGAAAGGCCGCTGGACCTGACGGGATACCAGTTCGATTTTACACAGAGTACGCCAAGGAACTTGCCCCCCGTCTTGCAGCGGTGTACCGTAGGTCTCTAGAAGAGCGTAGCATTCCAAAGGATTGGAAAAGGGCACAGGTCATCCCCGTTTTCAAGAAAGGACGTCGAACAAATGTGCAAAACTATAGACCTATATCTCTAACGTCGATCAGTTGTAGAATTTTGGAACACGTATTATGTTCGAGTATAATGACTTTTCTGGAGACTAGAAACCTACTCTGTAGGAATCAGCATGGGTTTAGAAAAATACGATCGTGTGAAACCCAGCTCGCGCTATTCGTCCACGAGACTCAGAGGGCCATAGACATGGGTTCCCAGGTAGATGCCGTGTTTCTTGACTTCTGCAAGGCGTTCGATACAGTTCCCCACAGTCGTCTAATGAACAAAGTAAGAGCATATGGACTATCAGACCAATTATGTGATTGGATTGAAGAGTTCCTAGATAACAGAACGCAGCATGTCATTCTCAGTGGAGAGAAGTCTTCCGAAGTAAGAGAGATTTCAGGTGTGCCGCAGGGGAGTGTCGTAGGACCGTTGCTATTCACAATATACATAAATGACCTTGTGGATGACATCGGAAGTTCACTGAGGCTTTCTGCGGCTGATGCTGTAGTATAATGGAAAACTGTACTGAAATGCAGGAGGATCTGCAACGAAATGACGCATGGTGCAGGGAATGGCAATTGTATCTCAATGTAGACAAGTGTAATGTGCTGCGAATACATAGAAAGAAAGATCCTTTATCATTTAGCTACAATATAGCAGGTCAGCAACTGAAAGCATTTAATTCCATAAATTATCTGAAAGTAGGCATTAGGAGTGATTTAAAATGGAATGATCATATAAAGTTGATCGTCGGTAAAGCAGATGCCAGACTGAGATTCACTGGGAGAATCCTACGGAAACGCAATCCGAAAACAAAGGAAGTAGGTTACAGTACACTTGTTCGCCCACTGCTTGACTATTGCTCACCAGTGTGGGATCCGTACCAGATAGGGGTGATAGAACAGATAGAGAAGATCCAACGGAGCAGCGCGCTTCGTTACAGGATCATTTAGTAATCGCAAAAGCGTTACGGAGATGAAAGATAAACTCCAGTGGAAGACTCTGCACGAGAGACGCTCAGTAGCTCGGTACGGGCTTTTGTTGAAGTTTCGAGGACATAGCTTCACCGAGGAGTCAAGCAATATATTGCTCCCTCCAAATTTTATCTCGCGAAGAGACCATGAGGATAAAATCTGAGAGATTAGAGCCCAGACAGAGGCATACCGACAATCTTTCTTTCCACGAACAGTACGAGACTGGAATAGAAGGGAGAACCGATAGAGTTACTCAAAGTACCCTCTGCCACACACCGTCAGGTGGCTTGCGGAGTATGGATGTAGATGTAGACAATTCTTTGGCGCAACAAACATTAACGGTACGGCGGAACAAAAGCTGAACCAAGCTAAAATGAGTGAAGGAGAGTAGTGCAACAGACTTTGAGAGCAAAATTTTGTCAACCGGTGTGAGTAAAAACCCTAAGAGGTTGTGGTCTTAAGTAAAATCACGAAGGTTACTCACAAGGTTACATCATTAACAAGACCTCATACGGCAAAGGGGAGAAAAGCACACTTGCGAAATATCGGCCCCAGTAACGTATCCCACGAGAAAACTTGGGCCTTGATTCTGATAGTACACAGTTATGACCTTCTGAATGTATAGCTTCTACACTGCCCGCGAATATGTTGCTTGTCACCCGTTACAACTCAATGGCAGCCGCGTAATGCCCCAGCGCAAAGTCTTGTACAACGGAGTGACAACCAGTGCCCTCCTATTCGCGGAATGTTGAACGCGAAGGAAGAGGAGGGAGAGGTGGACACATCTGCCAAATGACTTGTGTAATCTTGTTGCAGTTCTGAGTGTTCCCGGGGGCCCTACACGATATTAGGAACGTATACCAGTTTCTTTGGTTCAATGTACATAATTAAAGGCCTACATCGTTTGACGTCGATGTACTGTAGAATTATGAAACATGTTTTATGCTCAAGAATTATGACGTCTTCGAAGGACGAAAATCTCCTCTACAAAGGATCAATATGGATTCCGCAAAACTGTTCCTTGACTTCAGGAAACATTTGGCACCGTCCCGCACCAACACCGACTCAAAGGCAGGCCTCGGCGCTTGTTCGTGACGTCACGTCAGCTAGGCACGGCGAACGCCAGGTCTGTTGCAGGCATACTCATAATGGTGGTGTCTCCCTCCCTGACACAGGGAAATGTGAAACTATTGGCGGTAGTTTACCAACACACACTATTCTGAGAGATTTCTGCAATTGTGCAATTCATTACACTTCTTAACAAATAGTGTACTCCTGAACTTAAATTTCCACCTGTTTTAAGGATTGATACACAAAAACAACTTCATAGTCCAGCAGCAACAGAATTCGTGCTTCTTTACCTTATTTGTAAATCTGAGGAAGTTACGTTTGTACTGGATTGCTTTTACAAGAAACTGTGAACATATTGGTTCTCTTCTTTAGGTATCGTGGTTGACTATGGCGTGAGGAGCACTGAATGTTAATGAAATATCTTGCGATTGTAGACGTTGGGGGAGGGAGTGGGGGACAGAAAAAGAGGCAAAAGAGAGATACTTGTTTTATCAAATAAAATTTTTTTAACTTAGAAAGTTTCTCCTTTCAGTTGCAAGATGGGAATATTTATCTTTTCTAATGTGCATATTTAAAAAAGTTTAAGCTCAGCAGTATTTTCGATGTATGAAGCTATTTTGTTTCCTGTTTAGAATTCCTTTTGTTGAAAACGACTGTAATGACTGGCAACAGTTGGACATTTACACGTTTAAATTAGTTCACGTTTCCAGTGACGATGTCAAACGAAAATAAATAAATAAATAAACAAATTAAAGAAACGAGTTCATTGTAAGGAGGTTGGGGTAAGTTTCGATAGCAAAATTGATCAAGTAAATATAGTTACTTGAATGTAAAATTTCCGAAGCTTGCAATGGAGCAAAGCGTCTTCTCATGTTGATCTACGTTTGTTTCGACAGGATTCAGTAATACAGAACTATGATCTTCTTTTGTAGCTTTACGATAGTAAGAAAAGCTTTCATCTAAATAGAACTGCAGAATCCAAAAGAATACCAAACATTTTATCCAAAAATAAGAGATTTATAGTGATAAGCACGCCCAGGCGTTTCTGCCTGCAACAGACTTGGCGTTCGCGGTGCCTAGCTGACGTGACGTCACCAACAAGCGCCGAGGCCTTCCTTTGAGTCGGTGTTGCCCGCACTGCTGTTGAGTGAAAAAAATTATGAGATTACCCAGTATGGACCGGATCTGCGTCTGGATTGAAGACTTTCCTTGTAGGTAGAACTCAAGAAGTCGCTCATAACGGAACAAAATCGACAGATATTTCCGGAGTACCCCAAGCAAGTGTGAAAGGGCCGTAACTGTTTACAATGTCTATAAATGACCTAGTAGAAAATGTCGGAAGCTCCTTAGGACTGTCGGCGGATGATGTGGTTGTCTATAAAAAAGTAGAATAGCTAGAAGACAATGTAGATTTTCGGAATGACCTGCAGAGGACTGATAAATGTTGCAGGCTCTGGCAGTCGACCCTGAAGGTAAATAATTGTAACATGTTCCACATCCGTAGGAAAAGAAATCCACTACTGTGCAACTTCACTATTGATAAAAAAACTTCCGGAAACAGTGTCTGCCGTTAAATATCGAGGAATAACTATCCAGAGCGACCTTAATGGAATCACCGAATCACCATATATAAAAATAGCAGGAAAAGCAGAAGTCAACTGAGATTCAAAGAAAAAAATCTTAACGAAATGTTACTCATCCACGAAGGAAGTGGTTTACAAAACGTTTGTTTGACAGATTGTTGAGTAATATTCATCAATGTGGGACTTTTACCAGATAGGACATAAAGAAGAGAGAGAGAATATCCCACGAAGAGCGGCGCATTTCGTGGCGGGAGCGTTTAGTCGGCGCGAGAGCGCTGCAGAAATGCTCAACAAACTTCAGTGGCAGACGTTACAAGAGAGGTGTTGTGCATCACAGAGGAGTTTACTATTGAAATTTCGAGAGAGCACTTTCCGGGAAGAGTCTGGCAACATATTACTTCCTCCCACATACGTCTTACAAAACGACAACGACCTCAAAAATCGAGAATCGTTTGCTTTACATTTTTTAAATATTTTGGTCATCGACAGCAATTCATCGGAAACACCTGGTTTATGATTTGTATCTCAGAGGAGTACAAGTGTTATTACAAATATGTTACTGAATTTGCAGTCTTTCGACTTTTACACATTTTTGGCAGAGATTTTCAGTTCTTTTGAGGTTTGTGTAGGCTCTTTCTAGCCCATTTTTTGTCACTGTAGTACCATTTTGGGCATATCCATATAGGCGTGACGTGCCCAATATAGGGAAACAGCGCGTCATAAATTTTTATCGGTGTAAAAGTGCTCGCTAAGATCAAGTTCGCCGGCCGCGGTGGTCTAGCGGTTAAGGGGCTCAGTCCGGAACCGCGCGACTGCTACGGTCGCAGGTTCGAATCCTGCCTCGGGCATGGATGTGTGTAATGTCCTTAGGTTAGTTAGGTTTAAGTAGTTCTAAGTTCTAGGGGACTGATGACCACAGATGTTAAGTCCCATAGTGCTCAGAGCCATTTTTTTAAGATCAAGTTCAAAAATGGTTCAAATGGCTCTGAGCACTATGGGACTTAACATTTGAGGTCATCAGTCCCCTAGAACTTAGAACTACTTACACCTAACTAACCTACAGACATCACACACATCCATGCCCGAGGCAGGATTCGAACCTGCGACTGTAGCAGTCGCGCGGTTCCGGACTGAAGCGCCTAGAAACGCTCGTCCACCGTGGCCGGCTAAGATCAAGTCTGGTGACCTCAGAACCCTCGTCGTGTGTTCACTAAGCCAGTTGAAACTACATACAGCCTCAAAAGTTTCTTGAATGTACTCCCTCCCGTCGCCTTTCGTTTTGTTCTTCAATTTTTAGCATCCCACTGCCGGTTTCGAACCGCCTAGCGATTCATTATCACATGGTCCACTTTTATTGATTGTCTACAACAGTGTGGGAGTCGTGTGGCTGGGGGCAAGAAACGTCAACGAAACATAATAGCACTGAGTGTGGCGAGAATCATTCACGTTATGAGATCAATTTTGTTGCGTTTCTTACACTAACATTCAGTGCTTACATGCTTCGTTTAAACATCTTGCCACAGCTACACGACTCCCACACTGCTGCAGACAATCAATAAATATGCGGCATCTGATGATGGATCAAAACCGAAAACTGAAAAACCAAACAAAAGGCGACTGGTGGCAGTAATGTCAAGAAACCTTTATTCACCACAGTCGCAGTGACCCTCATCCATAATGGAAGGAAATTTTACATATAGCCTCAGAACAGATATTACTGGTATTAGCAGTGCGTAAGTTCGGTAACTCTGAACATCTGGATCTCGGTTACGGATAATGATGTCGAAAGAAGTTTCGAAGTTGCTCGAGAATATCGTCTTTAGGACATACTGTAAAAATTTCAAAGATGCACCAGAGTGAAAATTATAGAACCGGCCATCCCCCCATTTGGTAATTTTTGTACCCAAATATCATGCTTTTTCAGGACTTTCCTCGCGAACCTCCCATGAACAATTGGTGTTTTTAAAACCCACCTAAGGTCCACCCCAGACTACACCTTATGCAAAAAAAAAACCGTTGCCTCGTTACAAAATAATAATGCGAGTATGACTTATTACATTTTTATCTTCCCAACAGTAAAAAATAAACCTGTAACAAGCAATCGCCAAAAAGCAGCCCTTTGGCAAGTGATGTGGTTGCCCTTAGTTGTGACGCTCTTCCATTGCATGTAGTGAACACGAGGTGTATATCCCCCAGTTGTTTCATCAGTAATCTGCTGTAAATCACTGTTACCGTACAACTAACAATGCCGAAAAAATAAAACCGAGACGGAGCCGAGCAGTACTGAATGCATGCTGGAGATTGACGAGTAGTGGGTATCACTGTGGTCAACAAGAAGTACGCTGAGTGTATGGAAACAGGACATACAGCGCATACGTCGACATTTGATCGGTTGTACCCATAATTTCAGTTGAGTACCGATACAGAGATAAATATGAGTAAGAAATACGAGATGCAATTACTCCATAACGAGCTACCGGAGACTACAAGTCTCTTATAACAAAGTACCCGAAAATCATCCCTGAACAACCTTCGAAATTTGGCCGTGTAGTTCTGATTCACCCTGTACACGTCATAGTTGCCAACCTTGAGATGATACTACCAGTAATCACATCGGGAATATGAAAGGGGGATCGTCGACTCCCGCCCAACCCACCCCCCAATTCGGAAAATTTTACAAATTAGTAGCCTCTAGTAGACTTTAAATGGGATATGGAGACATTTTCCGACCCTACATAAGACGTATTTAATTAATCATATATTTTTTTCATATTAAAACTAATCAAAATTATCATTTTCTATAACGCAAACTTCTTCAATCTCATTGTCACTCACACTTCCAATGAATGTGACGGGGAAACCCGCCGCATCCACGATTATTACTGACTGCTGTCTCCTACATACATTCATTTCTGCCTCATAGAAAACGTATTATTATTATTATTATTATTATTATTATTATTATTTTTGTTACCGCTCTTTCGTATGACGGCAGCTCACGTAACTTGCTGGTAACAAATTTTTCCAATGTCAGATAACGAATCCTGCTGTCGTCGTTGTTATTGCTGTGGCATTGGGAAATGTGAGACTTTTTTTATCTACGTCCACTAATGCTGGTGAGAAGCGACGTAGAATATATTTTGTAGGGAGTCATGTTTATGTTCAATATTTTTATACCTATGACTTCGAACATTCAGGTGCACTCCTGTGCTACATAGAGAGTGAAAAGTTCGTCAGTTTTTTTTCTCGTTCACTCCCTTTCGTTAACGAACGCACACAATGGCAACACGCAACGCTACAGAAAGAGCAAAAACAAACACTAGCGCTGTCGTGGCGGCATTTGGTGGTCAGGAACAATGTTCCTCTGATATGTACCGACGCAGCCGTGGAACACTGGTTTTGTGTTGCCAAGACGTTAACACCAACTTGCGAACATCGGTAGTCGTGAACAGTGTTGCAGGATAATTTCGAAATCTAGTGTAAACGGGCCTTTAGTGGGCCACGGTGACGAAATCAGTCGTAGACAGGTTTACTGCTTACTCAGGGAAGAAATCATTGCAATCTATACACCCCCCCCCCCCCCAAAGATTAGATTTCAGTAGCATATAATTAACGATATGTAAATAGCAACTCTCTTGATTTTTGTAAGCCATCAAACTGTAAAATGTCTATTTCCGTAGTTTTTAGTAATTTCCCGTAAGGTGATAAATCTGTAACAATTACGGACAATCCGTAATAGTTGGCAGCCATGACACAGTATTCGTACCATTGCGTTTGAAATTATTTGTGGAACAATAATCAGTCTTGAATGCTGAGCCATCCAGTGTGGCCGAGCGGTTGTGGGCGCTTCAGTCTGGAACCGCGCGACCGCTACGGTCGCAGGTTCGAATCCAGCCTCCTCGAAAATGGGTGTGTGTGATGTCCCTAGGTTAGTTAGGTTTAAATAGTTCTAAGTTCTAGGGGACTAATGACCTCAGATGTTAAGTCCCACAGTGCTCAGAGTTTTTTTTTTTTTTTTTTTTGAATGGTGATGAGTTGCCATAAGCTTTTCTTAACACATCTTCTGTCTGGACCTCCATTCACATTGCGTAAAAAAAGAATCACTACATTATACTCGTCATCATCCTTTTCACTGATACAAACAACTTCGCCATAGTCACGCCACATCAGAATAATTTAATGTTATTGTATGGACGTTTTCCAAACTTGTGAATTCAGCTTCACGAAGGGCAATTCCCTGTTGTTTGGTAAAGCCACACAGCAGATCCAGATTGCAGCTGCAGCGACAGACAACCTCAGCTGCGTTGCAGCGGGCAGCTGCTCGTAACTTGGTCCCACCCACGAGCCGCGTACATCTGCCCTTTCGTCCCACGCACCCCGTCTCTGCCCTTTGTCGGCGTCATGTTCCATTAAACGTTGTTCTGGCGCTTGTGGGCACAAGCTATTTGTTCTTCCTTTGCACTCAGTCTTCCGTTAGTTACCACTATTTCACGGCGAGCCGGGCTTGTAACATTCGGCGCGCTTGGAAGCACACTCACTGTACTACCTTCCGCTTGCGAAAACTTCCAGCAGCAACATTGGCGCGTTGACCGCTGTCGCTTTCAGCCGTGAGTCATCTCGCCACTGTAGAGAGCCGCGCGCTGACTGCCTTGCAAACTTTCGCCATTAGTACCACGTGTGTGTGTGCTGCCAGTACGCGAGAAGTGTTTGGCGGCGTCGGTTTAGTTTCGTGGAAAATGACCGACTAGTATTTCTATATAATGAAGATTCTAAAGAAACCGTGCGTTGTTTTATGATAAAAGTTTAAAATGCTGTGTAGTATCAAAAGCATAAGCTAATATTTTTCTTGAATATTATTACAGTTTTTATTTTTTTATTTGTGGTTAGTCTTTGCAAAGTAGATGATCAGACATCGCTGACTGAATTTCATGCCTCATCTGCTTTATCAAAACGGTTTCTTATCTCTTCACACCTTTTCCGGCGGTGGTTTTCATCCGTGTAGGACGTATTATCGACTACTGTGGGTAACTGCACATATTACATGAATATTAATACCTCCTGACGCTCAGAAGGCTTAGTATTCAATGTAACATTTCATTTAGATAATTATACTTTAAGAAGCAGTAAAAGAAAGAGGTAAGGAAAGTTCAGCTTCACAGTTATTCATTTGTAACAGGTACTAAAGCCGTCTCATTGTCAAAACAGATCTTTTCCGTTCAAGTGTATTTCATTAAGCTGTGGTGTTCCGTGATCTAGAGGTAATGTATACTGCAAGACGATTACTTACTCGCACACTGGACTGTTGGAGTCTTAAACGTGGCTGCATCTTTGTAAGGTCTTTAATTATATTTATAATTTCACATTTAACCTTAAGTGCTTTTAATGCACTTTTATTTGAGTTTAAATGAGTACTCCATATGTAATAATTTTCCGAAAACTTTACTGATTCGTGAAATTGTGGTAAATATATTCTTCGCTAACCAGCTGAGTACCCGGAGTTGTCCGGATGTGTGTCTATTCCAATCTTCTATTAGACCATCTCCTCCTTCCTCAACTCCCTGTCCATCTCCTCGACCCCCAGCCCTCTCTGTCCATCACTTAACCCCCTCTCTCCTCCCCCCCAAAATCTGTCCATCTCCCCCTCTCCCAACTCTCTGTCCACATCTTCCTTCCCCACTCTGCCCTTGCCCACCTCCTTCCTTTCTCCGTCCATCTCCTCCTCTCCGTCTCTCTGTCCCCTTTCTGTCTATTTCCCCTCCCCCCTCTCTCTCCATCTCCTCCTTATCACCCCCACCCCATTAGCAGGTTGCTGATTCTTACCCCCAAAGTGCTTCTTTCCACAAATTAAGTACACTACTGGCCATTAAAATTGCTACACCAAGAAGAAATGCAGATGATAAACAGGTATTAACTGGACAAATACATTATACTAGAACTGTCACGTGATTGCATTTTCACGCAATTTCGGTGCACAGATGCTGAGAAATCAGTACCCACAAAAACCACCTCTGGCCGTAATAACCGCCTTGATACGCCTGGGCATTGAGTCAAACAGACCTTGGATGGCGTGTACAGATACAGCTGCCCATGCAGCTTCAACACGATACCACAGTTCATCAAGCGTAGTGACTGGCGTATTGTGACAAGCCAGTTGCTCGGCCACCATTGACCAGACGTTTTCAATTGGTGAGAGATCTGGGGAATGTGCTGGCCAGGGCAGCAGTCGAACATTTTCTGTATCCAGAAAAGCCCGTACAGGACCTGCAACCGGTCGTGCATTATCCTGCTGAAATGTACCGTCCACTGTTCAAAGTGCCGTCAATGCGAACAAGTGGTGACCGAGACGTGTAACCAATGGCACCCCATACCATCACGCTGGGTGATACGCCAGTATGGCGATGACCAACCAATACACGCTTCCGATGTGCGTTCACCGCGATGTCGCCAAACGCGGATGCGACCATCATGATGCTGTAAACAGAACCTGGATTCATCCGAAAAAATGACGTTTTGCCATTCGTGCACCCAGGTTCATCGCAGGCGCTCCTGTCTGTGATGCAGCGTCAGGGTAACCGTATCGATGGTCTCCGAGCCGATAGTCCATGCTGCTGCAAACGTCGTCGAACTGTTCGTGCAGATGGTTGTTGTCTTGCAAACGTCACCATCTGTTGACTCAAGGATCGAGACGTGGCTGCACGATCCGTTACAGCCATGCGGATAAGATGCCTGTCATCTTGACTGCTAGTGATACGAGGCCGTTGGGATCCAGCACAGCGTTCCGTATTACCCTCCCGATTCCATATTCTGCTAACAGTCACTGGATCTTGACCAACGCGAGCAGCAATGTCGCGATACGATAAACCGCAATCGAGATAGGCTACAATCCGACCTTTATCAAAGTCGGAAACGGGATGGTACGCATTTCTCCTCCTTACACGAGGCATCACAACAACGTATCACCAGGCAAGGCCGGTCAACTGCTGTTTGTGTATGAGAAATCGGTTGGAAACTTTCCTCATGTCAGCACGTTGTAGCTGTCGCCACCGGCGCCAACCTTGTGTGAATGGTCTGAAAAGCTAATCATTTGCATATCACAGCATCTTCTTCCTGTCGGTTAAGATTCGCATCTGTAGCATGTCATCTTCGGGGTGTAGCAATTTTAATGGCCAGTAGTGTAATATGCGTACCACGTTTGATTGAAATTGATCGAGGGATTTAGGATGAGCGTTTTACCCGTGGTTATAGACGCATATACACATGTCACATATTTTTCTCATACATTTAACATATCTCACACGTATTTGTACATATATTTCACCTCTATCTCTAGCGAATTTTGTCCTGCAGTTTTGTTTCACGCAATTCAATGTTTATTACGTCGTGTCTCCTGAACTGAGTCGTACAAAGCCATATCTTTTGCAGTTACATTCAGTGATGCAGGTGAATACTGTCTGCGAAATGTGTTGCAAATACAGTTAACAGTAAGGAAGAGAACAAATTAAAAGGTCTTGACTGATGCGGCAGTTTTACTGCATGAACAGCAGAATGTAGTAAGCGATAATTTTTTTTTTCCTTTCATTAATCTGTGTGGGATGTGTTAAGGCGTAAAGTCAAACGCCGGTACGTCAGTCGTGAACGACAGAGTAGAGAGGGCTGTGAAGAAGACGTCAGCCAATTGAACGCTGAATGACCCCTTTCCAGGACGACAACGCGACAGCAGCGGCCTCAACGGGAAGAGAACATAAACCCCGCGCCCGAGTGGCCGCGGCCCAGTTCTACAGCAGCGTCAAGACTAGCAACTAGGATAGAAGCGTCAAAGGTCATTACTATGCTCATACATTCTATGTAGCTCAAACTTGGAATTGTTATACTGAAGAGATTTCTTATTACGTTTGTCGTCCTTTGCTTGCTACACAAAGTTAAGTACAGTATTTTTTTCTTTTATAATAAAACCCATTAATACGATTTGTTTGAATGTTGTCTAGCGATCCGAGAAAACAGATTTTGTAAAAACCCTACAATTGACGACTAGTCAGGATTCAACAGAATGTTAGCGAGAAAAAGTCTCTTAAAGGTTTGAAATTATGTGTAAAGTTCGTTGCATGTCACTAAGTGTTCTCATTTTCAAACATTGGATGAAAATATTCTATTTGTGCCTCGTGAGCTAAGCTTCTTTTTCACAACAACACATTTGAGAGCCAGGTAGTTTGTACACCCACGGTGGTTCTTCCCAGGCAGTAAGTGATATGTATGTCAAGTTTCGTTCAAATCGATTAAGTGATTTAGGGGAAGACTGATTATTAAATGGCCAGGTGGCTGTCCTCATCTTACTGTCACTCTTTCCGAAGGTGTAAACCAGCCTCAAGGCAGATGAAGACGTGGTGAAATCAAAAACTCCTCTGGCACTAGAAAAGATGGCAGAAAACTGTACAACGAATGTTAAGTGCACAAAATTAGGTGCATCTTGCATTGACTGAACCATTTGAAACAATTCGTGGATCAAGAATGAATATTTTTCTCTGGAGTCGTGCTTGGGTAGCTGAGTCGGTGGAGTTCTTGCCCGCAATAGGCAAAGGTCCCGCGTTCGATTCTCTGTCCAGCACATAGTTCTAACATGCCAGGAGGTTTCAATAATTCTTGTATTCTTGGGAAGAAAGTGAATGTTACCTCCAAATAAAAAAAGAGGACAGCATCAGTAATAAACCAGGTAACAGATCCTTTGAGTGCCAGTTTTGTTACCAGACAGAGCACTATGATCATAAGTGTGTATATAAAGCCAACTGGAAACCATTTGGATCGCCTTGATTAAAATCACATTACAGGACAAACTGCTCCGTGAAAAGTGATATATTTTGGGAGCAAAAACGTTGAGATGTTCAGTGTAATTGGAGAGGAGTGTACTGGTGGCCCATTGCTCTTAAACTGATCATAATATTGAGAGGATTTGGAGCAGACATGTTTGTCGCTGGCAAGAAAACATTGGATAATTGCTCAGTTTTGGAGAACCTGAACGGTGGACGTTGACTGATGTTGTTCTAATATCATTACGTTATGTAAGTCCAGATGACAGTTCTCTCTATATAATACAACACTTCCAAGTTGCGTTGTTCATGCAAAGAATGGGCGTTCATTGGAAAATGAATACTACCTGGAGATGAATCTAGAGGTTTCATAGACCGCCATGTGAAGACTTTACTAAACAAGCATTTTAATACAGAATAATGATTCAAATGTACATATCACATTTCACCGACTTTACTAAACAAGTACTTTAAAACGGAATAATGATTCACAGGTACGTAATATTTTTTTTTTTGCATAGCAGATAGACATAAATGTGCAAGACGACTGCTCGCACTAAGCTGGAAACCCAGAATCGTGCCCAGACTGGCAAAAATTTTCAAATGTCACTACATGATCATTACAGTAATAAGTTGCATTTATCTATTTCTTTTTAATTACCGAGTTATAGAAAAATAAAAGTGTGAATTCTGCTGCGCCTTTGGGGTCGGAAAGAGTTGCTGTCTTCCACGTGCGTTGAAGTCACCATTGTATTGGAAGGATTTTAACGAACTATGCATGGGTTAAAGTTTTGTGTGTGTGTGTGTGTGTGTGTGTGTGTGTGTGTTCTATGAGTGTTCTATGATGATCTCCGTAATAATCGTTACGTTAAACGGGAGGTGGTGTGTGTATTCGAAGTTTAAAAATACATGCGTATTAGCAATTGTTGATTCCTAACGAACACTGTCCTTTAATGTTTACCTTGCAAGCCTCCACATTTCTTACCTGACGTGCGACTGGCGGCTATAAGTGAAATATACTCATGTTCAGAAAAAACAGAACGCCTTGAGCGACTAGACACAGGACGTTCATATTCACAGGAAATGTTCATTAGCATTGTTTAGCATTTGAAGCATGTCGCGCCGCGGGTTCAATGTCAACATCATTATGGCGGCGCAACAACACCAACCGGTAAAATGTGCCTACGGTTCTCTTTGTCATGAATCAATGTGACTTGAGCAGACGTGCATGATGCCCCACACGCGTATGAGTGAACTGTACCGTCATATCAGTGAGGTTGAAATACGGCGCGTTATAGGAATGAAAGAATGTGACGCATCCATCCGGGAAATTGCTGCTTGTCTGGGAGAGCAACGGGTGTATGCAGAATGGTTCACGGAAGGACGTATTACTCGAAGAGATGGGTCAGGTCGCACCATGAAGATCACCTCCGAGAAAATCAACACCTCATCAGAAGGGCATTGCAGGACAGATCTGCGTCCTTCTCTGCTCTGGCGCAAGAATGGAACAGTGTAACACATCGTACAACCCGGCGCCGTTTATTACGGCACGGGTTACGTGCGCATCGCCTACCTTTGACGATTCTGCAAAAACAAGCTAGACAGCAATGGTGAAGGAACGACCTCACTGAGGGCAGGAATGGCATCAGATAGTGTTTTCTGACGAATCTATGTACCGTTTGTTTGAAAATGATAGGCCGAATTTTATTTCGCCGTAGACGAGGGGGGGGGGGGGGGCGGCATTACAGGGACTGCATTCGCACAAGGCATGCAGTGCCAACTCCAGGCCTTATGGTGTGGAGTGTTTTTGGTATAACCACAAATCACAGTTGATGGGTGTCCGGGGCACTGTGACCAGTGTGGCTTACGTGAATGACAACCTGCAACCCGTAGCAATATCCCTTCTGCAAAACACCCCAGACGCCATTTTTCAGCAAGACAATGCACGACCACGTATTTCTGCATGGACACATGCCTTCTTGGTATCACAGGAATCAGCCTTTTGCCCTGGCCCGCCAGATCAACAGACTTGTCACCAATCGAAAACGTGTGGGATATGGTGGAACGACGGGCGCAGCGCTGTGATCCAGTGGCAACCACCACAGATGAACTTTGGAACCAGGTGAACGCAGCATGGATAGCTGGCTAAACCACACGACGCCATTCGCGCCTTACACGCGTCGATGCCATCACGCATGGCACAAGTTATCAGGGCCCATGGCGGACCCTGTGCTTAGTAGTCGACAGGAAACATTCTGAATCGACGTGACTGAAACGCTAGTCATTTCTGCAGAGCATACCAATGTACATGTCCTGTGAATACGAATCCTATCTCTAGTCGTTCAAGGTGTTCTGTTTCTCCTGAATATGAGAGTACATTACAGACCTTTGCTGCCCCCCCCCAGGGGGTCCACAACTCTTTTGTGGACACGTGCGTAGCGAGCACGGGACCCCGAGCTAATGTGGCCCTCCTTCCTTTTCCGGGCTGCATACCTTCCCTTCCCTTTCCGCATCCCTCCCCGTCCCCCATCTTCGCCCCCCCCCCCCTCACCTCTGTCTCTTTCCTTCCTTTCTCCCCCTCTGGGAGTATGGTTTGTGCCTACGTCTGGAGACGGACGCTCGAAACTGTTCCAAATTCCTTGCTCTTACACTTGCCAGTCCTCGTCCTTCCTCTGTCCTTCTCTTTTCCTTCCCTCTTCTCCTTGCCCTTTTCTCCGCTACGGCGTTTGAGACCCCCTCTTCTTTCCTTTCCCTTTCTCTTCTTTCCTCCCTGTGCGTGTCTGAAGGCCGACCCACGCACTTCCATGCGTAGCCGGTGACGGGGTAACGCGTAATTCCCCGTCCCGGGTAGACAGGTAGGACACGTACGTAACCCCTGGTAACGGCCAGGCCCAGGGAGGGGTGATTACCCGAGCTGATACCTTCCGAAAGTGCCGATTGGTCCCTCCGTCCGTTTGTCGGGAGGTGTGACCTGAGGTGTGAACAATCACCTAAGGCGGGTGTGCCCTCGGCGAGGGCCCCCACAAGGGAGGAGCGCGCCATCGGAGACGCCGGTAATCAAGGGGGATTCTTCCGCAATGGTTTCCTCACCTTCCACTCTGTCTGCTCACAAACGTAAGTTCACTGAGTCTCAGCCACAGACTGTTCTTCCATCGTTGCCACAGTTCCTTGTTGTTTCTCGGTCTGACGAAGGTCACGACTTTTCCACGGTCAACCCTTTCATTATACAGAAAGGTGTCGACGCAATTGCGGGTCCTGTAAAGTCTTGTTCCAGATTACGGAACGGCACCCTGTTGTTAGAAACACACAGTGCCCTCCAGGCTCAAAAATTGCTGCGTACTTCTCTGCTCCACACCTTCCCTGTCCGGGTGGAACCGCACCGTACCTTAAATTCCTCGCGTGGAGTCGTTTATACGCGCTCCCTCGATGGATTGTCTGACGAAGAAATTCAGCATTACCTGTCTGACCAGGGCGTCACAGCTGTTCATCGGGTTATGAAAAGGGTTGATTCGAACATCATTCCAACCCGCACTGTCTTCTTGACATTTGACAAAGTTCAACTCCCATCAAAAATCAAAGCAGGCTATGAGATAATTTCCGTTCGCCCTTATGTCCCAAACCCTACGCGTTGCTATCGATGTCAGCGGTTCAATCATACCAGCCAGTCCTGTTCCAATCCGGCCAAATGTGTTACTTGCGGCAAGGATGCCCATGAGGGTGCTTGTCCACCTCCATCCCCTCGCTGCATCAACTGTATGGGTGACCACGCTGCCTCCTCTCGAGATTGCCCCGTTTTTAAGGATGAAAAGCTCATCCAGGAAATAAGAGTGAAGGAAAAGGTGTCGACCTTTGCTGCTCGAAAGTTACTCGCCAGTCGACAGCCCACCGTGCCTCAGAAAGGTAAATACAGCGCTGTCCTTGCTTCTCCTCGACCAACAAAGGAGGCGGCCACGCAGACTTGCGACTTCACCTTTAGTACCACGGTCGTCAGATCGGCCAGCGCAAAGATCGCCCGTTCAACCTCACCTCTTTCGCCTGCCCACTCTATGGCTCACCCTTCATCGGGTTCTGTTAAATCTCGAGCCCAAAAGTCAGACGCCAAGTCTTCGAAAAAAGAGCATTCTCGTGAAGAGTTTTTACGTACCGCAACTTCACAACCATCGGTTCCTCCTTCATCTAAACATCATACTTCTAAGAAGGCTACGAAGAAACACAGTTCCTCTCCTTCTCCGCCAAGGCGTGTCCCATCTACAGCACCACCTGGCGGAAATCGCCCTCGGCCATCTTCTGTGTCGCCGAGGCGCACTGCTGGTGGCCGGTCAACTGGCCGATCGTTGGTGGCAGGAGCTGCTCCTGACCAACCTATGGATCAGGATCTTCTGCCTTCGACTGAATGCCATTCCATGCTGTCGGTCGCAAGCTCTGAGCAGTCGTTGAGTTGACAGCACCCTTGGTCACGTTCCTCCATTTTCTGTTCACCCTATGTCCATTATCCACTGGAATATCCGCGGCATTCGCGCCAATCGGGAGGAATTGTCGATCCTTTTACGATCCTACTCGCCGGTCATCTTCTGTCTTCAGGAAACAAAGCTGCGTCCCCATGACCGCTTTGTTCTCCCTCATTTTCAGTCCGTCCGATATGACCTCCCCTCTGTTGAAGGCACTCCAGCCCATGGAGGACTCATGATTCTGCTCCATGATACTCTCCATTATCACCCAATCCCCTTAAACACTTCCTTCCAAGCTGTCGCCGTCCGTCTTTCCCTTTCTGGATACACGTTCTCTCTTTGTACGGTATACATTCCATCGTCTACACCAATGGCACGAGCTGATCTCCTTCATCTTCTTGATCAGCTTCCACCCCCCTATTTGCTGGTTGGGGACTTCAATGCCCACCACCCGCTTTGGGGATCTCCACATCCTTGTCCACGTGGCTCACTATTGCTAGACGTCTTCCACCAAGCGGATCTAGTCTGCCTCAACACTGGGGTCCCCACATTTTTGTCTGCCTCCACGGCAAATTTATCTCATTTGGACCTTGCGGTCGGTACTGTTCCGCTAGCTCGGCGCTTCGAATGGTTCGCCCTTGATGATACACACTCGAGTGACCACTTTCCATGTGTTCTTCGACTGCAGCCTCAACTGCCATATATGCGCTCGCGTCGCTGGAAGTTTGCCCAAGCCGATTGGACACTTTTTTCGTCTCTAGCGACATTCGATGACCGTCGCTTTCCCAGCGTCGACGATGAGGTCACACATTTTACCGACGTTATTCTCACAGCTGCGGAACGTTCAATACCACGCACCTCCGAATTGCCCCGGCGCCCTCCAGTTCCTTGGTGGAACGAGGCATGCCGTGACGCAATACGTGAGCGGCGACGTGCTCTTCGCATTTTCCGTCACCATCCAACTTTGGCCAACTGTATCCGATATAAGCAGCTCCGTGCGCGATGCCGTCGCGTCATCCGCGATAGCAAGAAGGCAAGCTGGAAATACTTTATTAGCTCATTTAACACCTTCACTCCCTCCTCGGAAGTTTGGAGTCGGTTTCGACGGTTCTCAGGCGCGCCTAGCTTCTCCCCGGTCTCTGGGCTCACTGTCGCGCATGATACCTTAGTGGACCCCGTCGCAATTTCTAACTCATTGGGTCAGCGCTTTGCTGAGATTTCGAGCTCTTCAAATTACCCGCCAGCGTTTCTCCCGAAGAAACGTGCAGCGGAAGTGCGACATCTTGCTTTCTCCTCTCACAATCGCGAAAGCTACAATACTGTTTTCTCCATGCGCGAACTCCAACATGCACTCTCTTCTTCTCGCTCCTCCGCCCCAGGACCGGATGGTATCCATGTCCAAATGTTGCTGCATTTATCAACCCATAGCCTGCGTTACCTCCTTCGCCTTTATAATCGAATTTGGACCGACAGTACCTTTCCCAGGCGATGGCGGGAAGCTATTGTCGTTCCCGTTCCGAAACCTGGAAAGGACAAACATCTCCCCTCTAGCTATCGCCCCATTTCTCTCACGAGTAGTGTCTGTAAGGTTTTGGAGCGTATGGTGAATTACCGTTTAGCTTGGTGGCTGGAGTCCCGCAGTCTTTTAACACCAGCCCAATGCGGATTCCGAAAGCATCGTTCTGCCGTTGACCATCTTGTTGCTCTCTCCACTTATATCATGAACAATTTTCTCCGGAAACGCCAAACGGTAGCAATATTTTTTGATCTGGAGAGAGCATACGATACCTGTTGGAGGACAGGCATTCTCCGCACACTGTTCTCTTGGGGCTTTCGAGGCCGGCTGCCCCTTTTTCTTCTCGAATTTATGGCAGAGCGCACATTTAGGGTGCGGGTGAACACTACTCTCTCCCGTACTTTCTCCCAAGAAAACGGGGTACCCCAGGGCTCCGTGCTGAGTGTTGTACTGTTTGCCATCGCCATTAATCCAATTATGGATTGTCTCCTTCCTGATGTCTCGGGCTCCCTCTTTGTGGACGATTTTGCGATCTACTACAGCTCTCAACGGACCAGCCTTCTTGAAAGACGTCTTCAAGGATGTCTCGATCGTCTCCACTCGTGGAGCATCGAAACCGGCTTCCGTTTCTCACCCAGTAAGACCGTTTGTGTAAATTTTTGGCGACGTAAGGAGTTTCTTCCGCCCTCCTTACATCTAGGTCCTGTCAACCTTCCGTTTTCCGACGTCGCTAAATTCTTGGGTCTTATGTTTGACAGAAAACTGTGCTGGTCCTCCCACGTTTCCTATCTTTCGGCTCGCTGTCTGCGTTCGCTTAACGCCCTCCGTGTCCTGAATGGTACCTCTTGGGGAGCGGACCGAGTGGTCCTTCTCCGCCTCTATCGCGCCTTAGTGCGCTCGAAATTGGATTATGGAAGCATAGTCTACTCCTCTGCTCGGCCGTCTATTCTTCGGCGTCTCGACTCTATCCACCACCGTGGATTACGTTTAGTATCTGGAGCTTTTTACACCAGCCCTGTGGAAAGCCTTTATGCTGAGACTGCTGAACCTCCGCTGTCCAATCGGCGGGCAGTCCTTCTGAGTCGTTATGCTAGCCATCTGTCTTCCATGCCTGCTAATCCAGCGCATGACCTTTTTTTCGACGCCTCCTTTGATGTCGGGTATGCAGGCCGCTCCTCCTCCCTACTACCCCCGGGAGTCCGCTTCCGTCAACTGCTCCATTCTCTTTCCTTCCGCTTTCCTAAAACCTTCTTGACAACTTGGGGTACAGCACCGCCTTGGCTCCGTCCCCGGATCAACTTGCTCAGAGACCTATGTCAATTTCCCAAGGATGGTACCCCTACACTTGTTTACCGTCGGGCATTTGCTGCTCTATGTGCACAAATGACGGATGCCACATTTATTTACACCGATGGCTCGAAAACATCGTTAGGTTTAGGGAGTGCCTATATTGTTGGCGGCACCCCAAATAACTTTCGGCTTCCCGACCAGTGTTCGGTTTATACTGCGGAGCTTTACGCTGTTCTCCAGGCTGTCCACTACATCCGCCGCCATCAGCGGATACAGTACGTAATCTGCTCAGATTCTCTCAGCTCTCTCCTAAGTCTCCAAGCTCTTTACCCTGTGCACCCTCTGGTCCACCGGATTCAGGACTGTCTGCGCTTGCTCCACCTGGGGGGCGTCTCAGTGGCGTTCCTCTGGCTCCCGGGACACGCTGGTATCTGTGGAAATGAGGCGGCCGATATAGCGGCCAAGGCTGCAGTCTCTCTTCCTCGGCCAGCTATTCAGTCTCTTCCGTTTACCGATCTACGGAGCGTTTTATGCCGCCAAGCTGCTCATTTATGGCATGCGCATTGGTCAACACTTCCCCACAATAAATTGCGGGAAGTGAAAGCCCTTCCTTGCGCTTGGACCTCTTCCTCCCGAACGCGTCGTCGGGAGGAGGTAATTTTAGCTCGACTCCGGATAGGGCACTGTCTTTTTAGTCATCGACATCTTTTAAGTGGTGATCCTCCCCCACTCTGTCCCCACTGCTCTCAGCTGTGGACGGTCAGACACCTTTTAATTGAATGCCCCTATTTTAATCCGTTACGCTCCCGTCTACAGCTATCGCCTGATCTATCGTCGATTTTAGCAGATGACACGCGCTCAGCTGACCGCGTTCTACAGTTTATTAGTGACAGTGAAATGACGTCAGTCATTTGAAGCTTTTTTTTGGGTGACAACCAACCCCTTTCTATAGTGGATTTTTAAGCATTCCTTCTGCCTTTAGTTACCCAAATTTTATGATTTTGTTCCCATTGCTGCTGATTTTAAATTTCGTTTTTTTCCTGTTTTCTATGTCACGGGCTGGGCGCTAATGACCATAGAAGTTTTGCGCCCTAAAACCACAAAAAAAAAAAAAAGACCTTTGCTGCATTTCTCGCTAAGAGCGTGACTAAACGAGCAAAGTAGGACCATGTCGGCATACTGTTTATGGTTCGGTATTCGACTTTTAAGCCGGCCGGTGTGGCGAGTGGTTCTAGCCGCTTCCGTCCGGAACCGCGCGACAGCTACGGTCGCAGGTTCGAATCCTGCCTCGGGCATGGATGTGTGTGATGTCCTTAGGTTAGTTAGGTTCAAGTAGTTCTACGTTTTAGGGGACTGATGACCTCAGATATTAAGTCCCATAGTGCTCAGAGCCATTTGAACCATTTTTTTCGACTTTTAAGTCAGAGACATGTTGTTCCAATCTATCTTCCTATCTGGAACACTACCGCACGTTAAGATAATAGCCAGCAATTTAAAATCTTCGTGGAGGTAGAGATTTTCATTACCATTATTTAGTAGTCAGCAAGTTTAAGAATAATTAGGAGGGTCAATCAACTACGAACCGGAATATCATAACACAAGTTGACTGGTGATACATACCACAGCAAATGAAGTGCCTTATTTTTCTACACTGTTTTCCTCTGCCGGTCAGGGGGCTTTTGACTCCTTCACGAAAGAAGAAAGCTGACTTTTTTTTTTTTTTTTTTTTGTGGTTTTAGGGCGCAAAACTTCTATGGTCATTAGCGCCCAGCCCGTGACATAGAAAACAGGAAAAAAACGAAATTTAAAATCAGCAGCAATGGGAACAAAATCATAAAATTTGAGTAACTAAAGGCAGAAGGAATGCTTAAAAATCCACTATAGAAAGGGGTTGGTTGTCCCCCAAAAAAAAGCTTCAAATGACTGACGTCATTTCACTGTCACTAATAAACTGTAGAACGCGGTCAGCTGAGCGCGTGTCATCTGCTAAAATCGACGATAGATCAGGCGATAGCTGTAGACGGGAGCGTAACGAATTAAAATAGGGGCATTCAATTAAAAGGTGTCTGACCGTCCACAGCTGAGAGCAGTGGGGACAGAGTGGGGGAGGATCACCGCTTAAAAGATGTCGATGACTAAAAAGACAGTGCCCTATCCGGAGTCGAGCTAAAATTACCTCCTCCCGACGACGCGTTCGGGAGGAAGAGGTCCAAGTGCAAGGAAGGGCTTTCACTTCCCGCAATTTATTGTGGGGAAGTGTTGACCAATGCGCATGCCATAAATGAGCAGCTTGGCGACATAAAACGCTCCGTAGATCGGTAAACGGAAGAGACTGAATAGCTGGCCGAGGAAGAGAGACTGCAGCCTTGGCCGCTATATCGGCCGCCTCATTTCCACAGATACCAGCGTGTCCCGGGAGCCAGAGGAACGCCACTGAGACGCCCCCCAGGTGGAACAAGCGCAGACAGTCCTGAATCCGGTGGATCAGAGGGTGCACAGGGTAAAGAGCTTGGAGACTTAGGAGAGAGCTGAGAGAATCTGAGCAGATTACGTACTGTATCCGCTGATGGCGGCGGATGTAGTGGACAGCCTGGAGAACAGCGTAAAGCTCCGCAGTATAAACCGAACACTGGTCGGGAAGCCGAAAGTTATTTGGGGTGTCGCCAACAATATAGGCACTCCCTACACCTAACGATGTTTTCGAGCCATCGGTGTAAATAAATGTGGCTTCCGTCAGTTGTGCACATAGAGCAGCAAATGCCCGACGGTAAACAAGTGTAGGGGTACCATCCTTGGGAAATTGACATAGGTCTCTGAGCAAGTTGATCCGGGGACGGAGCCAAGGCGGTGCTGTACCCCAAGTTGTCAAGAAGGTTTTAGGAAAGCGGAAGGAAAGAGAATGGAGCAGTTGACGGAAGCGGACTCCCGGGGGTAGTAGGGAGGAGGAGCGGCCTGCATACCCGACATCAAAGGAGGCGTCGAAAAAAAGGTCATGCGCTGGATTAGCAGGCATGGAAGACAGATGGCTAGCATAACGACTCAGAAGGACTGCCCGCCGATTGGACAGCGGAGGTTCAGCAGTCTCAGCATAAAGGCTTTCCACAGGGCTGGTGTAAAAAGCTCCAGATACTAAACGTAATCCACGGTGGTGGATAGAGTCGAGACGCCGAAGAATAGACGGCCGAGCAGAGGAGTAGACTATGCTTCCATAATCCAATTTCGAGCGCACTAAGGCGCGATAGAGGCGGAGAAGGACCACTCGGTCCGCTCCCCAAGAGGTACCATTCAGGACACGGAGGGCGTTAAGCGAACGCAGACAGCGAGCCGAAAGATAGGAAACGTGGGAGGACCAGCACAGTTTTCTGTCAAACATAAGACCCAAGAATTTAGCGACGTCGGAAAACGGAAGGTTGACAGGACCTAGATGTAAGGAGGGCGGAAGAAACTCCTTACGTCGCCAAAAATTTACACAAACGGTCTTACTGGGTGAGAAACGGAAGCCGGTTTCGATGCTCCACGAGTGGAGGCGATCGAGACATCCTTGAAGACGTCTTTCAAGAAGGCTGGTCCGTTGAGAGCTGTAGTAGATCGCAAAATCGTCCACAAAGAGGGAGCCCGAGACATCAGGAAGGAGACAATCCATAATTGGATTAATGGCGATGGCAAACAGTACAACACTCAGCACGGAGCCCTGGGGTACCCCGTTTTCTTGGGAGAAAGTACGGGAGAGAGTAGTGTTCACCCGCACCCTAAATGTGCGCTCTGCCATAAATTCGAGAAGAAAAAGGGGCAGCCGGCCTCGAAAGCCCCAAGAGAACAGTGTGCGGAGAATGCCTGTCCTCCAACAGGTATCGTATGCTCTCTCCAGATCAAAAAATATTGCTACCGTTTGGCGTTTCCGGAGAAAATTGTTCATGATATAAGTGGAGAGAGCAACAAGATGGTCAACGGCAGAACGATGCTTTCGGAATCCGCATTGGGCTGGTGTTAAAAGACTGCGGGACTCCAGCCACCAAGCTAAACGGTAATTCACCATACGCTCCAAAACCTTACAGACACTACTCGTGAGAGAAATGGGGCGATAGCTAGAGGGGAGATGTTTGTCCTTTCCAGGTTTCGGAACGGGAACGACAATAGCTTCCCGCCATCGCCTGGGAAAGGTACTGTCGGTCCAAATTCGATTATAAAGGCGAAGGAGGTAACGCAGGCTATGGGTTGATAAATGCAGCAACATTTGGACATGGATACCATCCGGTCCTGGGGCGGAGGAGCGAGAAGAAGAGAGTGCATGTTGGAGTTCGCGCATGGAGAAAACAGTATTGTAGCTTTCGCGATTGTGAGAGGAGAAAGCAAGATGTCGCACTTCCGCTGCACGTTTCTTCGGGAGAAACGCTGGCGGGTAATTTGAAGAGCTCGAAATCTCAGCAAAGTGCTGACCCAATGAGTTAGAAATTGCGACGGGGTCCACTAAGGTATCATGCGCGACAGCGAGCCCAGAGACCGGGGAGAAACTAGGCGCGCCTGAGAACCGTCGAAGCCGACTCCAAACTTCCGAGGAGGGAGTGAAGGTGTTAAATGAGCTAATAAAGTATTTCCAGCTTGCCGTCTTGCTATCGCGGATGACGCGACGGCATCGCGCACGGAGCTGCTTATATCGGATACAGTTGGCCAAAGTTGGATGGTGACGGAAAATGCGAAGAGCACGTCGCCGCTCACGTATTGCGTCACGGCATGCCTCGTTCCACCAAGGAACTGGAGGGCGCCGGGGCAATTCGGAGGTGCGTGGTATTGAACGTTCCGCAGCTGTGAGAATAACGTCGGTAAAATGTGTGACCTCATCGTCGACGCTGGGAAAGCGACGGTCATCGAATGTCGCTAGAGACGAAAAAAGTGTCCAATCGGCTTGGGCAAACTTCCAGCGACGCGAGCGCATATATGGCAGTTGAGGCTGCAGTCGAAGAACACATGGAAAGTGGTCACTCGAGTGTGTATCATCAAGGGCGAACCATTCGAAGCGCCGAGCTAGCGGAACAGTACCGACCGCAAGGTCCAAATGAGATAAATTTGCCGTGGAGGCAGACAAAAATGTGGGGACCCCAGTGTTGAGGCAGACTAGATCCGCTTGGTGGAAGACGTCTAGCAATAGTGAGCCACGTGGACAAGGATGTGGAGATCCCCAAAGCGGGTGGTGGGCATTGAAGTCCCCAACCAGCAAATAGGGGGGTGGAAGCTGATCAAGAAGATGAAGGAGATCAGCTCGTGCCATTGGTGTAGACGATGGAATGTATACCGTACAAAGAGAGAACGTGTATCCAGAAAGGGAAAGACGGACGGCGACAGCTTGGAAGGAAGTGTTTAAGGGGATTGGGTGATAATGGAGAGTATCATGGAGCAGAATCATGAGTCCTCCATGGGCTGGAGTGCCTTCAACAGAGGGGAGGTCATATCGGACGGACTGAAAATGAGGGAGAACAAAGCGGTCATGGGGACGCAGCTTTGTTTCCTGAAGACAGAAGATGACCGGCGAGTAGAATCGTAAGAGGATCGACAATTCCTCCCGATTGGCGCGAATGCCGCGGATATTCCAGTGGATAATGGACATAGGGTGAACAGAAAATGGAGGAACGTGACCAAGGGTGCTGTCAACTCAACGACTGCTCAGAGCTTGCGACCGACAGCATGGAATGGCATTCAGTCGAAGGCAGAAGATCCTGATCCATAGGTTGGTCAGGAGCAGCTCCTGCCACCAACGATCGGCCAGTTGACCGGCCACCAGCAGTGCGCCTCGGCGACACAGAAGATGGCCGAGGGCGATTTCCGCCAGGTGGTGCTGTAGATGGGACACGCCTTGGCGGAGAAGGAGAGGAACTGTGTTTCTTCGTAGCCTTCTTAGAAGTATGATGTTTAGATGAAGGAGGAACCGATGGTTGTGAAGTTGCGGTACGTAAAAACTCTTCACGAGAATGCTCTTTTTTCGAAGACTTGGCGTCTGACTTTTGGGCTCGAGATTTAACAGAACCCGATGAAGGGTGAGCCATAGAGTGGGCAGGCGAAAGGGGTGAGGTTGAACGGGCGATCTTTGCGCTGGCCGATCTGACGACCGTGGTACTAAAGGTGAAGTCGCAAGTCTGCGTGGCCGCCTCCTTTGTTGGTCGAGGAGAAGCAAGGACAGCGCTGTATTTACCTTTCTGAGGCACGGTGGGCTGTCGACTGGCGAGTAACTTTCGAGCAGCAAAGGTCGACACCTTTTCCTTCACTCTTATTTCCTGGATGAGCTTTTCATCCTTAAAAACGGGGCAATCTCGAGAGGAGGCAGCGTGGTCACCCATACAGTTGATGCAGCGAGGGGATGGAGGTGGACAAGCACCCTCATGGGCATCCTTGCCACAAGTAACACATTTGGCCGGATTGGAACAGGACTGGCTGGTATGATTGAACCGCTGACATCGATAGCAACGCGTAGGGTTTGGGACATAAGGGCGAACGGAAATTATCTCATAGCCTGCTTTGATTTTTGATGGGAGTTGAACTTTGTCAAATGTCAAGAAGACAGTGCGGGTTGGAATGATGTTCGAATCAACCCTTTTTATAACCCGATGAACAGCTGTGACGCCCTGGTCAGACAGGTAATGCTGAATTTCTTCGTCAGACAATCCATCGAGGGAGCGCGTATAAACGACTCCACGCGAGGAATTTAAGGTACGGTGCGGTTCCACCCGGACAGGGAAGGTGTGGAGCAGAGAAGTACGCAGCAATTTTTGAGCCTGGAGGGCACTGTGTGTTTCTAACAACAGGGTGCCGTTCCGTAATCTGGAACAAGACTTTACAGGACCCGCAATTGCGTCGACACCTTTCTGTATAATGAAAGGGTTGACCGTGGAAAAGTCGTGACCTTCGTCAGACCGAGAAACAACAAGGAACTGTGGCAACGATGGAAGAACAGTCTGTGGCTGAGACTCAGTGAACTTACGTTTGTGAGCAGACATAGTGGAAGGTGAGGAAACCATTGCGGAAGAATCCCCCATGATTACCGGCGTCTCCGATGGCGCGCTCCTCCCTTGTGGGGGCCCTCGCCGAGGGCACACCCGCCTTAGGTGATTGTTCACACCTCAGGTCACACCTCCCGACAAATGGACGGAGGGACCAATCGGCACTTTCGGAAGGTATCAGCTCGGGTAATCACCCCTCCCTGGGCCTGGCCGTTACCAGGGGGTACGTACGTGTCCTACCTGTCTACCCGGGGCGGGGAATTACGCGTTACCCCGTCACCGGCTACGCATGGAAGTGCGTGGGTCGGCCTTCAGACACGCACAGGGAGGAAAGAAGAGAAAGGGAAAGGAAAGAAGAGGGGGTCTCAAACGCCGTAGCGGAGAAAAGGGCAAGGAGAAGAGGGAAGGAAAAGAGAAGGACAGAGGAAGGACGAGGACTGGCAAGTGTAAGAGCAAGGAATTTGGAACAGTTTCGAGCGTCCGTCTCCGGACGTAGGCACAAACCATACTCCCAGAGGGGGAGAAAGGAAGGAAAGAGACAGAGGGGGGGGGGCGAAGATGGGGGACGGGGAGGGATGCGGAAAGGGAAGGGAAAGTATGCAGCCCGGAAAAGGAAGGAGGGCCACATTAGCTCGGGGTCCCGTGCTCGCTACGCACGTGTCCACAAAAGAGTTGTGGACCCCCTGGGGGGAAGAAAGCTGACTGTTCTAGTACCCAGTTTCACATGTAGTATTCGACGACAACGTCGTCTGCAAAACGTTCCCCTCGTGTCTTCTTCAGTGGTTGATCCATATAGGTTTTATACCTGTTACTCACATAGGACGAATCCTACACTACAAGATGGGTTTTCAAGAGGTTGGCAGTTATAGCCTAGTAAGGTTTTCACGAATTAGATCTGCTGTTAGAGGTCGTGTGTTGTCGCAGAGAAGGTTCAAAAATGGCTCTGAGCACTATGGGACTTAACTTCGAAGCTGCGACCGTAGTGGTCGCGCGGTTCCAAACTGTAGCGCCTAGAACCGCTCGCGCAGAGAAGGAAGACATCGCGAACCTATTTTGGCATCGCATCATCCAGCAGTTGAAGCTTCTGGTGACAAGGGAGACGAGGCTGCCATATAGACTTCTTTATGTGCCTTTTACGTAGCTCCCTCTATATGTAATTTTATTTTTATACTTGACTGTCATTAAGCATATCTTTATGTTAAACTCTTAATACGATTTTACTAGGTTCTATGGATGCTAGCGCTGCTACTTCGTATATAAAATTGGTAAATGCATTTTAAGTTGTCAGTTTGTTGACTGCAATTCATCGAGTATACTATGTAGTTTTAGCGATATGTCACAGTTCATTATCCTTTAACTAAGGTGTGTGATTTCTGATGCTCACCTTTCCCATATTCGTTTTTAACGCACTTTTTATACTTTTTAATTATTCTTTGTAGGACGTCTTTATCATCCGATCCATATCTGAGGTCAGCTTACCTACGACTTACTCTTGTATCGAACTTTTAAAGATGACAGACTAATTTACTGAAGCGAGTAAAGTGAAATGAAAAAATTACTGCGCAGCTGACGAAATAATTCTAAAACAGACTGTCTTCACACCAATATAGGCCTACATTTAAGTGCGTCTGTTCGACGCTTCGCTTCGGACGCTGTTGTCAAGCCGTAAGGAAGTGATTAGCCTCAGCTGGTTCCGATTTTTGCAAGCGCGGCTTGCACGCTCTGGTTCATCGTTGGCAGAAGTACACAACGAATGGTGGTGACTATGTGGAAAACAGTCTGTCGCTGAAATATTGCTCTATTAAGCTGAGCTGTTGTGATTTATGTATTTTCTGCAGTTTCCATGAATAAAAATAGTAGGCATTACTTTCGGAACGACCCTCGTAGTTTATTTCTCTTTCTTCACTTTGAGATCTACACACTGATTTGACATTTCTTCACGATTGCTGCATTTCAACAGAATTTTCTTCATCTTCTGATTATTTCTCTCTATTTCAGATTTTTAATTTTTGGTCACAACCTAACATTATTGGTATATTAATAAAAAAATTCAAATGAATAACTCATTGAATATCCGGGACTTAAAATTATGTAATTTCAATTCGTTAAATCAAAATGGTGGCTTTCATATTGACATCAACAAAACTTAATCAAATACGCCTACCATTTTCGTTCAAGATGCAATAAATTTTAAGATAATTCCTGTCAAATGTAGTTCCTAGAACAATACACAGTGCTCTGCAAAGTTCTAGGACGGATAGATAAAGTTGCATAATATGTTAACTGCTAGATGGAAATGATTGAAAATACGGGAGCATGTTGTCAGAGGTCTCCCAGTCGTGCACTGTAAGTTGGAAAAGATAGTGAGTGTCAATCTGCGAGCAGTTACGGTGCACTGTCGTGGAATTCCTAATCAGAAAATGGCGTGGAGACAACATTTGGATGACTTCACACGGGGAAGGATCTTTGGAAAACTGGTATTGCTCAGAGCGCTGTTTCACGTGCATGGGGAGCGCTCCGACCCATAACACAGCTGCCCGAAGAGGTGGTCGACCACAGCCTATAACAGCATCAGATGACCGCCACCTTAAGCGTCTAGAAGGGACCGCGATTACAACCACGCTTAACACTACTGCAAGGCACTCTACCAAATGCCTCACATGGTGCGGCGAGTACTTAGGGTGGTCTCTCTGCCCGACGACGAGTACGTTGCGTTCCAACGCATCGGCGGCACCAGTTTCGATGGTGCTAAGGGCACGTGGACTGGACCAACGAGGAGTGTGGTCGCGTGTTCTTCTAGGATGAGAGAAGATTCTGTCTGAGTAGTAATTCTGGACATATCCTCATTTGGCGAGAAGTGGGAACACGGAATGGACCCCAGAACGTTATAGAAAATGATCGCTTCGGCGGTCCAGGTAGTATGAAGTGAGGAGACATAATGTTGCATGGGCGTCTCCTCCATATCTCTGAACACGGTATACTCGCTGTACAACGTTATTGTGGCTCTGTCCTCCTTCCTCATTTGCGTCTTTTCAAGGGTGCATTCGGCCCAGGCTGCATTTTTATGGATGACAGGTGGGGGAGTTCTTGGAACGTGAGGACTGGCCTGCTCGTTCCCCAAACTTACATCTCATCGAACGCATGTGGAGTGCAGTGCGCAGACGCACTGCAGCACAGCGCCCATCCAGCACTTGCTAACCGCACTACCAGAGGAAGGAACTCCTCGCCAATGTTGTGGCCAACATGGGCCCACGTTGCAGTGCATCCGTCTGTGGTGATCACCCACCATATTCAGAACCAGGTCTCGCCTTTTGTTATGCCCAGCAGACCATTACGAATGTGGCGACTTCAGTGTAATTACGGGCTATGAAGAAGAAAGAAAAAAAAAAGTCATTTCTGTTCGTCACATTGCGTATTTCTTTCACTTACTTTCTGCACTACACTGTAGCAGTTCTTCTATGGTACAAGTGTCATCGAGCTATATCACCTGGCAGTGACATATCTTGCGAAAGTTACTCTCGTCCTTAAGTTCTGCATACCAGTTACATTATGAAATTAATGTATGAGTTATATAATAATACACACATAAAAAAGTTTTGCATCACCCCGGTACCCAGAACAACGGAAGATAGACGTTGACTTGGATGTTGTATCACAGACACAGTCTCTCTGACTGTTCAGAGATGTCACAAAACCCGCCCTAAGATTTAAACAACCATGCATGAGCAGCGACTATTAGACGGAGAGGGTCCGACAGCCGATCAGTTCCAGTCATTCCACCAGGAATGAGGTACACGGCTCGTGTTGTCTGTAGTACAACAATACCTAGACGGTCAATACGGCGGTTCGATCGAGTCCGCATTGTTACTTTGTGCTAGGAAGGGCTCTCAACAAGGGAAGTATCCAGGCGTATCGGAGTGAACCAAAGCGATGTTGTTCGGACATGGAGGAGATACAGAGAGACAGGAACTGTCGATGACATGCCTCGCTCAGGCCGCCTAAGGGCTACTACTGCAGTGGATGACCTCTACCTACGGATTATGGGCCGGAGGAACGCTGACAGCAGTGCATGTTGAATAATGCTTTTCGCGCAGCCACAGGACGTCGTGTTACGACAAACTGTGTGCAATAGGCTGCATGATGCGCAGCTTCACTCCCGACGTCCATGGCGAGGTCCATCTTTGCAACTACACCATACAGCGCTGTACAGATGGGCCCAACAACAAGCCGAATGGACCGCTCAGGATTGGCATCACGTTCTCTTCACCGATGAGTGTCGCATATGCCTTCAATCAGACAATCGTCGAAGACGTGTTTGGAGGCAACTTGGTCAGGCTGAACGCCTCAGACACGTTGTCCAGCGAGTGTAGCAAGGTGGAGGTTCCCTGCTGTTTTGGGGTGGCATTTTGTGGAGCCGACGTATGCCGCTGGTAGTCATGGAAGGCGCAGTAACGGCTGTACGATACGTGAATGCCATCCTCCTACCGATAGTCCAACCATATCGGCAGCATACTGGTGAGGCATTCGTCTTCATGGACGACAATTTTCTCCGCCATCGTGCACATCTTGTGAATGACTTCCTTCAGGATAACGACATCGCTCGACTAGAGTGGCCAGCATGTTTTCCTGACATGAACCCTATCGAAAACCTGGGTTGGATTGAAAAAATGGTTCAAATGGCTCTGAGCACTATGGGACTCAACTGCTGAGGTCATTAGTCCCCTAGAACTTAGAACTAGTTAAACCTAACTAACATAAGGACATCACAAACATCCATGCCCGAGGCAGGATTCGAACCTGCGACCGTAGCGGTCTTGCGGTTCCAGACTGCAGCGCCTTTAACCGCACGGCCACTTCGGCCGGCGGGTTGGATTGAAAAGGGGTGTTTATGGACGACGAGGCCCACCAAACACTGTGAGGGATCTACGCCGAATCGCCATTGTGACAATGTGGATCAACAGTGCCTTGATGAACTTGTGGATAGTGTGCCACGACGAATACAGGCATACATGAATGCAAGAGATTTCCTGCTGGGTATTAGAGGTACTGGTGTGTACAGCAATGTGGACCACCACCTCTGATGGTCTCGCTGTATGGTGGTACAAAATGCAATGGTTTTCATGAGCAATAAAAGGGGCGGAAACGGTGTTTATGTTGATTCCACTTTTCTGTACAGGTTCCGGAACTCTCGGAATCGAGCTGCTTCAAAACTTTTTTTTTTTTATGTGTGTAGCTATTTCAGAATATTGTCCCTCTTGGAAAAACTTCTGCTGAAACCTGGGCGTAAAATAAATTAATGGTTTAATCCTAAAAACAAGCACCATCATGGAATATTGCCATAATTCAAGAAATTTATCATGGTTAGAATTTCCATTGTAAGTAAAGCAATCCTTATATCTCCGCCGCCCTGTACCGCTAAAGCCACATATACAGGGTGTACTGAGTACATGGACAGGTACTTTTATAAGTGGAACCTCTAGTATGATAAAAAAAATTATTATCACTATTAAATATATTTCAATTCTTTCAATTTGGATCGGTATTTCATACTAGACTGTCGTGTTCCCAGTTTGGCACAGCTTTGCCACAGGACACACGAAAGCGGTCGAAGACGTCCGTCTTCTGGTCGGCTCCTGATCGTTGTCAGAAGGAGGCTAGTTTTTGAATACGCAAAGACTTATATTACTTGGAAAAGAACAACCCGGATTTCTTTACGTAATCAGTATGATTTTTAAATTACCTAAGGGACCTTTAACAATGAACAGTAAGAAAAAATGCATTTGCAAATGAAATCATTCATAAATGGGGCTGCTATGAGTTGTATAGAAGATAAGGGGCGGCCTTCTGTACACGACCAGGATGCCGCAGTATTCTCTGCTGTAGTAAAGGCTGTTTGACATTTACAAAAATAATATGGCATGGAGGATAAAAAAATATAAAGGAAAAAAAACAGAATAAGAAGTCTGGTAAACACTAAATATATTCAAACAATTCTCACTACCAAATTAGGGCTTATTTATAAACAATACAACTTACATAATTACTTTTCTAACAGTATGGTGCGATCAGATTTCAGCCTGTCCTGTGCTGTTTCCCATGTTCGCGTTTTTTGTCACAAATTACAGTCACTTTTCTCCTTCGTTGAAGACAATTCTTGCACTGTCCAACACCCCCGATAACAATAGCTTGCCGAGTTACAATTTCGAACATAAATTACTTGAATGTTATTAATTAATAATGTTGTCTGCACGCTGGCAAGACCGCTCACTCTTTTAGCTTAAAGTCGACCTCCTTTACGCTTTCACACCACTAGCAGAAGTACATTAAAATCTGAAGATCTACAAACGTTTTCTACCGTCATCTTTTATTTAGATCGAAGCGGAACGACAGTTCAGCTTCTGTTAAAATGTTTCTTTGACTGCGCAATCGATGTATTAGCGTCCGCGCTAGATGCGCATCTTTACAGTTACGTAAATTATACAAAACAAATGTCTTTCAAAGAATACTCAAAGCTTTCGTAGTACGGAAATACCAATAATATTACAAACCTTAATACGTTCACACATCGCTGTGTGGTTTGTTTTTCTTCTCTGCGTCGAACAATCTTCCCACAAACACTTCACAAAATTTACGACCTGATGTTTTCAGCGCGGTCGAGACTGTGTCACTAAGTGGACTACGCATGTCAGTATAGACTACCCGATTTGCGTCTACGCTTTAACACGGGACCTGCTGCCCAGTGGAGTATAAACACTAATGGCTTCGTCTTGCCAGACGTACCCCTTTTGATGTACAGACCAACCTAAAAACATACGACTTGTAATTTTTATAATTATTAGTCTGCAAAGGAAGTAAATACTGATGTAACGTTGTTCAACATAACATTCTGAGTCACCAATAAAAATATCTGCACCTATAGCCGTTGTGGCCCGTATAAATCCGGAGAAGAGGTGGTGCAACCCAATTCACAGCTCTGTGGTTGCCCCTCCCCGTTGGCCGCGGCGCGTTTCATTGAACTTTGCGGCTGTGTTTTTGTGACACCGCAGGCTGGAAGGCGTCCTTCGAGCCCCGCATCCGGTTTCCCGGCGGGCACAGCAGTGTGGCGTGTGGACCAGGCCGTGACTCGCCCAGCTCTGCGGCTGCCGAAGCGCTGTCACCAGCTGGCCGTGACGTCGCTAGCTAGCCGCCTCGTGGCGGCCCACGCAGGAGCACTCACCACACTACTAAACTCTTAACTGTACACGCTCAGGCGCAATGGAAACAGTGAAACAAATTTTCTATATGAATTTTCTTGTCATAACTCTCATCGACAAAGCATCAGTAGTTAAAGTGAGCACACAAGATGCTGTTCGTTTATTTTTGCTTTACCCGTACACGTTTTAGCACTTTGTGTGATATCTTCGGTGGGTTTTATTATTTGTTTCACATGGCGCAATTAGTTGTTTGTTCTGGTAGTTTCATATCTACCGTACACACTAGTTTGTCACGGTTTCTGATGCCGATAACTTGTTTCCCATTGTTTTTGACATGGTAAAACACTTATTTCCTTCACTATCGCTGTTTTCAACTGTTACACACGTTTTTGCTTATTTTTTATTTTTGTTTTACCGCAGTGTCCATCTATCACACCCCTAGAGCTCCTAATATCCGAGTATCTTCGCGGATCGAACTCTTACCTCCTCCGCCAAACAGGCAGGCGTATCACTTCAGAATCAATTTGAAAGAAGGCAGAGGGATTTGTCCGCCTTCGTAGCTGTGCGGTCAGCGGTGCAGATTAGAAACCGAAGGGTCCCGAGTTCGATTCCCGACTGAGACGAAGATTTTCACCGCTCAGGAACTGAGTGTTGTTTGTCCTTATCTTCGTACCATCAGAACTGACACGCCTGCGTGGTGTCACATGACAAGTCTAAGCCTATTTAACTTCGTACCAAGGTGCGGCTTGGCCCTAATGAATGTCCTGATTGTCGAAACACCGTCGTATCTACCACTGCTGAGCTGACTGTATGGACACGCCGCGAATGCTAATTTGTCTAAAGGAAGGCGGAGCTTGTAATGGATGTTGACTAGTAGCAAGTGTACCTAAAGCAATTTGGCCAGCCGCTGTGGTCGAGCAGTTCCAGGCGCTTCAGTCAGAACCGCGCTGCTGCTACGGTCGCAGGTTCGAATCCTGCCTCGGACATGTGTGTGATTTCCTTAGGTTAGTTAGGTTTAAGTAGTTCTAAGTCTAGGGGACTGATGACCTCGGATGTTAAGTCTCATAGTGCTTAGAGCCATTTGAACCATTTTGAAAGCAATTTGTGGTGAAATCTCAAAACCACTTCGCAGTTCACCGCGAAATAAATACGAGGACCCCTCTGCCTGCAGCTCGGGTTCCGAATATGCTCTTGTAGAGCAGAGGGAGAGGAGTGACATATTGTTAATGAGAAATTTCAAATTTTTAAACATGTGGCTTACTTTCTACGAAAAAATTACTGTGGGGGTAACAAGCCTCTTGCACTGTTTTTTGTAGATGGAATGAGTATTGGGGAAGGGAGATGTAGTTATAAATAATCGAAAATGAACAGTATTAGTTTCTGAACGCTAAATGAAGAAACTAAGAGACCGGTATTAGAGTACAATCCATATTATTTGGGGTTTCTGGGCCGACTGACAACAATTCAGTTAATAATTAATTGGCCCATAAGGGTCAGAGCTGCAGTAGGCGCAGAAAGTGGGTAACACGTTTCATAACTGACTTACTAGGTAATCAGCTAGTAACAAGTAAGTCGACGTTTCTATGCCCAACAGTCCAACCTCAAACTATTTACACCTAGAGAAACAGCTAATTTAACGCACAAAACGATTGATGGAGGGGCGAAATCAAACACAAAGTGCGTGAATAACACGAAAGATGGAATACATTGTACGAAGGTGATGTATTAACTCCAAAGATCTGCACGCAAGCCACTATAGAGTGAATAGCGGAAGGTACATCGTACCAATATTATCGTTTTAGCGGAAGGCACATCGTACCAATATTATCGTTTTTTAATCCTATTCCATTAGCGTACTGAGCGAAGGAAAAAAAAACTGTATCCCTCTGGACGCACTCTAATCTCTCTTACCTTATTCTCACGATACCTAAACGGCATTTACGACGGTAACAGCGTAATGGTCGCAGAATCTTCTTCGAATACAGGTCCTCTGAATTTCTCCAACAAGGTTTCGGGAGAACTAGGTCGTCTTCCTTCCTATTTAACTTCCCAGAGCATTGCTCTTACACTTTTGTGTGGGCTGTACCGACCTGTTACGATCTTAGCATCGCGGCTGTAAACTCGTTCAATGTCTGCCGTGATGCCTTCTTGGTTAGGGTTCCAAACAATGGAACAATGGGATTGATCACTCTAGCGTCTCGTATTGGATTTTTCTTACAGATGAACTGCACTTCCCCAGAAACCTTACAACAAATCAAAGTCTTCATTCGCATTCCTCAAAAACTGATTTTACGAAGAAATTGAGTGCCGGATAATTTACGGGTTGAGGAAAGGAGAATGAAGGAGTGCACTACATATGTACGATCGAGACTGTACTCCTGTTATGTAAATTCGATGTTTCCCATGGATACTGCAACATCTGTGTTACAATGTTCTATATGAAAACAATTCCTCTCATTTTCTCTAAAGTTATTTAACAAGAATTTACTTGTGAATGTATTTTATATAACTATGTTCTTTAATGATACAAATGTGCCGGCCGGGGTGGCCGAGCGGTTCTAGGCGCTTCGGTCTGGAACCGCGCGACCATTACGGTCGCAGGTTCGAATCCTGCCTCGGGCATGGATGCTTATGATGTCCTTATGTTAGTTAGGTTTAAGTAGTCCTAAGTTCTAGGGGACTGATGACCTCAGATGTTAAGTCCCACAGTACTCAGAGCCGTTTTTTGATAAAAATGTGTTAAAGTATTAGATGTGAAACTGGTTCATGCATAGGACAGGTGGGACTGAATGAAATGTAAAACCGGGAGTGTAAAATGTGGTTTGGTGCGAAGCAGTGCAAGACGTCTTTGTGGCAGAGATAGTCGATCGCCAGCAACCAAACTGCCAGCATCTCCAGTGCTTATTGAGACAACAATTGCAGCAATACTGGATTAATTACGCATCAGATGTGAATATACAACGGCAGTTATATGATGGCATTTACAACTATGCTCTGAATCGTCAAATTCCGCCGTCAAGAAGATAGTTTACAGATAATTTTACAACAAGAGCCATGATCAAGTATGACGACTTCATACTTTTGCCACAGGAGATCACCACTACCACCACCTTCAGTACAACTAAAGTTTAGTACTGCACATTTTAGCAGGGACCAGTAAGTTGCTTAAAATTCAAATAATAAGTATTCTAGTTTCGGGGTGTCGAGAACACAGTCATTTACCTGGATAGGTTCCTCTCCCTAGTGCTGAAATGTATCTCAGTGTTCCGAAACTACTGAACTTCAGAATCTTTACAACAAAATTGTTTGTTAATTTTCATGGCTTAACAATTGGTTCAAATGGCTCTGAGCACTATGGGACTTAACATCTGTGGTCATCAGTCCCCTAGAACTTCGAACTACTTAAACCTAACTAACCTAAGGACATCACACACATCCATGCCCTAGGCAGGATTCGAACCTGCGACCGTAGCAATCGCGCGGTTCCGGACTGAGCGCCTAGAACCGCTAGACCACCGCGGCCGGCGTGTAACAATTCTGTCAAGTGTTTATACAGCCTTTTGTGTGACATATTCCATGTGGGCAATAAATTGGGTAGTTAAAGTGCTTCGAAAGAAGAAGTACAAAGGAAAAGGATTCTTTGCTGTGCCTACTTTCAGTTCATATTAAAATCTTTGCTCAGTATTAAAAGCAACACAACAGCATTGTGATAACAAAAACAGTACAGTTCAAAGACGTACATAGTTCTTATTTGCATTTCAGGTTTGTAGTAGTGGTTTTATTCATATATTTGGGTTTATGTGTGTATCCTTACTGTGTCTTGTTAGAAGTGTTAGTGCGAAATCCGGGGAGTACAAACAACTTGCTGAAACCATAACAGATTCAGGGTACTTCGTGTTCCACTTATGCTCTACATGATGCAGACTTATATGTTAGCCACGAGAACAAATAGTAACCATGCTGAGTACCATAACAGTTTGTTAACCACTTCAACATTACTGTCTTTGAATAGTAAAGTATTGAAGTCACTTCTTGTCCAATTTATCTGTGATCGTCCCTTATCACGTGGTACTTTGTAATAAACGTTACCTTTCCCACTTTCAAAATAACAGTGTACATTAATGGGAGGTAGTTTGTTGCAAATACATTTTAAGCCTTTATTTGCGTTGTTCATGGTTAGCTACTTTACCAATAGATGCTGTGGTGTGTTGTTATTTTCGTGTCCGATTTACAAAACTGATTTATGTCACAAGTAAAGTGCCCTACAGCAGTTTTATTGATTAGTATTATATTTACTTGGAATTACTTTGCCTATCTGGGGTAGCGACCGTTTTTGATTTACATGATCACAGTTTTACTTTACAACTTTAATGTCATTGGTACAGTTGCCGTTAAAACTACTATAACTACTGCCTTTCGAAAAGTAATCCTTAACCAAACAAAAGCTGATTCCTTCCCAAACTTCGATTCCTGCCGAAGGAGTAACGTTATGGGGGACTTGCCCTAGTGGTAATAATCAAAAGTGTTATAGGAAGACCACGTTGTGATTGTTATTGTTAGTGTGTGTAGTGGTGGTGGTGGTGGTGGTGGTGGTGGGAATGACGATAATGATGGAAAGAGTCTGTTTAGCATTGCCTTTCATTGGTTGTTGTTGTTGTTTCGGTCATAAACCATAAGGTTTGTTCGACAGAGCTCTCCATTCCTTCCGTTTGCCATTTATCCCCCACATTTCAGAGTAAATGCTGCACCCAAAATCACCTACAATCTGACTTACGTACTATTATCTAAGACTGCTGCTGTGATTCTTTCCTTCAGCATGCCTTCAACTAGTTTTCAGCAACTATTCGTGTCGCGATATGTGTGCAACTATTCTCTCTCGCCGTTTCATCACTTATTTTTAATGAACAATTTTCTCTTTGACTCGTTGTAGAACATTTTTATTAGTTGGTCAATCCATTTGACTGTTAGACTATATTACAAAGGCTTCTAATCGCCTCTCAACCCCTATGCCCATATTTCTTAGTCATACAGAGCTATGTTTCAAATAAAGCTTTTCTTCAATGTTCTTTTTATATATAGAAAGCCCTTTGTTAAATCCTTGCTACTACGTACGTATAGTGTTAATATTTTTAGCCTTTCTTTGATTCGTCTTTTAGAACTAAATTTTACTCTCGTTATTATCAAAACATGTTTATAATTCTATTAGACATCTTCGGAGGGCGACGGAGAAATGAGAAAGATAACTTGTTGCTAAGAAATAAGTATTTTGCTTTCAGATATTTAATATGTCACGGCAGCACTGTTAGGTTACCTAATACATTTACAAGCACTACATTGCTCTCAGTTACATGTCACAATTATAATCTTGCTGTGCACAGCACCTGACCTTGCTGTTAGCTCAGCGAGGGACCATGGGAACTGAGGACTGGGAAGTTTAAAAAATGGTTCAAATGGCTCTGAGCACTATGGGACTCAACTGCTGAGGTCATTAGTCCCCTAGAACTTAGAACTAGTTAAACCTAACTAACCTAAGGACATCACAAACATCCATGCCCGAGGCAGGATTCGAACCTGCGACCGTAGCGGTCTTGCGGTTCCAGACTGCAGCGCCTTTAACCGCACGGCCACTTCGGCCGGCCGAGTGGGAAGTTCAGATGGGGAGGGCGGTTGGGTGAATATTGTGGTGGTGGTGCGGACGCATTGGTGTAGGTGTGTGTGTGTGAAATTTTAAGTATACTTTTACATTATTTTTATGGTAAGTTGTGAATCAACGGGAGTATTGTGCTTCTGATAGTGCTTTTTTGGTCATCGAGAGATTATTTTTTTCCTCTGTATGAAACACACTTCCTGGACAGTGTTCATAGCTTTTGTTCTGTTATTAAGGCATGCTGGAGAAAAACATGCGTGAATGGAACAAGATATGCCCACCATCTGTTAAGATTGGAAGAAAGATTCAACTTAACTGCCTTGCATTTGCAGATGATTTGGCGCTGTTGGCAAACAATATTGATGAAGCAAAGGTTCACATAGAACAACTAGAACGATTAGCAGCAAAGATCGGATTGCAAATTTCGTTTGAGAAAACCGAAATGATGCCCAGCTTCCCAGCTGACACATCCCATATCATACTCCATAACGATCAGAAAATTAAAGCAGTAAAAAAGTTGAAATATCTTGGTGAGATTATTGCCTGGAATGTTAATGAAAGAGCATCAATAGATAGTAGAACATTAAAACTTCAGCGAGCTCAGAGAACCACGTGGCCAACCTACAAAAAATTATCTCTCTCAATAAATGCTAAATTTCGATATTACTCCTCCGTCGTTAAACCGGAAGCAACATACGCAAATGAAACACTATTCGGACTAAATACTCATGCAACAACTGACAAATTGCAGAACGTTGATAGAAGAATACCCCGAACAATTATCAGTAAGAAAAACCAAGTTAATGGGCAGTGGAGACTTTTGCCCAATTCAGAAGTGTATAAAGAAAGTGAATCCATTATTGGATACAATGCGGAAAAGAAGGATTGCATTTTTCGGCCACATATCTCGCTCACCAAATACTAGAATCCTGAAGCAGCTTTTTGACTACTTCTGGAACAGTAAAACCAAAAACATCTGGTTTAAAGAAGTACAAAGTGATCTGGATGAATTGAACATCACCACACACCAAATTCCACAAAGAGAAGAGAAACTGCTTCTGAAGAACAAATACGCAAGGCTGGCATTCAAACCATCAGAACGGAAGAAGTATGTCATACCTGCAGAAGAATGAGCAGCCAGATCACAGCGAATGAAGAAGTTTTGGGAAACGAAGAAATTGTTGACTGCTAAGACTTAAACTTAATTATTGTAGACTCTGCTGTATTATGTTTGATTTTAGTTCAAAAATGGTTCAAATGGCACTATGCGACTTAACTTCTGAGGTCATCAGTCGCCTAGAACTTAGAACTAATTAAACCTAACCAACCTAAGGACATCACACACATCCATGCCCGAGGCAGGATTCGAACCTGCGACCGTAGCGGTTCCAGACTGTAGCGCCTAGAACCGCACGGCCACTCCGGCCGGCTTGATTTTAGTGCTCCAATGTGGGCGTAAACTATGTAAATAAATAAGGCACGAGTTTCCCCATACCTATTTTTATCCCAGTGGCCTTGTGTTCTTTGTATTTAACATTGAACTTTCTAGCACTCATCTCAGTTCATTCGGAGCTGCAGCCATTACACTTTAATTCACAGATTTATATATTTCCTGCATATTGCTTCTTCATCTGTTGTGCTTCCGATATAACAAAATTCTGCCACCCTTTCCAAAAAGTCTCTTTTCCACCGGCGGGGCACATCATTCATTATTTCAGTTTTTTTCCCCCTTATCACTGGCTGCAGCCATATAATATTCATATTCCCTCAGTGATATCGCCGGAGCACGATCTGAAGAAAAGCGCTTCCGAGTATTTGCATGGGGTTTTAGAACTACGCCGCCCTCCGAGGCAGAGACAGGCGTGTCCTTATCTATCAGACCTCTCACACCGTGTCGAGACGGCATTTACAGAAGAGACTGTGTGCCGCAGTGCGCACTCAGGGGCGTGAGAAGCGGCGATTGAGGGCGCGCGTCAACACGCAAGTCACGCCTCCATTCAGGCGGCGCGCGACGGCAAAGAAAGCCACGAGGCGGCGAGATCAATGCCAAGTGTCTCCTCAAGGACAGCGCGTGGCGCAGCAGGAGCACACTCACCGCAAAAATCTGCCTACGGAATGCTTGCTTGATGGTGCTGCAACAAGGGAAACTTATAATGTGCGCCGTCCTGGTAAATGATGTCTGGAAACTCGTGAGAGAACTAAAGCAGCGTACGTAACAGCGCAACACTGTGCAAAGACGAGGCATCTGGTGCCTCATAAAACACAGAAAAAGCTCTCTCTCTCTCTCTCTCTCTCTCTCTCTCTCTCGCTCTCTCCCCTCTCACTTACACACACACACACGTACTTTCATATGGGCTCCTAAATCCGGTTTCCGTAATCGGATTTCGCAGTACCGCTTCTAGAATGCAACATGGATTCTAGGAATGCGGGTTTGGATGTCGGGTTACAGATCCCGCTGCTGAGGTTTGCCACACATACACCATCCGCTCAGAAGTATCCGGAGACCCCTACGTAATGCGGAATTCACCACTACATTTCAAGGGATGCGAACCCGCTAGTATGTTGTCAAGCAGAGCTCAATGACTTCGAACGTGGTCTATGAGCCGTGGTAAAAATTGCTGTTTTGAAGAGCGCGCCGCAGCGCGTAGTGTGAAGCAGTCGCCCTCCGTTTCTGGCGGTGGCGCCGCTGTGGCAATCGCAGTTTTGGTGTCTCCCTCTGGTGGGAAAAGGGAAAGGTTGCCTGTTCACGTGCATTTAAGGGGCGCTATGAGCTCGCCAGTTGGTCAGTCAGTCGGAGTCAGTCTGTCGTCCGCATTTGTGAGGCAGTTAGTGTCTGTTTGTCGGTCGGAGTGCGAGTATGTCCGTCGTTCCTATCAAGGTTGGATCGGTTGGTCGGTCGCGCACTGAGACACAAGACGACTGGTCCGTCTTGAGCGTCGGCGCATGTGAGGTCGCCACATGAGTGCAGTGGGCCGCGGCGTATAGCGAGGGTAGTGGCTTCGCGGTCGACACGAGAGCAACAGGAGTCAATCCACGACATCAGTCTGGCCGGTGCGAGCTGCGACGCCGTGGTGGAACTGGTTCTCCGAGCGCTTCTGGGCCCCTTCAGTTACTATCTTGTGGAGCTTGGCTCGGTCCTTTCCTGGTGCAGGGATGTCGTTTTGCCAGGGGGCGTGTTTCCTCTGCATGGTTGGGTCCGAGCCAGTATTTCCGCCATTATGTGTCTGGAAGTGAGTGGGAAACGCACCAGCAATGCAGTCGCGACAGAGCTGCAGTCGCGACGGAGCAGCGGGCAGTCAGTCGGTTGGTGCGGACCAGGAAGGACGGGAGATCGGCGCGCCTTCCTGCGTCCCTTGAAGCGGCTGGCAGCGGACGGTTCGGGAGAGCGATTTGGGGGTGCTGCGCCAGGTTTTCTCGAGAAATCGTCGTTTATTGGAAGTTAGGTGATTGGTGATGTGTGATTACTCTTGTTAAATTCTACTTGTTTTCTTGGTCAGTCTCTCGTCCCCAGCTTGCTCGTCCGTCTCTCGTCCGCATTTGTTAGGCAGTTAGTATATCTCTGTCGTTCGGAGCTGCCTCTGTCATGTTTGTCGGATTTAGTGTGTTAACGAATTTATTGCTTGGAGTGTAACGGCCTAATTCCTGAAGCATGATCTTGCCTATCTTCTTTAGAGGCGGTATCTGTATACTGTAGAGCATCGTAACTTGTTTGGCCAACCCTGTAGAATTTTAGATAAGATTGCATTTCGTGGGCTTTTATTTAAATGACCATTTTAGTATGTAAAGTTGCCACCCTTTCACCGTAAGACTTTCTTAGAAGTTAAAATCTAGTTGCACCTTCGGTGGCAAAGTCAATATTTTAATTTTAGGGTTTTGTACCATTTCCACCCCTCCTACGGGGTGCATAGTTTGTGTGCTTGTGTAAATTGTTAAAACTTTTACTCTAACAAGGGAACCTCCCCATCGCACCCCCCTCAGATTTAGTTATAAGTTGGCACAGTGGATAGGCCTTGAAAAACTGAAAACAGATCAATTGAGAAAACAGGAAGAAGTTGTTTGTAACTGTGAAAAAATAAGCAAAATATACAAACTGAGTAGCTCATGAGAAGATAGGCAACGTCAAGGACACTAAGAACGCAGGAGCGCTTTGGTCTCGTGGTAACGTGAGCAGCTGCGGAATGAAAGGCCTTGGTTCAAATCTTCCATCGAGTGAAAAGTTTAATTTTTTATTTTCAGTTTATGTGACAAACTCTTAGGTTTTCATCACTTTTTTGGGAGTGATTATCACATCCACAAGAAAACCTAAATCGGGCAAGGTAGAAGAATCTTTTTACCCCTTCACCAAGTGTACAAGTTAGGTGGGTCGACAACATATTCCTGTCATGTGACGCACATGCCGTCACCAGTGTCTTATAGAATATATCAGATGTGTTTTCCTGTGGAGGAATCGGTTGACCTATGACCTTGCGATCAAATGTTTTCGGTTCCAATTGGAGAGGCACGTCCTTTCGTCTACTAATCGCACGGTTTTGCGATGCGGTCGCAAAACACAGACACTAAACTTATTACAGTGAACAAAGACGTCAATGAACGAACGGACAGATAATAACTATTCAAAAATAAAGAAAATAAAATTTTCACTCGAGGGAAGCTTTGAACCAAGGACCTCTCGTTCAGCAGCTGCTCACTCTATCACGGCACCACGACGCACTGAGCTGCCTATGGGTCCCATGGACTACTCAGTTTGCATATTTTGCTTATTTTTTCATAGTTCCACACAATTTCTTCCTGTTTTCTCGCTTGATGTGTGTTCAGTTTTTCAAGGCCTATCCACTGTGCCAACTTATAACTAAATCTGAGGGGGGTGCGATGGGGAGGTTCCCTTGTAAGGTAATCTGGTGTGCTGCAGATTTGCACCAGTGTAGTCTTTCAGAGGTTGTTGTGAGCGGTCGTGACTACAGCCGTGTCAAAAGGGAGCGGCAAGGTTCTCAGCCCGAAAGCTCATACACTCAAAAATTTGTTTCTTTCTGCCTCTGAATAAATTGTAACTTGATATTTAGAGGGTGCTTTCGCTTAAAATTTTAACTCTGTTTTTTTTTTAAGAAAGAGGCTTATAGGAATAAAATTCCCATTTGTTAAAAGCAATTTGATTTTGATTTTATCAGTTACTCCTTGGCAACTACTTTCACGCTCACACAGTGTGATTAAATGTGTTAATGTTTTTGATGAATCGCTAGTAAATAAAATACATTTTTAAGAATATTCTTTGAAAATTAAATCCACTCATTTGACGTCATATGAGTACAAATCTATTATGGACATTTCAACCCCATGGCTCTCTGCTCTATCGTCGTAAACCACCCGTGCGTCTTCGTTGATACCACACACCACGTAGCCAAACACGACACTGAAACGCGAGTGAGCTCACGCGTAAGTAAACAAGGAAGTCACAGAGATGTCTATACAGACATGCAACGTATACATGTTCCAAGGACCTCATGAAATGATGGTATCCCGCCAATTGCTAAAAATGTAGTTACTAAAAGAAACCAGTGAAATGTTTGAAAAAGTTATTTGTATCACCAGTTAGCTGTTCATTCAGTGTGTTCTGATTATCCACGCTATGTATCGTAATTTCCAGCCGTTCTAGTAGATCCAGCTTTTTGCCTTTGTCCTGTCTATGTAAAATAACGAGATCCTGGTCTATTTCCAACATGGGGTGTCCCGTTTCGCAAATATGCGTGGCTACAACTGACTTTTCGAAATTATTTAGCCGGAAAGCATCTCTATGTTCTTTGTAACGTACTTTAAAGGACCTACCAGTTTGGCCTACACAGTTTGCCTTGCATGTGTTACGCTGAATTTTATAGACCCCAGCTCTCTCATATTTATCGCTTTCTTGCATTAGCCAGAGCTAACGGATATCACCAAAACGTTGTCAATAAATTAATGCGACAGAAACAGAGCGCGAATGCAATGAAGAATACCGCAGATAATATTACGAGAGTCACAATACCATACTTCGGTGATATTTCGCAAAAAGTGGCTAACATTTTCAAACCTTGGAAGACACGGCTGCAACAAGGGAAGTAGCCACGATGTTTCAATTTTATTATCATTTTTATTGTGCCTGGGGCATGTTCCATTTTAGCGAGTTTTAACAGGTTCTTTTACTTTTTATTATTCTGATGATGGAAGCTTGACTTCCGAAACGCGTCAATCTTAGTGTTTTACACTATAGACAAGTGGTTGAGCCGATATTTTTTTTAACATTGACATTCTCAACCACGACCTCGCATCCAGTATGGATAAAATCAAATTTCAACCCTTCTAAAGTTGATGTGATTGCGAAGCGAAAACGAAAAGGAAAAGGAAAAAGTACAGCTAAAACCAAGACGAGGTAGATATGTTGTGCTGACAGACAGGGGCCGTCGAGTATGGCGGAGAATTGTTGTAAGAAATCGCAAGAAATCAGCGGAAGAAGTCACTCGTGAGTTCGAAAGTGCCATCAGCAGTCCGCCAAAACAGTGACTGTGCGCAATGTGTTAAAAAGAATAGGGTACAGAGGACGAGCATCTCCTCATTAGCCTTACATTTCTATAGTCAGTGCTAAGCGATCTTTGAGGTGGCGTAACGAGCAACGTCATCAGACGATAGATGACTGAAAAAGAGTGATGAATCACGCTTAGCCTGTGGCAATCCGATGGAAGGTTTAGGTTTGGCGAATGTCTAGAGAACGCTACATGGCATCTTTTGTGGTGCCTGGAGTGCTACATCTGTTACTGGTAGGTTCGACCACCACCCAGTGTTACGGAGATGTTTCGGCAGCTCAAGTGGGAACACCTAGATGGAAGGCGACGTTCTTTTCCAGGGACACTGTTGAGAAACTTTAGATAACCGGCATTTGAAGCTGACTCCAAAACGATTCTACTGCCTCCAACATACAGTTCGCGCAAGGACCACGAATATAAGATATGACAAATCAGGACTCATACGGAGGCATATAGACCGTCGTTTTCCCCTCGCTCTATTTGCGACTGGTTCAAAAATAGTTCAAATGACTGCGGACTATGTGAATTAACATCTGAGGTCATCAGTCCCCTAGACTTAGAACTATGGGGGTGAGTCACACGAAAACCTTAAATGTCTTTTTATATTATTTATAGCGCAGCAGTGGTACAAAGCTGTATCACTTTTCAACAAAACTTCCCCCACGCTCAATGCAAGTCCTCCAACGCTTACAAAGTGCAAAAATTTCTTTAGAAAAAAATTCTTTTGGTAGCCCGCGCAACCACTCCTGCGCCGCGTGGCGTACCTCTTCATCAGAACAGAACTTCTTTCCTCCCATTGCGTCTCTGAGTGGTCCAAACATATGGAAATCACTTGGGGCAAGGTCTGCTGAGTATGGTGAATGAGGAAGACACTCAAAATGCAGTTCTGTGATTGTTGCAATGTTGTACGGGCAGTGTGGGGCCTTGCATTGTCATGTCCAAAAGGACACCTGCTGACAGTAATCCACGACGCTTTGATTTGATTGCAGGCTGCAGATGATTTTTTAGGAGATCTGTGTATGATGCAGTAATGCTCCAAAATGACGCCTTTTTCGTCCCAAAAGAGTGTCAGCATAACCTTCCCTGCGGATGGTTCTGTCCGAAACTTCTTTGGTTTTCGTGATGAGGAATGGCGCCATTCCTTGCTCGCTCTCTTCATTTCCGGTTGGTGGGAGTGAACCCAGGTTACGTCCTCAGTAACGATTCTTGGAAGGAAGCCATCACCTTCTCGTTCAAAGCGCCGAAGAGGTTCTTCACAAGCATCAACACGCCGTTCTTTCATTTCAGGAGTCAGCTGCCGTGGCACCCATATTGCAGACACTTTGTGAAACTGGAGCACATCATGCACAATGTGGTGTGCTGAACCATGACTAATCTGTAAACATGCTGCAATGTCATTCAGTACCACTGGGCGGTTTTCCTTCACTATGGCTTCACCTGCCGCAATGTTCTGTGGAGTCACAATTCGTTGTGCCTGACCTGGACGAGGAGCATCTTCCACTGAAGTCACACCATTTGCGAACTTCCTACTCCATTCGTAGACTTGCTGCTGTGACAAACATGCATCACCGTACTGAACCTTCATTCGTCGATGAATTTCAATAGGTTTCACACCTTCACTACGCAAAAACCGAATAACAGAACGCTGTTCTTCCCTGGTACAAGTCGCAAGTGGGGCGTCCATCTTTATACTGATACTTCGACGGTATGTGTGCATCTGCACAATGTTGCCATCTACAGGCCATTCTACACGCTGTTTGTAGCACGCTTACCAACTTACAGGATAACGGCGCGAAATTTCGATTTGTTATTACAAGTTTTCATTTGACTCACCCTCGTACCTAAACCTAACTTACCAAAGGACATCACAAACATCCATGCCCGAGGCAGGATTCGAACCTGCGACCGTAGCAGCAGCGCGGTTTCTGACTGAAGCGCCTAGAACCGCTCGGCCACAGCGGCCGGCTTTGTGACAGGAACAGGAAAGGAAATGACTGCTAGTGGTACAGGGTACTCTATGCCACGCACCGTACGCCAGCTTGTGCAGTATGTACGTAGATGTAGAATAGTGAAGTAAGGGGGAGATGGTGTTACGATATGGAGGGTGTTTTTCGACGTTACGGCGTAGTTTCCTTAAAGTGCTTTAGAAAACGCTAAATGCGGAATGAAATGAAAATATTTAATTGAACTGCGTACAGCATACAGTAGAGGAAGAGTTCGGAGCCGATGATTGACTGTATCAACTTGACAGTGTCAACCAGTCGTGAAGCAGCGCCTGTGAAGCAACAGTTTGTCAACAACAACATTCCTGAAATGGACTGGACTGCCCAGGGTTCCGAACTGAATCCAATGGAATGAGTCATAACTTCGACTTCCCTTCAGACCCCAGCGTCCGAGATCAATGGCTTCTCCGGTTTCGACTAACGAACAGTAATAGGCTGTCATTCCTCTACAGACGTTCAGACATGTCACTGAAAGTGTCCTTGAGCGGAGTTCAAGCAGTCATAAAGACGAAGGGAGGCCACACCCCATATTAATATGAAGATGGTATCTGTTCCTTCGCACATGTTTAAAAGAACAGATACCATCTTCATGTATATAAGTCTAACCGGCTCATGATCTTCTTCATCGCAAATGCACTCTTATTGCCCGAACTCTTACGGGAATCGGTAGATTGACTGCTGCGAGTAATGAGTATAGCGGGCAGGGGCACTACAAATGTAGTGTGTGGACAGCAAGTTGGGAATGTGGGTCTCACGGGGAGCGTGCAGTCGCACTATCCTCTGTGCCCTCGGTGGCTCAGACGGACAGAGCGTCTGCCATGCAAGCAGGAGATCCCAGGTTCGAGTCCCGGTCGGGGCACCCATTTCAACTGTCCCCGTTCATATTTATCAACGCCTGTCAGCAGCTAAAGCTCTGGATTCATTGAAATTTCACCCCATATTAATGTCCGTTGCCAGGTGTCCAGATACTTATGACTCTGTTGTCATTTCAAAAATGTTAGTTAACGTGGACCACGTTAATTTGTGTGGAGTGAAGGAAAAGAAGCTTGTGAATGACGACGAAGTAACTGTTTTCATTAGTTTAACTCAAGAGTATCACGTTTTATCTTTATTGGGTAGAAAGAGATGCTGAAATAGTTCCTGAATTAGCGGAACCGAAGTTCCTGCCGTTAAACCCACATCCTTCATAGCTGGCTTATTTCTAAACTGCTAAACCAACCTTCTCCTTTAGTGGTAAACGTTCTGACACAAACAAAGGCTGGTGACACAACATTCACTAATTCTGTGCAGAGGAATACGAATGTGCCTTTATTCATTTGTGAGTTACTCATTCCAAGCCCGCAAAAATGCAGGACTACAATAACGTTCGACCACTTCGCATTTTTTACCCATGAATGTTTCGCGCGCATTAATTGGCGTACAAAAGATTCTTAAACTCTCTTCATGAATCACTTACTCCGTATTCTCCTCAAGCGTTCACTGACGCCCAAAGGAAATCGTACTCTCTTTACCGAAAGTTTCGAAAGCACTGATAACCTCACATTACCAGGCTCACTAAATCGAGACAGCTAACTTACAAGTACAGTTCGTGTAAAAAATGACTGAGGCTCGGAAATCCTATGTTTGATAAGCCTAGAAAATGTACTCGGGCCCTAAGTGTAAACACGAAAACGAAAAACTCTTTCTGGAATTCGAGAGATATCGTAACTCTGTGTGTGTAGCCTAATTTGTAATTCCGCTTCACATAGCACAGTAAAATTAGACTGCGAGTGGAGATTTCTTCTTGCTGAAACCAACTAATACTATTGTGCTTTTTCTGTTTGCGCAACATTTGTGTTTGTCATAGTAACACGACAATCTCTTGTACCCAGTTTAGCGATCTGGAACTTAACAATCTAAGAGAAAAAGTTATTTTTGATACAGCTGGGAAGGGTCCACGCAAGTGATGGAAAAAATTACTTAGTTTTCGATCTTTTGTGTCGGATTAGAACGCTACGTGGTCCTTGGGACGCAAGAAATCAAATGCGTCCAGAATTCAGCTGAACTTCTTCCTGTATTCGAGGATGATACCTTCGACTTCCACTGTTGTGTATTGAAGAGTGATGCAAGGGAAGACCGAAGGCAACATTCGGTGTCGTTTGAGGTTGTTGAACATGCATTATTACATAACTCGGCATTTCATAGGCGCTGCTGCAAGGTTCGTTCTAAAGTCTGTTGCAGCGACACCTATAATATTTTCTGTTTAATATACGATCCCTTGCCATAGTTCGACAGCAGAAAAACACTCAAATCCCGATGTATTAGGTCTTCGACATTCAAAACCGCTTCGCATTACTCCTTTCATTCACAATTTATTGCAGAAGAAAGTAGCCTACGCAGATACAGGTGTTGAACAAAAATATGGAAACATCGCGAGAAATATATAGTTGCACATAAAACATGCAGATGCTAGCCGAGTCTGCGGGTGCTGCTGTTGTATTTGACCACGAACAGCATCTGTGCATTGTCCTGTCAGCCGTGGTCAGAACAGTGATCTGTGTATTTGTGAGTGCATTATTTCGGTGCTAAGTGAATTCGAAGGCGTGCAAGTTGTTGATGCTCATATGGTAGATGCTTCCGTAAGCAAAGGAGTGTATGGTATTTCAAGAGGCACCTAATCGAAGATTTATACCGCGTATAGGGAATGCGGAAAAAATATCATCCGCTAAAGTCACAACGTCGACGAAAGTGTGCGTTGTGTGATCGTGACGTATGGTCATTGACGAGAATAGTGAAGAAAAACAAAGGGGGGGGGGGGGGAAGCAGATGCAAAAGTCACTGCAGAAGTGAATGTCGCATTCGCGAATCCTGTCAGAAACAAAACAACACGAAGGGAACTCTCCAGAAGCAGGGAATTGCAGGGCGAGCTGCAATTTCAGAACCAGTGATCAGCGACGGAAAAGTCTAGCAGGAAAACGTAGTGCCGAAGTCATAAAACTTTGACTGTGGAGCAATGGAAGAAAGTTATTAGGTCTGCTTTGTCGTGTTTCACACGGTTTCAGAGTTTATGCCCCAAGACTGAGAAATGGAGAGGTTCGGCGACAATGTGGCAGCCATAACGTGCTATTCCATGGGCTCGTAGTTACTCTGCAAAGTCGCCAATGATTATGTGAGGATTTTCGGTGGTGGCGTTCGTCCCATGGTACAATGTTTCCTCCGAATATTGATAATGGCTTTGAAGACAGGGCTCCTGTTAACACAACTCGCACCGTCCAGGACTGGTTTTGTGAGCACGAGGATGAATTACCACATCTCCCTTGGCCACCGGAGTCACCATATCTCAATTTATTCAGCCTTTGTGATGTACTTTGGAGAGAAGGATGCGTGATTGCTATCGGCCTCCATCATCATTAACTCAGCTTGTCACTATTTTGCAGGAATAATGGTATAAGATTCGTTTGAAAACCATACACGACTCGTATTTATCCATTCCGAGACGCCTGGAAGCTGTTCTGAACGCCAATGAGTTTTCTACATCGTAGTGGCCATGGTATCGTTTTATTTTTGGTAATTCCATATTTTTGTCCACACCTTGTAGGTGGACCGCTATGTCTTTAAGCGAACTAGTTGCACCAGACTCCGTAGCTGCAGGCAGCGGTGTGGGGTCGTCAGGGGGAGGGGGTTCAAGGGTAGGGGGGGTCATGATGAAGAAACTTCCAGAAAACATTTTTAGTGGAATCGTGTATATTTTTAAATGACTATCAGTTTCCAAATTTCACAGCTAACTTTCGGATAATGAAGTAGCATGTAAACTAGGGGACTCGGAAATGGGAAGAAATCCTCGAAATTACAAGCTGTGTTTAACGCAGGTTAAGTTTCATTTGCTTGCCTGAGGGCGTGCCCATGTGGATGTACTTACAGCCTGACTACCTCCAGAGAACAATCAAGTAAGGAAAATGCGCTCATTCGTAGTACGACCGCAGCTGCTGTCAACAACAGATTAAACAAGGTTCTTGAGACCAAAGGTAGAAACGGCAAACCACAGGAATCTAAGTAAGGCAAGGGAGAACTTCTCGTTTTAATACAAAATAACTTTCCCGAAAGTAGGCAGCAAGAAACAGCGTTACTCTGTTTACTCGCTCGTATAGCCATAGTATTCATAATCATACTTCCCGGTGAAATACTGATAATGCTGAGTGCAGACTTAGATTTTACATTCTGTCAACTATGATGATTGTAAGGTTACGAGAGACTGTTGATATTATAGTTCTTAAACAAATCGTATGACACATGGATTCTCAAATTTTCGGATGAATGCTTTTCAAACGCTGTATTTCTCTGAACTGCTGTTTCTTGGCCGTTACGGCAAAACTACGTGCTAAGCACTAATATGACAAATTCTTATACTATTAAAGGATTTTATACGGGGTGATTAAAAGTAATCCCACATATTCGTACAGGTGGTAGTACTGGTCAAAACTAGGAGAAAAGTTCCTACAAAGGATGATCAATAAGTTTACATTTGAGGGCTTCGCTGCAGCATATCTAGAACGTCCCGCGACTCCGGTGCGAGTATATAAGCACCGACATGTAGGCTAGGGATTTGTGTGATATTCGTATCTTTCCGATGTGTGTGTGTGTGTGTGTGTGTGTGTGTGTGTGTGTGTGTGTGTGTGTACCGTAAATGTGGAAATGTGATGTATGGAGACATCATTATCGATGCGGACAAACTGGATCAACGTGGTTGTTCTCATCTTGGCTGCCGAAGGACAAACACTGATAGACATCCGCCGGAGGATGAAGAATGGGTATGAAGCAGAACATCTGTCGGAATCCACCGTTGTGGAATGGTTCAAAAATGGTTCAAATGGCTCTGAGCACTATGGGACTTAACATCTATGGTCATCAGTCCCCTAAAACTTAGAACTACTTAAACCTAACTAACCTAAGGACATCACACAACACCCAGTCATCACGAGGCAGAGTAAATCCCTGACCCCGCCGGGTGTGGAATTGTGTGCCAAGTTCCCAAAGGGTGTTGCTGCTTCATAATAACACACGACCCCACATCGTAAATGTCATACCGTAGAAGTTACGTCACCTCAAGCGGGAGACAATCGCAGGGGGGAGACATAGGGCGGGTGCACGAATATCACGTCTTCGGTGCCTTAAAAAAGGCCTTCAAGGCGACGATTCCTGCTGGACGAGGATGTGCAGCAGGCAGTTACGGACTTCTTCATGCGACAATTTTACCAATCGGGTAGGTTCAACCTGGTCTGTCGGTGCAATGATTGCCTCAGCGCTCACGACGATTTTGCCCGATTAGCATACAGATTCTGGACTGTACTGCATTCTAACGGAAACTTTTTAATCGCTCCTTATGTAATGATACATCCGAAAAGCAATACCTGTTAATGTATGGGCGTATGTGTCCTCTCATTTCCATTTGTTATGTAGAAGCAGACGCTATAGGCCCAGCTCCGTGTGATTAGTACGTATCGCGACATCCTTCAGCCCGTCTTCGCAGTGAATCACGCAGTCTTTCGATTACACCTGACTGTATTGGGGTTGAATAAATGATATTTAATTGAACCCTCAGCTACCGACAGGTGTTGTTGATATACGTCGATGGGGACAGCTGAAAGCGTGTGCCCCAACCGGGACTCGAACCCGGGATCTCCTGCTTACATGGTAGACGCTCTATCCATCTGAGCCACCGAGGACACAGATGAATAGCGTGACTGCAGGGACTTATCCCTAAATGTGTGTGTCTCACGGGAAGCGTGCAAGGGACTGCAGCCAGCTGTCGAGGTATGTCAACAACACCTATCGGCAACTGAGGGTTCAATTAATTATCTTTTATTCTAGAGAAGCTGCACGGTCATCAATGGCATCTGTTCTTTCGATAACAGTCACTATTTTCATATATATTATTTGGGTTGCGTCAAATGCGTTGGTCACACACACTTATAACGCCTACACACTGTCAATGTGTTAGGCACAGGCTAGTGCTTTTAAATTCAGGTTCGGTGAACTGGAAGGCCATGCAACAGGATCCCCTTGACGAATCCATCACCCATGAAACGTCGCGGTGAGGTACTGTCGCACGGTCCGTACAAAATGAGGCAGTGCTCCTTTGTGCAAACACCACTGTCGTTGTCTTTCTGCAAGGGTGACGTTCTCCAACAACGCTGCTAACTTACCGTGCAAAAAGCGGTCATGTACAATTAATGTGCTTGGTAAAGTATAACAGCCCTATAAGGTTAACTCCGACAGTTCCTACCCATACATTGATACCATAGCGACCCTGATGCCTCACACGCCCATGACTGCTCGATGATTTGCATCTACCCACGTGTGCATATTGTGCTATTTACTATCTCATCTGTTGTGATGACCTGCACCAGAGGATACTACGTCACTCGTCACAAGGAAACGACCCATACCTCAACAGGTATTTCTTCTAGTTTGCATCAATACCATCTTATGTAGGAATATATGAAAATTTTTAAAGATTCTGTATGTTTTGTTGTTAAAACGATGAAAATCTTAAGACATCTGTGGAACACTGAGCGGGGATGGGGTGGGGGGCAATGGCAAGTTATGTGTCAGAGGATGACAGAACAAACTGTGACACCCCCTCTTTCCAGAAACGAATCCTGGATCTGCGCTTGCATAACCGAGTCTTTTAAAAAAAAACACGCTGTTGCATTGGCTTCCTGCCCGAAGGCAGCGGCTTCATTTCTGGTGGTGAAACAAATTTTCATCTCCAGGATATCTCCGTAAATGACGAGCGAAATGGTGGCATATTGCCGCTCACAGACAGATTGTCCGAAGTTACATCCAAAGCGTAAGACGTGTTTGCTGTGGAGCAAGAACACGAGAAGCTGTTGGAGATCTGTCGAGGACGTGGACATAAAACTCTGCAGCCCCTGCGAGGAGCGGACCCCCGTGTTTGGCCCTCACCCTCGCCTCAACAACAGGACAAACACTAGGAGAGGCTGTGCGCCCACCGCTCTGTCATCCAGTCCCGGCAGATGCTCTTCGGGCGCGGACTCTCACAACTCAACGGCGAGAGAGCCGACGGTGGGCGAGGGCCTAAAGCCAACTCGCCAGCTGTACAAACTTTGCATGCCTCCCTGCACTAACGCCGTACGTATTAGCAGCTGCTGCTACGAGCTGTTTATACGCAGTTATAACAGTCAGTTATAACCCATACACATTAGTATAAAAATAGCTGTTAGTACGTACCGTGTTTTATAGACTATAAAAGGCTACGGCCTATAAGACGCACCCTAAGTTTTAAGCAATTTTTGTAAAAAATAAAATTTTTCCCTGAAAATCGTCATCTGAACTTTCTTCGTCGTCATCGTTGTCCTCTTCATATGTACGAGTAAGATGGTCTTTACTGCCACACTTCTTAAAAGATTTAACAATAATGTTTTGGTCTCATTCTAGACCACGACTGTTTTATCCACTGACGAACTTGTTTGATTGAAGGTCGTTTTTAAGCTCCCTTCAGTGTGAATTCATATTGGGTTTCATCCATCATGCATTCGCTCCACTCCTCTCTCATTTACACTTTAAATGGTTTATTTGTCGAGGCATCAAGAAGTTGTAATTGTGAAATAAGTGCTCCCGAATAACAGCAAGCCCTCTCTCCAGAATGAGATTTTCACTCTGCAGCGGAGTGTGCGCTGATATGAAACTTCCTGGCAGATTAAAACTGTGTGCCCGACCGAGACTCAAACTCGGGACCTTTGCCTTTCGCGGGCATGTGCTCTATCATCTGATCTACCCAAGCACGACTCACGCCCGGTCCTCACAGCTGTACTTCTGCCAGTACCTCGTCTCCTACCTTTCAAACTGGTAACATCCCCTAGGCTGTGGCTAAGCCATGTCTCCGCAGTATCCTTTCTTTCAGGAGTGCTAGTTCTGCAAGGTTCGCAGAAGAGCTTCTGTAAAGTTTGGAAGGTAGGAGACGAGATACTGGCAGAAGAAATGCTGTGAGGACCGGGCGGGAGTCGTGCTTGGGTAGCTCAGTTGGTAGAGCACTTTCCCGCGAAAGGCAAAGGTCCCGAGTTCGAGTCTCGGTCGGGCACACAGTTTTAATCTGCCAGGAAGTTTCACAGCAAGCCCTGTATTTCCCTGATTCAATTTCTCTTTCACACAATTTTTCAAATGAGTGCTAAACTGATCTAGCACAAGAAGAGACACTTCTTCAGTTAAGCACCTTCCCTTCTCTCCCACACTCTGTTAATCCGTAAGTTCATACCAGCCTCGTCCAGCCAACCCCTGTCGTGTACGTGAACACCACCACCCAGCGGTATTTCAGGAGATTCTGGCATTGGTTTGCGCTTGAAAATTATCATTGGATTACGTTTAGTACTGTCAGCACAACATGAAAGCACAACAGTGCAGTGCATTTTTTCATGTCCTCTTGTTTTTATAGTTACGGTTTTAGCACGTTGCGTGGCAATAGTTCTGTTACTTGGCGCATCAAATACCAGAGGAGCTTCGTCCATATTCGCTATTTGGCTTAGTTAGTGCCACAGCGGTTTTCTTTCGATGTTGTATAATAATGCGATGGAAAGATAATACTCCCTGTTCATATTCTTGTGGCATTTCCTGAGATATTTTCGTTTCGGTTCGCATGCTAAGTCCATGACACTTCTTAAACTTGTAGCACCAACCAACTCCACCCTTAGAACTCTTACGTCCCACTGCAGCGCTAGTTTACTAACATATATCTGAATCATTTTTGTATTAATTCCAGTGCCATTTTGACGGTGTTCATGAATCCATTTCAATACGTCATCATCTAGTTTTGGCCATTTTGCATTTAGTCCTCTGTTTGCACATTTAGTCTTCATTTTTTCTTCAGTTCTTCTTTACTAGCTCGCCACAGCGAATGGTTTTTTTTTTTTCCTGTTGGTGGAGAGTCGAAATGCCGCTCAGCTGCTCTGTTTCTATATTCTTCTGTTGCTACTTTCAATTTATAGCCGGCACCATATCAATACCTTTTATTTTTTTAAATTACGAAACTAGCTACTAACAAAAATATTGCTCTGTTACTGATAACACTAATCACTGTCAATAGCTATAAGGTCTGGTCCGAAAATGTCAGATGTAATTTTAATAAATCAAGGTGTTCGATGAGGACGCTGTCTATCACCGACGTTATTGAATTTATATGTTCACAACCTAGTTATGAGGTGGAAAGTTGAAATACACCTAGCAATTAAAATAGGAACTAGCGTACCATTAAATACTCTGTTATATATTGATTAAACGACAATTATACGGGAAAAAGAAGGTAATTTACAAAGAGCAATATAGAGATTGAGCCAAAACGCAATATACTACTACTTAACTACATCTGCAAGTAAGACAAAGATAATGGCTATCGAAGGAAAGAATCCAGTTAGATCGAAAATAATAATAAATGAGCATTTTATAGCAAGTAGCCAACTTCAGTTATTTAGGATATGATATTAGTTTCAACTATGAAAAGATGAGGAGAAGACGGTTAATAAATACTCAGATGTCTGCGGAACAACTGGAAGAACTTTGGGAAGAAAAACAAGACAATAAACTGGAACGAAATTCTATAAAGTTATGGTATAATTTACTCTTGTATATATATCCTAATCATGGACAGTAACAAAAAAATCGCGTATACAAGCAGCAGAGAGGAAGTTCATGAGGTACTGTATGTAACAGGCTGTAATAAAGTGTATAAAATAAGGATTGAAACAATATGACCAGATTTAAAAATCTTTTCAGAGAGAAGAGAAGAGAATAGAATGAAATGGAAGGATCACGTTGACAAAATTACAGAAAACAGATTGCCAATAAAGATAATGAATTATCGGCCGACTGGAAAGAGAGAACTAGGTAGGCCTCGTAAGGGAGGGATGGATGGATGGATGGATGGATGGAAGACACCAGAACAGGTGATTGCAACACCTAATACTTGGAAGGAAATGATGATGACTAAAACATATTAAACAAACATATGAAGAGGAGGAGGAGGAGGAGGAGGAGGCGGCGACAACGAATAAGAAAAAAATGACAAGGGATAAAAGATGTAATGACGAAAGGAAAAGGTGAGATACATACAAAGGGAACAAAATGACGAACTTTGTTTCGAAATGTGACAAAAATCAGTCTGAAATAAAAGTTAAGTCTCTGGTCTGACTGTAACGAAACCCCAAAACGATAATAAACCAGAGTAAGAGATCTTATTTATATTGTTTCACGCCTGCATAGTCTAGTATCCGTGTAAGTTAGGCTGAATTATAATGAAGTCTCTGTCAGTAATTTGGGTTATTCGAAGCGACTAGCACACCTTCCAAGTGTTACAGCCTATCGAACTATTGGTCGTATGCGCAGGCACGCCCCTCGGCTCACAAAGGCAGGCACGAGGGAGTCCAACGCAGCAGGCTCATGTGTCAACATCAATCACAGAGCAGTCTAAACGTAGGGCCGCACCCTACACGGGGAAGGGAGGAGGGGGATTCTGGGAGGCTCTTCAAACCGCCTGCTGTTGCCAAAGAAATAGAAATGCTGCCGAGAGCAGCTGAACAAACATGGCTTCCAAGTTAATCGTGTACGGCGCAAGAGAACAACACTGCCGCCGTCGCATTCCTATCTTACGCAAATACAGCAATAGCATCTTAGTCCATATATTTTCGTGATCTCTTAACATCAGTGGACTTTACAACTTTTTTTTCAGGGAGAAGACGAGCGTCCCAACTAAATCACAACAGGAACTTGATAGAATACGCTCGATAAAACAACCATATTCGGAAATAATTTCTTGTCAGACTAAAACCGTGTGCCGTGATGATGATGATGATGATGATGATGATGATGATGTTGGGGTTGTGGGGCGCTCAACGGCGTGGTTATCAGCGCCCGTACAATTATCCAATCTTTGCTCAGTCCAATTTCGCCACTTTCCTGGATGATGATGATGAAATGATGAGGACAACACAAACACCCAGTCATCTCGAGGCAGGTGAAAATCCCTGACCCCGCCGGGAATCGAACCCGGGACCCCGCGCTCGGGAAGCGAGAACGCTACCGCGAGACCACGAGCGGCGGACACCGTGTGCCGTAACGGGACTCCAACCCTGTATGTTTAAATCTTCCAGGAAGTTTCAGATCAGTGCACGCCTTGTAACGGCCTTACTTGGTTTATGTTGTTATACTGTACACCTACTACTACTCATCGTTGTTCTGTAAATCATTAATGAAATCTGTATGTATTTTTTCTGTATTTTTTTCTTTTCTGTGTTAACGTTGCTCATCTTGCATTATAATGATTTTGTATATAGAGAGGCAATGTACTGTATTATGTAGAATCAATATTACTATTTTTTGTGTAGTGTTGTTCCCATGTATTATGTAATTTCGTTGTAATTCGAGAAGCTTTAACCCATAAGAAAAATTAATATCTGTGGAAAGTGTTGCAAAGAGACAGCTGAGGAGCGATAGTGAGTGATTGTAAGCTACAGTTACGAGTAAAGCTGAACACTTACGAGCGAGAGAAACTGTCGTTACTTCAGACAGTGAACTGTGTATGGTCAGGATCCGTATGCTCGAAACCGCTTCTGGAATTTATGTAAGGGCTGGGTTCCTAACAATTTCATTCTGTCGTTGTGAAAAATAAACAGGCGGACTGCGTGTCAGGATGCATAGTCGACCGTCCGTCCACTGTTGTTTTCTGGAAATCATCTTGTGTTCTTAATGCTAAATTTACTCTATCAGCCTGTCCCTTCCTTCTGAAACATGGAAAGTTTACTATGGAGTGTTTTGGCGGGTCGGACAGCAACGAGACAGCGGAGCATCGACACCAGAGATCCTACAACAGTCGTCTCAGGTAGGAAGTTGCAGCACACATATCTCTGCAAATCGCACTGCCGATTGTCAACAGACAAGACACTGCTGTGAGTTGTCAATACGAATTCCCATTGATAGACATTATTAAAGTGCATTCGCAAATTCAAGTCAGTTTTCAATTTACCCTTCAAAAATTCTCCAACAACATCTCAGATTAGAATTACGTTCTGTGCTGTAAAAAGCTACTCTGAATGCCAGAACTTTACGTAGTTGTCTACAAAGCGTTTTGATATAACCGTGTATACTGAGACCTTTGTAATCACTTAAGTACCACTTTAAGTGAAAACTCCTTACAGACATTATCTGAAGCCGAGCCATCACTCATTTTTTGCGCTAACATTAACTTTATTCCAATCAGCAATCATTTATTTGTTTGTTTGTTGATTGTCCTGCTTAATAATTAAAGTTTCCCACCAACCACATTCTGAATTCTAACAGATCTCAACTATTAATATTAATAACCCAATACGCACCAAATTAGCCAGCTTGGTGAAAGGAATTTTCCGTATAACTTGCACTGCCCACCCACATTTCCAGAGTTATTTATTGCAACAGCAGCTCTTACTCAATAAAGTGGGGCTCAGAAAAATGTAGACACTCTTTGATAGTCAATATCTTTAGAACAAAATGACGTTTCGTTGAAATTTTGCGCGGTAGTGCAGCCCATTGTTTTCTCAACAGGTCTTCGCGCTCGTTTTGCAACAGATGACAGTGCAGCATTGAATGCAGTAAGGTTGTCGTTTGGGCAACGCAAGTGGTACTGGAATTGCGAAAACATGGTGGAGGTACAACGTAAATGAAGCAATGTATACGGACCTCAGCCACCAACACGTACATCAATTTATCGTATTTGGGATAAATTTGAAGCCGACAGTACTGTGCAGGAAAGATCTGGCCGACCAAAAACATCAACAAGTCCAGCTTCCAGAGCTGCTATGTTTACTAGGTCATCTCAAAAATCTGTGAAGTAGGGCGCAGCGGGGTAAGCCGATCAAGAGTGCGACGAATTCTTAGGATTGTGGAAAGTGTACATTTCAAGATCGATGCACGCTATGAACGAGGACGGGCCGGATCAAAGGAGGGAGTACTGCGAATGGTTTGGAGGCATGCTTGCGAGGATGAACGATTTGCAGGGATGGTTATCTGGTCTGACGAAGTGCAATTCAGACTGATTGGTACTGTAAACCACCACTACTGTGTGTACTGGGCTCCTGAATATCGTCACGGTCACGCGAACAAATATGTTAATTTGGCGGGTGTTAATGTGCGATGTGATCTGTCAGTGGTTCAAATGGCTCTAAGCACTGTGGGACTTAACATCTGAAGTCATCGGTCCCCTAGACTTAGAACTACTTAAACCTAACTAACCTAAGGACATCACACACATCCATGCCCGAGGCAGGATTCGAACCTGCGACCGTAGCGGTCGCACGGTTCCTGACTGAAGCGCCTAGAACCGCTCGGCCACTGCGGCCGACGATCTGTCACTGTGCGATTTGATTGAGCCATTGTTCTTTGAGGGTACCATAAATGGTAAGGGGTATCTTCATAAGCTGCAAACATCGATTTGCCTGCCATCCCAGAGGCGTTTGGAAACGAAAGATTTTACCTGCAACAAGATGGCGCTCCGCCTCACTACCGCAGAGATGTCACAGCCTACTTGGATGAAACTCTAACGGGACGATGTATAGGTCGGAGAGGAACTGTTGAGTACCTTCGGACCTTAAACCTCTTAACTTCTACCTACGGGGGATCTTGAAGAATGAAGTTCATCAACAGACCCCAGCTACACAAAACGAGATACGAGAAACCATCGAGGCATCCTGTGCAGCTATCACACCGGCAACCATGACAGCCGTAGTTCGATCAACAGTTCAGCGGCATCGATGTTCTTTGGCTGCTAATGCGGGTCACTTTAAACACACAAAATAACCTTCCCTCCGTACGAGAATGGTAAAGGTATGTCATTTTGTTCCATTACTATTAAATATCAAAGACTCTACATTTTTGTGGGCCCCTCTGTAGTATTTTATCTGTTTATGTCTCATTTATATGTACTTAATGAATTGCTCCGGGTTAGAATTTTATTAGTCGACCACAATGTTACTGCGCCTGGGGGTGAGAGCGCTTAGGTCGGCTACTCGTGTGTTTTTATCGTGTTATTTCACGAGGACACACTGAATCACTTGATAGTACAGGGTGATCAAAAAGTCAGTATTAATAAACCACGGAATAATGTAGATAGGGAGGTAAAAATTGACACACATGTTTGGAATGACATGGGGTTCTATTAGAACCAAAAAAAAAAAAAAAAAAAAAACGAAGTTCACAAAATGTCCGACTGATGGCGTTGGACAGCAAAACTGCTACCATGACGGGTGAGAGATACGCCGCGATGATACAGAATCGCATCACCCCCAGCCTGGCTGATAAACACCTGCTAGAAAAATGGTTCAAATGGCTCTGAGCACTATGGGACTTAACATCTATGGTCATCAGTCCCCTAGAACTACTTAAACCTAACTAACCTAAGGACATCACACAACACCCAGTCATCACGAGGCAGAGAAATCCCGGACCCCGCCGGGAATCGAACCCGGGAACCCGGGCGCGGGAAGCGAGAACGCTACCGCGCGACCACGAGCTGCGGACACACCTGCTGGAACGTACAATGTTTATGCAGGATGGCGCTCCACCCCATATTGCTAGACGCGTGAAAGATCTCTTGCGCGCGTCATTTGGTGATGATCGTGTGCTCAGCCTCCCAGGTCCCCAGACCTCAGTCCGTGCGATTATTGGCTTTGGGGTAACCTGAAGTCGCAAGTGTATCGTGATCGACCGATATCTCTAGAGATGCTGAAAGACAACATCCGACGCCAATGCCTCACCATAACTCCGGACATGCTGTTCACAACATTATTGCTCGACTACATCTATCGTTAAGGAATGATGGTGGACATATCGAGCATTTCCTGTAAAGAACATCATCTTTGCTTTGTCTTTCTTTGTTATGTTAATTATTGCTATTCTGATCAGATGAAGCGCCACCTGTCGGACATTTTTGAACGTTTGTATTTTTTGTTGTAATAAAACCCCATGTCATTCCAAGCTTGTGTGTCAATTTGTACCTCTCTATCTACATTATTCCGTGATTTATTGCCGGCCGCGGCGGCCGTGCGGTTCTGGCGCTGCAGTCCGGAACCGCGGGACTGCTACGGTCGCAGGTTCGAATCCTGCCTCGGGCATGGGTGTGTGTGATGTCCTTAGGTTAGTTAGGTTTAAGTAGTTCTAAGTTCTAGGGGACTTATGACCTAAGATGTTAAGTCCCATAGTGCTCAGAGCCATTTGAACCATTTGATCCGTGATTTATTCAGTTTTCAAATCTATACTGACTTTTTGATCACCCGGTATATGCACGACTACCTTGAAATCATTCATAATATTCATACCTGTTTACTGTAACGTCAGCGCGTCTTTCCGATAACGGCCACGTGAGATTAAGTTCAATAATATCGTGGTCAGGTAGCAGTAATACAGATGTGACTTGTTGTTGGTGGTGGAGGAGGAGGAGGAGGAGGAGGAGGAGGTGTGTGTGTGTGTGTGTGTGTGTGTGTGTGTGTGTTTGTGTGTGTGTGTGTGTGTGTGTGTGTGTGCGCGCGCGCGCGCGCGCGCGACGCACGTGTGCTTGTGTGTCCAGCAAGAGAACAAAAAAAAAAAGTCAACATTCCCCATAATGGATGCAGAGTCGGTTAAACTTAAACACAAGGTACTCGCATTAATGAACGGCCAGAAGGCAGCGGCGCGGTCGCGTGGCAACGGCCGCTAGGACGCTGCCGCGCGGCGCCAGTTGGGGCAGACGGGCGGCTGGCTGTATTTGCATTTCTGTGGCGGGGCATTGTCAGCCGGTTGCGGCTGTGGCTGCGGAGAGAGCGCGTATAACGGCGCACCGACCTTCCCAGTCTGGACCGGTGGCGGTGGCGGCGGCGGCCAAATACGGCGGTTCGCCAAGGCACGGCACAGCACAGCACCTGCTCGGCGACAGCTGCGGCCGTTGAGGCGGGCGCTACCGTCCTCTACCACGAGTGGACACGGCGGGCCGTGGCTTTTCGGCGTCAACAACAAATGCAGGCGCACTCTCGCCGCATCTACTAAGGGCGATCCATGTAGATCTACACTGTAGTTGCTCCCACTACTTGTGGTGAGCCATTTGACTCATCATTATACGAGGGTGAGTCAAATGAAAGCCTAAAATTTGTAATAACAAATCGAAATTTAGCGCCGTTATCCTGTAAGTTGGTAAGCGTGCAGAATGGCCTGTAGGTGGCAGCATAGTGCAGATGCACACATACCGTCGCAGTTTTAGTATAAAGATGGCCGCCCCACTTGCGACTTGCACCAGGGAAGAACAGCGTTCTGTTATTCGGTTTTTGCGTAGTGAAGGTGTGAAACCTATTGAAATTCATCGACGAATGAAGGTTCAGTACGGCGATGCATGTTTGACACAGGAGCAAGTCTACGAATGGAGTAGGAAGTTCGCAAATGGTGTGACTTCAGTGGAAGATGCTCCTCGTCCAGGTCAGGCACAACGAGTTGTGACTCCACAGAACACTGCAGCAGTTGAAGCCATAGTGAAGGAAATCCGCCGAGTGACACTGAATGACATTGCTGCATGTTTACAGATTAGTCATGGGTCAGCACAGCACATAGCGCATGACGTGCTCCAGTTTCACAAAGTGTCTGCAAGATGGGTGCCACGGTAGCTGACTCCTGAAATGAGAGAACGACGTGTTGATGCTTGTGAAAAACTTCTTCGGCGCTTTGAACGAGAAGGTGATGGCTTCCTTGCAAGAATTGTTACTGGGGACGAAACCTGGGTTCACTTCCAACAACCAGAAACGAAGAGAGCGAGCAAGGAATGGCGCCATTCCTCATCACCAAAACCAAAGACGTTTCGAACACAACCATTAGCAGGGAAGGTTATGCTGATTCTCTTTTGGGACGAAAATGGCTTCATTGTGGAGCATTACATGCCTATAGGGACCACTGTCACCAGTGCATCAAACACAGATCTCCGAAAAAATCATCTGCGGCCTGCAATCAAATCAAATCGCCGTGGATTGCTGTCAGCAGGTGTCCTTCTGCAACATGACAATGCAAAGCCCCACACTGCCCGTACAACAGAGACCTGCATTTTCAGTGTCTTCCTCATCCACCACACTCGGCAGACCGTGCCTCAAGGGATTTCCATATGTTTGGACCACTCAAAGACGCAGTGGGAGGAAAGAAGTTCCGTTCTGATGGAGAGGTACGCCACGCAGTGCGTGAGTGGTTGCGCGGACTACCAAAAGAATTTTTTTCTAAAAGAATTTGTGCACTTTGTAAGCGCTGGAGGACTTGCATTGAGCGTGGGGGAGATTATGTTGTAAAGTGACACAGCTTTGTACCACTTCTACACAATAAATATTTAAGGTTTTCATTTGACTCACCCTCGTACTTTTAAGTATGTAGTACTATGATCTAACCGTTGGTGCCAGGACAATCACTGTTAAGTGTAGTCCCTGTGCAGTACAGCCCATTTTCCCAACTGCTGCTGCAAGGTGACCACGTTTTAAACGGTTTTTAAGCCTGCCATGCGTTGCAAAAATTATGCTGTTCTCCAAAATAATGCATGAGAACACTTATGGCTGCTAAATGACACACAAATCACAATTACTTTGATTTATTCCTATGAAATTATAGACAAGACAAATGTCAGACGCGGCAGGTTTAATACAGGGTGTTTATAAATTATTTATACACAAGTAACCTTAAATTATGAAAAAGGTAAATAATTTACACAAATGTTTTATTTACAAATGTTCATTGTGGCTACCTTTTGTAACACGACGAATGTTCCATCTGTAATCAATTGTCCGCAGCTCGTGGTCGTGCGGTAGCGTTCTCGCTTCCCGCGCCCGGGTTCCCGGGTTCGATTCCCGGCGGGGTCAGGGATTTTCTCTGCCTCGTGATGACTGGGTGTTGTGTGATGTCCTTAGGTTAGTTAGGTTTAAGTAGTTCTAAGTTCTAGGGGACTGATGACCATAGATGTTAAGTCCCATAGTGCTCAGAGACATTTGAACCATTTTTTGCAATCAATTTCCTGCCAAATCCTTTGAGTCCCGTACATGTTCGATAACGTGATGTGGTTTCTGATTACCCCATATCCAAAGATCATGCTGAGTTACTTAACCGCAGGTATGGAAGGTGGCTCAATCTCTGAACACAAGTTTATTGAGAAAATAATCTCCAATCGGCATTCCGTTAAACATTTCTATACAAAATTCAGCTCGTTTTTCTTTGTTACTTTCTCTTAAGGCTTGCAACAGTTCCAATTTGTAGGGTTTGAATGACAGGTATTTCCATAATATCTTCCACACTGTACCACTAGGCATATTCAATTCTAAGCTGGTACATCTCGTTGATTTATCCAATTACTAACAGTTTGTCTTTGAGGTGGTGGCTTGCGATATTTATTCCTGAATTTTCTCTGAACTTCAGTATCACCTTAGTATTCATGAAACCATAAACAACACTGAGAACCTTCGGCAACATTGTGCGACTCCATGGTGACTCTTGGGATAAGTTATTCCCGCATGTCATTTAGTGGGAATGTCGTAAACTAACAGTGGTGGGCAGGAATAAAACATGAAGATATAATGCATTCGGTGTTGATCAAACAGCACTAGGGGACTAGACTTAGAACTAGTTAAACCTAACTACCCGAAGGACATCCATGCCCGAGGCAGGATTCGAACCTGCGACCGTAGCAGCAGCGATGATCCGGACTGAAGCGCCTAGAACCGCTCGGCCACAGCGGCCGGCAATGGAATATGTCACACCTGTGGTTGAAGTTGAACGCAGACTGTTAACTGATTCAAAAAATAGGTGAAGCTTGCAGCGATTGAAATGCTATGAAATGACTTGTTTGCCTAAACATCGTATCTCGGTTGCGGATCGATCTCATCAGCGTTGTAGGTGCACGCTGAAGTGGCTCCAAAATCAGTCATTGGCGGCTCCAACAACCTCGTCGACGGGAAAGTGCAAGTCAGCCTGAAAATTGTCTAAGTCCCTCGAGACAGCGGCTCCGGTGGCGGCACTCTGCAGTGACCAACTCGAAGATGGAGGCTCAGCGGAAGTTGACGATGAAGATGAAGATAAATTTCTGATCGAATGTTTACTACAAGGAAACATCACGTTGCCACGTTTTACATTTCTTACTGAATTTAGATTAACTAGGCTCTCGATCTTGCGAATACTGGCAAGTAAAAACGCTACTTAGAATATGCTAGTTCCCTTGCCTGGGCCCTCAGCTATATGGTTAATCAATAAAGTACGTCCTACCATCTTGCACAGAAGAATGTCACTTAACCCTCCGTCTCTTTTTGTGACCAATGAGGCAGCCTTCGTCAGCATAGCCGAACTTCTCTATCTAGTTCATTTAAGAAGCCAATCCCGACAATTCTTATGTCGTGTAAAGAATTGTTTTTGCGCAATCAAGCGTCTCTCCAGACGCCCAAAGCTTTGGGTCCCCATTACATTTTCAAGTTGTGTGTCTGCAGCGTGTGGTGCCGTACTGAGGAAAAACTCTGCTTTCTGTTTTTCTGCACAGTAATGCTTTCAGTTTGAAACGTTTCTCTCTTTCCAGGTTGTAAAATGTTGGCGGTGGGAGCTCGCGCCACAGGAGGTCCTATCTGCGTGTGTCCACATAGCTTTACGCACCCCAGGGCAGCGTAACATAGAACTGCCTGGCCATGGGCTATTGACTCTTGCGTCTCCTTCGGGAGGCCTTTTACGAAATGGCTCTATGGACGGCAGCCTACTTCTACTGTTCCTGCACCATCCAAAACGCTTTCGACGTTCTCTCACTTCTACAAGCCATACAATCAAGAGTAAAGTTACATTACTCAGTGACCGACAGTCACTAGTACTGCTGTTTATCGTATTCCACGGTGTCAATAAATATTCCGCTCAGATGGGTCTTTCATTATGAATTTGCTTGTATCATGTGACTATTTCTGAAAAAAGTCAGCCGGCCGCTGTGGCCGAGCGGTTCTAGGCGCTTCAGTCCAGAACCGCGCTGCTGCCACGGTCGCAGGTTCGAATCCTGCCTTGGCCATGCATGTGTGTGAAGTCCTTAGGTCAGTTAGGTTTAAGTAGCTCTAAGTCTATGGGACTGCTGACCTCAGACGTTAAGTCCCATAATGCTTAGTCCCATTTGAACCATTTTGAAAAAAAGTCACATAACACTGTCATTACATCAGCGGGTAACATGGAGTGTGTTCATCAACTGCTGGAGGACATGGTTTCTGTGGAAGATTTCGAACATTCATGGGTGATTGATGGAGTGGATGGGGAGTGTTCACTGTCACAAGAAAATGCTATTGCAACACGACAACGCTCGTCCCTACCATGGCTGCAATCGCTGAAATATGGTTCCAGGTACTGCTACAACATCATATTCTCCTGACTTGGCTCTTTAACTTCTGGAGCCCCTCAAAAAAAAAATTGAGTCAGTCACGCCTAAAGCAGTGCAGCTACTCGCAGTTCCTGGAAATCTGTGAAATGCCCCTACAGAAGCTCCTTCATAGATTGAATAGGTGATAATCGGAAGTGGTCAAGTCAGGAGTATTACCTGGAACCCCATTTGAGCGATTGCAGCAGTGGTTTTCCGACTCGGGTTGGACGAGTGTGCTCATGTTGTGTTGCAAGAGCATTTTTTCGTGACAGTGCACACTTTCCAAAACGGTCACCACTCACGTGTGAATATCCTCCTTCCACAGAAACCACGTCGTCCAACGGTGCCGTTGATGATCACAGTCCGTGTTGTCCGCTAATGTAATGACAGCAGTTGGAAAATTGGGCAGTCCTGTGCAGTGATTACACTTCTAGTGATTTTCCTGCCATCTACTTAAATCAAAGTACTACATATTTGCAACTGCAATAGCAAATACAGCACCGATGGGGAAAAAAGCAAAATTTACACCAATATGGAACGCCCCTCGTACATGTAACATAAAGACTGAACCATAAGTCTACCGCCAAAATTATGGAATTTATTCACAGATTTTTCGGAGCAACTGACTTATCATCTCCAATCACCCATTACTGAGTAATTGCATTTCGTGTGCTTTCTTAAGGATCCGCCATGTTTGACGCCACAGCGTGATTCCTTGCATACTAACAGTATAAAAATGTATTTAACACACACACACACACACACACACACACACACACACACACACACACACACACACACAGCAAGCAAGCAAGCACGCGCTCATGCGCGTTTGCCCTCTTATTTAAAAAAGTACTGTTATTCTTAATATTTTCTGCTATTGCTCCTCAGTTGCTACTTAAATACTTTTTATCTTGTAGATAAAAATAGCTTTTAGTCGTCTTTTGTAACAGAACTTTCATTATTATTGGTTCAAATAGAAAATGTTTCTCTTAAATGTTGTAGCCTCCTCCAGTTTTCTACAAAGAAGTAATTGTGGCAAAAGTGAAGCTGTGAGGGTGGGTCGTGAGGCTTGCTTGGAAGCTCAGTCGTTAGAGCAATTGCCCGTGAAAGGCAAAGGTCCCACGTTTGGGTCCTGCTTCGGCATAATTTTACTCTGCCAGGAAGTTTCAAAGAAATAATTGTTTAACTACAAATATTTTAGATTTAAAAGTCGTAATGTTTCATTACAGCACTTTTACTTTACCTTAATATCCACTTCCTTTCAAACGTAAATGATGTAGCAAGAAGGTTATAAGTAGCAAGATGGTGAAATTCAGTGGACAGATACGCTGTGACATGAAGCCAAGTGGAAACTTATCACGGGAGATTGAGTCCGGAGAGCTTACACACGAGGCAGTGGACATGCATAAGATGCTGCACACAAAATAAAGTTGACAGTCTACACCTTTTACTACTAAATGATGTAAACTCTAAGGTAACCTAAAACTGCTGCAATGAAACACTCATTTCTGAAAACAAAATGTTGTGACTTGGCAAGACAGCCAAGCACGTGTTTAAGCTCACGCAGGCTGGCGTGAGGTCTGGAACTGGACAAGGTAATTAATATAGCCAATAAGGTACATAGCTTCTGAAATACTTAACTTTAATCCATAATTGGTGTACATCGCTCTTGTTGATACATTAATAACAATCTCAATATAAACTGGTAATGGCGCCTTGCTAGGTCGTAGCAAATGACGTAGCTGAAGGCTATGCTAACTATCGTCTCGGCAAATGAGAGCGTATTTGTCAGTGTAGCATCGCTAGCAAAGTCGGCTGTACAACTGGGGCGAGTGCTAGGAAGTCTCTCTAGACCTGCCGTGTGGCGGCGCCCGGTCTGCAATCACTGACAGTGGCGACACGCGGGTCCGACGTATACTAACGGACCGCGGCCGATTTAAAGCACCTAGCAAGTGTGATGTCCGGCGGTGACACCACACAAAATATTTACAGTCAAACTAAGAATATTTCTCTTGTGTCTTTGTGGATCATCGTAGAGGTCTAAAATAACCGGAGGAAAATATATATATATATATATATATATATATATATATATATATATATATATATGTGTGTGTGTGTGTGTGTGTGTGTGTGTGTGTGTGTGTGTGTGTGTGTGTGTGTGTGTGTGTGTGTGTATGTATGTGAAAAATATCATTCACCTGCAAAGGGCGAATAACAGTTGCTGCACCCCCCAAGATAAATAGGAAGGAAGATTAATGTTTAAGCTCCATCTTCTGATTTACTCAAATTAATATCCCTCATCCTGTACCCCTAGAATGAACATGACAGCCGCGTATCCCGCTTTTTTCGCTCAGATCAAGTAAGATGCATGGACAAGGAATGCTGGTAGTTCCTCTGAACAGAAAATGATAAACGGCTTACCAATGCACGTGGGCCACTGCGACGTAACCTGGAAACTCGTTGCAAATGGTAGCTGCCGCTGCTAACACTTACCTGAAAACGAGGAATGAAGTTTCAGTAAAATGACGGAAAATTTTATTTATTGATTGATTTATTACTCATTTACTTTCAGTTTTATCAAATTTATAAGAATAGAACATATATGCACATAAAATTCTATATACAGCACCTAAGGTTTTCGCACAAAAAATAAAAAATACATTTCAGCATTATACGATTTTACGAAATAAAAGTAAGATATGTAATAAATTAGAGAGCCTTAGAGGCAAGGGAGAAATAGAGAGAACAATACTGATATATAAGAAATAAACGTGTCTGCTGCGGTAAGTGAGACGTTATCTTGAAACACGTATGTAACGTAGCAGCGATGGTGAGGCATGATAAAATCTTTGACCAGAGAGCCTTTTATCGTGGTTAGTCTGCGCTTGACCGCGCGAGTGTTGGGAGTAGTCCGCTAGTAGTCGTCATGCAGAGCAGTCGGTCAGTAGTAGCAGCCCAGTGCAGTTGTGTGATGTAGTCTGTCGGCAGTAGTGGTCTACTCCTGTCACGGTCACGAGCGGGACGCAGTCGGCGAGCGTCGACATGGCATTCTGGTCAAGATGCTGAATGAGGTATATTGTTAATGTAGGTAACCATCAGATAACGTAAAGTTTATTTATTGTAATTAATTTTGAACAAGTGCCCCAATAATAATTTTGATTTCAAAGCAATTTTTAACAAAAAAATCATTTAATTGAACCAACGATTTCCTTCCATTTCCCTTAAAGAAAAGTTTCAGTTAAATTTCAAAAAAAAATATTATTTGCAATGCAGTTCCTCCAAGCCGTGGGCAACAATAAGAGCAGAAATTTGACATGCAGTTATACTGAGGTAAGAATTTAATTATGATTTTTGCACAGGGCCAAAGACCGATATTTCGGTCTAATTGAATTTTCATTGTCACTGAAGTTTCATTAGCACTGAATTGTTTTTCATTTTCGTGACAGCTTATACTTTGAGTCAGATTGCGATTCTCATTTTTATTGTCATTATATTTAATTGCTAGGGAGGTTAGCATTCTTAAATAATATTGTCATTTTTAAATTTTTTGTAGGGAGGTTACGCTAGGCTCTCATTTCTATTAAATATTGTCTTTTAAATTTTTGTGGGGAGGTTACAATCTGGCCTAGGTTTTTAGATCTGCGATACTTGCTGCTGCCTTGTGTGAAGTAAGACTGTGCTTGGGAGTGTTTATCTGGTGGCGCGCGTGGACAGCAAGGCGGCAAGCGACCGGTGGAGCGAGCAGGCGGCACGGAAGCGAGCCAAGAGTTGGCCCGGTTTGTCTCTCGCCGCCTACGTACGGCATTGACTGTGCGCTGACTCGCCTGAACGGGCTTGGGCCATTGGAATCTGTTACAGAACGTCACTGCTCCTGCTATGTCGGACACACTGAGGGCATTGGGCATAGGAGTGTGTAAGCGGGCAGCTGTGCTAGTGAGCATTCTCTCCCGAACACATTAGTCAGGGGTATTTGCATCTGTATGCGCTGATGTGTGCTGCTGTTCAAATACCGAGATACATGTTATGGGAGAATGCAGCAGCTCAGGGCCACATGGGCTGCACAAGGGATGCTACAGTCGTCTCGGTCATTCTAGTTCATATAAATTCAGATTCTGCTGAAGTTGCTTTCACCGATTTAATTTTTATGGTGTTTCTTAAACACATTTATTATTTTTATTAAATTGTAATTAATTGAGTCTTGGGTAAATAACTCATTGTTATTTCAATGGATTTGTTTACAGTATCTTTTAAGCATTTCATTTTTAAACTCAGCATAATATGGCAGTCGATTGTGTAAACTTCTTTATTTTATTACGGTACCAAATTCATTTAAATTTTATTGGATTTGAGTTCTATCAAGAACTAGCTGAGCGCCCATTGTTGACCAGGTATGTATTTAATCTGAATCTATTGGACCATCTATTCATTTCCCTCTCTCTGCCCATCACCCCTTCCCCCTCTCTCTGTCCATCTCCACCTGCCCCTCTCGCTATCCAACTGCTCCCCACCCCTGTCCATCTACTCAGCCACACACTCTGTGTGTCCACCTTCTGCGTCCCCTGTCCATCGATCTCTGCCCCTCCATGTCCATCTCCCCCTCTTAACTTTCCCTGCCCATTTCCCCCCCTCACCCTGTCTCTCCCCTTTCCCCTTCCTCTCTGTACGTTATCACCCCTGTACATACATACACTTTTATAATATGTGTGGTTTCATTGCAGTACAAAATTACGAATTCAGTATTTGGTCAGATTGCTTGTTCAAATTGTATTTAGTATGTAAGTGGTCAATAAAGGTACAAATGCTACACTTTTAACCCGAACTCAAATCAATCGATTCCACCCTTTAATCCTAAAGGCCCTACTGGAAATACGTGTCCATATACACCTAAAGCCACCTGAGGTTGTGTGGCGGAGGGTACTTTTGCGCCACAATCTGTTCCCTCCTCCACTTTTCCATTCGTGAAAGATGCTCGGAAAGAATGATAGTTGGTAAAACCTCCGTACGAACTCTAATTTATCAGACTTCCTCGTATTGGACATTTTGCGACATGAGGGAACTGTTGTTACCAGAGTCTTCTTGGAATGCACGATTTCGAAATTTCGACGGTAAATATCTCTTTGATGCTCGCCGCTTGTCTTACAGCGTCAGCCACTGGAGTTCGTTAAGCGTCTCCGTAATGCTCTCGCGCATACTTAAAGATCCCGTGACGAAACGCACTGCTCAGTGTTTCTGTATCTTTTCTGTTAAATACAACCCCGTGAGGATCCCAGACCGATGAGTACTGTGGAACATCACGTACGCCTTTCCGCCGTAAATTATGGTTGTAAGTTATGTTTTAAATACAACGATTAATCTCGATCTGAGGTTAGGCAAAGTCATGGATAAGGATCAAATGTATATTCCTGCCAATCATCTTATTTGCAATATGCAAGAAAGGTCGAAGGAGTGTTTATGCTGATGAATGCTCTCAGATCTTTGCAATGAATCTGACTGGCATGTGCTTTTCTTGCAGTCATTCCCTTTTAGGTCGCTTCGTACGATTACACCTAGTTATTGTACGGTTGTTACTGTTTCCACTGACTTTTCACCAATAGCATTATCAAGCAGTAATGGATCTCTTCGCCCATTTACGTATAATACGTTATATTTATTTATATTGAGAGCCAACTGCCAGTCGCTGTACAATTCATCGATTCTTTGCAGGTCAATCCGTATATATTTCGCTTGTCACGTGGCGTTGCAATCTTCTCGTAATTAACATCAGCGTCTGCGACCAGCGTCAGGGAGCAGCAGATATATTCAGATTTAGTATCCAAAAAGAATTCTGCATGCTGCTACGCTAGTTTACTGATAGTAATTTATAATTCTACGGAACACTATAATACGCTTTCAGATTGAAAGATAGAATCTAAACTGTTGTTGTTGTTCTCATTTGTTTTGGATTGGTAGCGCCTGGCGAGGTACAACACAAGTCGGCAATATGGGAAATATATTCGCAATTGCGAATGTTAATCAACATCGGCTCTCGACTCTCAGTAAATATGTCCTCCCTGGTTGAGAATATACATAACACACATGGACGACGGCATATGGAAGTTTGGGTCTGGCCGTCGTTCGTGCACGGATAGCCGAAGCGCTTACGGCGACCGCTGACGTAATGCGGGAAATCCAGGATCGACTCCCGGTCTGACAGTCTGACTGTCGTCATTTCAATATACGTCTGATGATGGTTCATATTCGCTTTTGCCAATAAACTTCCTGTAGTTCTTGACGGCTGTAATCGCTGCAGTGCCTCTTCCTTCGGACATGTATGCATGCAAGTTCTGGAAGGACGTCGTGTTTTGGTGTCTGCCGTTTGGTTGTAATGCTGTGTGGTTTCTTCCAGTATGTCTCTCCTCCAGACACACTTCCAGCTCGTAGTTTGATACCTGCCTACAGTATATCCTGTTTGTGGCACAGATACACATTCCTTATTAGAATCAACACTCTTTAATTACCAAATCTGCTCCTGCGCTGGAAAGATGTGGACCAGTGTACCGATTTCCCTGCATTCACAGTTGTCTGTGCTGCGATGGCGGCGAATTTTTAGTAAGGCTGACATGGCTCAGCCAACGGCCTTGCCGCAGTGGTAACACCGGTTCCCGTCATATCACCGAAGTTAAGCGCCGTCGTGCTGGGCTAGTACTTGGATGGGTAACCATTCGGTCTACCGAGCGCTGTTGGCAAGCGGGGTGCACTCAGCCCTTGTGAGGCAAACAGGAGCTCCTTGATTGAGAAGTAGCGGCTCCGTTCTCGGAAACTGACGTACGGCCGGGAGAGCGGTGTGCTGACCACATGCCCCTCCATATCCGCATCCAGTGACGCCTATGGGGTGAGGATGACACGACGACCGGTCGGTACCACTGGGCCCTGATGGCCTGTTCGGAAGGAGAGTGACATGGCCCATGTCTTATCAAGTAATCAATTTCGCCCTTGGTCGCCGGAATATGTAAACAGTCGTTGAGATATTGATCCGGAATTAAACAGGAGGCCTGAAATTTGCAAGCGATGGACATTCCAGAGCTGTCAGCAAGATTGTGCTCCGAGACGCTGATGTTCAAAAGTTGATGATAAATGTGAAAGGAATAATTTATACAGAATTTCCACAGCAAAGAATTTTGCTATACGTATTGCACAAGAGCGCTCACTGCTTCGAAGGCGCGCGTGACTGAGAATTGTCGAAAAATATGGCATTAGATCCTTCTTCTCCTATCGATATTTACAACGCAATGACAGCAGAAAGGCGCCATCGCGTATTGTTAGTTCCACGCCGTTATCTGTATGAAATAAAAAACACTATTATAAATGTGTTTATTTGAAAATACACGTTATTACTAATTGCAAAATTACCTAATAATTGATCCAATCGCCGTCATTATCAATTATAGTTTGGCACCTTTTTGGCATGCTTTTCACGAGATTTTTTGTATATTCTCTCGGTGACGATCTCCATATCATCCTGATTTTTTATGACAGCTTCTTCAAAGCATACACTGGCATTCCTTTAAGCTTGTCTAAACACACGACCAAAAAATTTCGATCGGATTTGTATCCGTGGACATTGCGGGCCAATCCATCGTGGACATGCCATTGTCGTGTGTACAGGGTTTACAGAGACGGCTGCGATCTTCCGGATCATTATCCTCTTGAAGCATCCAGTTTGCCTCGTTCGAACCAAAGGACCTCAGAAGGCATTTTCGATAAATATTGCATATCTTTTCAGCGTTTAAATTGACTGTAAATAAGTGCAAATAACCAAAACTGCAACCTACAAAACGAAATATTGAACTCCCAAACTGTGTATCTATACACTGTGCGAAAGCTCATCGAGTGCAGATTCGAGACCACTGCCAGAGATTTCGCTGCGGCCGTTACATTTAACATTATGACGTACACTTTCTTTTGGAACTGACTCTCCGTGAGGTTGTTTTGGGTAGAGACAGCAGTATGGAAAAAGCTTCCAGTTCTGCATATGGATGGTACAGGAAGAAACATACACTGTATGGCTACTCGAAGGCATTGGGGCCGGACACTACGACGTGATCTCACTCGACGGCCTTATATTGCAATTTTTTAAGTTCTGTTGAAGGAAGGAAGTAGGAGTATACGAAATACAACACAAATTCACTTTCTTTTCGTATCGCGAGACAAAAACGTTACAAAAGAGAGACGTAGACAATGCTCCGAGAGAGACGGGTTAACGGCAAGGATTGTGTACGTTTACCCGTGTGCAACAAAGTGACTGCTTGTTCCGATAGTCATAGCTCTTTAAGAGACGAATAAAAGTTTTCTGACAATACTAATTCGACAGAAATGCTGTTAACAAGGTCAAGATAAATATTCTTGGTATTTTAAGACGTAAATCACTACTGGAAGCTTAATGTTTTGAAACCTGCAATGACTAAAGGGCAAAACACTGCTATGATTAAGCACGTCTTACGACAGTTCAGTCTCGGCGGCAAGTATTTCAAGTTCCTTTAACGATTAACCTCGTCTTTCACTTTTAATGAAAAGTTATTTGTTTCGTACGCCGCTAATTTATTCCTCATTGTGTGAGCTACCCGCGAATGCACATGAACAGCAAAAGCCAATATATATTTTAGAAGTGTGTGCCTACAAATTCACTTGTTGAACACGGTAGGACAAAAACATTAATAAATCTTGGCGGCTTGTCTTCCTCGTAAGGAAAGCGGAAGGTCGCTTCGACGTGGATTACTACGATTGTTATCTCGGACTATTGTGTTGCAAAACTTCTCTTCGTGCCAGCTAAAGGGAGCAGCGAATGGGATAAAAACGTGGTTAGGCACTTCTTGGTATTTAGCACCGTCGACGTGTCGAATTCGCGGAAGTCTACTGAGACAAGGCGTTCCGTTAATGTTGCTGCGCCTCGGCTGTCGCAGCCGTGTCATTGTGGCATTGTCCGACTTGGGTGAAGTACTTCGAGTTCTTTAGCATGCATTCCTATTTGTAATTTTTGTGGACCATTACAAGAATGGTAGTTTGTAATTTCAGTCCCATTTAAGGAAATACATCTTCCACTGTTACATCTGACCTCGATTCGATCCAGTATCTCCTCATTAGATACATGTTAGTTACGTCTTATAGCTCCGCATTTCAAAAACTCTTTATCTTGTCTTAACTGTTTATCGTCCACGTTTCACTTCCGTACAAAGCTAAACTCCTGACAAGTATTTTCAGTAAAGTCCTCCTAACATTTAAGTCTATATTGTCTTCTGTTTTCCAGAAACGATTTTTTTTGCTGCTGCCAGTGTGGATTTTCTACTGCCCGTAGTGTCTCATTTCCTCATCTAATTCCCCCAGTATCTCCTGCTTTAATTGGACTATATTCCAGTATCTTCGATTTATTTCTGTTTATGGTCACGTTAAACTATTTTCAAGACACTACCAATTCCTGTCGAATGTTCATCCAATCCTCAGCCGTCTCTGTCAGGATTATAATGTCACTGGCAAACCTAAAAATTCTTATTTCTTATCCACGAACTGTAATTGGTTTCCCAAATTCGTCTTTAGTTTCCTTAATTGCTTGTTCAATGTATAGATTCAGTAATATGAAGGTTCGGTTACAATCAAACCTGACTCTCCTTTCCATTAATGCTTTTCTTTCATGACAGCCAACTCTTACAACTGCGCTCCGGTTTAAGTACCACTTGAAGGAAACTCTTCGCTCCCCTTATTTTATCGCCGATATCTTCCGAATCTCAAGGAGTGAATTCCAATCAACGATGTCGATATCTACAAAATATACTATTACGACCGACTTCCGGAAAAAAAGGTACTAGAGTACATCTATACAGGGTGTTATAAAAAGGTACGGCCAAACTTTCAGGAAACATTCCTCACACACAAAGAAAGAAAATATGTTATGTGGACATGTGTCCGGAAACGCTTACTTTACATGTTAGAGCTAATTTTATTACTTCTCTTCAAATCACATTAATCATGGAATGGAAACACACAGCGACAGAACGTACCAGCGTGACTTCAAACACTTTGTTACAGGAAATGTTCAAAATGTCCTCCGATAGCGAGGATACATGCATTCACCCTCCGTCCGATGAAATCCCTGATGCGCTGATGCAGCCCTGGAGAATGGCGTATTGTATCACAGCCGTCCACAATACGAGCACGAAGAGTCTCTACATTTGGTACCGGGGTTGCGTAGACAAGAGCTATCAAATGCCTCCATAAACGAAAGTCAAGAGGGTTGAGGTCAGGAGAGCGTGGAGGCCATGGAATTGGCCCGCCTCTACCAATCCAGCGGTCACCGAATCTGTTGTTGAGAAGCGTACGAACACTTCGACTGAAATGTGCAGGAGCTCCATCGTGCATGAACCACATGTTGTGTCGTACTTGTAAAGGCACATGTTCTAGCAGCACAGGTAGAGTATCCCGTATGAAATCACGATAACGTGCTCCATTGAGCGTAGGTGGACGAAACTAAAATGAGCTCTAACATGGAAATTACGCGTTTCCGGACACATGTCCACATAACATCTTTTCTTTATTTGTGTGTGAGGAATGTTTCCTGAAAGTTTGGCCGTACCTTTTTGTAACACCCTGTATACAAACTCTGCAAGCCACCACTCGGTGCTTGGCGGAGTGTACCTTTCTTTCTAGCCGGCCGCGGTGGTCGAGCGCTTCCAGGCGCTTCGGTCTGGAACCGCGCGACTGCTACGGTCGCAGGTTCGAATCCTGCCTCGGGCATGGATGTGTGTGGTGTCCTTAGGTTAGTTAGGTTTAAATAGTTCTAAGTTCTAAGCGACTGATGACCTCAGAAGTTAAGTCGCATAGTGCTCAGAGCCATTTGAACTCTCTTTAGATACCGTCTTCAGAAGAAAACAGTAAACAAAAAGTTCTATGTTAATTCAGTTTAAGACAATTACAATATATTTTTAAGTAACTATTTTCTGAATGCATAAACGCCTGAAGAAAAATGCTCGAAACACGTCGCAATATGTTAAGTTACAAATAAAACAAATAAAAGTGACAGGTAGCGTAAAATACACGTAAATAATTATTCCACACAGCCACTGTCTCCAGTACGGCCACAATTAATTAAGGTTCATATAATTTGCGGTCGTGAGCTCGACTCCCAGTCAACCACAAGCAGTGGAGGGTGGAGCTTTGACAATGCCAGCCACTCGTGATGGCGTAACGCCAGAAAAATTTTCGAACAAACGTCGACCAAAGAAACCGACACATATGCCAACAGGCAATTTTTCAATATGGAATCTGCCTGCTGACGTGTTGGAGGAAAGGTGCCTTGCTGAACACGGCTACGAGGCTCTGGTGGGCAAAGCGAGCACGTGTCTGCTTGTAGAGGCGGGACACGCGTGGCGAGCTGTTACGAATTCCGGACAGGAGCAGAGCAGGAGCAGCGGGGGAAAAAGAGTCAAGGGCGAGGCCAGCGCGGCGCACAGCGTCGCCTTTTAAGCCTAGCCACGGCCGGCGGCTGGTCGCTGCCGCACCACGCTTCCAAACATCACCTCTCACTCTCTACAACTGCTTCCTCAACGATGGAGCACACCAGCGGAAGTCATTCTCATCCAACAGGTATATTACTTTGCACGTTGTAACGCAGCCTGCTCAACAGACATGTCACACACACTCGCAACAACGAGGGGCGATGATGATGATGAAGATGATGAAGACGACGAAGACGACGACGATAAGATTTTGAGGGCGCACTACAGCAAAGTCTTCAGCACCCTTAACAAAGCGTAATGAAACAAGTGTGGAGGATTATCATAAAATGACTAAAACGAAAACTGCGAATAAAAACGGAAAGAAAATCCTGAAAAAATGGAACACACACACACACACGCACACACACACAGCAACGAAAACGACATCGGCAAACCTAACAAAATGGAAAAAGCAGTGGGAAGTATTAAAAGAGGACAGCTGACACCTGAGGCTGGCTGGTCGCTGGGAGAAAAGGGTGTGAACCCGCCAGTGTGTAACACATTAAAGTGTCTAGCCTAAAAGATTATGCGGAAGACCAGATATACCACAAAATTTTAAAAGCTTCATCACACTCGTCTCGTTATCAAATAAAATAGAGGGCGGATCCTCAACTAAATTTTGCTTCTGACCGCCTGCCACGAAATAAGATGCACTCAGTTAAAATGTAGCGTACACTAATTTTCGCGCCACAGGGATCACAGAGAGGGGTGTCCTCTCGCCAGAGTAAAATCCCATATGTCAGGGGACAGTGTCCAGTGCGGAGGCAGGTCGGGGCCGCTAAATCGCACTTCAGCGACTGGCATGAAGGTTTGGTTGGCCGGATAGTCGGCTTCACTAAACGTAGCTTATTGTCCCTCATCACCAGCCACTGCTCCTTCCGTAAGTGCACGGATCTGTGACCCACCAGCGAAATAACAGCCTGCATCGAAATGGCGCATTCTGTAACGGCGTGTTCCCTGCAGGCCTTCTTCACGGCTTTGATGACCTGTTTATTTCCTCAAATTCCCACGTGTCATGGTACCCAGCGGAATGACACCTCCTTCCGCCGCCGCTGTAGGAAGTACGGCTGGTCCTGTACGAGCGGCACACATTTCCCTGCAGGGTACATATGCCGCAACGATCGTAGCGCACTGCGCTGAAGACATCTCATCTGCCCCAATGCCTTCAGGATCGCATGGAGCTCTGCAGAAAATATATTGTGGGCATGTGAAAGGCGAATATTGAAGACACGCTCAGGGAAGACGAAGGGACAGCCAAGAAAATTCGTCAGATCTAAAATAATCCTGGGCCTCCGTAGGGTTGGTTGGTTGGGTTGTTTTGGGGGAAGAGACCAAACAGCAAGGTCATCAGTCTCATCGGATTAGGGAAGGACGGGGAAAGAAGTCGGCCGCGACCTTACAAAGGAACCATCCCGGCATTTACCTGGAGCGATTTTAGGGAAATCACGGAAAACCTAAATCAGGATGGCCGGACGCGGGATTGAACCGTCGTCCTTCCGAATGCGAGTCCAGTGTGGTAACCACTGCGCCACCTCGCTCGGTCCTCCGCTCTAATCTTGGTCTAAAACGTTAAAACCAACCACAACACACACAGGTAGACCGTTGCGCAAATGCCATAAGGACTCGTCGGTCGCAGTCGAGTACGAGAAAGCATCCCACTGGAGGCCGAGCAACGCCATGGGGTGCAGGCGCATATGACGTTTTATATGCCTGGAGCACAAAGAGCAGCTCCACCCTGATGTGAAACGGAACGAGGGAGAGGTACGACTCTTCATTGTTCGTATGTATCATCCCGTATAAACGAGTGCTTTCTTTTAACAAAAAGCTTAAATCACGTTAAAAAAGCAATCACTTAGCGATAATTTCGGTATCGATGCTTTCGTTCCGGTTTTATTAAGGTGTCTGTACAGCTTTACTATTGGTGGCACCAGAAAATCTCGTACCATATTTGGTACTGGAAGTCCGTAATGGTCGAATACACCTGACGCGCTTTTCACACGGACCTACAACTGTCTGCGCTTGCATTTCTCTAAGCTCAGCATCGTGGCCGTTACAGTTTGAACACTGATAAAACCGACGGACTAAAGGGACATTGTTGACTGCTAATGGAGGAAAAAAGATCGTATGAACTTGTGTCCGAAAATAGATCGTTGCCACGGTAGATGGCGCTCACGAATGACAATTCCTCTGACCATGTTCTTTGTGTTTTGCAGGCTGTGTGATTGACGCACCGTACTGTAAGCAGAAAAATGATCTGGTATTCATGTCGGGAACAAGCCGAAATGGTGTATGTGTACAGCCAAGCAGATGGAAACGGTCGAGATGTAACACTGCTACACCTAACAACATACACCAACCACATCACATAACATTTCAAGCTATTTTCGGCCGCACGGGATTAGCCGAGCGGTCTAGGCGCTGCAGTCATGGACTGTGCGGCTGGTCCCGGCGGAGGTTCGAGTCCTCCCTCCGGCATAGGTGTGTGTGTTTGTCCTTAGGATAATTTAGGTTAAGTAGTGTGTAAGCTTAGGGACTGATGACCTTAGCAGTTAAGTCCAATAGGATTTCACACACATTTGAACATTTTTGTTATTTTCGGGCGTTTGTGTGATCATGGGTCCTTTCAGATAGACGAATGTGCAGTTAGGCGGCGGACTGTGCTTGCACCATAACTTGGATGACTGGGTTCTACAGGATATTGAGACGAACCCGAGTACAAGCTCCAGGTAAGTGGCCCACCAACGTGGTATGGTTCAAATGGCTGTGAGCCTTATGGGACTTAACTTCTGAGGTCATCAGTCCCCTAGAACTTAGAACTACTTAAACCTAACTAACCTAAGGACATCACACACATCCATGCCCGAAGCAGGATTCGAACCTGCGACCGTAACGGTCGCTCGGTTACAGACTGTAGCGCCTAGAACCGCTCGGCCACTCCCAACGTCATATAAGCCAAAGTGCTATCATGTGTAACCTGCATGACAACCGCTACAGTATCACCTGCTGTCCCATCGAGGCCACATTGAACATCTGTTGTGACGTGAATGCGATGCAGTACTGTACTTTGCTCCGGGACGATTTGTTGTCGTCGCACACACACCGTCCACTTCCGGACAAATGTTCATTGCGACCTTCTCTCCCCCATTTCCAGTCAGAAATCCGTCCCTGCAGTTTATCGGCTTTATTAACGTTCCCCCTGTATGTTGGAGCATGCAGCATGTTTCTTGTCTCATTTTGACATGCCGCCTCTTGACATTTTATATGGCACTCCGAGATGCACGACCTCTTTCTTGCAACGACTCCGTTGGAGTTGACTAATCGTGCAAATCTTCTTACAATGTAAACAAAGTGACATTTAGAATTTCGCCTAAGTTTGTTTTCTACAAGACGGTCTTCGCTTCCGATCTGTAAGGAGTGAAAATACTGTTACTTCGTGGCGTGACGAGAAATGCTCTTATCGTTTTCCGCTGAATCGGCGGAACGCCTCGAAGCACTGCGGTGCTTCCTTGTACTCCGTGATGAATCGGCGTAGAACCGCTTCCTACTGATTTGCAGAGAACCTCGTTTCCTCACGGAAAGTGGTTCCCGGAAGATCACGTTGGCACACCCGCCATTGTGCATCAAACCCTTTGTGAAAATTCCTTCATTATCACGTAGAAAAGCAGTCAGGAAGTTTGAATAACGTAGAAATAACTGCGATGGATATCCATTTAACGACCAGAAGACAGGATGTGAGTGAACAAAAATACCCTTTAAGTCGAAAATGACTCTCCCTCTCTCTCTTTTCAACAACTACACTCCGTTTAACATTTTTGGATGTATGATTGCTGTTAGTGAAAGCAGTTGATGGATCAAGCAAGATAAAACACTGAGACAAAATTCCACGTATTGCGAGTACATGGTGGCGCCGAGCTCAAGTAAAACACCAGGAAGACTGCTTGTAACCCGATTTCTTCTTTACATCCCTAGCATATTTTCTTTATTATCCCAGCATATCCTTGCGATGCCCTGAGAAGTTTGAGCAACCAGAATCCGAATGACGCAGCTCGGTTATTTCTGCTGATGTGTCTTGCTGTTTCGTTTACTTTTACGAGTTCAGGGTAAGTTAAATTTTAGTTTTACAATATTCGTTGCATAGCTCACACCAATAGTCAAGAGAGGAAATGTATTCCGCTGAATTACAGCTGAATCCTACCTTCCAAACTTCACAGATGCTCTTCCGCGAACCTTGCAGAACTAGCACTCCTGGAACAAAGTATAGTGCGGAGACATGGCTTAGCCACAACCTGGGGAATGTTTCGGGAATGAGTTTGGAAGGTAGGAGACGAGGTACTGGCAGAACTGAAGTTGTGATGACGGGTCGTGAGTCGTGCGTGGGTAGCTCAGATGGTAGATCACTTGCCCGCGAAACGAGAAGGTCCCGAGTTCGAGTCTCGCTCCGGCACACAGTTTTAATCTGCCAGGAAGTTTCATATTAGAGCACACTTCACTGCAGAGTGAAAATCTCATTCTGGTACTATACGTTTGATGTTGGCAACAAACGCAATGAACTACTGAACTACGCTCTTTACATAAATATTCATAGTCTATAGCGCCACTACATCCTCTGTGGATTTATCCCCCACCCCCACCCCCTCACACACACACACACACACACACACACACACACACACACACACTCATCTCTTTGACATAAATGTTTCAAAACGCTGCGCAAAAAACGGGACCTTTCCAGGTTGTATTGGCGACAGGTACAGTCAAGTGTTTTGGATAATTCTTTGTAGGGTCCATTTGTATACCCAACAGAGGGATCGTCTTGTATGTATGTTGTATGTTAACCGGGGGCCTGGAAACGACGGAGAGGCTCCGTCCCCGCCGCACCGCAGTGGTTCACAACCCCACGACGACTACCGCAGTCAATTTCATCCCTCCGCCGCCCCACACCGAACCCAGGGTTATTGTGCGGTTCGGCCCCCAGTGGACCCCCCAGGGAACGTCTCACACCAGACGAGTGTAACCCCTATGTTTGCGTGGTAGACTAATGGTGGTGTTCGCGTACGTGGAGAACTTGTTTGCGCAGCAATCGCCGACATAGTGTAACTGAGGCGGAATAAGGGGAACCAGCCCGCATTCGCCGAGGCAGATGGAAAACCGTCCACAGACTGGCCGGTTCACCGGACCTCGACACAAGTCCGCCGGGCGGATTCGTGACGGGGACCAGGCGCTGCTTCCCGCCCGGAAAGCCGTGCGTTAGAACCGCACGGCCAACCGGAGGGATCGTCTTACCGTAAGTATCCAATAGTACAGGGTCAAAGTTTGAATATACACACTTGCTCCAGTTTAGGCAAATGGCGGAAAGCTGTGTGTTCTGATCACATTAGACGTGATCTGCAGTGCCCCCTTAAAGCGCTTGTGGAGCCACCAACAAGTTCAGGAACGGTTCTCAAGAAAACCCGAAAACAGCGTTTTTCGCAATTTTTCGCCTTGAGTAGCACATATTTAAATAAAAAAACTGCAGAAAACTTAAATTTTAACGGTATATTCTCTAGATATTTATCTAGAACTGCCATCTTAACGTTTTCAACAGTCCGAGGAACACCCCACCAACATGGTTTTTGGGTGCCAAAACCGAGCCGCGGATTGCAGTACTCATATGCACAGATGAAATTGTTACGATATATTCCCAAGATCGCGATCTCTAACAACCTTGACAATTTTCTTGGTATCCTTCAAAGTCACCCTATTTGTACAAGTAAAATACACTCCTGGAAATGGAAAAAAGAACACATTGACACCGGTGTGTCGGACCCACCATACTTGCTCCGGACACTGCGAGAGGGCTGTACAAGCAATGATCACACGCACGGCACAGCGGACACACCAGGAACCGCGGTGTTGGCCGTCGAATGGCGCTAGCTGCGCAGCATTTGTGCACCGCCGCCGTCAGTGTCAGCCAGTTTGCCGTGGCATACGGAGCTCCATCGCAGTCTTTAACACTGGTAGCATGCCGCGACAGCGTGGACGTGAACCGTATGTGCAGTTGACGGACTTTGAGCGAGGGCGTATAGTGGGCATGCGGGAGGCCGGGTGGACGTACCGCCGAATTGCTCAACACGTGGGGCGTGAGGTCTCCACAGTACATCGATGTTGTCGCCAGTGGTCGGCGGAAGGTGCACGTGCCCGTCGACCTGGGACCGGACCTCAGCGACGCACGGATGCACGCCAAGACCGTAGGATGCTACGCAGTGCCGTAGGGGACCGCACCGCCACTTCCCAGCAAATTAGGGACACTGTTGCTCCTGGGGTATCGGCGAGGGCCATTCGCAACCGTCTCCATGAAGCTTGGCTACGGTCCCGCACACCGTTAGGCCGTCTTCCGCTCACGCCCCAACATCGTGCAGCCCACCTCCAGTGGTGTCGCGACAGGCGTGAATGGAGGGACGAATGGAGACGTGTCGTCTTCAGCGATGAGAGTCGCTTCTGCCTTGGTGCCAATGATGGTCGTATGCGTGTTTGGCGCCGTGCAGGTGAGCGCCACAATCAGGACTGCATACGACCGAGGCACACAGGGCCAACACCCGGCATCATGGTGTGGGGAGCGATCTCCTACACTGGCCGTACACCACTGGTGATCGTCGAGGGGACACTGAATAGTGCACGGTACATCCAAACCGTCATCGAACCCATCGTTCTACCATTCCTAGACCGGCAAGGGAACTTGCTGTTCCAACAGGACAATGCACGTCCGCATGTATCCCATGCCACCCAACGTGCTCTAGAAGGTGTAAGTCAACTACCCTGGCCAGCAAGATCTCCGGATCTGTCCCCCATTGAGCATGTTTGGGACTGGATGAAGCGTCGTCTCACGCGGTCTGCACGTCCAGCACGAACGCTGGTCCAACTGAGGCGCCAGGTGGAAATGGCATGGCAAGCCGTTCCACAGGACTACATCCAGCATCTCTATGATCGTCTCCATGGGAGAATAGCAGCCTGCATTGCTGCGAAAGGTGGATATACACTGTACTAGTGCCGACATTGTGCATGCTCTGTTGCCTGTGTCTATGTGCCTGTGGTTCTGTCAGTGTGATCATGTGATGTATCTGACCCCAGGAATGTGTCAATAAAGTTTCCCCTTCCTGGGACAATGAATTCACGGTGTTCTTATTTCAATTTCCAGGAGTGTACGTACGTTCTGGTGTGAGGCGAAAACGTAGTTTATAATGAGTCGTAGCACGGAGAAATATGCTGCACAGTGTCTCCGTTATCATCAGAGGTGTTCTGGGAACCCCATGTTCTAGTACTTATGCACATGAAAAATTTTTGTGCAGGGAAAACCCGCTCTGTGATGTAAAATTAGTTTTGAGTTATTTCAATTTCACATAAGCAAACTATCAAAATTTTACTGTCCCACAGAATTCTTTTCGTATGAATGACGTGCCCTGGTGTAGCAGGGAAAAGAAGGGAACCAGCGGAAAAACGCTCCTACTGGAGCACAAAAAAGGCTATTATGCTCCTGTTTTAACGACTGAATGAAAAGTGGGATAAAAACTGCCTCAGTCTACCTTCCTCAGCATCTCTAAAAAATTTCTCATAAATTTTGGCTTGCGAACATTTTCTGGCATTTTTATGCTGAGTGAGGATGAGACAGTGGCAATGGGAAAGAGATGTGAAAAGTAGTAAATACTGGCAGGTAGTAGACAGTGATTGTGGTATAGAAAGAGCGAAGGAGACAATGACAGTATGAGAGAAAGAGACGGACACAGTTACGGTGGTTCACAGTTGACAGTGACAGAACAGTGCTGGAGAAACAGTGAAGGAGAACGTAGTAGGACAGAACGAAGGAGATTGTAGCCTTGAGAAATGAAACAGTGCTAGTTGGAGAGACAGAAAGTATAATGTCACTGAGTTGGGTTGAATGACTCAGTGGGAATGGGCAAGTGGGAGTAAATGGGTATGGTTGACTTACAGTGGTTGAAAAGTTTTTGGAAAAATTTTTAAACAGGAGCCTAATCGCTTTTTTTGTGCTCCGATAGGAATACGGTGCTAGATACTAGTAAAAGGTTGTATATTTACAGCAATCTGATGCGAAATAAACACTAGCTGTGGCTATCTCCTGTACAATACACGCGAGCTGACGGAAGGTGCCCTTGCGCTGAGTGACCAGCAGGCGGCGAGGAGCGGAAGACGCACGTCGTGAGGAGGGACAGCAGTTTATTTCGCTTGACAGCCAGAGTGAGGAGAGTTCGTCTGCGGCTGGCTGCATGCAGTGTGCACGGTGAAGGGGGGGGGGGGGGGGGGGGCTTGAGAGGGAGGGAAGAGCAACAAACAGCGGGCCGATGCGGAACGCTGCCCGCAGCCGCCGCCGTGCCGGCGAAAAGGTCACGTGCGCATGCGCCGAGCGCGGAAAGTAACAGGAGACACCGCCTAGGGGCAACGCTCGGTTCTCCAGGCCAGCCGGCAAGCCTCCCTAGTCACAGGCTGTGGGCTACACGACGCCATCGGCCGCACACGTCCAAAACAAGCCCATTCTATAGATAGAGGGGATCGATATAATGTAAGGACGTGAATCCAACAGGGCAAACAGATGCTGTCGTTGTGGTCTTCAGTCCAAAAGCCGGTTTGATGCAGCTCTCCATGATACTCTGTCCTGTACAAGACTCTCCATCTCCAAACAACTACTTCAACCTAAACACTTCTGAATCCGCTTGCTGTGTCAATCTGTTGGGCTGTCTCTACAATCCCCCACCCCGAATCCCTCGAACACTAAACTGGTGATTCCTTGATGTCACATAATGCGTCCTATCAACCGCTCTCTTCTTTTAGTCTAGTTGTGCAACAAATTTCATTTCTCCGCAGTCCTATTCAGTACCTCCTCTACCGGCCCAATCTTCAGAATTCTTCTGTAGCACCACATTTCAAAAGCCTCCATTTCCTTCTTCTCCAAACTATTTATTGTCCATTCTATTCAGGGCTGCACTCTAAACAATTATCCTCAGAATAAACTTCCTAATAATTAAGTCTGTATTGTTGGATGTGAGGTCCGCCAGTTATGCAAAACACCGTTTTTTCTCAGTACCCAAACATGTTTCGGCACCACTGTGCCATCATCGGTGGGTTTTCGTTTTTATTTATTCTGCAATGTGAACATTTTTGTTAAATGATTATAACATTATGTGCATCTTTAGTTCAAACAACAGATCGTTTCTTTCCGTAAATACCTTTACATTTGGTGTGCATGAATTTTCTGGATCACATGTATGTTAGTTACTACAGGCAGCTTGTCATCTGCAACCAAACGGTGTTGATAAGAAAGTTTTTGCTGGGAGTTAACCTATCTTCTAGAATGTAATTTAGTTTGTCGCGATGTTTTCGCGCCTATATTCGTTTTTACTTGCGTTTTCGTGTGGCAAGCACTTCCATTCTCCGCATCATGCTGAGGCGTTGTGATGCACACGTGACTATAACAAGTATTTTCCACAAATAACGTAGTAAAAAAACTTTTCGCTTCTATAGCCAAACGGTCGGTCAGTTCATTACCTGGGATATCCACATGACTTGGGAACCAGAGGAAAACAACTGAGCAAGCAGTAAGACCAAGGTCAGAGAGAAAGTAATGATAAGCGAGATATCACTGGCTGACAAGACTAACATGGATCAGTACCCTGGAGACAGGTCACTGAGTCACAACAAATTACAACGCGATCTAGGGAGGTCTATTTACTAAAACTTAGGTCTCTCTTGATGGCACCGAGCGAGGTGGCGCAGTGGCTAGCACACTGGACGCGCATTCGCGAGGACGACGGTTCAATCCCGCGTCCAGCCATCGTGATTTAGGTTTTCCGTGATTTTCCTAAATCGCTCCAGGCAAATGGGGATGATTCCTTTGAAAGGGCACGGCCGACTTCCTTCCCTAATCCGATGAGACCGATGACCTCGCTGTTTGGTCTCCTCCCTCAAACAACCGAACCGAGTCTCTTGATGGCTGTCAACTCCACGCCGCACGTCGTCCCACCGGTAGTTGTCGAGACATCGTTTCTGACAACCGGCGACGCACGTCGTCCGGGAAGAAAAACTCTGTACACTCCCAGCAACAAATGTTGTTCCTGGCCAGCACGAGAGTGACAGCATTTCCCGTCCTCTCCTTCTTCTAGAGCCACCATTATAAATGATAACACACTGATGTTCAACAACGGAGAGGAACAGACACCGAAAGGTAATGGTGATGACCAAAGCTTTAGGTCCCTGATATAAAAGCAGCACTACGTCATCAGGCCACAAGTGGCCCATCAGGACCATCCGACCGCCGTGTCACCCTTAGCTGAGGATGCGGATAGGAGGGGCGTGCGGTCAGCACACCGCTCTCCCGGTCGTTACGATGGTTTTGATGGTTTTCTTTGACCGGAGCTGCTATTATTCGGTCGAGTAGCTCCTCAGTTGACATCACGAGACTGAGTGCACCCCGAAAAATGGCAACAGCACATGGCGGTCCGGATGGTGACCCATCCAAGTGGCGGCCACGCCCGACAGCGCTTAACCTCGGTGGTCTGACGGGAACCAGTCTATCCACTGCGGCAAGGCCGTTGCCCAGTCCCAATTCGTGGTCTGGGTACAAACGAAAGAGGCGGGGAAAGAGGGAGGAGGTTGCTGGAACACAAGGGGAGACTCCTAAGAGATGGCGGGTGTCGGAGTCTGTGGTCCATGTAAACAAGACGAACTGGTTGATTAGAATGGTGTTTTCATAAATGAGCAAGACTAAGTTCCGTCGGAGCTGGAGAGGGAACGATAATTGACTTTGGGAAAAGAAGGAAAAATAACAGTGCCAAAGAGTTTCAGATGCGTATGTTGCAAGCGTTACTCTGAGATGAGGAGACTTGCACTTACACACTGCCGAAAAAAGATAGTAAATCCGGAAAGACTACGTCGCCTGAGGGATAATAGACGAACTGAAAATGGTTCCAACTTCGTCCGCCAATAGTGAGTGCAGTGGCGTAGCTACCAGACTACCACATGTGTCTATTCTTTTAATAGGAAATGCTCACAGCCAGAATGCTCAGTGAGAGGCAAACGTGAGAAGCAAGCAGGAAACCATGCCACGGAGACGCACTCGTGCTTCCTACATACAGCAAAGTGAGCAAGTTTGAAAGGGGTCTGAGCCGGCCGGTGTGGCCGAGAGGTTCTAGGCGCTTCAGTCTGGAACCGCGCGACCTCTACGGTCGCAGATTCGAATCCTGCCTCGGGCATGGATGTGTGTGATGTCCTTTGGTTAGTTAGGTTTAAGTAGTTCTAATTTCTAGGGGACTGATGACCTCAGATGTCAAGTCCCATAGTGCTCAGAGCCATTTGAAAGGGGTCAAATTGTGGCTTTTCGGAGAAATGCCGTACGAATTGGACGTGCTGCGTCACTTGAGCACCGATTCCGATATCTATGGTCACGTGATTATTTTCACACCCGCAGAAGAGGTTCTAGACGTCCACGTAGAACAGACGTCCTCCACTATTGTCGTATTGTAAAGGGCAGCAGTGGCAGATCGTACAGCCAGGACAGCACACGTAAGAGTGCTTGTGAGCCTGTATGTGTCAACATAAACCTCTACGGTTATTAAAAGTGGGTATACCGGCACCCACACACGCCACTGCATCGACGTACACGGCTCGTCTGAATCCGTCAGAGGACCAGTTGGAAGATGGAATGGCGAGCCGTAGTCTTCAGCGATGAACCCAGATTCTGTCTGCGCGCAAGTGATGGTTGTTTGTACGTACGACGTAGACCTGGCGAGCGTTGCCTTGTAGACTGTATTCGTCCACGAGAAACTGGCCCCAACTAAGGCCTTATGAGCTGCAGCGCCATAAGCCAAAACTCTGTAACACCTTTGGTGTTTCTGGAGGAGGCGATGACCAGCGCTCGGTACGTGTATAATGTGTTAGATCCGTTCTTTCGAGAGGAAAGTGATGTGTAGTTCCAACAGGATAATGCTCGCCCATACACTACCCGTGAAACTCAAATGTGTTCTTCAAGAAGTACAGCAACTTCCCTGGCCAGCACTATCTTCACACTTATCTCCAGTCGTACACATGTGGGATAGGACGAGACGAGAAGCGACTCGTCAACAAGAACTCTTACGGGACTATGCTAACAGGTCGAGCGGAAGTATAATAGCGTATCACAGCGCAGCATTAGCCAACTGTAGGATCGACTGGACGCCAGAGTCAGTGCCTGCACTGCCGCCAATGTACCGTTCAGCATGAGTCGATACCTGGTACCTCGAAACCGCTTGAAATATTGATCTGTAAATGTAATCATCTGTCGGCCGCGGTGGCCGAGCGGTTCTAGGCGCTTCAGTCCGGAACTGCGCGACTACTACGGTCGCAGCCGGCCGAAGTGGCCGTGCGGTTAAAGGCGCTGCAGTCTGGAACCGCAAGACCGCTACGGTCGCAGGTTCGAATCCTGCCCCGGGCATGGATGTTTGTGATGTCCTTAGGTTAGTTAGGTTTAACTAGTTCTAAGTTCTAGGGGACTAATGACCTCAGCAGTTGAGTCCCATAGTGCTCAGAGCCATTTTACTACGGTCGCAGGTTCGAATCCTGCCTCGGGCGTTGATGTGTGTGATGTCTTAGGTTAGTTAGGTTTTAATTACACTACTGGCCATTAAAATTGCTTCACCAAGAAGAAATGCAGATTATAAGTTGGTATTGATTGGACAAATATATTATACTAGAACTGAAATGTGATTACATTTTCACGCAATTTGGGTGCATAGATCCTGAGAAATCAGTACCCAGAACAACCACCTCTGGCCATAATAACGGCATTGATACGCCTGGGCATTGAGTCAAACAGAGCTTGGATGGCGTGTACATATACAGCCGCCCACGCAGCTTCAACACGATACCACAGTTCATCAAGAGTAGTGATTGGTGTATTGTGAGGAGCCAGTTGCTCGGCTACCATTGACCAGAAATTTTCAATTGGTGAGAGATCTACAGAATGTGCTGGCCAGGGCAGCAGTCGAACATTTTCTGTATCCAGAGAGGCCCCTACAAGTCCTGCAACATGCGGTCGTGCATTATCTTGCTGAAATGTAGGGTTTCGCAGGGATCGAATGGAGGGTAGAGCCACTGGTCGTAGCCCATCTGAAATGTATCGTCCACTGTTGAAAGTGCCGTCAATGCCAACAAGAGGTGACCGAGACGTGTAACCAATGGCATCCCATACCATCACGCCGGGTGATACGCCAGTATGGCGATGACGAATACACGTTTCCAATGTGCGTTCACCGCGATGTCGCCAAACACGGATGCGACCATCATGATGCTGTAAACAGAACCTGGATTCATCCGAAAAAATGACGTTTTGCCATTCGTGCACCCAGGTTCGTCGTTGAGAACACCATCATCGCAGGCGCTCCTGTCTGTGATGCAGCGTCAAGGATAACCGCAGCCATAGTCTTCGAGCTGACAGTCCATGCTGCTGCAAACGTCGTCGAACTGTTCGTGCAGATGGTTGTTGTCTTGCAAACGTCCCCATCTGTTGATTCAACGATCGAGACGTCGCTGCACGATCCGTTACAGCCATGGGGATAAGATGCCTGTCATCTCGACTGCTAGTGATACTAGGCCGTTGGGATCCAGCACGGCGTTCCGTAATACCCCCCTGAACCCACAGATTCCATATTCTGCTAATAGTCATTGGATCCCGACCAACGCGAGCAGCAATGTCGCGGTACGATAACCCGCAATCGCGATAGGCTACAATCCGACGTTTATGAAAGTCGGAAACGTGATGGTACGCATTTCTCTTCGTTACATGAGGCATCACAACAACGTTTCACCAGGCAACGTCGGTCAACTGCTGTTTGTGTATGAGAAATCGGTTGGAAACTTTCCTCATGTCAGCACGTTGTAGGTGTCGACACCGGCGCCAACGTTGTGTGAATGCTCTGAAAAGCTAATCATTTGCATATTACAGCATCTTCTTCGTGTCGGTTAAAATTCGCGTCTGTAGCATGTCATCTTCGTGGTGTAGCAATTTTAATGGCCAGTAGTGTAGTTCTGAGTCTAAGGGACTGATGACCTCGGATGTTGAGTCCCATAGTGCTCAGAGCCATTTTTCTAATCATTTCATGTACTCCATATGTACTGTTGCGACAATAAATCTTTAAAAGAGTGTACTAATTTTTTTCCGGCAGCGTAGAGGAAGGGCGAAGGAGAGATCGTCATGCGTCAGCCGAACTTTGTACCGCTTGTAGCTTGTAGATGCTGGCGACAGTGTGCCACCGTCGGCGCCGGTGAGAAGCTAGCCGCGCAGCTGGGGCGTCGGCTGGCGACCTCTCCAATTGCGGCGGTTATCGTCTTAACGAGGGGCGGCCGCGGGTGCTCTTGCCGGGAAATGACGACACGAATTAAGACTCATCACCCGGCCAGAGCGCCAGCGCCCCGCCAGCCGCCGGCTCCCCTCACGTCGCTGCCCGGCCTCCAATCTGCCACGCACCGCTCCGCCGGCGACTTCTCGCCAATCCGGCGACGAGGCGAGCCTCTCATCGTCGTAAAACTGACAGCTCCGCGGGAAGGCCGAGGCACTTGCAACGGGAGACGCAAAAGCTTCACTGCAATACGATGTCGCAGGTACGTCACGGTAGCGCCTGTCTGAAATGTCTGTACCGGCGATAAGGACTGGAACTAACTGCGTACCAGCTTCAGAAACGCCCTGTCATCCAAAGGTACCGCACACAGACTTAGTTCGACGTAAAAAGACGATGCGAATGAGGTAGGACGAGGAATGGATAAACATAAACTTACATTCCCTGTGACTGATCGATCTCCTTCTTCGTATCTGTGAAGCACCGCTCCGCCGGCGACTTCTCGCCAATCCGGCGACGAGGCGAGCCTCTCATCGTCGTAAAACTGACAGCTCCGCGGGAAGGCCGAGGCACTTGCAACGGGAGACGCAAAAGCTTCACTGCAATACGATGTCGCAGGTACGTCACGGTAGCGCCTGTCTGAAATGTCTGTACCGGCGATAAGGACTGGAACTAACTGCGTACCAGCTTCAGAAACGCCCTGTCATCCAAAGGTACCGCACACAGACTTAGTTCGACGTAAAAAGACGATGCGAATGAGGTAGGACGAGGAATGGATAAACATAAACTTACATTCCCTGTGACTGATCGATCTCCTTCTTCGTATCTGTGAAGAAGATGTGAAACATATAATACAGAAACAATAAACTGGTAGCCAAGATCGCAGGAATTCTTCGTATTCCATCATTACCGGTTTCGGCGAAACTAAAGTCGCCATCATCGGATCTTAGGACACATACAGGGCCGGCCGTGGTGGCCAAGCGGTTAAAGGCGCTACAGTCTGGAACCGCGCGGCCGCTACGGTCGCAGGTTCGAATCCTGCCTCGGGCATGGATGTGTGTGACGTCCTTAGGTTAGTTAGGTTTAAGTAGTTCTGAGTTCTAGGGGACTGATGACCTTACAAGTTAAGTCCCATAGTGCTCAGAGCCATTTGAACCATTTTTGACACATACAGGTTACACCATCAAGACAAACAATTGTGATATTAATAGTTGCCTTTAACACGCAGCCTTACAAAATAGTCGTAAGTAGCACATAGGCGTGCAAGAGAGACACTTAACATTTTTAATGACATCTCTCTTGGACGCCTATGTGCTACTTATGACAATTTTGTAAAAAAAAAAAAAAGGCACCACATGTTATAAGGAAAGCGCGTAAACCGTCTGAAGATGAATCATAACGATTCGAAACCGGTAACGGTACCCTTTGAAGAAAGGAACTGAAAGTAAATTTGTGGCTGGTTGCTGTCCCAAACACCAATTTTGTAAGGTCTGCGTGTTACAGGCAACTATTCATATCACCATTGTTTGCCTTGAAGTTGTAACCTGTATGTGTCCTAATATCCGATGATGGTGACTTTAGTTTCGCCGAAACCGGTAACCATGGAATAAAATGAATTCCTGCGATCTTGGCTACCCGTTTATTGTTTTACAAGCATCTAGATCGCTCCCACATGAGCACAATGTGCTCCCTACACAATACACATATAATACACTCAATGGGAAAAAAGAAGACGCAGCACGATGAAATAATCTGAATGGGCCGGGAATCGGTAGACGTGATGTACATGTACACACAAACAAATGATAACAATTTCAGAAAAATTGGATGATTCATTCAAGAGAAAGAGTGTAACAACTCGAGCAAGTTAATAACGCGTTGGCCCACCTCTGGTCCTTATGCAAGCAGTTATTCGGATTGGAATTGATTTGTAGAGTAGTTGGAAGTCCTCCTGAGGGATACAGTAACAAATTCTCTCCAACTGGTGCGTTAGACCGTCAAAATCTGGAGATAGTTGGACGGCCCTGTCCATAATGCTCCAAACATTTTCAGTTGGGGGGAGAGCCGGCGACCTTGCTGGCCATGATATGGTTTCGCAAGCACGAAGACATGCGGTAGAAACTCTTGCAGTGTGGAGGTGGGCATTATCCCGCTGATATGTAAGCCCACGATGGCTTGCCATGAGCGGCAACAAACCGAGACGTGGAATATTGTCGACGTACCGCTGTCCTGTAAGTGTCGCGTATTACAAATGTAGTGTACACAGTTCCGCGTAGTCAGCGCGTACACAACTTTCCCACTAGAGCGCGCCCCGCTAAGCACAACAGCGCAGGCGCAGCGCTCGTCCGTCTCCGCACTACGAGATGGCGCTGCCATAGAGACGGATCAAATTTTGCTTCCGCCGATCCGCGTGTTAATGTGTAACGCAGCCAATGAGTACGGACCTCTGATTAGTCAGCCTGCATTTGTCTGCACCAGTCTGTACGAGTTCTACATTTGTCTGTACCAGTCTATAGTCAAGTTTCAGTCTGCGCCTAATAAGATTACCATATTCCTGTACATAGCCATGAAGATAAATATATAGACACTTTTGTCCAGTATCAGAGACATATGTGAGAATAAGATTAACACACCAGTACCAAAGGAACTTCAGATTGTCAATTTTGGTTACCATCAATCTGCTACTCTAAGTGTGCAAGTGGAATTTCTATTGTCTGACCTAATGGCAGAAGATAAACACGCCACAATAAGACCACGAGACATATTGCTGAAAATCGCCTACTTTGTTAGAGCGACAAGTCAAATAATCTGATGGTGTGTGTACTGAAGGTCTTACAGTACGCACACCACAACATACAAAGCGGCTCTGCTACGAAATAACACCTGTTTGTCTGACAGTATGGCAGGCGACAGTTAGTTTGCTATTCCACCGCTGTCCGGGGATCTCCACAAATGTCTTCGGCCTGGAATCACACTGAGTAGAGTAGTTTTTTCTCCAGTGACGAGTCCCGTTTCCAACTAAGCCCCGGTCACCAGCGAAGACGTGTCTGGCGACGCCCCAGCAGCCATTGGATACCAACCTGGCCCGTGTCCGCCTTACAGCCGGACAAGCAGTAGTGATAGTCTGGGGTGCCATTTCTTTTCATGGCCTGCCCCTCTGGTTGTCCATCCGCAGTGCTCTTCCAGTACTTACACTGATCAGCCGGAACATCATGACCATCGACCTACAATCGATATAAACCCGTCCACGCGATAGCACTGTCACCTGGGCGAGAAACCGCAGCTAGTCAGACACATATGCGGTGTACTAGTATCAGTGAGCGTGTTGTCCGTGTGTACGAGGGGCGTTTGTGATGTCCGTGCAAAGTCCGAGAGATGGCACCACCGGCGCGTATCAAGGTCATGTTTAGTTAGTAGTATCTTTGGAGAAACACACTAAGTTTCAGCCACATGGGCGTATTTCTTTGTGTTTGGCATTCGTGTGAATCAAGTAAGTCGAGTGATTATCAAAAAATAGACGTAGAAGAATTTCGTGTGGTGATTAAACTTTACTGTATGAAAGGCAAAACGCCTCAGGAGACTGAAGAGAAGCTTTATAAACATTACTGTGACACTGCACCTTCGATTAGAACAGTTTATAAGTGGTTTCAAAATTTTCGGAGTGGCCATATGGGCACAAGTGATGCTGAACGTTCTGGACGTCCTGTGGAGGTTACGACTCCGGAAATCATAGATAAAAACCATGATAAGGTGATGGATGACAGAAGGGTTAAGGTGCGTGAGATCGGTAGTGCTGTGGGAATCTCGAATTAACGGGTACATAATATTTTGCATAAACCTTTGGACGCGAGAAAGCTATCCGCAAGATGGGTTCCGCGATTGCTCACGCTTGACCAAAAACGGAATCGTGAGAAGTGTTGCAAGGATGGTTTGCAGCTATTTAGGAAGAATCCGCAGGACTTTAAGCGTCGTTTCGTCACTGTGGATGAAACATGGATACATTAGTATACTCCTGAGACCAAACAACAATCTAAACAATGGGTTACCAAGGGAGAATCTGCACCAAAAAGGCGAAGACCATTTCTTGGGCTGGAAAGGTTATGGCGACTCTCATTTCGGATTCGCAAGGGACAATCCTCATCGACTATCTGGAAAACGGTAAAACTATTACAGGTGAATATTATTCGTCATTGTTGGACCGTTTGAAAACCGAGCTACAAGACAAACGGCGGTGATTGGACCGCAAAAAGGTATTTTTCCATCACAACAATGCAAAAACACACACTTCACCAGTTGTGGTCGCAAAATTAATGGAAATAGGATTCCAACTCGTTTCACATCCCCCCTATTCTCCAGACTTGGCTTCCTCGGACTACTAATTGTTCCCCAATTTGAAGAAATGACTGGCGGGGATTTTATTCATACGAGGAGAATGGGGAAGGCGTGCGATCTATGTGTGTTTGACCGACAGCAGATTGTGATGGCCCGGAGGCTTGGCACGAGCATTTCGGAAACTGCAAGACTTGGGTGTTCGAAGAGTGCTGCGGTGTCTTCACAAAGGGCGAAACCAAAGTGAAACTACGTCCAGATGTCGTAGGGTTGGAATTGTAATTAGAAATCTCGGACGTCGTAGACTGGGTAGAGTGGTAAAACAGGACAGGCGGCGAACTGTGGCGGAACTAACTTCAGACTTGAATGCTGGTCAGAGTACAAGTGTGTGTGAACACACAGTACACCGAACACACCTAACTATGGGCTTCTGCAGCCGACGACCCATGCATGTGCCAATGTTAACACCACGACATCGAGAGCTACGACTGAAATGGGGACGTGCCCAGTGGCAGAGCGTTGGTGTGATGAATCCCGATACCTTCTTAATCATGTCGATGAGTGGAGATGAATCCATCATCTTTCAGGGGAACAGCTCCTTGATACCTTTACGGCGGGATGGAGACAAGCTGGCGGCGGCTCTATTATGCTCTGTAGAACAGAGCTCCAGTGGAGCTCTTGCAAGGCACCATAACAGCCAAGGAGTATCGTACACTGGTTGCAGACCACGACACCCGTTCATGACGATCATGTTTCCTGACGGAAGTAGCATTTCTCAACAAGATAATGTACTATGTCACAAAGCAGGTAGTGTCAGGTTCGAGGAACGTAATGGCGAGTTCCTATTGGTGTGCTAGCCCCCGAACTCGCCAGACCTTAATGCGATCAAACACATAAGGGATGTGATTGAACGTGGCGTCAGGGTTCATCGCTGGAGAGCTGGAACTTGTGTGTGCAGATGCGGTGCCAACTCCCTCCAGCGACCTACGTAGGCCTCACTGCTTCCACGCCACGACTCATCGCCGCTGTTTTCAGTGCCAGAGGTGGACACACCGGCTATTAGGTAGGTGTGTCATAGTGTTCTGGCCTATCAGTGTACTAATATGTATAAATTATGGTTGGGTGTATGGTCACGAAAAAATTTTCAAATGTGTGTGAAATCTTATGGGACTTAACTGCTAAGGTCATCAGCCCCTAAGCTTACACACTTCTTAACCTAAATTATCGTAAGGACAAACACACACACCCATGCCCGAGGGAGCATTCAAACCTCCGCCAAGACTGCAGCGCCTCAGACCGCTCGGCTAATCCCGCGCGGCTATGGTCATGAAACCAGCAGCCAATAAATATGAAATCCGTATATTTGTAGCGAAGTATTATAGCGAATTATTTTCCCATCGCGAACAGTAGCAACAGTATGTACATGAGAAGCTTAGCTGAAGCTCGGATGCACCCACTGTAGAAGCTGTTTCAAAAAGGTTCATTCGATTTCACAAGACTTTTATCTTCTACACGAGGGGGGATGAAAATTCGTAGTCAATTTCAACTTACGCATCGAACTTAAAAATTTACCAAGGTCCCTGTCTAAGCTGCTTGTTTATGCGGTTGCCGATGTGGGTCTCCTAGGTAGAATTAGTCCATTCGCTCCTTCTTCACCTTCAAGAGGGAGGTAACACAGCTAGGGCTGAATATAAAGACGGTGACGACCTAGGCCGGAGACTTTTCGGCGTCCACCCCTTTCCGTCTTCCTCCCTCCCACAAAGGAGATTCTCTGAATTACAGAATGACCTTATGAAAATTGATGACATATTGAAACCAACAAAAAATTAATATCCCGAAATCGTGAACATAACCACCAGACACGAATTAGGCCCTAGGCCTTTTCCAACTGGCCGACTGTTGCGTATAAGGCAGTGCGAGGAGCGATCTATAATCGTAGAACACGTGAATGGCATGTCGCCAATCCATCCAGCCAATATTCTTAGTAGATGAATCCTCATTATGCCACTGCTTGTTTATTCGAGCTGCTCCACATTTGGCTTCACAAGTGCTGAGTGGTCTATGCACTAGGCCTCCCGACATCAGAAAAAACCAGATGACCTACCGGGAAACAAACCCGCTTACTTCCGCGCCGAAGGCAGCGTCACTATCCATTCCGCTACGGAGGCGGTCCTTAAACTCGTAAAAGGAACTTTTTAAGAAACCTGTATCCAGAAGTGAATGATAAATGGCTAATGATGATGACTCATATATTAGTACAATGTTATGCAAATCTTTCTACACCTACAATTTATGGGCCATTCAGCGTGAAAACTCTCCTGGCAATGGCGGACGTCAAGATTTTCGGATCGTAGTCAAACTTCCCTCCGGCGGTGGAAATGCAACACGGAGAGTGGCTATTTCTTCGACAGAAGAGAGGCAAAGCAGTAAAGGTACCTTAAATTAATACACTGTCTGACAAAAAAAGCGAAGTACTTAGAAGAGATGGTGGGATGTCAAAATTACTTCGTACACATCGGTGTGGCGACAGGCGTACTCGTTGTCAAGGTTAAGGACGAACACGTGTGACCACCACAAGGGAGGATCGCCTTAGTGTGCACCAAGAACACTGTAATATTTTCACATCTGCTTCTGGCATCTGGACACAAGCAATGGACTCGCTGCAACGTTGTACATCATCCCGCACCACTGCTCGGAGACTAGCATCAACCAGATTAGGGAATTACTGTTCGACGCGTAGTTTGCCTGAGCACTACTACACTAAAGGCTGCATTTGGAGTGGGGCTGTAACAGGGAAGCATAAACTGCTTATGAACGGCGTCGCATTTTCAGTGATGGATCGCGATCCTGCAATATCTGGATGGCCACCGTCGGCTAGTAAGGCGGCGTATCGGGCAAGTGCACTGTCTCGGAATTGCCGCCTAAGAGTGTCCACGTACACTATGTTATCAAAAATATCCGGACACCTGGATGAAAATGACTTATAAGTCTGTGGCGCCCTCCATCGGTAAGGACGAAATTCAATATGGTGTTGGCCCACCCTTAGCCTTGATGACAGCCTCCAATCTCGCAGGCATACGTTCAAGTGCTGGAAGGTTTCTTGAGGAATGGCAGTCCATTCTTCACGGAGTGATGCACTGAGGAGAGGTATCGATGTCGGTCGGGGAGGCCTGGCACGAAGTCGGCGTTCCAAAACATCCCAAAGGTGTTCTATAGGATTCAGGTCAGAACTCTGCGCAGGCCAGTACATTACAGGGATGTTATTGTCGTATAACCATTCCGCCATAGGCCGTGCATTATGAACAGGTGCTCGATCGTGATGAAAGATGCAATCGCCATCCCCGAATTGCTCTTCAACAGTGGGAAGCAAGAACGTGCTTAAAACATCAGTGTAGACCTGTGCTGTTACAGTGCCACGCAAAACAAGGGGTGCAAGCCCCCTCCATGAAAAACACGACCACACCATAACACCACTGCCTCCACATTGTATACCGTGATTCGTCACTCCACGCAAAGTTATTCCAGTGTTCAATCGTCCGATATTTACTCTCCTTACACCAAGCGAGGCGTCGTTTGGTATTTACCGGCGTGATGTGTACCTTATGAGCAGCTGCACGACCATAAAATCCAAGTTTTCTCTCCTCGCGCCTAACTGTCATAGTACTTGCAGTGGATCCTGGTGCAGTTTGGAATTCCTGTTTGATGGTCTGCCTCTATTACACATTACGACCCTCTTCAACTGTCGGCTGTCGCTGTCAGTCAACAGACGGGGTCGGCCTGTAAAGTTTTGTGCTGTACGTGTCCCTTCATCTACATCTACATTTATATGGATACTCTGCAAATTACATTTAAGTGCCTGGCAGAGGGCTCATCGAACCACCTTCACAATTCTCTATTATTCCAATCTCGTATAGTGCGCGGAAAGAACGAACACCTATATCTTTCCGTACAAGCTCTGATTTCCCTTATTTTATCCTTGTGATCGTTCCTCCCTATGTAAGTCGTTCTCAACAAAATATTTTCGCATTCGGAGGAGAAAGTTGGTGATTGGAATTTCATAAGAAGATTCCGTCGCAACGAAAAACGCCTTTCTTTTAATGAAGTCCATCCTAAATCCTGTATCACTTCTGTGACACACTCATATTTCGCGATAAAGCAAAACGTGCTGCCTTTCTTTGAACTTTTCCAATGCACTCAGTCAGTCCTATCTGGTAGGGGTCCCACACCGCGCAACAGTATTCTCAAATAGGACGGACAAGCCTAGTGTAGGCAGTCTCCTTAGTAGGTTTGTTACAATTTCTAAGTGTCCTGCCAATGAAACGCGGTCTTTGGTGAGCCTTCCCCACAACATTTTCTGTGTGTTCCTTCCAATTTAAATTGTTCGTAATTGTAATTCCTAGGTATTTAGTTGAATTTACGGCTTTTAAATTAGACTGATTTATCGTGTAACCACTCATGTGGATGACCTCACACTTTTCGTTATTTAAGGTCAACTGCTACTTTTCGCACCATTTCGATATTTCTTCTAAATCGTTTTGCAGTTTGTTTTGAACTTCTGATGACTTTATTAGTCGATAAACGACAGCGTCATCTGCAAATAACCGAAGACGGCTGCTCAGATTGTCTCCCAAATCGTTTATATAGGTAAGGAACAGCAAAGTGCCTATAACACTACATTGGGGAACGCCAAAAGTCACTTCTGTTTTACTCGATGACATTCCGTCAATTACAACGAACTGTGACCTCTCTGACAGGAAATCACGGATACAGTCACATAACTGAGACGATATTCCACAAGCACGCAATTTCACTACGAGCTGCTTATGTGGTACAGTGTCAAAAGCCTTCCGGAAATCCAGAAATACGGAATCGATCTGAAATCCCTTGTCAATAGCACTCAGCACTTCATGTGAATAAAGAGCTAGTTGTGTTTCACAAGAACAATGTTTTCTGAACCCATGTTGACTGTGTGTCAATAGACCGTTTTCTTCACGTTTCCACTTCACTATCAAAACGGAAATAGTGGACCTAGGGATGTTTAGGAATGTGGAAATCTCGCGTACAGACGTATGACACAAGTGACAACCAATCACCCGGTCACGTTCAAAGTCCGTGAGTTCCGCGAAGCGCCCCATTCTGCTGTCTCACGATGCCTAATGACTACTGATGTCGTTGATATGGAGTACCTGGCAGTAGGTGGCAACACAATTCACCTAATATGAAAGTGTTTGTTTTTAGGGGTGTCCGGATACTTTTGAACACACAGTGTATTTAGCCCTGATAAAACGTTCACGCGTCACCCCAACACAGTACAAATCGAGAAAAAAATTGACTACATATGCAATAAATCGCTAATAATTCCTGGAAGCGCACAATAGATCTCAGTCTAACCTCTCAGAAGATAACGTTCTTGAAATCACTGTATGAGCAATTCAGAAAAGCATCAGCACTTGGATACCTGATCGAATTGGTAAGTAAGCTTTCCAACACTATACAATTATAACGATCCCACGGATCTTTTTGAGTGAAGCTCATAATTAATTATAGAAATCATCAACACACCACAAACTTGAATACCGTACAAATTACTATTAGTGAAAATTATACGGGACAGTCTTACACCACGTAACTCGTTACTCAGATAATAACAACGTTGTACTTGGCATTATATAATTTAGTTAATTAACCCTACTTCTTAATTACAGCACTACATATTTCAAAATGTATAAAAGGTTCTGCAGTTAATGACTTTTATAAAGCAGTTGTCGTCTCAGCCCAAGGCTGTATTTGTTACTGCCGGCCGCGGTGGCCGTGCTGTTGTAGGCGCTGCAGTCCGGAACCGTGGGACTGCTACGGTCGCAGGTTCGAATCCTGCCTCGGGCATGGATGTGTGTGATGTCCTTAGGTTAGTTAGGTTTAAGTAGTTCTAAGTTCTAGGGGGCTGATGACCTAAGATGTTAAGTCCCATAGTGCTCAGAGCCATTTGAACAATTTTTTTTGTATTTGTTACTACGGAAACAAACAACAGTTGTTTATCCTCCGATTAGCGGTACCTCTGTTAATGGAGTTTAAATATAGTCTTTTGTATTGAATCAGAATTAATTCGTAAGTAAATCTTTGCGTATTGGTTTATAATTGGCAGCATTTTTTAATTGTAACTCCAGTGTTACCTTTCAATAGTAAATAGTAAACTGTGCGTCGTTAAACTTTGATATCATATTTCTCTGCTTCCTTTTTAAAGACTCGTGATTCATTTCTTTATATTATATCGGTGACTTGAGCGTGCTTGCTCCACTTGTTATACGTCAGATCACTAAACTTTCACTGTTTATTATTTTCTTTCTTTTCAAAGTTCAAATCTGGGTTTCACTTTATTTAAAATAGTGTGCAAAACGATAATACGGGGACTTGGTTTCAATGAATCAGATCTTTACATCGGCAAACGTTGATATGAGCGAGTGACCACAAATCTAATCCCCACATTAGACCAGTTATAAATAATAAAAAAAAAAACACACACACACAACATAAAAGCTATGCGCCACGTCGTCACACGTATTTGTGGATGAAATGATGCATGTGACTTTAATAAATGATTATGTGAGTAAGCAAAAGCACGTTTCATACACTGTAGATGACTCAATGAAGACAAATGAAATCTTTTTTAAAAATTCTTACAGCCTGTAAGTGGAATCGTGAGGGAGTCAAATAGGCGTATACTTTGAAGCTGTGTGTGTTCTCTCACTAAAATCTAGCTAAAGACTAAAAATAGAGAAAAAGTCGCATACTGAAGAGACAGTGAGAAGTATGACGGAATATATTTCTCCGGAATGATGATGCGTCAGCATGCACCGCAACGGGACACCACCCGAGCTTAGTAATTGTCTTCTTGGGAATGTAGCCATGGCAGGTTGACGTAAATGTCATTCGCGGCGCCGCTCGTTTTCGTTGAGTGAACAAGGTGCCATATAAATCAGCCTCGTGTCACCCGAAGTGTGCTTAACGCTAGGATGCTCCAACTATACACTGACGAAAAAAAAATCGCAATACCTAGAAGGAGTTGCGCGACGTAAACAAAAGTTTGTAGGTCTGTTTCTGCATCTGAAAATGATGTCTTTTCAAATTTGGCGCAAGTCGCATAAGAGTGGCGTTAGTAGCACCAATATGAGGATGCAAATTAGCTTTGCTTTAAACACATCTACTCCGCAATTCACACTTAAGTGCCTGGCAGAAGGTTCATCGAACCATTTTCATACTACTACTCTGCCATTCCACTCTCGAATGGCGCGTGTGAAAAAGGAACACCTTTCCGATCGAGCTCTGATTTCTGTTATTTTATTATGATGATCATTTCTCCCTACGTAGGTAGTTGTCAACAAAATATTTTAGCATTCGGAAGAGAAAGTTGGTGATTGAAATTTCGTAAATAGATCTCGCCGCAAACAAAACCGTCTTTGTTTCAGTGACTGCCACCCCAACTCGCGTATCGTATCAGTGACACACTCACGCGATAACACGAAACGGGCTGCACTTCATTGCACTTTTTCGATGTCCTCCGTCAATCCTACCTGGTAAGGATCCCACACCGCGCAGCACTATTCCAGCAGAGGACGGACAAGTGTAATGTAGGCTGTCTCTTTAGTGGGTTTGTCGCATCTTCTAAGTGTTCTGCCAACAAAACGCAGTCTTTGTTCCGCCTTCTCCACAATATTATCTATGTGGTCTTTCCATTTAAGTCACTCGTAATTGTAATTCCTAGGTATTTAGTCGAACTGACAGCCATGCCAACTGCCACTTTTCGCACAAAACAGAAATCCTCTCTAGATCATTTTGTAATTGGAATTGATCGTCTGATGATTTTAACAGACGGTAAATTACAGCATTATCTGCAAACAATCTAAGGGGGCTGCTCAGATGGTTTCGTGGCCAGCAACTGTATATATGTTCAAGCATCCATTTCTCGCCGTGTTTCCATATTTTTGTCCAACCCCTCTACATTCCCGAGGTCTGCGAGCGAGCCGGAGGTAGCCGTCATCGAGCAATAAACACCAGAACAGTCCTTTTTCGTTAAGAGGCTCCACAAGCGACTGTTTCACAAGCATAATCCCAGTGCGATTGTAATCTAATGACTCAGCACATTGTTTTCCGTCAACAAACGCTTCAGCCCTCGCTAAAGTATCTAATAATTCCCCTATTTTTCAGAATTCCCTGAGAATTCGCGATTTTCCAGGTTCCCCAGACAATTCTTCATCCTGGTATAAAGTGGAAAAAACAACAACAGCGGAAAAGAAAATAACGGCGGAAAAGAAAATAACGGCGGAAAAGAAAATAACGGCGGAAAAGAAAATAACGGCGGAAAAGAAAATAACGGCGGAAAAGAAAATAACGGCGGAAAAGAAAATAACGGCGGAAAAGAAAATAACGGCGGAAAAGAAAATAACAGCTACCAGTTTGTAAAGAAGCAGAAACTGTAAAATAAAAGCCCCAATATTACTCGAGACGATGTCTATCAACTATCGGACGTGGATGATTGAGGAAACTACACGCCCGAATAAAGGAACCATCGGTTGGAATTTTGCGTCCTCTTTCCTTCTATATCGAGCGAGACACATTGAAATGGAGCGGTGCTAACACTCTGAACTCGTATCGTCTACGGGCGCGATTCAAATCCCTTCTTTCCTCATGTCACCCCAAGGCACATACTGGATTAGTTCTTTTGAAAAGATACGGACGATTTCCTTCCCCGTCCCATTCCCCCAATCCGAGTACATCCGTCTCTAATGACCTCTTCGTCGACAGGATGTTAAACTTCAGTTCGAAATCGATATCGAGCTTCGTTAATTTAGATGAAATGTGACTACACCAATTTGGGCCACAGTTGATGCAGCTATCACGTGTTGGCATTTACCCGGAAGACTTTTTTTTTTATAAAAAACTGAAGGTGAGAAAAGAATAGTCAACTGGCAAAAAAAAAAAAAAAGTTCAAATGGCTCCAAGCACTATGGGACTTAACATCTGCGGTCATCAGTCCATTAGACATAGAACTACTTAAACCTAACTAAACTAAGGACATCACACACATCCACGCCCGAGGCAGGATTCGAACCTGCGACCGTAGCAGCAGTGCGGTTCCGGACTGAAGTGCCTAGAATCGCTCGGCTACAGCGGCCGGCTGACTGGCAAAACAGTGGCGTGCACTTTCTTTGCTGCAGTTGAAGAAGGTGCGGCTGTGGATTGCGTTTCTGGAGAAAAACTGCCGTACCGCAATAAAATATTTATTTGCAGTGGTAACTGGCTTCAGTCAGAATGTGACCATCTTCAGACCATTTATACCATGATGGTAAGCGGTGGTGGCGAACGGAGCAGATGTTTTGGCTCCACAAACGTCAGTTGGAGCCGAGACGCCTGCTGCGTTCACCACCACCGTCTACCATCATGGTATAAATGGTCAGAAGTTGGTTACATCCAATGGTCCGAAGGTGATCTGATAAAAAGATCGAAACTGGTCATCATTAAGACTGCTTCCAGTTTATTTACAAGATTATGACTACTGCCCACCGTGAGTGTGTATGCTGCATGATGGCGCTGAGGGTATATGACGCGGTTAGAGGAGTATATGAGGGGAGCAGAGACAAATGGGGAATCATTCTACCGATGATAAGCGGCGCAGATGTGGAAGTCCGTCCACTTAAGCGACTTCAACAAGAGCTAGATTGTTCTAGCCCAGTGCCTGGAATGATGATGATGATTGGATTATGTGGCGCTCAACTGCGCGGTCATCAGCGCCCGTGAAAGTCCCAGTGTTTACAGTCTAGCCACTGTCACGAATGATGAAGATGATGAAATGATGAGAATAACACAAACACCCGGTCCCCGGGCAGAGCCCAGTGCCTGGGAAACAGCACTTCGTAAACGGCGAAGCTGGTCGGCAGTTCGCGTGCTACCGTCGTGAAGATCTATGGAAAGTGGCTGAAGAATGTCGAAACCATGAGTAGGCGGGAAGAACTTGGAGGTCCATATCTCATCACAAAACATAGGGATCGGAGGCTTTCCTGCTCTCTAAAGAAGGATAGGCGGCAGATCTGAAGACAGAGTACAATGCTGGCGTGGGCAAAAGTGCTGTGGACCGCACCGTTCAGCGCATAGTGTTGGGCACTGTGTTCCGCAGCACAGGACCCTTACGGATTTCCACCTTGACCCAACAACATCGTCAGTTATGATTACAGTGGACATGGGATCATCGAGATTCGGTCGCGGGATCAATGTAAACGCATCGCCTGGTCAGATGAATCCCGTTTATTGTTAAACAAGGCTGGTGGTCGTGCCCAGATACGCCGACATCCAGGCGAACGGCTGCAGGAACATGCAGCGCGCTGCGGACGCAGGCCGATGGGAGCATCGTTATGTTACGGGGGACATTCACCTGGGCTTCCATGGGACCTGCCGTAGTAATCTAAGACACCACGACAGCTGTGGACCACATGAACATTATTAGGGACCACCTGTAAACCCCTTATGCTTGGTGTCTTCCGTAACAGCGATGGCATCTTCCAGCAGGATAACAGTGCGTGTCACAAGGTCAGAATCGTGCTGCAGTGGTTTCAGGGGCGTGACAGTGAACTCATACTGATGTCTCGGCCATCAAATTCGGCTAACCTGCATCCGATGAAACCCAGCTGGACACTACGGGCGCCCACAAACGAACCGCCCGTAAATCACGGGAAGTTTGTGACCTGTTAGAAGGCATCTGGTGCCACAAGCCACTGGAAACCTATCAAGTACTTGTCGAATCCATAGTACGCAGAATCACTGCTGAAATGCTTTCCATTGGCAAACCAACATGGTTTTAAGTAGGTGGTCATATGTTTTGGATAATCAGTGTAAATAAAAATGTAAATTTTTGTTCTTCAAACTCTTAAATTTCCAAAAGTTCTTCATCAATTCCTTTGAAATCTTGAAACAACGTTGCATTCGAATACGCGCGTTTTTTATATGCCTGCTTTTACGAGTTATCAATCGTCTGAGTGATCTGCGGCGATCCGCCTCTAGTGTACCCAACCTCTGCACCTCAGAGCAGCCCTTTCACCCGAAATCCTCCATTACCTGCTGGATGTCTTCGAATCTCAGTCTCCGCCTACAGTTTGTACCCCTCTGTACCTCCCTCTAGTGGTGGTGGTGGTTAGTGTTTAACGTCCCGTCGACAACAACGTCATTAGAGACGAAGCGCAAGCTCGGGTTAGGGAAGGATTGGGAAGGAAATCGGCCGTGCCCTTTCAAAGGAACCATCCCGGCATTTGCCTGAAACGATTTAGGGAAATCACGGAAAACCTAAATCAGGATGGCTGGAGACGGGATTGAACCTTCGTCCTCCCGAATGCGAGTCCAGTGTGCTAACCCCTCCCTCTAGTACCATACAGGTTAGTCTCTGATGTCTTAATGCATGTCCTACCATCCGGCCCTTCCTGTGAGTGTTTTCCATACTTTTCTTTCTTCGCTGATTCTGTAGAGATGTATAAATAAATAGTATAGATGTATAAATAAATAGTAAAATATAAAGGGGATGTGTTATTACCAAAAATCTCTAAAACCTATTCACCGATTTACTTAAAATTTTTACACTGTTCTCCAATGAGATCTCTATGCAGAGATAAAAAAAAATGTTCAAATGGCTCTAAGCACTATGGGACTAAACATCTGAGGTCATCAGTCCCCTAGACTTAGATCTACTCAAACCTAACTAACCTAAGGACAGCACACACATCCATACCCGAGGAAGGATTCGAACCTGCGACCGTAGCAGCAGCACTGTTCTGCACTGAAGAACCTCGAACCGCTCGGCTGCAGAGGCTGGCTGCAGAGATAAAAGAGCGGAACGAAAATAATGAGGTAGATCAAGAAAAAAATTAACTGAGTTTCGTATAGTACATCCTAGAATGGGGCTTTAGAGAAGAATATTAGCTACCACACAAAACTAATCGGATAAAGAGCGTTAATAGTGCTGTGTCATAGCATTCACTTACGCTTCTGGCTACAAAAGAGAGACAATCAATGTACGTAACGGCGTGAGCACTTAACTGGTTCAGTAAAATCGCCTGACCGAATGGTATTGTAGTCGCTGTTCCCAAAGTTAGTTCCAATCTGTGGAACGATGATAAAAAGTAGGAGATACGAGAAATCACCCAAGCGCGAGAATGCTAAACTTCCTATATGTCTGTTGCCAGTGTCTATGAATGTAACTGCAGAATAATTCGCTCCATGAGACAAAGTAGACACAGAACTGACAATGACTTACAGCCTCACGGGCCACTATCTTTCACAAAAAGTTATCTCAATTAAAACAAAAGATACGTTCTGATACCGATATAGGTCAAATTCGCATCATAGGAAATACGATGTTACTTCTCCACAATGTATTATCATTTAAATTTCGGAAGCTTGCGGTAGTAATGATCTGCGCCACAAGCGATCGTAATAAATGGTTCAAATGGCTCTGAGCACAATGGGACTTAACTGCTGAGGTCATCAGTCCCGTAGAACTTAGAGCTACTTAAACCTAATGACATCACACACATCCATGCCCGAGGCAGGATTCGAACCTACGACCGTAGCGGTCACGCGATTCCAGACTGTAGCGCCTAGAACCGCTCAGTCTGGAATCGCGCGACCGCTACAGTCGCAGGTTCGAATCCTGCCTCGGGCATGGATGTGTGTAATGTCCTTACGTTAGTTTGTTTTAAGTAGTTCTAAGTCTAGGGGACTGATGACCTCACATGTTAAGTCCCATAGTGCTTAGAGCCATCTGAATCATTATCATTTATATTTAATTTTCATCGTTCGTCACGTAGTACAAACGTATACTGCAGCGTGTTATTCTTATAGTTTAAGGTACTTCACGCTACTTTAACTTCTGGCAGTGCTTATTGCGAGAAAAAGGCCAGGCTCCACTGTGGTTCGGGTTCCACGTTGAAGTGTTACGATCCCCCTTAATAAATAAACTAGTTGAGAGGTGGAAGGAAGTAATGCCTAGTAAAATAGTCTATCTGGCACGGTTCGAGCTGATGATCGCTGCACTTTTCACGCCGTCTCGTGCTTGTACAGCTAACTCAGTGTAGGAGTGGCTCTGCGTCTTGAGTACCTACTAACATTTCCTGGAAGTCAGTACAAGACAGCATTCTGCAGAAATTTCTTCTATGCACTCTCAGAACCAGCTCATGCGATCTGTAAAGATGACGATTTATGTACATTCTTTTCTGCGGAGGATTTGATGCTAGAGATTGTATATTCGTCTCTGTCTCTGTTTTTTGAGTCATCAGTCTTCTGACTGGTTTCATGCGGCCCGCGATGAATTCCTTTCCTGTGCCACCCTTTTCATCTCTGAGTAGCCTACGTCCTCAGTTATTTGCTGGATCTATTCCAATCTCTATCTTCCTCTTCAGAATTCCCGTCCACAGTTCCCTCTAATACCATGGAAGTTATTCCCTGATGTCTTAACACCTGTCCTATCATACTGTCGCTTCTTCTTGTCAGTGTTTTGCATATATTCCTGCCCTCGCCGATTCTGCAAAGAGCCTCCTCTTTCCTTACCTTATCAAAACACCTAATTTTCCTCCTTAGGGGAGTCTGAGCGATGGTCAAACGACAGTATCTTTGTGCGAGCCTCCTAAGTGAACGATTTCTTAAAAGCGAAATTTGAAACTTCGGCAATCATTTCTGCAACCAGCCGACATTCATCATGGATTTACTGGGCACTTTTGCGTTTCAAATCCAGCAACTTTATCACATTACGATCCTCAATTTTCTTTATTTCAAATCTCAGTCACTTCAGGCGCTTACTGTAAAAACAAAATGTGAATATTGTTCACAGACACAGTCCCTGTGACTGTTCAGAGATGTCACTAAACCAGCCCAGAGATGTAAACAAACATGCATGAGCAGCGCCTATTACACGAAGGGGGTCCAACAGCCAATCAATCAGTTCCAGTCATTCCACCAGGAAGGAGGTACACGGCTCGTCTCCGTAGTTCAACCATACCTAGACGGTAAATACCGCGGTTCGATCGCGTCCGCATTGTTATTTTGTGCCAGGAAGGGCTCTCAACAAGGGAAGTGTCCAGGCGTCTCGGAGTGACGCAAAGCGATGTTGTTCGGACATGGAGGAGATGCAGAGAGACAGGAACTGTCGATGACATGCCTCGCTCAGGCCGCCCAAGGGCTACTACTGCAGTGTATGACCGCTACCTACGGATTATGGTTCGGAGGAACCCTGACAGCAACGCCACCATGCTGAATAATGCATTTCGTGCAGCCACAGGACGTCGCGTTACGACTCAATCTGAGCGCAATAGGCTTCGTGATGCGCAACTTCGCTCCCGACGTCCATGGCGAAGTTCATCTTTGCAACCACGACACTATGCAGCGCAGTACAGATGGGCCCAACAACATGCCGAATGGACCGCTCAGGATTGGCATTACGTTCTCTTCACCGATGTGTGTCTCATTTGACTTCAAGCAGACAATCGTCGGAGACGTGTTTGGAAGCAACCGGGTAAGGCTGAATGCCTTAGACACACTGTGTCAGCTCGTGGTCTAGAGACTAGCGCTGCTACCTCTGGATCATGGGGTCCCAGGTTCGATTCCCGGCAGGGTTGGGGATTTTCTCTGCCAAGGGACTGGATGTTTGTGTTGTCCTCATCATTTCATCATAATCATCATCATTCGTGACAATGGCTAGATTGGACTGGGTAAAAAAATTGGAATGTATAAAAATTGGGAATGTGTATGGTCGCTGATGGCCGCGCAGTTGAGCGCACCACACACCAATCATCATCACACCGTCCAGCGAGTGCAGAAAGGTGGAGGTTCCGTGATGTTTTCGGGTGGCATTATGTGGGGCGGACGTCCGCCGCTAGTGGTCATGGAAGGCGCCGTAACGGCTGTACGATACGTGAATGCCATCCTCCGACCGATAGTGCAACCATATCGGCAGCATATTGGCGAGGCATTCGTCTTCATAGACGACGATTCGCGCCCCCATCGTTCACATATTCTGAATGACTTCCATCAGGATAACGACATCGCTCGACTAGAGTGACCATCATGTTCTCCAGATATGAACCCTATCGAAGATGCCTGGGATGGATTGAAAAGGGCTATTTATGTGAATCACCAACCACCCTGAGGGATCAACGGCGAATCGCCGTTGACGAGTAGGACAATCTGGTTCAACAGTGCCTTGATGAACTTGTGGATAGTATGTCACGATGAATAGCAACATGCAATGTGTTGTTTTCAAGAGCAGTAAGAAAGGCGGAAATCTACATCTACATGGATATTCTGCAAATCACATTCATGTGCCTGGCAGAGGGTTCATAGAACCACCTTCAAAATTCTCTATTATTCCAATCTCGTATAGCGCGCGGAAAGAATGAACACCTATATCTTTCCGCACGAGCTCTGATTTCCCTTATTTTATCGTGGTGATCGTTCCTCCCTATTTAGGTCAATGTCAACAAAATACTTTCGTATTCGGAGGAGAAAGTTGGTGATTGGAATTTCGTGAGAATATTCCGTCGCGACGAAAAACGCCTTCCTTTTAATGATTTACAGCCCAAATCCTGTATCATTTCTGTGACACACACTCCCATATTTCGCAATAACACAAAACGTGCTGCCTTTCTTTGAACTTTTTCGATGTACTCCGTCAGTCCTATGTGGTAAGGATCCCACACCGCGCAGCAATATTCTAAAAGGGAACGGTCAAGCGTAGTGTAGGCAGTCTCCTTAGTAGGTCTGCTACATTTCCTAAGTGTCCTGCCAATAAAACGCAGTCTTTCGTTAGCCTTCCCCAGAACATTTTATTTGTATTCCTTTCAATTTAAGTTGTTCGTAATGAAGTTTATGTTGACCTCTATTCCAATTTTCTGTACAGGTTCCCAACACTCGGAGCCGAAGTGATGCAAAACTGTTTTTGATGTGTGTAGTTAATTGAAATTTCTATATTATGTACCAAGGAACCAAAATTTCATCAGTGTAGTATGACAATTTCCGGGTGATAATTAGAACTTGACGATACCCCTTGTTCCTCAGGAAAGCTAGTAAGAACTTGTTGAGTCTATGTCACGCGGAATCGCTGTTGTACTGTGTTCCAAAGGGTGGCCGACACTGTTTTTAGTAGATGGCCACAATATTTTGGCTCAACAGTGTACGATATACACACCGGGCACAACTGTGCGAGTGTTACATTAGGGTATCCAAATTGGATGGAGCTCGCGCCCCGTTTCTGCGTGACCTGTTGGCTGGCTGGCTGGCTGGCTCCGAGCGCTAATGGACGCCGACCGGACGTTCCCCGACAGAAGCGACTTGTAACGTAAGACTCGCCGGCGTGGGCGTCGGTAGCAGCGGCCGGTGGAAAACAAACGGGCAGCGGCTTGCACGTGCGCCCTTAATGAGCAGGCGGCGCCACGACACGGCAACTGAGGCCGCCCACGCAGCCGGGCCACGCCCACCAGGCACACGTGGAACGCACTACTCACTGGGACGTGCTCACGGGGAACATCCAAGTGGCGGCCCATCACGTAATAAACTGCTCAAGAAACGCTCTGTACCATCTTTTTTTTTATTTTAAGGAAACCTCTTTCTTCATTCTGTACAGTTCAGTCACATACATTTTTTTAATTCCGTGATAAAGTGTGAATCCATACATATTATAAAAATGAATGTATATATATGTAAGTACGTATGTACGCATCGCATCTCCTCCTGACCCGCTGGACCGATTTCGACCAAACTTCATACACGTATCACTTACTGTCTGAAAAGAATCGCAGTGGGGTAAGAACCTCCTACCTCTCAAAGGCGTGGGGGTGAATAAGCAGTGTAGCCCACGACGCGTGATTACCCATAGTTTAGTTACCCGGTATTTGAGAATGAGAGCACTTACAGACTTGCAACAAACTTTACACATAATTTCAAACACTTACGAAACTTTTTCTAGCTCGCAATCCACACTAGATGACGAAAGGAGAAAAAAGTTTATCGCCTAACACATTTTGCTGTTCATCCAGTAAAACTGCCACATGACGTTTAATTTATTACCTCCTTACTATAACCTACATTCACGACGCACTTTGTAGACAGTATTCACATATACACTGAGTGTATCAGCAAAATTAAATCACTGCATGACATACAGTTCAGGAGATATGACGTCATAAACACTGAGATGCGTGAAACACTGCTGCATCATGCAAGACGTTTTAATTTATCACTTATTTACTGCGAACTCTATTCGCAAATTTAGCGGACAGTAGCCACATATATCGCTGGATGTATACGCAAAATTACATCACAGTACAGCACATGGTTCAGGTGATACGACATAAAAAATGAACAGCGTGAAACAAACTGCAGGGCGAAATTCCCTAGGAACACAGTTGAAATAGGTGTACAAATCCATGTGAAATATACGTGAGATATATTTGACACGTATGCAAGTAGAAAAAGCCGTGAGTAGAAAGCTCATACTACATCCCTGGATCGATTCGACGAAATTTGGTACACATATTAACTATAGTTAACTAGCAAACACACACGACACGTGTGTGCCACATTACCGATCACACGTGTGTGTGTGTGTGTGTGTGTGTGTGTGTGTGTGTGTGTGTGTGTGTGTGTGTGTGTGTGTAGCTCACGCGCGCCCAACACCGATGTTATCAACACCGTTACCCACTTTGAAGAAAACAAATGTGGATAAAATAGTGTAATGTTAACATACGTACGGAGAGAATGAAGAAATGCTAGAGTAGGCTACAAAACATTAAAACACGAGTAAAACGACGGAGGACCTCAAAGAAAGGCATAGAGAAATGTGACTGGCTGCCCATATAGAAAAAACATAGGTGAGGCAGTCAGTCCGCAGCTCGTGGACGTGCGGTAGCGTTCTCGCTTCCCGCGCCCGGGTTCTATTCCCGGCGGGGTCAGGGATTTTCTCTGCCTCGTGATGACTGGGTATTGTGTGATGTCCTTAGGTTAGTTAGGTTTAAGTAGTTCTAAGTTCTAGGGGACTGATGACCATAGATGTTAAGTCCCATAGTGTTCAGAGCCATTTTTGAGCCAGTCATCCTACGAACACATTGAAACCATTCCCCTAAGATCTTGGGAAAAATATTGGGCAGTTCACGAAGTTGTAAAATCGAACCACAATCGCTTGAACGTTACTTAAAATAGAGGGTAGATCCGTCGGCATATCCGCTGCGGCCCGCAGTTCGGAAAATAAAACACAGTCCAATCATAATAATTATAATCTCGAAAGAATTACTGTCGGGGTAAGAACCATCAACCTCGTATTAGAGTGAGCATGATAACGTGGAGAGAGGGAGGGGTGTGGAGACGAAAAGACGAAGGAAGGAGGAGGAGACGGACAGAAATAATGTTCAAATGTGTGTGAAATCTTATGGGACTTAACTGCTAAGGTCATCAGTCCCTAAGCTTGCACACTACTTAACCTAAATTATCCTAAGGACAAACACACACAACCATGCCCGAGGGAGGACTCGAACCTCCGCCGGGACCAGCCGCACAGTCCATGACTGCAGTGCCTAAGACCGCTCGGCTAATCCCGTGCGGCGAGACGGACAGAGACAGTGAGGAGAAAATATAACAGAGGAGAAGATGAACAGAGAGAGAGAGAGGACAAAATGAATAGAGAGAGGAGGAAGGAGGCGATGGACAAAGAGTGGTTGGAACAGGAGATGGACAGAGAGAGGGTCAGGAGGAAATGGACGAAGAGCGGAGGGGGCAGTTGGGGCATAAGGACATACAGACGGCGAAGGAGGATTAGATTAGATTAATACTTGTTCCATAGATCATGAATACGACACTTCGTAATGATGTGGAACGTGTCAGGTTAATAAAAGATGTCTGTACAAGATATTACATTACACAAAATATTGCATGACACTAATGTTTAAGTTGTTTTTTCCCCTTAATTTATATCTAAAAATTCAGCCAATGAGTAGAGGGAGTTGTCATCTAGAATTTCTTTTAATTTATTTTTAAATGTAAGTTGGTTATCTGTCAGGCTTTTGAAGCTGTTTGGTAGGTGACCAAAGACTTTTGTGGCAGCATAATTTACCCCTTTCTGTGCCAAAGTCAGATTTAACCCTGCATAGTGAAGATCATCCTTTCTCCTGGTGTTATAGCTATGCACACAGCTATTACTTTTGAACTGGGTTGGAATATTAACAACAAATTTCATAAGTGAATATACATACTGTGAGGTTACTGTGAGGATCCCTAGATCCTTAAATAGATGTCTGCAGGATGACCGTGGGTGGGCTCCAGCAATTATTCTGATTACACGGTTTTGAGCAATGAATACTTTTCTACTCAACGATGAATTACCCCAGAATATGATGCCATACGAAAGAAGTGAATGAAAGTAAGCATAGTAAGCTAATTTACTGAGATTCTTATCACCAAAATTTGCAAAAACCCTAATAGCATACGTAGCTGAACTCAGACGTTTCAGCAGACCATCAATGTGTTGCTTCCAGTTTAACCTCTCATCAATGGACACAACTAAAAATTTCGAAAATTCTGCCTTAGCTACAGACTTCTGTTCAAAGACTATATTTATTACTGGAGTTGTGCCATTTACTGTACGGAACTGTATATACTGTGTTTTATCAAAATTTAAAGGGAGTCCGTTTGCTGAGAACCACTTAATTTTGTGAAAAACATCATTTACAATTACATCACTTAATTCTTGGTTTTTGGATGTTATTACTATATTTGTATCATCAGTAAAAAGAACTAACTTTGCATCTTCATCAATGTGGAATGGTAAGTCATTAATGTATATCAAGAACAGTAAAGGACCTAAGACCGAACCCTGTGGGACCCCGTGCTTGATAGCCCCCCCCCCCCCCCCCCAGTTTGAGGAATCAGCTGTAGTTTTAACATTACATGAACCACTTATTTCAACTTTCTGCATTCTTCCAGTTAAGTATGAATTAAACCATTTGTGCACAGTCCCCCTCAAACCATAATGATTTAGCTTATCTAAAAGAATTTCATGATTTACACAATCAAAGGCCTTTGAGAGATCACAAAAAATACCTATGGGTGATGTCCGGTTATTCAGAGCATTTAATATTTGATCAGTGAAAGCGTATATAGCATTTTCTGTTGAAAAGCCTTTCTGAAAACCAAACTCACATTTTGTTAGTACTGTATTTTTACAAATATGGGATGCTACTCTTGAATACATTACTTTCTCAAAAATTTTTGATAGAGCTGTCAGAAGAGAGATTGGGCGGTAGTTGTTGACATCTGACGTATCCCCCTTTTTATGCAATGGTTTTACAATGGCATATTTCAGTCTATCGGGGAAAACACCCTGCTCCAAAGAGCTATTACAAACGTGGCTGAGAATCCTACTTATCTGAGGGGAACAAGCTTTAAGTACATGGACTAGTACAAGAATGGAATAAATATTTTTCCGGGTAATTCGGTCAGTTTCAGATATAAGAGCGGAAAAAGACTGACTTGAAATTTTTGGTCTGTAATGACAGAAAGATGGCAAGAGAAGATAAGTGTATTGAAGTACTGGCGAATACTTACGAGTGTGTGCTGAAAGATAATGCTTCAACTTTTCTTGTTATAACTCTTAAAGCTTTTTGAATTAAAAAAAAACTTTATTAAGATTCTACATCCTTACTCTTCATCTCTACACACTTGTTACTCAACATAGTCACCTTGGCAACGAACACATTTCTTTCAACGAGAGATCAATTTGTTGATACCGTCAGTGTAGAATGTTTGACTTTATTGACGGAGCCACGACCTCACCTCTGCTTGCACCACTTCATTATTATCACAGTGAAGTCCTGGGAGGCGACCTTAACTTTTGGAAACATTTGGAAATCGGATGCGGCCAAGTTGGGACTGTATAGGATGATCGATGACAGTGAAACGAAAGCGTCGGAAAGTTGCTGATGTCACAGCATCGCGTGCTGTCTGGCATTGTCACGGTGAAGGAGAGGGTGCCGTATGTGTTAACATACCCTTCGAATTTGCAACTCAGTTAAAGCATGCTTCTTCTCACGCATCAGCGTAGTTACGTTAGAGACCATCATGTTACACGTAATAATTCGAAGCTCTCTAGCAGCAGAATGCTGCAAATATGTGGACTTGAAGAACAAAGATGTAGAATGTAAAAACGTTTGTTTTATTTAAAGAGCTTTGAGAGTTTTCTCATAAAAAATTCGAAGGCATTACTTTTCAGGACACCCTCGTATTCCGAGTAGTGATTTGTAGTTTGGGGAAGGGGGAGGGGGAGGGAGGGAGGGAGGGGGAGAGAGAGAGAGAGAGAGAGAGAGAGAGAGAGAGAGAGAGAGAGAGAGAGAGAGAGAGAGAGAGGGGGGGGGGAGAGAGAGAGAGAGAGAGGGAGGGAGGGGGGGGGGGGGGAGAGAGAGAGAGAGAGAGAGGGAGGGGGGGGGGAGAGAGAGAGAGAGAGAGAGAGAGAGAGAGGGAGGCGGCGGTTCAAAATGGCTCTGAGCACTATGGGACTTAACATCTATGGTCATCAGTCCCCTAGAACTTAGAACTACTTAAACCTAACTAACCTAAGGACAGCACACAACACCCAGTCATCACGAGGCAGAGAAAATCCCTGACCCCGCCGGGAATCGAACCCGGGAACCCGGGCGTGGGAAGCGAGAACGCTACCGCACGACCACGAGTTGCGGACAGAGGCGGCGGTATGAAGCAATGTGTTAACGGACAGTACCCAATTCGGACGCGGGTCAAGGACGCTCCATAGTGCCCGGGCGACAGATGCGAGGAACGCCACTGGCACATGTTTACAAGTGGTATAAGCATTTTGCCCTGGTCGGCGCAGCATATAATCAACCGGTCAAATCATGAAACATGTGGAAGGAATGATCATCGAATCACAACGACGGAAGTCGCTGATGATACTGGCATATCTAAAAGCTCGTGCCATGAAATGTTTTCCGAAGTTTCATGTATGAATGCGTGGCAGCTAAATTTTTTCCAACATCGTTTTTCGAACAAAAAACAACGAAAATATAAGTGTAGTATCATGTAACTATGCCACCCCAATGGTGTTCTACACCTAGCAACAGAAGTGCAACTTTCCACCTGACCCCGACAGCAGTCGCACAGGATCTGGCGAACCCAATGGTGTGTCCTCACTTAGCCACGCCTCGAGCGGCTCTGGAGTACGAGCGACCTCTACGGCCACAATAGAGGACGACCGGCGGCACACACACTGTCCATCCTAGTTGCTTTGTATGACCTGGACTCTAATTCTTATAGTATTATTTTTAATGAGTCTCTGTTCTCTTGGAGAAGTTAAGTAAATCTTCTATTTACTTTGATTAACTTGTTCGCTGATCACTTCTGCAACCATTCAGCTTTCCTACGATGAAAGTGGCCGCACCACTCTGTGGCCCACTTCTCATTACCGTTGTGTACCAAGTCGTACACACAGGAAGTTTCTCTGGAGTTACCACGTGAAGTCAACAAAAACGCAGAACTACTAAATGTGTCGCAACAGAGGACGAAACATGAATATGACGTGGAAACATAAGTCTCAATCGCCCCCAGTGGAAGCATTGTGGATCCCCATGACAGAAAAAAGCTTGATGCTGAAGATTAGATGGGTAGATCACATAACTAATGAGGAGGTGTTGAATAGAATTGGGGAGAAGAGGAGCTTGTGGCACAACTTGGCTAGAAGAAGGAATCGGTTGGTAGGACATATTCCGAGACATCGAGGGATCACCAATTTAGTATTGGAGGGCAGCGTGGAGGGTAAAAATCGTAGAGGGGACCAAGAGATGAATACACTTAGCAGATTCAGAAGGATTTAGGCTGCAGTACGTACTGGGAGATGAAGAAGCTTGCACAGGATAGAGTAGCATGGAGAGCCGCATCAAACCAGTCTCAGGAATGAAGACCACAACAACGTCCGCCCCCGGTAGCTGAGTGGTCAGCGCGACAGAATGTCAATGCTAAGGGCTCGGGTTCGATTCCCGGCTGGGTCGGAGATTTTCTCCGCTCTGCGACTGGGTGTTGTCCTCTTCATCTTCATTTCATCCCCATCGACGCGCAATTAACCGAAGTGGCGTCAAATCGAAAGACTTACACCCGACGGGAGGACCTAGTCACACGATATTTACATTTACTGTGTACCACGAATAATTGCCACAAGGTAAATAAAAGTCCGTCGGAACAATTCATGGATTTCGCACCATCATAATGCACGTTTCCTATTACGTTGCTTATGCGTGAATTACTGGCAAAAATAAAGAACTGTAATGATGCCCCAACTTCCAAATTAGCCAGACATGGCCCCATGTGACTCTTTGTCACCAAAAATAAAGAAAATAAGACATTCGCGACCCGTAGTTTCACAAGCTAGGATGGCATTAAAAACGAATCACTGAGAATACTAAAAGCTATACCAAAGTTCGAGTTCCAGAAGTGTTTCGAGTATTTGGAAGGGCGCTGGCACAGTTACGCAGTATCTACACTGAAGAGCCAAAGAAACTGGAACACTTGCCTAATATCGTGTACGACCCCAGCGAGTACGAAGAAGAGCCGCAACACGACGTGGCATAGATTCGATTAATGTTTGAAGTAGTGCTGGAGGTCATTGTTACCATAAATCCTGTAGGGCTGTCCATAAATTGGCAAGAGTACGAGGGGATGGAGATATCTTCTGAACAGCACGTTGCAAGGCATCAGAGATATATGCTCAATAAAGTTCATGTCTGGGGGGTTGGTTGGCTAAATGGAAGTGTTTAAACTCAAAAGAGTTTCCTGGAGCCACTCTGTAGCAATTCTGGACATGTGGGGTGTCGCACTGTCCTGCTGGAATTGCACAAGTCCGTCGGAATGCGCAGTGCACATAAATGGCTGCAGGTTGGTTGGTTGGTTGTTTGAGGTGTAAGGGACCAAACAGCGAGGTCATCAGTCCCTTGTTTCAAATATACTCCATTCTGCTAACGAGACATCTCAGAAAAGTCAGAACAATAAAACGGATAAAGGGAAAAACTTAAAAGGGCAGTCACGTTGTCATTGGTAAAAACAAATGAGGGAAGTTGGCAAGAGAAACGAACCCAACACTGTGCTGAAGCAGCATAGGCAAGACCACCTGTGACTTAAAAGGTACAACTGCTATAATGCAGAAAGTACGTATGGGAATAGAAAGACTAGCCAAGCCTTAAAAAGAAGGGGTAAAAACAGAGTAAAAGGGGAAGAAAAGAGGATTCCAGTCAGGGAGGTGAATCGGGAATCTCTGAACACTGCCTACAGTGGGAGAAACCCAAACACTCACCGCCCTGCCCCAACACCAGAGAGAGATTAAAAACTTTAAAACTGAGAATAAAAACCACTCTCCCGGAGGAAACCGAGAACCAGAGAGACCATCCGCGAATCGTCAGCCAACATCAAAGGTAAAGTGTGGGGGAGTCTGTACTCAACACGCAGAGCTAAAAGAAGGGGGCATTCAACCAAAATGTGGGCCACTGACTGGAAGGCTCCACAACCACAAAGCGGGGGTGGCTCATCACCGAAAAGAAAACCATGGGTCAGCCTGTTATGGCCAATGCGGAGACGACACAGTGTAGTCGAGTCCTTTCGGGAGAGGCGAAAGGAAGAACGCCATGGGCCTGGTGTCACCTTAATTGCACGAAGTTTATTAGACAGTGGAGTAGCCTCCCAAGAATTGGCCCATGACTGTGCGAAGTGGGATTTGATGTGAAGCCGTAAATCCGCTGCAGGAGGGGTTACGGAAAACGGGGGTAAGTAACTACTCCCCCAGCCAAACGATCAGCGAGCTCATTACCCGGGATACCCACACGGCCAGGGACCCAAAGGAAGTCAATAGAACAAGCAGCACGGTGAATATCAGCGAGATGGTCATGGATGGCAGAGACCAATGGATGGCGCGAAAAACACCGGTCAATAGCAAGAAGAATGGCTGCAGGTGAGCAGACAGGATGCTTACGTACGTGTCACCAGTCAGGGTCGTATGTAGACCCATCAGGGATCCCATATCACTCCAACTGCACAGGTCCCACACAATTACAGAGCCTCCACCAGCTCGAACAGTCCCCTGCTGACCTGCAGGGTCCATGGATGCATGACGTTGTCTCCATACCCGTACACGTCCTTTGCTCGATACAATTTGAAACGAGACTCGTCCGACCAGCCAACACGTTTCCAGTCATGAACAATCCAATGCCGGTGTTGACGGACCCAGGCGACGCGTAAAGCTTTGTGTCGTGCAGTTCTCATACATACACGAGTGGGTTTTTGGCTCCGCAAGCCCATACCGATGATGTTTCGTTGAATGGTTCGCACGCTGACATTTGTTGATGGTCCAGCATTGAAATCTGCAGCAATTTGCGGTAGGGTTGCACTTCTGTCACGATGAACGGTTCTCTTCTGTCGTCGTTGGTCCCGTTCTTGCGGGATGTTTTTCCGGTCGCATCGATGTTGGTTTTACCGATTTCCTGATATTCACGGTACACTCGTGAAATGGTCGTACGGGAAAATCCCACTTCATCGCTGCCTCAGAGATGCTGTGTCCCATCGCTTGTGCCAACTGTAACACCAAGTTCAGACTCAAATCTTGATAACCTGCCAATGTAGCGGCAGTAACGGACCCAACAATTGCGTCAGACACTAGTTGTCTTATATAGGCGTTGCAGACCGTAGTGCCGTATTCTGCCTGTTTACCTATCTCTGTATTTGAATACGCATGCCTATACCAGCTTCTTTGGCGCTTCAGTGTAATGGGGCCTTTTTTTCTTTAAGAAGGGGGTAACACTGAAGTAGACGAATAAATAGAATTCTTTCCAAATGATAAAAATGTCCGCTATTTTCGGAACACGCCTCGTGTACAGGAAAGCAGTCGCTAAAGACTGCGTGGTTAAACAATAGGTATCGTATACGATAAAATTTCTATTATACACTCCTGGAAATTGAAATAAGAACACCGTGAATTCATTGTCCCAGGAAGGGGAAACTTTATTGACACATTCCTGGGGTCAGATACATCACATGATCACACTGACAGAACCACAGGCACATAGACACAGGCAACAGAGCATGCACAATGTCGGCACTAGTACAGTGTATATCCACCTTTCGCAGCAATGCAGGCTGCTATTCTCCCATGGAGACGATCGTAGAGATGCTGGATGTAGTCCTGTGGAACGGCTTGCCATGCCATTTCCACCTGGCGCCTCAGTTGGACCAGCGTTCGTGCTGGACGTGCAGACCGCGTGAGACGACGCTTCATCCAGTCCCAAACATGCTCAATGGGGGACAGATTCGGAGATCTTGCTGGCCAGGGTAGTTGACTTACACCTTCTAGAGCACGTTCGGTGGCACGGGATACATGCGGACGTGCATTGTCCTGTTGGAACAGCAAGTTCCCTTGCCGGTCTAGGAATGGTAGAACGATGGGTTCGATGACGGTTTGGATGTACCGTGCACTATTCAGTGTCCCCTCGACGATCACCAGTGGTGTACGGCCAGTGTAGGAGATCGCTCCCCCCACCATGATGCCGGGTGTTAGCCCTGTGTGCCTCGGTCGTATGCAGTCCTGATTGTGGCGCTCACCTGCACGGCGCCAAACACGCATACTACCATCATTGGCACCAAGGCAGAAGCGACTCTCATCGCTGAAGACGACACGTCTCCATTCGTCCCTCCATTCACGCCTGTCGCGACACCACTGGAGGCGGGCTGCACGATGTTGGGGCGTGAGCGGAAGACGGCCTAACGGTGTGCGGGACCGTAGCCCAGCTTCATGGAGACGGTTGCGAATGGTCCTCGCTGATATCCCAGGAGCAACAGTGTCCCTAATTTGCTGGGAAGTGGCAGTGCGGTCCCCTACGGCACTGCGTAGGATCCTACGGTCTTGGCGTGCATCCGTGCGTCGCTGCGGTCCGGTCCCAGGTCGACGGGCATGTGCACCTTCCGCCGACCACTGGCGACAACATCGATGTACTGTGGAGACCTCACGCCCCACGTGTTGAGCAATTCGGCGGTACGTCCACCCGGCCTCCCGCATGCCCACTATACGCCCTCGCTCAAAGCCCGTCAACTGCACATACGGTTCACGTCCACGCTGTCGCGGCATGCTACCAGTGTTAAAGACTGCGATGGAGCTCCGTATGCCACGGCAAACTGGCTGACACTGACGGCGGCGGTGCACAAATGCTGCGCAGCTAGCGCCATTCGACGGCCAACACCGCGGTTCCTGGTGTGTCCGCTGTGCCGTGCGTGTGATCATTGCTTGTACAGCCCTCTCGCAGTGTCCGGAGCAAGTATGGTGGGTCTGACACACCGGTGTCAATGTGTTCTTTTTTCCATTTCCAGGAGTGTAGATTAAAGCCCTAAGAGCATAACGGTGTGTGAGTTAATACCCGCTTCTAGTCGTTCTACGGACTTGGGCGGTCTTTCATACTGGAAAATACAACGCGAAAGGACGTCGGACAAAAAAATCCCGCCCACTTTCTCGTTGATCGTATTAACAAGTGAGTATTTTTTTCCATCAGCGATGCGTTATCGTCGCACCGGCGGCGCCGAAAGCATTGTTTTGGAAGTCAGTCGGCGCGTCTATTCGTCGACGCGGGCGCGATCGCTGAGCCGGAAATAGAACTGTCTGCCGTCCCCACCACAGAGGCGTACAGCGCCGGGCTTTTTACAACCGCGACTTATCGGCTTATCGGCGCGAGGGCGGGGGAAGTCGCCGACGGCGCGGATCTGGCCCTCTACCCCACCAGTCCAGGACTCCATCCGCCTTTCCGCCGCGTCAGATGCGTCTCCTCGGATATTTTTTGATACTGCCCTACGCTATCATTTCAGGGATGCTTCTGTCAGCGACGCACTTCGAGTAGGTCGGATAAAATCGGTTGTTGTTCCATAGAACATCGATGATTAACTTTTATGAAAGGCTGTTTAGAACGGGTAATAGTTCACATCGCCTGAGGCGGACGTGGCGTCATTTTGACGCTACACGCTGTTTCAAAGTCAGCCCAAGAACTTGGGAGGCTCCACATGGGACTTCGCCGTTTTTAGCTGAAGCTTATATTTAGTGGGTTTTATATTATAACTTATTTAGTGGGTTTTATATTATAACTTACGTTATACACCAACACATTGAGCTTCTCGCAAAAAGGCGCCGGTATTACTACAATGCGTTGTAATAAAAAGACGAAACACGGCATACTGGTGGTTAAAGAATTTTCGTATGTGATCACTTTCGTATAATACCTTGCAGGTTATGCAAGTATGCCATTACGAGGCGATAGCGCAGTCACGATGTATAAATACACGCCATTCTTAATACAATTTGTTGTTATTAAATGTCAATTAATAATATACAATCCCGACTTAGCCTCATCTGAATTTTATCTGTGTCCACAACTTACAGAAAAAAGCGGTGCAGGCAGAAGTGAGGTTGTCACTCTGTGGTGTCACCGCAAGGCACCACACATGCTAGGTTGTAGGCTTCAAGTCATCCGCGGTCCATCAGTACACATCGGATCCGCAAGTCGCCACTGTAGACGCTAGCAGACCGAGCGCCGCCACTCGGCTGGTCTTACGAGACAAGCTAGCGCACTGGCCAGTTCTACAGCCGACTTTAATAGGAATAGTTCACTTTTCATACCTTCACAGATCTCATTTGCAGAGATTCTAGTTAGCATAGCCTTCAGCTAAGTCAGTAGCTAAGACCTAGCCAGGCGCCACATACAGTTTATGCATTGACAATTGATCTATATGTGTGATGCAATCAAAATTGTAGTAAAGAAGTATTCGCAGTTCAGTCTACAACTGCACTTGTAAATCTTATTGCACAAAGATCGACGTTCACCGCTGATGCTGAATTAAAGCTAAGTAATTAATTTTATTCCTGCCTACTAACTTTATAATCACCTAAGATGTTCCAGATACATCTCGTCAAGTATAGTTCATTGATCCTCACATCAGCCTACGTGATCAACAGTTGCAATTAATGGCCATACCTCGTGATCAGACTAAGAGTCAAATTACGTGACTCAACCGGGTCACCCTTTTTCCATGAGGCCCATAGTTCCGCCTTCATCGCAACGGTGAATGTGTTCAAAAATAAATATACAGACATAAAGATTAACGATGTAGAAGTTTGTAACGTTTGTTTCACTTAAAATGCTTTAAGGGCTTTTACAAGCAAAATTCGGAGGCATTACTTTTCAGATCGCCTTCGTACATATGCAGACTAAATGTATTCTGGTATCGATACAGGAACGTTCCTTCTGCTGTTTTGTTCACGTTATTTCAGTTACTTTCAAGTGCGAAGGAACAAGTTTATTCTTATCGTACTTAATTCCTACAACCAAGACACTTATGTATCACAGGGGGGAGCTTATCTACAAGTACTTCTTGTAACACATAGGTAGACACGAGTATGAAGCAGTCACGATCCCACTTTCAAAGAAATGAAAGGTAGCAGTAGTTTCTAAAATTACAATGAATGTACCAACTGAAGATAAATGACCTGCTGTTTTAATTACTCTGGTGTAATGGCTGACCACCGTTTCTAATTATAGTCCGATTCCTGAAACAAACTTTCGAAAAAATAAAAAATAAACCTAGGTTGTTGAAAAAACCTTAATGAATCCGTGGAGTGTATGTTACTGGATTCAATGCGGGCTGGCCTCAACTCGTTTTTTGCATGTACAGCGTGGCTAGCAGAAGTCACAAATTAAAATTCAAGGCTTTTCCAGGTTTTGCAAGGTTCAGTTTTACTTTTTCTACATGTCTTATTTTTGTTGTAGTATATAAACGATACTGCCTCCAGTCAACTTCTACGTTCATAAAAATTTAAATTTTCCAAAAAAAGGTGTCTGTCTGTCAGTATTCTATATCAAAACTGAAAATTATAAAAAGAAAAATAATACACTGTACTCACGAAGTGTCTATAGCTTAACACACAGCATTTCTTGTTATACTGAACATACAAAATTTTTATGTAAGGTACTTAATACTGGTTTTATTTCGTTAAGCTGAGTTTCTCAATACATACAAGTATTCTTACGAAACAGACTGCCAAATGATTTTAGAACGCAAAAAATACTAAGATCACTCACTTAACACCATTGTGTTCATCCTGTAGGGCTTTAAAAATAGTAAAAGAAAGAAATGTTTCTATTATGAAACCTGATGAAACACACTTCATAATTTGTTTTTCCATAACATTGACATTGATTCTTTTATTTCAGCAGCATCCGCTAAACATATCATTTCCTGAATTTCCAGTTCTTTGATTTGACGTCTTTTGCGTTTTTCATGGATTTATCCCCCATTTTCTTTTCTTTATCGCTCCGCAACTTAACCAAATGTTCCTTATACTTGGAATGTGCGTTACGCATTGAATGTATGGAACTTTTCTTGATTACTATTCATTCCACACCTCCTGCATCTTGGACTGAATCATCCGTAGGAGAGTGTCACAGAGATTCTTAAGAAACTGAGCTGGCAGACTTGAAGACATGTAAACCATCCCGAGATAGCCTACTTACAAAGTTTCAAGAACCAGCTTCAAATGATGACTCTAGGAATACACTACAACCCCGTACGTATTGCTCCCACAGGAATTGTGAGGGCAACATTATATTAAATACAGCACACACATAGACGATGAAACAAATTACAGCATGCACAGAGGCATTTAATCAATAATTCTTCCCGTGCTCTATACGTGAATGGAAGGGGAATAAACACTAATAACTGGCAGAATGGGTCGTACCACTTCACTGTGGTTTGCAGACGTGAGCCCCGGCTAGCAAGTCTAGCACTTGTGTTTGTATAAATAAATGAATAAAACGTTTTTACAATTGAAATGTAATGAAATAACAAAATTAAGTAATATATATTCGCCGGCCGAAGTGGCCGTGCGGTTAAAGGCGCTGCAGTCTGGAACCGCAAGACCGCTACGGTCGCAGGTTAGAATCCTGCCTCGGGCATGGATGTTTGTGATGTCCTTAGGTTAATTAGGTTTAACTAGTTCTAAGTTCTAGGGGACTAATGACCTCAGCAGTTGAGTCCCATAGTGCTCAGAGCCATTTAATATATATTCAACTAGTTGCCTTGTTTTACGTGCTTACCTTTTTTCTGGAGAGTTTGTGGAGTAGCTCCTCCCCTTTTATTCAATTCGTGACGTTACTCTTCAAAAACTTTTTGATAAGCAAGGACCTTTTTATCGTCTTCTATTCCCTTGTGTTTCTTCGAATGTGTGCTGCTTGCCCCGTAGAGGTAATGCTTATTAAAGTATTGCACCATGTACACACAGCATCTGTGATAACATTTCCTCTCTTGAACCACGAAAACTTGAATTGATAAGAAGCCTGATATACAGTTGTGTCTCTTACTTTTCCGATGATGGTATCGCGAAAACTTATCTTTTATCATAAATCTGAACAGTAACAACTCGCATTGTACACCAACAACTAAACTTCACGCTATTATTCAGTGATACCAACTGGATCGAACCTGACTAAAGAGAACAGGAAGGAATACCTGTATTCCGTTAGATTTTTTTTACTTATTTCATTAGATTATACTACAAAAACTTTATTTATCATATCTGCGTATATACAGATTAACGGCGCGCGTGTAAATCTGAGACGCGCGCACAGTCTTAACTATTTACGTGTTCCTGCCGTGCTGCGCGCCCTGTTATCAGCCTCAGGGTCGGCCGTATTTTGTCAACATTCGAAGTCGCGTTGCGAAGGGAAACAAAAACACGGAAGAAAATTTTTTGCTCCTGTTTTAACACTTAAGGCAAGCGCGCACGCCTGATTTTTGTCACTTTTGTCTAGTCTGTGGGTATATACGGAGATGCGCGCATGATACGACGTGACAACCGGGTGACACATTCGTCCTCCAACCCGCGGACAAGCCCGTGACAAAATTACAGCTGCATGCTAGGATCTGATAGCGGAGCGCGCGGGTGACAAAATCGTCGCTTTCCGTGCATTCTCCGCTCCCCATTTGGTTGCCTACTGTCAGCACAGTGGGTCGTATGAATAAAACGAAGGATGCACTTTATTCTCGGAATTTTTTATGAATAAAGCGCTCCGGAGAATATACTTCACTTGAGCCTGAGCGAAAGAACACAATAAAAGATAACGACTGCTTTATTACAAACCTTGAGGCCTGTTTCTCGTAACGAAACCGCACGGGCGACTGCTTAATGAGCGGACCATGGTGCGTCATATTTCACTGAAATTATTTCGTGTTAGAAAACTAACATTTCCGGTTTGGAGTAGATGACACTGTGATGTATTCTTAAAATTTCGTTTGCACTGTGTGTTCACCTAGCTACAATACCAAAATGGCATCCCGCATGTCGAAAATTTGGTAATATCATCAGAAAACGCATCTTGGTAAACTGTCCGTATATCGTCTTAACGTCTTAATAATTTGTTGCCACATATAAAACTAAACTCGAAACGTAGGGCAGATATTCTAGAAATGTACATTCAGTTTGCCTGTTTTAGCGAGTTGAATGAAGTGTATGTTAATAAGATTAACACAAGTAATTCATCAAAACTTTCGACACTCATTCGAAAATATTGAAAAAATTTCTTTGGATGTTAAAGTCTATGAAACATTTTTTAGAACTTTCCACTTAATAGCCTGCCATTCCAAAGAGTCTGTACTCAGTATTCTTTTTTACGATATTGTCTTTTGCGTCTCACGAGTTCGCAATAATAATAATAATAATAATGACTGTCTCTCCCTAATCCATACGATGATAGCCTCGTAGGTGGCTGTCGTTACCCGTGGACTGGCTAAAATACGTGATTTTCCTTTAGTTACAACTCGTGTGCACAAATATGTCGGAATTTCACATCACATTTAGGTTTGTTGAACTTTCTACTTTAAATATACATGTTTGGGTATTGCTAGTGTTAAACCTGGCTACACAGATGAGATTTCAATTTAATAGCAATTACGTTGACAGAAACACGCAAAACCATAAGATCAAAGCAAAATTCAGTGTTTATACAGGACTACAGTGTGATACAGATTGAAACATTGAGACATATATATAGTCCAACTTTACATTCACTGGACTCATATGCTCTGATTCAGTTCCTGTTGTACCTGACGAGAATCCTTCAGAACAACACAATCTGTGAAAATAGTATGATAAACGTATGCAGCAACATATCTACAAAAAGTCTAGGGCCACTGCTAATTTCAGACGACGTGTAATCTAAATCACCGTCAAATGGTTCCTGTCCATCATCTACAGACTCGTCATGGACTTTGTAAATCATTGCTCCAAAATCTTCTCCTCCTCACTGCACATTTTGAAACAAAATCAAAAGCACCCAAACGCTCGAAACAGAGACAATTTGAACGTCAGCTAACGCCCACGGCACAAAAAACAATAAGAATGATTTCAAAACTGAAGACTTTTTCTGCCGATACCGCTATTGCCACGTAGCAGTCACAGCAGAAATTGCGAAGCGTTCAGACCTCACAGAAGTTTGCAGGAGCTGTACATATACGTTCAACACCGGGGAAAACCAAGGTGACTGGCGTGACGTAGTAAAATGTACGCCTGCACATTCTATTCTTCCGCGAGCGCCGTAATAGAACGTCTACCGCACGTTAAGTGTTAATAAGAAAAGAAAATATTAACTCTATGAAAATCCAATGGAACTTTGCACAGATGTGTTGGGCAGTGTCTTTAGTGAGCGTCGATCGCTTCACGTTGCTCTTTTCAGTTCAAAGCGCAAAGTGATCATGCAGAAATGCCTAAAACAACAGTGTCCCCCGCCAAGGATGTGGATCTGGAGAGAGATTTCGCCTGAAGCTTTGCAGCCCACATAACATAAATGTAATGCGTGTATTTCTTCAAGACAATTTTCTGCCGCATTCTGCAGGGGCAATGAAGACGCTCCTGCAGCTTTTTCGGTGGGAAGTGTTTGATCACCCACAATACAGCCCTTAATTGAGTCCCTCCATTGTTCATCTCTGCTCACCTGAACCGCTGGCTACGAAGACAACATTTTCCACGAACAACGGTTTTCGTTTCGCGACCGATCGGACCATACCATCCTATTAGCAGTCGTAACAGAAAAGAATGTTTTAAATTCCAGGACTTCGTTTGAATTTCGGCTTTTTATCGGTTTTTCAGAATTGTGTGATATTCACGGCTAATTCCCGGTTTTCAAGGATTAAAGGATCGCAAGCCATCCTGATGTAAATCAGCAAGACGTCTTACTTTCTGGGTTGATGAAGGCGTATTTATTAGGAAAAAAACGCTATTAAAACATTTCAGAATTATTCTTGTAAACACTTAAGTGTCTGCATTATCCGCAACCCTTTTCACTTCAACGAAGAACTTTTCACCTCACGCATTGTGAACCGAACGATCACGATAGCAGACAGACAGCTCTTGCAGACTCTGATACCGCACGTGACGTCAAAATGACGGATAAAATCGGTTATTGTTCCATCGAACATCGATGCCCGCATCTCGTGGTCGTGCGGTAGCGTTCTCGCTTCCCACGCCCGGGTTCCCGGGTTCGATTCCCGGCAGGGTCAGGGATTTTCTCTGCCTCGTGATGGCTGGGTGTTGTGTGCCGTCCTTAGGTTAGTTAGGTTTAAGTAGTTCTAAGTTCTAGGGGACTTATGACCACAGCAGTTGAGTCCCATAGTGCTCAGAGCCATTTGAACATCGATGATCAACAGGATTCGAAATGTGGAAAGACTTTCCACAAGCCGAATACTATAGGCAGCGATCGTTTGTTTACGTGTTCCAATATTAACCGTAACCAACAAAAGTGATTCCGTTCACGAAGCACTTTCAAGAAGATTATCGTTTGTTCCTTTGTTCAAACAATATACGTGAATGCAGTCGGATGACGTCTTCGACAACCGCCTAGATTTAAGACAATTGAGCACCCCGTTGTTTACAAGGCACAAATGCAGAGAGAGAGGGAGAGAGGGAGAGAGGGGGAGAGAGGGGGAGAGAGAGAGGGGGAGAGAGAGAGAGAGAGAGAGAGAGAGAGAGAGAGAGAGAGAGAGAGAGAGAGAGAGAGAGAGAGCTGTGCAAGGGAATTCACATCCTCTGTAGACGTGGCTACACCGAGCAAGAATCATAATACCGTATATGCAGAGAGATGTACTATCCTCTGTAGACGTGGCTACACCGAGCAAGAATCATAATACCGTATATGCAGAGAGATGTACTCACAAACAGGAGTCGTCGAACATCGCACAGAGTGGTTGTAAGAAATCAGTGGAATGAATCATTCGTGAACTCCAAAGTGTTACCAACAGTATAGTTAGCACAGGGGCAGTCAACCTATTTTTATCTACCAGCCACATCTGTATCTCCGTTAGAAGTAAAATTTTCTAACCGTAATGATAGTTTGTAAAGAAGAGTCACAGCAAATTAAAGGATATACACTGAACGCCAAAGAAGCTGGTACAGGCATGCGTATTCAAGTACAGAGATATGTAAACAGGCAAAATACGGCGCTGCGGTCCGCAACGCCTATATAAGGTGTTGTGACTTGGCAAGACAGCCAAGCCACTAGAAGGTGAAGCCGAAAGGCACGCGTTTAAGCTCACGCAGGCTGGCGTGAGGTCTGGAACAGGTCAAGGTCTTATAGTAGCAAAAATAGTACGTGATTTCTGGAATACTTAACTTTAATCCATAATTGGTGAACATCGGTCTGACGGTACATGCATCACAAGATAAATAGCAATTGATAATGGCGCCTTGCTAGGTCGTAGCAAATGACGTAGCTGAAGGCTATGGTAACTATCGTCTCGGCAAATGAGAGCGTAATTTGTCAGTGAACCATCGCTAGCAAAGTCGGCTGTACAACTGGGGCGAGTGCTAGGAAGTCTCTCTAGACCTGCCGTGTGGCGGCGCTCGGTCTGCGATCACTGACAGTGGCGACACGCGGGTCCGACGTATACTACCGGACCGCGGCCGATTTAAAGGCTACCACCTAGCAAGTGTGGTGTCTGGTGGTGACACCACATAAGGCATCAAGAGTCTGGCACAGTTGTTAGATCGGTTACTGCTGCTACAATGGCAGGTTATCAAGATTTAAGTGAGTTTGAACGTGATTTTATAGTCGGCGCTCGAGCGATGGGGCACAGCATCTCTGAGGTAGCGATGAAGTGGGGATTTTCCTGTACGACCATTTCAGGAGTGTACCGTGAATATCAGGAATCCGATAAAACATAAAATCTCCGGCACAGATGCGGCAGGAAAAAGATCCTGTAAGAGCGGGACCGACGACGACTGAACAGAATCTTTCAACGTGAGAGAAGTGCAACCCTTCCGAAAATTGCTGCAAATTTCAATGCTGGACCATCAAGAAGTGTCAGCGTGCGAACCATTCCACGAACCATCAGCGATATGGACTTTCGGAGCCGAAGGCCCACTCGTGTACCCTCAATGACTGCTCGGCACGAAGTTTTACTCTTTGCCTAGGCCCGTCAAAGCCGGCATTGGACTATCGATGACTGGAAAACATGTTGCCTGGTCGGACAAGTCTCGTTTCCATCGAGCGGGTGGACATGTACGGGTATGGAGACAAACTCAAAAATCCATGGACCCTGCATTCCATAAGGGGATTGTTCAAGCTGGTGGAGGCTCTGTAATGGTGTGGGGCGTGTGCAACTGGAGTGATATGGGACCCCTGATACGTCTAGATACGTCTGACAGGTGACACGTACGTAAGCATCCTGTCTGATCACCTGCATCCATTTATGTCCATTGCGCATTCCGACGGGCTTGGACAATTCTAGCAGATCAAAGCGACACGTCACACGTCCAGAATTGTTACATAGTGGCTCCGGGAGCGCTCTTTGAGTTCAAACACTTCGGCTGGCCACCAAACTCCGCAGACGTGAACGTTATTGAGCATATCTGGGATGCCTTGCAACGTGCTTCTAAGAAGAGATCTCTAACCCCGCGTACTGTTATGGATTTATGAACAGCCCTGCAGGATTAATTGTGTGAACTCCCTGCAGCACTACTTCAAACATTAGTCGCGTCCATTCCACGCCTTGTTGGGGCGCCCCTGTGTGCTCGCGGGGGATCTACACGATATTAGGCAGATGTACCAGTTTCTTTGGCTCTTTAATGTAACAATAACAATTACTTATGAAATATTTTATGTCAAATTTTTATGAAAACCAAATGAAAATGTTTTTAAAACCCCTACACCATGAAAGATGGAGTCAGGACCAGGTTGACTACCACGGAGCTGGCACTGTGACTGCGCGCAGTGACAATGGTCGAGCAGCTCATCATATGCTACACATCCTTTTTAGTCAATGCAAAGCGACGCCTGAGGTGACGCAAAGAGCAACGCCACATGACACTGGAGACTTGAAACGAGGGAAATGGGGGGGCGAACCGTGGCCCAGATAGCGCGCGCGCTACCCCGCGCAGCACTTTTGTCGCTTTACAAGACTGTAGCGCCTAGAACCGCTCGGCCACTCCGGTCGGCTCCGGTCTCGGAAACTGACATACAGCCGGGAGAGAGGTGTGCTGACCACATGCCCCTCCATATTCGCATCCAGTGACGTCTGCGGGCAGAGGATGACACGGCGGCCGGTCGGTACCGTTGGGCCTACATGGCCCGTTCGGGAGGAGTTTAGTTTAGTTTAATGTCTTACTACGGTAGTGTGGCCCGTGGATCTCTATGTGTACCAAAATTGCAGTTATGACTAATAATAATAATAATTACGTAACTTTATTTTTTTGAGGTGATAATTAGAAATCTATGACTGCCCCTCGTATTTACGTCAAGTGTTCGTTTTCAGCCTCTCTCTCAGTAAACGAACTTTTTTGTGATCTCTATGAGAGAAATGGTGCGCTTCAGATCGTGCTTGCCTCCTACCTTGTGGCAGCGTATCTCGAAACTCACCTTTCACATTTCCGCCTCCCTAGGCTGCCTCGTGTCACCCACGAGTAGCTGCGCCGCGGTGTGGGAAAGATCTCCATCTCGGCCGTCGTCGCAGGGTGTCTCTGTGACACAGTTCCGCTCTGCACGCCACTCGATCAGCTCGCGCTGTCGCCGCGCGCGTCTGCGGTGTTTCTTGCGCGGCCCTGTCAGCTGCAGCCAGCAGCAGCGTATTCCCCAAAAGGCCAGCGCCAGCAATTCCGGTCCACGGGGCTCGACTGCCGATGAGGTATACATAATGTAAGGCTTTCTTTGGGCCGTAATATAGACCAGCAGTTGACGCCTGTTGCCTTACTTGGCACGTCCATTACCGACGATCGAGCACGACTCACCTTGCATCCCCCCCTGCCACCGTCGCCTGTATTTACAGGGTCATCGAAATAACTTTCGCCGGTATGAAGTCCTTTCAAGGGCAAAATAAGCATAAACGAAAGAATTATGTTCATTATAAGACAATAAAAAAACGAACATTGACAATGACTGAAGACTAGAAATGCTGAAAGTGCCGAAGTTCCGTATTTTCATCTCTTCTGTAAACCACTAAACGTGCCATGGCTAATCACCCCCTAGAAAATCATTACAAGCATCATTTACACCGTGTAATTCCACCCCTTATCACATTATACGAGGGGTGTTATACAAGTAATGCAGCCATTTCTTTTCTCAGCCAATACGAGTTGGAAAAATGCAGAATTTGTTGTGGGACATAGCGGAATATTCCCTCCTCAGCTCCTATTGTTTCATGAATTCCGATAGGTGGCGGCACCTTACGTAGCCTTCAAAATGGCACCAGTAACGTAGATTCGTTCCAAGCAGAGAGCTGTCACTGAGTTTCTTTTGGCGGAATAGCAGAGCATCAGGCGCTTGTGGAATGTATACGGAGACCTGGCAGTCAACAAAAGTACGGTGAGTCGTTGGGCGAGGCGGCTGCCATCACTGCAACAAGGTCACGCAAACCTGTCCAATGTCCCGCGAGCCGGCCGGCCGCACACAGCTACTTCAGCGTGTTCGTCGCCACACAAATGCAAACGAAATTCTTCTTCTCCATGAGAACGCAAGGTCCCACACAAGTCTGATACAGCTCGGATCACGCACTTCCAGCTTCTATCTGTTTGGCCCCATGAAAGATGAACTCCGCGGGAAGCACTAGAGGTTATTGATGCAGCAAGACGTTGGGTCCCACGTCAATCAGTAGAGAGGTACGATGCGGGTATACAGGCCCACCCAGTAGGGTGGCGTAAGGTCGTCGCATGGACGGAAATTATGTCGAAAAATATAGCTTTGCAGCCAAAAGTGTGTGGAATAATGTGGAATCCTGAATAACACCAACTTGCTCTCAGAAGAAAAGTGTTGCATTACTTATTGAACGCCTCTCGTAGGGTGTGTGTTGTCCTCGAGATATACAAGGTGGTCGGAAATTCCCGTAATAGACTTCTAGGACTTGTAAAGGGGAGTGAGTACATCGCATTTTGAATAGGAACTCATGTCCGGAAACGTCATCCAACGAGACTACAGAGCATTAAAATTATAGCGCGGGCGTCTGTAAATGTACGTAAACACGCGGTGATTCCGTGATGATGTTAGAGACTTTCTACGATGATGGAGAACGATAAATGTATTAATTTGAAGTAAGGATCCCTGTACCGGAAACGAACGAGTCGAAAGTTATAAACGAAAACCGTTCTGATACCTTTGACAGTTGAATACATGTACCGGTTCTTGTGTTGCGAAGGGTGTAGGGTTGGTAACTTTCAGTGGTGGTAGTGTGGACAAAAACGAGAAAAAAATGTCCAATAAACGTGGGCTCTAAATTGCACACCTGAGGAGCTGTGACCATTCGTTCATCTTCGCTAATGTGAAACACATGTCCTCTACTAAGCAAGTGTTCATAGCTGTTAACGTACGCACTTTAGAGCCCACGTTTATTGGACATTTTTTCTCGTTGACAAAGGAAAGGGTTGGGGATGGATGGAGAGGGAAAGGAGAGAAGAGTGGGACAGGTGGGGAAGAGTTGAAGTTAGTAGGAGGATTTATTTGTGTGTGCGGGCAATAGACCGCGCCGCTCGAACTGTCAACACAACTGGCACTGTTAAGAGTATCCTACGACTTCCACATCGCTGGCAACGGATTGTACACAATACTTTGAAGGTCACTAAAACTTTGAAACACGTATCTATTTTGTACGAGCTGTAAATAAATAGTTGCCACTATTTAAGTTCAAACCCGCGCTTATATTGGTACGAAATTATCGAGACTGGACTGTGGATCCATGGAAACGAGTCGCCTAGTCGAATGAACCGCAGCTCTGGTTATACTAGGTCAATGGTCGCGTCCGGATAGGCCGCCGTCAGCAGGACAACAGTTGCCACGCCACGGACGCACGCCTATGAAGGCAGTATTATACTATGGGAGACATTCACCTCAGATGCCATGGCACCCGTAGCATTAATCAAGTGCACCATGGCAGCTGTGGACTACGTGAACGATATTGTTGGACGACCTGGATACCTTCATGTTTCATCCCTGACAAGGATGGTATTTTAGGGTAGAACAAATGCCGATGTCACTCTGCCAGGATGTTTTGGCCACCAGATTTGCTTGTCCTCAGCCTGATGGAATACATATGGGACGCAATAGGGCAATACTTCCTGCTCACAAACTACCAGCTCGAAATTGCGTGACTTCTGCATAGATATTTGCTGTCACATATCTCCGCAAAGCTGCCAAGTAGATCCCTGCTGTTCTGCGTTCCGAAAGTAGACAAACATGGTATTAAGCAGATGTGTGTGTTTTGGTTAATCGGTCTATAAATAAAATGGCAAAGCGAGATTACTGAAACATCACTGGCACCATATAATTTAATTAAACGTGCGCCATGTAGCGACCAAAACTTCTTTGAAATTAAACACTAAGCTCAACGTACAAGTCGAGAGAGAGAGAGAGAGAGAGAGAGAGAGAGAGAGAGAGAGAGAGAGAGAGAGCGAGAGAGAGAGAGAGGACATGTCGAATGGAATACGTGCAGAATCATGAATGACCAGTACTTTCTGTCGAGTTATTTTATTTATTATTTATTATCTATTTGCTTACCGTAGCTTATGGAGCAGCAGACAATTTTATCACCTCGGTGGGATATTTTTATTATACAGGGTCCAGTCATATTGACGATTCATGAATGGCCAGTACTTTCTGTCCAGTAGCCATCCTCTATTTGCTTACCATAGTTTATGGAAGCAGCAGATAATTTAATCACCTTGGTAGGATATTTTTATTATACCGGAACCAGTCATATTAATGTGATCACCGCCTATGTTCAACTTCAACAACGGGTAATAACCACTCACAGACAGTTGATGGCAGCACTTAAGATTGGAAGATGTATAACGCTTGTCGGGGGGGGGGGGGGGGGGGGGGTGCAAAACATTGCAGTCGTTGTAGTAATGTGGAGACGGAGCGATTTATCTGACGTCCAAAAGGACAGACCGTTGGCTTTCGGTCCAAGAGTGGAAGCAGTTGCGAAACGGTTTAGTTTGTAAATTGTTTACGTGCTATGGTGGTTAAAGTATACTGTGCATGGCAGAATGGCGCTAACCAAACCCGGCACCGAGGCAACTGTGGTGCACCACAGGTCATAGATGACAAAGGTGAACGACGGCTGAGGAGATGTGTCCGGGCGAACAGATGTGCTACTGTTGATCAACTCACCGCCCAAAAGAACCAAGGGGCTACCAACAGTCTCTCCTCAATGACTAATCAGCGAACGTTGCTCCGTATAGGCTTCCGCAGCAGTCGCCTGCGCCAAGCACCCATGCAGACTGCTTTCATCGGGCGACGAAGGCTAGAATTTTCATGACAATACCGCAACTGGACGTGCAGTGGGTGGCCACAAGAGGTCTTTTCTGATGAATCACGTCCGACAGATGGTTGGTGAAAACTTCTGAAAGCAAGTACTTTGAAACAGTCGTCAGAACGGTCCAGGCCAAAGGGCATTCCCTATATGATCTCGTGATTCTGAAAGGCACAATGGAATAACTCAAGTACGTATCCATCCTTGGGGACGATGTCCACTCCTACATACAGTTTGTGTTTCCTCAGCACGATGATATCAAAAAATGGTTCAAATGGCTCTGAGCACTATGGGACTTAACATCTGAGGTCATCAGTCCCCTAGAATTAGAACTACTTAAACCTGACTAACCTAAGAACATCACACAATCCATGCCCGAGACAGGATTCGAACCTGCGACCGTAGCAGCAGTGCAGTTCCGGACTGAAGATCCTAGAACCGCTCGGCCACAGCGGCCAGCACGATGATATCTACCAGCAGGGTAGGGCTATTACAATTTCGTAGGTTTCCACGGTCAGAGCCAGTTGACATAAAAGTTTTCTGGATATGTACCGCGTCATATTGTATAAAACTACTGCTGGAGAAAACCAACCAGTAGACCCAGAAGAAGGCAGTAATTTTATACAATATGATGCGGTACCATACCCAGTAAACTTTTATATTGCCAGGACAGTGCTGTGTGTCACAAAGCTTTCACTCTACGTGTGTGGATCGAAGAGCACCTCCCCGGAGTTAAACGCAATCGAGAATCGGGGTGTTTGGGTTCACCTCGATCGGGCTGTTCTCGCGCCGTGGATCCTCAACAGAGAAAGCTAGCGCAACTGGCAACGGCAGTGGAGTGGCCATGGCTCTACATTCCTATCGTTGCCGTCCAGAACCTCACTGAAACTCTTCTTGCACGTCTAGCGCAGCGAAAGGTGGTTATTCAGGCTTTTGATATGTGGTCACATTAATGTGGCCGAACAGTGTATTTCGCATAAAGTCGCTAAATAGCCTCAATTCCGATGCAACAACTGATTGCGGCAAGCCAAAAAATGCATCTCGACACGCTAGTTTGGTAGATAGTCTTTCGTTTGGCTGTTGTTCCATAGAGTGGCTGCAGATAGTTTTAGACACATATTGCGAGACATCGTCCACGAAATTGTTGAAGTCTCCGTGTTTCCCCACTCGATACAACTGCGTGAGTTATGCAGGGGTCTGGATGAAAGATAACAAATATGAAGTCCTAGGAAAGAATCACGACACAAAGCCTAACTGATTGCCCCCCTGAAAGATACTTCGTCTCGACGCAAGCTGAAAAACGAAATGCTAAATGGTCTGATCCCTCAAGCAAAGCTACGCGTCCAAAAATATGGAGGACGCTATTCATAAAACAGATGTACAAGTATTATTACGTCACAAACTTAATTGCCTGAAACACGCTTTTCCCCCAAAAGGAAAGAAGAGAGGTTAGAGTTTAACATTCAGTCGAAGACGACGTCGTCGCGGTGCTCGGGCAGAGCTCTCATTAAATTATCGTATAAAGGAATAAATTTCATCCCGTGTGTTGTCGGACGTCGCGACGAGAGGGCCGAAGCCTCGATGGAGTTGTTCTTTTCGGTGGTTAAGTGCGCCCTGTTGTCCTGGGACATGAACTACAACATCCGGCGCGCGGCGGTGACCCCCTGAGATGAATTTTCGAGTTCCGGCGAGGGCCTGTGGGCGTACCACGTGGGCGACTATGACAGCAACAGAATACAAGGCACTGCCCGCTCCACCGTGATATATGACGTCAGCGCAGCCCAACCGGACGGCGGCAGGCGAGACCTGTGCACGTACGTCTCATTCTGTCCTCCCACCTATGCAGGCAGCCACACGGCGAGTGATCTGTTCTGCTGAAACGCGACAAGGTGACACAGGGCAACGGGGAAAATTTCTAGTTGGTGTTGATAGCTCAGTAGAAGTGGCAGCGGTGTGATAGAGGCGTCACTATGTAACCGATGAAGAGGCACTGATCGAATTAGACCGAGCGAGATGGCGCGGTGGTTAGCACACTGGACTCGCATTCGGGAGGACGACGGTTCAAACCCGCGCCCGGCCATCCTGATTTCGATTTTCCGTGATTTCCCTTAATCGCTTCAGGCAAATGCTGGGATGGTTCCATTGAAAGGGCACGGTCGACTCACATCCCCATCCTTCCCTAATCCGATTGGGCCGATGTCCTCGCTGTGTGGTCAACCACGCAACCAACTGATCGAATTAGGGAGAAAATATCTTCGAAGCACAATCGTGGGTACCTTGTAATATCGTTTCAGACCTCCTTTTCCCTGAGTAGGACAGCAAATTGGCGTGGTATGAACTCAACAAGTCGTTGGAAGTACCACGCAGAAATACTGAGCTTGCTTCCTCTATAGCTGTCCATAACTGTGAAATGATAATGGTGCAGGATTTTGTGCACGAAATTACCTCTCATTTACATCCCATAAATGTTCGAAGGATGGCCAAATTATTCACTCGTATTGTCCAGGACGTTCTTCAAACCAGTCGCGAACAACTGTGGCCTGGCGACATAAATTCTATCGCTGAATAGCTGAAAATGATCTCCTAGTAGCTGAACATAACCATTTCCCATCAATGATCAGTTCAGTTGGATCAGAGGACCCAGTCTATTCCATGTAATCACAGTCCACACCATTTCACAGCCACCACCAGCTTGCACAGTGCCCAGTTGACAAATTCGTTTCATTGCTTCGTGAGATTTGCATCACATTCGAACTCTACCACCAGCTCTTCCCAACTGAAACCCGGAATCATCTGACCATGCCACGGTTTTCCAGTATTCTGGGGTCCAACCGATATCGTCAAGAGCCCTGGGGCCCTATTCTGTATCTTTCCGCCATTTTGCCGATCGGTTCGGTACGCGAACCACCGTTTTCGAAGGAGAGCCCCAACATTATTCTGTAAGCATTTCGAAAGCGATGCCGAACGGTCCCAGCGAACCGAAACGCTGTTGTCAGTTCTCGCATCAACCAATCAAAAGCAATCTGCCTCAGGTCCGCGCATGCGCACTGCATTTCTATAGCACGACATTTCAAATGCTTCAGTTCTCTTCTTGTCTGTCCTATCAAACGTCCACATTTCACTTCCATGTAAGGCTACACTCAATTTCAGGGAAGACATCCCAGCACTTAAATTTACCATAATTCTTTTCGTTTTCAGTCGTTCCTGAGTTGCTTCAAAATTCATGAGGTATGTTCCGCCTTTGCAGCTAAATGATAGGCAGTATGTTTTTTGCCATACGTGTTTCGCTTCGTTTATTTATGAAGCATCTTCAGTGGCCTGTGATACATGTTTGTATCTACATATATAATAAAGGCGTTAAGTAGTGGTTACAAATACGCTATCATGTTAAGTTTTCTCAAACATGTTGACTGAAAAATGAAAAGCGCTAGTGATGTGTTGTAACAAACTTGGGTGAAAAAAAAGGCCGGAAATCCGTCATCTGGAGTATGGAGACCGAATGAACTTATCTCCAGGACCAAACACATAGACTAGCAACATTGGAAATCATAAGTAACCCAAACGATAATTTAATCTCATGAAACTCGTGCAACAAAAGTTATTTCTAATCTGAAAAACAAGGGAAAAACATGAGAAAACGTAACATAGTAACTTATTTGTAGCCATTACATAATGCATTTATTACATGTATAAAAACAAAGAAGTATTACAGGCCGCTAAAGACGCTTCATAAATAAAAGAAGCAAAACGCGTATGGCGAAAAGCAAACTGCCTCCCATGTAGTTGCATAGATGGAACATACCTCCATGAACTCAAATTTATACAAATCTACGATAATGGCGCTTGATCTCTGTGACTAAATTAAATTGCTTGAGAATATACAGCAAGACGCTTTTTACAGCTGTATTTGTACTAAGATACGTACAGAGTTTTCACCAATCTTCATGTAGCATAATCCATATTCAAGGTATTTCATAATTCCTGACACAGGCCTCTAGGAGTTGTACAGGAGATTTAGTAGATAGTTCTGATAAAAGATCCCATGTCTGACAATACGCCGTTTGGATCTAAAATAAGTGTGAAGGTCGGATCACTATGAAACCTTCCGCTTCACGGTACGAACACAGGAGAGACAACAGCTTCGATCCGTGCGCTCTACAGGAGCCCAAGGCATGGGCAAGGTTTCGGGTACCCTTCTGCCTGACGGAGAATCTCCTCTTCTACGTCGAGAGTTTGGCGCGTCCATGGAGCACCATAATCAACCCTCCTAGTTTCGAACGTACCGGTTTCTCGCGACAATTGAAGACGAGCCAAAATGACAAACGGACGACAGTGTCCCTCTTTTCAGTTTGTGTGCGTATCGTGAAGCGGAAGCTTTGAAAGTGATCCGAGTTTGAAATATATTTTATATCCAAGCGGTAGAATGCTCCACTGTGTTTCTTATCAAAGCTTCAAAACTTTATTTACTATTTCTGTCCACAACCCCTAGTAGTTTGTGACGGGAGTTACGAAAAAGCCTATATAGCTTCACCAATGGAACGTTTTTATCGACTGCATTTTAAACGCTGCAGCAGTTCAGTATAAAATACGCGGCCCAGTCACACTAATTTGATCACGCCCTGTGTTCGACGTCAACGTGAAGAAAGCATTCACAGACGGCAGGTGGCAAGTGGCAGGACTAGCAGTGCAGGGTATATAAAGCGTGTCGGGGGAACGCGGACGTAGTGCAGTCGTTGTCGTAAAGCGGAAACGGAGCGAAATGACGTCCAAAATGTCATGATCTTTGGCTTGCGGGACAAGGGTGGAAGCATTTTCAAAAGGGGTAACTTTGTTCGCGTACCGCCGTGGTCAAAGTTTGCCGTGCATGGCAAAATGGCGCCATCCAAAACCGGCGCAGAGGCAATTGTAGTGCACCACTGACTATAGATGACACGGATGAACGACGACTGTGAAGATATGTACGGGCGATTAAACAAGCACTTGTTTACCAACTGACCGCCCAAATGGGCCAAGGAGCTACCAAAAGCGTCTCCACAACGAGTGTCCATCGAACATTGCTGCGCACGCTGACTGGTGTTCATCGGCGAAGAAGCCTGAAATCTGCACGCCAATACCGCAACTGGACGTCTCCACTCAGTGGGGACAGGTGGGTCTTTTCAGATGAATCAAGTTTTATGCTCCATCGGACAATTGGCTGTTGGAGCGGACAGTGTGAAATACGAGGGGGGACCCAAAAGAAACCGGATTGTTGTCATAAGAAATTTATTGATGAAACTTTTTACTTTACCGCCTCCACATCATCATAACGCTCCCCTTTTAGCGTTTTTTTTTCATTCGTGGAAATAGGAGAAAGTCGCACGGGGCTAGGTCCGGCGAATACGGAGCGTGGGGAACGACAGACCACCTCTGAGATGCCAAATAGTGGGTCACTCGTAAGGCCGTGTGTGCTGGAACGTTGTCGTGATGCAGAAACCAGTCACCTGATCGCCAAAGTTCCAGGCGTTTCCGCCTCACATCCTCTCGCAAACGCCTTAAAACATCCAAGTAAAAGTGCTGGTTAACAGTCTGGCTAGGGGGTACAAATTCCCGATGCACAATTCCACGAACATCAAAAAACACAATGATCATCGTCTTCACATTTGACCTCACTTGCCTTGCTTTTTTTGGTCTGGGAGAGTTTGGAGTCCTCCACTGGCTTGACGCTTGCTTGGTGTGTGGGCCATACCCGTAACACCAACTCTCATCCCCTGTAATGGCTTTGTTCAAGAAGTTTGGATCACGTGCAATCTCTGTTTTCAAGTCCCGACACATATTCATGCGGATGGTTTTTTGCTCCTGTGTGAGAAGGCGCCGAACAGATTTAGCGGCAACACGTCTCATGTGCAAATCCTCACTCAAAATCCGCTGGCACGAACTCCAACTGATTCCTGTCCCTGCTGAAATTTGATCGATCGTTTGGCGACGATCCTCGTTGATCTTTTGGCGGACCTTTTCAATGTTCTCATTTCGCGATGTTGAAGGGCGTCCAGAACGAGCTTTGTCTTCAACACACATCTCACCACGTTTAAAGCGCCCAAACCACTCGAAAACCTGTTTGCGGCTCATAGCGTCCTCCTGGAAAGCTTCCTGGAGCATTTGGTGTGTCTCCGTTGCAGTTTTTTTAAGCAGGGAACAAAATTTCACACACACTCTTTGTTCTTTTAAAGTTGCCATAACGATTTCGCAGAGGTAACCCGCCAACAGTCAGAGAAACACAATACCACACTTGCACTTTCAGCTCTACACTGACGCCGTCTACTCAGCTGTTTCATGAAGGTCTCTACTAACACCATCTAGCGTGAGAACCCTGCACTATGTCTACGAGTGGCAGCGTCCTGGGAGTCCGGTTTCTTTTGGGCCCCCCTCGCATCTGAAAGCAAGCACCCTGCAACAACTGTCGGAAGGATCCAGGCTGGAGGAGGGAGCGTTATGGTTTGAGGATGTTTGCTTGACATTCCCTGCGTCATTTCCTTCATTCTGTAAGGCACAATGGATTAACTCAACTATGTTTCTGTCCTTGGGGATCATGACTACCCCTTCATGTTTTTCCTCGGCACGATGACACCTACCAGAAGGACAATACGACGTGTCACACAGTTCGCAGCGTACGTGGGTGGTACTTGGTCCCTGCTACCTTCAGAAAATGAAATGAAATGATCGTATGGCATTGTTGGCTGGGAGGCTCCATCCGGGGAAGTTCGGCCGCCGAGTGCAAGTCTTATTTCAGTCGACGCCACACTGGGCGACATGCGTGCCGGTGATGAGGATATGAGGATGAAATGATGATGAGGACAACACTCAGTCCACGAGCGGAGAAAATCTCCGGGAATCGAACCCAGGCCCGCTGCATGGGAGGTAAGCACATTACCAATCAGCTATAGCAGGCTGATACTACCTTCAGAATTTCGAAAAGTACAGTCTAGTGAATACTGATTGGGCAGCTCATACGCAACAACAAATATCCAGTCAGCACAAGTATCGCTTTAGAAAAGCCACAACTTTACCTGTAGAGTTGAAAAAGCGATGCTTGTAGAACAGTCCAATCAGAGAGTTAGCAAGATCGTATCAAGCATACTACACCAAATAAAAGCAAAGCTACTACTTTACTGCGCGCGAACCGAGCGTTTGTCACAGAGTTCAATCTGCCAGCCGGTAATTTAAAGGTCGCTGCGATTGGCCGCCAGAGCCGGTTACGGCCGAAGCGAGGCGAGACCGGCCGACAGGAAGCGGGGTGCCCCGAGGCTGCCGCTCGCGCACTCGTTTTGTCCGTTTTGTCTTGTCCCGCCTTGTCTCGAGTTGTCCAGAGCTGTAGCTGGCCGCAGGAAGCCGGAGAGCAGAGCGAGGCGTATCGCATCGCGTGTTCCGACACGCCAAGGTCAGCCGCGGCCGCGGCCACCGTCCATGACGGACACAAAGCGACGCCCGCTTCTGCTCTGCTCGCTATCCTCTCTCCCAGGAGCAGCCGTCGAGTAATAGCCGCTTCTGACGCCGGTAACAATTGTACCACGGTTCATAAGCGGGTATTATGCTGTAAACTCAACGCGTAAAAGTCAGGTGTAGAAGGCCTGCCACTCAGCGGCAGAACGGGTGAAGCTACGATTTTAGCAGACGGTTTATCTGCCGCGGAGAAATAGGAAGCCGTGGATTCGAGTACGCGCAGTAGAAGAGATGCACGCGCGCATGAGCAGAACGCCGCATTTCCAACCGGCTTTCTGCTTATTGTTTTCACTTGTGGTCAGCAGACGAGAAATGTGAGCTCATGAGGACTCTTTTTCGCTACTGCGCGTATTATTCCACAAATTTTTCAGCGGGTTATTTTTTACAAACACAGTAACAAAGCAAATGAAAATTTTCTTTTTTGTTTGCCGTTGAGAAAGCTATATATCTAAAGATAGGTTCTTATTGTAGAAATTTGATGAAACAAAACACTGAGATGTATGAAAAACTGGCTTTCGCTTAAAACGGAGCGCAAATTGCCCAGACTATATGCATCCCGTGTTTGGTAATTACAGCACTTGGCGACATCAAACTTTAAGCATAGTTTCAAACTTTTCCTAAACGTCTTCTCGCTTGTACTCTTAAAGTCAACTACTTAATATATTAATGTTTTTTTAATATGTGTGAAATCTTGTGGGACTTAACTGCTAAGGTCATCAGTCCCTAAGCTGACACACTGCTTAACCTAAATTATCCTAAGGACAAAGCGCGCGCGCGCACACACACACACACACACACACACACACACACACACACACACACACACACGCCCGTGGGAGGACTCGAACCTCCTGCGGGACCAGCCGCACAACCCGTGACTGCAGCGCCTAAGACCGCTCGGCTAATCCCGTGCGGCTTAATATATTAACTCATCTTTACAGCAATCAGACGTTTGAAGTTGTTTCGAACAGTCGAAGTTTTAGTGGCACCATGTAATTGAAGTGCTGACCCTCAGTATACTGAGGATCAGTCTGATCACATTATCCTATGAGTTTTCGAATGCACAACATCCTCGTAACAAGTAGTTTTACATGTAGTGTTAGAAAATGCAGTCTGCCACGAAAACTGCTTTGTCTTACTTTATTTATGTCCTTGTATTTGAATATAGAGAGATAGTAATCGCGAACACTCTGTTGTGGGTTATCAGTTTTCAGTAGATCCCTTCAGTTGGCCACATTAGCGTCTTGCAGGTTTCTTCCAGTACAAATGCAATGTATTTACGCAGACCACTTTCTTAAACCTTCGACACCCGCCAGGGTAGCCGAGAGCGCTAACGCGCTGCTTCCTGGACTCGGGTAGGCGCGCCGGCCCCGGATCGAATCCGCCCGGCGGATTAACGACGAGGGCCGATGTGCCGGCCAGCCTGGATGAGGTTTTTAGGCGGTTTTCCACATCCCACTAGGTGAATACCGGGCTGGTCCCCATGTTCCGCCTCAGTTACACGGCTCGCGGAGATCTGAACACTTTCGTACTATTCCCTGGATTACACTTGACGCAGACAGTTGGGTTACACTAATTGCGTCCCAGGGGGTACGGGGTGGCGGCAGGAAGGGCTTCCGGCTACCCCTTAAACATTAACATGTCAAATCCGATTAACGATACCTGACCCTGCGTAACTGCGGCACAAGGCTCAAGCGATAGATAGATAGATAGATTTCTTTAACCTTCGACAATACTGATTCTGTGTGGCGTCTAGTACTATTACCCATCAGTACTTACGCTACGTGATTTGCCCGAGATGTTGACCACTAATCCTCTGATTGTATATTATTGGATTCTTTTTACCTTGCTGTAGCCGTAATATTGCACTTACCCACACCACTACACTAAGCGAAAAGTTTGTCCAAGTATTAGTCCATTTAAGTCATAGATATGCCGCAATTTCTGGCTGCATCTGAGCATAATGCCCCGTCTTTTAGGTATGTGATGAATCCCCTTGAGCCTCCAGTCGTTATTAGTTTATGTCCGGGAAGGTTTTAGCATTTAGGACATCACCTAATTTTTTTGTTGTCCTGTATACATCGCGAGAGATGTGACTATCATCCGTCATCCATCAAAAAGTTCGTTCCTGTTTTTGAAGACTTCCTTTTACAGATTTCCATACATGGTTGAAGTACCGCTACGTGAAAATTTGTTCGTAGGATTCTCATCCATCATGTAGAGTCAATCGCATTTAACTTACACCAGTTTTATTTTGTGAACTGTTCGAGATGTAGAAAAGGAGTTTTTCGGAAAATGATAATAGGTTGACGGCATGTAATTTTGTTCTTAAGTCTTGTATCAACCTAAATATGAAGCAATGTAATTTTGTAACGGTATCGGAAAGCTCCTGAAAATACGTGCAAGATGTATGCGGGAGGAAGTGATGCAGTCTGATTATTCCTGGAACGTACGTTCTCGGAATCTGAATAGTAATCCTTCCCGTGATACACAACCAACGCCTCTCTTGCAGCGCGTGATGAACGCCGAATCTGTATTGGAAACTAAGTTGGGTTACATTCATAAACGGTTCTCGGTCATCACACATTTTAGCGGCACACCACGTATATGCAAGCATATCACCGAATACTGGTACAGACGATTGACGGTGAACTATTAATTGAATTTTTATACAGTCATTTCTGGAGACTATCTCTCTCTATTGTGTTCAATGATATACGCGCAATTTTGCAGTCATCTTATAAGGTTCTTCGTCTGCATGTAAAAATGATCGCCGGAAGGCAGTGCCGACGTGGTAGACTAAGGAGGACTACTTTAATACTGTACGTCGGCAGAATAACGTGGGAGTGAAGAGAAGTACCGGTAGCGAGATTCGATCCAGGGACCTAGCGATTATGAAACTAACAGTTTATTCCCTCAGCTACGGACTCTGGATTTTAGTGACCATATAAGATACATAGGTACGCTTAAAATTTTCAATCTTGACTTTCTCGAAAACAGCTGAGAGTTGCGTCTCCCCTGCTCACATATGTTGAAGTCCTAGTCGTGCTCTACACACCCCGTCAGCATGAATCAAATCCGTGATGGGAAGTACGTAGGTCCTTTAGCAGACTATTTACGGTTCCCTTTCGAGTCCTCGACTTATAACTACAGATTTGTTTCTGTACAAGTTACGGATGACCTTTTACTCCCTGTATTTTGTCCGTCCTACGAGGGAAGATCAAAAACTAAGTTACTCATTAATGATCGAAGCAGAATAAATCAACTAAAATTTGTGCTGCGGCCGGGACTCAAACCCAGGTCTTCTTGCTTGCTAGGCAGAAATGCTAACCATTACACCACCACAACACAATGATCAACATTACTGCGAGAACTATCCAAGTTAATGCCCTCCCCAACACAAACTTCAATTCATATCTACAGCCATTTTCCCTTATACTGTCACCACTGCCAGGGCTCTCCGGCATTGGAATAGCACCCCAGCGTTGGACGTAATGGAAAGTCCGAAAATAGCTGAAGATATGAAGTTTGTGTTGGTGAGCGCATTCAACTTGGGTAGTTCGTGCAGCAATGTTGACTACTGTGTTGTGGTAGTGTAGTGGTTAACATTTCTGCCTAGCAAGGAAGAAGACCCTGGTTCGAGTCCCGGCCGAACCATAAATTTTAATTCATTTTTCTCGTTATCGTAGATAACGAAGGGATTTAAATGTCTCAGGGAAACATTTAATTATAAGATCTATAAGTTACTCATTGTTACGACAGGCCAATTAACCTTTATTGAATGTTGTAATTATACTTCATAATGACGCAGATACAGGAGACTACTATTTTGCAGCAGTCACCAAGTCTCCGTAAGCAACGGTCGGAACGTTCTTCCAATCGTTGAATTCCTCGACGATAGGAATCCACTCCTTGGTAACGGAAGCATCCGAGATCCGCTGTGATCTATGTCGAGGGCCTTCTTCCCGATTAGCATGACCAAGGTCTGTGCGGGCTTGGTCAAATTGTTGATACCATTTCTCTAAGGCTGGACCAGACACGGCATTTGGTCCATACTGGCAGAGTGTCATGCTGAATCGGTGTTCAATTTAACGTTTCCCCCGCAGAATTGTACTGTCCCACGTACTTGAACTTTGGAATATGTTTGCAGTTTCTGGATATGTTTTTCGTTCCGCAACAAAACTGTTTCCCCAGGAAACCAAGAACATGCGCTCTCACTGTTGCTGCGCAATGGTCTTACCGAGAGAGATGTATTAATTCCTTTTTTTTAATTCCCCTAGTACCTTCAGATCACTACACAGCTGAATCTCTCCGCTGTGTGTCTGCAATGATCAGTCAGTTGTCTGTAGCTGTTAACGGCGTAGCTTAGTCTTTGCCCTCAAAACTTTGCGCGGGAGGCTGTGGGTCTAAAGCCGCTATTACCCGATACCCTATCGTATATAAGTCCGCACCAGCGCCCCAAAGAGAGAACTCTGGAACTGTCAAAGATTTCGTTAGCCCTATTACAAGATACTCCTAACGAGTAAGTCTGCACCAGTGCCCCAACGGTAAATATTCGGAACTACAGGCTTCTTTACGTCGGTCACGTCGTTGAGTGTGAAAGCTGGTATTTTTGTAAAGCTGCCGTTTATCGTATTGAAACGCCTGACAGGTCTAGATTCGTATTTGTTAAACAGTTATTGTTATTCGGCGCAACTACAACGAAATTTCATTATGATTATACAGAATTACAAACTTAAGTGTTTGTTAAATGTCGTGCTGCTACAAGCACATGATTATCTACGTTCATGTACGACAGCATTTTAGACATGGAGGTTGCAGTTATCTAAGCAGCATTTGCCGTGCGTCCGCCTTACTTGAACGACGACGTAATACCAGGAGTAGAAATTGGAATTGACCTTGGCTCGCAAGAAGGGCCGAAGGCTGGCGTGGATATACGAGTAACACTTCCTGTTAAAGAAGGATATCCGAAGATCCACAGGAATTTATAGGTTTCGTCCGAATGTATGTGCCTTGTCAATCGTACACGAAGCGATTTGCGCAAGTGAGGGAAGCTGTTTCACAATAGCGTGACCGCAAAGAGGCAAAACGGCTTCTGCCGTACTCGCTGATGGCGACCGGAACAACTACTCTGACTCTTGTGGCTGCTCTCCCAACACTATCCATCCGGGTACGCTGAAATAATACAAAAATCAAATCAAACACGTGCGGTACTGTCACCAATCAACGTGATACGTTAACATATCGAAAGCAAAATTATCAGCACTTTTATTTAAAACATATAAACTGAGAATTACCTTATTACACTACTGGCCATTAAAATTGCTACACCACGAAGTTGACGTGTTACAGACGCGAAATTTAACCGACAGGAAAAAGATGCTGCGATATGCAAATGATTAGCTTTTCAGAGCATTCATTCACACAAGGTTGGCGCCGGTGGCGACACCTACAACGTGCTGACATGAGGAAAGTTTCCAACCGATTTCTCATACACAAACAGCAGTTGACCGGCGTTGCCTGGTGAAATGTTCTTGTGATGCCTCGTGTAAGGAGTAGAAATGCGTACCATCACATTTCCGACTTTGATAAAGTCAGATTGTAGACTATCGCGATTGAGATTTATCGTATAGCGACATTGCTGCTCGCGTTGGTCTAGATCCAATGACTTAACAGAATATGGAATCGGTGGGCTCAGGAGGGTAATACGGAACGCCGTGCTGGATCCCAACGGCTTCTTATCATTAGCAGTCGAGATGACTGGCATCTTATCTGCATGGCTGTAACGGATCGTGCAGCCACGTCTCGATCCCTGAGTCAACGGATGGGAGCGTTTGCAAAACAACCACCATCTGCACGAACAGTTCGACGATGTTTGCAGCAGCATGGACTATCAGCTCGGAGACCATGGTTGCAGTTACCCTTGACGCTGCATCACAGACAGGAGCGCCTGCGATGGTGTGCTCAACGACGAACCTGGGTGCACGAATGGCAAAACGTCATTTTTTCGGATGAATCCAGGTTCTGTTTACAGCATCATGATGGTCGCAACCGTGTTTGGCGACATCGCGGTGAACGCACATTGGAAGCGTGTATTCGTCATCGCCATACTGGCGTATCACCCGGCGTGATGGTATGGAGTGCCATTGGTTGCACGTCTCGGTCACCTCTTGTTCGCATTGCCGGCACATTGAACAGTGGGCGTTACTTTTCAGATGTGTTACGATCCGTGGCTCTACCCTTCAATCGATCCCTGCGAAACCCTACATTTCAGCAGGATAATGCACGACCGCATGTTGCAGCTCCTGTACGGGCCTTTCTGGATACAGAAAATGTTCGACTGCTGTCCTGGCCAGCACATTCTCCAGATCTCTCACCAACTGAAAACGTCTGGTCAATGGTGGTCGAGCAACTGGCTCGTGACAATACGCCATTCACTACTCTTGATGAACTGTGGTATCGTGTTGAAGCTGCATAGGCAGCTGTACCTGTACACGCCATCCCAGCTCTGTATGACTCAATGCCCAGGCTTATGAAGGCTTCAGACCGGAACCGCGCTGCTGCTACGGTCGCAGGTTAGAATCCTGCCTCGGGCATGGACGTGTGTCATGTCCTTAGGTTAGTTCGGTTTACGTAGTTCTAAATCTAGGGGACTGATAACCTCAGATATTAAGTCGCATAGTGCTTAGAGCCATTTGAACCATCAAAAAAAGGACTAAAAGCTGCAAATTATGTGGAAGTCCTTCCAAAGTCGTGTGCAAACAGCAGTGTCTAAAGATGACATAACAATCGTTAAACTTGGCACAGTACAGTACTCACCGGTGGATACTTCCTGATACCATTACTCACTCCCTTATTTAGCCACTAGGCAGTGGATCGATGAAAATTATGAAGTCCCCTAAAGACAATTATGTTTTCTTGTTAAACACGGTTCAGTCACATTAATGTCACCATCGCCTACGTTAGACGTCAACGTGCAATAACCACTCACAGGCGGCAGGACCAGAAGTGGAGAGTATATATGGCGTGCAGGGAGGATATGGACAACAGTGGAGTTGCCATCGTAATGCGGAAACGGAGCGATTCATCTTACGCCGAAAAGGGCATGATCATTGGTTTTTGGGCCAATACAGAGGGCGGTGGCATAGTTAGTACACTAGACTCGCATTCGGGAGGACGACGGTTCAAACGCGCGTCCGGCCATCCAGAGTTAAATGGTTTAAATGGCTCTGAGCACTATGGGACTTAACATCTTAGGTCATCAGTCCCCTAGAACTTAGAACTACTTAAACCTAACTAACCTAAGGACATCACATACATCCATGCCCGAGGCAGGACTCGAACATGCGACCGTAGCAGTCCCGCGGTTCCAGACTGCAGCGCCTAGAACCGCACGGCCACCGCGGCCGGCCATCCAGAGTTAGATTTTCCTAAATAGCTCCAGGCAAATGCTGAGATGGTTCCTTTGAAAGGGCACGGCCATTTCCTTCGGCATCCTTGACACGATCTGCGCTTGTCATCCGTCTCTGACGACCTCGGTGTCGACGGGACGTTAAACTCAATCTTCCTTCCTTCCTTCCTTCCTTCGGGCCAAGGGTGGGAGCACTTCCCAAACGGCTAAGTTTGAACTGTTCAAGTGCCGCCGTGGTTACAGCAAACCATGCATGACAACAAAACATCCTGTTGGAAGAACATCCGCAACTGAGGATTATAGCAGAGGTTGAAAATACCGCTTCAGTTTTAAATTACTTTATTTTCACACGAACGGTTTCGGACTGTTATAAGCCCGTCCTCAGGTATCGTAGCGCTCATAGGCAGTACACCGCGCCTGGTACACGGGGCGCTCGGGGACCACAGCACAGCTACGACACCTGAGGACAGGCTTGTAACAGTCCGAAACCGTTCGTGTGAAAATAAAGAAATTTACAATTGAAGCTGTATTTTCAATCTATGCCATGCATAACAAAATGACGCTGACTAAAACCGTCGCCGAGGGAACTGTGGTGCACCATGGGCGATAGGTGACAGGTTGAACGACGATTGCAGAGATGTGTACAGGCAAATAGACGTGTAACTGGTAACCAAGTAACCGCCCACATGAACAACGAGGCTACCAACGACCGTCCAGCGAACGTTGCTGCGTATGGGTCTCTGCAGCAGGCGCCTGATTCATGCAACAATGCTGACTGCTGGTCACCGGCGACAAAGGCTGGAATTTGCACGACAATACCACAGAGTAGTGACAGGTGGCCTTTTCAGTTGAATTACGTTTTATGCTCCATCGGCGAAACGTCTGAAGTCAAACGCCTTGAATTCGTTATGGTTTTGGGAACGTTTTCGTGGCATTCTCTGGGTGATCTCTTCTTACTACGAGGGCAGTTCAATAAGTAATGCAACACATTTTTTTTTCTGAAACAGGGGTTGTTTTATTCAGCATTGAAATACACCAGGTTATTCCCCAATCTTTTAGCTACACAACACTATTTTTCAACGTAATCTCCATTCAATGCTACGGCCTTACGCCACCTTGAAATGAGGGCCTGTATGCCTGCACGGCACCATTCCACTGGTCGATGTCGGAGCCAACGTCGTACTGCATCAATAACTTCTTCATCATCCGCGTAGTGCCTCCCACGGATTGCGTCCTTCATTGGGCCAGACATGTGGAAATCCGACGGTGCGAGATCGGGGCTGTAGGGTGCATGAGGAAGAACAGTCCACTGAAGTTTTGTGAGCTCCTCTCGGGTGCGAAGACTTGTGTGAGGTCTTGCGTTGTCATGAAGAAGTAGTTCGTTCAGATTTTTGTGCCTACGAACACGCTGAAGTCGTTTCTTCAATTTCTGAAGAGTAGCACAATACACTTCAGAGTTGATCGTTTGACCATGGGGAAGGACATCGAACAGAATAACCCCTTCAGCGTCCCAGAAGACTGTAACCATGACTTTACCGGCTGAGGGTATGGCTTTAAACTTTTTCTTGGTAGGGGAGTGGGTGTGGCGCCACTCCATTGATTGCCGTTTTGTTTCAGGTTCGAAGTGATGAACCCATGTTTCATCGCCTGTAACAATCTTTGACAAGAAATTGTCACCCTCAGCCACATGACGAGCAAGCAATTCCGCACAGATGGTTCTCCTTTGCTCTTTATGGTGTTCGGTTAGACAACGAGGGACCCAGCGGGAACAAACCTTTGAATATCCCAACTGGTGAACAATTGTGACAGCACTACCAACAGAGATGTCAAGTTGAGCACTGAATTGTTTGATGGTGATCCGTCGATCATCTCGAACGAGTGTGTTCGCACGCTCCGCCATTGCAGGAGTCACAGCTGTGCACGGCCGGCCCGCACGCGGGAGATCAGACAGTCTTGCTTGACCTTGCGGCGATGATGACACACGCTTTGCCCAACGACTCACCGTGCTTTTGTCCACTGCCAGATCACCGTAGACATTCTGCAAGCGCCTATGAATATCTGAGATGCCCTGGTTTTCCGCCAAAAGAAACTCTATCACTGCCCGTTGTTTGCAACGCACATCCGTTACAGACGCCATTTTAACAGCTCCGTACAGCGCTGCCACCTGTCGGAAGTCAATGAAACTATACGAGACGAACCGGGAATGTTTGAAAATATTCCACAAGAAATTTCCGGTTTTTTCAACCAAAATTGGCCGAGAAAAAAAATGTGTTGCATTACTTATTGAACTGCCCTCGTATTTGGCTCAATGGATCAACGCAAATATGCATCTAAACTTGGGGACCATGTTCACCCCTACATGCAGTTTGTTTTCCTTGGCATGATGGCACCTACCAGCGGAACAATGCAACGTGTCACACAGCACATAGTGTACGTGCGTCGTTCGAAAGGCATCAGGATGAGTTGACTGTTCTCTCCTGGCCACCAGATTCCCCGACTTTAAACTCGATCGAGAATCTGTCGGACCATCTCGATTGAGTTGTTCGCGCCGTGGATCCTCAACCGAGGAACCTAGGGCAGCGCTACGGTCGCAGGTTCGAATCCTGCCTCGGGCATGGATGTGTGTGATGTCCTTAGGTTGGTTAGGTTTAAGTAGTTCTAAGTCTAGGGGACTGATGACCTCAGATGTTAAGTCCAATAGTGCTCAGAGCCATTTGAACCTAGGGTAGCTGGCCGCGGCTCTGGAGTCGGCAGGACTCCACATCAGTGTCGGTACCGTCCACAAACTCACCGACTTTTCCTGCAAGTTTCGCAGCGGTCTCCGCTACTAAAGGTGGTTATTTAGATTTTTGAATAAATGCTCACTTTAATGTCATCGGATAGTGTATTTCTCCCAAAAAAAGACCACAGAGGCAGATGGACCGTTTTTAGTGTCTCTAACACTGCTTCTCTGACGCGCTCAACGGCGTTACGCTGAACAAATGTTTAGTTCATTCCATAGATACCAGGCGAAGTTCCCTCTTCTGCTTCATAACACACTCCTATTTACTCAACCCGGTTCAGTAGCAGCAAGCGGCCAGAGACATGCCACGGTGTTTAAGAAAATGTCCTCGTATACATCCTCACCCTGAAAAATAACTGAAGTGCATGGAAGAGAGTACTTACCACTCTACCAGCTGTTCGACTTTCTTCCCAGTTGCATTGGCTTGTGCAGCGCTGTAATTAGTCTAACCTTGTCTCCTCCGTCTCTACGGGAGGGGACAATGGAATCTCCGAAGATTCCTTACTGGTCCTCGCCTTTGCACGATAGTTGACGTGTGTCTTCTAGTGCCTGCCTGCCTGTTTAGCTTTTTCAACAATTCCGTGACACTGTTCCGCTCGTCAGAAAGACACACCATTCATGCTTCCCTTGTTCCTGCAAGTTCAATATCCCCCGCTGGTCCTATTTGTACGGGCCTCACGCACTTGAGTAAAATTTTAGAACGAGCCACTTAAGTGTTCTGGATGAGGAATCATAGACAAAAGTAGAAGAAAATTCAGTCGTGGCCAGGGAAGTATGTTGGGATCCTTGCTGTTCATGTTTAATAAGTGACGTGGAAGATAAAGTTTATGCATTTTTTTAAGATTCCATATTTCTCAGACTAAGCTGTTCATTAAAGAAATTTATGACTTAGTTTTAAGGATGATATTTAGATTAATTTCAACATTTATGCAACAATTTAAAAACATAATTGCCTTATCTCATTTTGACTCGTAGCTGGGGCAGAACGAGAAATACGCAAGCTTTTCTTTGAAAAATGTAAAAAGAAATACATAACATAGTGATTTTCAAGTAAAGTACATTAGATAATAGTCAAAGATGATTTTTTATACTTTTAAGATGTATGTCCTGGTGTTCCTTTACTTGACAAAACATTATGTATCCCGTTACGCTCTGAGGTTCCCCTATTACTAGCACCCGAACATTTTTATGAATTGTCCGATTCCACCAATGACTTGTTGATATTGTCGTCATAGGATACTACGTTCTTCCGTTCTGGTAGGAGCAAAAGTTTACATTTCTGAACAGTTACGACGAGTTGCCAATACTTACATCACCTTGAAATGTTATCAAAATCTAGCTGAATATTTTTTCAGCTTTTTCTTCAAGCAGAACTTCATTATAGATAACAGCATAATCTGCAAAAAAAAAGTCTGACGTTACTATTACTATTAATACTAATCTACCAGGTCACTCAGTAAGCCTGAACTGCAAGGATCTCAACATACTACCCTGACGCACACCTGAAATTTCTTCTGCTTATTTCGATGACTTCTCATCCAAGATAACTTGCTGTATCCTCCGTACTAAGAAATCTTTAATCCAGTCGCAAATTTCGTTTGATAACCGTTATGGTTGTACATGCGTTCGTGTGGTACTGAGTCAAATGTGTTTTCGAAGTCAAGAAATAGTGTATCCGTTAGATGCCCTTGATCTTTCACAATGTCACGTGAGAACAGCGTGAGTTAAACTTCTCATGACCAATCCAGTTTCGGAGGAACTGGATTCAAATTCTCTTTCGACCATCATGAGTGTGATTTGCTGAGATTCTCTCGTTTCACTTAAAGTGAATGTTGGGATGGTCCTACAAACAGTACTAAAGCCGATTTCTCTCTTCATCCATATGCAACATGAACCAGTACCTAGACCCAAATGACGTAGACGGTCTATTCCTGTATCTCGACGTAGCGAGAAGTGCTCAACAATGGTCTCAGAGTTTTGGACACGGCCTTCTTTCCGGATCAGCAACAAGTAGTTGTAGCTTCAGCCACTTGACATCCATAACGCCATAATTATCAACTCAGAAGTTATATTATCTATGTTGGGTTTGTGGAACTTCGCGACTGCGCTCCATGGAATGTGAACTGCAGAAATAAGAGCAGCCACTCACCACTTATTTTCTGTTTTATTACGACAAACCGGTTTCTGAAGAGTGCCCATTCACAGCAGGTGAGAATGCAAATTCACGTAGGTGAACAACTGAACGAATCGTGTAGTAGTGGTATGAAAAGCTTCATGTACTGTTGTACGTAGGTGTAAATCCATGTCGTAAAATCTTCAAGTAGCGCTACAAACCAACTCCAGTCATTACAATTTGCAACGTATAACACCAATGGAGAATACAGTGTCGATGTCGACATTCAGAATGTCATTCTGCCGAGAAATTCTATATCTGCTTCAATACAAGACAAGTACTATAGAGTGTGTGGCCCAAGGAACTTTTTATCGTCGTACATATCAAGACTTCGCCCCGTTTTACTCAGGTATGAAGCGTTTTCTTGCACGCTCTTTGTTATTTGCCACACCTCAATATTCATAGTCCCTACAGGAGCGTTATTTAGAGAGCTTAATAATATTCAACTAACGGCCTTGCCGCAGTGGTAACACCCGTTCCCGTCAGATCACTAAAGTTAAGTGTTGTTGGGCTGAGCTAGCACTTGGATGGGTGACCATCCGGTTTGCCGAGCGCTGTTGGCAAGCGGGGTGCACTCAGCCCTTGTGAGGCAAACTGAGCAGCTACTTGATTGAGAAGTAGAGGCGACGGTCTCGTAAACTGATATACGGCAGGGAAGGGGTGTGCTGACCACATGCCCCTCCATATCCGCATCCCCTGACTCCTGTGGTTGAGGATGACACGGCGGCCGGTCGGTATCGTTGGGCCCTCATGGGCTGTTCGGACGGAGTTTGGTTTAGTTTAATACTATTCACTTATTCCGCCGTGAAAAGCGGTGTTTGAAAAATTTTAAGCAAGTTTTCGTGTTGTTCCTTCAGATCATGAAATACAGGGTGATTCAAAAAGAATACCACAACTTTAAAAATGTGTATTTAATGAAAGAAACATAATATAACTTTCTGTTATACATCATTACAAAGAGTATTTAAAAAGGTTTTTTTTTTCACTCAAATACAAGTTCAGAGCTGTTCAATATGGCCCCCTCCAGACACACGAGCAATATCAACCCGATACTCCAACTCGTTCCACACTCTCTGTAGCATATCAGGCGTAACAGTTTGGATAGCTGCTGTTATTTCTCGTTTCAAATCATCAATGGTGGCTGGGAGAGGTGGCCGAAACACCATATCCTAACATACCCCCATAAGAAAAAATCGCAGGGGGTAAGATTAGGGTTTCTTGGAGGCCAGTGATGACGTGCTCTGTCACGGGCTGCCTGGCGGCCGATCCATCGCCTCAGGTAGTTGACGTTCAGGTAGTTACGGACAGATAAGTGCCAATGTGGTGGCGCTCCATCCTGCTGCAATATGAATTGTTGTGCTTCTTGTTCGAGCTGAGGGAACAGAAAATTCTCTAACATCTCCAGATACAGTAGTCCAGCTACAGTAGCACCTTCGAAGAAAAAGGGACCAAAAACTTTATTGACTGAAATGCCGAACAAATGTACAACTAAATGAAACTTTATAGCTCCCTTAATTCGCCGACAGATAGTGCTTAGCTCTGCCTTTTGTCGTTGCAGAGTTTTAGATTCCTAAAGTTGTGGTATTCTTTTTGAATCACCCTGTATTTCCTTTAAATCTCTCCCCAGCCAGTAAGCCTGTCTCCATTCATCCACATACATCTATACTCCGCAAGCCACCAAACGGTGTGTGGCGGAGGGCACTTTACGTGCCACTGTCATTACCTTCCTTTCCTGTTCCAGTCGCGTATGGTTCGCGGGAAGAACGACTGCCGAAAAGCCTCCGTGCGCGCTCGAATCTCTCTGATTTTACATTCGTGATCTCCTCGGAAGGTATAAGTAGCAGGAAGCAATATATTCGATACCTCATCCAGAAACGCACCCTCTAGAAACCTGGACAGCAAGCTACACCGCGATGTAGAGCGCCTGTCTTGCAGAGTCTGCCACTCGAGTTTGCTAAACATCTCCGTAACGCTATCACGCTTACCAAATAACCCTGTGGCGAAACGCGCCGCTCTTCTTTGGATATTCTCTATCACCTCCGTCAACCCCATCTGGCACGGATCCCACACTGATGAGCAATACTCAAGTATAGATCGAACGAGTGTTTTGTAAGCCACCTCCTTTGTTGATGGACTACATTTTCTAAGGACTCTCCCAATGAATCTCATCCTGGTACCCGCCTTGCCAGCAATTAATTTTATATGATCATTCCACTTCAAATCGTTCCGCAAGCCTATTCCCAGATATTTTACAGAAGTAACTGCTACCAGTGTTTGTTCCGCTATCATATAATCATACAATAAAGGATCCTTCTTTCTATGTATTCGCAATACATTACATTTGTCTATGTTAAGGGTCAGTTGCCACTCCCTGCACCAAGTGCCTATCCGCTGCAGATCTTCCTGCATTTCGCTACAATTTTCTAATGCTGCAACTTCTCTGTATACTACAGCATCATCCGCGAAAAGCCGCATGGAACTTCCGACACTATCTACTAGGTCATTTATATATATTGTGAAAAGCAATGGTCCCATAACACTCCCCTGTGGCACGCCAGAGGTTACTTTAACGTCTGTAGACGTCTCTCCATTGATAACAACATGCTATGTTCTGTTTGATAAAAACTCTTCAATCCAGCCACACAGCTGGTCTGATATTCCGTAGGCTCTTACTTTGTTTATCAGGCGACAGTGCGGAACTGTATCGAACGCCTTCCGGAAGTCAAGGAAAATGGCATCTACCTGGGAGCCTGTATCTAATATTTTCTGGGTCTCATGAACAAATAAAGCGAGTTGGGTAGCACACGATCGATGTTTCCGGAATCCATATTGATTCCTGCAGAGTAGATTCCGGGTTTCCAGAAATGACATGATACGCGAGCAAAAAACATGTTCTAAAATTCTACAACAGATCGATGTCAGAGATATAGGTCTACAGTTTTGCGGATCTGCTCGACGACCCTTCTTGAAGACTGGGACTATCTGTGCTCTTTTCCAATCATTTGGAACCTTCCGTTCCTCTAGAGACTTGCGGTACACGGCTGTTAGAAGGGGGGCAAGTTCTTTCGCGTACTCTGTGTAGAATCGAATTGGTGTCCCGTCAGGTCCAGTGGACTTTCCTCTGTTGAGTGATTTCAGTTGCTTTTCTATTCCTTGGACACTTATTTCGATGTCAGCCTTTTATTCGTTTGTGCGAGGATTTAGAGAAGGAACTGCAGTGCGGTCTTCCTCTGTGAAACAGTTTTCGAAAAAGGTGTTTAGTATTTCAGATTTACGCGTGTCGTCCTCTGTTTCAGTGCCATCATCATCCCGGAGTGTCTGGATATGCTGTTTCGAGCCACTTACTCGTTTAACGTAAGACCAGAACTTCCTAGGATTTTCTGTCAAGTCGGTACATAGAATTTTACTTTCGAACCCACTGAACGCTTCACGCATAGCCCCCCCTTACGCTAACTTTGACATCGTTTAGCTTCTGTTTGTCTGAGAGATTTTGGCTGCGTTTAAACTTGCAGTGAAGCTCTCTTTGCTTTCGCAGTAGTTTCCTAACTTTGTTGTTGAACCACGGTGGGTTTTTCCCGTCACTCACAGTTTTACTCGGCACGTACCTGTCTAAAACGCATTTTACGATTGCCTTGAACTTTTTCCATAAACACTCAACACTGTCAGCGTCGGAACAGAAATTTTCTTTTTGATCTGTTGTTGTGGTCTTCATTCCTGAGACTGGTTTCATTCAGCTCTCCATGCTACCCTATCCTGTGCAGGCTTCTTCATCTCCCAGTACTTACTGCAACCTACATACTTATGAATCTGCTTAGTGTATTCATCTCTTGGTCTCCCTCTACGATTTTTACCCTCCACGCTGCCCTCCAATGCTAAATTTGTGATCCCTTGATGCGTCAGAACATGTCCTACTAACCGGTCCCTTCCTTTTGTCAAGTTGTGCCACAAACTCCTCTCCAATTCTACTCAATACTTCATCATTAGTTACTAACCTTCAGCATTCTTCTGTAGCACCACATTTCGAAAGCTTCTATTTTCTTCTTGTCCAAACTATTTATCGTCCACGTTCACTTTCATACATGGCTACACTCCAAAAAAATACTTTCAAAAACGACTTCCTGACATTTAAATCTATACTCGATGTTAACAAATTTCTCTTCGTCAGAAACGCTTTCCTTGCCATTGCCAGTCTACATTTTATATCTTCTCTACTTCGACCATCATCAGTTATTTTGCTCCCCAAATAGCCAAATGCCTTTACTACTTTAAGTGTCTCATTTCCTAATCTAATTCCCTCAGCATCACCCGACTTAATTCGACTACATTCCATTATCCGCGCTTTGCTTTTGTTGATGTTCATCTTTTTGATCTGTTAGGTAGTCTGAAATCTGCCTCTTGCTAAACAGATAAACCTTCCTTCCTTTTTTATATTCCTATTTACTTCCATATTCAGGGATGCTGTAACGGCCTTATGATCACTGATTCCCTGTTCTGCGCTTACAGAGTCGAAAAGTTCTGGTATGTTTGTTATCAGTAGGTCCACGATGTTATCTCCACGAGTCGGTTCTCTGTTTAATTGCTCGAGGTAATTTTCGGATAGTGCACTCAGTATAATGTCACTCGATGCTCTGTCCCTACCACCCGTCCTAAACATCTGAGTGTCCCAGTCTATATCTGGTAAATTGAAATCTCCACCTAAGGCTATAACATGCTGAGAAAATTTATGTGAAATGTATTCCAAATTTTCTGTCAGTTGTTCTGCCACTAATGCTGCTGAATCGGGAGGTCGGTAAAAGGAGCCAATTATTAACCTAGCTCGGTTGTTGAGTGTAACCTCCACCCATAATAATTCACAGGAACTATCCACTTCTACTTCACTACAGGATAAGCTACTACTAATAGCGACAAACGCGCCACCACCAGTTGCATGCAATCTACCCTTTCTAAACACCGTCTGTGCCTTTGCAAAAATTTCGGCAAAATTTATCTCTGGCTTCAGCCAGCTTTCCGTCACTTGCCCCTTCCCCTCTAATCTAGCAGTATATCGTTCAAAGGAAGAACGATTGCTGGTAAGCCTCCATGTGGGCTCGAATCCCTCTATCTTCATAGTCTTTTCGCAAAACATGCGTCAGAGGAATCAATGTACTGGTTGATTTTCTAGGAACGTACGCTCTCGGAACTTTAACGATAGACCATATCGTGATGCAGAACGTCTCTCATGCAGTGTCTGCCTGAATGAACCTGTAACGAAACTTTCTGCTCTACTTCTCTATTTCCTCTAACAGTTCTTTTTGGTACGGATCCAAGACTGATGAGCAATATTCAAGTGTTAGTAAAAAAAAAAAAAAAAAAAAAATTGTTCAAATGGCTCTGAGCACTATGGGACTCAACATCTTAGGTCATAAGTCCCCTAGAACTTAGAACTACTTAAACCTAACTAACCTAAGGACATCACACACATCCATGCCCGAGGCATGATTCGAACCTGCAACCGTAGCGTTCGCGCGGTTCCAGACTGAAGGGCCTAGAACCGCTCGATCACACCGGCCGGCTAAGTGTTAGTCAAAAGAGTGTTTCATTACCTACTTCCTTTCTTAGCGGACTATATTTCTTGAGGATTCTTCAAATGAATCTCAGTCTGGCATCTGGCGTACTCGCAAGTAATATTGTGTAGTCGTTCCACTTCAAATCGCCCCGTACGCATACTCCTAGATATTTTATGACAGTAACTGCTTTCACTGATGGATCGGCAGTTGTGTATTCATACAAAAAGCCTCGGTGTGGCTTCCATGCACTTGGGCCGGGGGAGTGTTCACATAAGGCCCGTACGAGCTTTTTGTGTGCACTCTCTCATGCAGACAAACTAAAGGATGGATTGGATGGTTTGGGGAAAGAGACCAAACAGCGAGGTCATCGGTCTCATCGGATTAGGGAAGGACAGAGAAGGAAGTCGGCCGTGCCCTTTCAAAGGAACCATCCCGGCATTTGCCTGGAGCGATTTAGGGAAATCACGGAAAACCTAAATCAGGATGGCCGGACGCGGGATTGAACCGTCGTCCTCCCGAATGCGAGTCCAGTGTGCTAACCGCAGACAAACTAAAGCTTCCCAACAGACTACCATTGAATCGTAGTCTGCTTTTTGCTTTAGCTACAAAGTAGGCCATTTGGTCATTGCACTATCCAGCATACTGATACTGAGTCGAAATCTTTTTCGATGCTACCAGGTAGAATATATTTTAGTACATTTTCTCCTTAGGTAGTGCAGCCATCATGTAGTGGAAAAGAAACAAACGTTTTGACTTCCTGTTTATCTTCCAGAGAAGAGCCGGACAATAAACTGATGTGTGATCTGCATCAACAGTTAGGCGCAAAAGAGGGTCAGTCATCAAAGAAATTGCAAACACAAACAATATTCGTACGTAGTGACATTCAGAAACAAATGTAACGAATAACGAATGCTATGTAAGGGTATGTGTCAGGACAATACCTAATACTCGTACATCGGTACGTTATCATTATTTTTAGAGCCCTATTCGGCGGAAGCCACAATCAACATTTGTGCAAGGTAAATTAAAATTTTGATCCTAAACGTCAATGTGGTACTCGTATATTTACGCACGTAAAACAAATACCGTCGTAAAATAGAACGCTTCCATCTTCATTCGAATAGCACATACAGTCTTGTGAAATCGTGTGTATATATTACTCTGTACTTTGACATCCCAAACAGTTCGCATTTCGCTATTTCGTTCCGTGTATTTGCAGATCGATGGATACCTAGCTCTGCAATCTACGAGGGCAGTTCAATAAGTAATGCAACACATTTTTTTCTGAAACAGGGGTTGTTTTATCCAGCATTGAAATACACCAGGTTATTCCCCAATCTTTTAGCTACACAACACTATTTTTCAACGTAATCTCCATTCAATGCTACGGCCTTACGCCACCTTCAAATGAGGGCCTGTATGCCTGCACGGTACCATTCCACTGGTCGATGTCGGAGCCAACGTCGTACTGCATCAATAACTTCATCATCCGCGTATTGCCTCCCACGGATTGCGTCCTTCATTGGGCCAGACATATGGAAATCCGACGGTGCGAGATCGGGGCTGTAGGGTGCATGAGGAAGAACAGTCCACTGAAGTTTTGTGAGCTCCTCTCGGGTGCGAAGACTTGTGTGAGGTCTTGCGTTGTCATGAAGAAGGAGAAGTTCGTTCAGATTTTTGTGCCTACGAACACGCTGAAGTCGTTTCTTCAATTTCTGAAGAGTAGCACAAAACACTTCAGAGTTGATCGTTTGACCATGGGGAAGGACATCGAACAGAATAACCCCTTCAGCGTCCCAGAAGACTGTAACCATGACTTTACCGGCTGAGGGTATGGCTTTAAACTTTTTCTTGGTAGGGGAGTAGGTGTGGCGCCACTCCATTGATTGCCGTTTTGTTTCAGGTTCGAAGTGATGAACCCATGTTTCATCGCCTGTAACAATCTTTGACAAGAAATTGTCACCCTCAGCCACATGACGAGCAAGCAATTCCGCACAGATGGTTCTCCTTTGCTCTTTATGGTGTTCGGTTAGACAACGAGGGACCCAGCGGGAACAAACCTTTGAATATCCCAACTGGTAACAATTGTGACAGCACTACCAACAGAGATGTCAAGTTAAGCACTGAGTTGTTTGATGGTGATCCGTCGATCATCTCGAACGAGTGTGTTCGCACGCTCCGCCATTGCAGGAGTCACAGCTGTGCACGGCCGGCCCGCACGCGGGAGATCAGACAGTCTTGCTTGACCTTGCGGCGATGATGACACACGCTTTGCCCAACGACTCACCGTGCTTTTGTCCACTGCCAGATCACCGTAGACATTCTGCAAGCGCCTATGAATATCTGAGATGCCCTGGTTTTCCGCCAAAAGAAACTCTATCACTGCCCGTTGTTTGCAACGCACATCCGTTACAGACGCCATTTTAACAGCTCCGTACAGCGCTGCCACTTGTCGGAAGTCAATGAAACTATACGAGACGAAGCGGGAATGTTTGAAAATATTCCACAAGAAATTTCCGGTTTTTTCAACCAAAATTGGCCGAGAAAAAAAAAGTGTTGCATTACTTATTGAACTGCCCTCGTATCTTTGATATCACGTTAACTGCTCGCCCAGCGGCGTAGAGTGATCCCCTATAGCAAACTCGGGAGCACAGCTCCCCATAAGCGGACAGGTGCCCTAGGTGTTGCTCTACTAGGCAGCCTGTTAGCCATTTGCTTCCCGCTAACCTCTAGGCGGTATCTCAGCGCCAAGAACATCGCCCAATATATTTGCTGTGCACATGCTGATCGTTACAGCAAAGTTAGAGCGGCGATAATAATTAAAGAAGCTGAACGCTCATGGCCGTTTAACGGGGCTGCTTTTACTTCTAGTTACAAAGTCCTTGGTTCGGAACCTGTCACATCAGTATTATGACAAGTTACTAGACCAGTTTTTATGCCTGAGTAGTTCACTTGTTGATCCAGTTCTTATACACGTCCGTCGTATTTGCTGCGCTCGATCCCTGAGGAAGACGATGCCAAACGCCTATGTAACATTCTGTATTCGTGTTTATATATACTTTAGTTCAGGAAATTCAACAAGTTACAAAAAAATCCACGTGCGCATTGAAAAATGGCCTGCACATAAAAGGATCATCTTCCCTTATAAACATTCTTATGACGATTGTTTCGCGCGTATTTAGCGAAGTGACTAATGGAATTAAAATCCTCGCCCAGCTAACCTGATAGATTTCCCAGAACTTTCTCTAAATTACTTCCAGCTAATTTGGGGAAAGTACCAACAAATACCAATAACGTTTTCTTCTACCAATTCTTTTTCAGCCGAGGCACCACTCCGTCTTTAGCAACACCATTATCGACAGTACGTTTAATTTTAACCATCTTCCCTCTTCGCGAATGTAACACCTTTCAACGAAACTTCAAGAAGAAAACATGCAAATGGAGACAGTAACACTTGCCCTGAGATATTCCAATAAAAGGTGAAAGAAAGAAAGAAAGAAAGAAAGAGAGAGAGAGGGGGGGGGGGCGAGCAGCATGGCAACATCTAACGAAGAAAACTCCAGCTACTCTATTTTACTGTATATGATAGTAGCATTAGCTACATAGATTTCGCTACACATTGTTTATGGAAAAAGTTCAAGGCAATCGTAAAATGCGTTTTTAGACAGGTACGTGCCGAGTAAAACTGTGAGGGACGGGAAAAACCCACCGTGGTACAACAACAAAGTTAGGAAGCTACTGCGAAAGCAAAGAGAGCTTCATTCTAAGTTTAAACGCAGCCAAAACCTCTCAGACAAACAGAAGCTAAACGATGTCAAAGTTAGCGTAGGGAGGGCTATGCGTGAAGCGTTCATTGAATTCGAAAGTGAAATTCTATGTACCGACTTGACAGAAAATCCTAGGAAGTTCTGGTCTTACGTTAAATCAGTAAGTGGCTCGAAACAGCATATCCAGACACTACGGGATGATGATGGCATTGAAACAGAGGATGACACGCGTAAAGCTGAAATACTAAACACCTTTTTCCAAAGCTGTTTCACAGAGGAAGACCGCACTGCAGTTCCTTCTCTAAATCCTCGCACAAACGAAAAAATGGCTGACATCGAAATAAGTGTCCAAGGAATAGAAAAGCAACTGGAATCACTCAATAGAGGAAAGTCCACTGGACCTGACGGGATACCAATTCGATTCTACACAGAGTACGCGAAAGAACTTGCCCCCCTTCTAACAGCCGTGTACCGCAAGTCTCTAGAGGAACGGAGGGTTCCAAATGATTGGAAAAGAGCACAGATAGTCCCAGTCTTCAAGAAGGGTCGTCGAGCAGATGCGCAAAACTATAGACCTATATCTCTTACGTCGATCTCTTGTAGAATTTTAGAACATGTTTTTTGCTCGCGTATCATGTCATTTCTGGAAACCCAGAATCTACTATGTAGGAATCAACATGGATTCCGGAAACAGCGATCGTGTGAGACCCAGCTCGCCTTATTTGTTCATGAGACCCAGAAAATATTAGATACAGGCTCCCAGGTAGATGCTATCTTTCTTGACTTCCGGAAGGCGTTCGATACAGTTCCGCACTGTCGCCTGATAAACAAAGTAAGAGCCTACGGAATATCAGACCAGCTGTGTGGCTGGATTGAAGAGTTTTTAGCAAACAGAACACAGCATGTTGTTATCAATGGAGAGACGTCTGCAGACGTTAAAGTAACCTCTGGCGTGCCACAGGGGAGTGTTATGGGACCATTGCTTTTCACAATATATATAAATGACCTAGTAGATAGTGTCGGAAGTTCCATGCGGCTTTTCGCGTATGATGCTGTAGTATACAGAGAAGTTGCAGCATTAGAAAATTGTAGCGAAATGCAGGAAGATCTGCAGCGGATAGGCACTTGGTGCAGGGAGTGGCAACTGACCCTTAACATAGACAAATGTAATGTATTGCGAATACATAGAAAGAAGGATCCTTTATTGTATGATTATATGATAGCGGAACAAACACTGGTAGCAGTTACTTCTGTAAAATATCTGGGAGTATGCGTGCGGAACGATTTGAAGTGGAATGATCATATAAAATTAATTGTTGGTAAGGCGGGTACCAGATTGAGATTCATTGGGAGAGTCCTTAGAAAATGTAGTCCATCAACAAAGGAGGTGGCTTACAAAGCACTCGTTCGACCTATACTTGAGTATTGCTCATCAGTGTGGGATCCGTACCAGATCGGGTTGACGGAGGAGATAGAAAGATCCAAAGAAGAGCGGCGCGTTTCGTCACAGGGTTATTTGGTAACCGTGATAGCGTTACGGAGATGTTGAATAAACTCAAGTGGCAGACTGTGCAAGAGAGGCGCTCTGCATCGCGGTGTAGCTTGCTCGCCAGGTTTCGAGAGGGTGCGTTTCTGGATGAGGTATCGAATATATTGCTTCCCCCTACTTATACCTCCCGAGGAGATCACGAATGTAAAATTAGAGAGATTAGAGCGCGCACGGAGGCTTTCAGACAGTCGTTCTTCCCGCGAACCATACGGGACTGGAACAGGAAAGGGAGGTAATGACAGTGGCACGTAAAGTGCCCTCCGCCACACACCGTTGGGTGGCTTGCGGAGTATCAATGTAGATGTAGATGTAGATCTTTAACACACTATCACCAGAAAAAAATGAACAACACAGTCTTTAGAAACCTGACCACGTGGCTAAGAACTGTTACTGATACAAGATACTTGTTAAAAACAAACTAAACTAAAATCCGCCCGAACACGCCATGAAGACCCAGCGGTACTGACAGGCCGCCGTGTCATCCTCAGCCCAGAGGCGTCACTGGATGCGGATATGGAGGGGCATGTGGTCAGCACACCGCTCTCCCGACCGTGTGTCAGTATACGGGACCGTAGCCGCTACTTCTCAATCAAATAGCTCCTCAGTTTGCCTCACAATGGCTGAGTGCACCGCGATTGCCAACAGCGCTCGGTAGACCGGACGGTCACCCATCCAAGTGCTATCCCAGGCCGACAACGCTTAACTTCGGTGATCTGACGGGAATAAAGATAGTTTCTCGGAAATGGTCAGCAATCATAACTGGACAGACCAGTTACATTCGACATGTACTTCAAGACATGATCAGGAGGTACTTGTACGTCTAAAAGCCGATTAGAGAAATGATTCTAGACAGCTCCTTGAGAGCCAGGCGGAGTGGCCGAGCGGTTCTAGGCGCTTCAGTCTGGAACCGCGCGACCGCTACGGTCGCAGGTTCGAATCCTGCCTCGGACATGGATGTGTGTGATGTCATCAGGTTAAATAGGTTTAAGTAGTTCCAAGTTCTAGGGGACTGATGACCTCAGATGTTAAGTACCATAGTGTTCTGAGCAATTTGAACCATTTTTTTTGCTGCTTGAGAAACACGTCGTTCCGATATAAGATTCATTATCTTATGAGATACAGACGAAAATTATGCAACATATGAGGAGAGGTAAAATAACGAGATTGCATTTTTAAAGTGTGCAGAAAATAGTGAGACGTAATTTCGTAAGATTATCGGCCAATTTCTCAACGCAAAGTGGAATGAGTTCCCATCATTCTTTTCAGCATATTCATGAAGGACGACGAACTGCAACTGTGACTTAAATTGGCGATATATTTTTGTGATTCGATTTATTGTACCATTAACGAGTTCTCCAGCAACTGCGGGCTCATCGTCAGACGAGAAGGTGACCTTATGGGAGTAAGGGTAAGTGCAGATAAATGTACATGTACGTAACTTGACAGTGTACGTAATAGAAAGGGATTTGCCATGAATATCACGAGGCAATACATTTACCACAGCGTCTAGCTGCTCAAGGTACAAATAATAATGTTTCTGCAACACTTTCATCTGACTATGAGTCTGCAGTGGCTCGAAAACTAGTTAATGGTTCAAACAATTGCACCAAAACTTTAAAAAAGCATGCGGTTGCATATTTATTCTCAAATAAAACGCCAATTCGCGTCATTCTTCTAACTGGATCGACTTCAATTTGAACTTTTAGTGCCACTAATGATTTTTGCTTTCGTTTCACAGTGTTCGAAGAGCAGCACGTTTCCTTGTTAAGTCTGCTGCGACATTCGTTCCTTGTAAATAGTCCACAGATTCTTCAAGCAAGTTAAACCTGACTTCCAAATAATGTGTCATACTCTTCTGACTAGTCTATTGTTTCCCAACTTGTTCAAATGGTTCAAATGGCTCTGAGCACTATGGGACTTAACGTCTGAGGTCATCAGTCCCAAAGAACTTAGAACTACTTAAAACTAACTAACCTAAGGACAACACACACATCCATGCACGAGGCAGGATTCGAACCTGCGACCGTAGCGCCCAACTTGTAACCGTGCTACTGTGTGTTTGACGTTTCTAGCGTACCATATTAGTAACCTTATGTATTAAGGTGTCAAACTCTGCTGTTTTCACCTCAATCGACATTTCATTTTCCGTGCGTGTACGAGCTACAGCTGAATCACAGTAGCACTTCTCGCGCAACACACCGTGGAACAGGTGCGACCACGGCTGTTACGTCACCTGCTGACATCCACAGCATGTATAAAGATGAGTATCTCCGACTCAGAAGGCAAAACACAAGCAAGAGGCTCTTCAAGGTGCATGCGTGACCTGGGTACGTGTTTTCCCTTATGAGAGGTGTACAGATGCAATATCCCTCAACCTTAACACGGTTTCGCGCTCCTTCCTCTACCGTTTCATACCTGTATCGTCAAACTGCACACTATCAGGAAACCTGGGAACGTTTTGAACAGATAATTTTTGTACGGCCCTGATTTTATTTCATTCTTTGTGGTTTTTGTAATGGATGTTAGTTTCTAATTATAGTCTGTCGCTTATTGTCATCACAATTAAATTTCTGTGCAATCACTTAATGTCACTTTAAAACAAATCTCGGTGTAATTGTCTAACAAAATCTCTCCTTTAAAATAACAAAAACTGCAACTGCACCACGAATTTTGAAGTATTAACAACTAATTCGTTAAAGAAAGCCTAAAAGACCAAGCAAACTAGGTAATAAGATACCAGTTTAATACAAAATTGCAGTGCTTGTGTTTCTGAGAAGCGCCGTGCGGGATTATCCGAGCGGTCTAGGGCGCTGCAGTCATAGACTGTGCGGCTGGTCCCGGTGGAGGTTCGAGTCCTCCCTCGGGCATGGGTGTGTGTGTGTGTGTGTGTGTCCTTAGAATAATTTAGGTTAAGTAGTGTGTAAGCTTAGGAACTGATGACCTTAGCAGTTAAGTCCCATAAGATTTCACACATTTCTTTTGTTCCTGAGAAGCGCGAAGGAACATGCATTGTTGTTCTTAACAACACAGGCACTGTAATCTAGTATTTATCCAGCGATACGAGGAAGCTAATTTCAATTAAAATGTCCGCCCCTATATGGGAACAACATAATGTGTGTACGAGTACAGGTTGTGACGCACAAACGACAACATACGGATGTTTGTGTCTGGCCATGAGTCGTGCACGGATAGCAAAGCGGTTAAGGCGACCACTCGCGCAAAGCGCCATATACGGGTTCGAGTCCCGGTCCGGAAAAATTGTCATTGTCGTCATTCTCTTATACAGCTGATGGTTGTTCGTATTCGCAACGGCGAATATATTGAAACTTCCTGGCAGATTAAAACTGTGTGCCGAACCGAGACTCGAACTCGGGACCTTTGCCTTTCGCGGGCAAGTGCTCTACCAACTGACCTACCCAAGCACGACTCACGCCCCGTCCTCACAGCTTTACTTCTGCCAGTACCACGTCTCCTACCTCCAAACTTTACTGAAGCTCTCCTGCGAACCTTGCAGAACTAGCACTCCTGGAAGAAAGGATATTGCGCAGAGATGGCTTAGCCACAGCCTGGGGGACGTTTCCAGAATGAGATTTTTACTCTGCAGCGGAGTGTGCGCTGACATGAAACTTCCTGGCAGATTAAAACTGCGTGGCGGACCAAGGCTCGAACTCGGGACCTTTGCCTTGCCCACGAAAGGCAAAGGTCCCGGGTTCGAGTCTCGGTCTGGCACACAGTTTTAATCTGCCAGGAAGGTTCATACTTGTTCAGTCTTTTCGGTTGTACTCAAGAATTGCCGAACTTTCTAGAGACAAATAACGTACCTTATTTCAAGACGAGGTAAGTAAAAAATATATTTCCAAAATTGACGTATTTTCAGAGTTGATGTATGTATTTACTTAAATACTAATGTTTCGTACTTTTGGCACTAAGTATCAATTTCTGCTTGGTTTTAAAAGATTAATAACTAGTGCTATATCATGATTCTTCAATAAATGGACAGTCAGTATTTTTAATTTCAATTTTTTGAAGCTCCATCTCTCTCGTCTCGCTGGTTTGCATTTATCACTAGTAGTTCCCTATCGGTAAGAGAACTCGTGGCCGAAGTGGGTACTTATTGTTTAAGTATTTTTTTAAAATAAAGGCGCACAAGAACACACTTCCTAAAGACACAAAAAATCAACTATTAATATAACCTAACATACCATACTTGAAAATCACTTAATACTGTATGTTATGTACTTTTTATAAATGTTTGCATATTTCGTGTTTCCACCACCCCCAGGGCAGAATGACGTAACGCAACTGTTTGTGCAATGCAAAGAGAGATTATGAATGTGAATCTTAAGATGAATAATTTTAGTTTCATTTTGAAAAATGTAAAAATTATTCATAATGCTTAATGCCAAGTTACACTGTTATTTTACTGAATCCCATCGGCCGTGCACCAGATTGTATTCCCAGGTTTGCGAATAGACAACATGGGAAAGCTAGTAATAAATGCTATAACGCAGTCCTAGCCAGTTTCTTCAAATGGTTCAAATGGCTCTGAGCACTATGGGACTTAACAGCTGTGGTCATCAGTCCCCTAGAACTTAGAACTACTTAAACCTAACTAACCTAAGGACATCACACACATCCATGCCCGAGGCAGGATTCGAACCTGCGACCGTAGCGGTCGCGCGGTTCCGGACTGCGCGCCTAGAACCGCGAGACCACCGCGGCCGGCCCAGTTTCTTCGACAAATCTGTATGGTAAGCCACTTCTTTCTGAGATGGACTAAAAAGTCTGCTGTCATTTGACTTCAGATATGCAACCCGCTCGTCTTTTTGTTCTGCAGTGAACACACCTTTAAATGCTCATTCTGATCTGTCAGTCCTGTAATTGGGATTTTTCTTAATTTTACGAACGCATCTTGCAACGTTGTTTTGTGTACGTTAAACTTCTTAGATGCTTTTAAAAATCAGCTGAAACTATCGAAACTGCCATTTCCATTTGTAAGGTGGCAGAATAAATGAAGGTCAATTTCGCAACTTACTTAAGAGTTTTATACATCGTAACGGGAGGGTGAATATGACGCCTAACTTACTTAGGCAGTAATGAGCAGAGTTTCTTATAAGTATGTAATGCAAAAGGAATGACACTCAATTGACGGTATTAACACACCGCTCCTAGGGAAACATTTTGTGTGGAAGCCAGCGCGGGTAGACGCAGAGGCTGCACCACGGGAGACACGATGAAAAGCTCTTAGGGGGCGTTCCGTTGCGGGAGGCAGCGACCGGACAGGTGACGGACACTGCTGAGCAAGTAACGGGACCACCAGAAGTAGGACAGAAAGATGCTTTAGAAAACTGCTTTTCGGAATTCCAAATGGATACGAGCAAAACCAGTGACGCAGTTGGCCACAGTGAATGGTACACGTGTGAGCTGGCACGAAAAGACCGATTGGCGGAAATGAACTAGAAAAGAGTAAAGTGCAGAGATTTCGACGCAGTTCAATGGTAGGGCCCTAGCGATTGGAAGAGTGTTTCCACAAAATAACAGGAATGCTCCTATTGGTAGAAAAAAGCCATGACGTGGAGAACGAAAGAACCCAGGTGGGGAGTGTGTTCGGATACGAGAAAGACAAGACGGAAATTTTCTGAGACTCTTCTCTGAACTGGCGTCAAGTGCAGAATGGGGAGCATAACGTTCTGTACGACGCCGAGGAGAAATTTGTGTGAACACTGCGTTCACTGCGGATGACATTCAGCTAGATATTAGCTGAAGCCTCGCTGATCTCCAACTGTGGAGAAACGAACCAGCCAGTTAGTTAACTGTCCTTGCGAGGAGTGAGAGGGCATTTTAATACGCACGCTGCTCCAGCCATGCGCGTGTATATCGCCATATTTCAAGACTAGGGATGAGTAAATGTTTTCTCACATAACGAGAAACATAAAGAGAGTTTCTTTTGGAAAAATCAGCAAAGGCTTAATTAGTTTTTATAGGAATTTCAGAGGACGAGAGCAGCCATGCAGACGACAGCTCACATCTCAGCTAAGGTAAATACCGCTTGCAGAGGTGTAAACTTGTTGGTTCACCAGCTTGCGTCCATTGTAAACTCGAGCGACCTTGGGTCATCTTTTGCTCAACTTGTCACAAAACTCACCATCCTCCGAAGACTTGATTCTCATCCTAAATAGTACCGAACTTTGAACTGGAATCAGATGATTTATCGTAGTACTGGCCAACATCATGATGTAGTTGTAAGAATAATTTTGTAAAGAAACTTCTAGTTAAATGAAATGGTTGAAATGGCTCTGAGCACTATGGGACTTCACATCTATGGTCATCAGTCCCCTAGAACTTAGAACTACTTAAACCTAACTAACCTAAGGACATCACACAACACCCAGTCATCACGAGGCAGAGAAAATCCCTGACCCCGCCGGGAATCGAACCCGGGCGCGGGAAGCGAGAAGCGAGAACGCTACCGCACGACCACGAGCTGCGGACAACTTCTAGTTAAAATTTACCACTGTGGGGTTTAGGATTATTTCAGCATTACACTCCCATTGTGACACGAGTTCCCTTAGACGTTGAGGTGACGTGACCAGAAAGCATATACTATTTAATGTATATAAACTGTTTGGTGACTCAATCATTTGGTTTTAAGAATCTATACTTTTCGTAGTTTTTATTAACAATCTATGTCATCATTCGTTAATTTTCCTTGAGTGGTTAACCAGCCCATCATCCACCAAGATATGGAGAAACTGCCTAAAAACCACACTCACGATAGCCGGCAGAATCGACAGAAAGACTACACACATGAGTTCACGTGAAAATAAAGAATGGATAATTCAGTCAATGCGTAAAACTATAACGGACTATATCGACTTTTTTTCATTCCATTGCACCCGCAGACTGGTTTCCCTGGAAAGAAACGAATGATTAAACATCTAATTGATACGTAAAAGTGCAACTCGCTGAACCGATCGTTAACATTCGTTTGTTCCCATCACTACTACCAGGGGTGGGGGTTTGGGGTGGAGTGAGAAGGGCGATCAGTATGTTGTCGTTAGGAAGATGATAAAATCTAATGACAGTGAAAGTTGGATGTCTACGATTCGGCTGTGTGCATACACGAACTCTTGAGTCTGAGATATTATTATCCCGAGTAGTAGCGAGCGGGTTGTTGTCGGGGGGATCGGAAGTGGTCGGACGCAGAGTGCAGTGGTGAGAAGCTGCGCGACATGGAAGGTCGCAGCTTGCCGTGATCGTGCTAGTAGTGCCGGAGGAGACTTTGATATTAATTGAGGATTTTTTGGTAATCTGCCTTTTCGCTGCAGGTAATTGTGGATTGTTTGCGCACTGGAGGGATTTTGTCAGATTTGTGTATGGATACACTCAGAGAAAAATTGGTATCTTTGCTGTGGCCAGAAACGTATTTATTGATGTAGACATTGTGGAATAATTAAGTCTGTGTAAAGTTGGTCAGCATTTAAATCATGTTTTCTGAATACAGTAAATTAAAAGTTTTATTGCTTTGTTTCATTTTTCTTTACATCGTTTAAGGTTAGCTGACGAACCCACTCCTGATCATTGAATTTCTGTGTACAAACGTATGGCAGTAATTGTTGCAATTAGTCCACGCATTGCACTCTACATGGATCGCAGAATTGCTTTTTTGAAATATTTTAGCATGTTGCAGCGGCAAGACGAGGTAAGTAAGGAAAGTTGTCTGTTGCGTACAGGAGCACTGCAGAACAGTTGTTCGGAGACGTTAGAGGATTTTCTAAAACTTGCAGTCAGTTAGTTGGGAGCTGATTTCTTTATAATTCATCGGAGGAGTAATTAATTTTCTGTTCCAGTTTCTGTTTCTATTTGTTCTCAATCATGATATTATCACTGACAGAGATGGGACGTAACTCACATATTTCCGTACATGTCCTTTAAAATAATTACGAACGCGTTTCAATTGTGTTAGAAGAAAAACTGAAGCAGATGTGACAGTCATATCATCATACACTTTTTGAAAATGGAACTGTAGCTCCGAAACGCGTTGGACAGCAACTAGAAAATAAAATTTGCGACTGACGACTGAACATCGTTAATTAATAATTGGTAAGCTGGAAGTTGCAATCACGGACAGCTCAGAACTTACTGTCTATTAAAAATGTACGATAAGTGCTATAAGCATTTGTTCGGCAAGCAGGCGACATGTGTTTCAAAGTAGCGATGATGAAGTGCTCATAGCGCTTAAGGTATGCATTTTAGAGCCCATCTCTACTACACTTTTTTGCTTCCAATGATGGCTCCTGTCATAGCCCTGACTACTGACCATTGTGGGACATGTATAAGGAAACTACGAATTACTGCTTACGATAAACCGTCGGCACAGCAATGTAAACTGTATCTCTTGACCAAATCTAAAGACTTTTTTTGTTTACCCTAATATCAGAAAATATCAGCCAAAAAGAGAAAGACGATTCGGACAAATAAAAAGGAGTATAGAACACTGCAAAAGAGGAGTTGAAGTCGTCACAGACTGCAAGTCCAAGACGTGGCAAAAGAAAAATAACAAGAATACATGGGCTGCAGCCGGCCGGAGTGGTCGAGCGGTTCTAGGCGCTACAGTCTGGAACCGCGCGACCGCTACGGCCGCAGGTTCAAATCCTGCCTCCGGCATGGATGTGTGTGATGTTCTTAGGTTAGTTAGGTTTAAGTAGTTCTCAGTTCTAGGGGACTGATAACCTCAGAAGTTAAGTCCCATAGTGCTCAGAGCCATTTGAACGATGGGATGCAAAATAACCAGCTATTTCAGTTAGAAATATTCGCATTTTGTTACGTTACGCACTGCACTTTGGTCCACACGGGCCCAACATCGGGAGTAATTTACGACCCACATATGGTCTCTTCCCTTGAGCGAGCGAGAAGACGTAGTTGAGACGTGGGTTACGAGAGCAGTTCTTAAACTGACCGCTGGCGTGTACGGCGAGAAACGTTTCAAAGCAAACACCCTGCATGCCTTATGTTCCAGGGAATGTTTTTGTGGAATTCCTTGGATGATCTCGTCATCCTAGAAGCCATAATGGATCAACACAAGTATGCATCTATCCTTGGGGACTGTGTCCAAGACTACATGCGGTTTTTCCCGCGGCAAGACGGTATCAACCAGCAGGACAGTACGTGTCACGCGGCTTGCAGCTTACGTGCGTGGTTCGAGGAGCAGTAGGGTGAGTTTACCGTACTCCCCTGGCCACCAAACGCCCCGAATTTTGATCCAATCGAGAATCTGTAGGACCACTTCGATCGGGTTGTTTATGGCATGGATCCTCAACCGAGAAAACAAGAGCAGCCGGGCAGGGCACTGCATACCGCATGGCTCAACATCCCTGTCGGTACGTTGCAGAACCTCATTGACACTCTTCATGCACGACTCGAAGCGATCCGCGCAAGAAGCGGTTGTTATTCAGGCTTCTAACAGGTGGTCGCATTAATGTGACTGGACAGTGTACAACGGCAATATATCGCACTGTGGCGTGAGCGGGACACATTCTCCGGGTGAAGTGGAGAGTCTCTGCCGCTGGGTTGGTCCTAGGGCAGCAGTTTTGACCCAGGCGTCTGGCTGCAGATCCACGGCGCCTGCGCCGCTACACGGTCGTCTAAATATTCAGCGGCGGGCACATCGGGGCGGCGGCGGCCTTTCTCTCGGGGTTTCGCAAGCGGGCGTTCTCCATTCCGGTAACAATGAGTCTGGCGCTCCACATCGCCGCCTCGTGCTGGCTGTCTGTGTCGTGTGCCCACGGCGAAAGCTGCCGCCACGGGTCCTCCGTTGCGCTTCGCTTCTCCTACAGGCGCGTCAAACTTCACTAATCTAATTGTGCGATTGCGTATTTGTTAGTAGCACAGTGCATAAATTCGTAGCGTTTTTTGGTATTCCGGTTGCTATGACTTTATTTTTCGATTGTCATTGTTTATCTGTAGGCCACTGTTGCTACACTACTGACCATTAAAATTACTACACCAAGAAGAAATGTAGATGATAAACGGGTATTCATTGGACAAATATATTATACTAGAACTGACATGTGATTACATTTTCACGCAATTTGGGTGCACAGATCCTGAGATATCAGTACCCAGAACAACCACCTCTGGCCGTAACAACGGCCTTGATACGCCTGGGCATTGAGTCAAGCAGAGCTTGGATGGCGTGTACAGGTACAGCTGCCCATGCAGCTTCAACATGATACCACAGTTCATCAAGAGTAGTGACTGGCGTAGTCGCACATTTTCTATATCCAGAAAGGCCCGTATAGGACTTGCAACATGCGGTCGTGCATTATCCTGCTGAAATGTAGAGTTTCACAGGGATCGAATGAAGAGTAGAGCCACAGGTCGTAACACATCTGAAATGTAACGTCCACTGTTCAAAGTGCCGTCTATGCGAACAAGAGGTGACCGAGACGTGTAACCAATGGCACCTCACACCATCACGCCGGGTGATACGCCAGTATGGCGATGACGAATACACGCTTCCAATGTGCGTTCACCGCGATGTCGCCAAACACGGATGCGACCACCATGATGCTGTCAACAGAACCTGGATTCATCCGAAAAAATGCCGTTTTGCCATTCGTGCACTCAGGTTCGTCGTTGAGTACACCATCGCAGGCGCTCCTGTCTGTGATGCAGCGTCAAGGGTAACCGCAGCCACGGTCTCCGAGCTGATAGTCCATGCTCCTGCAAACGTCGTCGAACTGTTCGTGCAGATGGTTGTTGTCTTACAAACATCCCCATCTGTTGACTCATGGATCGAGACGTGGCTGCACGATCCGTTACAGCCATGCGGATAAGATGCCTGTCATCTCGACTGCTAGTGATACTAGGCCGTTGGAATCCAGGTGTCGCCACCGGCGCCAACCTTTTGTGAAAGTTCTGAAAAGCTAATCATTTGCATATCACAGCATCTTCTTCCTGTCGGTTAAATTTCGCGTCTGTAGCACGTCATCTTCGTGGTGTAGCAGTTTTAATGGCCAGTAGTGTACTTGAGTTGCCATATGGTCATTTTGTCGTTTGGAGATAGTGAGTGGAGCCGTGGGCGCTACAGAAAGGAGTTCCAAATGGAGAAATCTGAACATTTCCAACATATTCTTCTCTTTGAATTCAGCAGAGGGGTGGCAGCAGTGGAGGCAGCGAGAAAACATTTGCGCCGTATATGTTGATCATGCCACTAGACACAGCACGGTAACAAAATTGTTTTCCCGTCGTAAGGGGGATAGTTTTGACATTAGTGACTCTCCACAGTCAGGAAGACCTTTGGTGTCTGCTAAAGATCGTTTAAACTCATTAATCCATAAGATACACGTCAATGTACTCGAGAGAAGGCAAATGTAATAAACTGTTACCATTCTGCCATCGTGCGACAATTGCGTGAAATGGGGAAGATTAAAAAATCGGGTGTATGGATACCGCACGCTCTAACTCAAAATTACAAAAATCAGTTTGTTCGACATCAATTGGCTGGAGAACAACACAGACCATTCCTATCCCGTACCGTTACTAATGATGAGAAACGGGGGTCTTTATACTAACACAACGAAAAGAAAGGAATGGTTGAGCCCAAACGATGCAGCAATACAAAGGCCTGCGCGTATCCACAAAACAATGTTATGCATCTGGTGGAACAGCGACGCTATACTGCACTACGAATTGCTTCCCCGAGGTGTAACCATTACTGCTGTCATTTATTGTCAACAAATGATATGTCTTGCAGACGCAACCCTAGAGCAAGAACCAGAGAGGCAGCGTGAAATCATGCTACTCCACGACAACGCCTGTCAGCATTCAGCTAGACTGATAAAAACCACTATACAAGAGTCCGGTTGTAAAGTCATTCCGTACACATCTGATTCAACTGATCTTGCACTCTCAGATTTCACTCTTTCCGCTCTCTATCAAACAACCTTCACTGAACTTTCTGTCCGGGTGAAAATGCGCTCCAAAGTTGGCTCGATGTTTTTATCAAATTTAGGCAAAAAAGCAACGAACTTATGCACCTACTCAATAATTTTTAATTAATTTTTATTGCGGTACTAGCCGACAAACCCGGCATTGCTCAGGTATTCATTCTGCCAATTTTCTATGAGAAACGAAAACAAAAAATCAACTGTGTTTGTAGCGTAATAAAAAATTTCATTTTCACTTATTGGTGAAAATACCTTTGAAATTATGAAACAGCCGTGCAAAGAAATACGCATTTTCTATAAATGAATATTTACAGTACCCCATATTAGAAACATAGCACGCAAATACAAATCCTCTGTAATTTTTATTTAACTTCAAAAATGGCTCTGAGTACTATGGGACTTGACATCTCCCCTAGACTTAGAACTACTTAAAACTAACTAATCTAACGACATCAACCAAGTCCACGCCCGAGGCAGGATTCGAACCTGCGACCGTAGCAGCAGCGTGGTTTCTGACTGAAGCGCCTAGAACCGCTCGGTCACAACGGCCGGCCTTTATTTAACTCATCCCTTGAACTACGCGTCATACAATGATACATATGCGTAAGTACATTCAGCGGCACATGTGGATACTGTCTGCGAAATGTGTTGCGAATAGAATTTGTAGCAAAGAAGTAATAAATTTAAAAGCCATGCACAACGCGGTAGCTTTCCATGCGTTTCAGCGTTTATGACGTCGTATCTCCGTAACTGTATGAGATACCATGATATAACTTTGTCGGTGCACTTAGCGGGTTATACGGATACTATCTGCGAAATTTATTGCAAACAGAATTCGTAGCACAGAAGTAATAAATTTAAGTTTTATCCATGATACGGCAGTTTTTTACGCATCTCACTGTTTATGATATATATTTCGACCTATGATACGCTAGTGCTTCTTACTCCCAGGGCGATTGTTGCCTGACAGTAAGAGATACACTGATCTGTCAGAACACTATGACCAGCAACCTACTATCGATATAAAACTGTCCAGGCGATAGCAGCGTTAACTGGCGAGGAACGACTGCTAATCACACACACAAACACGGTGCATGTTGTATCAGCGAGCGTGCTGTCCGTGTGTAGAGCAGGGAAGGCGGGCCATCTATCTGAGCTTGACCGAGGACAGATTGTGGAGGCCCGGAGGCTCCCCTTCCCATCCCTGATTCCTTGACGGACGAGGGGGACACTGCGACCAGGCCTCGGGTTACAACCCCTGATCGCTCTGCCTTCCCCGCCCTCCCCCACCTCCTTAAAAAAACCTGACGTGGAACCAGAAAAAAAAATAAAAAAAGAAAAAACCTTGTGTGATACTAAATATTTTCTTTATTAAAAACAATATCCAAAAAAAAAGAGGCTTGGCACGAAAATTTCGGAAACTGCACGACTTGCTGGGTGTTCGAAGAGTGCTGTGGTGGGTGTGTTCAACACGTGGCGAAAACAAGGTGACACCCCTCATTACAGATGTCGGACGTCGTAAGCTGTGCAGACTGGTAAAAACAAGATAGGCGGCGAACTGTGGCGGAACTAACATCAGACTTTACTGCTTGGCAGAGTGCAAGTGTGCCTGAACACACAGTACACCAAACTCCTAACGACGAGCCTCCGCAGCCGACGACCCAAGCATGTGCCAAAGTTAACACCACGACATCGGCAACTACGACTGAAATGGGCATGTGACCGTCGGCACTGGACGTTGGTGCAATGGCACAGCGTCTCATGGTCTGATGAATCCAGATACCTTCTCCATCACGTAGGTGGGAGGCCACGAATCCGTGGCCTTCCAGAATAACAGCTTCTTGACACCTGTACTGCGGGACGGACACAAGCTGGTGGCGGCTCCCGTATGCTCTGGGGGAAAATTCACGTGGCCATTCGTGGGTCCAGTGGAGCTCGTGCAAGGCGCCATGACGGCCAATGAGTATCGTAAACTGGTTGCAGACCACGTACACCCTTTCGTGGCGATCATGTTGCCCGTCGCAGAGACATTTTTCAACATGACAATGCTGCATGTCACAAGGTCAGGAGTGTGATCGAGTGGTTCGAGCGACACGACGGCGAGTTTCAGTTGATGTGCTGGGCCAACAGCTCGTCATATCTGAACCGATCGAGCACACCTGGGATGTGATTGAACGTGGCGTCGAAGCTCGTTGCCTCTGTCCCCAGAATTTACAGGAATTGCGTGACTTTTGGGTGCTGATACGAATTCCCTCGAGCGACCTACCAAGGCCTCATTGCCTCCTTGCCATGACGCGTCGCCGCTGTTATCCGTGCCAAAGGTGGACTTATCAGCTATTAGGTAGGTGGTCATAATGTTCTGGCTTAATTAGTGTATGTGTATCAAGTCTGGTTTAAATTTTCCAGTGATTTAGGAAGAGATGTGGATTTTTATAATATGTATGAATTAATCTAACATTCCGTAACTCTTATGGTAGCAGAAATAAAAAGCACGGAGCGAAAGGTTATGTTAACCGAGCGAGGTGGCGCAGTGGCTAGCACAATGGACTCGCATTCTGGAGGACGACGGTTCAATCCCGCGTCTGGCCATCCTGATTTAGGCTTTCCGTGATTTCCCTAAATCGCTCCAGGCAAATGCCGGGATGGCTCTTTTGAAAGGGCACGGCCGACTTCCTTCCCCGTCCTTCCCTAATCCGATGAGACCGATGACCTCGCTGTCTGGTCTCCTTCCCCAAACAACCCAACCCCTTAACGTTGTTAACGAACGCACTTTATCTGCTGCTATTTTGGGCGCACATTTTATTTGGCAAAAATTGGTTGGTTTGAACCGGTCACCGACTAAATAAACATCCATTTTAGTTGCAACTGTGGCTGTCCCTTTTGCTTCACAACATTTTTTTTAAAATCTGAAATGCACAGAGTAAGGTTTCTATCGATGGGGCAGCTTCACCGACGGGCCGACTTGATTTCTTTGTGGACATCAATAGGCACATTATATCTGTCATTTAGCGTGACCCGTGTTGCCAAAGACTCACCTTCTTAGTGGTTAGTTGTTCCACGAAGACACAAAGCAACAGTGAAAGAAGGTCAGATTTGTACTATGCCCTTGTAACTGATTAGTATTAATGACTGAAACGTCGCAGTGATTTGGTAACAGTGATTAAATTTCTGCACCCAACATTGGAAAGTACGAGCAGTTTACTCTATTTTGTGATATTCTCAATTTAAAGTTACGTGCTGTAAACGGAGAGTACAGGAAGTGCTGTAAGCGATGCAGTGCGAGCTGCCTTTAATTTCGAATTTTGTCGCACCTTAGGCCTAAGTAGGCCATATGAACAAAATTTAAGTAATAATTCTCATTACATGTTTAGTGTTTTGATAATCAATAAAATGTCTTTTATTTATTTATTAATTTTTTTGAAGGCGATATTTCTACTTTTACGCTCCTCGCTTTCGAATACATGTTATTCGATATCAGACATCAACAAAAGGCTCCTAAAAATAAAAAGTATGATGTGTACTGATTCTTATTTAGATGTGTATAGTATCTAACAGGTATCACACTATAGCCCATTCATGGAAACTGCCTGGTACAGTGAAGGAAACTAGTCGCCGTGACTGAGCCGATGACATAAGTTTATATTTTTCAAATACTTCATTCAATATTTATGGTAATTACCTGAAGTTGTCAGAAGAAGAGAGATCTCTATATCAATGCAAAAAAGCTCCCAAAATAGTAGTTTTATTCCCCTGATCGAAATTGACACGCATCCTGATTACTAGTTTCAGAAAAGCCATATTGCCATCTCCAGATCATCGTGTACGTAATTGAAAACAAGGAGGTCGACTCACATAAAAGACACGCCCGTGCAACACTTTAAGTACATAGCTACGTAACACTACTTCGCTGAAACTAGTGATCGAGATATGTATGAACTTCGATTTGGGCAATAAAACTATTTGAAAGACTTTTTACAATGAACATTAATGGGTTTTATACTCTTACATCCTACAGTGAAATGCAAAAGAAAATGTTCAAGTTACACTGAAAATAAAATTCTTATTACAATATCTGAGGATTTTATTACACAATTTCTTCATGTGGCCCATCTATAGGAAAGTTGCCAGGGTCCCTTAAAGATTGTATTATCGTAACGGAAAGACCGCGTGTATTTCAATTAATTTAAAAAGCTATCAATAACAAGTATTGCTATGTTCAACAAACGTATCTGCCATCGCCCCTTAGCAACACCGCCGTCGTCGTCGTAACTGAATGTGGCTGGCTGGTGTTACAGCGCCTGTGGTCGCACAGGGAATCGAAAGCAGGTCACCGTTGAAACGAGACGAATACGTGGCGCGAGAACGCCAGCTATGAGCCGCGCAGGGCCACAACAGGAGCTAGCGGCTGGCTGCACACTGGGTTGGCGTTAACACACCTCCACTTGTTTATGGCCGTCGTAAGCGAAAGGCACTTTAATTACGGAAGAGGATCGGGGCCAGCAGATAGAAGAGCATCCCGTCAGATTACGATCGCCTCGAACAGTCCATCGGATTATAAGCAACCTAACTGAGCCGAACATAGAATACGTCTCGTCTCGCCACATAACAGATCCCAAATGCTCACTGCATCTATTTCGGGCTACGCTTCTGAAATGCCCGTTAATAGAATTACTCGGAAGTGTTCTCGCTTTCATCTCGCCGTACTTTACGGATAATACCTTGATTTATTTCAGGAAAAAGAAGGAAAAGAACTAAAGTAGTCTGCTGGGATGATGTGATATTATCGAATGATATGGAGCTGTGGAAGAACTCGGGGGGACGTTGGATTAAATCTTAGTGCTGGTCTCCTGATCTATACTACAGTTCAGTTCAGATCACAGTTTTTACAAATACAAGTAACATTTAAATACTACAAATGTTACGGCCAACATCATCACATCAAAACTAAAAAAAGGACGGAAATCAGTCTCACATACCGCAAATAAATGTGCTAGTCAGACAAGGTAACATTTTCCTATTTATTATTATTTATTGCTTTCAGACAAAGCCCATTTCACCATATACTAGTGTGTCACTGAAAGAAACAGATAATTTACCTAACTTCACTACAAAATATGAAACACAATCTATTACATGACCAAACTGTATAAAGACAATCGAAAAACTGCGCCAGGTAACTCGTCTACATAGTACGTAGTCTACCATTACAATAAATGAAACATATTTTTCTATAAAATCTAATACATGCAATCCTTCATTTTGAAAATATTGTACAGTGTAATTGTGCCTGAATTATTGTATTCACCCCATTCTATTAGCATATAGCATATTCCAAGGAAACAAAAGAAAAATTTCGAGTAAGAATTATTGTCGAGGGAGGTGAAATAAAACCTTTGAGGTCTGCAGATAATACTGTAACACTCTAAGAGAGCAAAGGACTTGGGAGAGGGATTGAACCGAACTACAACAACAAAAGCAAAACGAGGATAAATCAGATGATGCTAAGGGAATTAGATTAGGAAATGAGGCACTTAAAGTAGTAGATGAGTTTTGCATTTTGGGCAGTAAAATAACTGACGGTGGCCGAAGTAGAGAGGATATAAAATGTAGACTGACAAATGCAAGAAAAGCGTTTCTGAAGAAGAGAAATGTGTTAACATCGAGAATAGATTAAAGTGACAGGAAATCTTTTCTGAAACTATTTACATGGAGTGTAACCATGTAGGGAAGTGAAATGTCGACGATAAACAGTTTAGACAAGAAGAGAGTAAAAGCTTTTGAAATGTGATGTTACAGAAGAATGCTGAAGATTAGATGGGTAGATCACGTAACTAATGAGGAGGTACTGAATACAACTGGGGGGGGGGGGGGTGAGGAGAGAGAAATCTCTGGCACAACCTGACTAGAATACGGTATCGGTTGGAACGACACATACTGAGACATCAAGGGATCACCAATTTAGTACTAATAAGAGATGGATTCGGTTAGCACATTCCGAAGTATGTAGCATGCAGTAGTTACTTGCAAACGGATTTGCACAGGATACGAACACCACAACAGCAATGTAGTCAATGTCATCTTCAACGGAACAGAAACCACACTTTGGAGAGGATGTTAATTTTGACAAACTTTCGTTTTATTATTATTGATGTGAACTGCTCTTAGTCTGTTAAGTTCCTAGTTGGGAACGATGGGTTGCGTGGAAGCTGCTGATGAATGGTGCAGCACAGCTTCTTTTGTCTGTTTGTTCCCCTTTGCACCTGATGACAGCTCTTGACCGCAAAGCGTAAATTATTTATTTATTTATAATAGTGCTGACCAACAAGTTGTAGCTATCTGATACGGTTTTTACTAATTAGAATACAGTTTTTCAAGATGATATCAAACCCGAAACCGGTTTGCATCGCCGTGGCTAGTTTTGACGATATCGAAATAATTGTATTTCTCGTAGCAACCCATTTGTCGGAACTATCTGAATCTTGTTTGGTTACTTGCCATACAACGCCGTAAATTGCCATGGCTGGCACGTCAATGAAACTGTGCTTTGTATATGACTTTTATAGACAGCTAAATATTTTCAGATTTAGTTACAGTCAACCATGGTCACATTTCCCAAAGGGTAAACGTACTCACTTGTTTCGAGTGTTGGGTTGTTTGGGGGACGAAGCTACACAGCGTGGTCATCGGTCTCGTCGAATTAGGGAAGGACGGGGAAGGAAGTCGGCCGTACCCTTTCAAAGGAATCATCCCGGCAGTTGCCTGGAGCGATTTAGGGAAATCAAGGAAAATCTAAATCAGGATGGCCGTACGCGGGATTGAACCGTCGTCCTCCCGAATGAGAGTCCAGTGCGCTAGCCACTGCGCCACCTCGCTCGGTATTTGTTTGTAGGAAGACCGCTAATAGTGGTAACTCGACGATCCCTAGAATTGCTGTAATGACTGCAAATGAGCTGACCGGTGTGGCCGAGCGGATCTAGGCGCTTCAGTCTGGAACCGCGCGACCGCTACGGTCGCAGGTTCGAATCCTGCCTCGGGCATGGATGTGTGTGATGTCCTTAGGTTAGTTAAGTTTACGTAGTTCTAAGTTCTAGGGGACTGATGACCTCAGATGTTAAGTCCCATAGTGCTCAGAGCCATTTGAACCATTGACTGCAAATGACACTTTCACTTACGATGTTGGCATTCCTGAGTCACTACGTTGTTTCTGATTGTTATCGGAGTTTGTGTATAGATTTTGAGGCCCGCTGAATTCTGCTCCTGCATAATCGCGTATTTCGTGAATTCTAATTCATCTGGCTTATAGTACAGATCGAAATTTGGTTATTTGATTTTTGTTTCGCGGGAAACAGACAGAAGAATTCTGTGCGATATCACTCCAGTAACTTTTGTGACAGTGGACTTGTGTTTGATCTATTTTGCTGTGTGCGGCTATGTAAAGGAGAAATCACAATCACAAATTTTTATCCAGTTTCTGAAGAAAGCGTATCAATTACGTTTTGATTTTATGCGAATAGTAGTAACCCATCAGGCACAACATTTAATCTGTTTGAAATGTGCGTGAAACTTGCGTAGGTGTGAAAATTAGCAAATTGCGTCACATAATTACGTCTCTCCACAACTTTAAGATGCGATTTCGTCCAGTTTTAAGACCATTTTGAAGTTGCTTGTACAAAAAGGAAATGCCATAACAAAAAGTGCATACATAAGCGCTGTTATACTACACTCTAATGAAACAAAGTTTGTTGTAATTCTTAGATAATAATTAACTAATTTCTTTACCAGAATGTGAAACATTCCATCGTAGTACACATACAAACCCTACAAGAAATCACGAATGGTTTGTGAGTACAATTATTACACGATCAATTCAGGTAAATTTATGAGTGTTTTCAGATCGACACATATGCTGATGATCCGCGAATACGAATACTAATGATACAGACAATTATTCCAAATGCAGCACGTAGGAAAGGCAAGTGATCTACCAGCTGATTTAATAAAATTCAAAGAGAATCCGCTTCATATTACAGATCCTGCATATTCCCCACCAGGTTGATATATAGCGCTAACATGTATCCTACAAATGATTTGAAACAACGTAGTATAAAAAGTGTGGAGGAGCTACAGTTAATTAAAAAATGATTTTTTTGAAGATATTCTTTCGTGATAATATACATAGTCGTTCCAGATAATAAAAGAGTGGAAAAGGTAGTAGAAGCCGACCTCGGGGGAAATCTGGTTTCCGGAGAAATGTAGGAACATGCGGGGCCATATTGATCCTAAGACTTATCTTACAAGATACACTGAAGAAGAGCCTAAGTTTAAGGCATTAGCAGATTCAGAGAATGCTTTTGACTACGAGGACTTGAATACACACTTTGAAATTCTGAAAGTGGCAGGGGTACAATACAGGAAGCGAAAGGTTATTTACGACCTGTACAGAAATCAGAGCCGGCTTGTGTGGCCTTGGTGGTCTCGCGGTTCTAGGCGCGCAGTCTGGAACCTTGCGACCGCTACGGTCGCAGGTTCGAATCCTGCCTCGGGCATAAATGTTTGTGATGTCCTTAGGTTAGTTGGGTTTAAGTAGTTCTAAGTTCTAGGGGACTGATGACCTCAGATGTTAAGTTCAAATGGCTCTGAGCACTATGGGACTTAACAGCTGTGGTCATCAGTTCCCTAGGACTTAGAACTACTTAAATCTAACCAACCTAAGGACATCACACACATCCATGCCCGAGGCAGGATTCGAACCTGCGGCCGTAGCAGTCGCGCGCTTCCTGACTGCGCGCCTAGAACCGCGAGACCACCGCGGCCGGCAGATGTTAAGTCCCATAGTGGTCAGAGCCATATGAACAGAAACCAGACGGCAGTTTTAAGAGTCGAAGGCCATGAAGGGGAAGCAGTGGATTCAGAATGGAGCGAGACAGGATTGCAGTCTACACCCGACGTTATCCAACCAGTGCACTAAGCAAGCGGTAAAGAATACCAAGAAGAAATTTAGAGAGGGAATTGAAGTTTAGGAACAAGAAATAAAAACTCTGAGGTTTTCCGATGACGCTGTAATTCTGTGAGAGAAAGCAAAGGACTTTGAAGAGGTTCTGAACGAAAACGATAGTGTCCTGAAAAATGTTAAAACTAGAATACGAATAAAAGTAAAAAAAAAATTGATAAGGGGTGTGGCCACCAGTATTTTATTTTGCTAGAAGCTCGTCTTGATGCAGCTTGGCACACGTGAAGTAGCGTATGGTACAAAAGTGGAGTGAAATATAAGCGATAGATGGTACAGTATATGCCAGGCCCGTGGGAGAGTCCGCTTCTGATTGATCGGCATGTTCGGGTGCTTGGCGCCAAAACGCCTGACTTCTCTTTTTAATTATTTATATACTTTTCATTGTATTTAACCCAGTTTTTAGTATGACAATCTCTCATGGATGCCCTACAAGTCTGTCGTTTTTATTTATTAAATTTCGCTAGTTTTGAGAAACATAAGAGTAACGACATTGCAACCGTAGTGATTCGGACTATGCTTTGACCCGCCTGGGAGACGAAGCACTTTCGGCTCCGCTAGTCACTGTTTCGCGCGTTCTGGAGGGCCGGACACGTGTCTCAGTATCGTGCGTTACTTACATGTGAATATGTAATAGTCACTCTGTTTCAGGTTTTCTTCAAAGCAGGACATGTTGTTGTCGTCTTCAGTCCTGAGACTGGTTTGATGCAGCTCTCCATGCTACTCTATCCTGTGCAAGCTTCTTCACCTCCCAGTAACTACTGCAACCTACATCCTTCTGAATCTGCTTAGTGTATTCATCTCTTGGTCTCCCTCTACGATTTTTACCCTCCACGTTGCCGTCCAATGCTAAATTTGTGATCCCTTGATGCCGCAGAACATGTCATACCAACCGATCCCTTCTTCTAGTCAAGTCGTGCCACAAACTTCTCTTCTCCCCAATTCTATTCCATACCTCCTCATTGGTTATGTGATCTACCCATCTAATCTTCAGCATTCTTCTGTAGCACCACATTTCGAAAGCTTCTATTCTCTTCTTGTCCAAACTATTTATCATCCATGTTTCACTTCCATACATGGCTACACTCCATACAAATACTGTCAGAAATGACTTCCTGACACTTAAATCTATATTCGATGTTAACAAATTTCTCTTGTTCAGAAACGCTTTCCTTGCCATTGACAGTCTACATTTTATATCCTCTCTACTTCGACCATCATCAGTTATTTTGCTCCCCAAATGGCAAAACTCATTTACTACTTTAATTGTCTCATTTTCTAATCTAATTCCCGCAGCATCACCCGATTTAATTCGACTACATTCCATTATCCTCGTTTTGCTTTTGTTGATGTTCATCTTATATCCTCCTTTCAAGACAGTGTCCATTCCGTTCAGCTGCTCTTCCAAGTCCTTTGCTGTCTCTGACAGAATTACAATGTCATCGGCGAACCTCAAAGTTTTTACTTCTTCTCCATGAATTTTAATACCTACTCCGAATTTTTCTTTTGTTTCCTTTACTGCTTGCTCAATATACAGATTGAGTAACATCGGGGATAGGCTACAACCCTGTCTCACTCCCTTCCCAACCACTGCTCACCTTTCATGTCCCTCGACTCTTATAACTGCCATCTGGTTGCTGTACAAATTGTAAATATCCTTTCGCTCCCTGTATTTTACCCCTGCCACCTTCAACTTCAGAATTTGAAAGAGTTTTCCAATCAACATTGTCAAAAGCTTTCACTAAGTCTACAAATGCTAGAAACGTAGGTTTGCCTTTCCTTAATCTAGCTTTCGAGGTAAGTCGTAGGGTCAGTATTGCCTCACGTGTTCCAATATTTCTACGGAATTGGAACTGATCTTCCCCGAGGTCGGCTTCTACTAGTTTTTCCATTCGTCTGTAAAGAATTCGCGTTAGTATTTTGCAGCTGTGGCTTATTAAACTGATTGTTCGGTAATTTTCACATCTGTCAACACCTGCTTTCTTTGGGATAGGAATTATTATATTCTTCTTCAAGTCTGAGGGTATTTCGCCTGTTTCGTACATCTTGTTCACCAGTTGGTAGAGTTTTGTCAGGACTGGCTCTCCCAAAGCTGTCAGTAGTTCTAATGGAATGTTGTCTACTCCCGGGGCCTTGTTTCGACTCAGATCTTTCAGTGGTCTGTCAAACTCTTCACGCAGTATCATATCTCCCATTTCACCTTCATCTACATCCTCTTCCATTTCCATAATATTGTCCTCAAGTACATCGCCCTTGTATAGATCCTTTATATACTCCTTCCACCTTTCTGCTTTCCCTTCTTTGCTTAGAACTGGAGCTCTTGATATTCATACAAGTGGTTCTCTTTTCTTTAAAGGTCTCTTTAATTTTCCTGTAAGCAGTATCTATCTTACCCCTAGTGAGATAAGCCTTTACATCCTTACATTTGTCCTCTAGCCATCCCTTCTTAGCCATTTTGCACTTCCTGTCGATCTCATTTTTGAGACGTTTTTATTCCTTTTTGCCTGCTTCATTTACTGCATTTTTATATTTTCTCCTTAGCCGGACATGTTTTATTCTATATCGTGCGTTACTTAGATGTGAATGTGTAACACTCACTCTGTCTAGTGCGTACCGGAGAGCCGGACATGTATATCATATTTCGGAAATTTGATGGAAAAGTGAGCATACAATTAAGAAAGCTATGTCGAGTGTTGTAAAAGACAGTGTAGATGTGAGAATATTTGAATAATAACCAAACAGGATACATTAATGAGAGGTGTTGCCTAGCATCACTGTCAGTGCTACAGATCTTGCCCTCTGTAGATAGAGAGATTAACGTCGGCGAGTGGCATCCCGCAAAAAAGCACCATCACAGGTTCGAATTGACAGCGTAGCACCCTCCGCCGAAGAAGATCCCACGACCGACGAGCTGTCTTCTGCGCTGTGTCACAACTTTAGAAGACGACAGGTTGGTGGGAAGAACGGTAAGAGACTCTTATTCAATCCCTCCAGATCTCTCCAGAGGAAATACGGAAGCGTCCGATCCCGCCCGTCTGCTTTGACCCATGACGTCACAAATATGGCGGAAATGACCATAAACCACGATTCCAATATGGCGCATATAAAGTCGTTATGTACACATTATGAGGACGAAAATACATCGAAAAACAAACACACACACTTTCCACAAAAAGCCTAATGACACTAACGGGACAAGCGCGGGAAATGGGGTGTTCCTGGGTTGGGGGGCAAACTAAATATAAACAAAACCACACAAAAAGACGAAAAAAACCGACACCACAAAACTCCCCAGATACCAATAAACACAATATCATCTGGAATTGGACACTTCCCTTGCCCTATATAGCTCAACAGCAGCTCCCGATCCCATAAATTACGATCAAACACTTCCCTTGGCCTATATAGCTCAAAAATATCTCCCGATACCAATTCCAACATACACAGCCACACATTGGGATCGAACACTTCCCTTGACCTGCGCACTGTTAATTATATCCGTCATATCCATTCCTGAACAAAAACAACAACCGATTAATTTTGCTAAGATTACCACACGACGTACAGTGAACAAGACTAAATTAACCTTCACACAAAATCGTTAACTCCCTGAAACGAATTCCACTACAAACACAGCCGACACTCTAACAATTCTGGATAATGAGCAAAAGCAAACTTAGCCCATTACACTACACAAACGAAAACCCTGAACATAACACCAGAGAGCACAACAAACCACAACACGACGACATCTAGAAACACGCCACACTCACAAACCAAACTCCGCGCCGTCATGACGTCACACACAGCAACACCCTTACGTCACGGGCCAAAGCCGACTCGTGGGATCGGACGCTTCTGTCGACCCTCTCCAGCTTCCAGATCTGACTTCCAAAGGGACACACAGTCTATATGGTCTGTAGCATTTAAAGTTATGAAGTCTTTTTTTGAAGGTATTTGTACGGAATGAACGAAAGTGAAACGTGGACGATGTGGAAATCAGACAAGAAAAGAAAAAAAAAAGCTGTTGTAATGTGATACTACAGAACAATACTGATATGATTAAAAGAAGGGATTGGTTGGTAGGAAACCTCCTGAGGCATCAATGAATCTTCAGCATGGTAATGGAGGAAAGACTCGGGAGTAAAAATTGTAGAAGAACACCGATGGATGAATATATCAAACAGGGGCAAATGGATGTAGGTTGCGGTATACACAGAGATGAAGAGCCCTTCAAGGGATTGACTAGCATGGACAGCTGCACCGAAACAGTCTTCGTACTGCAGATCACCGCCATTCGAACCTTATATTGCGCCAGCCTAACATACGGCCGCTGTATCAACTGCACAGGCACAACTGCGGTGTCGACAATATTTTGTTCGTTATGAGAACCAAAAACATGTTTTGTGTTGAAACTGGGCATCGCATGCACATCTCATCGTCAGACTTGGAGCTGACTACCCCTACGAATCACGTGACACTAGAGGCTAGGCACGTGACAACTCCTGAGGAGAGGCGCCTATAAACATCGCATTACGCGGGTCACACGCCCAGCGCATCGCCCAGTTAATTTTGCGAAAAGTTCCGCTATGAACACCTGTATGTGTTGTGTTACAGTGCCACTCCTTTCACGGGTCATCGAATGCAATTAATTAGTACCAGTGCAAAAAACGACGCAAATGTTTCTGATTCCCCGTTTCCGAGTTGCAAAATCTCGAGCTCTCAGATGTACAGTTGCCTGATGTGCGAAAGGTTCTCTATTCCACGCACGTTGGACGCTGCCCATGGCCAATGACCCCTGTTATTATTATAGCAGCGCCTTTGATGCTTATGATAAATTTGCTGCCGAGCGGAAAATTAACTTCACCGCTACAAAATTAAAAATTCCACCGAAATGAGGTAGCGTGAATTTAAACATCCTAGATTAAATACGGTACCGTGTAAAACAAAACCAATACGAATTACAAACGTCCCAAAACAGAAAAAGGAACGAAGAATGTCCTCCGGTGTCAACTACATTGATGTATTCAAAAGCCATATGCCTGCTTTGGTTCGACGAATGAAGCGGACTGCAAGTGTGAGGGCATTTCCTAGACATTAGTCCCAACCATGTCATCATAAAAACAACCCAAGACTGGTTTTCGTCCAATCGAGCTAAGATATCAGTCACAATAAAGACACAATTAGCATTTACCATCTACTTTGCGAGAGTACCATCAAAGACACGAATCGCAATATAATATTTGTTACATTGAGCTTTAGCACAATAATTGGCTAGACGACTCTCCAGTCACGTTATGAATCGTCATTCATGTCATACCGCTTAGCAAGTTTCTGATCTGTGGCATCTAGCTGATAGAATCTTATCACAAATGTGCCTGTGCTGGTGCGTGAAGACGTAAATGGATGATTACGGAGACATTCCGAAATTTTAACAAAAAAAAGAGTTTCCGAATATAATAGTGGCAATTTTTCGTTATTTCTACGAAGATTAGTATGTATTTCTTTGTTGTGTGGGTAACACAAATTTCTGGTTGTCGCTGAAAATTTCCCTGTTACTAACTTCCTGATTATTACTACTGGTAACAATAATTGCAACAGACGTTCCAAGTAACAATTTACTACGAAGTGCGTCAAAGCATGCCCCGTGTCAACCACGCTTATATATTTCGTATGTATAATAGAAGAGGATTGTTCGTTATCTACATAAAATGCCGGAGCTCCTGAGAGGTTCCAGTCGTACTCGATTACCATAATACGAAAGGTACCCGTAAACTCCTGATTCTTTAAAAAATCTAACTGCTACGTATAAAACGACTTCCAACGTCTTATTACTTTACAAACGAGTTAATGTGATAAATATTTTGACGTTAAGCATGTAATCGAAAAAAAGTTTGGGGAAGGCTCTAAATTACCTCTTAAGTTTGTTAGAGGTCGCTAAGAGCTCCCATAATGAAACACTGGATGAATACGTCTGGGTAATTTGCGCTCCATTTTAAGCGAAAGATACTTTTTTCATACATCTCAATGTTTATGACGTCATATCTCTCGAACTGTGTGTCGTACAAAGGCATAATTTTGAAGGTACATTGAGTTGTATATGTGTATGCACTATCTGCATACTGTATCACGAATAGAGTTCGTAGTAAAGAAATAATAAATTAAATCGTCATGCCTGACGCGGTAATTTTACTGCATAAAAGGCGAAAACTGAGTAAGCGATAAACTTTCTTTATCATTTTACTGTAGTGTCGGCGAGAAACAGTTTAATAAAGGTTTGAAATTGTGTGTAAAGTTAGTTTGAAAGTCGCCAAATACTCTGTTTCTCAAATACTGCACGAATATAGTCCGCGGATTTGCGCGCTGACAGTTATGCTGTTTCACGATACACAGTTTGTAACAGTTATAATTTTATTATTGTGTTAAACTTTTAACACAAAATTATACCTTCTAGTGATTAGATTATGATAGCGTTTTAAATTTTTAAATTCGATCTACAACTAGGCGGAATATTGAAAATCAAATTCTTGTTGCCCCTGGAAACTGATGGGCGGTAGCGTGAAAGGTCGTAGCCGCGGAATGCGCTCGCGCGTCGTGTATTACGCGATCGTCAGGCCCTTTGATGTTGATAAAGTGAAATGTCAAGTGCTGTGGCATCAATTAATAATAATTCATTGAAATGTAAAGGCAATAGGAATTGCACTTTCGTTGTGTAGACCAGAAATGTCCACCAGTAAATGTCAGTTATTAATTTATATCTGGACTTCATAATTTTAGAATCTATAGGAAGGGTTAATTAATCCCTCCCCCGTGGAAGCGAGCAATAGCATTGCAGTTGCTGTTATAATTCACATCGCGTTCACGCCATACTGCAGTCTTATTTATCACTGTCTGTGCATCAGGTATGACAATATTGACAACTAAAGCTCTAAGAACGTGCCAGGTGTAGGTACACGGTATCGTACATATACAATCGTACTCATAAAAGTATCGAAACCTTGCGTTATCGATAATTAATTCTGATAACAAGATTACAGTAGATATTCTTATCGGCTCTATTCTCTTCATCTCCTGAATTTTCACAAATTTAAAACAGAGTAATGTAAGAGTTAAGTTAAGCAATGTTTTTATTTTCATTACAGATTACAATTTTTAAAAATCGAATGAAATTACAGAATAGTTCGTCATAAATACAGCTGAAAAGAACTGAAACGTAAGTGAAGTATCAGTAAATGTTAACCAAACTTCCTATTCTTCCTCCGTGCAGTCACCTAAAAATAATATTTTATCCAGTCGATTGGTTGATAATTGTCATCGTCCTGCCTGCCTTTGAAAATAAACGGTCGAAGGGCACTCACGTTGCCTTAATTGTCAGGCACTCATTGCCGCTGGCTTATACAACTGGGGGAATAAAGCTTTCATATCTTCTCATTGTTCTATATAATTAGTCCAACAGTGGAAACACAGATGTTGCCAAACAAATGCTCATTCCATATTTTTGTTCAATCAGTGCGGGTTCCAAAGATGTGAGATTTTTTCCCTTTTGTCCTACGTGTGCTAATGTCTTATGGGCACTCCAAACGCCACGTACCGTCTCAAGTGAAGAATCACAACCTGGCCCACTGCTGCTGGTGCCAGCGGCAGCAGCACGGCTAGTGGCTAATAAACGCCTTATTGTAGGCACCAGTAAACGCCCGATTCTTTAAAGAATCAATCTCCCATGGATAAAACAGCTCCTTACATCTGACTACAAATGAGTTAACGTGTTAAAGATCTTGCGTTAAGCAATGTAAATGAGAAAAACTCGGAAAATGTTGAAATTATGCTTAAAATCTGTCGGAAGTGGCTAAGTGCTCTCATTCTCAAATACTGGATGACAAGTCCGGGTATCTGCGAGCCTTCAGTTACGCTTCCTCACGACAAAAAACATCCATGCCCGAGGCAGGATTCGAACCTGCGACTGTAGCGGTCGCGCGGTTCCAGACTGAAGCGCCTAGAACCGATCGGGCACCATAGCCGGCTCCTCAAGACAAACACACAGTTTGTAATTATAACTTTTTTCCTATTGCACTAAACTTTTAACATGAGAGTATACCTCTTAATGAGTGGCTTTTGACAGAGTTTTGAATTTTTAAATTTGGCCAGTAAGCCCCCGAAACACAAAAACTCAAATTTTTGTTGGCCCTGCGAGCTGTTAGATGGGCAACCTGCAACAGGTGACTGTCTCTGTCACAATGTACTAGTACATTACTGGCCATTTAAATTGCTATACCACGAAGAAGACGTGCTACAGACGCGAAATTTAACCGACAAGGAAGAACATGCTGTGATATGCAAATGATTAGCTTTTCAGAGCATTCACACAAGGTTGGCGCCGGTGGCGACACCTACAACGTGCTGACATGAGGAATGTTTCCAACCGATTTCTCATACACAAACAGCAGTTGACCGGCGTTGCCTGGTGAAACGTTGTTGTGATGTATCATGTAAGGAGGAGAAATGCGTACCGTCACGTTCCCGACTTTGATAAAGGTCGGATTGAAGCCTATCGCAATTGTGGTTTATCGTATCGCAACATTGCTGCTCGCGTTGGTCGAGATCCAATGACTTAGCAGAATATGGAATCGTTGTGTTCAGGAGGGTAATACAGAAGGCTATGCTGGGTCCCAAAGGCCTCGTATCACAGACAGTCGAGATGAAACGCATCTTGTCCGCAGGGCTGTAACGGATCGTGCAGCCACGTCTCGATCCCTGAGTCAACAGATGCGGACGTTTGCAAGACAACAACCATCTGCACGAACAGTTCGACGACGTTTGCAGCAGCATGGACTATCAGCTCGGAGCCCATGGCTGCGGTTACCCTTGACGCTGCATCAGAGACAGGAACGCCTGCGATGGTGTACTCAACGACGAACTTGGGTGCACGAATTGCAAAACGTCATTTTTTCGGATGAATCCAGGTTCTGTTTACAGTATCATGATGGTCTTATCCGTGTCTGGCGACATCGCGGTGAACACACATTGGAAGCGTGTATTCGTCATCGCCATAATGGCGTATCACCCGGCGTGATGTTATGAGGTGCCATTGTTTACACGACTCTGTCACCTCTTGTTGCCATTGACGGCACTTTGAACAGTGGACGTTACATTTCAGATGTGTTACGACACGTGGTTATACCCTTCATTCGATCCCTGCGAAACCCTACATTTCAGCAGGATAATGCACGACCGAATGTTGCAAGTCCAGTACGGGCCTTTCTGGACACAGAAAATGTTCGACTGTTGCCCTGGCCAGCACATTCTCCAGATCTCTCACCAATTGAAAACGTCTGGTCAATGGTGGCCGAGCAACTGGCTCGTCACAATACGCCAGTCACTACTCTTGATGAACTGTGGTATCGTGTTGAAGCTGCATGGGCAGCTGTAACTGTACACGCCATCCAAGCTCTATTTGACTCCATGCCCAGACGTATCAAGGCCGTTATTACGGCCAGAGGTGGTTGTTCTGGGTAATGATTTCTCAGGATCTATGCACCCAAATTGCGTGAAAATGTAATCACATATCAGTTCTAGTATAATATATTTGTCCAATGAATACCCGTTTATTATCGGCATTTCTTCTTGGTGTAGCAATTTTAATGGCCAGTAGTGTAGATTGCCGTAGCACAAGCTCTGGTTCCTGAAGATTTATTTTTCTGAATCTTGGGTCAAGCAAGGTGTATACGAGGTGTGGCTAGAAAAAAACCGGACTAGTACTGGTGAAACAATAAAACGAATGCAATGAGGCTGAAAGTCGCGTGGCCATTTTACGTGACTCTCGCTCCGCCTACTGCTCGAGTTTCATCTGCCTCCTGCACTCAGTCTGCCCGTGGCGTAATTTTAAGTAGTTGACGTTTTGTCTGTGCGTCGGAAAATGTTGAGTGTACAGAAAGAACAGCGTGTTAACATCAAATTTTGTTTCAAACTAGGAAAATCTGCAAGCGAAACGTTTGTAATGTTACAACAAGTGTACGGCGATGATTGTTTATCGCGAACACAAGTGTTTGAGTGGTTTAAACGATTTAAAGATGGCCGCGAAGACACCAGTGATGACACTCGCACTGGCAGACCATTGTCAGCAAAAACTTATGCAAACATTGAAAAAATCGGTAAACTTGTTCGACAAGATCGCCGTTTATCAATCAGAGCAGTGTCTGAGTTAACAGGAGTTGACAAGGAAAGTGTTAGGCAGATTCTTCACGAAAGTTTCAACATGAACAAAGTGTGTTCAAAAATGGTTCCAAAGTGTCTCACAATTGAACAGAAGGAACGCCGAAGAATGATTTGTTCTGACATCCTGGAAAACATTGAAAGTGATCCCACCTTCTTACAAAATCTTATTACTTGCGATGAATCGTGGTTTTTTACTTACGATCCCGAAACGAAACGCCAATCGATGCATTGGAAAACTCCTGGTTCTCCACGACAAAAAAAAGCACGAATGTCAAAATCGAAATTCAAGGCAATGATGATTGTTTTTTTTTTTTTTTTTTTGACATCAAAGGGATTGTGCACATTGATTGGGTACCAGAGGGACAAACAGTGAATCAGCATTACTACATTAGCGTCCTGGCTACCCTACGTGAGCGAGTACGGAGAAAACGGAACGATTTGTGGAGAAAAAGAGTCATGGATCCTTCACCAAGACAATGCCCCAGCTCACAGTGCGTAGTCAGTGAGGACGTTTTTGGCAAAACACAACATTCCCATCTTAAATCATCCACCCTACTCACCTGATTTGGCCCCCTGTGACTTTTTTCTTTTCACTAAAGTCAAGTCAGCTTTGAAAGGAACTAGATTTGAGACTGTTGAAGCAGTAAAAGAAAAAGCGACGGAAGTAATGTATGGACTTACCGAAAATGATCTGCAGCATTGCTATGAACAGTGGAAAATTCGTATGGAGCGGTGTAGAGACCGAAGAGGAGAGTACATTGAAGGAGATAACATGAAATTGTAAATAATTGTAAATAAATGTTTTTTCCAGCATCAGTCCGGTTTTTTTCTAGCCGCACCTCGTACTGCAGCCAAACTGTTATCTTAGTTGGACCAAATATGCGTTCAATTTGCTTGTTTAGCTCACCTCTGACCGCCACTATCACGCTGCTCCTATGTAGTCACCAGGGTCAGTTAAACTACCTGTTTTGTGCACCCTCACACACTGCTCACCTGACAGCTCTTTAGAGACATGTTGTAGTGCCTTCAGAATATTAATATTCCATATTTATAAAGCTGACAGAGTAGGTGGTGCCTTTGTATTTCACATAAAAATTTGGTGTGCAATATGAGCCATTTCACGCGGCAAAAATTTTGGATTATTATTATTATTATTATTATTATTATTATTCCCTGTTTTACAATGCACTTATATTTACAATTTCCAGTAACCGACGATTATGCATAAAATTTAATTTTTAATTCTCCATCTTTTCTTCTTTCCTGGTGGTTTCCCATTTACGATCCATCGAGGCACTCCACGTTCCGATATCCGCATGCCCATATTATATGAGCTGTTTTTCTTCTACAAAGTGAATAATCGAATTTTTTAAATCCATTTTCTTCCTGATGACCTCATTTCGGACCCTTTCCCACCGGGATGTACTTGCAGACGGTCTCCAAAAGTCCAACTCAGTTGTCATCAATCTTTCCATTAATTAAGATTTAACTGTTTACACATCTGATCCATATGCCGTATTGCTTGTAATATTATTGTTTTTTTTTTCTTTTGTTTCCTTTCTAATCTGTTGATCCCATAAAACACGATTTAATTTTGCAGTAGCGAATTTTCCAGCATTTGTTCTTGAATTAATTTCCCGTTTTACTCCCAGGGTGACTCAGTATTTAAGGGGACTAAATAGCGAAGGTCATGACTCTCCTACTCACCGCCCCCCACCCGACCATTAACACCCCACCCACCATCCACCCCCAACCCCAGGAAATAGTGTAACCATTCTGTCTGCGTATAGAGTAAATTATGCGTACAAGTAGGAGAAAGTGTTTTACATGTTTGTGTAGCTTGTATCTGAGGCGGAACATGGGAACCAGCACGATAGGACATCGAAATCCGCAAAAAAATCACATCCAGGCTGGCCGGCACACAGACCTCCATCGTCAATCCGCCAAGCGGATTCGATCCTTGCCCGCCATATCTCCCCGTCCTAGAAAGGGTCGCGTTAACACGGGCGGCTAGCCAGGAGGGTATTCTTAGATATTTCTGCTCTTCAGTGTGTGTAATCGTCCCATCCCTTCTTCCCACGACCAATCTTTATCTGTTCCTTCTATTACTACGCATTTTGTTTTACTTCTGTTGACTCCAAGGTCTCCTCTATCAATTTCCTGGTGATATATTCAATGTCTTCATCTTGTGCGCCTAGCGAAGTGGCACAATGGTAGCACACTGGACTTGCACTCGAAAGGACGATGGTCCAGATCCGCATTTTGCCATTCAGATTTGGGTTTACCGTGATTTCCCTAAATATTTTGAAAGGACACGACCAATTTCTTTGCCGATCGTTCAAACATTCCAAGCTTATGCTCAGTCTCTGGTGAACACGATGTCGACGAGACATGAAACCATAATCAAATGTTTTAAATGGCTCTAAACACTATGGGACTTAACAACTGAGGCCATCAGTCCCCTAGACTTACAACTACTTACACCTAACGACATCACACACATCCATGCCCGAAGCAGGGTTCGAACCTGCGACCGTAGCAGCAGCGCGGTTCCGGACTGAAGCGCCTAGAACCGCTCGGCCACAGCGGTAGGCAGACCCAGACTCTTCCTCCATTTTTCATCTTGTGCTAAAATTAGCTGATCATTAGCAGACTGCAGACAATACGTGACAACTTCTTTTATCGTAATTCCCATGTTCTTACATTTTCTTTTCCGTCCAGTTTTCCACTGCTTCCACTGCATACAGGGTGTCCCAGAAGGTACTATCCATATTCAGAAACATGACAGCAACTATCATTCGAAGCAAAGAAAGTCTAGTACATACGAGCTCCTAAATGCATACCTTACCAGCTACGGCACAGTTCAGTAGAGATGATCATCTCTCTTGAACTATGCATTTTGGAGCCCACATTTTTTTTCTTTCTTCTTTTTTCTTTTTTGCTTTTAACGATCGTTCCTGTCATAACCCTGAATACTAATCATTCCTCCCGAGACACCCTATACGTTTTACAAAGTATCTCTGAAGTAATCCCCTTGTAACATTAAATTGAGGCGAGAGAAGGTTTTGAATTTTTAATCCTTCTTTAGAGCTTTCGTATAGGCTCTGAAGTACTTTCAAGATGATGATGGTGATGATAATGATTTTTGCATCCCGCCTGGAAGGCGGCGCGTGGATAGTAGCAGGAGCAGGAAAAATACGTCGGTACTGCAGTGAGTAAAAGTGGTTTACTGGTGCAAAAAGAATAAAAAACTTTGTACAGATGCGAAGTCTTAGACCCGTCGTATGGAGAGCAAAGCTGAAGCGAAGTTTCCTGGCTTGCTGCACCTGTTGAAATGGGCCGAATCTGTAGCGAAGCTCGTAGAGCTGCACAGCACCAGCTAGAGGGCGCTGTCGGTGTCTCGTGGTAGTGCCAACCTTTGAAACTATGCCGTGGCATCGTTGCTATCGATGCCACAATTATGAACATGATGGCGATGGAGATGGTGATGATAGGATTAATTAGATGTTGCCCAGCGTTCCACAAACTGCATAAAGGTCTTTATGATCTTTTCGTATGTCTACAATTACTTCATAGGGGCCGATTTCGAATATTTTTCTTTTGAAGTAAAAATAATAAATCATTACTAGGATCATTCGATTCGATAATTCCTATAAACAACTCATATGGTTTAAAGTATCATTTGGCAAGCGTCGCGTATTACGTGCAAGTACGATGAAAGTAGTCACTACAAAGGAATATCGATACTTTTTCCGTATTCCTAAACGGATGACCCTAACTAAAGATATCTTTGTACGAACAAACCGGCACATTCTAGAGACTCATCCTGGCAATCGAGAGGATTGATGAAGGGAAACTGAGTAGCTGGACTATAATTTCAATCCCAGTCCTCCAGAAACACCGCAGCTCGCCCGAAAATAGCAGCACTTCTGTAACAGTGTATATTTTGTCTCCTTCCACGTCCCTGGCGTTGTTCTCGGTAATAGGATCTCCAGGGCACGATGTGTGAATGAACAGATGAATGAATGTCCTAATGGCTCTGTTCTATAGCCGGTCTCTCGTGCTTCGTGTCATCGGCACCTATATTGAAGGACGACGACGCGTTAACAGGTTAACTACTTCCGACGAGTCGTTTATTTGTCCGGGCCGAACCTGCTCTTTGAGTTGCCCTGCTGGCGACGCCTGCGCGGTGAAAAACGGTAAACTGCCTAAACCGCGCCGGTCCGGAGATTACACATTCCGGGGACGGCGGTCATAAGAGCGGGTCGATGGAACGTGTGAGAAACTGTCCGGTGGAAGTTCAGCAGCAGACTAGAAATCGGCGCGCGCTGCCCTGCCAGAAAAGAGAGAGAGATGGTTCAAATGGCTCTAAGCACTATGGGACTTAATATCCGAGGTCACCAGTCCCCTAAACTTAGAAGTACTTAAACCTAACTAACCTAAGGACATCACACACATCCATGCCCGAGACAGGATTCGAACCTGCGAGCGTAGCAGCAGCGCGGTTCCGGACTGAAGCGCCTAGAACCGCTCAGCCACAGCGGCCGGCATAAAATGAGGTTTCGACAACATGCAGACGTCACGGCACACTCGACAGGCACTCTCGGTGTATTCTCTTCAAAGAAGAACGGGCCGACACTGAAGGTGCTTGTGGATCCAAACCACACAGTCACGTACGGCGAGTGCAAGGGCTCTTCGTGCACAAGATCCCTGGGGCGTCTGTAGACGGGTCTTCGGCACAGAATAGCATTGACTGGAGTAGAACTGTTTCCAGTGACGAGTCCCGCTTCGAATTGAGCCCCGATTACCAACGATAACGTGTCTGGAGACCCTCCTGGCAGTGGTGGGATAACATCTTGCCAGCGATACGCCCCCACAAGAAGGAGTGACGGTCTGGGGTGCCATTTCTTTTCATGGGAGGACTCCTTTGGTTGTCATCTGCAGCACCCATACGGCACAGCGGCACGTCGACGATATTCTTGCTTGCCAAGCCCTGCCTTGGACAAGGTCGATGGGTCTCTCCCCAATTGAGAAAGTTTGCAGCATTATCGACATCGCTCTTCAACCATCTCGGGATTTTGACGATGTAACGCGCCAGTTGGGCAGAATATGACACGATATTCCTTAGGAGGACTTCCAACAGCTCTGGCAACCAATACCAAGCCGAATACCCGCAGACTGTATATTGTTTCCGTTTGTTGTGAAATGGTAGCAGTGTTTGCAACGGCGAATTCTTTTCTAGTTAATATGATCCAGGGACGCAAATCTATCAGTATGTTTGCATTATGAATGGTTAGATAAACACTTAATTTTTTTATTTATGTTTTCCCATTGTTGCATTCTCTATTTTGTATTCTCTTTCCGCTGTATATGACGTCGCGTCAGCGGGACTAAGCTATACTCGTATATTATGTGCCTATGTGGACACTGAACTACAATGTTGGCTTCAGATGGTTCAAATGGCTCTGAGCACTAAGGGACTTAACATCTGTGGTCATCAGTCCTCTAGAACTTAGAACTACTTAAACCTAACTAACCTAAGGTCATCACACACATCCATGCCCGAGGCAGGATTCGAACCGGCTCCACCGTAGCGGTCACGCGGTTCCAGACTGAAGCGCCTAGAACCGCATGGCGAACTACAATGTTAAAACGTAACAAAGGTAACATGTTCCTCATAAGTAGGCAGAAAAACCCCTTATAGTATGATTATACAGCCGCAGAAGAATTGCTGGAAGCAAGTGCATCGATTAAATATCTAGAAGTGTGTACACGGAGCCATTTGAAGTGGAACTACCACATGAAACTAGTCGCAGGTAAGGCAGCTGCCAGGCCCAGATTCAGAGGCAGAGTCCTTAGGCAGTGCAATTCAGCCTCAAAAGCGTTACCTTACAAAACCCTCGTTCAGTTAATATTTAAATACTGTTCGCCAATCTGGAATCCGTATCAGATAGGACTGATACAAGAAATTGAGAAAGATCCAAAGAAGAGCAGTACATTTCGTTACAGGATTACTTAGTAAGCCGGAAGTGTCACGGTGATACTGAGCAAATGTCAGTGGCAGACACTGCAAGAGAAGCGTTCTGCATCAATATGTAGTTTCCTGTTAAAAGTTCCAAGAGCGTACGTTCTTGGAAGTGTCAATCAGTATATTGCACAGTGAAGACAAAATTAGGGAGATTCGAGTTCACACGGAGTCTTACGAACAATCGTTCTCCCCGCAGACCATTGGCTACTGGAACAGGAAAGCAGTAAGCAACAGTGGTACCCTCCTCCACACATCATAATGTGGCAGATATTGATATAGGAAGTGTGCAAATCCTATTTCTAGACTTCACTGAACAAAACATTTGTCACCCAATGCGCAGGCACGGATGAATCGTTAAGCCTTTGCAGATGGCGCAGCGATCGAGCCACGTACTTTACCGCATACGAACTGCCTCTACATGAGGATAAGGCTGTAATGATCACCGAGACATTTGTGTTTCAACCAGACATTCTACGTAAACACGCATAAATATGAGGACCTGACAGTGGCAAAAAGCGGCAATCGTGTTTAGCCCTGCCCATGGCCATACGATTTGTGAAGTTGCTGGATGTGCTGGTGTTTCGCAGAGGATGGTTCAGCGTGTCTACAAGCAGTGGCCTCACACGGGTGACAAAACACGGCATCAGAATTGTGGTCGGAAAAAGATACAGACTGAAAGGGACCGGAAACGCGGTTAAGAATCTAAATCCCTTCCAAACAAGACAGGAATCGCTGCATGCGATGAAAGAAGGTCCATTCCTCACCTGTTAGCGAGAGAACACTGCGACGGGAACGTTGGAGTCGGTCACAATGCAAGATGCCATTGTTCACCACTATTTTTCAACACGACAACGCAAAGATCATCGGGGTCGACGAATATGTGAATAATTATACCCTATTACACCTCAAATGGTGTGCTAAATCACCTGACTCGAACCCCATAGGAAATCTGTGGGACACGTTGGAACAACTGGTGAAGCGCCGACATCCGTATCCCTGCAGTGGAATGCTCGACCAAATCCTCAGCTAGTGGCTTATTCTAGATGCGACGTACCTCACAGCCTTGTGGAGTCATCCCCTAACCGAATACATATGTTTATCAAGTCCAGGAGCAGAGTTACACGACATTAAATGATGTTTGTCGTGATTTCTCTACGGGTGATTGATATTTAGTCCAGCGAACTTATATTTCTATGTACTTATACACTGTTTTACATTTGATCTACGCTGGTGATCGTATGATTCAAGGAAGTCATGACAAATTTTAAAAATGCGTGAACAATAATCATAATAAGAATGGAATTTATGATTTGACATAGCTGTTTTTTGCCATCGAATCGTAAGACACAGTAATGGTTGAAAATACTTTCACTGTTGATAAGATGGTGCAAACAGGCTTACATCATTTCACACATACGAGGGTAATCCCAAAAGTAAGGTATCCTATTTTTTTTATTAAGTACACTGACCTGTTTATTTCTACAGTGGTTTACAGATTGAACATTTAGCTATTTTTCGACATAATCACCATTTATGTCGATGCATTTTTGTAGACGCTGTGGCAGTTTTTGTATGGCCATGTCCTACCAGCTCGCCGCCATGCTGTTCAGAAAGTTATGAACCTCTTCTTTCACCTCGTCGTCAGAGCTGAATCGCTTTCCGGCCAAATGTTCTTTTAACTTAGGGAACAGGTGACAGTCACTGGGCGCCAAGTCAGGACTATAGGGGTGGGTGGGTGATTACGTTCCACTGAAACTGTTGCAGGAGAGCAACGGTTTGCCGAGCGATGTGTGGGCGAGCGTTGTCATGGAGATGATGTGTACGCCCTTGCTCAACGTTCCTCTTCTCCGGTACTGAATTGCCCGTTTGAATTTTTTCAGTCTCACAGTACCTGTCAGCGTTAACTGTGGTCCCAGTGGGCATAAAGTCGACCAACAATACCCCTTTCCGGTCCCAAAAAACAGTTGTCATGACTTTACCGGCAGACTGCGTTTGTTTGAATTTCCGCGGCTTTAGCGAAGAAGGATGCACCCACTGGCGTGATTGTTGCTTGGTCACAGGTGTAAAGTGGTACGCCCAGGTTTCGCCACGCGTGACAGTTGAGTCCAGAAAGTTGTCCTGTTCGGCTGCAAGGCGGTGAAGAAATGCGCGGGAAGCATCAACTCGTTGCCGCATGTCGTCCTCAGTCAGCATGCGTGGCACCCATCTTGCGCACACACTCCGGTAGTTCAGCGTTTCAGTTAAAATTTTGTGAGCGGTGCTTCGGGAAACCTCAGGAACCAACGTGCAGATATCATCCAGGGTGATCCGCCGATCTTCACGCATGCTTTGCTCAACCTTCAACACTGTCTCCTCAGAAATTGACGGTATCCCGCTCCTTTGTTCGTCGTGAATTTCGACCCGACCAGCTGCAAACTTTCTACACCACTTACAAACATTTTTGACATCCATGCAGGACCCACCATACACTTCCGTCAATTGGCGATGGTTTTCATCGGCGCACTGTTATTTGCGTTCAAAAACCGAATAACTGCGCGCAATTCGCACTTAGCGGTAACATCAAACGGGAGCTGCATTCTCAACGGCTTCCAAGCCAAGACAGCGCCTCAATGCGGCGTGCGCATGTTGAAACGTCCCCTTAGAAAAATTTCTGAATTACTGTGCTGATAAACCTCTTCGTTATTTGATTTTTAAACAGCTGAGCAAAAATGAACGTACTCAGACATTACTCTCTTTACTTATTCTGATCAACACTAAACTGACACACAATATTTTTAGCACAACGCAATCTGACTTTCAATAATCCCTACAAAATAATGGTCCTGACCACCAGTAACGTATACCTTTCATGAATCACTTACCTCACAAAAACCTTCGCTACTCGAACTACTGCAATACAGCGAGCACCAATACTGCCAGCTAAATAAAAGATTCTAACTACTGAAGGCACTAACTACTGATAGGCATAGTTAGCAAATGAAAGATTTTGACAGAGAACAAACAATGTATTTACCTTAATAGTGTTCAAAAGTCATAATATATCAGTTCATGATATCCAATATTACAAATTTACTCTTTCTGATGGACACACGTCCAGATCGTCCGCTCTCAAAATTCTGCCATGTGTCTTCCCACATCCACCACTGCTGGCGACTCACCTCCAACTGCGCAACGCTACGCGCTGTTCACATGCAACTGCCCAACACTACAATAGCAAATATTCCAACAATGCAAACCAGCCACAGACTTCACACAGCACAGTCAGTGATTTTCATATAGAGCACTACGTGGCGTTACCAACATAAAAACCTAAACATATATATACTAACATGGTATTTGTTCTTCCGGACATGTCCGAAAGAACAGATACCTTCGGTGACCCTACAGCTCGTTAGAATGAAATTACAATGAAATGAGCACCCTTAGCTGGTTACAGGCTTGACATACGTCAATGGGGACAGATGAAAATTTTCATCTGTCCCCATTGACGTATGTCAACGCCTGTAAGCAGCTAAGGGTGTTCATTTCATTGTAATTTAAAAAATAAACAGCCTACTTACAATGTTTACACACAGAGCGTGAAGCACCCTTCATAACAGTGTGACCAACTGCCACACAAACAGAGTTCTGTAATTATAGGAGGCCTTACTTTTGGGATTTCCCTCGTATATACTGCACACAGATTCAGTTAACACGATCAGTAAGGAGTATGTTCTTTCAAGTAAAAGATATAAGTGCGGTCTCGTGCTTCGAGAAAATCCGTTTCTGGCAAGAAAAAGCGCCTGCCACCTGTCGCACTTTCTTCTATTCGCGCGAAGTACAACGGGAGCCCAGGCTACATACAGTCCACTGCCCACGCTCGTCGCCGACTCGGCGCGATAAATCTCCTACCGTGGACACGACACGCGGCAGCCCGTAACGATACAGGCCGGCCCAGCACGCCAACTTGTTGCACTCTCAAACCGAAGCGGCAGCATGTCGGACGCTCCCAGTCAATTATCCACCACGGGCGCAATTTGTGAACTCGAGGAGGAGCCACACGACTGTCTGGAACAAATGCTCCCACAACCTCCCGCGTTGTGGAGGTCACCTCTGCCACGACACATACCTGGCTACGGGTTTACAAGAAGCTATACTTCTGGAATTTCCGTAGCGCGATTTCAACGTGTTCCCGACTGTTTAACCTGATTCTAAAAAGTTGTTAATATAACAATCAAATGAAAAACAGAGAACGATGCAAAAAAGGAAGTACAGTTATTGTTATTTTGAAAGTGTGACAGGCCGGTCAACGCTTTCATGGAACCACGATTCTACCCAGGCATGCACCCCTTCGTCCGAAGCAGATCTACAGCCACGTATTTCTTCAGCGCTGCAAAAATATGGAAATTTGATGGGGAGAGATCGGGACTGTATGGAGGACGTGTAAGGGCTACCCAGCAAATTTCAACGCCGTAGTCGAAACAACATTGGCAACACGCGGAGCCGCCCCTTTTACACCAACTCCTCAGTCACCGCGACGAAAGTGCGTCTGGCGTCAGCAATCGTAACAGCAGGGCACCTTGCCCAGGTGCTGCAGGCCATCCAAATGGTTGTCGTCGACAAGCTACGAGGAGGCCGTCCGCTGACTGTGACAGCAATGACTACGTAAAGAGCAGCACCTTCCCGTGCCACTACCGTGCATTCCTCTGCCAGTGTGTCGGTGTACTCCCCTCTGGCAAAATCTCGCTTTGTGCGGCACTTCCGCCGTTACTCGATAACGGCTACTCGGCTCTGCCGTAACTATGCAGTTCATACCTCCACTCTGGCTAATGACTCCACGATTCTCCTTTGAGAAGGCTTAGCACACTTTCTAGCCTACTATCTGAGCCCACACACTGCCCTGTGCTTCCTTTAAATGGTAAGCTACTACATATTCCACGACTGCCACTTTCTAATGCACTACTGGCCATTAAAATTGCTACACCAACAAGAAATGCAGATGATAAACCGGTATTCATTGGACAAATATATTATACTAGAACCGACACGTGATTACATTTTCACGCAATTTGGGTGCACAGATCCTGAGAAATTAGTACCCAGAACAACCACTTCTGGCCGTAATAACCGCCTTGATACGCCTGGGCATTGAGTCAAGCAGAGCTTGGATGGCGTGTACAGGTACAGCTGCCCATGCAGCTTCAACACGATACCACAGTTCATCAAGAGTAGTGACTGGCGTATTGTGACGAGCCAGTTGCTCGGCCACCATCGACCAAACGTTTTCAATTGGTGAGAGATCTGGAGAATGTGCTGGCCAGGGCAGCAGTCGAACATTTTCTGTATCCAGAAAGGCCCGTACAGGACCTGCAAAATGCGGTCGTGCATTATCCTGCTGAAATGTAGGGTTTCGCAGGAATCGAACGAAGGGTAGAGCCACGGGTCGTAACACATCTGAAATGTAACGTACACTCATCAAAGTGCCGTCAATGCGAAGAAGAGGTGACCGAGACGTGTAACCAATGGCACCCCATACCATCACGCCGGGTGATACGCCAATATGGCGATGACGAATACGCGCTTCCAATGTACGTTCACCGCGATGTCGCCAAACACGGATGCGACCATCCATCATGATGCTGTAAACAGAACCTGGATTCATCCGCAGAAGTGACGTTTTGCCATTCGTGCACCCAGGTTCGTCGTTGAGTACACCATCGCAGGCGCTCCTGTCTGTGATGCAGCGTGAAGGGTAACCGTAGCCATGGTCTCCGAGCTGGTAGTCCATGCTGCTGCAAACGTCCTCGAACTGTTCGTGCAGATGGTTGTTGTCTTGAAAACGTCCCCATCTGTTGACTCAGGGATCGAGACGTGGCTGTACGATCCGTTACAGCCGTGCGGATAAGATGCCTGTCAACACGACAGCTAGTGATACGAGGCCGTTGGGATCCAGCACGGCGTTCCGTATTACCCTCCTGAACCCACCGATTCCATATTCTGCTAACAGTCATTGGATCTCGACCAACGCGAGCAGCAATGTCGCGATACGATAAACCGCAATCGCGATAAGCTACAATCCGACCTTTATCAAAGTTGGAAACGTGATGGCACGCATTTCTCGTCCTTACACGAGGCATCACAACAACGTTTCACCACGCAACGCCGGTCAACTGCTGTATGTGTATGAGAAATCGGTTGGAAACTTTCCTCATGTCAGCACGTTATAGGTGTCGCCACCGGCGCCAACCTTGTGTGAATGCTCTGAAAAGCTAATCATTTGCATATCACAGCATCTTCTTCCTGTCGGTTAAATTTCGCGTCTGTAGTACGTTATCTTCGTGGTGTAGCAATTTTAATGGCCAGAAGTGTAAATGAGTGTCTTTCGTCGACACGAGTATGGAGCACGAAAGGATTCGCGCATAACACCAAAGGTGCTACCAGTGCTCGCTCCGAGGACACACACACACACACACACACACACACACACACACACACACACACACACAATGGTTCAAATGGCTCTGAGCACTATGGGACTTAACATCTGAGGTCACTAGTCCCTTAGAACTTAGAACTACTTAAACCTAACCTAATCTAAGGACACCACGCACATCCATGCCCGAGGCAGGATTCGAACCTGCGACCGTAGCAGCAGTGCGTTTCCGGACTGAAGCGCCTAGAACCGCTCGGCCACCTCGGCCGCCGTGAAGAGTATATAAAAAGTGTCAAGTGCGGACGGGCGGGGCGGGGGGGGGGGGGGGTGGAGGGAGGGAGGGAGGGAGACACTGTGCAGTCGTCATTATGCGGAAACTGACCTCAGAGGTTTAAGTCCCATAGTGCTCACAGCCATTTGAACCATATGCGGAAACGGAGCGATATATCTGACGTCCACAATGGTATGATCATTGGCTTTCGACCAAGGGTGGAATAGTTACCGAAACGGCTAAGATTGTAAACTGTTAGCGTGCCACAATGCTTGACGTATATCGTGCTTCCCAGAAGAGCGCTATCCAAAACCGGTGCCGAGACAAGTGTGGTACACCATTGGTCATTGATAACAGGGGTGAACGACGGCTGCAGAGATGTGTGAGGGCGAAGAGACCTGCAACTGTTGAGCAAGTGAGGGCCCACATGAACCGAAGGGCTATCAACAGTGTCTCCTCAACGACCGTTCAGCGAACGTTGCTGGCGACGGCACTTCAGTCGGTATGATTCCACATCCCTGTCGGTACCGTCCACAACTTCGCTGAGTCCGAAGCTCGTGGTCTAGTGACTAGCTTTGCTGCCCCTGAATCACGGGGTCCCGGGTTCCATTCCCGGTGTAGTGGCACGTAGGAAAAGCCAAGGATAACCGCTGTAAGCGCCCGCAAAAGATGTATTTTGCTACGCTGGAAGGCGAGAACAAATGATAAAGACCTCATCCAATTTTTTGTCACCTTATGTCTTGAGTTCTAGTGGAGAGAGGACGTGTTTAGATACGAGATGACTGTAGTAGCTTTCACGGTATCAAAATAATGATTTCAATCAGTGCAAAAATATGATGCCTTTTTATTTTCTTCCGCGCATCACGAAGAGGTCATGTCACACCTGCTGCCTGCATATGAGGAAGCAACTTAATACGGACTCGAAGGAGAGAAGATATGACGTTACAGAATTTGTCCATTAATTGTTTAACAAAATAAATGATTTCTGGTAACAAAAAGAATTAACTTCCTTATTAGGTATTTTTATTATTACTAAAAAAAAAATGCACACCGGCCGGGTCGGGGATTTTGCTCCGCCCTGGAACTGGGTGTTTGTGTTTGTGTTATCATCATCATTTGGGACGTGGAGAGACTTGAAATGGAAATACTGGGAACTTGTACGGGCGTTGATGACCGCAATGTTGAGCTCCCCACAAAGCAATATCATCATCATCATCATCATCATCATCATCATCATCATAACTTCACTGACACTCTTCCTGCACGTCTTGCAGCGGTTCCTTCTGCAAAGAGGTAGTTATTCAGGCTTTTGACAGGTGGTGAATATGTGAGTGGACAGTGTAGATACACTTACGCATACACTGGTTCCTCATGGCAACTGCCCGATTGGCCGCGCGTTAGCTCGCTTCTGGGCTTAGAAGAAGTGCGACAGCCACCGATCGAATCCGCACGGCGCCGGGCCGATGTGTGAGCGAGCCTGGACGTGGTTTTTAGCCGGTTTCCCACATCCGACTAGGTGAATACTGGGCAAGTACCAATGGTCCGCATTAGTTACACGACTTGCAAACATATAGAAAACGTTCTCACAATTACACAAGGTTCAAAAATGGTTCAAATGGCTCTGGTCACTATGGAACGTAACATCTGAGGCCATCAGTCCCCTAGAGCTTAGTACTACTTAAAACTAACTAACGTAAGGACATCACACACATCCACGCCCGAGACAGGATTCGAACTTGCGACCGTAGCGCTCGCGCGGTTCCAGACTGAAGTGCCTAGAACCGCTCGGCCACTCCGGCCGGCTAATTACACAAGGGATAACACTAAACCCAGGCAGATGCGAAACACAAATTCCGTCTCGAGAAGGAACGGATGGCGACAGGAAGCGCAATCTGCTAAGAAAAAGATACACTAGGCTTTCTTATTTTTCTCTGGAATATATTGACCCAGAATTACATTAAAAAATGTTCCCATCTGTAGGTTGTGACAAAACTTACTCGGCCTTTCGCTCGGCTGCAAGGCAAATGCGGCAACTGTAAACCTCTTTTGACACATTCTCTGTGCCCTTGTATCGGCTCGCCTGATATGCAGCTGGAAAGACCCTGACTCAAAGCTGGCCAGAGTAGTTCCATATTCAGGGAATGAGCGTAGTGGAGCAGATGCTGGAATCCTCCTTCGTCGTTCTGTCTGGTCGTAGAGGATGTGGTTCACTTTTGCCTTCCTCCAGCTTGTTGTGATGTGTCAAGTGTGTACCTGTGTAGTGTGGTTGACTGTGGTAAGTGCTTGTACCGTGTAGTGTTTGGTTCCTGTTGCCTCGGATTTATGGGAAAGCACCAATCCGACGGACGGATCACCCACAGCAGAGTCACGTGCCCTCAATTCACGACGCATTGCAGTGTGGATTTAATGTGGCGATCAGGAACTTTACACGACCACCCTCTCCTCACCGGCCAAGTAGTGGCAGTGAAAATTTTCCGCCACCAGGACTCAAACATGGTTACCTCAGAGTCGAGCGCCACCGCACAAGCGTGCATTAGCGACCTCGGCTGGTGGTTGCACCCTTACTACGGACTTGTTTTATGTTAGTCTGTTCTTTGATTGTTTACTTTTAACCCTTCCCTACAACAGCAGTCGGCAGACCAAGTACCAATACCGTTCCTTCATCGGATTTCTTTTATTCTACAACAACTGTACTACTCTAGGATTATCACTGAATTCCTGTCAAATCTTCTGTGCTTCTATTGTTTCATTATAATAAACCGGTATTAGTAAAAACACGAAACTGAAGGTGAGCTACAACAACATTAGAATGAAATTTTCACTCTGCAGCGGAGTGTGCGCTGATGTGAAACCTCCTGGCAGATTAAAACTGTGTGCCGGACCGAGACTCGAACTCGGGACCTTTGCCTTTCGCGGGCAAATGCTCTACCGACTGAGCTACCCAAGCACAGCTCACGCCCCGTCCTCACATTGCTTCCCTAGCCACTTCCAATTAGAGGTATTACAACAATGTCTCCTTTCGAGCTGATGTTTAACTCAATCATCCATTTCTGGAGAAAGCGGAATGAATTGTGAATCGGAACCATAGTGTAAAGTACAGTAATCTTACAATCTTGCTGCCTCTCTCTCTCTCTCTCTCTCTCTCTCTCTCTCTCACACACACACACACACACACACACACACACAATTACCTGCATGTTGACGGCAGACATGTCGGTCCGACTCTCTCGCTCTGCACGCGATTACGCCATGGCGCCACTTACTTAAAATGGTTCTTGAGTAGACTTTGCTACAAAGCGGATAAACTGAAACTTGTCTCACAAGATTGTCAATAATAAGGCATTCCTCTCCGTTTTACAGGGCGAATGTAACTGCTACTCATCCTTGCCTCTACGTTTGAAACTCCACGTCTACAGCACTACAGAGCGCTGAGCTCTGACATAGTAAGTCTGTGACGTGAGCTGCAAGTCAAAAAAAGCTTAATTACTTGTTGTATTCGGTCACAGAAATTTAATACAATAAAGGAAGTCGTTGGAATTGAAATTAACTATTATTCTTAATTGAAAACTTCAGATGTTTACGTCATCACTTTCTGCTTCTTCAATAATGTCAAAGTGGTTTGTAAAATCTTTTACAAAAGTTAGGACCTCGCTCTTTTATAAAAGAGCTAAGCTTAGCGCCTTTTACCTCACACACGTAGACTAATTAAGGTCTCAGAAGCGCGGTTTTCTCGAATGTATTTCTGACCGAAAAGCGGTTCTGGTACCTGGAGTCGGAGGTTTTTGTTAATCCTGTCTTTTGAATTTTTTATAAGAGGTGTTTTACATATTTCTTTCTAAGAAACATAATGAAATATTTTCATAAAAAATTTCATCCTTCATTTTATCTTCTTAGGGAGTGAATTTCTAAAAACACTGAAAGACTTTTATTTTGGACCGGGAAGTCAAATACCAGTTTTCACAGATGTAGCTTTAAAAATGCTACAGTAGTTCTTCAATAATTTTTTTTTTCAAAAAGAAAGAAAATAAGACCTTCACTTGCCATTTCGTCCCCTTAGGGGTTGAATTTCCAAAAATACTCAAACACGCTGAGACGCCCTGCTAAACCCACACGACAGGACAGGTAGTTTAAGTTGTGGAAAGGGGCCAAAATAAGCGGTTGTCAGTTACACTCGATCATATCACCTTTTATTTGACCAAACATTACAAGAGCCAAGAAAATTAAAAGAAACACATCTTTAGCTTTGGAACTTAATTAGCGGCTGAATGCGCCGTACAATCTCATGTCTTAAGGTCAAAACCACTTTAAGTTATTGGCTTTCAGACGTTTTTAAATTAAAGCTCAACGAAAATCAAATAACTTAAAAGGCAAAGCCTTATCTTAAAACAGTTCCTTAATTAGGCTGAAGGCTCAAAGTATCTGACACTTTTAGAGCAAACAACTTAAATTCAAAATCGGCTGAAGGCCCAACACTTAAGACTCAATAACGTTAATTTTAAAAATGCCAAAGGCTTTACGTAAAACAGTTCTTAAATTAGGCAGAAGGCCTAAACCATCTGACGCCTTAAGGGCGAAACGAGCTTAATCTAAAAATCGGCTAGAAGCCATACAAGTACAAACAACAAGAACAAACAAGAAAAGGCAGTACACCCAAGGGCGCTCAGAAGTTCCGAGGGTCGGCCTGGAATTCAAACACTAACGTTCGCTTAGGTGAGACAGGCAGACGGCCCAACCATTGTCGATCCGACGACAACCCAACCGACAGCCAGTCAACGGACCCACCGACAACATAACCTCCGCTGCTCCAGGCCAACCGACGACTGTCAGGCCCGGAAACGGTGAAAGGACCAAATGTAAGTCGGCCGATGAGACGACCAACCAACGGCCGTCCCGCTCCAATTTGCCTTCGCCGGACAGTTGATGTGTGTCGCCAGGGGTCGGCGAGCACTGGCTGTCGGCGCCTCACCGGCGCTCCGTCCCTGACTTCACTGCTGCTGCGTCCCCACTGCACTGCTGGTCCGTCTCCAACTGACTGCCAGACACACGACGATCCGGAAATGCTGTCGTCCGTCGCTCCAGAGATGGTACGACAGTGCACTTATTGATACGCGCTGCTGCTGCCGCTCACGGGCAAGTAAGGCAGGAAGTTAGTGACGCCAGTAAATGGAATAAGAAAATGAGGCGGCAGTACCGTAATAGAAGATGACAAAATATAATAAATGGGATAAACGCGAGCCGTGCACGGTTCACACGTATTTTTTTTTAATTTCTGTACAAGAAAACAAATACCAATTTTCGTTGTTCTATCTTCAAAATTGCCGTAATAGCGACATACATTCAAAAAACCTTTCATCCCCTATTTCACCCCTTACGAGTGCAATTTCGAAAAAATCCCCTCTTAAACAATGCCTACAGTAAAAGTTCAACACCCTCTCCAAATTTCAAGTTTCTATCCTTAACGGTTTGGGCTGGGCGACGATGAGTCAGTCATGACGTATCCTTTTGTAATATATAAAGATAAGATATAATAAACAAATAGAACACATTGAAAGAATATGTGAAACACCTCTTACAAAAAAGACCTTCCACAAAGTTCCTTCGTTGTGTAACACGGGCCTATGCACCGAGTTTGCAGGGTTTTCAGCTTAACCCGTCGTTGTCATATCTGACATGGCTCTGTGCCTTCGTCAAAGACTTTTCTTATGCCTTGCACACAGTGACGTTCTCACACATTTCCAACTTGAGTACCTCACCCTGGTAGAACAGAATGCGTGTTTGTTCGTTTCATCTGCCGCGAAGGAGCCTTATCAGCACACGCGTATGGCGCAACTCCCAGGACTCATCGACCCGACGTCACGAAGCACTTTCAGAACCGCGTGTTGACTTTCAGATACGTTTCTGCGAACACGCAGAGGCAGTCGATGGTCAATGCGGATTCGCGATGGAGCGAGCGTAACGCGCTCGAACGCCACAGCGGCGATAGTAATACGTGTCCATGGCTGCACTTTCATATTAGGATTTTTTACGTCATGTTTGCAACGTTAAATCTGTAATTTATTTATGACTCACGATATAACTGTAGAACAGCCGTATCTGTCTGTTCGAACACGGTAATCTGCATTACTATTAGACGAATTTTCATGGGGCTTTCATTGGTAACTTGAACATAGCTTGGAGGAACTTCTTTCGTTCATGAAAATCGGATCACGGAGGGGAAAAAAAAAAAAAAATCGCGATTCAAAGTTTTATCTAAAACCGTCATGTCTGTCTGTTTAAACACTCTAATCTCCAAAACTAGTAGATGAATTTTCATGAGATTTTCACTGGTCAGCGTGTTTTAGGCAATATATAGGCTTTATCTCATCAGAATCGGGTAACGATAGGAAAAGATTTCATGATTTAAAGTTTTATCCAAAACCTTCGTGTCCGTCTGTTTGAACATGCTTATCTCCAAAACTCCTAGAAGGATTTTCATGGGGTTCTTACAGCTATCTTGAGCGGCAATATACAAGCTTTATTTCATCAACATCGGAACACGGAAAAAATACATTATCGCAATTTAAAGTTTTATCTAAATCCTCTGCTCAGCTTTATAGTTCGGATGTTTAACTATCACGTCCTAGTACACCAAAGAACCAATAGCTAGCGCTATTAGTTTGGTAATACACCAAAGAACGAAGTGACAGATATATTTTCAGAAGTTTACGTCAGTCAGGAAATTAAGTGCCGCAACTAACAGCGAATTAGTTGTCTACGATATGCGGATTTACTGATTTCGCTTTGAGTATTAAAAACTTCACGACACTGCTTTGCTTCTTTCGATAAATTTTATTTATGTTCTTTACTAGAAAACTATTTTTTTTGCTTTGTGATTTGGGTGCCTATTCATTACATTTCGATTTCATGTTGTTTACGAATAAAAATTCCTAGAAAACAGTCGAGTCTTTCGGAATACGCTAGAAGGGCTAAACGACTGAGGGCTACGCTGTCTCAAGAATGCAAGGAAGATCGTAAGTCGAGACTTGCTGCGGCTCGAAAACATCAGGTCTTAACTCTCTGAAAACTCCTGAAAACTAGGGGCGACGTAATTCTGCTCGAGAGCATCATCCATTATCTTGATCCTCAGAACCCTTCACTCACGTAACATCATAGAAGCGGAAATTTTGATGGAAAGCGGTGGAAGCCAGCGATATTTTTATACTCTGAATCCCTCTTATTCCTAACAATTTGCCATTTCGCTTTAAACTTGTACAACTCCCGCAGACTTGATGTTATGCTGTGACCACAAACACAGTACTAGGCCAGCTTTGTGTTGGAGGCGCGGAGCTTCGTTTCGGTTGCTTTTTGCTCCGCCAGCTCTATGTGGCTCCCTCCCATGTTCGCGAAGCAGACAAGCTCATCGTCCTCTTCCCCAATCATACTACTTGTAACTTCTGTTACTGGCGAGAATATTTTACCCAATCGGACGCCATCATCATTACGACTGCAGTAGAGCTGCAATCCATCGAAAAAAAAAAAAATAGCAGCTGTACTTTGTCCTTAGTTTGGGCTGTTCGAGTACCAACATACCTAGGCACGCTGGCTAATATTACAGAGCCAAATTACTCAGCCATCCAGACTGTTGACCCTGCAGCTGCTGAGAAGACTGCTGCCCCTCTTCAGAAACAACCTGTTTGTCTGGCCTCTCCACAGACACCCCTCTGTCGGGGTTACACCTATCGTTGAAGTCCGAGAAACACACCACCACTGCAAACTGCATGGTTTGTAAGACGGTATCGTAAGCGACTCACCCTTGCAGGTGTGAGTCACGGCAGGAACAGCGTGGAAATTCTCCTCAGCAAGTGTACCTTTCACTGCGGACACTTACCTGAAAATAGAAGAGAAACAAATGTCAGTCAAACCATGCACACCTCTCATTGTGAAAACTTACATGACAACGGGATGATATGAATAAAACAATAAACAGATACCTAGCGAGACTCTGAGAAAGTACAGGGTGATTCAAAAAGAATACCACAACTTCAAAAATGTGTATTTAATGAAACAAACATAATATAACCTTCTGTTATACATCATTACAAAGAGTATTTAAAAAGGTTTTTTTTTCACTCAAAAACAAGTTCCGAGATGTTCAATATGGCCCCCTCCAGACACACGAGCAATATCAACCCGATACTCCAACTCGTTCCACACTCTCTGTAGCATATCAGGCGAAACAGTTTGGATAGCTGCTGTTATTTCTCGTTTCAAATCATCAATGGTGGCTGGGAGAGGTGGCCGAAACACCATATCCTTAACATACCCCCATAAGAAAAAATCGCAGGGGGTAAGATCAGGGCTTCTTGGAGGCCAGTGATGAAGTGCTCTGTCACGGGCTGCCTGGCGGCCGATCCTTCGCCTCGGGTAGTTGACGTTCAGGTTTCATAACTTACCTTTTTCGTAGGACTCTCCATACAGTTGATTGTGGAATTTGCAGCTCTCTGCTAGCACTGCGAGTCGATTTTCCTGGGCTGCGAACAAATGCTTGCTGGATGCGTGCTACATTTTCCTCACTCGTTCTCGGCCGTCCAGAACTTTTCCCTTTGCACAAACACCCATTCTCTGTAAACTGTTTATACCAACGTTTGATACACCACCTACCAAGAGGTTTAACACCATACTTCGTTCGAAATGCACGCTGAACAACTGTCGTCGATTCACTTCTGCCGTACTCAATAACACAAAAAGCTTTCTGTTGAGCGGTCGCCATCTTAGCATCAACTGACGCTGACGCCTAGTCAACAGCGCCTCAAGCGAACAAATGTACAACTAAATGAAACTTTATAGCTCCCTTAATTCGCCGACAGATAGTGCTTAGCTCTGCCTTTTGTCGTTGCAGAGTTTTAAATTCCTAAAGTTGTGGTATTCTTTTTGAATCACCCTGTACTATGAGATGCCGAATATATGAAACTCATTCCAGAATTACACGTTCCCTCGAGATTAATGTGACCACCGCCTCTGTTCGACGTCACGTCAGCACTATCAATGGAGGCTATCTAAAGCCTGTCGGGGGGGGGGGGGGGGGGGTAGCTGCTATAACGCGGAAACAGAGCGATTTATCTGACGTCCAAAAGGACAAGAGCATCTGCATTCGGGCCAAGGGTGGAAGCATTTCCGAAACGGCTAACTTTGTAAATTGTTCGCATGCCGCCGTGGTTTAAGTATAGCGTGCATGGCAAAATGGCGCTGTCCAAAAACCAGCGCTGAGGCGTTCAGCGAACGTTACTGCCTAAATGGGACTCCGCAACAGGTGCCTGGTTCTTGCACCCATCCTGACTACTGCTGATCAGCGGCCACGCACACCCTAGGCCAATGAACAACAGTCGGTAGAACGTTGTTCGTCAGTGCAATGGCGTTCGAATCCCATCTTCACCACACCTACGGGTTGGGGCCAAGGGATTCGGCCACGTGAAACTGTGGTTGGCTCTGATAACTTGTCGAAGTTGCTCCCATTTTTTTTTATTGTAATAGTGTTTTAATTAAAATTGCACCGGCCAATGTCGTCGCTGTGCAGCATTTATTTTACTGTATAAACTGATCTGAAAATTAAGATAACAGAACAACGTTGATGGATGAGCTCTGTTTTAAAAAGTATGGGGCAATGTAGTGGGACAACACTGTCAGATGTTAAAGCTGAATAGGAATATGGGCTATTTCACAATTTTTTTCCGAATGAAAGCTGCAAATTTGGAATTTTTATTGAATTGTGTAGGCCTTAAACTTCCTTGGATGTCGCCTCTTTTAGGAGAGCTGTACCACCAGCAGAAAGGTTTGGTCACTCCGAGATATTTAGCTACTGTGGATCAGCACCACTCCCCAGTCTCTCTCTCTCTCTCTCTCTCTCTCTCTCTCTCTCTCTCTCTCTCTGGTGTCCACAGATAAAAGATATGAATAAAGACTTAATTTTCTTTTTCGCATCGATATTATTACTTTCTAACAGTTCATCTATTCCCTCCAAGAGCCTAATCTTTTCAATTTGTTTTTATACTCGCAGTTCGTACGTTCCTATACAAAATCCTGGTCACGATAAAACTATCAGCTTTAATACTGTGTCTGTATTTCTTTCCATAGTCCTATATTTTTAAACGCAATAAATACACACCTTGTCAGCTGGCACAACATACGCTGCTGAACCAACGAACATTCGACCTGATGTGCACTCTAGGAGAGAGGTCCCAAGGCCAACCCACCCCCAGAACATTGATGTTACCACCTGCAGTCCGAACCGCAACCAGGGCCACGTGCTTCGTTGGCTCCGATATGCCACCAAAATTGTCCAAATAGCTCTGAGCACTATGGGACTTAATATCTGAGGTCATCAGTCCCCTAGAACTTAGAACTACTTCAACCTATCTAACCTAAGGACATCACACACATCCATGCTCGAGGCAGGATTCGAACCTGCGACCATAGCGGTCGCGCGGTTCCACACTGAAGCGCCTACAACCGCTCGGCCACAGCGGCCTGCCGATATGCCACCCCCACACACACTAAGCCAATCTCGGCCAACGAAGCGGTTGGTTGTCGTTCGCATCCACTGAGAGGCGATAACGTTTTATGCTCCATCGGACGGCTGGCCATTGGCGTGTACGGCTCTGCAACAATCGTCAGAAGCGTCCAGGCCGGAGGAGGCAGCGTTATAGTCTGGGGAATGTTTCTGTAGCATTCCCTGTGCGATCTCGTTATTCTGGAAGCCATAGTGGATCAATACACATATGCATCTACCCTTGAGCACCATGTACAATTCTACCTTGCATTTTGTTTCTCCTCAGCTCGATGGCGTTCACCGGCAGAATAATGCAACGTGCCACACAACTTGTAGTACACATACGTGATTCGAACAGCACCAGGAAATGTTTATCGTACACCTCTGGTCTCCAAACTACCCCGTATTTCAAGCCAATTGTGAATCTATGGGACCACCTCGATCGGGCTGTTCACGCCACAGATCCTCAACCGAGAAACCTACCTGAGCTGGCCACGGCACTGCAGTCGTCATGGGTCCGCATCCCTGTCGGTAATTTCCAGAACCTACATCTACATACATACTCCGCAATCCACCATACGGTGCGTGGTGGAGGGTACCTCGTACCACAACTAGCATCTTCTCTCCCTGTTCCACTCCCAATGAGAACGAGGGAAAAATGACTGCCCATATGCCTCTGTACGAGCCCTAATCTCTCTTATCTTTCTGGTCTTTCCGCGAAATATAAGTTGGCCGCAGTAAAATTGTACTGCAGTCAACCTCAAATGCTGGTTCTCTAAATTTCCTCAGTAGCGATTCACGAAAAGAACGCCTCCTTTCCTCCAGAGACTCCCACCTGAGTTCCTGAAGCATTTCCGCAACACTCGCGTGATGATCAAACCTACCAGTAACAAATCTACGAGTAACAAATCTAGCAGCCCGCCTCTGAATTGCTTCTATAGCCTCGCTCAATCCGACCTGATAGGGATCCCAAACGCTCGAGCAGTACTCAAGAATAGGTCGTATTACTGTTTTCTAAGCGGTCTCCTTCACAGATGAACCACATCTTCCCAAAATTCTACCAATGAACCCAAGACGACTATTCGCCTCCCCCACAACTGCCATTACATGCTTGTCCCATTTCATATCGCTCTGCAATGTTACGCCCAAATATTTAATCGACGTGACTGTGTCAAGCGCTACACTACTAATGGATTATTCAAACATTACGGGATTCTTTTTTCCTATTCATCTGCATTAATTTACATTTTCCTATATTTAGAGTTAGCGGCCATTCTTTACACCAATCACAAATCCTGTCCAAGTCATCTTGTATCCTCCTGCAGTCACTCAACAACGACACCTTCCCGTACACCACAGCATCATCAGCAAACAGCCGCACATTGCTATCCACCCTATCCAAAAGATCATTTATGTAGATAGAAAACAACAGTGGACCTACCACACTGGGGCACTCCCGATGATACCCTCACCTCCGATGAACACTCACCATCGAGGACAACGTACTGGGTTCTGTTACTGAAGTAGACTTCGAGCCACTCACATAATTGGGAACCAATCCCATATGGTCGTCGACACCGCCTTTCTTCCTGCACGTCTCGCAGTGGCCTTTGACAGGTAGTCACAATGTTACTGGACATTTGCATACTTCCTCCGTACCGCCCGATTCAGTTTGAATACAATAACAACCGTTAATAGGGTATATTACGGACGGCTATATGATCGTCAAACCTTACGTCAATAACTGAAAATAAAAATTAAAACAGCCTGAACTTGGCCGTCAACCACACGAGTAAATAAAATCATAAAGGGAGAGATTGTGCAGAAATGGAAAAATATAATGTATGGCGGGCTTTATAAGATGGATAAATAAGAGGAAACGAAAGCAAAAGGAGAACTGGAGCAATACCTGCGACGGCGCCAGCCATTACGAGTGCCGCATCTCGGGGAAACCAGTCGTCCTTGGCTGGCGAGTCCATATGGTACGGAGCAATGGCCACTTTTTCCCGAGACCACAATTGCGCGAACGTTAATAGGAGCCCCGGCGAGGGACAGATTTCCCCCCCCCCCCCCTTTTTTTTCGTCAGTGTTTCAAGGAAGCGGAGCTGCCACAAGAAAGGCGGGCGCGGAGGCGGCCGGCGCTTTGTGCGTGGCGGACACAAAAGCGGAGCAGAGCGCGGCCGACACGCCACGGCATTGTGGCTGCGGGCGCAGAGGCTGGGCTGCTACAGCTCACGCGTGCCGGGCCCACGCACGCCAGCTGACAGTGGGCGATCCGCGCTCCCCGCGGCTGTGGGAAACTGCCCAGTGGCGTCCGCCGCCTCTGCCTCCAGCCCACACGTTACGATCACGACATACACTGTGTAGTGTCCCTTTTGCAATATTCACCCTTATCGAGGTGAAACATAAATAAAAATGACTGTATTTGACTCAAAATGAATTGCAAACATCGATTTATCTGCGAAAGGTAATAACACTAACTGTAAAAATATACAATATAGATCGATAGATGCAGAAAAGACATTTTTATTGTATGAGATTATAATGTGTAAGTAATTAAAAGAAGTATTATCATCTTTGTAAGAGTATAAAACACAATGCAAAGTTCATTCTTCTGTCTAGTCTGTTTTGTTCTGTTCGTTCTGGTGTTAGCTGGAATAAGGTACGCAAGCTATTGTGCTGCGCTATCATTTGTTTCTGTCGTAACGTAACTGCAAATATTTAATGGTGTAAACTGCGTCCTAGTAAGAATATATTAGTATAAAGTGATCTCCGTGTGTTATTTCAAGAACCTACGCCACATTTATCTTATGAAAAGAATATTTAATGAAAATTATTTAGCATGTTTCCAGCTGCTGCGGAGTGAGTAACAGTGATCCCTGACTGTAAAAATTAGCCGCCATTACGCGGTACATTTAAAAATATTTTCTCACAGCACAATGTCTGATAGCCGGAGCGGAAGAAATTATGTTAAAATATTCAGTGAGAATAATTGAAGGAATCCAGTGACACTTGTCTATTTTCTGTGACGGTAATAATTTCAGAGCAAGTAATACTACGCTATTGCATTTACAGTAATTTGTAGGGAGCCTGGCGCTCGGTAAAACCAGACACAATACCTAATTGGCAACCTACGAAATTCATTATTTTGCTTATTATATCTCTTTTGTAATTTTTTTTAAACTAACTTCACTAAACATCAGTAACAGATCACGATAAATCAAAGGACAAACAAATTTACTAGGAGAGTGATTCCTCTAAATAAATAGTTACATTATTTTTTTAAAGAGATATAATAACTGCCCAGTCACAGTAATGCGACCACCAGTCAAAAGGCTGAATAACCACCTTTTGCAGCGCGGACCACTGCGAGACATATGCAGACAGACTCAGTAAGGCTCCAGAAGGTATCAACACGGATGGGGGGCCATGCCGAAACCAGTGCCAACGGCAGCTGCGCTACGTTTCTCGGTTGATCGCCCGTGGTGCGAACAGCCTGATCGAGGTGGTCCCACAGATTGTCGACTCGGTTTAAGTTCGGGGAATTTGGTTCAAAATGGTTCAAATGGCTCTAAGCACTATGGGACTTAACATCTGAGGTGATCAGTCCCCTAGACTTGGAAACTATTTAAACCTATGGACATCACACACATCCATGTCCGAGGCAGGATTCGAACCTGAGGCCGTAGCAGCAGCACTGTTCCGGACTGAAGCGCCAAGAACTTCTCGGCCACAACGGCCGGCTTGGGGAATTTGGTGGTCAGGGGAGTACCGTAAACTCATCATGGTGCTGATCGAACCACGCGAGCCGTGTGACATGGTGCATTGCCCAGCTGAAAGATACCATCGTGCCGAGAACAAACAAACTGTACATAAGGAAGAACATGGTCCCCAAGAACAGATGTGTTGAGCCATTGTACCTTCCAGAACGACGAGATCACCCAGAGAATGTCACGAAAACATTCTCCGACCCATAACGCACCCTTCCTGTTTGTTTCACGCCGTACACGCCAACCTTGAGGAGCATTCAGGCGTCCGAGGAGGCCCATACGCAGCAACGTTTGCTGAACAGTTACTGAGGAGACACTACTAGTAGCCCCTTGGTTTACCAGGGCGGTCAAAAAAATGGTTCAAATAGCTCTAAGCACTATGAGACTTAACATCTGAGGTCATCAGTCCCCTAGAATTAGAGCTACTTAAACCTCTTTTTTTTTTTTTTTAGTGGTTTTAGGGCGCACAACTTCAACGGTCATTAGCGCGCAGACTACGTTAGGAATGCACCGCGAGTCACAAGTTTAAAACAGCAACGAAACGGAAAACACGATAAAAGACAGACTGACAGGCATAGGATTAAAAAAACAGCATAATCAAATGTCCTTAGAGAGGGTTGTCAAGTTGATAAAATGAAGAACGCGAGCAGCTGCTCGTGGGTCATCTGCTAAAATGGCATCTAGAGTACATGGCAGGCCAAGATCAAGACGCTGTGTGTTAAAATCCGGACAGGACGCTAAAATGTGGCGGACCGTCAGCAATTGCCCACATGGTACTTAAACCTAACTAACCTACGGACATCACGCACATCCATGCCCGAGGCAGGATGCGAACCTGCGACCGCAGCAGCAGCGCGGTTCTCGACTGAAGTTCTGGGCGGTCAGTTGCTCAATCGTCGCACATTAGATTTGCGCTGTTCTCCGTCTTCGGTATCACTGTCCTACAGCACTTTTCAGCAACTTAATTCCTTCTCGGCTCTAAATTCAGCAGTGCTACGCTTATTTCTGCCACCAGCTACAAGCTGCAAGGCCCCAAGGTGACGTTGCTGGACGCAACTGTTTCACGGAAAACTCACTCTTCTACCTGAAGTGCAAGTTGTGGTTTTCGAGTGTAGGGCTTGGTGGGCCATTCGTCTACCTTTCGGTCACGGAGAAAAGGAAATATTTCATATCACAGAGAACATACACTGTTTTTACTGAACATTAATATGGGTCGTCTATCTTTTCTGAGTTGCAGAGTTCGAGTCTGCCCTGTACAGGAGGAGAGAGTGGTCACACAGTGTATGAACTATTTCATTTCACAGAGGATGTACAGTATTTGTAGTGGGCTATAATATAGATTGATTCCAGCCTTCACCTTTAGACGTTTCGAACTGGGCTGGGGACACCTTCACTGAGGTGTCTGAACGTCTGTGGTGGAATGGCAGCCCATTTTTCTTCCAGAGCAGAAACCAGAGAAGGTCGTAGTGTTCAAAGCTAAGATCCGGACCGAAGTCGACGTTGTAACTCATTCGAATGTTGTTCTATTGGCTTCAGGTCGGGACTGTCGGCAGGCCAGTACATTCGAGAAATGTTATTATCTAAAAACTATTGCTTCACAAATTCTACTTTATGATAAAGTCTACTGTTATGCGTATGGTGGCAGATGAATTTATACAGACATTTGCCAAACCCAAACCCTTCCATCGGATTTCCACAGGGTATAGCGCGATTCTTTACTCCATATCACTCGCTTCTAGTCATCCTGCTATCTTTCTGCTATCTTTCCCGGGCAACTGAACGGTTCGATACCACTTCGCGAAGTTACGCCATGTAGTGAATCTTACTTAGCACATGATGTTAATTTTAGTAATTGGCTAAATGATAAAATTGTGGTACTTTGAGCATTGTTATGATGAAGTATACTGAAATTTCTATTAAATACATGTTTTATTCAAACATGTACTCAAAGAATGTAAACATGGTGAAACTCACACTTATGAAATTGGCACAGAAAAAGACTATGTTACTACCGTTCACATAAACGAAAATTCTTAAGAAAAATGTCAGTAATAAAAGCCATTCAGTAATTAAGGAGTTATTTAGTTTTGTAAATTATATATTATTGTAAAACTAGATTTTCTGCGTTTTGGCAACGTTAACGACATTCTTTCGACCTGTTTGTTATTCTGGAGTGCTTACAACTGTGTGTTAATCTAAATTCTACAACTAATCTCCTAAAACTGTACAACTTTTAACTGAAATAATCAAAATTACTGTATTAAAGAATGTAAACAGCTATGTTCCGATTATTTGAATCTATATAAACATAGCGGTCAACAGCTAGAGTCAGTCTTATTTCATATTTTGTAAGGCTCAATTGCGTGTGACGTAATCTTGTGATGCAATAAAAGTTTTATGAAACAGATTCGTATGTTTCGGCTGCATCATTCTAAAGAAAAGGATTAACTACTACGTAAATAGACAACCATACGAGAAATCCTGGCTCTAATTTTCAAGTGCAGCGAGCTATAGCAAACAGATACCTCGATTCATTAAGCAACAAGAATCTAAGTTGAGTATACACAGGGTGTTTCAAAAAGAATATACGTATTACAAAGTATTATTTTGTCCAAACTATCGATTGCTGCGCCTCGGCTCGGCTATTGCAGAAACGAATACATAGTCTAGTTTATATTAATACCCGCTAGATGTCAGTTGTCTTCTGTTTTGCTTGGTAACCGTCATATGTTTAAAATGGCTACTCAGCAGCAGAAATCATTTTGTGTTCTCGAGTTTGGGAAGTGCAATTCCGTGATTACAGTGCAAAGACGTTTCAGGTTGAGGTATCAAATTAATCCTCCGAATGGGTGGAACATTCGCAGATGGTATCGACGGTTTCTAGATACAGGATGTGTATGTAAAGGAAAGTGTCCTGGCCTCCCTTGTGTTCCTGAAGAAAATGTTGCACCATTTCAAACTGCTTTCCGACGTGGTCCTTCAAAATCAGCTCGTCGTGCCAGTTAACAATTTGGCGTGTTTTGAGACGTCGGTTGGTTATGAAGCTGTACAAGTTACAGCTGTTGCAAGCTCTGCGTCCTGATGACAAACGCAAACGTGTGGCATTTTGTAACGAGATTCTTGACGCTACTGACAATGATAAAATTTTCGCACAACGCATCGTGTTCAGTGATGAAGCGACTTTCCAAGTTAGTGGTCAGGTAAACAAACACAATGTTCGAATTTGGGGCCTACAGAAACCACATGCAGCCACTGAACATGTACGAGATTCGCCCAAAGTCAATGTGTTTTGTGCGATACCTTTATCATCTTTTACGGCCTATTCTTCTTTGATGGAAGCACGGTTAACCGTCAGCAGTATCTCGCTATGTTACAAAACTGGTTGTTTCCGAGGCTGCACGAAGACAACTTCATTTTTCAACAAGACGGGGCACCCCCTCACTGGAGTCGCCAAGTGCGTGAATATCTGAATGAAACTCTACCGAACCGTTGGACTGGTCAAGGAGCTGGCGACTTAGCAAGTCTCAGCTGGGCTCCACGGTCACCGGAATTGACACGCTCTGACTTCTTCCTGTGGGGTTTCGTTAAAGACAACGTTTATGTACCACCACTCCCACAGAACCTGGAAGAGTTAACGAACCGGATCCGTACTGCCATAACATCAGTGACGAAGGACATGCCTTCCCAAGTATGGGAGGAATTTGAGTATCGATGTCATATTGTTCGTGTCACCGATGGAAGATGTTTTGAACATCTGTAATCTGAAATTGAGAGGTTCATAAATGTGTGTGTAAAGTTTGATATTCGTATATCTTAAAGTTTAATAAATATAGGCATTCGAAATACGTGTATTCTTTTTGAAACATACTGTATTTTTACGTGGCCGAACAAAGTGGTTACGTTTTACAACACACAGTCATTGTACTAGGTGGACTGGTGGTAGCAGTTTGGAACTCACGAGTGATTCGTCCCCTAATTTCGTGCGATTCTCTCACAAGCACTCTCTGCAATGCTCGTGAGTCCCTGTTCGTCAGTTCACGAGATCTGCCTGGTCTGTGGTTGTTCCTTTGCGTTTCTACTTCACAGTCACGTCATCAACAGTCGACCTGGGCAGCTTTAGGAAGGTTTGCATCTCCCTGGTGGAACTGTTCCTCACGTGACAGCCAGTTAATAGTCAACATTCGAAGGCGCTTACTCTGAGCTATCCTGAACAACACTTTCTGCTGTCACTGCTTCTCTGTTGACAATGATCTCCACCTCTTTTTCTACCAGCGGACCCGTCTCTCGTGACATCTATTGGTCAACTCCGCATTGCGTAGGGGTGTCTGTACACTTCTGACGAGATAAATGTACGTTTGAAATTACAATGAAATGAATACCCCTAGCTGCATACAGGCGTTGATATAAGTCAACGGGGACAGACGAAAATGTGTGCCCCGACCGGGAGTCGAACCTGTGTTCTCCTGCTTACATGGGAGACGCTATATCCATCTGAGCCACCGAGGACTTATCTCTGGCACGCCTCGCGTGAGACCCACATTCTCAACTTATTGTCCCGCACTATATTCTTAATGGCCCTGCCCATCATACTCATTACTCAGGGCTTATTGCCGATTCCCGTAAGAGTTCGGGTACTGTGCATCCGCACCGAAGATGGTCAAATGGCCGGTGATTATATATATATATGGTATCTGTTCTTTCGGACATGTCACTATGGATATAGTGCGGGACAATAAGTTGGGAATGTGGGCCTCACGGAAGGCATGCCAGAGGTAAGTCCCTGCAGTCACAGTATCCTCTGTGTCCTCGGTGGTTCGTCTGTCATGTAAGCAGGAGATACCGGGTTCGAGTCCCGGTCGGGTCACACATTTTCAACTGCCCCCGTTGACATATCAACGCCTGTATGCAGCTAGCGGTATTCATTTCATTCTAATTTCATTCTAACGAGCTGCATGGTCACCGATGGTATCTGTTCTTTCAGACATGTCCAAAAGAACAGATACCATCTTCATTATAAATGTACGTTTGTCGTCATGCGTGTGGGTCGATTGCAGCTGTGGGCACTAGGGATGGCGGTTATTACTGAAACAACCGGTTTTCGGTTATATCGGTTTTTTTCAACGCCAGTTTAACCTGAGTCTTAAAACCGCTCAAAATAGTTGGTTTCTGAAATGACCGTTTTTCGGTTTTTCATTCTTATTAATTCCTGTAATTAACGTAGAAATCTAACAAAGACTGAAAAATTTTCACCACCTCACTTTCAAGGTACACACAATCAAAATATTAAACAGACAAATAACCGTTCACTGCTTTTCTCGCAAACCGATAACTGGTTTCTAATTTTTTGAAGATCTGCTCTAAAAACATATTGTAATCGAGGATCATACCACTATTTCGACATTACGAATATTCAGTGGTAAGGGCTGAAAACTGAGGTTAGAGAAGTCTATTTTTCGTGTTAATTTGTCCGCTCTCAGAAGCTACAGGCAAATAAAGGCATATTATGTAGACACAGGCAACAGATCTGGCGATTTCTATATTTATCGTATACTACGAATGAACTGTTAAGTTTCAATTTTTCTCCTTATGATATGGCACATGCTTATTGTGGTTCCTCATCAATCTTTTAAAGCAAACGGGGCATCGTACTTCACTGATGTCGCACTTTATAAAATACTTCCAGTCTAGGGACGGAGCCATTGTGTAAGACAACTACTGTCCGACGACAAGAGGGAGAAATTACAGTAGAGAGCAGGTGGGGTCAACTCTTATGCCCTGTGTTTGTTGTTCGTTTCCTTCGGGATTGTTAAAAAACAGCACTAATCGCTTTTCCCATTTTCTGTAATAACGCAATATTTCAAAGCAATGAAAATTTTACGAATAAAACGACTTTTTTTTAAAAAAAAGGTTTATTTAAAATACGAAAATTTTAGCACTGCTGCTATGGCTAACTGATATTTTGGCTTCTCAGTAAAATATAAACAACACTTGTTATAAACAAGACCAAACCAATGCGAAAACTACCGGTTATTCAGAACTCAAATATCGGTACCGGTTTTTCCCATCCCTACAGGGCGCCAGTCGTCCTGTTTACCTTGAGCAACAGCGGCGCCCACGGTAGCGATGGAAAAAAACTCACACGTGTAGCCGCAGACGCACTAAGTCACGTGTGCAGGCGTCCTTTCAACGCCCGCGCTAGCCGCTCACCCCCTCTCTGCTTTTCGGACCAATGGGTGCTGCGCTGTGTCACTGCAGAGACCGCTAACCAGAGCGCTTAGAACCCTGCGCTTGCTACACGGAAGACGGGCGAACGTACAGGCACAAAGCGAGGAAGTTTTTAGGGGTTAACGTAAAGGAGACGACTTCATCACTGGAGACGGAGCACTAATAAATATCATGCTTATTAAGTGACATATCATCAAGAAATGAAACTTTCAAAAAACACAAATTTCAAGTAATACGCTTATTTTTCACTCTGGGATCCTACTTTTAGATTCGTAGTTCCACTTTCACATGCTGAACTATCGACTCGCCCTGCATTCGTTTGGTTAGCACTAACAAGGAAACATTCCCAAATGTAAATAAACGATCTTGACGGAACCTAAGGGAAGGTTTACTATCTTTTGGTTAAAAAAAACGGTTTTTTAAAATTCCATTTTTGGATCCGTAAAAGTGTTTAGAATCCATCCCTCAAACGGTTTTCCGAATACGGAACGAAAATGTTTGTTATTCGCGGTTGGACAAAAAAATGCACCTGCCTCCAATCGGCCTTTTTCACGCATCAGTTTTTTTCTTTCAGAGGGCGAGTTATTGTACCGGTGCTTGGGAGCAAACACACAAAATTCAAATGAAAGTTTGAACGCGTGTGTTTGGAAGTTAGCTCCCAAGCATTTGCATTATGGCGCGAAGACTGTGGAGACAGTGGCTTTCCTGGCAGTGAGCACCTTCAACGAAGGGTATTAGCAATTCTGAAGACCATGACAACGATGGACGTCACCCTGGGACTCTATTCGATGCATTTCGCCAAGCATTCGGGCGACCACCGAATTCAAGTTGCCGAAAACTGCTTGTCAGCGGCCGTACGAGGGGCTCTGGAGCAGCGCAGGATGGCCCAGATCGAGCAGAACACCCTCTATGAGGAAGAGGAAGGACTAGTTTATGGACTCGGAATATCAGATTGAACGGAAGTTGCATAATATTGCATTTCTAAACTTCAAACGCGTTTTTCTCGAAATGACTTTTTTTTATCGCGCGGTATAGTAACTTCAAATCTACTGAACCGAATGAGATTATTCTTGGTTTCCGACGAAGGTAACTAAATTGTCTGGGAGGTGTACCACTTTTATTCCGATCCATCAACTATAAATATCTTTACTTGGCCGACGAAGTCTAAAAATCGATAAAAAAACCCTGTTTTCTTCAAATGGCCGCCATATTGTTTCCTATAGTCCAAATAACTTAAGCGAGGTCCAACTCCTAAAGAATCGTATATACTTCGTTAACGTCAACTCAATTTTGATTTCAGACGAGCCGGCTGATCTGGGACATAACGCGGGTGGAGGTCTACACCGAAATTTTGTTTCGTTCCGACGGCACTTCTGCCTTTGCTCTTCGACATTTCCGGTCGAAAAAAATTCCAGTTTGTAGAGGAAATATCAATAAACATTTTGACCAAATTTGACATTGATATCTATAACACATTACGAGAAAAAAAATTGCGGCTGGTCCCGGCGGAGGTTCGAGTCCTCCCTCGCGCGCGCGCGTGTGTGTGTGTGTGTGTGTGTGTGTGTGTGTGTGTGTGTGTGTGTGTGTGTGTGTGTGTGTGTGTGTGTTTTTGTCCTTAGGATAATTTAGGTTACGTAGTGTGTAAGCTTAGGGACTGTATGACCTTAGCAGTTAAGTCTCATAAGATTTCACACACATTTGAACATTGTTGAGAAAAAAATTCTCGAAGAACATACTCTTTTCGGGCCAAAGATAGTAAACCTCCCCTTAATGGGTATGTAGAAGGGCCAAAATGACGCAATACTTTTTTTTGCCCAATTTCACTTTTAAGGGGCAAAACACACCCCAAAAGGTAATTTGGCATATCAGGTTCAGAGGTAGTATCTTCGAAAAGATGATATAGAAATATTTTTCATATAGAAGTTGACATGTAATAAACATTCTTGGAAGCTGTGTAATCAACGTTTTTAATAATTTGAAATTTTGCACAACACCCCAACACCACTAATTAATTTCGAAAAATGATAATTTTCCTTACAACCAAAAACAAAGTAGCTTTCAAGCTAAGTACACTGAGGAGACGAAAGTCATGGGATACTTCTCAGTATCGTGTCGGACCTCCTTTTCCATGTCGTAGTACAGCAACGCGACGTGGCCGGGACTCAACAAGTCGTTGAAAGTACCCTGCAGAAATACTGAGCCGTGCTGCCTCTATAATATCCATAATTGCGAAAATGTTGCCTGTGCAGGATCTTGTGCACGAACTGACCTCTCGATTGTGCCCTATAAATGTTCGATGGGCGACCAAATCATTTGCCCGAATTGTTCAGAATGTTCTTCAAACCAGTTGCGAACAGTTGTGGCCCAGTCACATGGCATCTTTCGTCGATAAAAATTACATCGTTGTTTGGGGACATTATGTCCATGAATGGCTACAAATCGTCTCCAAATAATCGAACATAGCCATATACTGTCAATGATCGGTTCAGTTTGGTCAGAGGACCTTGTCCATCCAATGTAAACACAGCCCACACCATTGCGGAGCCACCACCAACTTGCACAGTGGCCTGTTGACAACTTGGGTCCATGGCTTCGTGGAGTCTGTGCCACACACTAACACTACCATCACGTCTTACCAACTGAAGTCGGGACTCAGCTCATCAGGCCATGGTTTTCCAGTAGTCTAGGGTCCAACCGATATGGTCACGAGCCCAGGAGAGGCACGGCTGGCGACATCGCGCTGTTAGTAAAGGCACTTGCGTCGGTCGTCTGCTGCCATAGCCCATTAACGCCAAATTTCGCCGCACTGTTCTAACCGATACGTTCGCTGTGTTGCTTGTCCGTTAGCACTCAACTCTACCCAAACACTGCTGCTCTCGGTCGTTAAGTGAAGACTGTCGACCCCTGGGTTGACCGTGGTGAGAGGTAATGCCTGAAATTTGGTATTCTCGGCACACTTTTGACACTGCGGATATCAGAATATTGTATTCCCTAACGATTTCCGAAACTGAATGTCCCATGCGTCCAGTTCCAACCACCATTCCGCGTTCAGAGTCCGATAATTCCTGTCATACGGCCATAACCACCCGGGGAACCTTTTCACACGAACCACTTGAGTACAAATGACAGCTCCACCAGTGCAATGCCTTTTTATACCTTGTTTACGCGATATTACCGCCTTCTGTATATGTCGATATCCCATGACTTTTGTCACCTCAGTGTGTATCCATGTGTGATAATGTGTGCGACTCTCATAGCGCCTATTTTTCACACTGACCACCCGCCTGAACAGTTAAAAAGAACTAACTATGAATTTGGACCGAGAATTCGGGAATCTCTTTTTGAAGCCCTAATTGTCCTGTGACCCTCTTAATATTAGAACGCTGTAATTTTATCTTGGCTTTTCCATTCGGTCCGTGTTCGTATAGAAAAACAACAATATCAGAAACTCAGACCGCCTTGTTGCAAAACACCTTGTTATTCGTTTATTTCTTTATTTCCCAAACTAGTTTCGGCGACAAATATCACCATCATCAGTGGGTTTTTTAATCTAAAACATGCAGAAAATAGCAAACACAGTGGCACATTATTACATTTTTACTATTGTTTTTTTTTAAAAGAGCGTTGTCTATGGATACTTTCATACTACCTTATTTATTGTCTGTAACAGCATGTTTTTGAGAATTATTGTCGCTGTTTCCGACATATTTTCTGTGCGCCTTTTTTTTGCCGTTTTTACTCAGCGAACATCATGTCATCTGCAACTGTGTGTGACGGCCGGCCGAAGTGGCCGAGCGGTTCTAGGTGCTACAGTCTGGAACTGCGCGACCGCTACGGTTGCAGGTTCGAATCCTGCCTCGGGCATGGATGTGTGTGATGTCCTTAGGTTGGTTATGTTTAAGTAATTCTAAGTTCTAGGGCACTGATGACCTCAGAAGTTAAGTCCCATAGTGTTCAAAGCCATTTGCAACTGTTAGTAAGTAAAATACTGAAAGGTGAACTTCGTATGTCAGCAATATACACTTGGGGTTGTGGTAGTGTTGTGGAATCCAGCTATTTTGTTTTTATGTGTATAGAATCAGCTACATACCATCCAACGAACGCGAGTACACGAATAGCTAAGTAACAGCTCAGTACACACCAAATAACTGGATTCCACAAACCGACCGCAACCCGAAGTGTGTACTGATGACATACAAAGTTCACCTTTCAGTATTTTGCTTACTAACAGTCGTTTATACAGTTGCAGATGCCATGATGTTCGCTGAGTAAAAACGGCAAAAAAAGAAAAAACCGCACAGAAAATATGTCACAAACAGCGACAATAGTTCTCAAAAACGTGCTGTAACATACAATAAATAAGGTACTATGAAAGTATCCATATAAAAAATTTCAAAAAAACGAATAGTAAAAATGTAATAATGTGCCATGGTGTTTGTATAACCATGCTATTTTCTGCATGTTTTAGATTAAAAAACCTCACTGATAATGGTGATAGTTGTCGCCGAAACTAGTTTGGGAAAATAAAGAAATAAACGAATAACAAGGTGTTTTGCATCAAGACAGACTCAATTTCTGATATTGTTTTTACGGGAACGCTGAGGAGGAGAAAATGTTACATTGTTACTAAGCCATTGTAAATTTTACTATTCTACATTTTATGCAAAGGAAGTAATAATTTATAGTTTGTGCACTAATTAATCACAATTATAAGGTCTCCAATAGTACGTCACATACAAAAAAGTACAAAATGTCCTGTTTACACCCTATACTGACAATACCAGATTGGCGGGAACCACTTTCTCTGTAATGGGAGTTGTTATAAACCTAGTATCGCCTGGAAAAAGTACCGATTCTTTGGTCGATTGTTAAGTGGAAGGTCATTCACATTTGTAAGGAAGAGGAGTGGACCCAAAACTGAACCTTGTTGGACTCCCTTTGTGACTTCTCCCAAGTCACTAAAGTTTTCTGCCCTTCCAACACCGTCTGAATTATTCAGCACAACTTTTTTGCTAAGTACAGAATAATCCAAACCGGCTGTGTGTTAGGCAATCAATTCCATAACAATCGATTTTTCCATATGTCCCGGCCATACGAAAATTCTCCATCTTTGTTGGACAACACCGCCAACACCTCGTCCATGCCTTGACAACACCTGCAACAGTCTGCTCCATCAGTGACACTGCCAACGTCGTGTATAGACGGACCTTTACTGCGTCACGCATCCACAACGGCATCAGATGGCAGCCAATTTCGTGGTGATGTTAATGATTCGGTTCATCAGTGTGTACATGGCCGTAACAAAATCGTTTTGAGAAGCACTTAGTTTTATTCTAGTGTTGAACTTCCGAGAAATGCACGTGGTAGCATACATTGTATTGTACTGTATTGTTCGGAGTTTCGCATACGAGCCACGGTTGACAGCTGTGGGACTCCCGCCATTATACAGGGCACGCACGTTATTCAAAGGCTGTCGAGCCATGCAACTGGAACGAGAGCATTTTCGTGTTATTCATTTTTTATTATTTGAGAATGGGAATTTCGAACGAGTACGATGAGCAACTGCACATTGTATCTGGACATTCCCATTCCGTGACCAGAACCATCACACACGAAAGGCATTACCTTGGAAATTACGGTCGTTCTGGCAGACTGACAACAGCGGGGAGAATAAGCGTTTCGTATTCAGAGTGAGACTGCACAGAGCTTCAGCCCTCTCTAGCAGGCCACACAGTTCTTTTTACGTCACGAGGGCTTACAGTTGGAGGATACCATACCGAATAGAGTTTCCATACCATTGGATTCTTCAGTCACTTCTTTGTAGAACAACTTCACATTTAAGGTTGAATAATAAACTGAGCTTTTGTTCTGCCAATACTTGTCCATTTCGAACCGGTTTTCGGCTTATTGGGCCAATGTTAGGAAAGAACTGACTAGCGCCCAGAAGAGACTAGTGTTAGGAAACCAAACATAAGAAACAAAGATACTGTCAACACAAACAGAATCTTTGGTCATGAAGTTAGAAAAGAGGGTGTCAAACCGAAAGTTTCTCACTCTTGTTATGCACCAAACATTTTAAATTACAGTTTGCAGATTAGATAGTATCAAACGCAGTATACAACGAAAACACACACACGCACAATATGCAAGTTGTATGAAAGGGATACTGAAGATTATAAGGAAAAACAAAGTATAATGACAATCCTATTGTGGTAAAGTTCAAGCTTGTGGAGATGCACGAGATCACTGGGATTGAGGCCTGAGGCCGTGTGGCTGGTTGGTTGGATCATGTGAACCTAAAGAGACGGGATGTGCTCAGCTGTAACTGATCATTTCGAACCAAGTGAGGTACTGAGCTAAACGCTAATTTATCTGAAGCGCTTTTGAGACATTAAATTTCTTCCCTTTATTAGCTGTTTGAAACACTTTAATGATGACTTAGTATCGATGACCTTGATTTGTGTAACCCCCAACTACGTTCATGCTAGTCAGTCCAGCTGCTATAGATCTGCTTGTTTGACCAATATACAGTTTATTACAATCAATACTAGTTGTTCTACAAATACCACGATTACTCGTTCCATAACATTTCGGACGAATTTTCACGGAAAAATCCATAACCTAGGAAAATTTCAAATTTCACACCACTGTTTACTCAATTAACCTGTTTTATCTTTGTTGTCGAATACGATATGAACTGTAATACCTCTGACATAAAATGAAATTTTATAGTTCCAAGATTTGAGAGTCTTATCGAGAGATGCTTGATACATTCTACTAGTCCAAATCGATAAGCAGTTTCGTAACCGATGACATAACCAGTCTGACAGGCGAAGTGGCATTCGCGTGCCTACGTCATGCTGACGGTCGTCGTGAAACAAAAGCCAAGCCAACAAGGCACATCGACAAAAGAAAGCTGCGCATTTTCTTCGCAACGGGTGATCACTTTATCACAATCACTATTGAGGAAGTTTGGACAATGACGAGAATACTATGCTGCACAATGTCTTCTTGCACTTTTCGAAAGAATGTGTAAGGAGGCACAAAAGATGAGACTGAGCGAGATATTAATGCGCCGTGTCAACAAGCCTCGCAGCAGGACAACCGAAATATGTTCCGTAAAGAGCCTACGATCCACTCATTTCTACGATATTGCTTCTTACAGCAAAAGAAATCGTTCGTTGTTATCAGCTGAGTCTCCGTAACGGGTGGTTCAGTGCAACCCGTTTTGTAGGATATACTGTGAAACCTTCACTAAGAGGCGAAAGATGAGAGGCAGGTACATATTCTGAAAGAGGGTACCGTACTTAGGAGCAAATGAAAATACGTTTTTTCGAAAAAGCATGACTTTTCATTACTTCCTCAAAACGTGTAGTGACCCTAGTATCGATGAAGTTTGGGTTAGTATATAGCCAAACTCAGCAGGTTTCATCACATGCTGCTCAATGATAATGCAGACATTCTGATGCACAGTGTGATAATCAGGATCACAGACTCCAGAAAATGCATTTTTGGTGGTCGTATTTGCTATGAGTCGCACATAGTTGAGCAATATTCTAGAATGGGTCACACGAGAGTTTTATAAGCGACTACCTTTGTGGACCGAACGGCTTTCAGTCAATTAAGGAGACTGGTTATGGAACGCTCGAAAGATCCATCGTAGAATACTGCTTAAGTGTATCTTTATCTTATTTATGTCATCGTATCGCCGTATCATGTCGCAAATTCGCTTCAGAAAAAATTGGTGTATTTGCACTATCATTTCCCTTTCCTCACTCAACAATTTAAAAAGATGATATCTGCTATGAGCTACTATCTATAGTGAGCTTCTATATACCCTTCTGTCATTACTCAACTTTTTTAATCACGATTCCTTACATAGAAGGTACTGGTTGCATGGTTACCAAACGCTCATCAGAAGAAATTCCTCCAGAACGTCGCACAGTCAATCGTGGAAATAGTCGTACTTTGCTTTTATCTTGTACTGGACACTCGCAGTAAAGAAACTGGTTATCTTCTTCCAGTTTCAGTGCCATTCTGAAGGTTTAGACAACACATAGAGTGAAATTTATATATTGTTAAAGCAACAGGATACATTTAATTAGATATCTCCACAGATTGTCTTGGTACTAAATTCAGGAGCAGGTTCCCATGTTGTGTTAAATGCTCTCGGTGTGCCTATCACGTTAATTTTGCTGTCGGCAATATCTACTAATGTCTTCGTTTGGAAAGTAATTGACTGTCGAATTAGTAACGGAATCACACAGATGTAAATCACGCGGTAACGATATCGCAGACTAATACATACAGTCGCGCAGTCTCTGGTGCGAAAATTGTTACCGTTTGACAGTTGGAGCGACACTAACGCTCCAAGTGTTCAGAAAGCAGTCAGTTACCTGCGTCGTAATAGTTGTTATGTTTTGCGTTCCATACATTAGTAAATTACCAAGGGGCGTACATTATTTTGAAAGAAATGCAAAACAGCCAAATATTACTGATTCAATGACTTAAACTAAAATTTACTCATGAAGAAATACTTTAGATTACCTGTGTAATTGCAGCTTACACCACTGAAGGTAAGAGAATATAACCACACATTTCATGCTTGAGAAGCATAAATTCCTGTTGTCGGTTCTTATTATGATACGGATTTTCCTTGACACACAAAAATTTGTTACGGAGTCGAATGATTCGTTCATTCTTTCACTTCACTCTACTTTCTGATACATGAATATTGTTCTAAATGTAACCACTTTAGCTTCAAAAATGAATATGTTGAAGATTCTTGCCATCTAAGGTTCAGATGCAGCAACTATTGTGGAATGGGCTGCTTCTGCACTGCGATACAGTTTTTTCTTTTTATATTTTATGATCACGTCTGTGTGGCTTTCGTTTTAGATACAAGTATGATGGCTCATTTTGAACGTTAAATATTTTTGATATTTCGTCCTTCACAGGTTTCCCACGATCCACATTCACTGATTTGATAAATGTGTAGCGAACAAAACATCGCGTTGTTGGATAGACATATGTGAAAGGTCAGATCTTCTGATGTTTACTAGCAATTTTTTTTATTGTTAAAGGAGAACGACATTCCTCGGTAAATACACTCCTGGAAATTGAAATAAGAACACCGTGAATTCATTGTCCCAGGAAGGGGAAGCTTTATTGTCACATTCCTGGGGTCAGATACATCACATGATCACACTGACAGAACCACAGGCACATAGACACAGGCAACAGAGCATGCACAATGTCGGCACTAGTACTATGTATATCCACCTTTCGCAGCAATGCAGGTTGCTATTCTCCCATGGAGACGATCGTAGAGATGCTGGATGTAGTCCTGTGGAACGGCTTGCCATGCCATTTCCACCTGGCGCCTCAGTTGGACCAGCGTTCGTGCTGGACGTGCAGACCGCGTGAGACGACGCTTCATCCAGTCCCAAACATGCTCAATGGGGGACAGATCCGGAGATCTTGCTGGCCAGGGTAGTTGACTTACACCTTCTAGAGCACGTTGGGTGGCACGGGATACATGCGGACGTGCACTGTCCTGTTGGAACAGCAAGTTCCCTTGCCGGTCTAGGAATGGTAGAACGATGGGTTCGATGACGGTTTGGATGTACCGTGCACTACTCAGTGTCCCCTCGACGATCACCAGTGGTGTACGGCCAGTGTAGGAGATCGCCCCCCACACCATGATGCCGCGTGTTGGCCCTGTGTGCCTCGGTCGTATGCAGTCCTGATTGTGGCGCTCACCTGCACGGCGCCAAACACGCATACGACCATCATTGGCACCAAGGCAGAAGCGACTCTCATCGCTGAAGACGACACGTCTCCATTCGTCCCTCCATTCACGCCTGTCGCGACACCACTGGAGGCGGGCTGCACGATGTTGGGGCGTGAGCGGAAGACGGCCTAACGGTGTGCGGGACCGTAGCCCAGCTTCATGGAGACGGTTGCGAATGGTCCTCGCCGATACCCCAGGAGCAACAGTGTCCCTAATTTGCTGGGAAGTGGCGGTGCGGTCCCCTACGGCACTGCGTAGGATCCTACGGTCTTGGCGTGCATCCGTGCGTCGCTGCGGTCCGGTCCCAGGTCGACGGGCACGTGCACCTTCCGCCGACCACTGGCGACAACATCGATGTACTGTGGAGACCTCACGCCCCACGTGTTGAGCAATTCGGCGGTACGTCCACCCGGCCTCCCGCATGCCCACTATACGCCCTCGCTCAAAGTCCGTCAACTGCACATACGGTTCACGTCCACGCTGTCGCGGCATGCTACCAGTGTTAAAGACTGCGGTGGAGCTCCGTATGCCACGGCAAACTGGCTGACACTGACGGCGGCGGTGCACAAATGCTGCGCAGCTAGCGCCATTCGACGGCCAACACCGCGGTTCGTGGTGTGTCCGCTGTGCCGTGCGTGTGATCATTGCTTGTACAGCCCTCTCGCAGTGTCCGGAGCAAGTATGGTGGGTCTGACACACCGGTGTCAATGTGTTCTTTTTTCCATTTCCAGGAGTGTAGTTGCACGTTACAAGAGAATAGGAAATAAAATGTCATGTAAGTTGACATTTTATTCCCTCCAGGGTCCTTAAAATACAGAAGAATGACATGTGGTGTCATGTTTTAGTTATTGTCGATTTTTATTGCACTGTGTATGCTCCATATTGCATAAACTACGCTACAAATCAATAAAAACAACAGTATTCGCACTAATATTCTATTCAGTAGTGTCGCTTGCTGACCACTTGGCGTGCTGCTGTCGCTGTGAGTAACAGAAAAAGCAGACAGTGTCGCGACCGTAGACCATAATCGCAACTATTATGGTAGACTAAGGCGTTATAGAGTAGGAATATCTATGGAGTCAGCATAGCGTGCTGCACGTGTCGTCAACATCAGACGGGAAGTGTCACGTCACTTTAGGTAACATACTGTTGTTTACATTTTGAGCAATATACCAAAACTGTAATGCTATAAGTGTTTGTACTGTTTCCCACATTTATTATTTAGTAACAGCAACGACGCATAATTGATGCTGCTTCGGATGCAAATCGAAATAAGTGAAAGGAGGAACAATTATTTTTCTTAGGTAAGAAGTAGAAAATCACATGACTGGAAGGAATGTATGTTGGCGACAATAATTTGTTGTGTGAAAATAGAAGCTAATTCCACATATATTGTTATTCTATGAGTAGTGCCAACCGCGAGCAGATATTACAATGAAGCCAACGGTGAAACGTCATTTATGATTTATATCGTCTCTCTCTCTCTCTCTCTCTCTCTCTCTCTCTCTCTCTCTCTCTCACACACACACACACACACACACACACACACACACAGTTGTCCAAGTAGTAGTAGTTGCAATCTCACGATTCCGACCAATGACCTAGGTTTTCTGGAGGTTTCCTTTGGTCATCAGGCGAATGCCTAAATTTAAGTTCCGTCCCACACATCGCAGTTATGATTCTCTCCCCCCTCTCTACCGCCATGCTTACGACGACCGGAACTCAAAACAGCTTGCTCTGTTCCTTGGAGTACAGCAGCGTTTCTAAGGCCCTCTGGTGCGTTCCCCACTATGGAGGCGTGATAACACTAAATGGTGTGTGTGTGTGTGTGTGTGTGTGTGTGTGTGTGAGGGAGGGGGGTTGCGAGAGCTTATTGAAATGAAAAAAAATATTAATTCCAAAATTAATTAAGTTACCAAAAGAAAACAAATGCAAAATACATTCTGGCATAATATAAAATTCAAATCCTGTTTTGTAGTGTTTATAAATAGGACTGTATGAGTATTCCACAATGCATTTAATAATTAACTTTCCAATACTAAATTAAAAACAAGTTTTGTAAGTATTAGTGACTCCCTAGCCTCTGGCTTGCAGAGCAGAATTTCAATGGAGAACTTCGTATTAGGTATAGACACTCTGAGTTCTTTTTCTATGTTTAGCTGAGATCTATATTTTCTCTACAATGCGGCCAACGCGGAAAATGGGGTATCGAAAAGGTAAGCTGCTAAAAAATAGTAATAATACACGAAATTCGCTTGTTTTCAGTGCATAAAACATCAGTCCACCGTTGCCCAAAATTCAAATAGTGCTTTCTCACTAAAACTGTCTTGATTCGCCACTTGCCTTGAAGTCTATGAATACCGCCTTCGGCAGGTGAGACCTTCGGGAGTATTTTCGCATGACAGCGGGCTATAGAGAGCCATCGATTCTGGTTTCGTCTGTGTAGAGGATCAGTGTTGCAAAAGGGCAATAAATTTACTTATTCTTGGTAGTTTGTAGCAGTAGCGTCAATGTACCGTATATGGTAATACAGGATAAGATAGCCATATGGGGGAGATGGACAACAGGTGTGGTTCTCTACCTACCAGCTTTATAGTGCTGCCTGCTAGCTGATAGTAGTAAAGCCCTGAATATAGAAAGTAGCGACAACGTTTTGTGTGTAGATTGCCGACAGTCACATTTTGCCATTGGTCAGCTGAAAGTCACGTGGTAGTCGGCAGCTCTTTCTGGGCCAAACTAAGCAAGTACATACAGTGTGTCTACGACTTGTAAAGGGGGTGAGTACATAATATTTTGAATAGGAACCCACGTGCCGTTTCTGTTCTAAGTGTCCACTTCCGCTCCCACTGAAGCTAACTGGTCCTGCACACTTGATCTTCCTACAAAACATATAGGACCCATTGTTGCAAGCTGCGCCACTGAATGTCGTCAGGAAATGTAGTTTCAGCATGACAGTGCACCACCTCATTTCTCAACAGACGATATGGTGAAAGATGGATAGGCAGAGTGGTCTAACAGCATAACCGCCGCGATCGCCGGATTTAACTCATATGGACTACCACCTGTGGGTCGTATGCAACGTTTAATTTACGTACGAGACTCCTGTAGCGCCAGAGGAAGGCCTGTTGGCACGAGTTCTGGCCCGATGCACTATAAATTGAGGAGACACCAGGTGACATGCTTCATAGAAACAAGTCTGTAACAACATCGGTGGTCGCCACATCGAACCACCGTTGTAATGGATCAGTACTGTTCTGTACGTACAGAATACTGTATTTTTTGATTTCTTTTGTTTTGGAATAAGTTATTTCTATTAGGGTCTGATATTGGAATCAGAAAAAATCATGGCCGTCTATTTTTGTTTTACCCTATATTATCGTATGATGAAAGGGAGCGGACGGGAGGAGGGTGGTGAAAATTATGACTAAAATTGGGTCCGGAATACTGGAAGGTTGAGGAAAGCTGAAAAAGATGATTAAAAATACACACTCATACAACTTTGAATTCACTCACATAACTCGGTAAGGGAAATGTCACAAGCAACGCATCTTTTAGGAGAGAGTACTCAACCGTCAGGAATGAACACAACAGTCATCAAGAAAGAATCTCAAACTTACAAAAAGCACCTCAGATTACGTGGAGTCACTCCAAAAAAATTCTGTCTCTCTCAATGCCAAACTAAGACATTAAAACACAATCTTCTACCAAAAGCACTCTGCGCTGCGAAACTATACGGTGGTCCATGGTGAAATAAAAGTAAGATTGAAAAGCACGAAAAGCATATTCTTAAGGAAAATATATGGACCAGTTTTTGTGAAGAAATTTTGGCTGAAGAGGCAGTTGAGAGACATCTACAAACAGACAGAAACGATAACGAACACTTTTAGTAAAAATATGAAATTCTGTCGACGCATCCGATGAACAAGAACAGGCTCACACGGCAGATCATCGAGATGGCAAAAACATTAACAAAAAGAATAGACGAATGAAATTGAAGATAGTAAAGAAGTATGAATGACACAAGATAATATAAGCAGTCAACAAGTGGTCAGAAACAAAGAAATGTACATACAGATACTTAAAAACACACGGAAAAGAGAACAGGAAACAAATGGTAAGGAGAACACAAGAGACAACACAGTGAGCTTATGAAGAAAATTTGGGAAGAATGAAGCAAAAGGGAAAAAAATGCTGAAGTTCAAACGCTCTTTTAAAAGTGATTCAAATGGCTCTGAGCACTATGCGACTTAACTTCTGAGGTCATCAGTCGCTTCGAACTTAGAACACATCCATGCCCTAGGCAGGATTCGAACCTGCGACCGGAGCGGTCGCTCGGTTCCAGACTGTAGCGCCTAGAACCGCACGGTCACTCCGGCCGGCCTTTTAAAAGTGAATATTCGAAATAATATGAATAAAAAATTTTAATTTTTGTCTCGGGCAATGGACCACATTGTCGCAGAAATAATTGCAATCCTCTAGTCTGACCAACGTTGTAGGGAGATTTGCCTTACCCACAAGGAGAAACCTGAACTGGAAATCTGCTCCCAAAGATTCCCAATAGGGATTCCCCGGCTCCACTACCAGCCTGTTGGAAAGTCTGGCTGAGAAGAACGAAGTCCTACAACAGCCAGCCCTACTACCATGAGTTGGGAATGACCGATTTAAGAAAAAAAAAAGAAAAGAAAAAAAAACATACATTATAGTTCCTAAAGCCGTTTTGGTGTTTGGGCAAGACTCCTTGTCTTCCCAAACAGGATCTTACGCTTATTAGTGAAACTCTGTCGGCCGGCCGCTGTGGCCATGCGGTTCTAGGCGCTTCAGTCCGGAACCGCGTTGCTGCTACGGTCGCAGGTTCGAATCCTGCCTCGGGCATGGACGTGTGTGATGTCCTTAGGTTAGTTAGGTTTAAGTAGTTCTAAGTTCTAGGGGACTGATGACCTCAGATGTTAAGTCCCATAGTGCTTAGAGCCATTTGAACCATTTTTGAAACTGTGTCCCGCAAAAGCAGATTTTTCTCGATTTATGTACGTGTTGTGCCGTTTATGTTCGATATGGCGTTGTCAAACGGTTATTAAACACATCTGTGTGTTTCCACTACCTCGTCGACAGTCAATTGCTTTCCTGGCGAAAATCATGGTGGATACAGTGGAGAGCTTTGATCTTCATAAGGCATTAACACGGCAAATATACCGTGAACATCTAATACAACTAATCTGTCGTCAAAGGCTACGTGGTGACAGGATTCCAGACTTTTATTCTCGGCGAGAGAACGGTGATTCTGTTTCGTGTAGCAACCTCCCTTCGCGACTGCATTTCCCCGGTCTGTCAAGACCCCTCAACATGTGTGTCTGCCCCTCGTGTCGTTTCTCCCCTCACACGAGCCCTCCGTACTACAATGAGCCCTCTGGAAATCTCAAGTGGGTACACTTGTTGAGATTCAGATGCCAGCAGTTAAACAAAGACGCCGCACGCTAAAATCCCTTCCGTTGCTGCCTATGCCAACGTATGTCGTACCGTTCACAGAAAAAACTTAGCAAGTTTTGGTCGCATGTAAAGACCATGAACAGTTCAATGCTTTCCATCCTTATATATCGTGGATCAGTCTGGCGTTATAACTAAATGCTACAGACAGAAAACAAATCTAAATTCCAGATTTACAAATGCGTTCACACATGAGATTACTGCAGTAACTACAAGTCTGTCAGATATCATTACTAACCAAGTTCAGCATTCTCTGTATGCGATATAAATTTCCGATACAGCGCCAAACGTCGAACAATTCGGCTACCTTGGTTACGGAAGCAGCCACGTACGACAGTTCGCCACGTCCGAACTCACTTAGCTCCCACGTAATGCACTGACAGCTACACAGAATACTTTTCTGATCACGACTGACAACATACTGAGGACATCGCACAGGTGGAATACAACAGCGCAATCTGCAGGTTTGGCTGGCATCTGGATTGATGTTCAAGCATATATCTCTTGCAGTACTTCTTGTAAAACCCCTGTATGTTTCTGGTTTACGAACTCTCAGACAGTGTACAGCACCTCGCCTGACCCGTTAAATATCTCGATCCAGTAGAAGATGTCAGGAATCTCTGGAACATAGTATCAGTGTGCGATTTGTAGGGGGGGATGGGGGGGGGGATGGGGGGGGGGATTTCCCCCCTCTGTATCAGACCATCCCCTCCTCTGGTTTTAGTTTATGCATCCCAACCTGGGATGTTTATTTCCCATGCACTGGAGTAAAACTTTACATATAATTTAAATTTGTGGAGCCGAACACTGGAAGTTGTTAATACAGTCTTACAATTATTAATATGTTTGCTTATTAATTTTGAAAAAGGGTTATGTAGTAGGTAAGCATTTCAAACCGATAAACGTATTTTCTGATGAAATAAAAAAAACTCGTAAAACGGTGGGAAAACTGCATTGAAGTCCAGGGAGGTTACGTAGAAAAATAACGCACGTTTCAGTTTTCTATCATCAGAATGAGTACAGCTTTTCACAAATGTGCCTTTACTTTTTGAATTCCCCTCGTATACCTGTATGTAGATGATTTTGTAAATAAGCTTTACCTATAATGTACTTTTAAAGATATAACAAGGGATGGCTTTTCTGATAGCGCTTACGCGTGAATAGTGAGTTTCGGCACTAACATCTATTTATAAATAACTGTTTAACCATGGGTAACACCACGGTCCAAGCTAGTAACATATATAATTATACTAGCCCCCTAAGACATCCCCCCACTGGTAAAAGCACAAATCGAACACTGCATAGGATGAAACTTAGTAATCAAAATACCTGCAATCTGTGAGCTACAAGTAATCTATTAATTAATGAGTGGCTTCAGCTGCATAAGGTACACCTGAAAAAACTTCGAGACACTTTTCTTCGCCGAACTGAAGGTTTAAATGGTTTTAAACACTACGGGACTTAACATCTGAGGTCATCAGTCCCCTAGAACTTAGAACTACTTAAACCTAACTAACCTAAGGACAGCACACAACACCCAGTCATCACGAGGCAGAGAAAATCCCTGACCCCGCCAGGAGGCACCACTTAATTATAGCCCTGTATCGTTGACGTCAATTTGTTCTAGAATTAGGGAACATTTTTTACGCTCAAGAATTATAAATTTTTTTGGAGAACGAAAATCTCTTCTATAAAAATCAACATGGATTCCGTAAACATACATCTTGTGACACAGCTCACTCTGCTCCTCCGTGAGATCCATAGAGCTGTAACCAACGGCGCCCAGGTTGAGCGCGTGTTCCTTGAGCTAAATCGGACGAGATTTGCGACTGGATTGAAGACTTCTTTGCAGATAGAAATCAACACTTCACTCTTAACCCTGTGGCGCATAGTGTCCACTACAGTGGACAGCTGTTAATGATCGCTTCTTTGGCATTTTCAATCAGTCCTGAGACTGCAAATGCACACAGTTCACTGCAGTGGGCACACCCTACGGGTGTTGTGTTCTGCATGCATTTGCACCCTCGTTAACTGAATGAAACCGCCAGAGAACTGACCATTAAAAGTTGTCCACTGCAGTGAAATTCATGCACCACAGGGTTAACGGAACAAAATCGGCAGATGTAAAGGCAATTTCCGAAATATTCCAAGGAAGTATGATAGGACAGTTACTACTTACAATGTATATAAATAGTCTAGTAGAAAGCGTCCGAAGTTCTTCAAAACTGTTCGCAAATAATGCGGCTGTCTCTATGAAAGTAGCAACACCAGAAAACGGTACAGATACGTACAGATATACGGAAGACTGATGAATGGTGCAGGCTATGGCAGTTGATCCTAAACGTAAATGCCGGCCAGTGTGGCCGTGCGGTTCTAAGCGCTTCAGTTTGGAACCGCGTGACCGCTACGGTCGCAGGTTCGAATCCTGCCTCGGGCATGGATGTGTGTGATGTCCTTAGGTTAGTTAGGTTTAAGTAGTTCTAAGTTCTAGGGGACTGATGACCATAGCAGTTGAGTCCCATAGTGCTCAGAGCCATTTGAACCAAACGTAAATAAATATAACATATTGCGCATACATAGGAGAAGATATTCGCTACTCTGCAGCTACGCTATTGATGAATAATCACGAGAAACAGTATCTACCGTAAAATATCTACGAGTAACTATGAGCTGTGCTCGGCTCGCGCTCATGCCGTTTATTGCTCGTCATCTTGTTTTTATGGTACTGTCGCCTCCTTTCTTATTCGATTTATTGGCGTCACTAAGTTTCTGGTTTGCTTGCTCGTGAGTGGCAGCAGCAGCAGCGCTTATCGATAAGTGCACTGTCGTACTCTCTCTGAAGCGACCGCTAGTATTTCCGGGTCGTCGTGAGTCGGGGACGGAGCGCATGATACACATGCACTGTCCGACGGAAGCAGACTGGAGCGGGAACGCCCGTTGGTTGGCCGTTCGGTCGGTCGTCCCATCGGGCGACGTGTATTTGGTTTTTTGACCGTTACTGGGCCTCGTCAGTTGGTCATCTTGCCGGACGTGGGTCGGTTCCTTCCTTGTGCAGAGATGTCGTCGCTAATGGGCAAGAGCTACCTCTGCATGGTTGGGTCCGAGCTAGATGGGCAAACTCGTTCATCCTTGGGAACTAGTTCACTGCTGATCGTTCTCCTTTGGCAACCGTTCATTTTTACTCGTTCACCGTTCATTTGTGCTTGGTATATGGTTCTTATGAAAAACTAAAACTAGTAGTGTAGGTGACTGAAGGATGGAGGACACCAAGAGGGGGCACTTGCCTCCCCCTGGAGCATAGAGTTTTTGTTCATTACAGAATTCTTACACACTTTTAGAAGTAATTTCTGTGATTCTGCAGAACCTCTTGTTTAGCCAACTGTAGCCTTGTGTGGCTGATCGCAGGGAAATAATATAGGGTGGCGCACGGAAAACCGGCCCCGAGTACAGACTGCTCGCCAATTACGGACGATGTGTTGCTCGTTACGAGCAGATACAACAAACAGACAAACATGTAATAATTAGGCAGTGATGAAATAACAAGCTAATGCAAACAACAATTGCGAAACAATCGATGACGATATGTAGAGAGCTGGAGAAGAGAACATGAAAATCTCACGCGACGCGCATGGGCTATAGCTCATGTGGTCTTGTAAACCTGTTGGTGACTGTTTCCCAACTTAATAGACCACAAGTGTCTTGTATAAAATTCTTCGTTTCGACTTCCACTACATAGCTATGCTACGTTGTAAACAATAATCGTTTACACCCTATAAATACTTCACGTTGTCTCTGAGTTCGTAGGCGAAGTAGAGACTTTATGGAAGCATAAAATAAAATGTGGTTTTCTCATACTTTCGTCACACGCTTAGTAAAAATTAGATTTTTATGTTGCATTATTAAAGTTAATGCAGCAATAATAATAATAATAATAAAGTTCGCAGTAATAAAGTTTTTGGTTTGAAAGCTCCTTCTGAACAAATATTTTTGAGATAATAAGTAAATACGATTTTATGGCAATCTATGTCTTCTCAAATGGAGAGGCACCGCTTTTCCTACTGAGCCAAAATGACCCACAACCCACTTTTTTTTTCCAAAGAAATCAAACTAGCAGGTAATGCAAATTGGAAACAGCCAAACTTAAAAATAATTAGAGCCTTCCTAAATGTAATGTTTTGTATATGAAATATACACGAAAATCGTTTTATATGAATTCTCTTACACTAAAAATTAAGCAAATTATTGAAATTTAGCTGCTAAATCAAGTCGATGAAACCAAAAAATATATGAATAACAAAAAAAACCTTGCTTGTTTTAAGTATGTCTTCTGCTGTTCATCGATGTAATGAAGTGAGCTGATATGCCCTTTTGTTACCTGAAAAGACGTACCTATTGTATACAACGTAATTTTTATGTAATTTACGTAACTATAAAATACTTTTTGATTACCGGTCGTGGACGCCGAATAGCCAGAACCAAGTGCAAGAACGCTTTGGAACACATGTAAAATAGGCGAGCGCAGTGAACGAAACGAACAACTGGATACTGAACCAACTAAGAGCAGTCGGCAGTGGAACTGAGACAGGTGGTCATGCGAAGAACGACGGGTGCGGCCGAGGGAGACCGAGACTAAGACGAGCACGCGGCCGAGGCTGGAACGAGAACTGCCGAAGTGACCGCCGCGACCGAAGTGAACTAGTGAACTATGAACCGACCGTTCCTCGTTCCCGGGAACTATAAGTAGACCGCCGTAACCGAAGTGAACTATGAACCGATCGTTCCTTGGTCCTTTCGTTCATCTTGGTGAACCGTTCCTTTGGACCCGTTCGTTCGCGAACTACCCATCTCTAGTCCGAGCCAGTGAGCCCGGGTCGCCGTGTCTCCGAGTTCCGAACGGACATAGAGTCGAGTCGGGTTGCAGCTGCTATGAGCTTCGGACAGCCAACACTCGCCCGACCGTTGCCGACGCACATAACTTGAGTGGGGACGACCTTGTTGGTCGTTTGGTCGGTCGTCTCATCGGACGACGTGTATTCGGTCGCCAACAGCTTATGGAAACTGTGTGTGCTGTGTGTGTTGACTTGTCATTTTTCCTTATTGTTTTTTTCTGTGCTTTCCACTGAGCACATTAATGCTGTCTGCGTAATGGAGTAGCCAGCTTGTGACAGAGAATAGCGTGTGTGTGTTTCCTCGCTGTGTTGATGCTGTCCGGCATGGCGTGTAGTTCCACAGCCTTATGCTTGTTCATATTTTTAGTTGTTATTGTGCCTTGGCTGTATTTACACGCCGATATTTGAAGACGTTGTGCTCCTGGTATCTTCGCTCTCGCTGACATTTGCGGTTGTTGTGCCGTTGGTTGGGTGGAAGGAAATTGATTGGGTTGTCGGTTGCTCCTTCAGCGGTCCCTAGGTCGTGTTGCCATCCGATTATTTAATATTATGTTTGGCTGCCTGTCTCACCTAAGCTTATGTTAGAGCAGGGCCGGCCAGAAATTCTGCACGCGTGCGGTGCTCCTGCACATGTGCAACTTCCGGGTCACAGCGTGCACGCCGCAGCCGTCAGCGTTCATGTAGTGCATGTTTCTACGCACAGATGTCGCTTTATCCACTTGCTGGGATACTCTGTACCGGCGCATTCTAGTGCTCTTTCCACAGCTTGCCAGCCAACCATGGGAAGGTATTTCGCGTATTAAACATTTAAAATACTGTCACAGTCTACTCATTGAGACGTCTACTTTTATGTTAACAGTTTGACCCAGTAATACAAGTAACACAGTTAACAACCGTGGGTTTTTATTAAGGCAGTTCGACTCACGGCACGCTAATATTCATGATTTCAAATAACATTAAACTAATGCAAGGTTTCCTATAACTAATTCTCGGTGCCCTCAGTTACACCCACATAATTTCTGTCTCACTGACCTCTGAACAGAATGATAACTGCAGACCTCTCGATGATCACCTGTTATTTCAATACCATTATTGCTATATCTTTCATCAGTTCCGTCTGAAATCTGCATAATAACCGACAATTAGATGAATGTTATTTTTTATCGACTTCAGCTGAGCGTAGCCCTTCACACATTAAAGAAAACCCTCAATGTAAATATACATTGGAACAATCGGTTTAATGACCAACTTTCCTGATAATAATGTAACATGGAGCAGAATGAGGCAATAATGCACAGTTAATAAATAATAATTTTTAATTATGAAAGGAATAAATCCAAACACGTTCATCACTGGTCATGAGAAATGATAATCGAGTTGATGTGCCTCACCCATTTTCTTAAGAACATTTAATTTTGCTTGCCGTTCTTCACTGTTGAGTACACTACACTCGTCTTTGTGATATGTATTGTAGGGTCTTTTAATTGAAAACTTACGCTGGCCGCCTATTATTCGGCGGCACAGCAAACACAGTTTCGCCAACGGCTACAAAAAAGAATTGCAGTTCCCAGTCATTTTTAAACGACTGAGAACATAGATATCCCGTGCTTTGCTTTTTCACAGTACCTGCCATTTCTCAGTACTTCTCTGTTAAGGTTACGGTTACCAGGGGTAAACGAGACTGGGTATGTTGCGCTCTTGCTTGTACCACATAAACAGGGAAGTGGAGCCGCCGCCGTTCATGTCTAATAACAGATGTCGCTGTCGCACATGTGCAGCACTTTCGCACGTCTGCACACTGTGCAGCGTTTGGCCGGCCCTGTGTTAGAGTTTCTTCCCCAGGCCGACCCTTGGAACACTTCTGAGCACCACTGCTTGTTGTTTGTGATTGTCATTTTATTTGGTCGCAGGTACTGTGCCAGGCCTTCAGCTGCGTATTAATTTTGTCTAATCTATGTTTAGTATATGGCCATCAGCCGAAGTATTTTAAGATTAGCCCTTCAGCCGTGTTTTATTTAAAATTCTTGTTGTTCCATATCGAGGCCTTCAGCCGCGTTTGTTTCAAAATCTGTGGATTTCAGCCGTAATATGTAAATCCTTGTCTGCAAGGTTTCTCCTTAATTATCTTGAATTCTTAAAATGGCCTTCAGCCGTACTGTGTAAATGTTTATCTTAAGGTTGTCTTTAATTATATTGAGTAATTGTTTGGGCCTTCAGCCGTCAAGATACTCCAAGTTTTCTTAAGATGGTTTTCTGTTGTACTGTGTAAATGCTTATCTTTAAAGCTTCTCTTTCATCATGTAAAAAAGTTATTGGGCTCTCAGCCGACAAATTAATTTGAATTTTCCTTAATATGGCCTTTTGCCGAAATTGTAAATGCTTGGCTTTTAAAGAATTTCCTTAGCTGATCTGAAATATTATTCCGGCCTTTGGCTGAGAAGATAATGCAATTTTACTTAAGTAAGGCTTTCAGCCATTTCTCTAAATCCTTGTATTTTGGAAGGAATTATTTACACCTATTTTGGAGAAACTTCTTGGGTCCTCAGCCGTGAGTTGATCCTTGTTTTGAAGAGAAAACTGCGCATTGGTTTCGAGGAATAAAGTTGTGTGTTCTTGTATAACTAACAGTAAATGATCTTGGCCCCTTTCCACAACTTTATCCTGATCAGCTCTGTCCTGCGATACCAGGTCACAATCTATCTAGAGCGATTTTAAGTGGACTTACAACAACAAAAAAAGTATGAAAATCAGATGCCAGACAGATTCATACAAAGAATCTTAAGGAAATGTAACTCATCCACGAAGGAAGTGGCTTACAAGGCACTTGTTCGAGGGATTATTGTTCATCATTTTAGGATCCTTATCAGGTAGGACTGATACAAGAGATAAGGAAGATCCAACCAAGAGGAGTGCGTTTCGTAACGGGATCGTTTAGTCGGCGCGGGAGCGTTACAGAGATGCTCACAAACTCTAGAGGCAGACGTTACAAGAGAGGCGTTGTGTATCACGGAGAGGCTTGCAATTGAAATGTCGAGTGAGCACTTTCCGGCAACAGTCGGACTACATATAATTTCCTCCCACATATCTCTCGCGAAATGAGGACAACAAATTCGAGAAATTGGAGCTAATACAGAGGTTCACCGACAACCATTCTTACCACGCGCCATTCGCGAGTGAAACAGGGAAGGGGGGATCAGTTAGTGGTACCAGAAGCTTATATAGATGTCAGACGGTATTAGTGTGGTGTCTCCCACGGAGACGAATTTGTTGTCCGGTATCCTCCAGTTAACTGCAAGCTTTTATGCACTGTATATAGAATCCAACTAGTTGTTTAAAAACTTTCAGCTGTTGATGAGAATGCAGACACACATTCACTCTCAAAACTCGCAGTGCGTCCACATTTTGTCCTGGGGAAGATGCGGGGAGGCGATATTGACGCAGCAGAAGCTGTAAAGCAAACAGAGGTTCGACGGATTTCGTCCGACCTCCAAAAGTCGTGGCGCCGAAAGACGGGCTGCGTGAAATATTGGCGCATTTCCAGTCGCCTGCTATTGATTTAGGAAACCGCAGCAGTGACGGGCCGACGAGCGAAGAGTTTACGTCGCTACCAGCGCTTCCTGTAGCCCGGCAAAACAGCGCGGCCCGCGTTCCTCCACACTGCCGCACGGCTCCTCATCTCGACCAGGTCTCCTGCAGCCCACCGGGACTCTGGAAGGAAAGTAGATTGCGGTTTAAAGATCCGCCGGCGATGAGTTCATTAGACACGGAGCACACGCTCGGAATGGCGAATGATGAGGAAAGGAATCTGCCGCGTCCTTGTCAAAGGCACCATCCTGCCTTTGGCCTTCTGTGATTCTACATCTACATGGTTACTCTGCAATTCACACTGAAGTGTCTGGCAGAGCGTTCATCGCACCATTTTTATACTACTTCTCTGCCATTCCGCTCTCGAATGGCGCGTGGGAAAAAGGAACACCTCAGTCTTTCCATTCGACCTCTGATTTCTCTTATTCTACGAGGCGTGTTTTTTAAGTAAGTACCGTTTTGAAATTGAAAAAGACTTCCTAAGATACCTCAATAATTTTATTTTTATATGAAAGCCTGTATCTTAATCTACGGAGAAAACATCATGAGTGATGAAATGGTAAGAAAGTGGGTGAGAGCATTTAAAGATGGCCGCACAAATGTGCATGATGAACAATGGAGTGGGCGTCCTTCGGTCGTTAATGAAAGTTTGGTGCAGGAGGTGGACAATAAGGTGAGAGAAAACAGACGCTTTACGATTTACTCCTTGTGGGATGACTTTCCTAATGTTTCGCGTAGTGTTTTGTATGGCATTGTGACCGAGCACTTGAATTACCGAAAATTGTGCACACGTTGGGTACCGAAAATGTTGACGGATATGCACAAAACCAAACGTTTAGACAGTACACTGACTTTCCTTGATCGGTACCAACACGACGGTGATGATTTCTTAAGCCAAATTGTTACGGGCGATGAAACATGGGTGGCCTACGTCACACCAGAATTAAAGCAACAGTCCATGGAAATTGAGCAAGGGCATCGTTTTGCTGCAAGACAATGCCCGTCCGCATGTGGCGAATCAGACCAAAGATCTCATCACATCTTTTCGATGGGAAACTCTAGATCATCCGCCGTACAGCCCCGATCTTGCGCCCAGTGACTACCATCTGTTCCTGCACTTGAAGAAACACCTGGGCGGTCAGCTTCTTCAAGACGATGACGAAGTCAAAACTGTGATGATACAGTGGTTAACAAGTCAGGCGGCAGACTTCTATGAGGAGGGTATTCAAAAACTGATACAACGTTATGACAAGTGCCTCAATATTGACGGAAATTATGTCGAAAAGTGGATTAAGGTACAGGCTTTCATGTAAAAATAAAATTATTGAAATATCTTAGCACGTCTTTTTTTAATTTCAAAACGGTACTTATTTAAAAAACACGCCTCGTATTATTATGATCGTTTCTCCCTACGTAGGTGGGTGTCAAGAAAATATTTTCGCATTCGGAAGAGAAAGTTGGCGATTGAAATTTCATAATTAGATCTCACCGCAAAGAAAATCGCTTTTGTCTCAGTGACTGTCACCCCAACTCGAGTGTTATATCAGTGACACTCATCTGTACTGCGCGATAACACGAAACGAGCTGCCTTCTTTGTACTTTTTCGATGTCCTCCGTCAATCCTACCTGATAAGGATCCCATACCTCGCAGCAATATTCCAGCAGAGGACGGACAAGTGTAATGTAGGCTGTCTCTTTAGTGGGTTTGTCGCATCTTCTAAGTGTTCTGCCAACAAAGCGCGGTCTTTGTTTCGCCTTCCCCACAATATTATCTACGTGGTCTTTCCAATTTCATTGCTCGTAATTGTAATTCCTAGTTATTTAGTCGTATTGACAGCCCTTTGATTTGTGTGATGTATCGTATACCCAAAATTTATCGGATTTCTTTTAGTACCTATGTGGATGACCTCGCACTTTTCTTTGTTTAGTGCCAACTGCCACTTTTCGCACCACACAGAAATTCTCTCTAGATCATTTTGTAATTGGAATTGATCGTCTGATAATTTTACTAGATGGTAAATTACAGCGTCATCTGCAAACAATCTAAGGGGGCTGCTCAGATTATCACCTAGATCATTTATGTAAATCAGGAACAGCAGGGGGCATATGACACTACCTTGCGGAACGCTAGATATCACTTCTGTTCTACTCGGTAATTTACCGTCTATCACTACGAACTGTGATGTCTCTGAGAGGAAACCACGAATACAGTCACACAACTGAGACGATACTCTATATACACGCAATTTGATTAATAGTCGCTTGTGAGGAACGGTATCCTAAGCCTTCTGAAAATCTAGGAATGTGGAATCGATCTGATCCCTTGTCGACAGCACTTATTACTTCATGGGAATAAAGAGCTAGGTGTGTTGCACAAGAACGATATTCAGGAAAAACACGGAATTTCTATACCAGGATGGCTGGATGGGGGTTTGTACCGCAGTACTCCCTAATGCGAGGCCAGACTCTTAACCACTGCCTCGCATCGCTCGGCTCCAGAATCGAAGGTGAATAAATACAGCTCTGCAGTTGATTTGTCTTTTCTGTGGGAACACTGTCGGTCAAAAATATGGTCGCATAATTGTGTTAAATGTCAGGAAGCTAAAAGAAACAAGGGAGGACGCTATCGATGTCGATGTCATTAGAGACGATGAACAACTCGGGAAAGGGGGCGACGATAAGGGCGCAAATGGGGAAATCTGCTGACGTGAGTGACTTTGGGACAGAGCATCTTGGAAACGGTCCTTCTCAATAGCACCATCCCGCGTTTGGACTTCTGTGAGTTTGAAAACCCACGGAAAATCTATACCTGGATTGCCGGCTGTTCGCTCACTACTGTATGGAAAGTGTTTGAAGAACCATGGAAGAGAAACTGCTCTTGGATTTTTGGTTATCCTTTTTAATTTGTAGACTAGTAAGTGTCCTAACTTATTACTAGGTTAGCAATTTTTCGTGTTATGGGGCCTAGGTATGGGATGTTGGCAAGTATTCAAACTCCCGGTGTATTAAAAATTCATAGTTTTTGTTATTTTTGCCCGAGTTATTAAAGTTCAAACCATATAAAATCCCTTTGTGGGAAACTCTGTATAGCACAACAATGTCGATAAAGATGCCCATATGCAGTTATTACATAAATTGCCCAATTTTTTTCAACTTTCCACAAATTTGTATCGGTTGGGTTAAGTCCCTTTCAAAATGTACGGTTCGTTTGAAATTACCATCACGTCCCTCAGCTGCTTCAGGCATAGGAGGGGGCGGTTCCTGTCAAACAGCACGGCCGATATCCTCCCCCAGTCTGGGCTTGTCTTCTTTCCATAACCACCTCGACGTCGACGGCGCTTTAAATCCTTAACCTACTTCCTCTCGTCCTTTCCACTCGTCACTGAAGAGAACGCGACGTCACTGACCCAAGTCCTATCCTAGCTGTTCCCCTTGCCCACTTTCTTAGCACAAAAGTGTGCTGCGAAGAAACAGTGAATAGACGACGTGTGTACGGCCTCAGCTTGAAACGGCCCTGGACCTGGACTGGTTCAACAGAGTTCATAAGCCGCATAGTCCAGTCCCCGATTACAAACAGTCCGCTCAACGTGAACTGCATTCAGAAGGCAGGTCTACTCTCACAGCCGCTATATAGGTCCTCTACTTAGCAACTCCCTGTCGTCTGTAGAGTATCGGTGCAACAGAAGGTTCCGATCTAAAAACACCATCGGAAAAGTCCTCCTATCGGAGCACAAAAAAGTCGAATATGTTCCTCTCCAAAAGACACTGACAGAAAAGAGGGGAGTCAGCTGCATCAATCCTCATTCCGCCTTCCTCGCCAAAAATTCTGGCATGCGGACATATCTGCGTTCTTTTAACACAGAACATTCTAAATCCTTTTACCCATCCATCTTTGTAGTTAAGGCTTCATACTCCGTTTGTCCTCTCACTGCCTCTGTACATGTCTCTCTCCCAGTGTCTCCTCCTCTCCCTCCATTCCATTGCCACTGTCTCCTCTCTCACTTACACTGTCTTCGTCTGTCTTTCTTTCCCGCTGCCACGGAGCTAAAACATTCTGGGAGGTCAAACTTATTTTCATCCTTACACCCACGTGTCCAAAATTTCGGTCCAAAATCCGCCCTCGGCTACACTCTTGTGTTAGTTCGTCGGTGTGGAAGGATCCAGACCCCCAAGCCTCTGTATACTCTCTATTCATCTCTATTTTTCATTTCCACTGTCTCCTCTCTCTTTTGTTCCTACCGCTTCCATCTCCATCCATCTCTCTTCCGCTTTTACTGCCGCCTCCCTCTTTGGCTCCCCCTGGCACTGCCTTTATTCACCTCTCTTTCACGGACAGTTCTTATCTCCCGCTGTCCCAGTCTCCTCTCTCTCCCTCCCCCACTGGCACTGTCATCTCTCTCTTCCACCGTCACTGACACTCTCTTTCAGTACAAAAAAAGAGTGAACGTGTTCGCACGTCAAATTTTTTGGCGAGGAAAGCTGAATGATTGAGGCACCTGGTTCCCCATATTTCTGTCAGTCTTTTAAAGAGAAACATATTCGCCTTTTTTGTGCCCTGACAGGAGCGTTTCTCCGCTGGTTCCCTCCGTGCATAAAACGAATTCTATAGCTCAGTAACGTTTCGAATGTTTATTCATATACTTCAATGCATTGATATACTTTGACATATATAAACAACAAAATAATTACACATAATATAAGGTTAACGCAAAAAACCTTTGCTTTACATTCTCTCTGGCTACTTTTCTCCGCAATTAATCGAAAACGCCTGGCTTATGATTTGTCTCTTAAAACAGTAAAAACTGAAGTTCAAGCGACCAGTCAGGAAGAATCAATGCACAAAGAAATGGTATACGGAAGTACAAAGGAATGAAGAGAGACGCTTGAAGTTCACAGAGGCTATCGATACTGCGCCAATGAATAGCTTAGTGGGCACCTCAGTTGAAGACGACTGCATTTGCAGTCTTTCCAGTGTCACATAAGCTTTGCCAGTCTTTTTAAGTCCTTTTCAGACATGTTAAGACTCTTTTTTTGTCACTGCAGTACCAGTTTGCGCACATTTGTATAGGCGTGAAGTGCCCATTATACATAGACAGCGCCTCATAGACTTTTATTGGTGAAAAAATGCTGACTACAACACTTAGTTTGGTGATCTCAGAAGCCTTGCGATGACGCTAGAACTCTTGCCATGTATTCACTACGTCAGTTAAAACTACATTTACGCCTCCACCTAATATTACGGGCATATTTTACGTGAATAAGTACGGTAACTTTAAACCTCTGGAACTCTGTAACGGATAATGATATTTTATTTTGCTTGCAAGGTAGCAGAATTCCTTCACTTCGTAGTCCCCAATTTCGATGTTAAGTTTGTCACTAATCTCATTTCTGCTAGGCCTCATTATTTTCGTCTTTCTTCGTCTTACTATAAATCCATATTCTGCATTCATTAAACTGTTCGCTACATTGCTTCTCACATTCACTGAGAACAGAAATGTCATCAGCGAATCTTATCATTGATACCCTTTCACCCTGAATTTTAATCCTACTAGTGAACCTTTCTTTTATTTCCGTCACTGCTTCGTCGATGTATAAAGTTAACAGTAGTGGCGAAAGACTGCATGCCTGCCTTACGTCCTTTTTAATCAACATTCTTATTCTTCCTTCTTCGTTTTGTTCACGTAGGATATTACCCGTTTTTATCTATTGCTTACACATATTTTCCTGTGGGTTTTCAACCTCTTGCACCATTGTACACTGCTGAACGCTTTTTCTAGGTCGATAGCTCCTGTTACCCCGACTTGGTTTTTCACAAGTCTTGGTTCCATTATTCAAACGCAACGTCACAACTGCCTATTTGGCGTCTTTACTTTCCGAAAGCCTAACTGATCGTCATCTAATGGACTCTGATTTTTCTTTTCATTCTTCTGTATATGTTTGTTGTCAGCAACTTGGATGCATGAGCTGTTGACTGCCAACAGTTCTCTCATTTGTTTGCTCTTGCTGTCTTCGGAATTTTGTGTTTGAAATTTTTCTGAAATCTAGTGGTCTGTCACCATTCTCATAGATTCTACACATCAATTTGAATAATCGTTTGGTTACCCCCCTCCTCCCCAAATGATTTCAGAAATTCGAAAGGAACATTATCCACGAATTCACTCATATTTACTCGGCAGTTTTCCACAGCTTTGTTGAACTGTGATTCTCACACAGGATCTCTTAAGTCTTGCGTATCGTCTCCAATATTTTCTTCTATCACTGCATCAGAGTACTCTCATTCGTAAAGGTCTTGAATATATTCTTTCCATCTCACACACGGGTGCTATTCCATCGTGAAATAATATTGCATTACTCTCCTCCGAATCTGCATTATGAAGCATGTACTAGGTTTACATGAGTAGCAGCGGTAGTTAAGTGTTCATTTAGTAGTTGTATGAATGACACACACGGCTGCCAGTGATGTTACTCACTTGTACTAAATGACGACAATCTAAGAGCCGAAATAGCACGGAAACAATAAACAATTTCGACAACTGTGTTAGTCTTAAGCACGTCATTCATACAATCCTAACAGCTGGGGAGCAGGAAATGCACGAACGTAAAAATTCGTTCCTCCCAGTAGCACTTACACAATAACTGGTTACCACAAGGCGGTTAACTAGCGGAAAATAACCACTTTATGACCTAAAAGTAACGTTCAAGTGCGCGCTGTCGCGTAATAACTCGAAAGCGAAATGCCAGAACTACAGCTGTAGCTGCCGCAGCGTTGCTTCTGTGCGAACCAGAACACACGTGTTCCACACACTACGAATATGCGCAATATGTGTGCGATAGTTTGGATCGGAACGTCAAACCCAGTATTCTTCCTTCCCTTGTTCATTCCGCGTCAATCTTTCGACTCCAACTGCCGCTGTGGGTGAGATAAATGGAAAATTACAGTTAAATCGTACTTCCAAATCGGTGTTAAAATGTCTCCGCTCAGTTTACTGGGTGAGTATGTTAACTGATCGGACTCCACAGTTTGATGCTTGAGTCACACCAACTGCCAGGTTGGGAACCGCTTCTTATATTATACTAGAGAATAAAAAAGGCAGGACATGGGGAGCAAAATTCTGTCATCGGCCACTACAATCTCATTTCCGATCCAATGTCACAGACGATAATATACTTTTTTTGTACTGGATGTCACATTATTAAGGTAAAAATACATTGTTTGCTTTGCAACAAAATCTTTCCTTTGCTAACCACATGCCTATCAGTAGTCAGAGCTTTCAGTAGTTAGAATCTTTTCTTTAGCTGTCAGTATTGGTGCTTGCGGCATTGCTGTAGTTCGGGTAATAAAGATTTTTTTGAGGTAAGTGACTTATGTATAGGTTATTGTTAGGATTTCTTCTTATTCAGGGCCATTCTTTTGTCTTAACTATTTGAAGTCAGGTTATCCATTTTAAAGCAGTCTGATCACGTTATCCTTGAATATTGTGAGTAATTAATGAATACGAAAAGTCTGAGTTCTGTTTTTCAGGGCAGATTCTGTAGGTCAGTGTTGAAATGATAAAACAGCAAAGAGACAGTATAGTCAGTTTCACTCAGCAGTTTCAGAATTAAATAACGCAGAAGTTATTTCAATTTAAGTAAAAGACTATTAAGTTTCAGCAAGCCTATACTCAGGACAGTGGAAATTAAAATGTCCTGTGGTGCCTCTTCTGCTCCCAGTCGGCCGCTTAACATCCTACCCCCCTTTAAAAAACCTCTCAGTTAATACTTGGTGGAATTATTTGTGACCGGAAGAATAAGAACGCTTCTGAAAATGCGCACGCTTTATTGCCCATTAGCTAACGGCTTTCTCTTTTGTGTGGCATAAAATTAAATATAGGAAACACAAAACCAGTAAAGACAAGAGACAAGCAAAACAGTACACATTTCTTCAGTCCTTAGCTCCCAGCATTTTTTCCTCTCTTATCTGGCTACAGCTTTATACGGCGTGCTTTCTTTTCTGCTAAAGAATCTCTTAGCTCATTAAAGTTCATCAAACGTTTTGCTACATGAAAAATCACAATGTCGTTGTCGAATACCGAAAAAGCTGTTAATACGAATAGCACCCAAGACTGGTGTGATTTCTCAATTTGATTACGTCTATTGAAATAGGCCTTTCTAATATTGCAGCAATCGTAATACACGCCAAATACGCGAGACTGTTTTGGCGCAAATGGTCATTTTTATGTACTTCATTTACATAAATAACGCGACAGAACATAATTTCCGAAGTACCAGTATCAAATGCCGGTTGGCCTACTACAAGCAAAAAGTTTTATGTTAGGAAATAGTTTCACATTTCATTCATATCCTCCAGTTTCTCAAGCACGAGACCGAAAAGTAGCAATACGAAATTTCTACATAAATTTGGAATCGTCATATTCTTCCATATAAGTTGTGTGATGTCCCCGTTCCTTCTCCTTCCTCGTTCCAACAAACAATCTTGTCATCGCTAATTCTGTAACTGTTGCTGCCATCTTCAAAACTTATTCTCCGGTTCACTTCACTAACCCCGCCAGTATCGCAGGTTCAGTTAGCGCGCGATTATTCTCCGGTTAGGCGTCCTACGTGTTCGTACAACACGTTTTCCGCGCTATTCCGAGAATATAACTTAAAATTACTGATTACTGGGCAGTGTACAACTGGTAGTGTAGTGATCTGGCAAAAATTTTCTGTCAACATTTCACTTTCTTGGATACACCGAGAAGATAATGTGTAATCTTTCTTACCTGTTATTCCTATTAGTCGTTTATTTCCACTCTGGTACTCCGAATCTATGGATTTCGCTAGTAATTATAACAACGCTTATCATTCGCACACTCAGTCAAGCGCACAAACAAACAGCGATTGGCATTCACCCGTTCGGGTTTATTCGGCTCATCTCCTATAGCCCTGTCCCTTTTGCTGCGGGAAAGTTTTTTATTTGTAGATGCGACCGGGATTGGCCTGGCAGAGACATCACTTACACTATGTACGCATTCAAAGACCAACTTACGATTCGTTCAGAAAACAATTTACAGCGTGTTCAAAAATATTCAAAAACCAACTGGGATACGCTTCAAAATCAAATGAATAATCGATAGACCAATGAGCGCTGGTTGCTAAGACACAGATTTTTTTCTTCATGAATATGAATCTGAAATTGCCGCCCGGGGCAGATACCCCGGTTTGCACCATCCCCTAGATCCGGGCCTGCGCAGAGGTGTCAAAAGAAGGGGTGGACGACCTTCCCATCGTGCGACATGTCCACTGGATAGAATGGTGGTGAAATTTGTTGCCAATGTGACATCACTGACCTACCTTACACCTCGGGTGAACTTCTGAGCTGTGGCTGTTTTTCCACATGTGTCGACACCTTGTTGGCTGTGGCGTCGCCGAGCCAGAGGATGACGTCGCAGGGCGCCACGCTTTTGCCCATTACAAAGGAGGGCTGAAGGCACCTTTGAGTCAAATTTCTATGCGTCGGAACGAGAGACAATTACGGCGTTTCGAAAGAGTGAAACCTTTTTCACGAAGAGTAATTGAGGCAGTGTAATCAAATTGTCTACGCTACAAATATTGCGATAAGTAATCGAGAATACCAGGTTAATTGTGTACAAAAATTATCTTAATAAGCTCTCAAGTATAATTCGTAATCTTATAACCTAATAATTTTAACTCGAGGAAATATGCACAGCGGTGAAATTTAATTCAGAAGATATATCGGCGAGTGCTTCTCAGGCGGAAAACGACGACGTTGGACCCAGCGAAGCTGCAAGCGGTGTACAAGGGACGCCTATATCGGAAAGTAGGGCACGCGTGAAGTACGAGTGTCCCTGCTCTTTCAAACAGCACTATCACTGGTCAGCGCCCGCAGCGTGTGCCAGTTTACGCAGTTGATTCCCTTAACAGAAGCATTTACCTTACAGAAGTAGCCTGCCATCATCTGCCTTCCTTACTGCAGTTCTACGTCTCGTCGGAAGGAAGGCCTTTAAAGCTCGTTTTACGAGAGCAACTTTCTGGTGAGAACGGAGTAAAACCGTAGGTATGTGTCTTATGCCTCCATGTAAATCAACCGCCAGTCTCGATCCTACTAGGTCAATGGTGTCAACGGTCAAATGACTCTGCCCAGTATTAACTTCTAAAATCTGGAGTATGCTGCGGATGTGAAAAAACATGGGACTGTGGTATTGTCTGGCAACATGGGAAGTTTATCTAATCCCAAAGAGCATACTCCAGCTGTAGTAATAGATTGTGTGTCTTCTTTTTCTATTTTGTTGCTTGCGTTGCTCTCGTGACTCTTTGCAAAGACAGCTCGAGGTCCTGGTGTTTTTGCTACTACAAGAGAAACGAAATATATGAAAGCAAAAAAGTATTTACACTTTTTAATACATAGACAACAAAATCCTGCATTGTGCATAAATATGAACGTAAATAGACAAGCGTTTAGTAATTAAAACTGATTAAACAATGAAAACGTCAGACATAGATCCGGATGCTAGCCAATCCTGCTGGTTGCGCTGTTGTTTTTTACTTCGAGCGCCACCTGTGCAATGTCCTCAGTACGTTTCAAGTGTCATATGTGGTCAGAATAGTGTTCTGTGTAGTCGTGACTGCACTATAATGGAGCTAAGTGAACATGGGCAAATTTTTGGTGATCGTATTGTGGGTGCTTCCGTAATCAAAACAGTATGAAGTGTTTGGTGTTTCATGAGACGCTGTATCTAAGATCTCTACTGCGTACACGGAAAGCGGATGAACATCATCCGCTAAGTCACAACACGGACGGAAGTGTATGCTGAGTCACCGTGGAGCAAATTAAGACACCAACAGCTGCAAAAGTCCCTGCGGAACTGAATGTTACAGTCGCCAACCCTGTCAGCACCAAAACAATGCGAAGGTAAGAGGCGTGTTTTTTTAATTAAGTACCGTTTTTAAATTTAAAAAATAAGTGCTAAGATCTCAATAATTTTATTTTTTCACGAAAGTCTGTACCTTAATCTACGCACTGACGCCATTACAGTCTGATTCTTCCTTGTTTACGTTGTGTACTGTGTGTTTTAAGATGCCTCCGACACTCGTGAGTCCCGCCGACTGTGAAGTACGGGCTGTTATAAGATTTCTTAGTGCTAAAGGCCTAAAAGTGATCCATATTCATCGTGAGATCTGTGCAGTTTACGGAGAAAACATTGTGAATGATGGAATGGTAAAAAAGTGGGTGAGACCATTTAAGATGGCCGCACAAATGTGCATGATGAACAACGGAGTGGGCGTCCTTCGGTTGTTAATGAAAGTTTGGTGCAAGAAGTGGACAATAAGGTAACAGAAAACACACGCTTTACGATTTACTCCTTGTGGGATGACTTTCCTAATGAAACTTCCTGGCAGATTAAAACTGTGTGCCCGACCGAGACTCGAACTCGGGACCTTTGCCTTTCGCGGGCAAGTGCTCTACCACTTGCCCGCGAAAGGCAAAGGTCCCGAGTTCGAGTCTCGGTCGGGCACACAGTTTTAATCTGCCACGAAGTTTCATATCAGCGCACACTCCGCTGCAGAGTGAAAATCTCATTCTGGACTTTCCTAATGTTTCGCGTAGTGTTTTGTATGGCATTGTGACCGAGCACTTTAATTACCGAAAATTGTGCGCTCATTGGGTATCGAAAATGTTGACGGATGTGCACAAAACCAAACGTTTAGACAGTGCAATGACCTTCCTTGAGCGGTACCACAACGACGGTGACGATTTCTTAAGCCAAATTGTTACGGGCGATGAAACATGGGTGGCCTACGTCACACCAGAATCAAAGCAACAGTCCATGGAAGTTGAGCAAGGGCATCGTTTTGCTGCAAGACAATGCCCGTCAGTATGTGGCGAATCAGACCAAAGATCTCATCACATCTTTTCGATGGGAAACTCTAAATCATCCGCCGTACAGCCCCGATCTTGCGCCCAGTGACTACCATCTGTTCCTGCACTTGAAGAAACACCTGGGCGGTCAGCGTCTTCAAGACGGTGACGAAGTCAAAACAGTGGCGATGCAGTGGTTAACAAGTCAGACGGCAAACTTCTTTGAGGAGGGTATTCAAAAACTGGCACAACGTTATCACAAGTGCCTCAATATTGACGGAAATTATGTCGAAAAGTAGATTAAGGTACAGGCTTTCATGTAAAAATAAAATTATTGAGATATCTTAGCACGTCTTTTTTTAATTTCAAAATGGTACTTACTTAAAAAAAACACGCCTCGTAGTTCCATAAGCAAGGAATTACAGGGCGAGTTGGAATTCCAAAATAACTGACAAGTGATACAAATGCCTATAAGAGGAGAACGTGGTACTCAAGACATAAAACCTAGGCTATGGAGCAATGGAAGACAGTCATTTTGACGGATCAGTGTTACTTCACACTGCTACCAAGTTTACGTCCCAAGAGTGAAACAGTTGGGGGTTCGGTGATGATTTGGGCAGCCATGTGGCGTTCCATGGGCCCCATGGTTACTCTGCATGTTCTTATTGTTGCCAATGATTATGTGGCCATTTTGGCTGATGAGGTACATCCTCTGGTACAATGTTTATTTCCCAATGGCGATGCTGGGTTCCAAGATGACTGGGCCCCTGTTCACGCAGCTCGCACCGTCCCGGACCGATTTGGGAGCTCGAGGATGAAGTGTCGCGTCTCCCGTGGCCACCACAGACAGCAAATCTCAGCCTGAATGAGCCTTCGTTGTCTACTTATACTTTGAAGAGAAGGGCGCTTGTTCGCAATCCAGCTCTGTCATCGTTACCTGAGCTTGCCACAATTTTGCGGGAAGAATGGTGTAAGATTCCCTTGAAAACCATACAGGACCTGTATTTATCCATTCCGAGACGAATGGTTGCTGTTTTGAATGCCAACGGGTTTCCTAAGCCATGTTTGGAGGGTAATGTGTTGTGCTTTGGTGTTTCCATTTTGTTGTCAAAAACCTGTATTTTCTCTGACTCACGAGAGGCTGAAGAACTTGAACTGGCAGACTCTTGAAGACAGACGCTGACCACGCCGCGCTAGTCCACTTACCAAATTACGAGAACCAGCATTAGATGAAGAAACTCAAGTGACCTTTTATCCCTCTACGTATCGTCCCCGTAGGAGCCGCGAAGGGATAACTGCGCTACTTTCAGCACTCACATTGGTATTTAAGCCGTCATTCTTCCAGCAATCCATACGCGAATGGCACGCGAAGAAGGCTAACATTTAGGTAATTGCCCTCTGCCATGCACCTCAGATTGGTTTGCTGAGTCATTCTGTGACAATAATGGGAGTGAAACAGAGCATTACACAGAAAAAGCCGAAACATCAAACGTCTTTTTCGAACACTGTTTCACAGAGGAAGATCGTACTGAAGTTCCTCCTTTAAATCGTCGTATAGACGACAAAATGACATATATCGAAATACATGACCAAATGATAGAAAATCTACTGAAATCGCTCAATAGAGGAGGGGCCACTGGACCCGACGGGATAGCAGTTCTACTCTGCTGAAATCATTTCTTCTAGCAGCGATGTAACGTAGGTCTCTAGAGAAGCGAAGCGTCCCTAATGATTGAAAAAAAAAAAAAAAAAAAAAAAAAAAAAGCGCAGGTTATTCCCGTTGCAAAGAAGGGTCGTCGAAAGACACACAAAGCGATAGCCATCCATCTCAGAGGTCGGTCTGCTGTAGAATTTTGGAGGATGTTTTGTACTCGCATATTATGACATTTATGGAGACCGAAAATCTCCTCTGCTGGAATCACTAATGTGTGAAACCCAGCTCGCTCTATTCGTCGATGAGATCCAGAAAGTAGACGAAGCAGATGCCGTATTCCTTGACTTCCGAATGGCGTTCGCTACATTTCTGCACAGCCACCTAGTGAACAAAATACGAGCATACGGAATATCAAACATAATGTATAACTAGATTGTAGACTTTTTAGCAAACAGAATGCAGCATGTTTTTCTGGACGGAGTCTTCAGACGTAAAAGTAACTTCGGGTCTGAACCAGGGTCATTACTCTTCAAAACAGAGATATAAATGACCTAGCAGATAACGTCGGAGGCTCCATTAGGCTTTTCCTGGATGATGATGATGATGTTGTATACAGAATAGTCGCAACGCTAGAAAACTGTAATGAAATGGGGGAAGACCTCGATGCAAGGAGTGGCAATTGACCTTCAGTATCTACCAATGTAACATACATGGAATACATAGACAGAAAGGCTCTCTATTGTATGATTATACGATAACACAACAGTCACCAGAAAAAGTTACCAGTATAAAATATCTGGGAGTATGTGTACGGAGCGATCTGAAATTATCTTAGAAAATGTATGTTAATTTTGCTGTATTGATTTTTACACATTTATTCCGACCGGTTTCGGATTTCAAACATCATCCAGGGAAAAGCATGGATGATGGTTGAAAACGGAAACCGGTCGGAAGAAAAATGTAAAAAATCAGTACAGCGAAGTTGACATTCATTTTCTAAAGTATATTCATGCTGTAGAATGTCGTTTAAAAACATGTCTAATTCTCTACATAAAATTAATCTTCACGAAATGAAGTCCATCAACAAAAGAAGTAGATTACGCAACAGTCGTCCGACAAATACTTCAATACTGCTCGTCAGTCCAGGATCGGTACCAGATAGGACTGATAGTGTAAATAGAGAAGATCCAAAGAAGAGCAGCACTTTTCGTTACAGGTTCATTCATTAAGCGCCAAAGCATCACGGAGATGTTCAGCCAACTCCAGAGGCAGGCGCTTCAAGAGAGGCGTTCTGCTTCACGGTAAAATTTGCTGTTCAAGTTTCCAAACCGTACGTTGTTAGAAGAGGCAACCAATACATTGCTTCCTCTTACGCATATCTCTCGAGAAGACTATGAAGATAGAGAGATTCGTGCCCACATGGAGGATTAGTACAATCTTTCTTCCCGCGATCCATAACGTGACTTGATCAGGAAAAGAGGGAAGTGACACTGGTACACAAACTAACCTCAGCCACACACCGTACGGTGGCTGGTAGAGGGCAGATATAGATATATGTGTGTAGGTGTAGACAAATTTGAGCAGAGAATTTAAAAAAAGCATCAAGAGCTAACATCCGCTGTCAGAGACGGCGACAGGTAACCTGCCCTCTGCTTTTGCCCAGACATTCTCGTCTTTGTCGGTCTGGAGCACTCTTGAACTTTGTGCTGTTGTTTCTAGAAGGAGATAAGGTGGTGTTCTCCTTTCTTAGTCCTTGGAGGCTAGGCGTCACCTCCGCTTTCACCACTCCGCATAGATCTTTCGAAAGGCCATCGCTATTGCTGAACCTCGCCTAGTCTAAAAGCTTTCGGTGAAGATGTGGCTTAAACTAACGCGAAAATGGCATTCGGTAAGTTGCCGTCAGATAATTCGAAATGTAAGAAACACTTTGTACTAGAAACGGGCAAAAACTTGAAGGCATTTGCTAGGCACATTCAAGCAGTGAATATTATTAGCATTCCGGTCCAACCCCGAACTTCAGTCGGCTAATACCCCTCTCGTCCTAGAACGGGACCATATTCTATTGCGTTTCCGATCTCAGCCAGATCCTGCGTTCCTGGTATGCAGAAGTGTCTCTGAGAAAGTAGGACACGATGAAGATGGATACTGCTCTTGACTGGCTTAAGGATACAATCTACTTAGTTGGTATCGAACACTTCCTTCCATATTTTCTTGCGTGTCTTTGTTTTTCTGTTCATAATTGATCCTATACGGGTGCCGCTCGATTGTGAAAAACATGCACACCACAGACTTTTCTTCAAAGATAGAGAAAAGCTGAAAAGAGAAAATATTGACGCTGTATTTTCTATCTTTGTCCGAGAACATATGTGACAGGCGCTGGCTCATCCTAGTGACGCTACAAGGAACCTTCATCATCATCATCATCATCATCATCATCATCATCATCATCATCATCATCCTCCTCCATGATCTGGTTGATGTATTCTAGTCTCGGCCTGCCTTATGTATTTTTCCCTTTACTGTTCCTTCAAGGAACCTACCAGTGTGTTTTTCTGATACCAGTTGTCCGGAAGTAAGACACGAAATCACAGCGGAGCACAAGAAATCAATGATTAATTAATTAATAATCTTTGGATAGATGTACTGGTAAAATTACTTTTGAAAGTGCAGACATCTTGTAATTAGCTTTCTTTTGTCTGTAAGATTCTGTTAGATTAAGATGCGAGCGTTAAGTTTGCATGAATTGTATTTTATTTTTAACTGAGCGTAATCAATACATTGCCGTATTAAAAAATTTCGTTCTAGTTAACGGGTTACAATTAAAAATATTTTTAGTTCTTAAATGAGGTAAAACTAAATTGATTTTTTTAAATCGTTAACTCTGTTGAAATTAGTAACTGGTGAACTAACTGGAATAGAAATGACGATTATACACTTAACAGTTTCAGTTGGCGTATTGACAGACGGAAAGGACTGTTGTTAGATTTTTTCATCAAAAATTACAGTAGCTGATGTGAGAAAAGTCTGGTCTGCTGGAATTTTCTATTGATTCCATTCACATTTCAGGAAAAACTAAACCGGCGGAACATCATCTCCAGACAAGAGGTAAGCCGAGATAGCTATGTTGTTTTTCTTATTGTTATTTTCGCTTTTAACTTTCGACTCTGTCGTTTCCGAACCAGGGTCCCTTACCCTAAAATAGATACATTAACGCTTCTCTATTATCCCTGAAAGTTTCTAACATCATTACAGACTCAACCTGTAATGTACGACTTTTACTGTTGTTTTCGAACTGTGACTGATTCTTTATAACTTTCTAAGAGTGTAAATATACCGTATTGTCGGTATTCCAAAATTTTCCAAGAGTTTTCAACAATTTCTGCCGGGTAAATCAAAAAAATATTCCCTAAAAAACGAAAAAGGAAAAATAGCAGACAAATCAAAAACTCTCAAAGTTTCTCATGCTGTACTACTTGAGAGACATGGCTCAGACCAAATATTACTACAAGTTCGTTAAGTCTAGACACCTTTATCTAAGATTCGACATCCACTATCTGATCAAAAGCATGTCGCGCGGGGTGGCTGCGTAGTCTAGGGCGTCTTGTCACGGTCCGCGTGGCTGCCCCCGTCGGAGGTTCGAGTCCTCCCTCGTGCATGGGTGTGTGTGTTGTCTATAGCGTAAGTTAGTTTTAGTTAGATTAAGCAGTGTGTAAGCTCAGGGACCGATGACCTAAGCAGTTTGGTCCCATACGTTTTTGATCAGAAGTATCCGGACACCTGGCTGAAAATGACTTAAACATTTATGGCGCCCTCCATCGGTAATGCTGGAATTCAATGTGGTGATGGCCCACCCTTAGCCTTGATTACAGCTTCCGCTCTCGAGGCATGTTCAATAAGATGCTGGAAGGTTTCTTGGCGAATGGCAGCCCATTCTTCACGGAGTGCTGCACTGAGGAGAGATACCGATGTTGGTCGGTGAGCCCTGGCACGAAATCGGCGTTCCAAAACATCCCAAAGGTGCTCTATGCGATTCAGCTCAGGATTCTATGCAGGCCAGTCCGTTTTCAGAGATGTTATTGTCGTGCAACCAGTCTGCCACAGGCTGTGCATTATGAACAGGTGCTTGGTCGTGTTGAAAGATTCAATCGCCATCCCCGAATTGTAGTGGGAAGCAAGAAGCTGCTTAAATCATCAATGTTGGCCTGTGCTGTGACAGTACCACATAAAACAACAAGGGACGCAAGCCCCCTCCATGAAAAACACAACCACACCATAACACCATCGCCTCTGAATTTTACTGTTGGCACTACACACGCTGGCAGATGACGTTCACCGGGCGTTCGCCATACCCACACTTGTCATCGGATCGCCACATTGTGTACCGTGATTCGTCACTCCACACAACGATTTTCCACTGTTCAGTCGACCAACGTTTACGCTCCTTACACCAAGCGAGGCGTCGTTTGCCATTTACCGGCGTGATGTGTAGTTTATGAGCAGCCGCACGACCATGAAATCCGTTTTCTCACCTCCCGCGTAACTGTCACAGTAGTTGCAGTGGATCCTGATGCAGACTGGAATTCCTGTGCGATGGTCTGGATCGATGTCTGCCTATTACACATTACGACCCTCTTCAACTGTCGGCAGTGTATGCCAGTCAACAAACGAGGTCGGCCTGTACGCTTTTGTGCTGTACGTGTGCCTTCACGTTTCCACTTCACTATCACGTCGGAAACAGTGGACCAAGGAATGTTTAGGAGTGTGTAAATCTCGCTTACAGACGTATGATACAAGTGACACACAATCACCTGACAACGATCGAAGTCCGTGAACTCCGCGGAGAGCCACATTCTGCTGTCTCACGATGTCTTAATGACTACTGAGGTCGCTGATATGGAGTACCTGGCAGTAGGTAGCAGCACAATGCTCCTAATATGAAAAACGTATGTTTTTGGGGGTGTCCGGATACTTTTGATCACATAGTGCATTTGCAACGAAATCCCAAAACAGAGTAATTCGTACTTCTCAAGTATCTGCACCTGGCATATCCGCCCATGACGTAATTTTGATAACTCGCTAACTGGGTTCTGTTATTTGTAAGTTCTTCAAGTCACTCAGGAATCTGAGAATTTATTCCGTACGTTCGAACTTTCGATAAGAGTCTGTAGTATGGCACTGTGCCAAACGCTTTATGGAAATTAAAGAAAATGTTATCTGCTTGTAGCTCTTCATCCACGCTTCGCAGATATCGTGCAAGAATAGGGCAAGCTGAGATTCGCACGAGCGATGCTCTCTAAATTCGCGCTGATTTGTGGACAGAAACTCTTCCGTCACAAGGAGATTACGAGAAGTGATCAAAAACTAAGGCTACATGGGTGATCATCCAGAAGTTTCATCTGTTATAGAGAAATTAAAATCTTGAACACAGCTGGATACAGAAACTGTGGAATGGAATCGTCGTGAGGATAAAGTAAAATACAATCACTTGCAGAAACGAAAGGTTTATTCAGTCGCCTTGACCTAGGTTTAGACAGCTTTAAAAACTTCTTTAAAATGATTAATGGTTGCACCTTCAATAGTTAACATTATATACATTTTAAAGTATAGGTATACAGAAAAAGTGAAAAATAACTCATTACAATACAAATAATTATTTACGTTACAGGTTACATAATGTTGAAATCGTAGGCATGAGGCACCTATGAAAGCTAAAATTCACCTCCGTACTGCTGAAACCATACGAATCATGTTGATCGTCATTAGACAGTACTTCACAGATTGATCTGATAAACTTAGTGCGCCGATATCTCTTATGTTAAGACAAGTTCTGGACGCGAGAGGGCCGTACCTGTATGCGCGGGATGTGTGCGCAAGAGTGAATGACAATAATAGCACTGAAATGGCTTAAAAGAATTAGAACATTAAAATTGTCACTTAGAAACAAGGGATTTAGTGACTATATGATAACAGGAAGACTGAGCGCATTGCATTTTATTAGGTTACCGTACACAATGTTTTTTATACAACGTAAACAATAAAATAACATGAAGTACATCATTTGTGAGTGAAAGTGAGAGGGTAAGGGCAAGGGGGGTGGTGGGTGGGGGGGGGGGGGGGGGGGGGGGGAGAGGAGGAGGTTGGGGTGGACGGAAAGGGCGGATGTAAATATTAGGGACAATTATAATAAAAATATGAGTGTGTGAAAAGAGAGAAATTAGAAATGTGCAGTAATTTTGATACATCCGATTGGCAGCTGGGCGAGTTTCAGCCACCCGCCACATTTCAGCTGTAGTTATAAGTAAACAAATGGCGACTCGTTTGGAAAACTGGTCTCGCTAAGAAATCCGCTCTTTTATTCGATTATTGAGAACCAAACAACTTATCGTAGCTGAAATTCTCCGGCAGCTGGTAGAGGTTTACAGACTGTAATATCTCGGTAGCATGTCGCAGAATGGCATCCAACAGACTTGAACATTGCTCGCGTGGAGGAACTGATTCAGGACAACAGAGGGATTGCTCACATGCCGTTAGAATTAGGAATGTCGTTCGGAAGCGTTTGTCACATTGCTGACCACGTTCGCGCGAAGCAGTCAGGAATTCTCACCAAGGACATCATCTTCTTTTACGAGAACGTGCGACCTCATACAGCCAAGAAGACCATCATGCTGTTGAAGCAGTTTCGTTGGGACATCATGGAGTACCCTCCCTACAGGACGGTCCAAGCGACTTTCGCCTTTTTCCTTACTTGAGGAGTCATCTAGGAGGCCGACGATTCGCCTTACACGAGGAGGTAAAACACTTCGCGACAACATGCGACAGGATTTTTACCAGGATGGTATATCCAAACTCATGACACGAAGCGACAGGCGCCTAAACCGATATGGAGAGTATGTCTAAAAATAACCTGATGACTGTACTAGTTGGCTGAATTCGTTGTGTGAAATAAAATTTACATGTTTCACTGCGGGCTTTGTAACTTTAGTTTCTAGTCCCCCCCCCCCCCCCCCCCCCCCCCCGCATATTCGAACTTAGAATGTGCTCCAGAATCCTTGACAGTTGCGTCAAATTTGTATTTTTAAATGGAAATCTTTAATTTTTGTTGCAAGATGGCTGTATCAGGCTACGCGTTGCTGTGGATCAGTCTGGTTAAATTGGGGAATACGGACGGGAAGTGGATATACCTCTAATCCCCCCCTGCGTCAGCCCATCTCCCCATCCCTTGACACTAATTGCCCATCTCCTCCTCCTCCTCCTCTCTCTGTCCATTATCTCTCTCTCTCTCTCTCTCTCTCTCTCTCTCTCTCTCTCTCTCCCCATCCCCTCGTGCCCCCTCTTTTCCATAACCTCCCCTTCCTTTCTCTGTCCATCTTCTCTCCCCCCTCCTCTCTCTCTTCCTTTCCTCTCCTGCTTTCTCTCTAAACATTGGACCGATTTCAACCATACTTGGTACACGTATCCCTCACTGGCAACAATCGCTTTCGCGGTAAGAACCACCTACCTTTATAAACAATGAGATGCGTAAAGAGCTCCCGCATCATGTATGAAGTTTTGTTACAATCATTTTTTACTACTAAGACTCCCTCAGTCGAGTCAACTTAAGAAAATCCCCAACACCTAGCAGCGCTTTTGAAAGCTTTCAACTGCGAAGCGCAGATGGCTACATTTGAACACAATACGTCGCGTAATTTTTGAAATTTTGAAGAGAATGTTTACCTTTATGTATTACGTATATATATTATTATCTGTCCGTCTGAATGTTCATTAGAGTGTTCTGTAAAATTTTAAATACCTCTTTCATCAAGAATCTTTCGAGATTTTTGGTAACAATGTTTCCACTTTATATATTACATATAAAATTTATGTACTACATTTACTAAAATATCTCGCCTATCTCTGTCTGATGTTAATTAGAGTAGTAAATCGGTCGATAATTTTTAGAGATTTTTGGTAATAGCGTTTCCCCTATTATATATTACATTTTTATGTTTCTAACGGCAACGTAGTCTTTTAATGTGCGACGAAACCAAATGTTTCAGAGATGTTCAGAACTTAACCATTGTTCTACTAACTAGAAGTACAATCTTTCCGTGGACATTTACGACGGTTGCTTGCAACATGATACGTGTCATTGGAGCTCATGCTCTTGTAAACACACTGCTACATATTATTTCGGATTGTAATGTGCGGTCGAAGGCTAACATGGTCAAAAACAATCTGAGTGTATAAAATGATGCGCGTATGTGAATACAACATCTGTCAAAATTTCAAGTCAATCGACTACTTTTCGAGACAAACACACGCATGTCGAATTTTTGTGCATGAAGTTTTTGATTCTATACTAGATATTTCAACTTTTGCCTGAACAGTTATTTATTATCCTATTAGGTGCAGCTGTTATCGGTGAAAATAGGGTAAACCTCACTGTTTATAAGGAACCCCCTTGTTAACCGCATGTATTAATTCCATATGGAAAGTGGATGTACAAAATCTTTGTAGAACTGTACTTTGTATTTTTTTTAAATGTAGGAGTGTGTTTACAAGAGCATAAGCTGCAATGACACATATCATGTTGCAAGCAATCGTCGCAAACTTCCACGGAAAGATTGTACTTTATAGTTAGTAGAACAATGGTTAAGTTCTGAACATCTCGGAAACGTTTGGTTTCGTCGCATATTAAAAGACTACGCTGCCGTTAGAAACATTTTGTTTCACAAAGGAATGGGCAGCTAAACGCAGTGGAGCCCTTAAGCGTTCTGGCATTTCATTCTTCTCTTCTCTTCCTCTCTGTAGCCGCGCTCTCTCTCTGAGGCAACATATCTGCCCAGTAGGCTCAAGCAACCTCTCTGAGAGCGAATATTAAGGGAAGCTCGGAGCAAAACATACGAGACAGAGCTGCTATATAAATTACTCGGAAAAATGTTATAAATACGAGCGTCGGCGCTCCTCTGTGGCACAACAAAGATTTGCCAACCCCAAACAAATAATAAAAGGGGGCAGGCGAGCGATTTACGAGCGGCAGGTCCGCGCGACGTCTCGCAAACTGGTGCAGCGCGAGGAAACATCTGTGCAAACTGGCCTTGAGCAGCCGGCGCTCAACCAACAAACGCTTGCACGCTATCACTCGGGCCCTGTGGCAGATTCCCTCAGTCCTGCGAAAATTCTTTCTTCAGATTGGTACCGTATGTGCTACACTTGAGAGTCGTAAATCCACAATTTCCCAATTATTGGCCGATTGTCTCTGTCTTTTACACAGCGTTACATTGTTGTTGCTATGGCGTTCTGTACATGGACCGGTTTCATGCATCTCTTCGTGCTAATCCATCCTGCTCAACACTCTTCATCTCTTCACAACTATCGCAATCCGCATCCATTTGAACCCGCTCAATGCCGTCTGTCCTTGACCTCCCCCACATTCTACAATTTGCACCTCGCCCTGCCCCAAACACAAACGCACTTATTCATTTGCAAACAGGCGACTTTGTGATACTTCAGTATTTATCTGATCAACTGATTCCTTATTTTAGTCAAGTTGTGCTTTAAATTTAATTTCTTCCCAGTACGATTTAGTACCTTCTCATTAGCCATCCGATGCATCCATGTGACCATCATCATCATCATCATCATCATCATCATCATCAGCATCATCATCATCATCATCATCAGCATCAGCATTTGTTTTCCTCCCAAAAAATTATCGAAAGTCGCGTACTTCTTTTAATGTCTCGTTTCGTAATCTAATTCCCTCAGCATCACCTGATTTAATTCTAGTACTTTGCCCCTGTTTTATCTCTTTTGATATTCATCTTACAACCTATCCTTACTGTTCAACTCTTCTACATTTTTCGCGTTCTCTGACAGAACTGCACCTTCATTGGCAAATCTCTAAGTTTTTATTTCTTCTCCCTGAACTTTAATTTCGTTAGTTGCCTTTACTGCTTGCTCAATGTACACACTGAATAGAATGAGGGATAGGCTACAAGTCTGCCTCACTTAACTACTGCTTTTCACGCGCTCCACTCTCCCGAATTGCAGTCTTGTTTCCATACAAGTTATGAAATGCCTGTTCCTCCCTGTATTTTATCCCTGTTCCCCTCAGAACTACACGAGCCATGATCCACAGATTTTGCCCAGGAGGGTCAACGGGATGTGGAAAAAAAGTCAAATTCGATTTTTTTCTTTAAATGCAGTGCAGTGAAACAGGGAACTAAAGGTTAACTACAATTTGTACAGAAACCAGACTGCTGCTATAAGAGTCGAAGCACATGAATGGCAGACAGCAGATGAGAAGAGATTTAGACACTGTTGTATAGCCTATCGCCGCGCGGGATTAGCCGAACGGTCTGTAACGCTACAAAAAAAAAAATGGTTCAAATGGCTCTGAGCACTATGGGACTTAACATCTGTGGTCATCAGTCCCATAGAACTTAGAACTACTTAAACCTAACTAACCTAAGGACATCACACACATCCATGCCCGAGACAGGATTCGAACCTGCGACCGTAGTTCCGGACTGAGCGCCTAGAACCGCTCGGTCACCGCGGCCGGCGACCGAGAATAAAGATACTTGTTGTATGTGACTGCGTGGTGTGGATTCACGAGTGCAATGACTTGGTGTACAACACAAGGTTTAACAGTATCCCAAATCCGGCTGTTCTGTGTATTCGTTGCACCTCTAGTGTAAAATGTGCGTCTTCACTCTACGAAATGTGTCATCAGTTACGATCCGCGCCAGAAATCGAAGAGCAAATTCAGAACGTTGCTGCGGGTCAGGAGGTTTCAGTTGGTGCACCGTCTGGATCGTGTACGGGTGCCACTGTAAAACAGACCGCACAACTTTCCGCATTCTTGACCATGACAAGGAGAATTCTCGTGACTCAACACAGGCATTAGCACTACCCGTGGCACGTGCTGCATGGTCAGTTACAGGAAGCAACCTCGTCCACAGTTTCCCGGTGCCACACCCATCTCACCCGTATCAGCGAGTTTCGCCGCCATACGATAATACGTGGTCTAGGGGTAGCGTCTTTGATTCATAATGAAAACGTCTTCGGTCCCGGGTTCGATCCCCTGCCTAAATTTTGATAAATAATCAGCATTGGCGGCCGAAGACTTCCGGCATAAGAAGTCAGCCTCATTCTGCCAACGGCCTTGTCAAAGAGGGGCGGAGGAGCGGATAGATGTTCAGGGCACTCTCTTGTCCTATGGGTGGGAAATTGCCCCTAAAGGCGGAAGAATCAGCAATGATCGACGACATGAGGATGCAGAAGGCAATGGAAACCACTGCATTAAATACACGTAACGTGTATCCACAGGACATGTGGCCTGTAATTGAAGAAGTGTCATTACGATCTCTCCATTGCCAAAAGATTCCGGAATAGTCCCCCATTCGGATCTCCGGGAGGGGACTGCCAAGGGGGAAGTGACCATGAGAAAAAGATTGAATAATCAACGAAAGGATAACGTTCTACGAGTCGGGGCGTGGAATGTCAGAAGCTTGAACGTGGTAGGGAAACTAGAAAATCTGAAAAGGGAAATGCAAAGGCTCAATCTAGATATAGTAGGGGTCAGTGAAGTGAAGTGGAAGGAAGACAAGGATTTCTGGTCAGATGAGTATCGGGTAATACCAACTGCAGCAGAAAATGGTATAACAGGTGTAGGATTCGTTATGAATAGGAAGGTAGGGCAGAGGGTGTGTTACGGTGAACAGTTCAGTGACCGGGTTGTTCCAATCAGAATCGACAGCAGACCAACACCGACAACGATAGTTCACGTATACATGCCGACGTCGCAAGCTGAAGATGAACAGATAGATAAAGTGTATGAGGATATTGGAATGGTAATGCAGTATGTAAAGGGGGACGAAAATCTAATAGTCATGGGCGACTGGAATGCAGTTGTAGGGGAAGGAGTAGAAGAAAAGGTTACAGGAGAATATGGGCTTGAGACAAGGAATAAAAGAGGAGAAAGACTAATTGAGTTCTGTAACAAGTTTCAGTTAGTAATAGCGAATACCCTGTTCAAGAATCACAAGAGGAGGATGTATACTTGGAAAAGGCCGGGAGATAAGGGAAGATTTCAATTAGATTACATCATGGTCAGACAGAGATTCCGAAATCAGATACTGGACTGTAAGGCGTACCCAGGATACGTTTGAAGTTCTCTAACGCTATAGATACAGCAATAAGGAATAGCGCAGTAGGCAGTACAGTTGAAGAGGAATGGACATCTCTAAAAAGGGCCATCACAGAAGTTGGGAAGGAAAACATAGGTACAAAGAAGGTAGCTGCGAAGAAACCATGAGTAACAGAAGAAATACTTCGGTTGATTGATGAAAGGAGGAAGTACAAACATGTTCCGGGAAAATCAGGAATACAGAAATACAAGTCGCTGAGGAATGAAATAAATAGGAAGTGCAGGGAAGCTAAGACGAAATGGCTGCAGGAAAAATGTGAAGACATCGAAAAAGGTATGATTGTCGGAAGGACAGACTCAGCATACAGGAAAGTCAAAACAACCTTTGGTGACATTAAAAGCAATGGTGGTAACATTAAGAGTGCAACGGGAATTCCACTGTTAAATGCAGAGGAGAGAGCAGATAGGTGGAAAGAATACATTGAAAGCCTCTATGAGGGTGAACATTTGTCTGATGTGAAAGAAGAAGAAACAGGAGTCGATTTAGAAGAGACAGGGGATCCAGTATTAGAATCGGAATTTAAAAGAGCTTTGGAGGACTTACGGTCAAATAAGGCAGAAGGGATAGATAACATTCCATCAGAATTTCTAATATCATTGGGGGAAGTGGCACCAAAACGACTATTCACGTTGGTGTGTAGAATATATGAGTCTGGCGACATACCATCTGACTTTCGGAAAAGCATCATACACACAATTCCGAAGACGGCAAGAGCTGACAAGTGCGAGAATTATCGCACAATCAGCTTAACAGCTCATGCATCGAAGCTGCTTACAAGAATAATATACAGAAGAATGGAAAAGAAAATTGAGAATGCGCTAGGTGACTATCAGTTTGGCTTTAGGAAAAGTAAAGGGACGAGAGAGGCAATTCTGACGTTACGGCTAATAATGGAAGCAAGGCTAAAGAAAAATCAAGACACGTTCATAGGATTTGTCGACCTGGAAAAAGCGTTCGACAATATAAAATGGTGCAAGCTGTTCGAGATTCTGAAAAAAGTAGGGGTAAGCTATAGGGAGAGACGGGTCATATACAATATGTACAACAACCAAGAGGGAATAATAAGAGTGGACGTTCAAGAACGAAGTGCTCGTATTAAGAAGGGTGTAAGACAAGGCTGTAGCCTTTCGCCCCTACTCTTCAATCTGTACATCGAGGAAGCAATGATGGAAATAAAAGAAAGGTTCAGGAGTGGAATTAAAATACAAGGTGAAAGGATATCAATCATACAATTGCTATCCTGAGTGGAAGTGAAGAAGAATTAAATGATCTGCTGAACGGAATGAACAGTCTAATGAGTACACAGTACGGTTTGAGAGTAAATCGGAGAAAGACGAAGGTAATGAGAAGTAGTAGAAATGAGAACAGCAAGAAACTTAACATCAGGATTGATGGTCACGAATGAAGTTAAGGAATTCTGCTACCTAGGCAGTAAAATAACCAATGACGGACGGAGCAAGGAGGACATCAAAAGCAGACTCGCTATGGCAAAAAAGGCATTTCTGGCCAAAAGAAGTCTACTAATATCAAATACCGGCTTTAATTTGAGGAAGACATTTCTGAGGATGTACGTCTGGAGTACAGCATTGTATGGTAGTGAAACATGGACTGTGGGAAAACCGGAACAGAAGAGAATCGAAGCATTTGAGATGTGGTGCTATAGACGAATGTTGAAAATTAGGTGGACTGATAAGGTAAGGAATGAGGGGGTTCTACGCAGAATCGGAGAGGAAAGGAATATGTGGAAAACACTGATAAGGAGAAGGGACAAGATGATAGGACATCTGCTAAGACATGAGGGAATGACTTCCATGGTACTAGAGGGAGCTGTAGAGGGCAAAAACTGTAGAGGAAGACAGAGATTGGAATACGTCAAGCAAATAAATGAGGACGTAGGTTACAAGTGCTACTCTGAGATGAAGAGGTCAGCACAGGAAAGGAATTCGTGGCGGGCCGCATCAAACCAGTCAGTAGACTGACGACAAAACAGAAGAACTGACACTGGTCTCCCGTGAGTAGTTCAAAATGGCTCTGAGCACTGTGGGACTTTACTTCTGAGGTCATCAGTCCCCTAGAACTTAGAATTACTTAAACCTAACTAACCTAAGGACATCACACACACCCATGCCCGAGGCGGGATTTGAACCTGCGACCGTAGCGGTCGCGCGGTTCCAGACTGAAGCGCCTAGAACAGCTCGGCCACACCGTTCGGCCCCGTGAGTAGTTATTTAATTTTATTATATTTATTTTATTTTAATATATTTAATTTCACTATGACCGTCCGGTATTTGATTGGGTGCCTGTTTTACAGCATGTGAGTTCTACGATAAACACTAAATATTATTCACTGAGTTTAGTCAAAATTTGAATCCAATAGCCCTCAATAGTTTTTTGACGTTTTCGAGTGTTTCGTGAACTGCCTTTCAGTAAGAGTTTGTTTTTCTCTCTACTTGCAACATTCGAGAAAGAAAGGTCAACCGTTGCTGTTTACACGGTTCCACTTACGTGGCCCAAACCCCAAACAAGTACAAGCAATCGCATTGGTACGCCACTTACATTGCTATTGTGTTTACACAATACTGTATGTATAACTCAGTTTGTTTAATGTCGAGGGATGGTTCTTGTCAGCGGAATGTGGTCTACGTACGTACAGTTATTTCCCATGGCATGTCGCCAATTCTCTGAGCCCTAAAGCAGAAGAACTAGCGTTGTGTTATGGTGTATAATTTGACCTATAGTAACCCCGGCAGCAGTAGGTTTCGCATGTGGCTGGTTGTGAGAGAATCGGGAAGGAGCCCCACAGAAAAACGCAGGCGGTCAGTCAGAGGAAAGGAGACGGCATGAATGAAGGGGGCGGCCATCAGGGAGGAAGGTCGCAGCAATAACAACAACAATAGCGGAGGAGGCCTCGCCTGCGCTTTCCGGTTTGTGGAGGCAGCTGGCGCTGCGCGTGACCGTCCATCTATCTGGAATCTGATGCGCCGGCACCCCGGGCCTACAAAGGCGGACGGGGGAGGTGGGGGCGGCGATGAGTGATGGGGCCTCCGGTGTGCGGACTGTGGCCGTGGCCAGTGGCGGGCCCGGCGTGGCAACGCCGCAGCGTCCCGGCTCTTAACCTGTCACACAGCTGGCGCCGGTACAGGCTGCCACCGGCACCGCACGCTACCGGCTGGCGGCTGCTCTCGACAGTCCGGTCGCGTCGCGCTGCCGCAGACACCGCCTCAGAGGCCGCCTAGTCGCGCGCTGCAGTTGCAGGTCTTCGCGGAATCAATTGCGCAGAAAGGAAAGTACGGATCCGGAGGGGGGGGGGGCATGACTCTCCCGAACTCACCCCCACCCAAAAAAAAGAAAAAACTTTTCAGTAAATGCCTGGAGAGGATGGCATACTCCAGAAATGTTAAAAATAGAGATGGGCTCATAAGAACTTACGCTGTCTTAACAGAAATATGGATAATTAAACAGCTCCAGAACGAAATTTTCACTCTGCAGCGGAGTGTGCTCTGAAATGAAGCTTCCTGGCAGATTAAAACTGTATGCCTGACCGAGACTCGAACTCGGGACCTTTGCCTTTCACTGGCAGCTGTTTATCAACTCTACTGGGATAGCACTCGCCCGCGAAAGGCAAAGGTTCCGAGTTCGAGTCTCGGTCCGACACACAGCTTTAATCTGCCTCAGTTTCATTTCAGCGCACACTCCGCTGTAGGGTGAAAATTTCATTCTGGAAACATCCCCCCAGGCTGTGGCTAAGCCATGTCTCCGCAATATCCTTTCTTCCAGAGTGCTAGTTCTGCAACGTTCGCAACCGGCCGGTGTGGCCGAGCGGTTCTAGGCGCTTCAGTCTGGAACCGCGCGACCGCTACGGTCGCAGGTTCGAATACTGCCTCGGGCATGGATGTGTGTGATGTCCTTAGTTAGGTTTCAGTAGTTCTAAGTTCTAGGGGACTGATGACCTCTGATGTTAAGTCCCATAGTGCTCAGAGCCATTTGAACTCAATAAAGGCAAGGCCTCCGGTGCAGACTGTATCCCAATAAGGGTCCTTTCAGAATATACTAATACAGTATAATAGCTCCATACAGAAGAAGCATACACGAGAAAGTTTGATAGGACACACCAAAACCCCAGAACGGAAACAGGAGTGATCTGCTGAACTGCAGACCCATGTCGCTGATGTGGATTTGCAGTGGGGTTTTTGTAATATACACTGTTCGAACATTATTGATTACTTCGAAGAAAACGATTTATGACAGACAGCCAAAACGTATTCAGAAAATACCGTTCTTGTGAAACACAACTAGCTCTTTATTCCCAGGAAGCTGTGAGCGCTATCGACACGGAGTGTCAAATTGATTCCATATTTTTACATGTCCAGGAGGCTTTTGATACCGCTCCTCGTAAGCGACGTCTGATCAAATTGCGTGCCTATGTAGTATCGTCTCAATTGAGCGACTGGATTCGTGATTTTCTGGTAGAAAGGTCACAGTTCGTAGTAACTGGTGGAAAGTCTTCGAGTAAAAGAGGAGTAATACCTGGCATTCCACACGGAAGTATTATAGGCAGGCCGGCCCGAGTAGCCGAGCGGTTCTAGGCGCTACAGTCTGGAACCGCGCGACCACTACGGTCGCAGGTTCGAATCCTGCCGCGACCATGGATGTGTGTGATGTCCTTAGGTTAGTTAGGTTTAAGTAGTTCTAAGTTCTAGGGGACTGATGACCTCAGAAGTTAAGTCCCATAGTTCTCAGAGCCATTTGAACCATTTGTTATAGGCCCTCTGCTGTTCCTCATCTACAAAAATCTGCCGCCAGTTGCAGGTATCAGGGGCTGGCGGTGAGGGCAGTTTGGTTGTTGAGTATTTACTGGTTATTAAGGAGTTCGCCCTTCTTGTTTCTATCTTTATGTTGGTGACACTTTTCTGAGTTGGTCTGATGGAAAGAAAACACTGCATCAATTCATAACAATGAACAGTAAAACAACATAACTATAAATAAGACAGCATACATCCCAACGAAGAAACTCACCGCGGAAACTGAGAAGGAAGGCAGTCTACCGTTCTTAGATGATGACCTTGGACACTTGAGGTATCATAAACCGACCCACACATACCGCTATCTCAACGGGACAGTTTCTATCGTCCTGCCGTAAAGACCGCTGAGCTGAACCCACTGATACGTAGAGCAAGAAGCATCTCAGCGCCGGAATAAACCATGCAACCTCGGTGTCGAATGAAAGATGGCTGCCGAGCACTTGAAATGAAGACAGATGTGCAAAGACGTTCCTCTCGTTCCGTTGTGCAACATCGAGTGAAACTGGACATATCTCGCAGTGTGACCAAAGAGCGCGGTCGGCGGCGTTCGAGCCGCAGCTGGCACCGCACCGAGACAGCTGTGGTGGCGTGGGCCGGAGGACAGTTACCTGCTTCGCTACAAACGATCGACATCTTATGGAAGTCAGTGCCAAGGACTAGGTGGAGCGGGCGGGTAGTCCACGTTTATCTAGACTAATTTCGTTTCGAATGATCGTTCCTGCCATATCAGTCAATATTGACCATTTCTTCTGGAACAACTTGTATACTTTGTGTTCAGGTTACCTCAGCATTTACCGAAATAAAATTAACAGTGATACGTACAAACCAGTGAGAAGTATAAGTACCAAAAACTCGTATTTAAACAAACAAATTTTGAAAGCACAACATACTTTTATGCACCTCTCTTCGAAATTAAGATACGTTATTTCTCTCTCAAACAGTTGACAAGCCTAGTCATGGAAAAGGTCGGAAAAATATGTAAATCAAATCTCTCAAAGCCAAAGACTGATAAGGAACCCATTCAGTACAAGGTCGCAGAAGGACAATGATATTTACCGCATTCGATGCCCTCCATATTCCCTCCCATCGTACGACGTGTATATTTCTATTGTCTATTGTCAAACTACAATTTATGAAAGATGTTTATATTTTATTAATAGTATTAAGTAGGAATAATTAATATTTGTCATGTTGGAAATAATTGTGATAGCAGGGAAAGTCTGCACCAAAGTATTGTTGGCAAGAGAGACAACACATTGATATAATTTTAAAAAGGGTGGGAGAGACAGCGTATGGAAACATTTTAAGAAAAGAGCGGGAAAGACAGCGCATTGATACATTTTGTAATGGTAGCAGGGATTGTCTGCACCTGAAAGCATTGTTGGCAGGAGAGACCGCACTTTAGCGTTCGTGGGAAGTCAGTAGTAAGCGAGATGTGAAGCGAGTCGGTAGCAGGTCTGAAGCGAGAGGTTGAGAGGAGCAGTGTGCCTGCCAGCCACTAGCTATGATTTACAAGAGATTCTAAACGGTTGTACAGAGAGATCAGCTAACTATTATCATAAGAGGAACTAATATTATTCAATTATTTTTTTGAGAAACTCGTGACTATCGAAGGTATGTTTGCGCAATGCTAGTTGTACGATTATTGTAAAAAGTAAGTCCCATTTGAACGTTTGTAAAAATCATTTCATTCAGCATATAATTAATTTTTGCCAGCAATATTGCACTACTGATTATAATCCATCTCAAAAAAACCATCAACGTAAAACTTTGCAAAATTTTATTGTTGTCAAGAGAAAGTTTAACTATGAATTACGTAACTTCAGTCAAATTAATTAAAGAATAACGTCAGCTTTGGTAATAAATACAGCCACTTATTATGACAGCCCACAGCAGCTAATACAGTATAGTAAAACAGAGCAAGTATATTCATGTCGCAGTTCGATGTAGCAATCAGATGGCGATCCAGTAACAGTAAAAAAGGTAAGGAACAGTTTTGGGTTATTGCAAATAACAACTGAGGGCCACAACGACGACACATTCTGTGTTTCGTCGAAATATTCAGAAAATAACTTTTAATAAGCAGCATTTAAATTTGTATGTGAAGATTGAGAAAGAGAATTAATTTCAAAGGGAAGATTTCATTTTTATTATTAAGCAAGAGGTAGAAATCCTAAGGGAAGGTTTCATAGGTTATTGTAAAAGGGAAGGTTGCGTAACAACAGAGATATAGAGGAGACGGGAAGGTTTCACCACGCAATCACAATATTGGCTGCTAATGGAAAAAGGGGGTGAGACTGTAAGTATCCAAAGGTGAGCACGCCATGAGGCTACGGAGCTTGGTTGAACTGCCTAGTAGACAGTAACTCACAAACGTGCTACAGTACTACTGGTGTTGATACAAAGCAAAACAATGGTAACTATAAACAAACCAAACATAGCATTACATCTACAACAACAGTTGACGAATTTGACGTTTCGTCAGAAAGGAACACGAGTGAGAAAGAAGTGGCAGATAAAATGTTAACGTTTCTGCAACAGGAGTCAGTGGAATGTACGGTGTCGTATGTGTTCGAAGAGTACAATGATGTCGATACGTGCTTAACAAGTGAAAGAGATGTTCAAACAGGTGTCGAACTACGTGGTTCATCATCTTTGCCGGACAGGAAGTCACACATCCCCGCTCCAGTAAAACGTAGTAAAGGGCAATCGTTGTGCTAGAAGCGGGTACTAAACATAATAACGTACATGGAAGATCATCCGCAGCATAGTAAAAAAACAAAAATAAACAGATTTCTAGTAAGTCCGCAGCAATATGACCTTGTAGTGCATAAGAAAACTACGGATATTCAAGGGAGGACAAGGCGCACGTGTTACAAAAACTGGAGTTTGCGAGTTTTAAGGATGGTTCGATACAATTTACAGGATGTGCATGACAGCGACCTACTACGTTATGCACATCAAATTGCGTAAGAAATAAGATTACAGTGATTCCAAGGGAAGCAGTGGATGGTTGCATAACTTGAAATAGCGCTACAGAATTGGAATACGTAAGATAATGAAATTTCAAACAAAGCGTTAACTCAACGATTAACAGCGAACTACAGAATTGACTCGAAAATTTGTAGATGAGAAACAAACTTACCCCATCATTCAGTGAGAAATCTGTTTTCAACTCGAAACAATCGGGACTTGAATTGGAAATGAGTATGACAGGAACCCTGGAAATTAGAGGTACCAAAAAGAGTTGTATCACGATCAACTAACATCAATGCGTTAACGCGGTCGTATATAATTACGCCGGCTGTTAACCTAGATGGTAAACCGACTGAAAAGTTATTTACTGTGCTGCGAGAAGTTGGAGGTGCTCTCCCCCTACGCTTCATTCTCCCGTGTCTGATCTTATGAAGGTAGTAGGAAACATTTACGTCACAGAAAGCCAGAGAGGGAAATGGGCATAAGAGAACTACAAGAATGGTACGAGCACTGCTTTTGGCCAATAGCTGGTCAAAAGAACTTGCTTTCGCGCGATTCCTGATCTGCTTATAGAAACCATACTGCTTTAGAGCAAACTATCTCTCCTGAAAAGTGTGTGACATTGCAATTCACACCACCTGGAACCACCGGACAAATTCAACCTCTGGATATTATTGCACTATCTGTAGCTACGCCTTAAAGGATAGCCAGTTTCAGGATAAGCTCCACGACAGACTGCTTCGCAATCTGTCAGTTCTCATCACCCCGTTATACCAACAAGACTCTATATGCATTCTGTAACAGTGGATACCTAGCTGAGCGTTCTGCACGGTTTTTTAATTCCCCGAAATTCGCCTTCCATCTTGATGGTGCGAGTCTTGGTGATCACTGTGGCGCGCCGTTTTTCATTCGGTGTTCATGGTGCAAGTTAATGGTTTGATCTGAACATTTCTTGAATGTCAACGATGTCCATTTTGTGAAGGATGTTATGTTATGTTACCCGGGGACCTAGAAACGACGGAGAGGCTCCGTCCCCGCCGCAGATGCAGTGGTCCACAACCCCACGACGACTACCGCAGTCCACTTCACCCCTCTGCCGCCCCACACCGAACCCAGGGTTATTGTGCGGTTCGGCCCGTGGTGGACCCCACCAGGGAACGTCTTACACCAGACGAGTGTAACCCCTATGTTTGCGTGGTAGAGTAATGGTAGTGTACGCGTACGTGGAGAACTTGTTTGCGCAGCAATCACCGACATAGTGTAGCTCAGGCGGAATAAGGGGAACCAGCCCGCATTTGCCGGGGCGGATGGAAAACCGCCTAAAAACCATCCACAGAGTGGGCGGCTCACCGGGCCTCGACACAAATCCGCCGGGCGGATTCGTGCCGGGGGCCGGCGCTCCTTCCCGCCCGGAAAGTCGTGCATTAGACCGCACGGCCAACCGGGCGGGCTTGTGAAAGATAATACATACATCCCCTGAAAAGTTAGTCTCTGTATCTCCCAGACACTCATTTTCTGTCGCCCACCTGATGCCCAGAATGAGTCATTAGCAGCTAATATTTTTCCTGACGTAACGGTTGACACAACTTTCAAATGATTGAATTTGCAAACTCGCAGTCAAGGGGTTCCTTGCGAGTGAAAATATTCACTAGATCGATTTGGTTGTTTCGTTCGACTGAAAGAAAGATACTTAGCGAAACAAGATCGACTGGCCCATCGATTACTGAAACCAGTCGGTTGTCTCATCACACTATCGTTAAGGAAGCTTGTAACCGAGAGAAGGCTAGCGACGCAATCAATGGACCGCGCAAGCGTGGTCGAGTTATTGCCGAATTGCAAGTCAACACCGTCCGGAGAAGCAAGCTGGTGCTTTTATTGTGTCTGTGCGTGGGCGATAAGGCGGACGCCGTGTCCCTTTGTCCATGCAGCCGGACGTGTCGGTTCCGCGCTACTGCCAGCTGCCGCTTCCGACTTTCCACAGCACGCCGCAGCCACCAGCTGTCTGCACGGACACACGGCCTGTGTGTGGGGTGCCCTCTCCAAACCCCACCGCAACAAACTGAACACTACTCCCCACAAAACTGCTCCAAAAAGCTTTTACACAGACAACGTGTGGGGACTATGATTCAAATAAAGCAGAAAATGAAAACACGAGTCTTATGAAAATAAATTTAAAAAATTTTGCTGCGAAATACACTAATGTGTCAAAACACTACGACCACTGGCCACAACGAGACTGACAAGGGGACCACCTGGCAATAGAATTTTTGCTGTGCAGTATCTGAGACACTGCGTGGACGATCATCCGCGAAGTGGGATCATTGTTTAGCATCAGCTCTAGAATATTTCACCACAAATGAAAATTTGTGCCGGACCGGTACTCGAACCCGGATTCCCAGCTTGTCGCGAGCGGTCGCCTTCACCACTTTTGTTATCTGAGCACGCTTCCAGGAACAGCCCAAATCTCACCAGGAGATGTAATTCCCAAAAATTCTGCAAAAAAATTGACTTTGAAGTTTTTCCAGGAATTTTAATTAATTAAAGTTCAGGCGATTTTCACGGCAGGCCTTGTGGCTCACTCGGTAGTGACGGAGGATGGTACTGTGTGGTCGTAAGTTCGAATCTTGCTGTGGTTTTCTTTCTCGTTCTATGTTTTCGTTCAGTTCGAAACCTACATCATTCAAATATAAAATTCATGCAATGTATGGCAATAAACAAATATCTAATCATCTTTTCATGAAAAATACACGTCGTCTTGTTTCTAATTACATATTTCAGCTTTCATTGCAAACATAAATTCTTAGTTACCGATATTTATAAAAGATTGCTAGCAAATTTGTAATTTATTTTTATCTAAACAATCTTTATTAACAACGTTTTATAAAATATAGATCGTTAATAATTTATATACCCACCGTAAACTGGAATTTTGCATAGGGTATCAGTATGTAATTAGAAACAAGAAGACGTGTATTTTTCGTAAAAATCATGAATAGATATGTGTTAGTTAGCATATATTTGACGAATTTTATATTTGAGTGATGTAGGTATTCGAAATGTACGAGGAAAGACCTAACGAGATTCGAGTAGTGATCCCCAACTACAATCCTCCAATGCTACCGACTGAGCCACTCGTCCCATTGTGAAAACGCCGAAACTTTGAAACGTTTATATATCAAGAGAAATGGCAGTCTTTATTCAGATACGGTATTTACCATTATGAGCGTCTTTGGATGCCTGAATGCACGTGTGATACGTTTGTCTTTGGCTACCACAGGCTGCAGTAGGAGCGGACGATAGAGGCTTGCGAGTGAGGAGCTGTGACAGCGGACGTGCTGAATATAGAGTGAATTTTACTTGAGATGCTCTCTGATGTGTGTTGTGTTTGCTACGGAATATAACACACAATCGTCATATTCGCTATCGCTTGCTGTGCTAGAATAGAATTATGTTTGGTATTTGTCATAGCAGCACCGAAACACGAATTCTTAGCGCACCACCACGTTCAATGGAAGCTATTTCCTTGCAGGCACACGTCTTTTGCAGAAGCGGTACCAGGAAACACAATTCGTTTGGATACAAAAATACTGTTCCTCCTTTGATCTACTTCGAAGCGAACCAACTGCATTTGATCATTCCTGTGAAAGCAGGTGCACTAAACTGATGCAGAATTAAAGAATGTATCTTCAGGGAAGCTTCCCCCCCCCCCCCCCCCCCCGCAATTTCTGTTATTCTTCAGCAAGTTGGGAGCAGTTTTTTTTTGTTTCGTGAAAATCTTAACCTGCTTGTAGAAATAAATATTACAGGCTACGCAAAGTGGAGCACATTTGGTTGGTATAATTTGAGTAATCTTGCATAACATATACTATATAAATTATATTCTGTACGATGAAGCTGAGCCGGCCGTTGTGGCCGAGCTGTTCTAGGCGCTTCAGACCGGAACCGCGCTGCTGCTACGGTCGCAGGTTCGAATCCTGCCTCGGGAATGGATGTGTGCGATGTCCTTGGGTTAGTTAGGTTTAAGTAGTTCCAAGTCTAGGGGATTGATGACCTCGAATGTTACGTCCCATAATGCTCCGAGCCATTTGAACCATTTGATGAAGCTGAAATAAAAGGGCACGGGAAAGATTAGAAGCAGTGTAGCCAGCGGGTTAGCCGTGAATCTTAGCCGCTGCCCTAGGCTCGCTCTGTTGCAACACGACTAACGTTACGAATAGATGAAACGCATAAACTCGGAAACTAAGGGCCGTCGCAAGATAAGCTGCTAGCGAAGTATTCAGGGCAAATCCGTATACAAAATGCGAGGTTAACTGGTCTGAAGGTCCGCTTGTCCGTGAGCGAGTGAGGAAACTGCCGGCTGCGCACTTTCGCACCGCGTGCATGCCTAGCGATGAGAAACGAACGCCGTTCAGGCGTGTTCGTCACGCTGATGCAGTGCCGTACTGCACATCGCATTCTGCGAGGTGTGCATTTCGCGCATAACTTGACGAGTATTTACAGATAAACCTTCCTCCACGCAATCCACCACCATCTATTATTTGCAGAGGAGCCAGCCGAATAGCTTGGTCGAATATTGTAAAATATTCTATGTGCATTTATAAAAATACTTCAAATTATGGTGACATTCGTTGCGAACCTTTTCTCTGTAGACTCCGTCTGCTTTTCGATACTACAACCTGCTTCACCATTCACTAAATGCGTGTCTGCAAGTTTCCGCAAGGAAGGCAATCCGTCCTGTACTCTTTAACAGCACATTTTCACCATGTACATATTACAGAAGATTCTGTATTGTTTTTCACGGTTGCACCTCAGTGTCGATAAGGACGCAGGTGTTTCTTATGGAACGTAGGCCGTTTATATACACGTCCCTCACACGCAATGCACACTGAAGACCCCGTACCACTCGAAATATTCACTTCCGAATGTTAGTTCAAAAATAGATAATACCCAGATTAGCATCACATGCTAATAACGAGAACAGTCCAAAGGTCGAAAAAAAATAGATTGAGTTGTGGTTCGTAAATGCAAGAGCTCAGTAACCTGCTGAAAAACAAGTGCAAAAATTAGTTAAAAATTAGCTGTATCTGACTGGAGATGAGAGTGAAAACAGTTGAAACGCTTGAGACTTAATAACAAATACGACAGACTATAACTTTTTTGTACTGTTCCGAACATTTTGCTTTGTGGAAGTACGTCGCCACTCCTCCTCCTGATTGTCATCAATCATGATAATATTCATTGGATCGTGCAGAAATTTACACTTTACTGTGAAATGAATACGAGTACCACTTTTGACGTGCTTGGATGGCATGTACAGGTACAGCTGCCCATGCAGCTTCAACACGATACCACAGTTCATCAAAAGTAGGGACTGGCGTATTGTGACGAGCCAGTTGCTCAGCCACCATTGACCAGACGTTTTCAATTCGGGAGAGATCTGGAGACTGTGCTTGCCAGGGCAGCAGCCGAACATTTTCTGTATCCAGAGAGGCCCGTACAGGACCTGCAACATGCGGTCGAGCATTATCCTGCTGAAATGTAGGGTTTCGCAGGGAACGAATGAAGGGTAGAGCCACGGGTCGTAACACATCTGAAATGTAACGTCCTCTGTTCAAAGTGCCGTCAATGCGAACAAGAGGTGACCGAGACGTTTTTTTTTTTTTTTTTTTTGTGGTTTTAGGGCGCACAACTTCAATGGTCATTAGCGCCCTGACTACTCTAAGAATGCACCGCGAGGCACAAGTTGACCACAACAACTAAAAGGGAAAACACGATAAAAGACAGACTGACAGGCATAGGATTAAAAAACAGCATCATCAAATGTCCTTAGCGAGGTGTGTCAAATTGATAAAACGAAGGACACGAGCAGCTGCTCGTGGGTCATCCGCTAAAATGGCATCGAAAGTATTTGGCAGGTTAAGATCGAGGCGCAGTGTGTTAAGATCTGGACAGGGCATTAAAATGTGTCTAACCGTCAGCAAGTGCCCACATGGGCAGAACGGCGCGGGCGCTGCCGTCAGCAGATGGCGATGGCTGAACCGCCAGTGTCCAATTCTTAACCGGGCTAAAACGACCTCCTCCCGCCGAGAAGGGCGTGAGGAGGACGTCCAAGCCACGGGAAGAGGTTTTAAGGCCCGAAGCTTGTTGTCGGTAAGTGCAGCCCAATCGGCATGCCACAGAGATAAGATGCGCCGACAAATCACCCTGCTAAAATCGGACGAAGGGACGCAACAAGAAGCTGTCCGAGGCTGGAGGACCGCAGCCTTGGCCGCGGCATCTGCAGCTTCGTTCCCAGGGATACCGACATGGCCAGGAACCCACATAAAGCTAACTGGAGAACCGACGTCCACCAGCTGCTGAAGAGAGCGTTGGATCCGGTGTACGAAAGGGTGAACCGGGTACGGATCACTGAGGCTCTGGATGGCGCTCAGGGAATCTGAGCAGATGACATAAGCAGAATGTCGGTGGCGGCAGATGTAAAGAACAGCCTGGTAGAGGGCAAAGAGCTCAGCTGTGAAGACCGAACAATGGCCATGGAGCCGGTATTTGAAACTTTGTGCCTCGACAATAAAGGAACACCCGACCCCGTCATTGGTCTTAGAGCCATCTGTATAAATGAAAGTCATGGCGATGAACTTCGAACGAAGTTCCAAAAAACGGGAGTGGTAGACCGAACCGGGGGTGACCTCTTTTGGGAGCGAGCTGAGGTCAAGGTGAACGCGGACCTGAGCCTGGAGCCAAGGTGGCGTGCGGCTCTCGCCCACTCGAAAGGTTGCAGGGAGTGAAAAATTAAGGTGTTGAAGGAGGCGACGAAAGCGAACTCCAGGGGGTAGCAGGGCAGAGACATACAACCCGTATTGACGGTCAAGAGAGTCGTCAAAAAAGGAACGATAAGACGGATGGTCGGGCATTGACAGTAGCCGACAGGCATACCGACAAAGCAGTATATCGCGCCGGTAGGTGAGTGGCAATTCGCCAGCGTCAGCATGAAGACTCTCTACGGGACTGGTATAAAATGCTCCGATCGCAAGTCGTAAACCCCGATGTTGTATGGAGTTGAGGCGGCGTAAGATGGATGGCCGTGCAGAGGAGTATACGAAGCTCCCATAATCCAGCTTGGAGCGGACGATCGACCGATATAGACGAAGTAGGACGGTTCGATCCGCTCCCCACGACAGACCACTGAGAACACGGAGGACATTTAAAGAACGGGTACAACGGGCGGCCAAATATGACACATGTGGAGACCAGCTAAGTTTCCTGTCAAATGTAAGGCCTAAAAATTTGGTTGTCTCCACGATTGGGAGATCAACGGGACCGAGTCGTAAGGACGGTGGGAGAAACTCTTTGTAGCGCCAGAAGTTAATACAGACCGTCTTCTCGGCAGAAAAACGGAAGCCATTGGCGACACTCCAGGAGTAAAGACGGTCAAGAGAACGCTGAAGACAGCGCTCCAGGACACGTGTACACTGCGCGCTGCAATAGATGGTAAAATCGTCCACGAAAAGGGAGCCTGATACATCAGCTGGGAGGCAATCCATTATTGGATTGATCGCGATGGCGAAGAGAGCGACGCTCAAAACTGAGCCCTGTGGCACCCCATTCTCCTGGCGAAAGGTGTCGGACAGGACAGAACCCACACGTACCCTGAACTGTCGATCCATTAAAAAGGAACGAATAAAAAGAGGGAGGCGACCGCGAAGGCCCCATGTATGCATGGTGCGGAGAATGCCCGCCTTCCAACAGGTGTCGTAAGCCTTCTCCAAATCAAAGAACACAGCCGCGGTCGGGCGCTTCCGAAAGAAGTTATTCATAATGAAGGTCGACAAGGTAACCAGATGGTCAACAGCAGAGCGGCGCCTACGAAATCCACATTGTACATTGGTAAGTAGGCGTCGAGACTCGAGCAGCCAAACCAATCGAGAGTTAACCATTCGCTCCATCACTTTACAGACACAGCTGGTAAGCGAGATAGGTCGATAACTGGAAGGCAAGTGCTTGTCCTTCCCCGGCTTAGGAATCGGGACAACAATAGACTCGCGCCAGCATGCGGGAACATGTCCCTCAATCCAGATGCGATTGTATGTACGAAGAAGAAAACCTTTACCCGCAGGAGAAAGGTTCTTCAGCATCTGAATATGAATAGAATCTGGCCCTGGAGCAGAGGACCGTGATCGGCCAAGTGCGATTTCGAGTTCCCGCATGGTGAATGGGGCATTATAACTTTCACAATTCGAGGAGCGGAAGTTAGGTGGCCTAGCCTCCTCTGCCTGTTTGCGGGGGAGGAAGGCAGGGTGGTAATGAGCGGAGCTCGAAACCTCTGTGAAAAAGCGGCCAAAGGCATTGGAGACAGCCTCAGGGGCCACAAGGACGTCATTCGCGACCTTCAAGCCAGAAACTGGTGAGTGGACCTTAGTGCCAGATAGCCGGCGCAGGCTACCCCAGACAACAGAAGAAGGAGTAAAACTGTTGAAGGTGCTTGTGAAAGCAGCCCAGCTGGCTTTCTTGCTTTCTTTGATAATACGACGACACTGAGCACGTAATCGTTTATAATTGATACAATTCGCCACTGTAGGGTGGCGTTTAAATGTGCGTAAAGCACGTCGATGAGCACGTAAAGCGTCTCTACATGCTTCGGTCCACCAGGGGACCGGTACGCGACGTGGAGAAGAAGGAGGGTGAGGGATGGAATATTCAGCAGCAGCGAGAATGACTTCCGTGAGGTGTGCTACCTGACGATCGCAGCTTGTAAGGGTTTGATCCTGGAAGGTCGCCCTGGAAGAGAAGAGCCCCCAGTCTGCCTTGGAGATGGTCCAATTAGAGAAGCACGGAGAGGGGGTATGCTGCAGGAGATGGATAACACACGGGAAGTGGTCGCTCGAATATGTATCAGAAAGTGCATACCACTCAAACCGGCGTGCAAGTTGGGGAGTACATATAGAGAGGTCTAAATGGGAATAGGTGTGAGATGTGTCCGAAAGAAAAGTAGGGGCGCCAGTATTGAGGCAGACAACATCGAGCTGGTTGAAAAGGTCTGCTAACAAGGAGCCCCTCGGGCAGGATGCTGGAGAGCCCCAAAGGGGATGGTGGGCATTGAAGTCTCCAGTTAACAAAAATGGTGCAGGTAGCTGAGCAATAAGTTGCATCACGTCTGCCCTGGTAACGGCAGATGACGATGGAGTGTAAACGGTACAAAAGGAAAACGTAAAAGTGGGGAGAGTAATGCGGATGGCAACTGCCTGCAGGCCAGTGTGCAACGTGATGGGATCGTAGTAAATATCATCCCGGACCAGCAACATAACCCCTCCATGAGCTGGGATACCTACCACAGGGGGTAGGTCAAAACGCACAGAGGTGTAGTGTGCCAAGGCAATTTGATCGCATGGGCGTAGCTTCGTTTCCTGGAGGGCTACGACGAGCGGACGGTGCAAGCGGAGCAGCAACGTCAAGTCCTCTCGGTTGGAGCGAATGCTGCGAATATTCCAGTGAATAAGTGCCATCGTAAGAAAAGGAAGATGAGAGAAGTGGTCACCTCGAAGGCCGCTTAGGGCCTGGCTTCGAGCGAGCACTGCCGCCGCTATCAGTAGGCGGACAGTCATCATCCATAGGGTCTGTAGGGTCATCGGCCATCTCGGGAGGATGGCCGGGAGGGGGAGCTTCCTCCGCCAGTGAACGGCCAGATGTACGGCTACCAGCGGTGCGGCCAGGCGAAACGGATGACGGCCTGGGGCGGCAACCGCTGGGTGGCGCAGGAGAAGAAATGCGCCGTGGCGGAGAAGGAGAACTGTGCTTCCTATGCGCCTTTTTGGAAGGACGTGTAGTGGAAGTACCGGTCGAAGGCTGGGAGGTCGAGGTACGGAGGAAGTCTGCACGGGATGGTTCCTTCTTGAAGGCCCGTGCATCTGACTTCGATGTCTTCGTCTTAGCAGAAGCTGAGGAAGGTGCTCGTGTCTGTGGGGTGATGGGAGGAAGAGGAGACGTCGACCGCGCGATCTTAGCACTGGCCGAACGGACGACCGTGGTGCTGAAGGTCAGATCGCATGTCTGGGTTGCTACCTCCCGGGTAGTCCGAGGAGAGGCGAGGACAGTACTGTATTTCCCCTCTGGGAGCAGCGTGGGCTTCCTACTAGCCAATAGCTTGCGAGCAGCCGAGGTGGACACTTTCTCTTTGACCCGAATTTCTTGGATACAGCGTTCTTCCTTATAGACAGGACAGTCGCGGGAGGATGCGGCATGGTCACCCTGACAGTTCACACAACGAGGAGACGGAGGTGGACAGTCACCCTCATGGGCATCCCTGCCACAAGTGACACATTTAGCCGCATTGGAACAAGACTGTCGAGTGTGATTGAAACACTGACACTGGTAGCAGCGCGTAGGTGTCGGGACATAGGGGCGAACAGAAATAACCTTGTAGCCCGCCTTGATGCGCGATGGCAGCTTAACACTATCGAAGGTCAAGAAAATTGTCCGGGTCGGTACAAGGTCATTGTTGACCTTTTTCATGACCCTATGGACAGCCGTCACGCCCTGCTCAGCGAGGAATGATTGAAGCTCCTCGTCAGTCAATCCGTCGAGGGAGCTAGTATAGACTACACCTCGAGACGAATTCAAAGTTCGGTGGGCCTCCACCCGGACAGGGAACGTGTACAGGAGGGTGGCCCGAAGCAGTTTTTGTGCCTGAAAGGCACTCTCAGTTTCTAGTAATAAGGTGCCGTTACGCAACCTGGTACAAGATTTGACAGATCCGGCTATGGCATCTACGCCCTTCTGAATAACGAAAGGGTTGACAGAGGAAAAATCCTTTCCGTCCTCAGATCGAGAAACTACGAGGAACTGTGGGGCAGGCGGTAGTACTTTTGTCATTGTTGGCTGGTCACGTTTCCGTTTTTGGGTCGAAGTCGAAAGAGATGGAGTAGAATCCATTGCGGAGGAATCCCCCATGATTGCCAGCGTCTCCGATGGCGCGCTCCTTCCTTGTGGGGACCCTCTCAGAGGGCACTCCCGCCTTAGGTGAATGTTTACACCTCAGGTCACACCTCCCGAGAAACAGACGGAGGGACCAATCGGCATGGTCAGAAGGTATCAGCTCAGGCAATCACCCCTCCCCGGGCCTGGCCTTTACCAGGGGGTACGCGCGTGCCTTACATCTCTACCCAGGGCGGGGACTTACGCGTTACCCCGTCACCGGCTACGCGTGCGAACGCGTGGGTCGGCCTTCAGGCACGCACAGGGAGGAAGGAAGAAGAGGAAAAAGAAGAGAGAGAGGGAGAAAGAGGACAGACTGTCTCAAACGCCGAGGCGGAGACCAGAGAAGGCAAGGAGAAGAAGGCAATGAGAAAGCAAGGGGAAGAAGGCAATAAGAAGGCAAGGAGAAGAAGGCAATGAGAAGGCAAGGAGAAAAAGGCAAGGAGAAAAAGGCAATGAGAAAAAGGCAATGAGAAGGCAAGGAGAAAAAGGCAATGAGAAGGCAAGGAGAAGTCAAGGGAAAGAGTAAGGAAGACAGTGAGGTGGAGAAGAGCAAAGAAAGGAACCAACAAAAGGAAGGAAGAAACGAGAAGTGAAAAACCAAAAAGACCACGATGATAGGTCGTGGAACCGTCCGTCTCCGGACGCAGGCGCTAACTACCCCCGTGAGGGGGATGGACTCCTTTTAGTCGCCTCTTACGACAGGCAGGAATACCGCGGGCCTATTCTAATCCCCGGACCCGCAGGGGGGGTGACCGAGACGTGTAACCAGTGGCATCCCATACCATCACGCCGGGTGATACGCCAGTATGGCGATGACGAATACACGCTTCCAATGTGCGTTCACCGCGATGTCACCGAACACGGATGCTACCATCATGATGCTGTAAACAGAACCTGGATTCATCCGAAAAAATGACGTTTTGCCATTCGTGCACCCAGGTTCATCGTTGAATACACCACTGCAGGGGCTCCTGTCTGTGATGCAGCGTCAAGGGTAACCGCAGCCATGGTCTCCGAGCTGATAGTCCATGCTGCTGCAAACGTCGTCGAACTGTTCGTGCATATGGCTGTTGTCTTGCAAACGACCCCATTTGTTGACTCTGGGATCGAGACGTGGCTGCACGATCCGTTACAGCCATGCGGATAAGATGCCTGCCATCTCGACTGCTAGTGATACGAGGCCGTTGGGATCCAGCACGGCGATCCGTATTACCCTCCTGAACCCACCGATTCCACCGGCGCCAACCTTGTGAATGCTCTGAAAAGCTAATCATTTGCATATCACAACATCTTCTTCCTGTCTGTTAAATTTCGCGCCTGTAGCACGTCATCTTCGTGGTGTAGCAATTTTAATGACCAGTAGTGTATATACCTCAGCACGGGGCCACGAGAGCCCTAACAGTTTTCTACAGAGACAATGTGACAATGTAAGCGCACAACGTCTTGTCTATGTTAACACCATCCTCTAAGACGTGAGTTCCGTAAGAACGTATAATAGCCCTGTCTTCTTACAGCAGGTGTGTGAATGACGAAAAGCATACGCCGCACTTGTCAATTAGCGGAGAACTACCGACAAAGGCCTTAGCACATACAGTGTTTCCCTATTCCGACATTTCCCATTGCGAAGAACGTGTCCGAAACAACCGTCCGTCTTAACTCTCCATTTAGACGGACGTAGCGAGTTTCTCAATCCTCGCTTTTTCTTGTACCGAACAGAATGGATTTCTTCCGCTAACAGAGAGAAAATACTTCTTGAGCAATACCACTTCCTAGCCCACCAGCTCTCCGGAACCAGTGCCCGGCGTTACTGAATGTTCACTTTTCACGCCGGCCGCCGAGTACAGCACCTTTATGGCGCAGAAAATACAGTCAAGAGAGAATACCTTCGGGGCTCATTAGTACGTAGAACAGAGACCAGTTCCATTCCCTTCGACACCAAGAACAGAAAAACTGCCGTGAAGCCGAAGTTTTGGCAGTAACACCTCAGTGATCTACTATTGTATAGGCATAGTCCTGTTAAACGTGACAGGCTCTTGCCTTCCTCCGATCTTTGACATGGCTTATCCAGATAGTAACAGGAGGACCTATAGTTTAAAGTCGTGCATCTTGGCACTTTTAGCATAAGTAGTTCATTTTCAGAGGAGAGAAAAGGGGTAAGCGATGGAAAAAATCCTAAGATTCCGGACTGAACTTCGGACCGCTGGGTTTATAGGCCTCTATATTTATGACGTCTGTCTGTAGTCAATTTTTGGAACATGGTTTATGCTTGCGTATTATTGACGTTTATGGAGCCCGAAAACCACCTCTGCAGGAATCAACATGGTATCCGAAAACAACGTTCGTGTGAAACCCTGCTCGCTCTGTTCGTTCACGAGACCCAGAAAGCGGTAGATACAGACACCCAGGTACTATTCCTTGATTTCCGGAAGGCGTTCGAAACACGAGCGCACGGAATATCAGACCAACTTTGTGATTGGGTTGAAGAGTTTCAAGGGAACACACAGTCAACAAGGATTTAGAAAACATCGTTCTTGTGAAATACAACTAGCTCTTTACTCATATGAAGTGTTGAGAACTACTGATAAGGGATTTCAGATTGATTCCCTATTTCTAGATTTCCAGAAGCCTTTTGACACTGTACCACACCAGCGGCTTGTAGTGAAATTGCATGCTTATGGAATATCGTCTCAGGTGGATTCGTGATTTCCTGTCAGAGAGTCACAGTTCGTAGGGATTGACGGAAAGTGACCGAGTAAAACGGATGTGGTTTCTGGCGTTGCCCAAAGTCGTGTTATAGGCCCGTTGCTGTTCCTTATCTATATAAACGATTTAGGAGACAATCTGAGTAGCCGTCTTGGGTTGTTTGCAGATGATGCTGTCGTTTATCGACCAGTAAAGTCATCAGAAGATCAAAACAAATTGGAAAACTATTTAGAAAAGATAGCTTTATGATACAAAAATTGGCAATTGACCGTAAATAACGAAAAGTGTGTGCTATAAGCAATCCGTTAAACTTCGGTTACACGATAAATGAGTCAAATGTAAAGACCGTAAATTCAACTAAATACCTAGGAATTACAATGACAAACAACTTAAATAGGAAGGAACACATAGAAAATGTTGTGGGAAAGGCTAACCAAAGACTGCGCTTTATTGGCAGGACACTTACGAAATGTAACAGATCTACTGAAGAGACTCCGTACACTACCCTTGTCCGCTCTCTTTTGGAATACTGCTGTGCGGTTTGGGATCCTTACCCGATAGGATTGACGTAGTACATCGAGAAAGTTCAAAGAAGGGCAGCACGTTTTGTATTATCGGGAAATAGGGGAGAGGGTATCACTGTAGTTATACAGGATTTGGGGTGAACATCATAAAAACAAAGACGTTTTTCGTTGCGGAGGAATCTTCTCACGAAATTTCAATCACCAAATTTCTTCTCAAAATGCGAAAATATTTTGCTGATGCCGACCTAGATAGGGAGAAACGACTGATGGGAAATCAGAGCTCGTGCGGAAAGATATAGGTGTTCGGTTTTTCCGCGCTCTGTACGAGATTGGAATAATGAGAATTATTGTGAAGGTGATCCAATGACCCCTCTGCCATGCACTTAAATGTGATTTGCAGAGTATCCATGCAAAGCCGGCCGTCGTGGCCGAGCGGTTCTAGGCGCTTCAGTCTGGAACCGCTACGGTCGCAGGTTCGAATTCTGCCTCGGGCATTGATGTGTGTGATGTCCTTAGGTTAGTTAGGTTTCAGTAGTTCTAATTTCTAGGGGACTGATGACCTCCGATGTTAAGTCCCATGAAAAATAGAAAAAAAATATCCATGCAGATGTAGATGCAGAAAAGAACACAGCATGTCATTCTGAACGAAGACATCTTCAGACGTAGAATCAACTTCAGTCGCGCCCCAAGGGAGTGTTATAGGACCATTAATTTTTACAACTTGTTGTTGTTGTTGTGGTCTTCAGTCCTGAGACTGGTTTGATGCACCTCTCCATGCTACTCTATCCTGTGGAAGCTTCTTCATCTCCCAGTACCTACTGCAACCTACATCCTTCTGAATCTGCTTAGTGTATTCATCTCTTGGTCTCCCTCTACGATTTTTACCCTCCACGCTGCCCTCCAATACTAAATTGGTGATCCCTTGATGCCCCAAAACATGTCCCACCAACCGATCCCTTCTTCTAGTCAAGTTGTGCCACAGACTTCTCTTATCCCCAATCCTATTCAATACCTCCTCATTAGTTACGTGATCTACCCACCTTATCTTCAGCATTCTTCTGTAGCACCACATTTCGAAAGCTTCTATTCTCTTTTTGTCCAAACTGGTTATCGTCCATGTTTCACTTCCATACATGGCTACACTCCATACAAATACTTTCAGAAACGACTTCCTGACAAATCTATACTCGATGTTAACAAATTTCTCTTCTTCAGAAACGATTTCCTTGCCATTGCCAGTCTACATTTTATATCCTCTCTACTTCGACCATCATCAGTTATTTTACTCCCCAAATAGCAAAACTCCTTTACTACTTTAAGTGTCTCATTTCCTAATCTAATCCCCTCAGCATCACCCGATTTAATTTGACTACATTCCATTATCCTCGTTTTGCTTTTGTTGATGTTCATCTTATATCCTCCTTTCAAGACACTGTCCATTCCGTTCAACTGCTCATCCAAGTCCTTTGCTGTCTCTGACAGAATTACAATGTCATCGGCGAACCTCAAAGTTTTTACTTCTTCTCCATGAATTTTAATACCTACTCCGAATTTTTCTTTTGTTTCCTTTACTGCTTGCTCAATATACAGATTGAATAACATCGGGGAGAGGCTACAACCCTGTCTCACTCCCTTCCCAACCACTGCTTCCCTTTCATGTCCCTCGACTCTTGTAACTGCCATCTGGTTTCTGTACAAATTGTAAATAGCCTTTCGCTCCCTGTATTTTACCCCTGCCACCTTCAGAATTTGAAAGAGAGTATTCCAGTTAACGTTGTCAAAAGCTTTCTCTGAGTCTACAAATGCTAGAAACGTAGGTTTGCCTTTTCTTAATCTTTCTTCTAAGATAAGTAGTAAGGTTTTACAACTTATAAATAAATAATATGGAAAACGTCGGAAGTTCCACGATGAATTTCGAGGATGATGCTGTTGCATACAGAATAGTTGCAACACTAGAAAATTGTAACGAAGGGCGGGAAGACCTCGAGCGGAGAGACACTTGGTGCATAGAGTGGCAACTGACTATCAATATAAACAAATGTAACGTATTGCGAATATATACAGAGAAAGACTCTACTGTATGATTATAGAATTGCAGAACAGTCATTGGAAGCAGTTACCTCCATAAAATATCTGGGAGATTTGAAATAGAACCAGTACATAAAATTAATCATGGGTAAGGCAGATGCCAAAGAGAGTAAGTGGCAGAATCCTCAGGAAAAAGCTTACAAAGTACTCTCGACTGCGGCTGCGTGCGCAGGTAGGCGGCGACATTCAAAGCTCTGCAAGGGAGTGCGAAATTCAGCTACGATAGAAAAGCAGAGCGCGCTTCACCTTGTCCGTGTGGTAGAGCTTTACATTGAAACTAAGTCAACGGCAACGACCCAACAAGCTTTCCGCAGATTCAAAACCAGCACATATGCGTTCCGGATGGCCATACCATACACTTGTTTTTTTTTTTTTTTTTTTTTTGGGCGGAGGGGGGGGGGGGGTACGAGCCCTCAGCGGCGAAGTTATCAACGCTCTTGTGTCTAACAGGCTCTGAGCACTATGGGACTTAACTGCTGAGGTCATCACTCCCCTAGAACTTAGAACTACTTAAACCTAACTAACCTAAGGAACCACACACATCCATGCCAGAGCCAGGATTCGTACCTTAGACCGTAGCGGTCGCGCGGTTCCAGATGCCTTATAGGGATGGGTCAGCTCGCGATAGGAAGTCTCCTGGACGACCCCGAAATGTGAGTGACGTGATGTGATCTTTAAGAAGTGAGTGCTATACATCACATGAAACTCCAGTGACCATTTCAAAGACCCACTAACTCATGTGCATTTGCAAAACATGAAGACGTATGTTAATCAAGTTTTTGTAAAAATTTGAAAAGCAACGTTCTGTTGTATTTATGGATTATCGGCTTGGATCAGAATACTAATACAGACTCTGGATTTGTCATGGCAATAAACATGACAAGGTTAGATAGAGGGGGCAAAATGAGATGGAGAGTGGGGGAAGAGATGACAGACAGAGAGGCATGAGGAGAACAGAGACAGAGAGAGGAAGAGGAGGTATGGAGAAAGAAGTGGGAGGAGGAGGTGGACAGATACGGAGGTGAGCAGGAGATTAGGACGTACATCCATCTGGCAAAAATAATAGAAATGTGTACTTTCTCTTTTCTTTCTTTTTCATTTAACCAGACTGATGCACAGCAACGTGTAGACGGGAACAGCTAGTTTATAATAACCTTGTACAGTGGCATTCGACGAAACCTTCGGATTGAGGGCAGGATTACAGTCATGTTTCCCTCGCTCCATTTGAGAGTAGAACAGTAAAGAGGATGACAAAGTACCATCCGCCGTGCAGTGCACACTGCCTTGCAGAGTGTGTATGTGTCCGGCTAGGGGGAATAACAAGTGGCTACTTCAGTTCGCACGGGTGGCACCCCTAGCCACGCAGGCAGAGATAAAGAGCGCGGGGGTTGTCGGCGGCTGGAGACTGGAGGCTCCAGAGCGGAGGCGCGCCACCGCTGGAATGTGCCGCCCCCGCACTTGTCCGGCTTCTGCCGGATGCCGGCAGCCGCAGCTTCCCCACACGGTCGGCCCGCCCACGCCACGCAACGGCCACGACAGCTTCCAGCGAAACTGGAGCGCGCTACTTCCTTCCTTCCTTTGAACGCCGCGCTTCTGTGTCCGCCTGGAAGTTTCCAGGCGTCACAAAACGCGTATCGCCGAATCGCCTGAAGTACCGTAGTGGCCTAAGACAATTCAGCGGTAATTGGCCCCCCTATCCACAGCTACATACCCGCTGGTTATAATTACAGTGCAGCTTCTTACGGGGGGTCCATTGTGGCCTATAATTATCGTATGGTAGCGAAATGTGGCAGATGTACCGTTGCGTTAATACGAAACCGATCTCGCTGGAAAAAGTTAGTTCCTATTTTGGCGACCGGGTGAAAATCTGGCGCTGTACAGTATCTCGTCGACATCTCCGCTGTTCATATCGAACAAACTGGGTTAAAAACAACATTTACGTTACGCTTTTCTCACTTGTTTGACCTTTTCTCTCCACGATCCTATACACGCGGAAACATTTTTATACGTCTTTCTTGCATTCACAGCGTCATATTGCACCTGTTGGCCAAAACTGAAACCTATTTTTTTCCTAGTGTAAATCAATACATTAAAGATTGGAATATCTACCAAGTTTCGCTTCCATACGATAATTGCAACCTACAAGGCACCTCTGTGAGTAGCTGCACTTTAATTATAACCATCCAGTATATAAATACTCAGCTAGCCACCATACGGTGTATGGCGGAGGGTACGCTGTACCACATCCAAGCGTCCCATTTCCTGTTCCACTCGCATATCGATCGAGGGGAAACAACTGACTATACAGTGCGTTCCAGAGGGAATGCTCAGTGTTGAGGGATATGACGAAAACGATCATCTGAAGCAAAAAATCTAGTAAACATAGCTGCACAATCAGCGTAACAGCTGATGCATCCACATTGCTGACATGGAATAATATACAGAAAAACGGAAAAGAATTTGGAAGATTTGTTGGATGACAATCAGCTTGGCTTTAGGCAAGGCAAAGGCACCAGAGAGGCAGTTCTGATGTTGCGGTTGATCATGGAAGCAAGTCTAAAGAAAAATCAAGACACGTTCATAGGATTTGTCGACCTGGACATAGCGTTCGACAGTGTCAAATGCTGCAAGATCTCTGAAGTTCTGAGAAAAATAGGAGTAAGCTATAGTGAAAGAGGGGTAATATAAAATATGCGCAAGAGCCAAGAGGGAACGGGAAGAGTGGAATTTCAAGAACGAAATGCTCGGATTGAAAAGCGTTTAAGGCAGGGATGTTGTCTTTCAACCCTGCCGTTCAATCTGTACAGTGAAGAAGCAATGAAGGAAATAAAAGAAAGGTTCGAGAGTGGGATTAAAACTCAAAATGAAAGGACATCAATACTAAGATATCAATAATAAGATTCGCTGTTGACATTGCTATTCTCAGTGAAAGTGAAGATGAATTACAGGATCTATTGAATGGAATAAACAGTTTGATGAGTATAGAATATAGAGATTGAGTGTAAGTCGAAGAAAGGCTAAAGTAATGAGAAGAGCGAGAAACTTGATCAAATCTTTTCGAGTTGACAGCCGAGTCAGAGCATCGTTATCGGGCAACGTTTCAGCAAGTTTCTTACTTGTCATCTTCAGGCGAATGCCTAGATTTTATCATAGAGATTCTCCGAGAAAGCCTGCATTCTCATACAACGACAAACGTATCAGAATTGGGGATCAGCAGCAACATAACCCCTGATGGGCGATACAAGGACACAAAAAGCAGAACAGCACTGGCAACGGGGGCGCTCCTGGCCAAGAGAAGCCTACTAGTATCAAACGCAGACCCTAAGCTGAGGAAGAAATTTCTGAGAATGTACGTTTGGACACGGCATTGTAGTGAAACATGGACTGTGGGAAAACCAGAAAACAAATGAATCGAAGCGTATGAGATGATGTGTTACAGACGACTGTTGAATATTGGATGGAGTGATAAGGTAGAGAATGAGATTCTCCGCAGAATTGACCAGGGAAAGAATATATGGGAAACAGTGACAAGAAAGGACAGAATAACAGGACTTCTGTGAAGACAACAGGGAATAAGTGCTATAATACTAGAGGGAACTGCATAGGGCGAAAACTGTAGAGGGACACAGAAACTGGAATACATATAGCAGATAACTGGGGACGTAGGTGCTACTCTGAAATGAAAGGTCGGCGCAGCAGAGGAATTCGTGACGGGGTGCATCAAACAAGTCAGAAAACTTAAGACTCGAGAAAGACACCGGCTCGAAAATGCATACCGTAAGAGGGTTGGGTTGTTGTTGGGGGGAGGAGACCAGACAGCGAGGTCATCGGTCTCATCGGATTAGGGAAGGAAGTCGGCCGTACTTTTTCAAAGGAACCATCCCCGGCATTTGCCTGGAGCGATTTACAGAAAACCTAAATCAGGATGGCCGAACGCGGGATTGAACCGTCGTCTTCCCGAATCCGAGTCCAGTGTGCTAACCACTACACCACCTCGCTCGGTCCATACCGTAAGAGCTATCAGCACTTGTTCAGTAGAAGAAATGTTTCACAATAGCGAAGATGAACAAGTGCTCATATCTCTTAAGATGTGCACTAGAGTCTATGTTTACTGGACTTTTTCCTTGTTTTGGTTCATTTTAGCACCTCTCAAAATGTGGAATGCAACGAGCTTGCAGTAGGAGAGATGTTTCACGATACCAAAGATGAATACGTGCTCATAGCTCTTAAGGTACGTATTTTAGAACCCATGTTTACTAGACCTTTTTGCTTCGAATGATCGTTCCTATCATTTCCCTGAACATTTACCATTCTACCTGGAGCACCCTGTATGCCTCCGTACAAGCACTAATTTCCGTTCTGCAGGCAGCCGCAGATGCCGGTTCTTTAGGTTTCCTCAACAGTGTTTCGCGAAAAGAACGTCGTTTTCCCCTCTACAGATACTCATCTGAGTTCGCGCACAAAACTGGCGCGTTGATCGAGTCTCGCAGTAACATATCTAGCAACAAGCCTCTGAATTGCGCGATGTCTTCTTTTGCCGGCCGTAGTGGACGAGCGGTTCTAGGCGCTTCAGTACGGAATCGCGCGACTGCAGCGGTCGCAGGTTCGAATCCTGCCTCGGGCATGGGTGTGTGTGATGTCCTTAAGTTAGTTAGGTTTACGTAATTCTAAGTTCTAGGGGACTGATGACCTCAGATGTTAAATCCAATAGCGCTCAGAGCCATCTGTCTTCTTTTACTCCAACCTGGTGGGGACCCTAACCGCTTGAGCAGTCTAAATAATGAGTCGCAGAAATGTTCTGTACATCGTCTCCATTATAGATGAACTAAACTTTTCCTAGAATTCTCCCAACGATCCGAAGTCGACCATTCGCCGTCGCTACATCCGACCTTAAGTGCTCATTTCACTTCATGTCGCTTCTGCAACGTTACGTTTACCTATTTAATTGAAGTGAATGTCTCAAGTAATATACCGTTAATACTGTATTCGAACATTACAGGATTGTTTTTCTTACTCGCCTCCATTAATATATATTTCCCTACATTTAGAGCAAGCTGCCTTTTATCACACCAAACAGAATTTCATTCTAAGTCACCTGGTATCTCTCAACGTAAACACATTCCTGTACACTACAGCGCCATCAACAAACAGTCGCAGACTGCTGCTTGCCTTAGCACTATATCGCTATGACTGTACTCTGTTCAAATGGCTCTGAGCACTATAGGACTTAACAACTGTGGTCATCAGTCCCCTAGAACTTAGAACTACTTAAACCTAACTAACCTAAGGACATCACACACATCCATGCCCGAGGCAGGATTCGAACCTGCGAGCGTAGCAGTCGCGCGGTTCCGGACTGCGCGCCTAGAACCGCGAGACCACCGCGGCCGGCGACTGTACTCCGTACGAAACGCAATACACGTAATTCTCTACTGCACTTGATCTCTCTACCCAGCTAGAGATAGTGCATGAGGGAGAGAAATCACTAAATATAATGTATATACAGAATGAGTCGCGTAGGATTTAACAACACTTCTATTTCGTGAATGATTCAAGATATTGAAACGACGTTCTCGGCGAATGGTAGAGGGTTACAGGTCGTTGATGCGTGGTTAACAGGCTTAGCTCGTCAATGAACCGAGATGATGAAAGAAGCATGTCTTCAAAGAGAGGAGGAAAGAGGAGTAGAAATACTGAACGCTTCTTAACGTTGACATTCCAAATTTTCGCAAAATTATCTGGAAATGAGCTCAAATTGAAAAGTTAGTTCGTCAGAATCGGCTGCTGCGTTGCGAACACTGTTATGTGGCGCTCAAGCAAGGCTCCACTGTTAGGAGCAGCAAGAAGATATGCTTACGCCAAGGTAATATAAGAATCTTAAGGGAAAGTATAATTAATCCATAAAAAACTGAAAAACTGTCACAATTTTGGTGAAATGATTCGTGTAAAAGTAAAAAATAAAGCAGATTAGTGAAACGTTTGATGCACATTATTTGCAATACGTGATTTCGAGCATCATTCAAAGACGTGTCTTATGTTTCTCTAATCTGATTTATTTCTTACTTTTAGACACATTATTTCACAAAACATTTGTTCGATTTTACAATTTTTTGTTTTTGGTTTCATGTTTTATTCTGGAAGCACGATCTTATTGACACCTTATTTGCTTCTTCTGTTCTCGAAATATACTAAATTTAGTACTTGATTCGAAGGAAGTCTTTTTCATCTTTATATATACCATCTATGTAACTTTTTATGCGCAGTACGGCTAGGCCTTGAAAAGATGAACTTTTGACATTTCATTTACATAGCTTGCAGCAGCTGTTCGTAAATTATTTTGATTCGCAGTCAAATGAAGTTCATTATTTTCAAGAAATAAAATATTTTTTATAAAGTTAGATCTCACGCTGATAAATTTTATACTCCTATTGTCCATTACCCACTCTAAGTTTGGCTACGAAAGGTCGGACAAAAACCCATTGATAGCCGGCCGCGGTGACCGAGCGGTTCTAGGCGCTTCAGGCGGAAGCGCGCGACTGTTACGGTCGCAGGTTCTAATCCTGCCTCGGGCGTAGATATATGTGATGTCCTTAGGTTAGTTAGTTCTACGGGACTGATGACCTCAGATGTTAAGTCCCATAGTGCTCAGAGTCATTTGAACCATTTGAAGGAACAGGAAACGATTCTATGTCAATCAGCGAGCAGTTTCGGTGCACTGTGGTGGTATTCTTCATTACAACATGACCTGGAGCATTTGGATGACATGACATGGGGAAGAATCATCGGGAAACGGGAAGGAGCTCGAAGTGTGACAAGTGCAACCTGGAGTACGGTATTACCCACACCACTGTTTCACATGAACGGGGACCGTTCCGAAACACAGGCACCGCAGACTGAAGGAGTTAGTCGACCACTGTCGCAGGCAAGAAGGGACGTACGTCAGACAGCAGGCGCAATTACACCCACATTTAACAGGACAGCAAGACACTCATCCCACGCTCCACTGTGGCAAGGCGACTGCATTGGCGTGGTCTCTGCCCGACCGACCAGTACATTGTGTTCCGTTGACATCTGCACGGCGGCGGTGCCAACTGCGATGGTGCCAAGAGCATAGGGACTGAACCAACGAGGAATAGGTCCACGTGCTCTTCTCGGCAGAAAGAAGATTCAGTGTGAGTAGTGTTTCTGGATACACACTCATAAGGTGGTGCAAGATCCCCTCGCTACTAAACTGATACTGTTATTACTCAGCTTAGCCGCGAGTCCGTAGAAGGTGGTATATGTGACGTACAGTAGAACTGGTCAGCATTTCCACCCGGAGTTTGCGACTGTAAGTCTGACCTTTCTTGATCCGCCTGGTGGGTCGTGTCGTCTGATTTCCTCCTACCTGTGCGTGGTGCAGCTCTCGTAAATGTCGTCCCGTGCAGATTCTTCGTTGGCGCACTGGTTTTGTCTGTCGGTAGAAGCTAAAGATCTGAAACTGCTGTCGATCAACTTTGGCGTATCTATTTACTCGAAATTAATATTCAGTATGCCGTAATATCACTTTTATTCCTATTAGATCAATAATGAAACACTCATGTCACAAACTATTCGTAACCGAGAGCACGGCTACCATCGAACAAGACAGGAAGAGCTCGTAACACCGACTGCCGACTTTGGCGCGCAGTCCGTATCTCTCACTAGTTTCGTCACAGTTCGTGGATTTCCGATCAAGTTCGTACTTATTAAGATATGCATTTGTTAATGAACGGGTGTGAATCTAAACGAGGCAAAATTATGATAAATAGTTTTAAACATCCAGAGGCTCCTCCTAGTATTAATGTTGTCATAAATGACTTTAATTATTAAATATAAATAAACAAAATCGGTGACTTTCGTGCCAAGATGGCGGTACTTCCCGTCATGTGTATTTCCCAGGCTAACGCTTGTTGCTACGGTCCAGTGCCGAGCCCCAGCCCACTACGCGCGACATATGGTCGCTTCATCACCTAGCCAGCCAGCGTGGGAAATGCTCTCCGATTCATGGCCGGCTACGGACTACAGCACTTCCTAACTATCGTGAATACATCAATAAAAGACAATAATTTATTAAAACTGATAAAATGTCTTCCTCACGTAAGAGGCACCTTATAGTGGGAACACGTAAAGCACACAGCAACGATGTCGAACATGATTGTTTTGGTGATCCAGGTGTTGTGGTGTGGGGATGCATGATGCTGGATAGGCGTACTCACTTCTAAATCCCTAACACAGTACAATCACCGGTCGATATTATCGTGACACTGTACTCCTTCCCCATTTGCGTCTTTTCGAGAGTGAATTCCGCTCTGGCCGCATTTTTATAGATGACATTGCGCGACAGCATCGAACAGCTCTTGAAGCGAGAGGATACTCGGCGAACGGACTGGTCTGCTCATTCCTGGACTTCAGTCTCATCGAGCACGTTTGGGGTGCGTTTGTGAAACGTACTGAATCACTCATACATGTACCAACGACCACACAGCAGTCTTCATCCGCGCTGACGGACGAATGGAACGCCGTACCAGGAGAATTCCTTACCGACCTTGTGGCCACGATGGGAGCACGTTGCAGAGCGTGTATTGCCACCGGTGGTGATCACACACCCTGTTCAGGACCATGTCCCGCCTTTTTTTAATGTCCAGGGGATGATCACTAATTGTGGTGAGTTTAGTGTAATTATTGCTTTCGAGTAAAATTGTTATTTCTGTTCGTGGTGTTGCAAATTACTTTCAATTGCTGCCTGTACTATACTGTAGCGATTCTTTCTATGTATTTTGCAAAAACGGACGTAATGTCTGATGGGATACCGCAATCACTGTTTATAAAGTGTTACTTATAATCCGTCTTGATTGCAAACATGTTAATTCACATGACTGGTTTCGGTTCCTCTAGAACCACCTTCAGATCCGCATTTTCGATTACAGGAGTAACGCGTCCACACACAGCAACCTTCACATGTGACGCAGCATGGGAATGTTGCTGTGTGTGGACGGGTTACTCCTGTAACCGAAAATGCAGATCTGATGATGGTTCTACACAGTGCTTTTTTTCTAAAACAAAAAGTTTGAGGGTACTCCGAAATTGGATATAATCCAGCAAAAATCACTTATAACTGAAGCATGGGATACCACCCGTCTACTTTTAGCCTTGACGTCATCAACATATCGAACTAAAAAAAAAAAAAAAAATATGGTATCGGACTCTTCAGCTGACTTTACAGCTCAAATGAAGCAGGCGATACCGAGAAAAACCCAAACATACAAGAGAATGTGGTATCTAGCACTTCAGTTTACATCACCTCAAATGAACCATGCGATTCCCATCAACCCCTGAACAATAAAAGAAAATGGTATCGTACACTTCAATTGACCTATAATACACCTCAAATGAAACAGCAAACGGAACGGCAAACGAATAAAGAACAAAAAAAGAAAGATGGCAATGAATCGCGAAGGATCATGGTAGCGGGACCGTAGAGACATCTATCGGTAGCTCGGCTTTGAGCGTACGCATATCCGTTTAGCACTACCATCGCCCACTATTAGAGGGCGAGGGCACTACATGCTTATCGACCTGGCTGCCAGCGATTAAGTTGTCGAGGACGGTTGCCGCAGCTTCGAAATGCTGAAAACAGTCAATGACATCTCTTTTCCCACCAAAAACTACACTGGTATCGTTCGTATTGCAATTACCAACACGAAAAAATGAAATAAAAAATTTACGTCCGTGAAATAAATCTTTGGCACTCTTCCAAGTTCTCAACATCGTAAAATAATTGTCGGCGAAAAGGTTTAGGGGTACGCATCCCCCAGAAACAGCACTGGTTCTACATGAACCGAAACTGGTCATGTGAATGAACATTTTTGCAATCAAGACAGATTATAAGTAACTTTCTACGTATGATGCAAGTTTCGTCGAGCCATGTTATTTGGCAGTGATACATACATAATGCAAAAAGCTACTTTTGTCCTTAAATTATTAACACCAGCCGCGCGGTTTGAGGCGCCATGTAACGGATTGCGCGGCCCCACCCGCCGTTGGTTCGAGTCCTCCCTCGGGGACGTGTGTGTGTGTGTGTGTGTGTGTGTGTGTTGTTTTTAGCGTACCTTAGTTTAAGTTAGTGTATGTAGTGTGTCAGTGTAGGGACCGATGACCTCAGCGGTGGTTTGGTCCCTTCGGAATTCACACACAGTTGAACAGTTATGAACACCAGTGTACTTTGATTGTGATGCGTTCAGTTTATGTGGACGCTACTTGTAACATTTCCGTTGTGCCCGCCGCGGGACACTTTGTCTTCCGTATTTCTACCCAAAATGCGTCTTATCAAGTGCTCGTCCCTGGCGGCGTAAGGTCGATGGCGCTCCAGCACGGCCACGGTCACAGTTACGGCGAATCCGGTGCGACCAGTTTTACACGGAGAGGGCACAGAGCAAGTGCACACACCAGTGCGGCCACCTAGTAATGCGCGCCAACACTTGGACATGCAACCTTTCAGAGAAACTGCTAGAAGCAGATCACTTTGAAATAATAAAAACAGCGATCGACACACGGAAAATGTGTGTATTTTCTACCAATAAGGATCGTGGATAACTCCCTGTCGACTTGTAAGTCCAGTTTTTATATATTCACGGTTCTTCTCTTAAAGATATTGTTGAAAATGTCGACCACAATGATCACGACAGCCCCATCGCCTTGCTTCAAGAACCCCAGAGTTTGGTGTACTACAGTGAACTCGATGAAACTGGAACCATGTATAGAAAGAACTGCAGCAGTATAGCACAGAAGGCAACTTAAGGAAATACACGCCGGCCGGGGTGGCCGAGCCGTTCTAGGCGCTACAGTCTGGAACCGCGCGCGACCGCTACGGTCGCAGGTTCGAATCCTGCCTCGGGCATGGATGTGTGTGACGTCCTTAGGTTAGTTAGGTTTAAGTAGTTCTAAGTTCTAGGGGACTGATGACCTCAGAAGTTAAGTCCCATAGTGCTCAGAGCCATTTGAACCATTTTTGAAGGAAATACACAATAAGACGAATAGAAACGACACTGAAGTCAACGCCATTTACGAGGGTCACTCCAAAAGAAATGCACACTATTTTTTTAAAAATCCATCTCTTAGTCTACATGTTTGAAAGTTTTACAGTGTGTAGATACATCGTTTACGAACAATATTTTCATTTCTCCACATAATTTCCATCCCTCTCAACTGCCTTACGCCATATTGGAACCGGCGCATGTATACCCGCACGGTAAAATTCTGGACCAAGCTGTTGGAGCACAAGGGAGTTATCATCTTCAAACCTTGTTCCACGAAGAGAGTCTTTCAGTTTCCCAAAGAGATGATAGTCACATGGAGCCAGGTCGGGACTGTAAGGCGCTGCAAACCGTTTTTCTTGTTTCTTTATGAGCCACTGTCAACATCCTGGGAACCCACCTGGCACAAACCTTTTTTAACGCCAACACTTTCAGTATTCTGCAAACACTTCCTTCCCCTATCCCAATTTAGCGTGACAATTCATTCACTGTGACGCGTCTGTCAGCAGTCACCAATTCGTGAACTGTCTGGACATCGTCTGGAGTGTGTGCAGTGCGAGGCCTGCCGCTCCGAGGCCAACCTCAATATTGCCGTGCCCGCTTTCATCACGTAACCTGCTTGCCCACCGACTAACTGTACTGCGATCGACAGCAGCATCTCCATACACCTTTTTCAACCTCTTGTGGATGTTCCCCACCGTCTCGTTTTCACAGCACAGGAATTCTATGACAGCACGTTGCTTCTGACGAACGTCAAGTGTAGCAGCCATCTTGAAGACATGCTGTGACGCCGCCACTCACGGGAACAGGTTGAACTAAGTTTTAAAACAAGCGGGAAGGATGTATCTACACATTGCAAAACTGTCACACGTGCAGAATGAAAACTATATTTTTACAAAAATAGTGTGCATTTCTTTGGGAGTGACCTCGTATGGTTCTTTGAAAATTACAAAAGACGTAATTTGCTGATGCTCTGCAACGTGCTCCCATGCTGTTCATAAGGTTCGTAAGAAGTTGTTGTGATAGGGCGTTCCAATCCTCCAACAGCGAGGTTCACAGCAGCCGGATGGTCGTTGGTTCGGGGTTGGGTTGATTTGAGGGAGGAGATCAAACAGCGAGTTCATCGGTCTCATTGGATTAGGGAAGGAAGCTGGCCGTGCCATTTCAAAGGAACCATCCTGGCATTTGCCTGAAGCGATTTAGGGAAATCACGGAAAACCTGAATCAGGAAGGCCGGACGCGGGATTGAACCATCGTCCTCCCGAATGCGAGTCCACCTCGCTGGGTTGATAGTCGTTGGTGCATGTGGACGTGGCGCAATACATCTCCCCAAACGCATCCCACACGTGCTCGATGTGATTTAAGTCGGGGAGAACGGGAAGGCCAGTCCATTCGCCGAATGTTCTCTCGTTCCAAGAGTGCAGTTCGATGAGGTCACGCGTTATCATCCATAAAAATGAAATCAGGGCCGAATACACCCGAGAAGTCGCAACAGTGTTGACCGGTGGTGGTGGTGATGAGTTGGGTTGAGGGGGCGCTCGACATCACGGTCATCAGCGCCCTGACGAAAAGTCAAGATGAAATCTAATGGGTGGGCACGAAGGCTGTCCCCCCATGCAGAGCAGTTTAGAACGTACGAAAGTCTGCCAACTTTCCCCACCAGTTTAGGGAAGAGACCTGATAGTTCACAAAATTTCACCACTCTGTTAACACTGGTATCGGTATCTGCGAGGACGGTGGGCAGATCTCCAGCGAGACCGAGGACTGCCCTATTATCAGTATACAGGACGCACGTAGCTACAATATGCTGAACTGAAAGCGGCACGCGACAAACTTCACAGAAAGATGGATCCTCCCCCCGGAGGAGGAAGCCATATGTGAAAGGGCTATGCCCGATGTGCAGTCTGGTAAGCAAAAACCTCCTTCCAGCGGCGAGGCTGACACGAAGTCCGCCAAGCTTTTGTGGTCGGTTTGAGCGACCGCATTTTGTTGTCCACACCTGCAACCATTTATTCAGTCTCCCACTGACGCGTGATGAATCTGTCAGAAAATGAGACAATGGTGTGAAACGGGATGGGACACTGATGAACAGCACCATCCCAACATGCAGCTGTATCAGCCATGTCGTTAACCTGTATCCCAACGTGGCCAGGTACCCAGCGAAACATCACCTCCTTGCCACGGCGTTGGAACCGCTGGAAGCAGTCATGAATGTGCTGAATCAGCGGGTCTACCGGATACATTTGGCGAAGCGCTTGCAGTGCACTAAGAGAGTCGGAACAGACAAGAAAACTCGTACTTGACTGGTGAGTGTACCGTGTTCAAAGATTTGGAGGTCAGTATGCCCTTGCGACATTATGTCTGCCCAGACCATAAAAGCTGGACCATCAAAGGTGCATTAGACGTTCCCAACTCTCGCCATATCATTGTATATCCAGAATCACTAGTCAGACAATCTGCTATCGCTACCCATTTCCTCGTTGGTCCAATCACCATGTTCTTGGCACAACCCCAACGAATACCGCCGACTTGTGGGTGTCAACGGAATACATCGTACTGATGGTCGGGCAAAGAGAACACCCCCACGCAGTCCCCGCATCCCTGTGGAACGTGATATTTCGTGCCTCGCAATCTTGTTAAATGTAGTTCCAATTGCACCCTCTTTTTGGCTTGGGTCTCTTCTTGCCTGTTGCATAATGCAGAGGTCTTCTGCAGCTGTAGCTGACCTTGGTCGACCACTTCCACTCGTTAGGGCAGCAGTGCCTTTGGTTCGACGCTCCCCCTGTACGTGAAACAAATCTATGAACAGCACCATAATCCTGTCCGCCCTCGGTAGCTCAGTGGTCAGCGCGACAGACTGTCAATCCTAAGGGCCCGGGTTCGATTCCCGGCTGGGTCGGAGATTTCTCCGCTCAGGGACTGTGTGTTGTGTTGTCCTAATCATCATTTCATCCCCATCGACGCGCAAGTTGCCCAAGTGGCGTCAAATCGAAAAACTTGCACCCGGCGAACCATAATCCCGAGCTACACTTGTCATACGTGGGCCTTTCTCCGCTTTTCGATGATTTTTTCCCATGTGAAGTCATCTAAATGCTGTCTACGGGCCATGTTGTAATGAAGAACACCTCCACAGTGCATCGTAACTGACCGCTGATTGACACACAGTCCTTTCCCCTAACTTCAACTGCATCGTATTGCAGGGCCACTACCATATGGCGCTGCAGTCGTTCTCACCTCACCTCACGACAGGTGGCGTCCAGCTTTTTGTGCACCACTGAGACGCCTCTGGTAACATGCTCCCGCACTTTCCATTCATTTCCATCGAGCAGTTAATACAGGGTGTTTATAAATGAATATCGGGGTTTTAATGCTTCATAATATTTATTATGTTAAACTTACAATTATAAATGATATGTCAAATGAAAGAGCAACTCAAACAGTTTTACCAAGAACCTTACAAATGTTCAATGTGAGCACCATTTGTCACACGGCACGCATCACGTCTATAGCCGAGTTCTTCCCAAAAGTTGATAAGTGTGTCTTCAGTGATTGTAGTAACAGCTGCTTCAATCCGGTTTCTTAATTAAGGGAGGTCTGCTGGTAGCGGAGGCACGTACACATGATCCCTGATGAAGCCCCAAAGGAAAAAATCGCATGGCGTTAGGTTGGGTGAACATGGAGGCCATGCAAAGCAAGCCCTGTCATTGGGCCCCTTGCGGCCTGTCCAGCGCTTGGGTACAGTGAAGTTCAACCAATCGCGTACTTCGCTATACTAGTGAATATTTATAAGGTTCTTGGTACTGTTTGAGTTGCTCTTTCATTTGACATATCATTTATAACTGTAAGTTTAATGTAATAAATATATTATAAAGCGTTAAAACCCCGATGTTCATTTATAAACACCCTGTATATTGTGGTACTTTACCTATCTTGTCCTTGCGATGTACTTCCGCGGCTGCAAACTCTTAGCAATCAGGTCCACTCTAGTATCCCGTATACTAGTTTCTTCAAATGCCTACAGAAGAAGTAATCCATTATAGTCACGTCCAGTGACAGAATTTGAGAGACCGTGTGTGTGTGTGTGTGTGTGTGTGTGTGTGTGTGTGTGTGTGTGTGTGAGAGAGAGAGAGAGAGAGAGAGAGAGAGAGAGAGAGAGAGAGAAACATTTAAATGAGCTATTGCTTTTCTGAATACGTTCCGAAGAAGTGGCAACTGCGCATTTGAAATGGGATAGCGTGTTTTCCGCCAGAATTTAGCCCGTTATGTTAATGACCGTGTATGAGTTAGATCTTTGTCTTGCTCACCCGGGAGCAATTAGCGTTTTATTTGAGGCTGTGGTGGTTGCATGCTAATCATCTTCAACAGCCAAACTAGTTAGCTCTGTAGCGCTGCTTATTACCAGCAAAGAAACGTCAGGCACAGAATCAGATGAAAATACTCTACTGCGCTTTTCGTAAAGAGATCTTACAACGAAATTTGATCAGTTAGTGGAAGCGAAGTTTTCTGTCGAGCTCAAAGATTTGGCTCACCAGTGAAAAACTGAAATCATCAGGTATGATCTCCAGACAGATTAGCAGCACTGAATAGGGAACGATTGAGCAACAGAGAACGAAGTGCGACTACGTTTGTCTGTGTCGCTATGAAGAGCAACTCTTGTCCTCAAGAAGTATATTTGGCAAATGGTACAACTAGTGACAACAAAGCAAAGGAACTATCAGTCGATCAAAACCGAGCACAAGGACAAAACTTTCTGTAACAAACAAAAAGAAATGACATTAATAGCAAAACCTACAGAAAACAAAAATAAGTTTGGTACGAGTATAAACATGGAAGATGTTACGGCAGTAATATTGTATTACATTTTCGTCATTTCAACGCAGCAAGCAGCTGTTAGGCTTAAAAGCAGAACAGCGGGTAATGTGTGTGTGTGTGTGTGTGTGTGTGTGTGTGTGTGTGTGTGTGTGTGTGAGAGAGAGAGAGAGAGAGAGAGAGAGAGAGAGAGAGAGAGAGTCGTGGGTCCTCTTCCAAACAGCAGTAGCGCAAACTCTCACACAGATGTCCAGGTGGTTAAATGTTTGTCCTGTCGTCCAGTTCCTACACACAGATTCAAGTTTGCTTGTTGCAAGAGAAGATCAATGAATACGTCAGTAAAAAAGAGAGCTGGCACGAGAGAAGTGATGGAAAGACTGAATCTCACAGCTCTAAGGGTTCTACATGTGCAGATGATGGGTTCGTGCAGACGTCGGCCTTTGACTTCTGTGAGCAATGTGCATCTGTTAAAAGGTTTCTACGCTTTTTGCAGTTTTCGATAATTTAGCTTTTCGGTAGCAATTCGGTGCAAGGTTGTACGGGACACGTAAGGAAATTGCATAGCAGGCTCATTAGCTCTAAAGCGACACTCTCCCTCCACTTCTGTACTCGCTTACTCAAAGGGTACGCTACAAATACGAGAGCACGGTGAAGAGTACAGCCTCCGAATTGTGTGACAACTGTGAAAGCTTTTTAAATAAAAAAAGTTTCACATTTTTATTCTTCGTGTCTACATTTTTATTTTTCAACATAGTGACCTGGCGACGAACACATTTCTAAATGGTTCAAATGGCTCTGAGCACTATGGGACTTAACTTCTGAGGTCATCAGTCCCCTAGAACTTAGAACTACTTGAACCTAACTAACCTAAGGACATCACACACATCCATGCCCGAGGCAGGATTCGAACCTGCGACGTAGCGGTCGCGTGGTTCCAGACTGGAGCGCCTAGAACCGCTCGGCCACTCCGGTCGGCGAACACATTTCCTCCCAATGAGAAACCAGTTTGTTGATACCGTCACTTTGTTTGACTTAGTTAACACAGCCACAAGCTCACTTCTGCCTGCATCGCTTCATCACTATCAAAATGATGTCCTCGAAGGTTATCTTTAACTTTTGGAAGAGATCAAATCGGGTGGGGCCCAAGTCGGGCCTATTTTTTTTTTCTTTATTTTTGTTACGTTTTTAGGGCGCAAAACTGCTACGGTCATTAGCGCCAAATAGGGCCTATTTGGAGGATAATCAATGAGAGTAAACCCAAGCCGTCGGATTTTGCGGATGCCGCAGCGCTCGTGTGGGTCTGGCATTGTCACGCTGAAGGAGACTCCATTTTGCAATGAGTAGTTACAGTAGTGACCGTAAAAGACACTCGGCGTAGTTATTTATTTCGGCTGACATTTCAACTCGCTGTCAATGACACTTTACAGGAGTACGAGAACTTACCCGCGCTGGAAATATTTGTGGAAGCCACTTCCCAAGCCCTACCTGATCACTGGGGATAACGTGTATTAAAAAAGTTATCATCTACAAAATTCGCAGAAATTTCGATAAGCGCATCATTCCCTGTAGATTAGCACCGCAAAAATCGACAGAACAGCTGATGGCAAAACGGATGTAAATTGTTGAATATTTCACTGGCACGAATGAACCATATTAAACTTTCCTGTAAAACATCATTACAACAGATGACATGAACCGGTACGTAAGCACTTCAGTCTACGCTAAAGTCTATGCTACCAACAGCTTTATCAACGCTTCCTTACGTTTAGTTAACCAATACATATTGCTTTTTCGGTGAATTACAGCTGTATGATCAACGACATATATCTATTATGATTAGACATCGTTACTGCTAGAATCGATAATCGATATCCCGCCGTGTAGTAACACAGTGACTGTTAGCGTGCAGTTAAATATTAAACAAACCGGTTTGCTGCAGTGACAGTCATAAAAGTCCGCAGCAAGTGTTATGATGAAGCATTACAGTTCATCAATGTACTAGTAATGTAGACGTTCTAGCAATAAATACAAAACTAATGAAGCACGGGAAGTCCGAAATCTAAAGAGAAACTTTTCCTATTCAGAAAAGATGATCAGTGCAGCATAGTAAATGGAAAAACAATCTTCTTGCATCCAACACAGGCTACATCATGCTGCTCCACAAATCTATGAGCTGCAGGACTCTGGGCCCTACACAATAACAACAACAACTCCTAAGACTACTGGACGCCACTTTCTCAACCCCCCACCCCCAATTTTTTCGATATTTCCATCATAGTGGACATAATTTATCACATAATTGTAAATTCATTTAGATTATGCATGCAAAAAAGACCCTATGATGAGGAAAAACATGCTGGAAACAAATCGTTGAGTCTTAAATTCAAACAAAATAAATGAGGTGAATGTAGAAATATAAAACAAAACATCATTTCAGTGATATAAGATGAGAAAGTCTTGTAGAGATATACGACCATCTTTCGTTCAGCACTCTGAAAAATTATTAACAATCAGCCTAATCAACTTCTCTGGCTTGTGTAATTTCACCGCTGAGGTGAGTGTACGTAATGATCGTCGCCTTTCTATCAAGCGCTGTTGGTACAAGTTCAAATCCCGCCTGCGCACCTTTTTTCGGTTTCACCGTACAAATGTCCGTTAATTAGTAAATGTCATGCAAAATTATTCAAAAATAGTAATTTTCGCCTTAGTAATTTTATTAACGAATCAGTCATTACGGTCAACTTTTTTCAAACGTGTATTCCCTTTATTACATGATGGATTACAGAATTGTATTACTCGCTACCGCGTGCATCGCTTGTAGTGGTAGAACACAATTCCAGACGGCATTTCTCGTAGAAGCAACCTAAACACAAATTCGTAGATAATGATGTTTGGTTTATGAGGTGCTCAACTGCGCGGTCACCAGCGCCTGTACGAAGTCCCAATTTTTTCACAGTCCAATTGTTACACAGTCCAATGCAGCCACTGTCACGAATTATGATGATGAAATGATGAGGACAACACAAACACCCAGTCCCTGGGCAGAGAAAAATCCCAACCCGGCCGGGAATCGAACCCGGGACCCCATGATACAGAGGCAGCAACGCGAACCACTCGACTGCGAGCTGCGGACACAAATTCGTGTATCACCACGCACATTTAATGAAAGCTACTGCTTTGCGGGTACACGGACTTTTCAGAAGCAATACCGAAAACAGTTAGTTTAAATACAAGGAGGCTGCTGTTCAATCAACTTCGGTATGAACAACGCGTGTTTGATTACTCCTGTGAAAGCACGTGCCTGAATTGATACAGAATTAAATAAAGACTTATTATGAATCTTCCCTCGAAGCGATTACTCTATTAGTCTTTAGCAAGTGGGGAGCATTTTGAACTTTGTTCGTAAAAATTTTAACCTGCCTGTTAAAATAAGCATCACAGGGTTGGCAAATCTGTACCACTAACGAGGTAGTCGTGAAAGTTAAACACTGCGATATGTTCGCATGGTTCAAACATGACGAACATTGCAGGTATGCGAGGTACGCATGAAACTTCCACATCGATTTTCTCGGAAACTAGAAGGCGTAGCACGAAAAGTAGCTAGCCAGGTACTCAGGACAGGTGCCTGTATGGTTATGCAACCGTGGATATCAGCGCTGTCAGAATATGGGTTTGTCTCTGTAGCGACGCTGAAGGGCAGCCACCGTTGGCTGATGAAATGCGAAGCGGCAGGCCAATGACTGCAGTGACTACACACAACATTCAACGAGCAGATGACATCATTTGCTGTGGCCGCCGGATGACTGCAGATAATTTGTTCAGCAGTACCGTCCTCAGTAAAGGCAGTGTGATGACGATTATTCAGCAGTTGGGGGTTTGTGCAACACGGATACCAAGAATGTTAACCGAAAAAAAGCCGTTCAATTCTTGAAGTTGAAACATGGGTTCATTTGTTTCGAAACGGAATTAAAGAGACATTTATAATGGAATGGCATCACAGAAACTCATCGAAGAAGAAAAATTTCAAAAGTATGTGATCGATAGGGAAAGATAGCTGCGGATTTCTGGGATGCAGCGGGTATGATGACTGATGTCGTGGAGCGAGGATGCACAATAAATTCTGTCCAATACAGCTAAAACCATGTCTTCAGCGAGTTCGCCCACCAAAAGCTATGGCGGATCTTGTAATTTGCATGACAACGCAAGACCACACACCAGTCGTCACACCACGGAAGACATTGTGAAAACTGGATGGGAAGTCTTGCTTCATCCGCCATACAGCCCTGACCTGGCACCAGCGGACTTCCATCTATTCGGGCCGCTCAAAGCAGCTCATCGTGGGATTCACTTTGAAGATAACGAGGCGGTAAAACGTACGTGCGTCCGTGGCTTTGAACGCAGGACCATCCATTTTACACTATTGACCATTAACATTGCTACACCAAGAAGAAATGTAGATGATAAACGGATATTCATTGGACAAATATATTATACCAGAACTGACATGTGATTACATTTTCACGCAATTTAGGTGCATAGATCCTGAGAAATCAGTACCCAGAACAACCACCTATGGCCGTAATAACGGCCTTGATACGCCTGGGTATTGAGTCAAACAGAGCTTGGATGGCGTGTACAGGTACAGCTGCCCATGCAGCTTCAACACGATGCCACAGTTCATCAAGAGTAGTGACTGGCGCATTGTGACGAGCCAGTTGCTCGGCCACCATTGACCAGACGTTTTCAATTGGTGAGAGATCTGGAGAATGTGCTGGCCAGGGCAGCAGTCGAACATTTTCTGCACCCAGAAAGGCCCGTACAGGACCTGCAACATGAGGTCGTGCATTATCCTGCTGAAATGTAGGGTTTCGCAGGGAACGAATGAAGGGTAGAGCCACGGGTCGTAACACATCTGAAATGTAACGTCCTCTGTTCAAAGTGTCGTCAATGCGAACAAGAGGTGACCGAGACGTGTAACCAGTGGCATCCCATACCATCACGCCGGGTGATACGCCAGTATGGCGATGACGAATACACGCTTCCAATGTGCGTTCACCGCGATGTCACCAAACACGGATGCGACCATCATGATGCTGTAAATAGAACCTGGATTCATCCGAAAAAACCATCGGAGGCTCTCCTGTTTGTGATGCAGCGTCAAGGGTAACCGCAGCCATGGTCTCCGAGCTGATAGTCCATGCTGCTGCAAACGTCGTCGAACTGTTCGTGCAGATGGTTGTTGTCTTGCAAACGTCCTCATCTGTTGACTCAGGGATCGAGACGTGGCTGCACGATCCGTTAACAGCCACGCGGGTAAGATGCCTGTCATCTCGACTGCTAGTGATACGAGGCCGTTGGGATCCAGCACGGCTTTCCGTATTACCCTCCTGAACCCACCGATTCAATACTCTGCTAACAGCCAATGGATCTCGACCAACGCGAGCAGCATTGGCTACAATTCGACCTTTATCAAAGTCGGAAACGTGATGGTACGCATTTCTTCTCCTTACACGAGGCATCACAACAACGTTTCACCCGGCAACGCCGGTCAACTGCTGTTTGTGTATGAGAAATCGGTTGGAAATTTTCCTCATGTCAGCACGTTGCAGGTGTCGCCACCGGTGCCAATCTTGTGTGAATGCTCTGAAAAGCCACTCATTTGCAAATCACAGCATCTTCTTCCTGTCGGCTAAATTTCGCGTCTGTAGCACATAATCTTCGTGGTGCAGCAATTTTAATGGCCAGCAGTGTACTTGTTAAATGACCGACCAAAACTGTGGAAATGGACGGAGATTATATCGAAAAGTCATTAATTAATCGTCAATGTTGTGGTTTCCAACTTAGGTAGTTGCAGTTGAAATTCTTGACAAAAACGAGGCATTACTTTTTGACTGATCTTCGTACCAAATGCATTCACAGGTCGTTGTTCATAGTACGCCGATCCAGTATATATGTGCTTCATATCCAGTCAGTAACGGCGGTAAGAAGGAGGCTAGGGACAGGCCGACTGCTTTCTGCTAGTGTCGGGAGATGGCAGCAGTGAGGGTGGCGGTGTGCTCATTTGTAGGCGTCACAGGCAGTCGGAAGCGAGCGTTTATCACGTCGCGCCGCTAATGCATTCCAGGGTCCCCATTGTCAAGGCGACAATGGCTGCAGGGGCCCTCCTTCTGGTTGGCCGGACACGAGAGGCTCTCGATCGTCTTCCAGTACAAGTGCCCCGCCGTACCAAGAGCAGAAACTGATGAATGCCTCTATTAGGGGAAAAGCGCCGAAGAGCGTCACCACCAACGTAGGCCACACGCTCAAACTCTGGAGAATAAGGAAAATCGTTCTTTACCATACAGTAATTCACAATCAACTGCTCTGGCTATTGATATCTGCAGCGTTAAATTAATCCTTAAGTACTACGGCCGTTGACAGGAACATGGGTGTATGTTTTTGTCCTTAGGATAATTTAGGTTAAGTAGTGTGTAAGCTTAGGGACTTATATGGAGAAGTCTTTCAACCCCCTTTTGTATCTACCTGCTTGTGGAAGAGAGGAGGATGCAGATCATCATTCTTGTGGATGTTTCAGATGACAAGAAAATTACGGCGATCCTGTTACACAAACGTGTACAGCTCGGTCATGTGTTCCAACCTGCCTGATGTGTCCTTCAACAACGTAGCCACAAAGCCTACGACGCATTTTTCAGCTGCCTGTCACTGATCTCCAAGTCTCAGGTAAAAAAATCATGACAAATACAAAACCAATTAAATACATAGAAACAAATGGTTCAAATGGCTCTGCGCACTATGGGACTTAACATCTGAGGTCATCAGTCCCATAGACTTAGAACTACTTAAACCTAACTAACCTAAGGACATCACACACATCCATGCCCGAGGCAGGATTCGAACCTGCGACCGTAGCAGTCGCGCGGTTCCGGACTGAGCGCCTAGAACCGCTAGACCACCGCGGCCGGCTGAGGTCATCAGTCCCCTAGGCTTAGAACTACTTAAACCTAACTAACGTAAGGACATCATACACATCCATGCCCGAGGCAGGATTCGAACCTGCGATAGTAGCAGGCGCGCGGTTCCGGACTGAAGGGCCTAGAACCGCTCGGCCACAGCGACCGGCGTACACAGAAACACAAATCGCTAAAAAAGGTTAAATTTTTTGAGAAACTATACACCAGGATAGACCAGAAGTATTTGGAACAGATGTAAGAGATAATAAAATGGAAAAGAACTTACGGTTTGACAAAAAATACCGACAACTAGAAAAGCATATCTAAAAATTCAAAACTAACACACTACACCATAATGGTAAGACCAGAATGTTTACATATGTTTACGCTTAAACAAACAATGAGCTCGGCAGAACAGAGGTATTCGAAAGACGGATTATTATAAAAATAATGGGTGCTATACAAACTACCGATGGTTGGGAAATGAGAAAAAACGAGGAGATCGACGAAAACATGCGAAAGATATCAGAAGCAAATGGAAAAGTGAAGCTTAATCTTCTTTGGAGACCTCTACTGACTGAATGAGAACAGGCTAACGAAACAAATATTCCTACAGTTCTGAAAAAAAAAAAAGACGGCTGTAGCATTTACTACAGAAAAAAACTAGAAAGAAACACCATCAAAGAATTGGAAATAACGAAAGCAAAGCCTTTAAAAATGAAACAGTAAATTTAGATGACTTTTAGGGCGGAAGAAATAAGAACTCTAGAACAAGGGTGGAAGGAAGGAGAACACGACATGAGAAGATGGAATACTGGAAAAACAGGACAACAACAAAGATAAAAGAGGAAATGAAGCTTTTAGAATCTAATTGGTCAACATGAATATATACAGGCACATATTTTATCTATAACTGATAAGAAATTGTGATTTTCTATAGAAAAAATGGTTCAAATGGCTCTGAGCACTATGGGACTTAACTTCTGAGGTCATCAGTCCCCTAGAACTTAGAACTACTTAAACCTAACTAACCTAAGGACATCACACACATCCATGCCCGAGGCAGGATTCGAACCTGCGACCGTAGCGGTCGTGCGGTTCCAGACTGAAGCGCCTAGAACCGCTCGGCCACTCCGGCCGGCTTTTTTATAGACAGACAGTTGTTTATTGATAATAGAGTCATCTGGGAAAAGTCCGAGCTGCCACTAATATATTAACATAGAGAGGCTGTGATCCGGCGTAACGACAGGCGCCGTCACGAAGATGAAGAACGCAAGAGGAGAGGAGGCTGTGAGACGTCAGGCAATGGCCCGCTGCCTAGGACCGCACCATGACAGGAGTGACCTCTAGCCGAAGAGAATATAAGGGCCGCTCCTGACAGCCTTGACCGGACATTAGAAGACGGACACCAGTCGACCCGGATTAGAAGAGAGCACTAGAAGAGCTGTTACTTGGGATCCATATCCATTACTTGCATTGACATTCTACATCGCGAAAGGCATTATTTGCATGTCGCCAATACCTTGCGACACTACATTGTAAACCAAAGTTAAGCATTAGAATTATATATTAATACCTTTAGCTGCTGACAGGCGTTGATATATATCAACGGGGACAGGTGAAAATGTGTGCCCCGACCGGGACTCGAACCCGGGATCTCCTGCTTACATGGCAGACGCTCTATCCATCTGAGCCACCGAGGGCACAAAGAATAGTGCGACTGCAAGGACTATCTCGCGCACGCCTCCTGCGAGACCCACATTCTCACCTTACATGTCCACACACTACATTCGTAATGTCCCTACCCAACACACTCATTACCCGTGGAAGACATTCGGGTAATATGTGTGGATCCGCAGAGAAGAAGAAGATCATGGCCGGTTCAAAATGTTCAAATGTGTGTGAAATCTTATGGGACCTAACTGCTAAGGTCATCAGTTCCTAAGCTTACACACAACATAACCTAAATTATCGTAAGGACAAACGCATACACCCATGCCCGAGGGAGGACTCGAACCTCCGCCGAGACCAGCCGCACAGTCCATGACTGCAGCGCCCCCTAGACCGCTCGGCTAATCCCACGTCATGGCCGGTGTTGCCAGAACTATATACTTATATATTTAAGTATAAAGTTAAGTATTGTCAGTCTACTTTATTGTAATAAAAACTATTAATGTGATTTGCTTGAATTTTTGTATATTTATCGGAGAAAGCAGCATCCTTTCGGCACCCAAAGAGAGGGAAGGACCCTACAGGTTGTATCGTGAATGTATTTGCCAAGTTGTTTTAGTCTCTCCCCCTAGGTTTGTGTGGTGCGTTACGCCTATCCCTTCGCAGTTACTTAAGGGGAGGCTCAACTCCGAAACTTCATTTTTCTCAAAAACATTGTAATGACTATTAGACATCGTTGGATTGCAGTATGTACAGCATGAGGGGTCGCGACACAATGACTGCTGCCACAGTGGTCGAGATATTACCTGTCTGTCGGAGACCTGCATCTGATGCACTGCTGGCAAGATGCACTGGTGGCAAGACACGAAATGCAAATGAAAGTTTGCACAGTGTCATTTGGTCCGAAGAGTTCCAAAAGAGAAAAAAAAGAAAAAATAGTTTTTTTAGATGTTTCTCAGTTCAGACGGGATGTTTGACGACTGAAGAGGGCAGGACTCCCCCCACTCCTTTATCACCTTCCTAGAAGAAGATCTGCTTATCTAGAGATCAACGACCGCTCAGGCAGTCTACAAGATGTTGCCTGCAGAAGGAAAAAATCAAGGAAAAGGCTACGCTTGTCTGGAAATTACAAGAAGAATCAGCCTCGCAGGAACAGGAACGGAAAACATACGGTGCTGGCGAATTTTAATGGGTTTGTGTCTCGTACTAGCATTCATTTTTTAATAAAATTTTAAAATCTATTTCCCCGTAAGTTTATTCATCTAAGTTCAGTGCAATTTTTTTTATCCTGAATAATAAACAATATGAATAAAATGTTTGCAGGATGAAGTCTTGAGGCATTTGCATACTTCTATGCATGAAATATTGTCGGAAACGCAGTTTTTCTATTTAGTTATCACATTTATGTACTAATAATTAAAGAAAATTATAGTTTGAAACTTGAAAAGAAAGACTGAAAGTAAATTAACAACATTTCTCAAAAAACGAATGCATAGAACGGTTGAGAAAAGAGAAATAGCTTTTGAATGTAGCTAAAAAATCTGGATTGTGCAACTTGAGGTCTGAGTACCAAACCTTGGTTTTCAAGAATACCATTAAATCATATTAAAAATTCATAACTAAGAAAAAAATGAAGTTCTGCACTTCAAATGATGGGCAATGTATTTATTACATGAAAGACATAATTTTAAAAGCCGGTTGACGTCTGCAAAGTAGAAGAAAATTTAAATTTTTGGGTGGAGTCTCTCAAGTTACAAATTAAGTCAAAGACTGTAACGTACATATCCAGTCCACTCCAAATCCTGAAGCCACAGCTGGTCTGTTTCTGTCTACAAACTTTTAAGAGTCAGAGGTTCTTCGGTAGACGTCTCCCACCGAGAAAATTCTTTGTCTTTTGTTAGGACTTTCTTCCTCGTTAGTTCCCTCTTTTACCCCATACATGCAAAAATAGGATTTTAGGTTTTCCGGATTTTGGCTTTGTTCACCACGCACATCTCAGCAGCAGTCGGCACTGTGATTTTGCAGTGCAGTGCTTCCCTGCGGACGTCTGGTACAATGCTACCCCTGAGGGATGACCGGCCGGGGTGGCCGAGCGGTTCTAGGCGCTACAGTCGGGAACCGCGCGACCGCTTCGAATCCTGCCTCGGGCATGGATGTGTGTGATGTCCTTAGGTTAGTTAGGTTTAAGTAGTTCTAAGTTCTAGGGGACTGATGACCTCAGAAGTTAAGTCTGATAGTGCTCAGAGCCATTTGAACCCTGAGGGAGGCATTTGTGCTGCGTGTTTTAATTCGTGAGTATTCAACACCAGTAATTTCTTTTTTTATTGTTCAGCCTACTGATAATTTTATCGAGACATTCTTCGTTTCTCGCCGTTACGTTTCGCATTACTAGATTAGCTACTTTTACTTGAGTCAGGAAGCTGAATTACGACACGCCTTCCCGGAAGCGAAGCTTCGATATGCCACTACGTACCGAGACGGATGCCAGCATGACTCAGTTCACAAAGCCGCGGTCGATTTCCTGTGGAAGACTTGTCAACTGAAGTGCTGCGTCTAACGATTTCGACATTCCAAACTGTCTTCCTTCAGTACGACACAATGTTTCGAGAAGTGGAGAATTCGCCACGGGACTTCCTTACTTATAAATGACCAGTCCTCTAGTCCAGTGTTTCCCAGCCTGGGAGTAATTACTCCCGAAGGGTAAAATGAAATCTTCTGAGAGGTAAATACTAAAGAATTCGATTCTGTTTCAGTCACGAAACTAAATTATTTTACAAGGTCATTACTATTATCACATTTTTGTAAGACTCTAATACTGATTATATAAATTAGCAATACGTAACTACTTTTTCTCAGTTATTAGCATTAATGCGGTGGACGTTACAGCTTCCCACACAGTTCACCCACTACATACATATTTTGTGTGCTTTGTCCCGTATATCGCTGATGGTAAAAGTGAGACATATACTTAGGAAAGGCTACGAGAAAATGTCTTCTCCAAGTTGTAGATAGTATCTGCAGTAGTCCAGAAATTACTTCATTACTCACTTCGAAACAGATTAATGAAATAATTGACAGTACGACACAGCAGTAACTACATAAGGACTACTGTAGTTCTGTACAGAGTATTATTATTATTATTATTATTATTATTATTATTACTGTGGTCAAATGGTTCTGAGCACTATGGGACTTAACATCTGAGGTCATAAATCCCCCAGAACTTAGAGCTACTTAAACCTAACTAACCTAAGGACATCACACACATCCATGCCCGAGGCAGGATTCGAACCTGCGACAGTAGTGGTCGCGCGGTTCCAGACTGAGGCGCCTAGAACCGCTCGGCCACCCCGGCCGGCCGACTGTGGTCAGACACAAGGCATTAACAGTGTGCAGTCTTCCAATTTCGGCCAGTTCAGGGGTAAGCAGCGCAGCAATCAAATTATTTACGAACAATAAGTACAGTGCAAAGATGATAACTTGCTTTTTTTTTTATGGCGTTGCAGTGTCCAGGTCAACCAAGTCCTGCAGTGGGGAAGAGTAATTCAAGGGAGGTATGTTTTGTAACTAATAACTAATGTCTGCCCTCTCTATGGACAGTCAGTTTTCTTATCTGAGAAGGAGTTCTGAGCAGCACTTGCTATGCACTACGAATTCCTTCGTCATTCTTTATAAAACACACACACACACACACACACACACACACACACACACACAAACAAACAAACAATCTAAATATCAATCATCTTTCATCATTTTAAAAACAAAAGGGTTCCAAGAAAAGTCATTCATTCTACAGTTTAGTTAGGTGTTGAAGTTTGTGATAACATGGGGGCGAGGAGGATGCTAGATAATGTCTAATTTCACTCAGGGATAATTGTCTAAGAAAGTTTGGGATACACTACCGATTACAATGCGCGAAATCTTCACTTACATTTTTTAGTGGAGATGGTTGTGGGTTGGCCTTTTGTTAATAACAGAAATTACTGCGTCACAGGGGACGGTAAATGATCAACAGACAAGAAAATGTGTGTGAAATCTTATGGGACTTAACTGCTAAGGTCATCAGTCCCTAAGCTTACACACTACTTAACCTAAATTATCCTAAGGACAAACACACAGACCCATGCCCGAGGGAGGACTCGAACCTCAGCCGGGACCAGCCGCACAGTCCATGACTGTCGCGCCTTAAGCCTCTCGGGTAATCCCGCGCGGCAATAGAGACAAGAGTAATATAATTTCTGTTTTATGTAATTTTACGATTGTATTCTGCATAAATTTGGTGTAGCTAAACTGCTGCTATAACTGGAGCTCATTTTCACTTTTTTATATTATTACTTAATTATCTTCAAGCTGCAATACACTTACATTATTTTGTGTATCTAATTTAGTAAGCGGATAATCTTTAAGGGTATTCCCGTTGTAAATGTCAAAGAGAGAGGGAAAAAAAAGAGTCCTTGTTTTATTCCCTGATCTGTCTTCCTCCCTCCTGTATTTATAATTATTCTTATTTCACGATAGCAGTTTTTGGGCGTTGCCCTAATGAGGCGTGGTTGTAATGTTCCTCTTACTTCAGGTCCCATTGATTTGCCATTGTTCGCACTATTTCAATTGAAAGCTGCATGTAAGGTGTATATGCTGCTATGGCTAGCAGTAATGCAGAGTGCTGCTACAAGGCATAGGCAGGCGATTCCAAGGGTCGGCAAGCGTACGATCGCCATATCTGACGTTAGCTGCACTTGTGCTTTTTGCCTGAGAAACCGACCATGCGTGAGGTCGTTTGTATTACTCGCGCAAACAAAGTTGACACTCGGCGCGGTGGCTGATGGAAGCGACTGTAAAGGCATTTCTCATTTGCAGTCACTCCCATCTTCCTGTGCGCCGAGTGTCAACTTTGTTTGCGCGAGTAATAGTGGAGCAACTGCAGGCGCCAGCGACAGTTTAACATTTAAGCGCGAAATAGCTACTTTTTCTGTATTACTAGAAAATAAATGCTAGCGACAGTCTAAGATTCATTAAAGCTTTTTTAATATTATTATGCTACGCAGCAAACTAATGATAGCGGAGACGCTACCGAAAAAAATACGAATCCTTCCGATGTTGCACGAAGTTTGCTAGTGATTCTTGTTGAACGGCAGGTAAGTCAGTCGGCGTTAAGACTTAGGGGGAATCTCGGTAAAGTGGCAATCGTAACGAAAATGTTGATTTTCTTTGCCGCTATGTCGTAGAGCGTCAGTGAAAAAGTGATGCCTCCAATTTTTTTTCCCCTCCGTAAATAAAGTCGTTGAGTGAAAAGTTTGAATTTGGCGCTATTCCGCAAAGGTTCTTCTCCAATTCACTCCAGTAGTAACTGTCTGGGTCAACAGATGCCAGTACTGCAGTGGCTTGAAAAATGGACGACATCAAAGTTAGTATTAAACAGCAGAATGCGGAATGTGCAACGCCCATTCGCATTCATGAATGGCTAAAAAAATATGTACGGTGATGCAACAGCGGACATAAGCACTGTAAGACGATGGGTTCGTCGCTGTAGCTAAGCTGAAGGACAAACACCGCTGGCTGGCGAAACACGGAGCGGCAGGTCGGTGACTAAAGAGACTCCACACAACATTTAGCGAGACGGTGACATGCGTGGTGGCCGCCGAATAACTACAAATAACTTGTGTCGCATTACCCTTCTCAGTAAAGGCAGTGTGAGGACGATTATTCAACGACTGGCATACTCAACGGTTCGTGCAACTTAGGTACCAAGAATCGTAACTGACAAAATACCGCACAACTCTTGGATACGAAATATGGTTTCATTAGTTTTGAAACAGAATCAAAGAGACATTTAATGGAATGGCATCACAGAAGAAGGAAAATTCATAAACATGCGATCGGTAGGGAAAGTTATGGCTACAGAAATCTGGGATGCAGAGGTGTGATTATAGTCGATTTTTTTCTATCCAACACGTCAGAACTGTCAAAGAGCTTAAAGCACGTCTCCAGCGAGTTGGCTCAACAAAAGCCATGGCGGATGTTGTTCTTTTGCATGACAAAGATAGACCACACACCAGACGTCACGTCACTAAAGAGATTGTGGAAATTTTACGAAAAGTCTTGCCTTATCCCGCATACAGCCCTAACCTGGCACCACCAGACTTCTACC